>NC_037350.1:23776626-24976626 GCF_002263795.3 Bos taurus | reverse complement strand
AGTCTAGTTACCAGCTCTATTCAAAGCTCATTAGTAGATGAGCATATTCTTTTTATTAGCATCCTCACCACCATTCTAGAACCAATTAAAAGTAAAGCCTGGGACTAGACTCCAGCAGTGGCGTGCTGGAGCTAGCTCAAACCAGTTGTGAACCTAATTGTTAAGTTTTCAGGAACTTTGCAAGCCTATGGTTAAACACAACAATTACTAAAGAATAATTTATATACAATTAAAATAGAAGCAACTAGATTTAAAACAAATTTTAAGAAATGATCAAAACTTATTCACTTCTTAAGGATTTTACTGTATTTGCTGTTATCCGTGTTCTTGAGGTTGAAAAAAGAGTGAAACTGTCAGTTGCTCAGTCGTGTCTGACTCTTTGTGACCCCATGGAGCCCACCAGGCTCCTCTGTCCATGGAATCCTCCAGGGAAGAATACTGGAGTGGGTATCTGTGTTCTTGAGATTATTCACATCTATTGTATCTGTGGGCTTCTCTGGTGGTTCAGATAGTAAAGAATCTGCCTGCAATGCAGGAGACCTGGGTTGGATCCCTGAGTCAAGAAGACCCTTGGAGAAGGGAATGTTGGTGGAAACCTCCTATAATGCAAACATCCTATGATGCTGTGCGCTGTTCAGTCCTCCCATTCCTGGTTCAGTAAGATCACACTGGGATGTTGAAATCAGCCATGATGCGGATATTTAACCACTAGAAAGCATTACAAATCAGACCTCCAACCCCCAACCCCCAAGGCAGTTGTTGACCTTGACTGTAGCTCTGAGAGGCAATAAGAAATGACTCATTACCTCCCCATAGGGTGCTTATAAGACATGGAAGGGGACACGTCCTTCATGACTTGAGCTGCTCAGTGTCTTCTCTAAAATGCCAAATGAAGGGTGTCAGAGCACACAGGCATTGAAGTCAGAGAGACCTGCATCCGCATCCCAGTTCTGCCACTTACTGGCCATGTCCCCTTAAATAAATTACCTAATGTTTCTGAATCATTTGCCAGGGAACAATAGCATCACAATATGGTCACAAGGATTTCATGGTGAAGATATGCAAGTGTAGAAAGAATATTTCCAGTTGGGGGACCAGCCTGAAGGGACGGTGTAGAAGCATACAGAAGTGGAAGGACTATTGAGGGAATGGCCAGCAGTCTGGGAATGTCTGGATATTACGATACACCGGAAGTATCAAGCTGGGCAGAGTGCAAGTAAGATGTGAATCTGAAAATACAGGATTAACAGGGAGGGAAAAGCTGAGACTCCTTGGAGCAGTGCTGGGGAGACTGAGCTGCTGTGAGGGCCACCAGCAGTCCAAGTCACCAGGTTTGAAGGATACAGCAAGTTCAGGTGCGATTCAGACAATCCCCTCAACCAGGATGTACAGTCTTTGTTATTATTGTTCAGTCGCCAAGTCATGTCTGACTCTTTCGGACCCCAAGGACTACAGCACACCACTCTTTCCTGTCCTTCACTATCTAGAAATTGAGTTTGCTCAAATTCATGTCCATTGAGTTAGGGATGTTATCTAACTATCTCATCCTCTGCCTCCCACTTCTCCTCCTGCCCTCAATCTTTCCCAGCATCAGGCTCTTTCCAGTGAGTCGGTGGTAGTCAAAGTATTGGAGCTTCAGCTTCATCATCAGTCCTTCCAATGAATATTCAGGGTTGATTTCCTTTAGGATTGACTAGTTTGATCTCCTTGCCGTCCAAGGGACTCTCAAGAGTTTCCTCCAGCTCCACAGTTTGAAAGCATCAATGCTTTGGCACTCAGCCTTCTTTATGGTCCAACTCTCATATCTGTACAGTCCAGCACACAACATTGTGGACTATGGGCAATCTACTCCTCTAAGACTAATCCCCAGCCGTAACCAGAAATACAGGGTCCTCCTCCAGCCCTAAAGAGAGGGCCAGCAGGAGTAGGTTAATAGGCTATGTTGATTCATCGGCTCAACATGGTCATCAAAAGGCCAAGCACTCTTCTCATTTTGATATTCCCACTACTGTTCTCAGTGTGTCAGTTTTTATTCTTGGTGTTGATGCCAAGCATGGTATGATGGTTGCCACAGCTTACAACCCCTCAATTAAAGTAGGTAAGAGTGGGGCAAACCTCAAAATCATTATGCTGCGCTGTGCTTAATTGCTCAGTCGTGTCCAACTCTTTGCAACCCCATGGACTGTAGCCTGCCAGGCTCCTCTGTCCATGGGATTCTACAGGCAAGAATACTGGAGTGCATTGCTGTGCCCTCCTCCAGGGGATCTTTCCGACCCAGGGATCGAAGCCAGGTCTCCCGCATTGCAGGCAGATTCTTTACCAGCTGAGCTACCAGGAAAGCCCCAAAGTTATTGTATCAGGAAGCAAAATCTTTCTCCAAGCCCCAGCAGATTTCCTCTGTATCTCCTCAGCCACAGTGGATCACAAGCTATATAGTAGGCAGACAGTGGCCTCCAAAGACGATTACACTCTTATTCCCTGGAGCCTGTGAATTTGTTACTTTAAACGACAGCAGGGACTTTGTAGGTTAAAGGTAGATTCTTGAGATGGAGAGGTTATCCTGGATATCTAGGATGTTCAGCATAATCACATATGGAAATTCCCTGGTGGTCTTGTGGTTGGGACTTCGAACTTCCACTGCAGGGGGCTTGGGTTCAATCCCTGGTTGAGGAACTAAGATCCTGCAAGCCATCCTGTGTGTCCAAACCCCCGCAAAAAAACAAACAAAAAAAAAACCCAGCATAATCACATAAACCCAGATGGGTGACAGAGATGGTAGTGTGGGGCAAGGGTTATATGTAAGACAGAGGCCACTAGATACTAATAAAGGCCCCCAGCTGGTAGCTAGCGACCTCAGTCTTTCAGCTGCAAGAAACTCAATTCTGTCTATGCCTAAAGGAACAAGGAAACCAATTCTTCCCCAGAGGCTACAGAAAGGAGATCTATACCTGACTTCTGACCCATACAGCCATAAGAAAATAAATTTGTGTTGTTTTATGCTCATTTGTTATGGCAGCAATAGTAAACCAATACACCTGCCCATCTCGTAAGCCAGTAAAGGCAAAAGAGACTAAGCTAACTATCCCTGGCTTAGGGAAAACTAGGGATTTTCCCCTGGGACTAGGTGACAAGCCAAGTTCCCTGCGGGTGCTGGCAACAGTCCATAAAATCAGGAAGAAGTACCACAGCCAGGGTGGGGATCGAGTAAGCTCCAGGACAGACATGCCAATGGTTTTCAGTAGTCTTATTCTTCTTTTAAAAAATATTTATTTATTTATTTAGCGGCATTGAGTCTTATTTGCAGCATGTGGGATCTAGTTCCCAGGGATGGAACCCGGGCCCCTTGCAATGGAAACACAGAGTCTCAGCCACTGGATCACCAGGGAAATCCCTATCTCTTGTTTTGATGCTGCTGCTGCTAAGTCACTTCAGTCGTGTCCAACTCTGCACGACCCTACAGACGGCAGGCTCCTCCGTCCCTGGGATTCTCCAGGCAAGAACACTGGAGTGGGTTGTCATTTCCTTCTCCAATGCATGAAAGTGAAAAGTGAAACTGAAGTCACTCAGTCGTGTCCGACTCTTAGCAATGCCATGGACTGCAGCCCACCAGGCTCCTCCATCCATGGGATTTTCCAGGCAAGAGTACTGGAGTGGGGTGCCATTGCCTTCTCCATGTGTGATTGTATCAAGTCTCTAAACATTTTAAATATCACACGGGGTTGCAAGCGGAGGTCCATACAGGCTTCCAGAGATCACTCCTGTTACACCAGGACCCAGGTCTGATTGGTGGGGGATCTGAGGGGGGAAGACCCAGAGAATGGGCAAGCAGCTTCCTGGTTCCTGGACAAGCCTCCAGAGCTCTACTGTGGAAAACGCTACCCACCACACTCCATCAAACCTGAGATGCCTCCAGTTGGAAGCGACATCGTTACTTCATGAATCAACAGAAGAAAAAGTGCTGTCAGATATACAGCAGCCTGCCATCAATTGCAGTGTTTAAATGAGTAAGGTGTTAAAATGAGAAAAAGAGTGCATTTTAAAATCAACCAAATAGGATGCTATGAATCTTCCACCAACAATCAGAGTTAACTCTTAAGATGTTGCCAGCTCAATCAAAATTGGCAGGGGATGTACTCATGAGTTTCTAGGGACTAAGGTGGGAGGGTTAGTGTGTGCTTACGGCTCTCCTCGAAGCCAATCTTAAGGATGCGGGCTTCCTCCTATGGGCAATGGGCAGTCACTGAGGGGTTCCTGGCAGGAAGTGGGCCCCCAGTTTCTGAAATCAAATTTACAACTTTGTTTCAGATCAGAGCATGAAAGACCGCTCCTCTATTGCCCAGGAGAGTTGGGCAAAAGTGACCTCACCTTTGACTAGCACTGGTCACCTCTGTTACAAGTGAGGATGCATTTGAAGGATAGCTCTTTATTAATAAGGGGCTTGGGTTTACCCACCCTGATGTGTAGGGTCTATGTGTTTTTTGATTTATTCAGTTCAGTTCAGTCGCTCAGTCATGTCCGACTCTTTGCCACCCCGTGAACTGCAGCACGCGAGGCCTCCCAGTCCATCACCAACTCCCAGAGTTTACCCAAACTCATGTCCATTGAGTCGGTGATGCCATCCAACCATCTCATCTTCTGTCATCCCCTTCTCCTCCTGCCCTCAATCTTTCCCAGCATCGGGGTCTTTTCAAATGAGTCAGCTCTTCACATCAGGTGGCCAAAGTATTGGAGTTTCAGCTTCAACATCAGTCCTTCCAATGAACACCCAGGATTGAGCTTCTTTAGGATGGACTGGTTGGATCTCCTTGCTGTCCAAGGACTCTCAAGAGTCTTCTCCAACATCACAGTTCAAAAGCATCAATTCTTCGGTGCTTAGCTTTCTTTATAGTCCAACTCTCATATCCATAGATGACCACTGGAAAAACCATAGCCTTGACTAGACGGATCTTTGTTGGCAAAGTAATGTCTCTGCTTTTCAATATGCTGTCTAGGTTGGTCATAACTTTCCTTCCAAGGAGTAAGTGTCTTTTAATTTCATTGCTACAATCACCATCTGCCCAGAAAAATAAAGTCTGCCACTGTTTCCACTGTTTCCCTATCTATTTGCCATGAAGTGATGGGACCAGATGCCATGATCTTAGTTTTCTGAATGTTGAGCTTTAAGCCAACTTTTCACTCTCCTCTTTCACTTTCATCAAGAGGCTTTTTAGTTCCTCTTCATTTTCTGCCATAAGGGTGGTATCATCTGCATATCTGAGGTTATTGATATTTCTCCCAGCAATCTTGATTCCAGCTTGTGCTTCTTCCAGCCCAGCATTTCTCATGATGTACTCTGAATAGAAGTTAAATAAACAGGGTGACAATATACAGCCTCGACGTACTCCTTTTCCTATTTGGAACCAGTCTGTTGTTCCATGTCCAGTTCTAACTGTTGCTTCCTGACCTGCATACAGATTTCTCAAGAGGCAGGTCAGTGGTCTGGTATTCCCATCTCTTTCAGAATTTTCCATAGTTTACTATGATCCACACAGTCAAAGGCTTTGGTATAGTCAATAAAGCAGAAACAGATGTTTTCCTGGAACTCTCTTGCTTTTTCCATGATCCAGCGGATGTTGGCAATTTGATCTCTGGTTCCTCTGCCTTTTCTGAAACCAGCTTGAATATCTGGAAGTTCATGGTTCATGTATTGTTGAAGCCTGGCTTGGAGAATTTTGAGCATTACTTTGCTAGTGTGTGAGCTCATTTGCAGTAGTTTGAGCATTCTTTGGCATTGCCTTTCTTTGGGATTGGAATGAAAACTGACCTTTTCCAGTCCTGTGGCCACTGCGGAGTTTTCCACATTTGCTGGCAGATTGAGTGCTGCACTTACACAGCATTATCTTTTAGGATTTGAAATAGCTCAACTGGAATTCCATCACCTCCACTAGCTTTGTTCGTAGTGATGCTTCCTAGGTCCTACTTGACTTCATATTCCAGGATATCTGGCTCTAGGTGAGTGATCACACCATTGTGATTATCTGGGTTGTGAAGATCTCTTTTTTACAGTTCTTCTGTGTATTTTTGCCACCTCTTCTTAATATCTTCTGCTTCTGTTAGGTCCATACCATTTCTGTCCTTTATCGAGCCCATCTTTGCATGAAATTTTCCCTCAGTATCTCTAATTTTCTTGAAGAGATCTCTAGTCTTTCCCATTCTATTGTTTTCCTCTATTTCTTTACAGTGATCACTGAGGAAGGCTTTCTTATCTCTCCTTGCTATGCTTTAATTTATTAGGTGATAGACAAACCTTCTTTGGGGACTCCCAGGTGGCTCAGTGGTAAAGAATCTGCCTGCCAAGCAGGAGTCATGGATTTAACCTGGGTCAGGAAGATCCTCTGGAGAAGAAAATGGTAACCCACTCCAGTATTCTTGCCTGGGGAATCCCATGAACAGAGGAGCCTGGAGGGCTACAGTCCATGGGGTCAAAAAAAGAGTCAGACACAACTTAGCAACTAAACAACAACAGCAAATCTTTTCATCCACCCAAGGATTTGGGGGCCCAGAAGCATAGCAGGACTCCAGAGGCGTGGTCTGGACAGAGGAAACATGGTAGATGGAACTCTGAGGGGTCACCAGTGATCACCTTTGCCACCCACGCCATCCCTTTGCCTGTGGTTGACGTCAGGTCCAGAAAGTTTGGAGATCTTTCTGACTCTCTTTATAAGTAAGGGGGGAAAATCACAGCATCACCACATGGAAGGGCCCCAAGAAATCACCTCTTCCTCTTAATTTTTCCGATTAGGAAAGAGTGTAACTGGCCTAAGGTCACCCACCCGGGAGTGGCAGAAACAGTCTGGAATCTAAGTCTCCTCCTGCCCTCAGGGCACGTCCGAAGAGGCGAGGGTGGGGACAGGAGTGCCATTCCAGGCGCACCCTGCCCTGCCTCCTACTGTCCTGGGAACCTGGGCCAGTTACTTAGTATCTCTGGGCTTCTACTTCCTGTAAGTCGGGACTGGCAGCAGGTACTGCTGCCGAGGTTGTCATGAGGATTACGTTCATGAGAGGGCAGAGACCTTTGGGTGCCAGCTGGTAATTGCTCCATCAAGAGCAATGGCTGTCATTGTTATTCTTTCGTGTGATCTCAGGCCGCCTCCATCACTGTGCTCCTGCTATCAAACAGGAGGTCTGAACTTTGAGACTCTGGGACTGAGGCATCCATGGAATTTGCTCCCTTTGCTAATCTGGCAAAGTCAACAAACCCTTTCTGTCCAACCCGACAGGAGCCTCCTGGAGGTGTTAGGTCGCAGCATGGAAGAGTGTGCTGGAAGGTCCCAGGGTGCTGGCTGGAGGGAGAGCGGGTGGCCTCAGTGATGGGGGGGAGGCGGCCCTCCAGGGGCTGGGGGAGCCCGGCCGAGGGTGCTGGGGAAGGGGTGCAGGAGCCAGCAGGCGCCGGGCGGGGCACTTGGCATGTGAGTGGAGTGTGGAAGGCCAGGAAGGGGGATGTGATTGGGCCTTCACGCTAGAAAGGAAGGGGACTGGAGTCAATGAAAAGAAGCATTTTCTGTGGTGCTCAGGAAGGGCCTCTCACTGGGGATTTCCTACCCGGGGCCGCAGGCCTTGGCCGCCTTCCCAGGAAAAGGTGGTGCTGGTCGTGGGGAGCCCGCACACTGCGAGGCCTCAGTCTGCGGACAGAGGTGCCCACTCCCACCTCTGGCGCTGCCGGGCTCCCTGAGCCTGCTTCAGCCTGAAACAAAACACTCTTTGCTTGAACCGTCCATTTCAGACATCTCTGTGCAGGACAGGGACACCAAGGTCTGGGCAAAAGTGGAAGAGGGGACTGGAAACTACGAAGAGTAGGGAGTAAGGGAGGTCAGGGCCTCACAGGGTGGGCCTTGGAGACTGAGCAGAGAGGCTATTTCAAAGGAACAGGCCTTGGCACAGGGGCTGGCGTGGGCCTAAGACCGCAGGTCAGCCCCAGACCACTGGTCATGCTGACGTGGCTGTTCCAAGGAGCTCGATGTGGGCTAGGGCTAAACCTCCTTGGGGAAAAGAATTTCAAGATTTAAAAAAGAAAGAAAAACACACACACACACACAGATCAACTCCCCTTTTCTCTTTTTTCCCAACCCCAATCAAAAAGTACGCTATCTGCTATTGAAAAATCACATCTCAGAAGCAGCACCACTTTCTGACAGTATCTGCCAAGATTTCTGATGAGGCTGATGGAAGCGCGTTGCATTTTCATGTTGTATAGTGAGTAGACAGAGTCCTCTCACATTTGTTCAGGTGAGATAATGATGATATTATTACTAGAAGCACTGTGTTGCAAAGAGAACCTATCTTTTTTTTTCTCTTTCCTATCCGCTGCCTATATCCAGCCTCGCTTTCTTTCTTTCCTCTCTTCTCTCTTTACTGTCTTATGCTTCCCATCTTCTGGTGTTTACTTTCTTGCTCTCACTCTTAACTCTTCTTTTTCTTTCTTTCCTCACCTCAGTGCCCCACTCAGCTTGTGGAAACCCAGAGGACAAAGCAAGGAATTCTTCTCTTATCAGGTGGAGGGGCTGCTGAGAAGGGGCAGCGGCCAGGGGCTGGCTGCCAAGATCAGGAGAGAGGGGTCTTGTCTCCCCCCACAGAACCCTGGTGCCGCCCAGTGAAGGGCCCTCTTCCACTCGTCAGTGAGTCCTTCAACCCAGTCAGAGAGGGCTTGCCTAGCAAAGAATCAAGCAAAACAGCAATGTGACCCACTCATTCTTGCCAAAGAGACAACAGATGGAAAGGGTTTCATGTATTAAGCATCCAGGAATATTTTGCATCATAACTGGACACTCTGGACACATACTTGATTTACAAAGGAATGAACTTTTCATGTTGGAATATAATTGCAGAAAATCAGAATGTGAGGATGAATATCAGAGTCAGGGGGAGCTTTCATTGTGTTTCCCAAATCATTTATTCATTCATTTTTGTCAACAAATATTCACTTAGCACCTGTTCTGTAGCAGAGAATGAGGTGGTTATTAATACTAAGGCACACATGAAAAGCTATGATTCCAATCTCTCAGGGTCTTAAAATCAACCCCAAGGTTCTATCCAACCTAAATATAGCTTTGTTCTTAAACACACCTCCTGTGTGGAAGCAGACTCCCTGTGGGGTTCCTTCACTATGGAATTACCTTGGGCACTGATATAAATATGGGATAGTATGGATTCCTTCATGATGGTGGTGGTTTAGTTGCTAAGTTGTGTCCAACTCTTGCAACCCCACGGACTATAGCCTGCCAGTCTCCTCTGCCCATGGGATTTCCAGGCAAGAATTGGGTGAGTTGCCATTTCCTTCTCAAGGGGATCTTCCCAACCCAGGCATGCAACCCACATTTTCTGCTTGGCAGCTGGATTCTTTACAGCTGAGCCACCAGGGAAGCCCAGATTCCTTCATATTGATCCATTAATCCATCCACTCTTCCACACATCCAGTCATCCACCTTTCCAACCTTTCATTCACCTATCCACCTACCTTCAACCTACATATCCATTCATTCATCTACCTACCCATCCAACCATCCTACCATACACCAATCTTCCCTCCACTCACCTATCCATCCATCCACCCACCCTTTGACTCAACCATCATCCTTTCAAGGACATAGCAGGAGGTCAATTATCTGCTCAGTGGGGATCGAAGCACCCAGAAACAGTTGTTGTGGTTGGGAACTGTACAAAGAGAGACCCAGTTGTATGTAGTGTTGCTGATCGTCAGCTCACAAGTAAATGGTTCCTGAACCCTGGGCTGTGATGTGAGAATCAAGCTGGGATGGATTTCATGGACTAGTACCAAAGGTCCACAGAGAGGTGCTTAAATGTAACCAAAACAATGTCTCCCTTTCTCCCCAGTCTGGGCGAAAGCTGCTTGGGGAAGGCAGTGGCTCCTATAAGCCATCTTTCCATTGAGCTTTTCCTCACTGTGACGCCCACTGCATAACAGAGCTGCTACTGATAGTTACTGCTTTCTTTTTAAACAAACTAAGGATAAGTTTCCCAGATAGTTTCCATCTAAAGATGCCCCCCACATTGGAGAACTCAGTGGAAGTCAGGATCTGAAATTGTTCCTTTGCTCCCTAAATGTTGTATTCCGATTATTTTTCTGGTTGCAGGAATTCTGACCGCAATGCATTCATTTCTCGTGTTAACTTGAGTTGCGTCTCTTCTTAAAAATGCCCCCCACTTCCCTTCTGAATGGTGGCACATTCATTAGTCGTCTGGAATAAATCTGTCTCCAGCTGAATGAGCTGGAAAGAGGAAATAGAGGGCAGTGGTTAGAGCCCTGAGTGGTCAGGAGTCCTGGTTCCCATGTGTTACTCTGCCACTGAGTCACTAGCTGCCACTGGACGAGCTACTTGTTTTTTTCTGAGTTACTGCCTGTCTGCCAGAGACTAGTGAGCATGGGATACTGAGACTGGGCTGGGAGCTCCAGGCCAGGAAGGGAGGCCTTGTCCTCGCCCCAACTCACCAGTCTTATGGGCTTTCCTCTCATTGTCTCTAAAAGGAGGGGAGTGGGCTATATAATCTTTAAGGTAGTTTTTAATACCTGGACTCTTAACTCTACATTCTCTTGTACTTAGAATATTTAATAGTGAGCGGGAATTTTTTTTTTTTTAAGACTCTGCTCCTTTACCAAAAAAAAAAAAAAAAAACCCAGAAATAATCATGATACATGACATGAAATTAATAATAATAATAAATAACAATGGTATTTTGTACTCTGTCTCACTGTTCTAAATTTTAAAACACAAATAAGAGCTGCAAGTGGTCACACAGAATGATGGAACTAAAGTAACAATTTGTCTCTTCATCTGTAAAATCATTATCATTGTTTATTTCCAATTTGTGGTTCAAATGCAAGCTTCTGTTGCACCAGAGGGTGGAGATCTGGCTGTGCCGGAATTGAGCTCCGCTGATTCCAATCCCGTATGAACTTACTTGAAACAAATGTGAGCATCTGAGAACCTGTACATTAGGGGCCAGCGGTATATATGAGAGCTGAATTAACTTCACATAGGATGCAATGCTTATTAAAAGATAAGTAATAAAAATGGGCTAAGTTACATATTTATTATTAAAACTCAATAGCAACAACAATTATTTAGAACTTAGAGCAAAAGTTTCGGCAAGCGGGAGGTATTTTTACTTCTAAAATCGCTTAGAATTGCCACGGTGATATTAAAAAAAAAAAAGAAACACCAATTTTTAGTAACTTTTGTTATTTAAATTCTTTTAACTTTGAAATAATTTTAGATTTACAGGAGAGTTGCAAAAATATTATAGATAGTCCTCATAAAACTTTTCACTCAGCTTATATAACTGTGGTCCATTTTTTGAAACAGAAATTAACATTGATACAATACTATTAACCAAACTACACTCTTTGTTTGGATTTGAGCAGTGTTTTCACTAGTGTCCTTTTTCTGTTCCAGGGTTCAATCCAGGATACCACAGTGCCTTTAAAGGTTTATCATTGTTTTAAAATTCTTTATAGATCATGCAACCCCTTTGTCCCTGCCCCCAGGGACAAAGCTTCCACTGCCCTGACCTTGGGACGCCACTGATTCCACTACACTGCTGTGGGGTACGAGGCAAGAAGATCAGATGGTTCATCATTTGGCAAAAGGTGGTATGGAGTCTGTTTTAATATGCTAGACTCCAAGAGAAACAATACCTCATTTTGTCAAGCTGGAGTTCCATCAGCCAGACACTTCAACAGTGACTGTTAGGTGTGTGACATGTGCAAAATTCATGTGTCTACTGTACAGAAACCAGAAAGCTGGACTCATTTTGGGCAAGAGTGCCATGAGTCCCATAAGGCAAAGAAGTGAAAATATACAGAGTAAAAAACCTTGACAGGGGCTTCCCTGGTGGTTCAGTGGTAAAGAATCCGCCTGCCAACGTAGGAGACATGGATTCAATCCCTGATCCAGGAAGATCCCCCATGCTGTGGAGCAACTAAGACTGTGAGCCACAACTATTGAACCTGTGCTCTAGAGCCCAGGAGCCACAACTAGAGAAAAGCCTGTGCAGCAACGACATCAAAAATAAATAAATCATAATCAAAAGCCCTGACAAAAATTACCGTGCAGACATTTCCGGATGCTTGCTCCATACCAGTCTCCCAGCCCTTTTTTCTTGCCGTCAGTCATCAGGATCTTCACAGGAGGCTAAAAGTCTCTGCTCTTTTGAGGATGGCTTCCTGGTGAGGTTACTCTAATCATGTCAGTTCTACTCACCTTGCCAATGATTGGATTAAGTATGGACATGAGGTACAATCTGGTCAATGAGGCATGATGGGAAAGTCTGGGGTTTCTGGGGAAGTTTTCTTCACTCTTCAAAATGCCCCTCTCCATCTTGTCTGAATTTTGGGTCTTATTGTATGAAGGATACAATACCTGGTGCTGTTGCAGCCCCTTTGTAACCATGAGGAACAAGTCTGAGACAAAAGCAAAGTGGGAGGACAGTGAGACTCCAGGGTTGGATGAATCACATACACACCTGGGAATGAACTAATTCAGGACTTCTTGTTATGAGGGAAAAGACATTTTCAATTTGCTGGGGATAGTTGTCATACTTGTACTGGCCATGACCACAGCATTTCTCTTTCAGCCATTTATTCGATTAACTAACACTTGATGAGAACACAGCATGATATGAGAGTGAATGGCTAGATTCCTGCCTTTAAAGGTGACATCATCCAAAGGGGGTGTAAAACTCACGGACAGATCCACTGGTTGCAGGAGAACTTGCTGCTTCCTGAGAGGAGTGCATAGGTGCCATGTGATGTCTCCAGCCTGAACTCCCTGAAGACAGTTTTGTGAAGGAAGAGGTAATGCCCTTTATCTTGAAGGTTGGCTACTTTTAGCAAAGGGACACAGCACAGGGGTCTTATGAGGGGAACAAAGACACAGAAAGCAGAAACCACAGGGTGTGGTCTAGAAAGAGGGGCTACTCCAGTTTAGTTAGGAACTGGTGTTTCAGAATTATCAGTCCCCACTTCCCTGATGATTCAGATGGTAAAGAATCTTTCTGTAATGAAGGAGATCTGGGTTCAATCCATGGGTCAGGAAGAACCCCTAGAGAAGGGAATGGCAACCCACTCCAGCATTCTTGCCTGGAGAATCCCATGGACAAAGGAGCCTGTGGGCTATAGTCCATGGAGTTGCCAAGAGTCAGACATGACTGGGCAACTAATGCTTTACTATGGGATAGGTGGAGAGAGAGAGATGGCACCCACCTGATCAGTGCCATGCTCTAGGAAGCCTGAAAGGCTCCAGCCTGGGCAGGCAGAGGGGACCCGGTGCTGACCTCTGGTCTGAGTCCTGTTTCAGCAACCTGCTAATTATGTGGCCCTTGGTCATTCATGTGTCTCAGAACAGCTATAAGAAGGGGCTGGTAATCACTGTCTTGCTCCCTTATGGGGCAACTGTAAGCACAACATAAATGTGAGAGGTTATTATCTCCTCCACCTCCAGGCCTAACTATATATTCACCCATCTTAGGTCGTTGTCCCAGGCTCAGAGGAGTTTCCCTTCTTGCTTTGGTTGTTGAAGCGGCCCTCATGCCTCTTCCTTGGTTTCATCCACGATCTCCCATATTTCTAGTATTTTATATTTCCTTCTCTCTCTCCTGAGTGTTTCTTCTCTGTCTCCAAACAATCTCAGATCTTAAAAAATAAAGATCCTTCCTTGGATCCTCCATATCTCCCAAGAACACCATCCATTTTCCTTTTTTTCACCCAACTTCTTAAAAGAATAGACTACTTTCTCATCTCTTTTTCTCATCTCCTACCCAATGTTAACCAAGTCCACTCCAATATCCATTTAAGAGTGGGCCTCAAAACCCTCCTACACTGTTGGTGTAGCCAAGACATGGAAGCAACCTAAATGTACATCAACAGATGAATGGATAAAGAAGATGTGATATAGATACACAATGGAATATTGTTGTTCAGTTGTTAAGTTGTGTCCAACTCTTTGTGACCCCATGGACTGCAGCACACCAGGCTTCCTTGTTCTTCACTATCTCCTGGAGTTTGCTCAAATTCATGTCCATTGAGCCAGGGATGGTATCTAACCATCTCATCCTCTGCTCTTCTTTTCTCCTTTTGCAAACTTCCATCTTTCCCAGTATCAGGGTCTTTTCCAATGAGTCAGCTATTCACACCAGGTGGTCAAAGTATTCAGCTTCAGCATCAGTCCTTCCAATGAGTATTTAGGGTTGATTTCCTTTAGGATTGACTAGTTTTATCTCCTTGCAGTCCAAGGGACAGACACACAATGGAATATTAACCAGCCATTAAAAAAGAATGAATGGAAGGACTTCCCTGGTGGTCCAGTGGCTAAGAAGACTGCACTTCCACTGCAGGGGCATGCACAAGAATCTGAAATATGTATGTAACTGAATCACTTTGCTGTATGCTTGAAACATTGTAAATCAGCTCTACTTCAATTAATTTTTTTTTTTAAAGTAGGCTCTGACTGTAATGCCTACATCTAGGAGCTTCATCCTCTTCTCATCTTGCCTGGTTTAACCTGTCCTGGTGAAATGCTTATGTTCCAGCTTCCTCCACCCTACCCTTTCCTTTTCCTTCTCCTCTCTTCTCAGGGTTGGGGGTCCCTCACATTCCGCTGAGTTTGGGCTTTTCCTTCACTCAGCACACTCTTCTGGAACACTTGGTTAACCTCATTGATTCAACAGTCCCCTTGCAGATGAAGCACTGCTGCTGCTGCTGCTGCTGCTAAGTCGCTTCAGTCGTGTCCGACTCTGTGCGACCCCATAGACGGCAGCCCACCAGGCTCCCCCGTCCCTGGGATTCTCCAGGCAAGAACACTGGAGTGGGTTGCCGTTTCCTTCTCCAATGCATGAAAGTGAAAAGTGAAAGTGAAGTCGCTCAGTTGTGTCCGAGTCTTAGCGACCCCATGGACTGCAGCCTACCAGGCTCCTCCATCTATGGGATTTTCCAGGCAAAAGTACTGGAGTGGGGTGCCATCGCCTTTTCCGAGATGAAGCACAAATACCTTTATTTCTGGCTTTCCCTCCCTTAATCCAATCCAATGGTTTCCAACTGACCTGTCAAAGCATCAAGGACTCCTCAGGCTCAGCTTGTGCAAAGCGGAGGCCCACTTTTCCTGTCTTATAACTGTTTTTTTCTCTGTTGTTCCATATACATTTTTTTTTAATGGTCCCACTATCATTTAGGTCATTGCCTGGAAAATTCCATGGACAGAGGAGTCTGGTGGGCTACAGTCCATAGGGTCGCAAAGAGTCTGACTCAACTGAGTGACTGAGCATGAGCACCAGAGCCTAAAGTTTTGCTTCCTCCAACTTCTATACATCATATATTAAAGCAAACACCAAATCCAATGAATTAACCCTTGAAATGTCCCTGAAATCATCCACTGCCTTTTCACTCTTATCACCACTATCGAGAAGGGTTCCTTTTTTTTTTTCTTGACTAGGCTGTTATAATAGTTTTTCAATTGGTCTTCCAGATACCACTCTTTTTAAATAAAAATGATCTTTATATTCCTGATGGTTTCTCTAAAGAGAGATTCAGTTATGCTAAAAAAAAATTCCCACTGTTTGCAGAGTAAAGTCACAATTCTCTCTTTTTTAAAATTTTCAGTTTTACTAAGGTATAATTGACAAATAAAATTATAAGATATTCATGGTGTTTTGATAAATGTATACCTTGAAAGGTACAATTCTTTATCATGGCATTTGAAATGCATTACAATCTAGTTCCATCTTAAGTCTCCAAAATTTATCTCACACTGCTCTTCTGCAGTCTCTATTAATAAAATAGAGAATGGACCTACTGAAGGTCCAGCCTGAACGTCCTCTTCCCAATACCCCAACCAGAACTAAGTTGCCTTTCCTTTGTCCTCATAGGGTACATATTTTAAACTGTTCTTAGAGTCACCATCATCACACTGAATTGTAACGATGCCTCTGTCTCTTCTAACAGATTGTAAGCTGCAGCATACCTCTTGCTGTATAACAAATAACAACCAGATTCACTGACTTAAAACAGCAGATGTTTATTATTTCACAGTTGCTGTGTGTCAGGAATTTGGGAGTGGCTACCTTGCTGGTTTTGGCTAGGGATATCTCATGAAGTTGGAGTCAAGAGGTCAGCCAGGGCTGCAGTCATCTGAAGGCTTGATCAGAGCTGGAAGATTTGCTCTCAACAGGGCTCATGCAGAAGGTTGGCAAGTTAGCACTGGTTGTTGGCTGGAGGTCCTGGTTCCTGTCCATAGGGACTTCTCCATAAAGCTGCTTGAGTATCCTCACAATATGGCAGCCCCCTTCCCCCCAAGAGCAAGTGATCCAGCTCAAGAAATAAATAAGAAAACCAAAATGCTTTTATGACCATCACTTATTCTGTTTGTTAAAAGCGAGCCACCAAATCCAGCCCACACGCAAGGGGGAGAGGTGTATTAATCACCATCTCTTTTTGGGAGAGATAGGGAAGAACTTGAGGACATATTTTAAAACCACCAACAAGGGTTGTCCTATCTTTCTGTCTTCAGTAACTAGCACAGTTTCTGGCACTTGGTAGGTGCTCAGTAGATGTTTCTAGTGGAATAATGTGTGAAGGGGGGAGATATTGGAGTCATTGTAATATGGGTAATTAGTGTGGCCCAGGTGAAGAATGGTGGAGGTGAGAGTTGATGGGAGAGATTCTGAGGTAAGAATTCGTGGGACTCCATGACTGGTTACATGAGGAGGGTTGGGAAGAGATCCATTTGGGGTTGAAGGTGGTCTTGAAACTAGGACTTAAAGATGGTTGTGACAGTTTTCAGGACTTCCTTCTTGGGATTTCAAAGGTAATGACATATAAATCATACAGCTAAACTTAAGCCCCAAGTCTAATTGTTCAGTTATATTTGGAAAGGTTTGGAGTTGGCAGTCATCAATTTGAGCCAGAAGTCATCCCCTATATATCATGTTTCTCATTTATAAATGTGGAGGTTATAGTACCTAACTGTGTACCAGAACTTTCCAACTAAACTCTTGGGAATATTAAAAGGTTGGCAACATCTCATCTTTTGCAGGAAATTCCCACCACTGCATCCTCTAGAAATGGTCATGTTTAAACACAAGGGAACTATCAGATTAAACCATATGAAATGCTGGTATTCCAGTTTTGACTTATAAAGAAATCAGTTCCATAGGGTTCAACCTAATAGATACATGTCTGCAGTTTGAAGATTTAAACACCTCTTCACAGATGGAAAATTGAGATGTTCCAGAGTTCTGGATCTTTCTATTCCTGAGACTGAGGTCCAACTAAAAGAAAGGTCAGTCTTGAAGTTAAATTAGGTTTAGCCCAATACAGGCATTACTTTCTCATTTCCTTAAAGTCAGATAAAGGAATTAAAGAACAAAGACTAAATACTGGATTCAAGAAACTTAAGATGGAAAACTTATCTTGGAACTCCAGCTAAGTCCAGATTCAACCCCATTTCCTACACTGTGCCGTTTCTAAGAAATTGTATTTACTTATAAGTGAAATTGCTGAGGACCTAATAAAAAAGGAACTAGGAATTAAATAGTTCTTTGCTCATTTTTGTATTTTTGTATATCTGGAAGGTGATTAGTTGACTCCTTCATTATTGGTAGGAATAAATCCAATATTTGCCGATATAAATTAATTTATGAAAAATACCTTTTGTCATTTCCAGGAGTACTTCTAAAACTTAATACTGAATAGAAACTTTCAATGTGAAAGTTCTTTCTTTTCTTCTTCAGTGTTTATTCTTCCACTTTTTCAGATTAATACCGAAGATATTTGGGTAAAAGGTGTGAAACTCATTGATAGTGGCACAAAGATCTCAAATGTCAATAGAACAAAACTGCACGAATTCATCCATTCCTCTCTTTAGAAAGCAAACTCCCCGAGGGCAAGGTCTTTGCCGCTTATTCCCAGCATTCTGAACCGTGCCTAACGCTCTCTAGCTCTCAACAAACACTTGGTTATCCGTCCATTCATAATCATCGGTGCAGGGCGCGGGCCATCAAGGAAACCGGCCTGCAGCTTTTCCTTCCTGCGCCCAACCTGCGCTGCTCTCAGCCCCACAGGGTCAGAGCTCGCACCCCCGGAAGAACCCTGGAGGCGCGGCCCACCTCTCGGTGGCCCTGCGGCCCTTCCCTTCCCGTGGAGGAAGGAGCGGTAACCGAGGAGAGAGGGAAACCCGGGCCCACTTCCTGTCCGGGCAGGGCAGAGCGTTCGTGAGCCCCTCGGCTGGAAACTGCAGATTCGCAGCACAGGAGAACGGAGTGGGGTGCGCGAGCCGGGCGAGAAGGACCCGGCCGCGGGTACCGCCCCCACCGGCCCAGGCCCCGCCCCCCCGCGCGTCCCCGGCGGCGGCGAGAGGGTTAAGCGCGCGGGGGGCGGGGCCCGAGCGAGCCGGGCGCGCGGATTGAGGGCCGCGGGCGGCGAGGGGGCTGCGCCGGGGGCGGTTCCGGGCGGCGGGGGCGGGGGCGGGCGGAGGAAGGGGGCGGGCCCCAGAAGTTGTTGGGCGCTGGGCCGGCGGCGGGAGGGCGGGCGAGCGGGCGGGCGGCGGGCCGGCGGGTGGAGCGGGGCCGGGGCTCGAGAAGTTTGCACGGCGGCTCTTGAGCGCCGGGTGCGGGCCCCGCCGGCCGTGCGCGCCCACTGCCATGGCTTTCCGCCGGCGGACGAAAAGTTACCCGCTCTTCAGCCAGGAGTTCGTCATCCACAACCATGCGGACATCGGCTTCTGCCTGGTGCTCTGCGTCCTTATCGGGCTTATGTTCGAGGTGAGCGACATCGGGGCGGGGAGCGCCCCTCTCGCGCGCTGCCCGGCGTCCCCTTGCGGGTCCCCCGGGGTCTGCGTCTGCGCCCGGGCGCCGGGCCGCCGTGTCGGTCCCCCGCATCCCCCCGGCTTTGTGCACCGTGCGCCCCTCGGCCTCCTAGTCAGCCCAGACACCGCCGCCAGCTCCGCGTCGTGACCGCCAGCCCTGCCGCCCCCTTGGGTACCCACTGGACCCTGCAGCTCTCTCTGCAGCCCCGACTCTCAACCCTGGCCTCGAACTGACGCGGCTCTGCCACCCTAGCCCGCCCAGCGGAGGTTCCTTTCTGGTGTCCAGGAGCCAAGCCCAGAGACTCCCAGACCCGCAGGCATTGCACAACTCCCCCTTCCTAGCCCTAGCTGCCAGCTCCTCTGGGCTTTTCCATTGGGAGGGACCCCGGCCCTTTTCTACTTCCCACCTGATTTTCGGGGTCTTGCATCCTCAACTTTGGGCCATAGTGGAGGTGTTCGGGGTACGGCCCTAGCCCCATCCCAGCAGTGTCCTTTGCGGTCCTCCTGACACCCCTCCTTTTTTTTTTGCTCTTGCCCCAAAGGCCAGTTTTCATGTACCCTGTGATCATAACGTTCTGTGAACTGTTCCTTCAGTCCATGTGTGGTAGACCTAGAGCTTCTCCCTGTGACAGGAGCAAGGTGAAGGCGAGGCATATCCTCTGCTTTTAGGAGAAAGGTGATTCTACCATAACTGTGGGGGTAGGGGACAGCTGGGGCAGGCCTCACCGACTTACCTCGAATGGGGTCGGAATCCAAGGGGGCTGATGGGAAGACTCCCTGCTCCAGACAGCCAGCAAAATGTGATAGTCACAAGCAGGGAGAACTGGCGAACAGGGAAGGACTCGCCCTGGTCTGCCTTGTCTCAAGGTGAGTGCCGCTTCATTGGCAGCTTATCTGCATCTCAGGATCGGGCTGGGAAGCTGTAACCATCTATCAGTTGCCTTGGATGTGGAGGATTTCTGGTGTGGCTAATTTCCTCTTCCGTGTCCCTCTGTGTCTGGGTTTCCTATCTCCTCTCTCAGGATAACGAGGGCCCTGCTAGGCAGGGAAGCTGCCCTCAAGGTGGGGATGTTCTTGTGGTGGTTGAGCCAGGGTTGGATGGGTGTACGTGTCCTTGGCTGGCCTTCAGGGTCTGTCAGAAGTAACTGGAGACTACTATTGGGGTCTGCAGGCCCACTTTACTCTTCCCTCAACCCCCACATCTCTTGCAGTATATCCGCGGCAAGGGCTTTGTCAGGCCAGGGTCATCTCCTGTGCTGCTGTCTCTGCTTGGTCACTCATCTGATGAAATTTAAAAAAAAAAAAACCAAAAAACAGCTGCAGCCTCAGTTTCCCTGTCAGTACAGATTAGTAAAAACCTGTCTTTCTCCCGGGGGTTATTGTGAGGTTTAATTGAGATCATGTGAGCAGCAAATGCAGTAACAGCATCTCCCAATATAAAAGCAAGTCATTTGCGCCTGAACCTTTATTGTTGGCCATAAAAATAGCCTATGGGATAGAGAATTTGTTTGCTCCAGCAGATGCCCTCAGTATCTCCTTGCTGTCCTTCATTCTGAGAGGCCTCCCAATGCCTTGTCACCAGTCTGGGAGGGTGTGGTTGGAGAGACACACGTGACAGCTGTAGCGCTCACAGCCACATGCTCGCTCTGCAGCCTGGTGGGCCTCTGCTGTGTCTCTGGCGTTCATTAAGGGTGGTGACTCTACCTACTCTGTCTTTAATCCAAAAGAGCTGCCGAGCATTTGAGCTCCGGATACCTCCTTCCCTCACCGCCTGTGGTCTGGTGGAAAGTCCTGTTGGTTAAACGTGGCCGCCTATGGGAGGTAGAAAGCGCCAGGAGTCCTTAATCCCGTATGTTGAAGAGGAGGAAAGAAGGCCCAGGGTGGGAAAAAACAGCGAAAAGACTGCCCTGCTCTCCTCCCCATCTTGGGATTGGACTGGGAAATGTGGAAAGGGTCGTGGCCGAAATGCCTATGTCCGTCCCACCACCGTCTTCCAGTAGAGCCTTAGTCCGGTGGCATCCATGCCTTCAGGCGGGTTGTCTCCTGGGAAAGGTGCACTGAGGTATGATGTGGGTCAGTGTGGGCTGGCCTGGGAGGAGGAGGGCCATGCCCCAACCTCCCTTACGAAGCATGTGTGTTCTGCTGTGCTAGGCACACAGAAGGTCCTCATCGTATCTACCAGCTGACGCTCCATGGAGATAGGTATTTGGGGAGACTCAGGTTTCTAGAACTACCAAATGAGAGTGGAAACAACTCACTGTCTTCTGGGGACCTCCGAGAAACACATGTGGGCGCCCTCACAGGGGAGACCGTCAGGGACTTACTGCTGTCACTCGGGGCCATCTGGGCTCTCCCCTGGAGGGGTGCTGTGCCTGTGTGTGTAGGTAGGGATGTGGGTCAGGGTGCGGGGGCAGGCCAGCACTTAACACCGCCCGATTGAAGACGGAAGGAGATGGAAAGTGGAGGGGGAGGCAGGGCGAGGGGACTGCCGGCTTTTGGGTTTCTAACTTGGGGCAGGGCTAGGATGCCTTCATTCAGAAGCTGAGTCAGGAAAACTCAATTATAATTCTTCCCACAAAGAGCGAGTATCCTGGCCACTCCCTCCTCTGGGGTCCCCTGCCCAACCTCGGCCAATGAGCTGAGGCCCTCTCCCCCGACCCTTGCATCCTAACTGGTCTCCACCTCTTCTGTGTCTCGCCCCTTCCCCAACTCACTGGTCAGCTCACCAGCATTCAGAAGGGCTCTCGTTCCCCAGCAGGGACCTCAGGACCTTAGTTCTGTCCCCTGGGAGATGCTGACTCCAAGTTCCTTCCCTTGGGATCGCTTCCTTTGGGAACACACGTGAAAGAGTTCCCCTCCCACCTCCATCTGGCTCAGTTTTGAACCCTCCTGAGATTCCTTCTCCCATTTTTGAGGCTGGGGTAGGGGGACAGGCTCTTCCCCCCTGAGCCCAGGTTTTCTTTCCATCCTGCAGGCTGTTTGGAATAGAGCTGTTCTGTGCTGTCTCGGCACTCGGCTAAAAAATGTCAGGAATGTGGAGCTTTATTTCCCCCCCTCCTTCCCTTCCAGCTCTCTTTCTTGACTCTGCTGGGGAGAGATGGTGCAAGGGGGGGTTTCTACTCCACACTTTGGGTCCTTCAGGCCTGTTAGGTGGAGTCCGGCCCCAGCGGCCTTCAGGGTGTGGGCAGCCAGTGGGGTGTGTGTCCGATTTGAAAGCCGCATTCCCTCCCCTTTCCCTTCCCTTTCCAGTGTCCTGTTCCTTTGGTGCCACGTTTCAGACTAAACCAGGCAGGGAAAGAGAGAGGAAAAGGCGCTCATTAGCAATCGGAGAATGAGAACAAGGGGGGGCACATCCAGCAGAGACGAGGCCACTTGTATATTACCTCTAAAGTTATTTCAAGACAGAAACTTTTGTTTGTTGCCCAAGCTCATTTGCAAGCGCTGCCAGTCTGCAGCATGGAAACGGTTCTGAAATTCTGGGCCCATCATTTGAAGGTTGGGTTTCTGTTTTGGTCCATGATGACTTTAAAAATTTTGGACTCAGAACTTTGAGGGCAGTGGCTGGCTTTTGCTTTCAAACTGTTTTGGAGACAGATGTAGTAGGGCCACCTTTTCCCCAGGAACCACCTTCTTCCTGGTTGCTGACTGGTTGCCACGGTCAGCTTGTCAGGGTGATGTGTTTGCAGCATATACAGTGGGAGCCGGTTGTGTTACAACCTGGCAGGACATGGGTCCCGTGGCACCAGTCCACATCCTGCCAGGCGTCCCCGTAGGCACCGCAACCCGCAGTGAGGCTGCCGGCCCTGCCCCTTAGCATTCATGAGTGCCCTAAGACAGTTCTGCGTCTGTTCTGTTAAGACGAAGAGCTGTGTATACGGCACAGATGTTCATCCATGGGTATGTGCCGCCTCTCTTTGACTAACTCCTAATGTGCTTTTGAAGACGTTCCTCTGCCAGCTTGTATAGTTCCTGACTTACGCGTCTTCCTCTCCTGCCTCTGACGTGGCCCATCAGTGGTGTTCTAAAGAAATGAGTCAGGGGAAGCCGAGAAGGGCTGTCTCTGGGGTGCCCTTGTTCTGTGATTGGATTTCTACCCGCATTTCAGTGATCTGAACAACAGAACAGAGATTTGGAGCTAGAGTTCCTCCTGGTCTACCTGAAGTGTCAAACCCTCTCCTGTGGGACGTAAGGGTTCCTCAGTGATCCTTACTTATTCCCTTGGCAAAAATGTGACGGCCAGAAAGGAGGTGTTGATCAGTGAGTGAGTTTTTAACTCTCACCACAGGATAATGTGTAAATGTCTCGCACTGGGCCTGGCATGCAGGCACTCAGTTGATGGTCTCAGCAACCACGCTGGTGGTCTCTGTTACTGGCGTCCCAGTTGGGCGTGTGAGCACACCTTCCGCCATCATGCTGGTCCCGATTTCCATTTAGATATGACCTATTTTTCCGTGAGACCTTTCCCCCGAGTTCTCCAGTGCCAGCCGTCTGCCCCAAAGGGGACAATCACAATACCCCAGGTGCCTCTTTCCCCGGAGAACATCAGTTGTCCCTCTTCCATCCATCTTATTGAAAGGTGGGCTGGGGGTACTAGAGGGTCTCAGATATGTGGTTGTCAGCTGCCCTGCCAGCCCTGACCTTGCCACTTCCCTCTCGCCTGCTTTGTGTCTGCACCCTCCGGCTGCTGCTTCTCCGGACCACTGTCCAGCCCAGTCACAACAGAGCGCCTTAGTCCTGCCTGTTTGCAGAGTCCCATGTGTTGCTATGGAGAAAACTTCAGTCTGGCAGGCATGAGCTCCTTTTTTGATCTGCTTCATCGTGGGCAGGGGCACCAGAAATCACTCTATGGCAGATGTATCCCCCGTTCCCACCCTGATAAATGCCTAAGCTGAAGGGTTGATAAGAGGGGATTAGAGTTCCCAAACTACAGAAGTGCTTTCTAATCAACCAGAGTGCTTTTAGCAGGCCGTGGTGGGAAACTTCACTGATATGATCTCGTAACCTTTTTATCCAGCTCTGTGTATCTGGTGTCCATTGGTACCTAATGGTTAAAGAAAAAGGAGTTAAAAAAAAAAAAAAAAGCCGGGGGGAGAAAGCAGTAAAGCTACCACCACGGCTCCTGACACAGCCCTTCTCATTTCACGAGCACACCTTTATCTCATATACAGCTTCGACTTGCTCCCACGTCTCAGGTGTCTCGGGTGGAAAGAAACCCAGCCTAGCTTACTCACAGCTGGGTAACGTTGGGGGTTGACTGTGAGGTTTAAAGAGCTTTGCAAGCGGGTCTCCTGGACCGTGCAGGTTCACGTAGCTTTCCTGCACGAAGGAACGGAGCCCGGTCATCATGAGTGGGGGCCTGGGAGGCCCCTGGAGGGAATTTGGGGACATGCAGGGTTAGGTGAGGTGCTGCTCTGTGGTTCTCCACCCGAGCCACGTTGCCTCTCGACAGCTTCCCTCATCTGTCTCGAGGGGTTGGCAGCAGTCTCCATCTGTGAAATGCTTTACTGGCCTCACCCTGTAATCTGGATGGTTTATGGGGGTTGTCATACCCATCCAGAGCCTGGCTTCTAGAGCAGAGACTTGGCCAAGGACCATCCTCTCCGAGTCAGAGCCAAGACAAGAAGTCAGCCCCGTCTGGCTCACACTTAGAGCTCAGCCCTGATGCTTCCATGAATGGGGCGTCTACGGAATGTAGCCAAGGGCTGCTTTATTTTTCTTTGTCTGAGTGGAATCCGTTTATTACCTGGAAGTAATGTCTGGAGGTCATTGTTCCATGTGGAGACTTTTCTTCCTGGAACAGTCATTGCAATTTGCGAATCCCTGATAGAGACTCCAGAGAGTAACCCGAATATGTGTGTCATATGTGACCAAGGGTGAGTGGGCAGAAGCTTTACCTCCTGTTAAAGTCACTGCCTGCTCTTGGTCCACATCTGCGTGAGAATTGTTGCCTCTGGTGGTGACATCTTCATTGACCTTTTCATCAAGTTAATATCGTGGTCACCGCTCAAGGCACAGCTTTTCTTCATGTTTTACAAGCCCAGGGGCTAAAGGAAAATCTACTACATTCATAGAAGGGGAAAACAAGACCCCAGAGCTTGAGTGATTTGCCCAGGACGATCGAGTAAATTTCTGGCAAGCTCGGGGCTTGAACCCACATCATCTAACTCAGGTCCAATGTGTTTTTACACTTCTGTTCACTGGCTTTCCAGATGCTGCATTTGAATGCAACTGTGTGTGCAGAAGCCTTGAGACTGATAGATCTTTCTTCAGTGTGCTGCATGCATTTATTTGGCAGCTCTTTGCTGACTGAGTGCCTGCTGTATGCCTGTGTGAGCTCTGGGGACGAATGTGTACATGGTGACCTCCTCTCCAAGGAGGTCATGACGTGGTAGCTTGAAGCTGATAGTCTGTTTTGCAGATAGAAGTAAGATCTTGAATTTGATGAAAGCGGCAGGTGCAGCTTACAGAGTTACAGATGGCTGGGCCTCACCTTCAAGCCATTGCCATTGGCGGAAGAGGGGATTTATCGAATAGAGCCCCAACACCCTGAGCAGAGGACAAGTGTGGTGGTGACTCCTAGGCATTGTGTATGACACAGCTTCGTGGATGAGTGAACTGACCGAAGGCGGGGTGTGTGTGTGCATGCATGCAGGTGTGATTTCTGGTACGCAGAGGCTGTCATTGGTTGGAGCTTTGGTTGAGGTTTGAAGAACTCCTCCATATGGTTTCTTAAGATTTTCAACATCAAACCCCAACATGATTTGAGTTGGTAGGGGTGAAAAGGACATCATCCCCAGAGCCTCAGTTGTCCTACCTCTGAAGAGGGTTTCTTTTCCTTTTTTTGGCTGCACTGGGCTTTTGTCACGGCCCTCAGACTTTGTCTTGTGGCGAGTGGGGCTGCTCACTAGTGGTGATGCGCAGGCTTCTCCTTGCAGTGGGTTCTCTTACTGCAGAGCACGGGCTCTAGAGTGAGTGGAGCTTTAGTAGTTGTGACACTTGGGCTCTAGGGCATGGGCTTAGTAACTGTGGTGCTTGATGGGCAAGGAGTAACTGTTGATACGGATTTTGTGACTACTGTTTGAAAGAGGCTGACGGGGGACCTGGGAAGAGCAAGAAGAGGCCACTGTCCTGGGCAGAATGGCCAGCGTCTGCCCTGCCCGCCCAGCGTTCATCACACAGGTGCTCAGGGTGGTCCTGGGCCCTGGGCTGTAGCGTGTGTGCATATTCAGTGATATGCCACATACACACATGCACACGCACACACACGCACACACACACACACACACACACATCTGTGGCCTCTTAATTTCACATCAGTGGGGTGAACCTAGAGTCTGAAGCCACCCTAACCCCACACCCACAGCAGCGTTCTTAAGGCGTTGCCGGCCAGCTGGTAGGGTCCCACTCCATCTGCAAGGCCTCTTCAGCTCCTCTGACCACGGGCATGCTTTCTGCCTCGAGATTATGGGAGCGAGTTAAAGGGATGGAGAGATGTTGTAAAGGAGAGGCATCAGCACTTGGTGACATCCTTCTGAAGCCTAGTTTCGAGGAGGGATTATCCATTACGGTTAGCATTTGTGCTGTCACAGTTGTGGACTCAGCCAACACAGGCCTCACACGTGCCATCCAGTAGGCAGCCACACGCCACACCCAGCTGTTTCGGTGTAAACTCATCAAGATAATACAAAAGGTTCAGTTGCTCAGCCACACTGGCCACATTTCGAGAAAGTTCTGTTGGACATGCTGGTCTCCGTGTAGCTTTCTGAGAATTTGGTTTTTGTGGGTTTTGTTTGTGTAGTAATGTGAAATGGGGGGTCTTTAAGGTGTGGTTCTGTTAAGGACTGTCAGAGGCATGAATTATGGGGCTGAGGTCATGGGCCTGGGGCCACATGGCCTGAGTCTGAATCCTGGTTTTCCCTGTCCTAGCAGCATCGTCTCTGTAGATGATTTCATCGCTCCGTGCCTCAGCTTCCTCATCTGGAAAATGGGGGTAACACTATGTCTGAGAGTCGTTGGGAGGATTAGAAACAGCAACACAAAAGATGAAATGTTGATACAGCCACAGCGCTTAGAGGGTGGCTGGGTGCAGGGCATCAGCTGAGTGCATATGCCCTGTTGTTCATGTTGCTCTCAGGAGGTGTTGGAGAGACGTCTTGACTTGTGGGGCTCCCCTTTGCGGCTCCCTCGGCATTTGGAATGCAGCTGGGAACAGGGTGTCCGGGGAGGTCAGCCCTGTGCCCTGTCCTGTGACCGCCACACTGGGTAGTCACTCAGGTCCTTGCCTGCACTCACTTCACGTACAGTTATAGGAAGCGTGGGTATGTGATCCAAGGTTACAGGAGAAAGAACAAGTTCAGATGGAGCAGTGGCTGGGCAGATAGACAACCGTGGGCAGGTAGGTGGTGGCTGCCAGCCTGAGACTTTCTCCTGGAGGTACTGGGGGCCTTTGAAGAGCTTTGGGAGGGCAGTGACCTGAGACTCCGTCCTCTGCTCTGCTGATCCCTGGGGGGTGAGGTTGGAGGTGAGGAGTCTGATCAGAAGGCTGTGGCAGGGACTCCCCAGGAGATCTCCTCCTACCTCCTAATAAAATTTCAGTCTCCACCCCAACTGGGAAGTATGCCCTGGCCCCCCACTTTCCCTGGGCCCCCCACATCTGAACTTTCTGGTGTCCATTCAGAGACTCTCTCTATCCACCCAGTGTGGCAGACACTGTGACCAGGCGGTTGTGTGGGACCCGCTGTGACCTGGCTGCCCCGGTGCAGAGTTGCCCTTGAACGCGAGTGTTGCTCTGAGCCACTGTCTGCTGCTGCCTTTGTGTGACCTTATCACTGAAGTGTCCTTCAGACTTACTCAGACAGTATGTTTTGTGTCTAACGCGATTTCTAATTTTTTAAGAAGTCAGGCCTCAGACAGATGGAACATCTTCACCCCCCCTCCCCTTTTTTTCTCGCTACATAAGCCATGAAGGGGCTTATGTTCAAGTACAGCAGCCTGACCCAGGGAAGCAGGGTTTGTTCCAGTGTCAGAGGAGGCGGAGGGCGGGGGAGCCCTTTGGGGAGGTTTCCTGGGGTTGGGGGATGGGGGTTGACTGGGGAGGGGAGGAGAGAGGCTCGGCCTGTGCACAGCTTCATTTTGTTCACGAAGTTGCTTCGCTCACTGTACATAAGGGGCTGTCTGCGCTCCGTCCGTCAGGCGGTGGGTGCTGATGGATGTCAGTCATCATCTTTGACATGTGTCTGCCATCTCTGTGCTGGTGCCAGGCTCCTGGAGACAAAACGAGGGGATCGGGCCCTTGTCTGACCTCTCGAACCCGGGTGGAACCTTGGGGGTCTTCTTCCCGAGGCCCGTTGGTGATCACCCGTCATCTTAACAGCCCTGGCCCCCACTGCCTGTAGTTTACGTGGTCTACAGCAGAGGGAAGTAAAGCAAGTGCATCTGTCGGAACAGACCCCTGTGGTCACTGGCCCACGTCTGGTCTCTTAGTCCCACCGGCTTGACCTTCTGAGCTGCCCCGCATCCCTGCTCACCCTTACTGCTCCTCAACCTTTGCTCACACCCTGGATGTCTCCCCCCTGAATGGCTACAGTGAGTCCCAGCTTGGTCCTCGGCCTCCTGTCTGGCCTCCTCTGTGGTCCCTTCTCCATGGACGTCGTCTGGCTCAGAGCTGGGTCTGGGTCTCACTCCCTTCCAGGCCTCTGGTGGTGCCCACCTGAAGTCTGAGGAGCCCAGTGTGGCATTCCAGGTCCCCCTGGAGTCTGACCAGCCTTTGTCCTCCAAGCTCAGCGTGCTCCTGCCCTGACCCCTCATCGCAAACCACCCTAGTGCTTCCTGAACATTCCTCTTGCCTGCCTCCTGCTTTGTGTATGCACCCCCCCCCATCCCCTGTCTCCCGTTTTGTTGACTGACTCTAGCTTCTCCCTAGACGTCACCTCCTGTGTCACCTCCCATGTCGCACCGGCACCACCTGCTCTGAACACTCTCGCAGCCTCTAACAGTTCACGCCTCCTCACTGCCAGCCTCGGCCTTTCTCATCTGTTCATTCAGCCCGACTCAGACCGGGCGTGCGCTCTCTGCCAAGTGGGTCACAGATGGAAAGGTGAAGGTCCTGCTGTCACAAGGCCCGGAGTCCTGTGGGAGGGGCAGTATCCTTGGTGCTCTTGTGTGCAAAGGTACAGAGTGAGTCACTGTAAACACGAGATACGTGTGCTGGGCCTCAAGGCCCGAGGGGTGCTGGCCAGGCAGATGGACCTGGGAGAAGGTAGGTGTTCCAGGCAGAGAGAGGATGTGTGGAAGGGACAGAGAGGTTAGGGAGTGGGAAGTGGCTCTGTGTTGCCAAAGTCGGGGAGGTGGCTCAGGAAGGAAGTTATGGAAGATGAGTCTGCACTGGTCTCAGGGCCGTGGACACCCAGCGTTTGGATTTGCTCCTCGGCTTAGGAAACAGGGAGCCATTGCTTGAGTCCATTTTAATAATACTAAAAAACATGTGTATATGCAAAGGCAAAATCCGGAAAAATCATAGCAGACTGTCAACATCAATTATGTCTCTCCCCCAGGTAGCTCATGGAAGACTTTAGTTTTCAGTGTTATATCTTTCCCTTAATTTTTTTTTCTAACAGTAGGTGTATGTAGCTTTTAAATTCATCTAACTCCTCTCAGTTCTGTTTTGGAAAAAAACTTGAGATAAGAATTCTATCTGAATCACTAGATATCAGTGTAGGAAATAGTGCTAGATATCAGCTTATAACTAAATGCTGAATATACTTGTGGTGAATACAGTGGTTTTACCCACTGTGTAAGCCTGGAATTGAGAAAGCTTTTAGATTCCAGCAAGGGAAGTTTCGTCAGAGAAGAGTGGGACTTGGCTGGAGCCTCAGAGGATGCTGACGTTCATGTAGCACTTTACAGCTTGTGGGGTCAAAGGACAAAGTGTGCTGAGTGCTGACCTTGTGCCAAGCACTGCTGTGAGCACCTTCCTTGGGTCCCGTTATCCCGCCCTCCAAGCCACCCTTAGTAGGTGGATACTGTGGTTGCTCCCATAGTACAGACGAGGGAACTGAGGTCTGCAAAGAGCAGGGAGCCTAACCAGGCTTCCATTGGTCAAGAGGCCAGAGCCAGGATCGACAGCCCACCTGTCTGACTTCAGAGCCGGAGTCCTGACTCCATTTTAAAGAGAAGAAAACTGAGGCCAAGGGAATTCACATAACTTGCCTGAGGTCACACAGCTAGTAAATTGGGGAGCCAGGTATACACTCAGGATATTCTAAATAATCCATCTACTCACACTGATATTTCCTGATTCGAGTTCCAGGATGTTGGAATCCCTGGCATGGTGACAGGAGGCTGGAAGTTTCTGGGTCAGAGGGGTACATGAAACTCTTCCTACCAGGCCCCCTTCCTTGGAGATTCATGCACCACATAAACTTACCAAAGTAGAGGAACATCTCAGATCTACTGGCCCTCCCTTTCCAGTAGGATTTAGTAACATCCACAGGTTTACTCGGGCTTCCCTGGTGGCTCAGTGGTCAAGAATCTGTCTACCGAGACACAGGAGATGAGGGTTCGATCCCTGAGTCGGGGAAGATCCCTTGGAGGAGGAAGTGGCTTAGGAAAGTGGCAACCCGCTCCAGTATTCTTGCCTGGGAAATCCCATGGACAGAGGGAGCCTGGCAGGCTGCAGTCCACAGGCTCTCATAGTTGGACGCAGCAGAGCCACTGGGCACACACACACAGGTCTGCTCTGTAGACTGCCACCCTCCCGTCCTGTTAGAAAGAGCTGGGAGTGAAACAGGTGTGTGGACCGCTCGCACTCCTGTGACCGGTGGGGTGCCAGCTCTCAGATCTGGGGTTGAAAGTATGTGGGGAAGAGTCTGGTTTCTTGGATGGATGTGGGGCTTTGTCTCTGACCCCTTACACGTTTATTGACTCTTCCTGCTTTAGGATACCTGGAAGGGCCTACTGAGTGTCCCGTTTGCCACCTCTGTGACATTTTGTTTCAGTAAATCATGGTTCACTGTTAATTGTTACCTTATTAAACCCACCCCATACTTGTTAAACTCAAATTATTCAATGCACACAAGGCCACATTTCATACAATGGGTGTTAGAAGCATCTGAGTGTCACCACCTGTTATTTTTCTGTGATATGTGTTATTTTTTTTAAAATTGTGGTAAAATATACATAACATGGGTTTCCCTGGTGGCTCAGAGGTTAAAGCATCTGCCTGCAATGCAAGAGACCTGGGTTCGATCCCTGGGTTGGGAAGATCCCCTGGAGAAGGATATGGCAACCCATTCCAGTGTTCTTGCATGGAGAATCCCATGGATGGAGGAGCCTGGTGGGCTACAGTCCATGGGGTCGCAAAGAGTCAGGCATGACTGAGCGACTTCACTTTCACTATACATGACATACTAGTTAGTATCTTACCATTTACAATTTTTAATTTTTTAAATTGAATGGAAGATTCTTTAAATTCCATAGTCCTTTACAATTTTCAGAAGTTTCACACACATGACTTCATATAATCCCATAGCCCTTTTACCCCCCTACCCTGATATTTCCATTTAAGTGTACAGTTCCGTAGCATTAAGGACATTCCCATTGTTATACAACCATTACCAGAACTCTTTTAAATTTGTCATTGTTGTTTATTTGTTGTTTAGTTGCTCAGTTGTGTCCGACTCTTGAGACCCCATGGACTGTGCAGCCTGCCAGGCTCTCCTGTCCGTGGGATCTCCCAGGCAAGAATACTGGAGTGGATTGCCATTTTCTCCTCCAGGGGATCTTCCCGATCTGGGATCTCCCTGACCTGGGTCAAACCCAGGTCTCCTGCATTGGCAGACAGATTCTTTACTGTTGAGTCACCAGGGAAGCTCAAATATTTATTGAGCCCCTGCTGATTGAAGGTGCCTGGGACCTGGAGATGATTGAGACTCACGTGGAGTGCTCTGCCTCATGTGGAGGAGGGATAGGAAAACCAGTGGTCACAGTTCCTTGTGGCCAGAGTTGTGAGGGGCTCTGTCTGAGCTTGATCGCTGGGGGGCTTCTGCAGCTGGGGCGGGGGCCACGTTACCACCTCGTGCTGCAGGGCTCCCTGGCTTCCTGTTGGCTCCGTGCTGGTTTTCTCACTGCATCACTTCCTGGAGTGGCGGTGCTGCCTCTGCTCCTCGGAGCCCCAGGGAGGATTCAGGGATGTGCTTGTGTCAGAGCCAAGTGCTCGAGCCACATGGCTTGGGTGGGGGCAGGCGCGGGTGGGAGAAGGGCACTGCCACCCAAGCCAGCACTCCACTGAACCCCCCATCAACGGTTTGCCCAAATATAGTCTCCTTGCCCTTCCTCCCAGCACGCTGAAGCTAAATAGACGATCTTTCAGCTGTGATTAGTCCCAAGTGCCTTCGCTCCACTTTACTGCTAAAAAAAAAAAAAAAAGACCATGGTGACGTGGCCAAAGTCCCAGATGAGGGGCATGTATAAAACCAAACAGATCGGAGAGGCCTGGCTCCAGGGCGCAATTGGTTCTGTGCATTTCCATGGAGACCTCCGGGAAGTGAAAGGCAGTTGTGGTGTTCTTGTGCGGGTTTATTGGGATGGTTCACTCCCAGGCTCTCCTTCTCCTGGAAAACAGACTGCTGGTGTGAGGCTCGGCTGCCCTTGCCATCCGGGTGGGCACCCTGTTTCCCAACGTCATGTTGCCAGGTCGTGCCGGGCTTGTAAATACCCCAGAGCATGTACAGCTTGGGAGTGCAGACGTTGCTTTCACACTGCCTGGTTCTTTACCGGCTCCTCCACTTCACTAATTTAAGATCCTCAACTGTGCCCCACACAAGCTCAGTAAAATGGGAATGAAAATAATTGTGCTTATCTCATTGAGTTTTTTGTGAGCTAATAGTGCGTGTACATACAGCATTTTCACAGAGCTTGATATCAAGGACTCCATCAGTGTTCATTATTCATGAATACTAATTAATTCTGTGACCCTCACAAGCCATCATCAGGCAGCTGCTTTTCTGTTGTCTCTCATTTTCATATATATTTATATATAGTCTTGATGTATCCACGCCACACCAGATACACCATTTGCTGCCTGGGCCACCAAGACTGCTAAGAAATGTGGAAATGGGGTACGTTTGCTGAGGTTTTCTCCTTGGTGGGCTCTGAGCCCTCAGCCCATGGTTCACTGGGCTCCCTCAAGTGATCAAGCCTCAGAATTACCTCTCACCTCTTCCCCTTCTCAAAGATCATATGACTTCAGACTACTGTCTCCTTCTCCCCCTCGAAAGAAAACTCTGTGGTCCAATGAAGTGGAGATGTGCTGCTTGAACTATGTTATACTATGGTGTGGCCTGTCATGAGCTTCTCAGGTGGTAATCTACCTGCCAGTGCAGGAGACCTGAGTTTCATCCCTGGGTCGGGAAGATGCCCTGGAGGGGGACATAGCAACCCACTCCAGTATCCTTGCCTAGAGAATCCCACTGATAGCTGTCCATAGGGTCCCAAAGAGTCAGACACAACTTAGCGACTAAGCACCCGAGCACAGCTCATCCGTGCACAGCCCATCCATGCACAGCCCATCATAGCATTTTTAAAAATAATATGGTATTTGCATTTTACGAATTGCTTTTACTGAATGACTTTCTTTGCTGTTTGAATGCCACTCTTATAAACAGATTTCTTTGAGCCCTCCTGCTTAGCACAGTTGATTTAAGTTTTACTCTGCCCAGTGTACGTGAGAGCTTAGTCATGTCCGACTCTTTGTGACCCCATGAACTGTAACCTGCCAGGCTCCCCTGTCCATGAATACCGGAGTGGGTTGCCATTTCTTACTCCAGGGGATCTTCCTGACCCAGGGATCGAACTCGTGTCTCCTGTGTCTCCTGCACTGGCAGGCAGATTCTTTACCGGTGAGACACCTGGATACTGTGGTTTTTCATGATTGTAATAGAAATGCACAGACCAAATTCTGACCTTTCCCCCCAGACAATGGTATATCCAAATATTTTGAGATGTTAGCATTTTTAAAAGTTGAGGTTGTTTCTGAATGCCTGCCAGTAAGGGATTGGTTAGATCAGTTGAAAATGGTGACATAAATCTATATGCAATGTCACAGAAGGCTGTCCATAGCCTATGGGTGTGTGTTTCTTTTTAAATCAGGTTATAGAATGTAATGTCAGTGTGGTCCTCTCTAAAAACTTGGATTTGTGTTATTTTTATAAAAAGACAGTGGTAAGGATAATTATCAAGATATAGTCGATGGTTTTGTTTTCTGTGTGTGGCACAACTGTAATTTAATTTTTTTCCATGCTTCTATCTATATTTTTTCAACGAAATATAGTTTTGGTAAGCAGAAAAGGCACATTAAGGCTGTTACCATTTTGGAGATGGAAAGATGAAAAGTTTGGATTGGTGCAGAGCCTGTTGCTTGGAGAACAGGAAAGCTGAATGGAGAGAGGAGAATGGGGAAGCACCTGGAGGTGGAGTGGGAATTCGGGTGTGTTGGGTGGGGGAGCTGGAGAGGGGGGTCCACGGAGCTGCCAGGGGATGCTGTAGATATAAGCTCGCGCCCTGGATCTTAGAGACGTCATTCCCACCTGCTGTAAATAAGAGTGTGCTTTTCTGAAGCCTTTTTTAAAGAAAATATTTATTGATTTGGCTACTCCAGATCTTTAGTTGTAGCGTGTGGGATCTAGTTCCCCTATCGGGGATTGAACCTGAGTCCCCAGCGTTGGGAGTGTAGAGTCTTAGCCACTGGATCACCAGGGAAATCTTTCTGAAGCCTTTTGAAGAGAGGTTCAGAGGGTGAAACGGGGGTGTTTCAAGCCATTCAGGGAAGCGACTACAGACACATCAGGAAAAACGCAAGTCAGGGTGGACCAGAAGTGGAAATGAAACTTCTCAGTTTCAGTTATTAACCGAGCAAGTCACATGAATGAAAGGGCCTGTGGTGAAAATTTAAGCTTTTAGAAACAGCAATTGAAAATTTCAAGTTAAATCCTAACACAGCAGGTCATCGTGGCCCAATGTGGGGCTGTGGAAACCGGCCACCCTGTCCACTTTGGGGTGAGATCCACCCGCCTTGGTTTCCCGAGCACCTCCCTACCCTTCCAGGGCTGTAGCGGGTGAACAGGTGGTGGGGGCAGGGCTGGATGGTACTATCTCAGGGAGGGTTTCAGTGAAGGTATGGGTCTTGACTGCTTGAAGAATCTTTGGACCCACAGCGTCTTGCTCAATGCTGATAGCCTGGGGCTGCTGACTCCACTTCCCTGCCCAGGTGTGTGCCCACCTGCTGTTTGTGATGCTGGCTTTTGTGCATGCTCCTTCGCTTAATCGTGTCTGACTCTTTGTGACCCCATGGACTGTAGCCCACCAAGCTCCTCTGTCCATGGGATTTCCAGGCAAAAATACTGTGGCCCTTTCCTCCTCTGGGGGATTTTCCCAACCTAGGGCTCAAACCTGAGTCTCCTGTGTCTTCTGCATTGGCAGGCAGATTCTTTACCAGTGAGCCACTGCATCAACACATTATTTGTTAAACCTGATTGTGTAGAGGGAAGAGTGGGAGAAGGGACAGCCTTGGGGCTTTCTGTGGTTTCCCATCGAAAAGATACACAGAAAATGATAAATGGCAAAGCAGCGGTAACAAATTGGAAGAAAAATGGCTGATGATGACTTCCTGAGTATGTGATGTGCCCAGCCTGTGCTGGATCGGCCCTTCTGATTGCGCTGACCCTGTCAGCAGCTCTCTTCAGTACATCCTGTTGTCTCTCCATGCACAGAGCACTCTAAACAGCCCCATCAGAGTTGCTGAAGGCAGGACTGGGATTTAACATCTTTCTGAATTCGGAATCCAGGCTTTTCACTGCCGTGCTCCCCTGCATCTCAGGAAGGCCTGTAGGCAGCATGGGCTTTGGGGTGAGGCAAGGAAGCAGTGTGGGCACAGACGGCAGGAGGAGGAGTCTGTGGAAGGGGCGGCCAGAGCTGGCCCTCGAAGGGAAATTGAGGCAGAGACACAAATGGAAGGCAGAACGAAGGGCTGATCTTCCAGGCAAGAGAAGTCGTGCAGAGAACTGAAGGGAGCCGTTAATAGATGAAGTGCTGCAGAAGTTTCTAGGCTGAGTAGGCTGGGAAAATGATAGGCTAAACAGGTTTCTTTGCTGCAGGACTTATCAGAGCCTTTAATGGAGCATAATGAGTCTAGTATACCTGCTCCCCAAACATTTGTTGGCCTTGGAGAGTATTTCATGGAATGATATTCTAGAACATTCTTTAGGGCGTCCAGGGCTATTGTACTGAGTTTGGGGAGTTGTGGTAATCAAGGGCGGAGAGGGAAGGAGGTTCAGGAATGTCAGATGGAAGGGTTAGACGTTTTCCTGTAAGCAGTGGGGAGGTTGGAAGAGCGTGGCTGTTCTAGCTAGGATGGCCAGAGAAGAGGAAGAAGACTTGAGTCCTGAGGCAGAGACTCCAGTTAAACCCTCTTCTGTAGGCTGGTGAGAGATGAGGGTGTGAGCGGAAATAATGGATTTAATTACATAATAAAGCCAACAGGTGACTGTAAGGGCCAGTGGGAGTCCTTGACTGCAGCCTGGGACATGGGCAGATATGGGCATGTCTCTTGGGTATCAGCTTTTGAAATAAAGATGCGTAGTGTGAGTTTTGGCATGCCGAATGGGGTCAGTGGCGTGCTGTTTAGGCAAAGATGCAGCAACGTCCCCCAGGAAAAAGAACTGAGTAGGAAAAGTAGATTTGAATGTCACTGGCTTCGAGGCGGCCACTGGGGCAGGATTTCTAAAGGACCAACAAGGGCCGAGCCTTGAACCCTGAACCTGGGGGTGAGTCTCTGTCCTGGAAGCATCTGTGTGTGGAGGAATCTGAGGGAGCAAAGGGACTGCAGGGAAAAACCCTTTGGAAGAGGTGACTCCCCAGGCCTTGTGGGCGGTGGCTTGTAGCCTGAGGCTCCACAGCTGCTTTGTGGCTGAGCTTCTAAGAACAGTCCGCCGCGTCCTCCGGGTGCCGTTTTCCTTGTGTTCTGCAGGGCTGCCTGCCTCTTCTGCTTAGTGATAAATATCACATCAGGGTTAGATATTTACTGGTGCTTCACGGAGGGCTGCTTCCCTGGGTCGGGAAGATCTCCTGGGTTGGGAACATCCCCTGAAGGAGGGCACTGCAACCTGCTCCAGTATTCTTGCCTGGAGAATCCCATGGCCAGAGGAGCCTGGCGGGCCACAGTCTGTGGGTTCGCAAAGGATCGGACACGGCTGAGCACGCGTGCACACAGGAGGGCTGCAGGCGGCTTCCTGTCAGCTGTGTCCCCCAGTGCCTCCCAGGACTTTGGACTTGGGTCACTTCTTGTCCCCCGAACCCTCTGTCAGGCGGCTGAAGGTCATGAGGGTCTTGTGGTCCCACCCAGCAGTCCATCTTCTCTGAATCCTTGCCTTCTGGACTTCACCTGGGGGAGCCTGAAGTCTCCGTATTTGAGGCTGGGGCCCGGTGTGGCCCGGGGCCTGCTTGTCAGCACGTGGCTTGGGTTTCCGTGTTAACGTTCCCAAATCGGGATCACAGAGGATCGAGTGTCATGCTGGCTGGTCGTGCCGAGCCTTCTGGAGCAGCCAGCTGCAGAACTTTCAAAAGGCCGCGTGTAACTTGCGCAGGAGATGTGGAAGGGGTGGGGGGACCGAGATGGGGACAAAGAAGCCAGTTTGTGAAAGAGAAAAAAAAATGAGCATAACAGCCCTGGGCCATTGGGTGGGGCGCAGCAGGACACTTGGGCACTATGCAACCCCTTTCCTCTTCCCTTCGGATTTTTCCCCTTCCACAGCCGCCTTTAGTCAGCGCCTTAGTGACCCCTGCAGACCCCCTCTGGGTAATACAGCCCCTGCCTCCCACCCCCCGACTCATTATGCATTCCTTTAATCCGGCCCATCTCCAGGTTGCCAGCTGGCAGAGACTCAGCGGATTCCAAACCCCAGCTGGTGCCGGAGTGTTTACACGGGGAAGCTTGGCAGACAGCTTGCCCCCAGGCTGCTCAGCTGGAGGAAAAGGTGGAAGGACGTCCCGGAGCTGAGGCCCGGTTTGTCTGCAGGCTCTCCCTTCCCCGCCACCTACCAGGCCTGCTCTGTCCCTGAAAAGGAAAAGGGAAAAAATCCCCCCATGTCTGAGGAGGTGCTGGGCTGGGGCCTCCCTGGCTTACCCCTTCCACCCACTTGGAGCCTAAACAGGCTGAGAGCCTTTCACTTGCCTGCTGGAGCAGATGAGATTATTATTTCAAAGCTGTTATTTGTCAGTATAAAGTCAGTCTCCAGAGTGGATGTGACTTTCCAAAATCAGGGCTGGAAGCTCTGTGATCAAATATTCCTGAAGCCAAGCCTGGGGTTCCCTCCTGCAGCCCGAGGGCAGTGGTGTCCTAGGAAAAGGCCCCTGAACACGCAGGTCGCTGGTCTGAAGCAGGGGCTTGTGTTGACGAGAATGTGTGAGAAGTCAGTCCCAAGGCATCTTGCCCAAGGGAAGTGGTTTCTGCTGGTTGTCAGCATTGCTGGTCATCACAACTCGGAGCAGCCGTCTGTCCGCCTTCCCGCTAGTTTCCTAGTTAAGCTCCCAGCATACATGGATGGGAGAGGTTTCGGCTGATGTGATGTGCCCTGTTGCCAGCAGTTGTATTGATGAGGTTAATTATTGTCACGTGGTATTAGTAGTAAGCCTTTTATTTGAAGAGCATAACAGTTTCAATCCAGGTCCTGGTGGAAACAGATGAGATGATTGAAGGTGTTGTTAACAGGTGGAGACAGACAGGACGAGGGGAAATGGACAAGACATGGTAAACCGCCCCAGGGCTTTCGATCTTGGAAGGTGGCCCCAAATCTGAAGAGACAGAGGATGGAGCCGGTGCAGACCTTGTGTTGTGAAGGAGAGAGGGAGGAAGAGGGAGAGGTGGTGGGCGAGGGAGCTGTGGCTGAAGGAGGGGGCTGGACCTTTGGTATGTGATCGAGTCACTGCCTCGTCACCCAGCGGGGAGGGCGCCAGGCAGTGGCACCTCCTGGGGTCCTCTCACCTCCTGTGGAATCAGATGAAGCCAGGGCTCCAAGAAACCCATTGATGCACTTGGTAAAGGTCATCACGCCCTCTGCCCTGGGCCCCAGGGCAGGATGGAGACTCAGCCAGACCAGTAGCACTTGCACAGTCTCTTCTATCTCCTGTTTGAATCCTGCCTCCTTTATGCCCGCGGGCAGTTGGAAAGGGGGGCAAAGGGATACCGGTACTCCTAAAATACTGCAAACTCTGATGACAGCCTTTTGGGGCAGATGTTTCCTGATTGCAATAATTCAAATCCTGGAACACGTTTACTGTAAGCTACTGACTACCCTGATTGATCTCTGGGGAGACCAGGATCGCCCTGGCTCCTGAACCAGTTCAGATAATGCTCAGGTACCACTTCAACCCATTTCCTTCTCTGCCAGTGCTCTGCACCCTGGGCCTTCTGGGACCAATAAGAGGTTCCAGTGGAACGTACGTAGGATTCTTATCATGTGTGCAGTTACCACTGGTCTTGGAACATCGGTATCCAACAGGAAATTACTTCCCTGATGGTTTCACGTGGAGAAGCTCAGACTCACTAGACCGTTAAATAACTGATAAAATTTAATTGGCAAACAAATGTGGGATGGTCTGTCAAGTTTTGTGTCTAGAAGTAGAGTTCGGATTTTTATGTGACAGTGTTGCCTTCCTAATTGAGGGAAGCAATTACTTTTTCATCTGTGCTTGGCTCTTTGGGGAAGCAAGATGTTGAAATGCCCATGATGCAGGAATGAACAGCATCCCATGGATGAATTCAGTAGGCAAAAAGTCGACTTTGGAGCCGGGTTGCTTTTAGAATGAATGAATGAATGCTAGAATGAATGAATGAATACTTGAATGAATGAATGCAAACTTTAAGGGGTCTGAGGGCCAGATTTCCCTTCCTTTTCTTGTTTTAGACTAGCTTGTTTGAAACACATGGGATTCAGCTGATCTGAATCGGCCCACATAGTAGATGCCCCCCAAAGTTGCCCAGTGCAGTAGATGCCCCCAAAGTTGCCCCACACAGATGCCCTCCAAAGCTGCCCCACACAGTAGATGCCCCCAAAATTGCCTGACACAGTAGATACCCCTCAAAGCCGCCCCACACAGTTAGATGCCCCCAAAGTTGCCCACACAGTAGATCCCCCCAAAGTTGTCCCACACAGTAGATCCCCCCAAAGCCACCCCACACAGTAGATCCACCTCCCCGCCCTGCCCCACCAAAGCCCCCCTGGTGCACTGAGCTGGCTGGCTCCATCTGGGTCCTCCCGCACTGTCTCAGCACAGTTATGTCTCTTCTCACCCTCGCCCCTCCCCTCTACTTATCCACAATCTGTACATCTTTCTGGCCAAGCTCACCCCCTCCCAGGAGTCTTCCCCAAGGAGATCCATACGCTCCAAGCCCAGAGCACTTGCTGATATTTACGGAGTCGCTCCTTTGTACCAAGGACCTTCAGGGTGCAAAGATGAATAAAGCCACAGTCTCTGCCCCAGATAGAAGGACCCCCACTTGTCCTTTGTCTCGTCATGTCCTGATTCACGGCATCTTTTCTTGTTGTCTCACAAATAACTCTTCGCGCACGACAGAGTCTCCATCGTTAGTTTTCAGGCTCATTGTTCAGGGGTGCATGTGGCTAAGAGTCCACACATCATAGTCTGATGGATCTGGGGTTCCAGTCCCACTTCTGGGGCTTACTAGTCGTGTGCCTCTGGGCAACCCTCCTAAGCTTTTTGAGCCTCACTTGTTCTGTATAATAGGGCTTGTGGGAGGATTAAATGAGATAATTTCTGTTAAGTGTTTACAGCGATTCCTGGCACATGGTAGGAACATAGTAAGTAATAGTAGAGGCAGTGTTCATAGCAGTAGGAGTTTCTACAACAGAAGGTTAAATGGGGTGATCCTGTTTGCTGTTTCCCACGGGGCCCAGCATTTAATGAGATCTCACACATTCATTGTTGTTCCTTACAGGCTGTTGAGGGTTACGTGAGGTAATCATGTAAAACGCCTCAACCGGGCACAGCTGGCAGTAAGTGTTCAGTAAAGCGCGGTCAGTTTTACCACTGCTGAAATTAAGGATTTGCACTGGATTGACAGGCTGTAGCTTCTGGTTTTGGTCTGAGCCTTTGAGGGAAGGAAGTGGGTCTTAGAAATTTTTGTGTCTCCAGTAGCATCGTGCCTTGCACAGAGCATGCCCTCAGTAAACATTTTGTGATTGATAGGTTGATTTTATATTTTTAAAAGTTTTACATGTTCTTTAACTTTTCAGATTTTTCAGTTCAAAGCAGAGGTATGTTTCTGGGGAGTGAGAGTGTCTTTCTTACCAGCCTGTTTTACATGCATGCGCACACACATACGCACTTCTCTTGCTTTCCTTGACCCAGCTGTTAGAAAACTTGGTGTGGCCACTATAAGATCCAGGAGAAGGCCCCAGAATCCCTCCTGTGGCTGTAGTGGAGAAGGCGGACCCCGGCCTCAGCCAGACCTTATACAACTGCGTGTTCTGATTCCGAGCCCCATCACTCCGACCAGAGACAGTGAAGGCTGCTGGAATGATGGGAAGTCGGAGGCCTCCTGGTGGTCCTCTGGCCAGCACCCTAACAATTCCCCCGGAACCGGCAGAATAGCTGTCCTCCTGTGAGTCCATCCAGGCGGCCCTGCCTCTCCCTCTCGGGCCACGACTGAAGGTGAACTGATGGCCTGGGAGAGTGGCCGCTCAGTGCTGGGCCAGAGGAAGCGACAGACAGGCCAGAAGCTTTCCCAGCCCTGTTGAGCGTGATGCTGTTGTTATAATTTTGGTTTTGCTCCCCCACCACATCCTCCCCAGTCCTCTTGACTTCCTGTTTCCCCCTCGAATTACATCAGTTCAAGGCATACGGAATGAGCATCTTCTCGGATCTGAACAAGTGTCAGAACTTCAGAGGCATCAGCAATCTTGTGGAGCTGCCCATGGCCGGTGCTCCCTCAGCCACCCCTCTTCTGTGGTCCTGGATCTCATTTCCTCAAGAGATTCCCCCCTGAGTAGATGTATTCCTTCCAGCTCCCCCGTTTTCTGCGTATCCAGTCACTTCACCTCCCGTAGACTTTCTCCTCACCATGCGGAGGTTTGAGAACTCTTCCATCCCTCCCTGACCTCCTGGCCACCGAGGTCCAGACCTGTCTCCCCTTCTCTCTACGTTTCACGCTCATCTCATGTGCCAGCTTCTGCCACCTCCTTTTCTGCAACATTTTACTCAGCAAATAATGACTTTATGACCTTCCCGTCCCCAAATTGGATAGACTCTTCATCCACTCATTCATTCAGCAAATATTTGTTGGGGTCCCAGTGTGTACTGAGCTCTGTTCCAGCTGCTCTGGATCCATCAGAAGAAAAAAAGTTAAGACCACTGCCCCCTGCAGCAAGACCCTGGAGCCCAGACTCCTCCTGATGCCCTCTCCCCTGGCTGCTGTTCCTTCTGCCTCTCTTGTGGGTCCTTCTCAGCCCCCTCCCTTTCCCTCCCCGTCCCGGCCCTGGACCACAGCTGTCTTCTCTCTCAGTTGATGATCCCACCACCCTCCCAGCATTCCTCATTGCCATTCTAACCCCAAGCATATCTTACTGAAGTTATATGTTTCACCGTCCATCTCCTGAACCAGACGGGAACATCGCTGTTGGATACTCCATCTGAATTCACTGTGCCATCGAATCTTCTGAAAACGACCCACGCTGCCTGTGTCTGTGGCCATCACCTCCGTCCAGGTCTGCATTATCCTTCCTTCCAAACTGGTTTCCTGCCCCCCAGGCTTCCCCAGCCCCTCCTCTGCGCCCTGAGCAGGTATGCTCTCAGCAGTGGAGACCTCAGTGTGTTCTCCCCTGCTTAAAGCCTCCCACAGGGAGCAAAAAGTCCAGTTTTTATACCCACCATAGAGGGTCCTTCATGGGACTTGGTTCTTGCCAGCCTTCCAGCTTCATCACTTTCCACACACAGGCCATTCATTTCCCCAGAGTCATATTTCTCTGGTGTCTCTGAGAGCGTGCAACCTGCTTCCTGCCTGCCTTTGGCCTGTCCATCCCTTCAGTTCTTCACGGCAGGCAGAGCCCCCCTCTAGTCTCCAGAACTGCTGTGTGTACCCTCCGATAATGACGAGGTTGTGTTGTAAGCTTTTCCACGTTTATCTGGCTTTAACTGGCTGGGCTCCAGGTTTGGGAAGTGCCTTTCCCGCCTGGGACGGTGTTTGGGGTGGGGGTATTCTTGTGTCTGGGAGTTGAGGGGGCAAAGTTTAGGTGGGGTGGGGTACCTGTGGTGTCCTGGGATCCAGGAGGGGGCCTGATTCCTTTGTAGGCACTAAGAAGTCATAGAGGTCTGTGGAGTGGGCCTGTGGTGTTCTCAGGAAGACTGATCTTGGTCTTTCCCAGTGCAGTCTGGGAAGAGGGTGAGACCGCACTCAGGCTAGCTCCTTGACCTGCCCTCTGCAGGCCATGGCCTGGGCTCCTGCCTTAGAGGGGGCAGAGCAGTGGCTGAAGCACTGTCCCCCTCGAGGCCTTGGCAGGGAAGCCCCCCCCCCCAACCTTTGTGTGTGCCTGTCTGTCTGCATCCTCCCCTCCTCCACCTTTGCTGTGTGGTTGATTGCTCTACGTGGGGTTCATCCGTGCTTCTCAGCCAAAGCTTAAGGTCACTGGAGTCCCCAGCGGTTCCTGTTCCTTCTTATGTCCCTCTGAAATAGAGTTGCCCAGTTTCGCCCCTGGCCCTTGCTCCAAGGCCTGGATTCACCAGCAGGTGGTCTGGGGTTTACACAATGGATGTTGGACGAGGGTGCCTGCCGCCACCTGTCTGCCTCTGAGGACCCGCCCTGAGTTCAGCCTCGGTCCAGCCTTTCTCTCTGAGGTGTGGTTTTCTTCCTGGGCCGCCTTCACCTGTGTGAGGTCACAGGCAGCCTCCTGGATTGCTGAGAGACTGTGAAGGAGGCTGGCCTCCCCAGCAGAGAAAAAGCACCACACATTTTTAGATCTCATTTAAAATACTGCTTTGAATTAGTAAAGTGAGATTTTGCACTAACATGCATTGCTTTATCTGAGTGTGTGTGTGTGAGAGAGAGAGAGAGGATCTTGGCATATAGCTTGTAACCTAGATATTAGTGTTTGCCTGGGCTCTGTTTATTCGGTTTAGGGCTACGGAGGGACTCTTGTGGCAGTGTGGGTAGTGTCTACCTCAAGTGGTGCCTTGGGGGTTAGAATTGTGTATTCCATCTGTCTGTAGCACATTTTTCTGGGAACTCTTGCCTTTCATGTTATTTTCCTTCTCCACTTTGAAGACGATTTGGAACATCCCCCTGTGAATATTATTTGCAGACACACAAGGGATGTTTGAGTGCCTGGTGTTTTTCATTCACCTTGATAGCCTTGATTTAATTCACCTGAACCAAGTCATCATCCATGAAGTTCTCCTAGGTGCCCTCCTGCGGGTGGTCTTCGGCAGGCCTTCCTGGACTCGTGCTGGGTAGGCTGGGGGCCGCCCAGAGCAGGGTATAGTGCATGCGCAGGGAGCGCGGGAAAGAGCGGAGGTTCAGAGGTGCGATGCTCAGGCCTCGAGTGTGGAGGGTAAGGTGCTGCCTGCAGTTAGGTGGCACCCCAGGGCACCCGCCGAACCCGCCCTTCACCCCTCAGGTGTGTGTGCAGAGACCAGGACGACAGACAACGCACATCCTCAATTGCAGAGGAACGGCTGATTGTAAGAGCCCACTGATTTGCCTTTTTGCCCTCGTTCGCTCAGTTCGCGTGTGGGCGGAGGTGGACAGCCTGAGTCAGGGCCTCTCTTCGCGGCTTGACTGGAGCCCAAGAGGAATCTGAGGGTTCCCACGGGAATCAGGCCTGGTCTGCAGCCCCGGAGAAGCTTCATCGCTCTCCCCAGTTCCCTTCTCTAGCAAGCTCCGCTCCCTACGCCAGGCTCTCCCCACGCCTGGCTGATGTTTTAAGTAGGAAACTTTCCAGACGGTGGAAAATCATTTAAAAGGGTGGCCTTCGACTCTGATCTACCCTGCTCTTTCCTTCCTTCATTGTAAACAAGCAAATGAAGGCAGATCCACCTGGGCCCCGCCTGGTTCCTCCCCACCCCGCCCCCCAATAATCCTTCCACTTCCTCCAAACAGGAGGAAATGCCACGAGCTCCTTGGGTCTGATTCTCGCTGGAGCCACTGGTGATGATGGCCAGTGAGTAGTGACTGGCTGCCGCAGACACACGTGGCTTCAGAATTGCCCCCTCCCTGTGTGTCCCGCCTTATGGAGCTAAAGCTTCTCTAGAAACTGCAGCTCTGTGGACGTTGTGATATATTGGTGCCACAGTTCCTTTTCTGCAATCAAGTCTAAGATGTTACTTAATCTGAACCCTCCCCAAAAAATCACTTGGAGCCTAAAATTCTACACTCCACAACCCTTTCTTTTTTCTGTGTTGATTTTTGTTTTAAAGAGATACTGCATCTGAACAAGTAGCTTTTGCTCATAAAAATTATTTGTTCTCACTCATGTATGTGCTCTGGGAATATCCGCAGAGAATCTGAACTCTGCCATGTCCTGCAAGAGAAGCGCATTTTAAGAACATTGACGTGCTAGAAAGGTATTCTGTGTACACACTTCCTTATTTTGTTATTTTTGAATTTTGAATGACTAAGTGCTGCTTTGAGCGTCCTGGGTGGCTCAGAGGTAAAGAATCCTCCTGCCAGTGTAGGAGACTCAGGGTCAGACCCTTGGTTGGAAAGATCCCCTGGAGAAGGAAATGGCAACCCAATCCTGTATTCTTGCCTGGAGAATCCCATGGACAGAGGAACCTGGTGGGCTACAGTCCACTGGGTCCCAAAAGAGTTGGACACAACTGAGTGACTAAACAAGAACAACAAGGCTCTTCTTTATTTTTATATAGTTTTTAGCTTCTGTGAGGAATGGTTTCTGAGTATGCTGACCCACCCAAATAAGGGGAAAGCTGCTGAGGATGAAGGGGAGGTGAAGTATGTAATCAACTAAGAGTATTTAAAATATTGGCTCAGGGATCTTTGTGGGAGGGAGCAGATGAGAGTGTGTATGTATTAAGGCCTCCAGAGAAGAAATATACACGGGATGTAGGTATTTATCTAAGGCTGTCTATAAGGCACATAATGGGTCGAATTCCTTCTGTATAAGCATAGGTTGCATAAACATGCAGTCTTAAGGTTATCAGTTAGTTGTGGCTGTAAAGGAAGTGCAAAGAGCTAACTTTAGACCACCTCCTGTGTTTTAGTACTGGATTAACCTCAAATTCAGTTTTCATATGTATCTTTTTTTTTTTTTTTTCTGTTTTTGAATAGCTCATCTTGGGAATTCCCTTGCTGTCCTGTGGTTAGAACTCCGTTCTTTCACTGCCAAGGGCCAGGGTTCAATCACTGGTCAGAGAAGTAAGATCCTGCAAGCCGCTCAGCATGGCCAAAAAAATTAAAAGCTCAACTTCAAAATTTTAGAAACTGTTTAAGTGGCCCTTTCTAAATTCCTCTTGATCCCAATATAATATAGTTTAGACCTTGGAATCAATGAATGTTCTAAAGCCCCTGCTATCATTGTATCATGGTTGCTCTGATGATGGGTTTTTCTCATAAATGTACAGTGTCATTTTTTTTCATTTGATATAGGACTGTGATCATGACTTAACAGAGAGTCTTTTCAGCACAATGAACACAGGCTTGTAGAGAATCTGTAGTGTGTGTTTGAGTAGTTTTGCCTTGTTCTTACATCAAGGTGGTTTTTCAGGTGAGAAAACGAAATCTCCAGGTGTTATAAAAGCCACACAGAAGGTACCATCAACAACCTGCCCCTGACTGCAGGCACTTGGCCCTCCCTGCCAGCCCCTGCTCATCCAGATGGAAACTTTCAGAAAGCAAGTGTGAAAAGCATCTTTGTCTCAGCTGTATCTGCCTTTTATTGAGTGGCAGAGGGGCTTCGAACCTCCTGCACCGAGTCCCAGCCATATTACGGTGCATGTAGGTGACCAGCCGGAGAAGGCGATGGCACCCCACTCCAGTACTCTTGCCTGGAAAATCCCAGGGACGGAGGAGCCTGGTAGGCTGCAGTCCATGGGGTCGCTGAGGGTCGGACACGACTGAGTGACGTCATTTTCACTTCTCACTTTCATACATTGGAGAAGGAAATGGCAACCCACTCCAGTGTTCTTGCCTGGAGAATCCCAGGGATGGGGGAGCCTGGTGGGCTGCCATCTATGGGGTCACACAGAGTCGGACACGACTGAAGTGACTTAGCAGCAGCAGGTGACCAGCTGGACTCAATGAAGCCAACACTCCAGAAGAGAAAGGCTAAAAGACTCATTAAAAACACTCACCAGTTGAGCATGACTTATTTACTTTTTCTTACAGTTTAAAACTGAAGTATATTTGATGTACAATATCATATAACTTATAGGTGTACAATATACTGCTACACAGTTTTAAATGTTACAGTTATTATAAAATATTGGCTATATCCCCCATGCTGTACACTGTATACCTGTAGCTTATTTTATACATAACTGTACCTCTTAATCCCCTACTCCTATATTGCCCCTCCCCCCACCTACTGGTAACCACTAGTTTGTTTTCTGTATCTGTGAGGGGTGTGAGTTTTAAATGTTTTTCTGACTGAAATTTTTCTGTGCACCACCTGGGCAGGAAGATGCAAGAGCAGTTTGGGGAAATTCTAAGTGGAGATCGTGTGGCTTCGGAGAGCAGGCTGGGGCACGAGACGGGGACAGGTCACTTGGCTCACTTGTGCTCCTGAGGAGCTGGGCGTGAGCACCCCTCCCCAGAGGTTCCAGGTCGGCTGCATGGACTGCGGTTCAGCCCCTGGGTGGGTGAGCTTCGTTTGGAGCAGGACCCCTCCCATCTCCTGTCCTTGGTGGTGAGTCCTGCAGTGCAGCCCATTCAAGGACCAGTGTGTGGATATGGCCACGAAATAAACAATAAACCAAACCGAAGGTCAAATACTGCTTACCAGGAAAGCCAGGAGACTACCTTCGTTGCATCTCTCCTCTTATCTCTGCTGTCCAGACATCAGCTTGCAGTGAAGGAGAGCAGACTGGGGCATTGGCAAGCCCAGGTGTACGTGGTATATGGGCCTGGCAGGTTGACCCAAGAGGCCTTGTTTTCTTGCTGTTGGTTACAGGTGATACCTGGGCCTCGTCTTCTCACGATGCAGATGCAGTAGTGGATTTTACACTCTCAGCAAGCTGTCAGCACGAAGCTGTTTTTTAAATGTGTGTGTGTGTGGCTTGCTGGGTGTCTCACTTGCAGGATTTTCTCTGGTTGTGGTCCTCTGGCTTCTCATTGCAGAGGCTTCTCCTGTGGTGGAGTGCGGGCTCTAGACTTCAGTAGTTTCGGCTCCAGGCTCTAGAGCGCAGGATCAGTAGTTGTGGTGCACGGGGTGAGTTGCTCGGAAGCATGTGGGATCTTCCCGGACCAGGGATCAAACCTGTGTCTTCTGCATCGGCAGGCGGATTCTTTATCACTGAGCCACCAAGGTAGGCCAAGGCTATGTTTTTAGCATTGATGGTAAGTGGAACCAGGAAATAACTTTTTGGAGCTGAAGGTGGAGAGAGGACCTTTAAGGACATGATTCTGATACCTAATCCTTTCTATGCTTATCTGTAAAATGGGAATATTATGAGTATCTGCCTCACAGGGTGGTTGTGAGAATTACAGGAAATAATTTCTGTGAAGCCCTTAGAACCATGCATTGCACTGAGTAAGCCCTAACATTCACCACCATTGTTGTTCATGGATGGAAAAACTGGGGTCCAGAGAGGTGAAATGCCTTGCCTGAGGTCGGTCACCCACACCCACAGCAGGACTGGGACTGGAGTCCGTCTATTACGCTTTGCTGGAGGCAGCTCTTTTACTGGCATCCTTGGTCTCAGTTGCAACTGAGAGCTCAGATTCATGTGTCCCTAATAGAACACGGCATGTGCAACAGTTTTGGTTCTGTTACGGCTACACAAGCACGCTCAGTGTCACTGCCTTTGTGCTTGATGCCCTGTTTGAGTTAAAAGTTCAGTGAAGCTTCGTGTGTGTGGTGGCCCCTCCTACATAATTTAGTATTCTTCTTTACATTAGCATATTAGCACGTTTGCACTTTCACCCACTGAGCCTGGCATTTAAAATGCTATTAAGCTCGATAATGTTTCCTATAAACAACCTTAGAAGGATGGGAAATAAATGGAATGACATTTTTAGTAGGTTCCTGTTTCTTAGCCCTCTGTGTTAACGAACCCAGCCAGTGCTGGCAGAGGGGTGTTTCTTGGCCATTTCATCCTTGGTCTGAAGTTGGGAGAAGTTTGGAGTGAAGCTTTGGGATGCCAGAAGACCTCAGAAGTTTCTTGTGCTGGGAAAGTAGAGCTGCCTTTTTTGTGTGCTGGAAAAGTAGAGTTGCTTTTGGAGGGGCCGTGTTTTTTGTTTTCTTAATTAAGGGATGTGATCAGTCTAGGAGCTGATGGTCCTCCTCCTCCTCCCTTCCGACGACTTTGAGAAAGCTTAAGGCCAAATTTCTGGGGGCCTTAAGCCAGTGAGACTTTCTGAAGTGAGTTTTTGTGGATCAGCCTCATCACTACTCCTCCTCTTTGCCTTCAATATATATTTTTTGGTCATCCTCTCCTATTTTATATCATCATTCTATTTTATGTGTCATGTTGTATGTCTTGCCTTTTCTGCTTGTAAACTTGTGAGGTCTTGGTGGACGGGGACCTCTCTGTGTCTCAGGTGTAGTCTCTTTGTCGTCAAAGCAGAGAAAACACATTATCTTGCTGAGGCGTGTAACGTGGAGGCAAGCTTGGCTGCTGCAGACAAGGATGCATGGCTTGAAATGGTTTCTGCTGTTATGACCAGGGGCGTAGGGATGGAAAAATACAGGAATCTCGATTTTTTTGCCTTAAGCAGAGTCCCAGATCCTTTCCTCTTAGAATCATGTTTAGAAAGCATCTGTTAAGCTTTTGTCTGTGGTTACTAAACGCTATAGCTTCTTGCAGTATTTGCTCATCAAGTAGGCATTTATGAGAGAGCTACTACATGCCCAGCACTGGGAAGGACCCCAGGGAGAGAGGGGACATGCGCAGGGGATGAGGGCAGAGCACAAGCTGAGAGTCAAGTGACAAAGCAGCAGCGCCTCCCCTGCTTAATCAGGCCTGCGCTTAACAAGCGCCTGCCCAGTGCAGGCCGTGTCTAGGCACTGTTGCAGCAGTAGATTGAAGATAATCAAAGACCCCTCCTTTCATAGAATTGATATCCCAGTGAGGAGAGAGTTTAAAAACAAGGAAAGATAAGCCCTGTAAAGCCGGCTGCTTATCAAGGATGATGTTTATGGTGCGTAAATTACACCCCAATAAAAGTTAAAAAGGAGAAAAGCTTTCGGGTTCACCCCAGAACAGAACTCTTGGCACCTCTCACGTGTGCACTGCTGCTGTGTGCTGACGTGTACCTGTGATCCCCAGCACCCCATCTCCAGGCGACTTTGCGGTGTCTGTGGACATGCGCAGGGCAGTGGGGTGTATGGCTCACTCGACAAGCACGTTCCGGATGGAGGGGAACCAGCTGACGCTCTGCCTTCCTGATCCAGCTCCTGCCATGAGCAAGTGGCCTTCTTGCTGTCTGATTAGTGCCACGGTCTTGCATCTTCATGCCTTTTGTTTGTGACTTAGCTGCTTACAGGGGCCCTCACATGGGGTGCCAGGGTGCCGTCTGGGGATCTTGAGCATGGAGAGGCCGGGATGGGCCTGGTGGAGAATGTACATGTGTTAGAGAAGCTTCCTCAGGCTCAAGCCACAAGCTCAGGGTTCACGTTTCAACAGTGTGTGTTCCATGCAGCGTCTCTCAAAGGGAACATGTGTAAACCAAGGTTACATATTGATCAGTTGATGGAAATGTGCTCAGAGTCCTGTAGGAGTCTGATCCCCTGTCCCCTAGGAGCAGTGAGTGGTCCACTGTTGCTGGGATCACAGTGATTTTGCAGAACAGCAGCAGTAACAAGAATTGACTGGGTATGCAGGGCTAGGCCAAGGGCATTGGTACAGCCCATATACCAGATTGCTGTCATCCCTAAAGCGAAGTGGGATTATCCTTCCACCAGTTAGAGGCTAATGCTCTGGGTGTTAACTCCTGTGTCAATAGCTGTTTCCCTTAATTCCGGGTACAGTGTCTTGTGTAGGACAGCATTCCTTCACATACCATTTTTGTGGATGTGTGTATTGGGGCTAATTGAGACAGAAACACAGCTTTTTCTTTAACGTATAGTTGATTACAATATGGCATTTCAGGTGTACAGCCAAGTGATTCAGTTATACATATTTATTCTTTTTTCAGATTTTCCATTATAGGTTATTCTTTTTCATATTTTTCCATCGTGGTTTATCACAGGATGGGTGCTGTGCAGTAGGTGCTTGTTGTTTATCTGTCTTCTATACTGCCGTTTGTAAGCGCTAATACCGTACTCCTAATTTATCCCCCACCCCCAGCTTTCCCCTTTGGTAACCATAAGTTTGTTTTCTATGTCTAAACGCACAGCTTTCTAATTTCTTTAAAATAGACTTTCTGCCTGTTACACTTTGTGCTTTTAACCAATTAAAGAAGCCAGCGGCATGCTTCGTTCTACCTTGTCCCTGTGTTTTCTACTTGTATATCCCTGTTGATTTGTTTGTGCCCTGTATTGTCATTTTCTAAAATTTTTTTTTCAATGAAAAGAAAAAAAAAATGTCTGTCTGTATACACTTCCACAGAGAGGCCATTTTATTTGGGCAAACTTTTCAGCATAAAACTTTAGGGGTAACCCCAAATAGTAATGAAAAGGCCTAGTTTTTATAGGAAGTTTTTATTATATAGCCACTTATCTCTGTGTTCCCATCAGTAAAGGAAAAGTCAAGCTACACATTCTATGTCGCCATACTTTGAATACTTTCATGTACGCTGGATGTTTTTGTGCCTTGGTCTGTACATTCCTGCGACAACCATTTGATTAACCGAGCTAAGAAAGTGACTTAAACAGTACTTAATAAGTTCTTTTACTAAGTGAAGTAAGTCAAGGAGATAGACAAATACCATGTAATTCTGGTATATGTGAATATATTGCCTATATGTGAAATCTAAAATATACAAACAAATTTGTTTACAAAACAGACAGACATGGAACACAAATTTAAGGTTACCAAAGGGAAAAGGCTAGGGGGCAGGGAGGGATACATTAAGAGTTTGGGATTAGCAGATGCAAACTACTATATACCAAATAAATAGCAAGGTCCTACAGTTTAGCACAGGGAACTGTATTCAATATCCTGTCATAAACATAGTGGAAAATATGAAAAAATATATGTTATAACTGAATCTGGTGCCCTAGTGCTGTACACCAGAAACTAACGCTACATTGTAAATCAACTATACTTCAATTAAAAAAAAAAATTGGAAAAAAAAGTTGTAGCTCTTTTACAGTTTCTTCACTCTTTAATCCCTTCTGTCAAGTGGTATAAACACAGACAAAGTTATGATGTCAGAGTAAAATGAAATTAATTCCAAGTGGATAGATGCGCAGGAAAGCTCTCAGAAAACTGACCCCACACAAGCGGGGAGAGAGGAAAAACCAAGAATGTAGCGTGAATATTCAGCTCTTAGTTTACATTTCTGAATTGTTTCAGTTTTTAAAGTATGTGTGTTTCTCTCGAAGTTAAAAATTGACTTAAAACATAACTTGATTACATGAAATGAATTCTATGGAGGACACAGACAGAAACTGGCCAGAGAGACGTGCTTTGCGAGGCTGGGGAGGGTGGATCTCCCATGAGGGGCTCCCAGGCCAGGCTGCACCTGGCCTGCTTTGGGGAGACTGGTGGGTTGCTGACACCCCCGAGGGGTAGGGTTAATTGAGGGTGGTCCAGGAATCGAGATTCTAGAAGCTCCCCCAGAGGTTCGAACATGCAGCCTGGGTTGGATCTCAGTGCTGTACTCATGAGACTCTGATATATCTTAGGATGGACTCTGACCCAACTTTAAGGGACCGCCTGGGGGTTCCTATGGTTGATGTGAGTCTCTGCTTCAGGGCAGAGCTTCAGGAACCCCAGCAGGAGAGTCTGGCAGGCACATGGCACTGACCAGGTTTTCCTCCATCCCCGCCCAAGATTCAGAGCCCGGGAGAAAGTGTCTGATGGGCTGGGGAGAGCTTCTGCCCCCTCCATCCTTCCAGGAGGATGGGGGTCACCAGACCACCGTCAACACAACTCAGGTGGGGAGAGTTATCTCTTCAGGAAATGTTGGTGCCATTGGGCAGGGGCCAGGGGGTTCTGGTCAGCCAGAACTACACAGAGGTCCACTTCAGCCTGCCAGCTTAAAAGGCGAGTGTGTTTCTTGGGTGACACTGGAGGAGACTGTGCCCTAAGAAGTAGGCAGCGTTTGGTAGGGTGTCCTTCAGCCATCTCCCTGCTGTTTCTGCCACAGAAACCCATCTTCCCTCACACCCACGGGGCACCCTTCACATCTTTCTGTTTAGAGGCAAACCAGTAACTCTGCTGATGAAGTGTCCCCAGGGGCCTGCCAGGAAAGGCCTGGTGTCTGGCCACCTCACACCTGGCCTCTGCACCTGCTCCAGAAACATCAGCACATCAGAAACATCTGGGGAGCCTTAAACGACGCTGACAGCTGGGCCATCGCTGCCCCACACCGCACACTGCACCCCGCCCCAGACCAGCTAGGGCACCGCAAATACCCTGCCTTTTACAGACACAGGAAGTGAGACTCCCAAGTGTCCGATGGGCTGAGGAGAGCGTCTGCCCCCTCCATCCTTCCAGGAGGACAAATGCAGAGGCAACGTCTGAGCCCAGGCAGTCGGTTCTAGAGTCCAAATGTCAAATCCCCTTATCTTACAGTCTCTCCCCTGCAGGCTGAACCACGAGAGGACTGAATTGGCTGTTAATAACTCAGGTGACAGTCACGGTTTTATCACAGCACCACTGAGAGTTGAAAGGCAGCTTTCGAAATAAACAGACCAACAGTATGGGGTGTTGTGCCCTGCCACCCCCCGAGTAGAGAAGATGTGAAATTAGCAGCTGGAGTTCTCTGTTTCTGAGGCTCAGGTTTAGATTTGGGGGGCTGCTGCCCACTGTGCAGTTAATCAGCGTGCTGGGGAACCTCAGCTAGGTCCTGAGTTCTGGAAAACTCTGGAAGGCTGTGACCTTATCTTCTATTAGTTCCTGTCTTCACTGGTGCTGGCTACTTAGAACTACCTAGATAAACACTTGAGTGAATGAATGAATGATGCACAGACAAATGTGTATCCTTTGCCTTTGAGCTCTCTGCCGGTGGGTGGAGCACACCTTGTCGCATTCTGTCTGCAGCGAGCACCAGTCTAGATACCATCCAGGACTTGGGGTGGTTTCGTTTGTTTTCAGTACAGGTATTGGGAGGGATGCCATTAAAGAAAATACGGAAGAAAAACCAACGTTGCTAACTCAGCTCCAGGTGAAACCCTTCATTGGAGAGGCCTGTGGGTCTGAGAATGTGAAAGGCATGGACTCCAGGGCTGGTCGCAGGCTTTGCTGGTTGGTTTTTGTTTGTTTTTTTTTTTTAAATGTGGCCAAGAAGCTAACTTGGAACTTTTCCCTCTGTTTCACAGGTCACCGCCAAGACTGCCTTCCTATTTATCTTACCTCAGTACAATGTTAGCATGCCTACAGCAGGTAAGGAAAGTACTGGTCTCTATCTTTCTCGGGCCCTGTTAACCCCAAAGTTCTTGGAAAACTTCCTTTTCCTGTGCCATGTATGATCATTTTGGATATCTAGACTCAGCATCCCACTTCCTGTTGCTGAAAAGGTGTCGGCCACATGCAGTGCTCAGCCAGGGGCTCTGCAAGCTTGGGGTTCTGAGGTCCACCTCCAGGAACTGGGTGGGCATCTCTGGGGCCCTCCTGGTGAATAAAGGGGGACACGTTCTTCCCTGAATCTAGTCCTCCCTCCTCATCCTGCAGTGAGGTGGTGAGTTGTCTGGACATGGAGGTAAGATTTCTTTCTTGGCCTGGCTCCACCAGAGGCTACCTGAAGGGCTTTGGGGGCAAAACTCTTAAACCGTGGCCTCTGCAGGACATGGCTGGCGTCTCTCCCAGACTCGCCTGCCCCTGCAGTCCCTGTAGCTAGGCTCTAGGGGAAGTCACACCCTGGGGACGGCTTACTCAGCCCTTCATCTAGAATCAGAGCTGGTTGGAGAGGGAGAAAACACCATACTCATGACGGAAGAGACAGGAAATGGCACGGCCAGCTCGTCCCAAGGCACATGCCAGCCTGGTGGGCTCACAGACCATCTTGCTCCTTGCCATGTGGTCCAGGGTCAAATTCGGCCTTATGTACCTATGTCTCTTGAAAATTGTAATAACTAGGACAACTCTGGACCCAGCTATACTTATGATTTATGCATTTAACATTTTTAAAAGTATTTTGGTTTTTTAAAAAATTGGGATAAAATACACATGTCATTTACCATCTTAGTTATTTTAAAGTGTACCAGTTCAGTGGTATGAAGTTCCTTCACCACCATCCATCCATCTCTAGGACTGTTTCATCTTGCAAAACGGAGCTCTGTAGCTCTTAAGTGACTCACCATTCTCCCCTGCCCCACCCCTGCCCCCTACCACTCTACTTTCTGTCGCTATAAATTTGACTCTTCTAGGGCCTCCTATAAGTAGAGTCGTATAGTATTTTTTTGTGTGTGATTGGTTACAATTTAGTTTTAAATGGTTTCCAAAGTACATTTATGACTCTCACAGGAAACTTATAAAATACAGGTAAACATAAGATAAAAATCATACATGACTCTACCACCCAAAGACTACAGTTAACATTTTGTAATCTTGATTCATATAACCCACTTTTCTGCTGTTAGCATATGATGAACCTCTTCCCTAGTCATTCATTATTCTTCCATTCAATTAGGCGTTTGCAAAAACTAAAAAAAAGTTATTAATAAGGATTACCACAGTTATGTATTCAGTCATACATTGTTGGATATTTAAGTTCCCAGTTCTTATAGTGCTACTGTAAACATTCTTGTGACTTCCTGCATTCATGATTTTTTTTTTTTTTTTTGGATAAATTCCTATTACTGGAATTTCTGGGTCAAGTAGTATGTACATTATAAAGGTTTTATATATGTATTGCCCAAATACCCTCAGGCATCTAATTCTTATGACCCATAAATCATGTTTTTTATAGATAGCATCAAATGCTTTTTTTTTTTTTTTTGAGAGTCACTCAGTTGTGTCTGACTCTTTGCGACCCCATGGACTGTATAGAATTCCAGGCCAGAATATTGGAGTGGGTAGCCTTTCCCTTCTCTAGGGGATCTTCCCAACCCAGGTCTCCCACACTGCAGACGGATTCTTTACCAGCTGAGCTACAAGGGAAGTCCGAGAATACTGGAGTGGGTAGCCTATCCCTTCTCCAGCGGATCTTCCTGACCCAGGAATCAAACCAGGGTCTCCTTGATTGCAGGTGGATTCTTTACCATCTGAGCTACGAGGGAAGCCCACATGCATAGGCTTTTTAAAAACATCAGAATGCCAGTTTATTAATTTGTAAAGAGATACCCAGGGGCTTCCCTGCTCGTGCAGTGGTAAAGAATCCGTCTGTAATGCAGGAGACACAGGTTCAATCCTTGGTTCAAGAAGATCCCCTGGGGAGGGAAATGGCAACCTACTCCAGTATTCTTGCCTGGAAAATTCCACGGACAGAGGAGCTTGGTGGACTACAGTCCATGGGGTTACAATGAGTCCAGCACGACTTAGCAACTAAACAACAACAGTTGGACACGACCTAGCAACTAAGCCAAAGAGATACAGCAAAGAGATATGCACCTGTCAGAGGTGGTGCCTGGACTTTCTTTACATTTCTGCCCAAAATCGACTTAGAGGGGCTGCCTGCCAGATCCTAGCCCAGCCTTGCTTTGTTCATTACTGGGAGAATGTACCGTCCTGGGGACCACAGTGGCTGAAGCACATATGAGTGGGACGTGGCTTTATTGTAGGAAGGGCCTGTTTGTAAAGCCCGATCATGACCAGGGGATTGATTGTTTCAGTCTGAAACTTTGAAATTAGGCGACAAGTGATATCCTAGAAGCGTCCCTTTTCACAGCAAGGGTAACAAGCGAGGCTTCCTGCTCCAGGGCCAGACCCAGAGCGTCTGAGCAGGAGGCGCTTCCTATCCTGCCCTCATTTGTTTGTTTTAACTAATTAGTTAATTGATTAATCCAGACAAATATTTGTGTGCCTGCCGTGTGCCAGGCCCGGACTGTAGAGCAATTCATGAAACACGTCTGATCTCTGACTCATGGAACTTAACCGTTTATTAGGGAGGGAATAGATACTACACAGCAAACAATAAACAATTACAGCTGTGATATGGGTGTCGAAAGGAGCATACAGGTTGTGCGATAAGGAAACATCAAAGGGTGATTGCCAGATGTTTCTGGGAAACTGCTGTTTGAACTTCTGGGAAACAGCTGGTGTGAAAGGGGTTGGGGAGGGGGGTATGTGCAGAAGAAGGAACATTCCAGACACGGATTGGCATGCACAAAGTCCCCAGGTGAGGCACAGACACCTCGGCATGTTCTAGTAACTGAACCAAGGCCAGTGTGTCTGGAGCCAGTGAAGTTTGGCAATTTTCTCAGGTGGGGCTATTGAATTGTGTCTTGGAATCCCCATCCAGGCGACAATAAGGCCTGGGTAGAGGTGGAGGGATGTACTGACAGAGGAGATAAAGTATTGCTAAAGAGCCTGGCTTTTGTTTAAATCTTGCCACTGGGGCTGTTCAAAATAAGACTGGCAAATCACCCAGAGAGACAGTGCAGTTAGAGCAGCCTGCTTAATTTTGCTTTGAACTCCTTGATCACCAGACCAGTGTGGTGGTATTTGGTTTGTAAGTTGTGGAGGAGGGCCAACTTCTCACCGAAAAGAAGCAGTTCACAACCCAGGGCAGAGGGCCCTTGAAGCTGCGGATTTAAACCCCATACCAGTGGCAACCCACTCCAGTATTCTTGCCTGGAGAATCCCATGGACAGAGGAGCCTGGCGGGCTACAGTCCATGGGGTCGTAAGAGTCGGACACTATTTGGTGACTAAACTACCACCACACGCCCCTTTGGGACTTCCCTCGTGGTCCACGGGTTAAGAATCCACCTTCCAATGCAGGGATTCAGGTTTGATCCCTGGTCAGGGAACTAAGATTCCACATGCTGCGGGGTCAACTAAAGCCATGGGCCATCAAAATAAAAATTAAAAAAAAAACAACTTAAAAACCCTCCGGCTCACATCTCTTCCAGCCTGCAGCTTCTTGAGGATGAGTCCTATTTGTAGAACCAGGGTCAGTTCTGATTTCTAAGGTTTCTTCTTTCAGTGGCTTGGGACTTGTTCAAATCAGTGTTTAACCTGTGGATTTTAGGAGAGCAGCGATGGTTTTCATATAACCGGCCTGCTATTTCTAAATCCCTAGCCTCCCTTGGCGGAGGTGTTCAGGTTCTACAGGAAACGGCCGGTGGGAACGCTGAGGAGTTTCTTCCCAGCTTCCTTTCCTCGCTCACCTCTCTTCTTTCCAGCTCCCAGCATGTGTTTATAGGCCAGCGGTGACAGCAACGTATTGCAAGCTGAGTGGCTTAAGCAACAGAAATGTAACGCACTGTAAAAGGGTAAGATCAAGGTGTCAGCAGGGCTGTGCTCCCTGGCGTGGACCAGCGGGACACCAGTCTTTGTGTTTGCGGCCATCTCTGCATCCAGTTTCTCTTTCTGTAAGGACGTCAGTCGTATCAGATTAGAACACATTCTACTCCATTATGGTCCCATCTCAACTATTTACATCTGCAATAACTCTGACTCCAAAGGAGCTCATGGTCTGAGATGCTGGGAATTTGGATTTCACAGGAGTTTTGCTCCATTCAACTCATAATGCTGGCTAATAAATGCATGACTCTGTCATATTATATTAAGCTAGCTAAGAAGATTAAGTTCCATTCAGAGAAATAAACTAAAAAAGAAGATGGCACAGACCTTGCAGTCAGAAGTTGTGCATCCTGGGACAGTGTCAGTGTCCCTGGGGTTTTCTTTAAGGTCAACAGTGATGAAGTGTTCTTGTCACATCATTCCCACCTGTTAGGGTTGCCAGACTTTGCGAATAAAAATCCAGGACTATCTGTTAACTTGGCATTTCAGAGAATTACTACTTTTTTTTTCCAGTGTAAGTATATCTCAAAGTATATATGGGGCATAATTATACTAGAAAAGTAGTCTTTGTTTATCTGGAATTCAAGTTTAACTGACCATCGTGTATTTTATCTGCAACCATACACCCAGCTTTGGCAAGGAATAAAATGTCATGTTTCTGGTCTTAACCATCAGAGTCTTTCTGATTCAAATACCCCACAGTATCTGGTATTACGGCCAGAAGTATATAGACTGTAAAAGGTCAGCAAAGAGCAGAGGCTTGAGTCCCGCCACAGACAGACTTGTGGCTTCCTGACTCCCCCTTCTGATGTAGAACAGGGGACCCCACACAGGCTGAAATGTAGCAGCTTCTTTTGAGTTGTTCCAGGAGTTTGCTGAGCTGTCTTGGGCAAACCAGGCGGTGTCAGGGTCTCCATCACCATCTGTCAAGTTGAGGGTGATGGTCACTGTGTCCACCCAGCACCTCCTGAAGACAGGGATCCAGGAGGCACTCACTCCCCAGATTGTCACAGACCTGCACCATCTGGAAATCGGTTAGAAACACAGACTCCAGGCCCCACCGAAGACTTCTGCCTTGGATCCCTCATGGTAACGAGACCTCCAGGTGTCTGAAGTGCTGCTCCCCGTGCTCTGGGTGGAACCCACTAAGTAGGCTTTCAGAGGACCCTGTGCTTCCAGCCCCCAAGTTCAGGGAGGGAAACCCCCTAAATCCAGGAACTCATTTGCATCTTTCTGTTCTCGTCCAATTTTGGCTTTTCTAGAACTGTTTTTAGTCTGAGGAGTGGAGGCGAGGGGTTACTGTTGTTGGGTGGATTTGGTTTTGAGCTGGGGCTGCCACTCTGCAGGAGTCAAGGGCACCTAGGTATTCCTGACACCTGGAGAGAGAAGGCTGGGTGTGCAGGGCCTGTTCCGGAGAAGGGCTGGTTTCACAGTGAGGAAGGAGGACAAGGACCATTCCCTGTTGGTCCCGGTGGTTTTATCACCACCAGCTGCCACATAGCATTTAACAGCTGGAGATGAAAAGCCCAGGGACCCCCCGGGGTCCCTCCCCGCACCACAGTGTGGCCCTTGTTCTCACAGCCCTCCCAGGGCGAGACACACGGCCCCATCAAAACAACCTCAGACAGATGGTTTTAAAGCCTCATTCAGCTGAAAGCCTTTGTCCGGGGCTCAGAGTGTGTTTTGTTCCCTTGCTAGCCGGTAGGAGTTAGCCCTGTGCTTGTATCATGTACTTAGGAGATTGGCGTCACATACCAAACTGAGCCCCTGTTTGTAAGATGAGCTTGTGGGAGACAAAGAGGGACGAGACAGGTGGGCGACAGTGACTCTCGAAGTGGAAACCTGGCTTGATTTCAGGCAGAAGCTGCCCAACCAGGACCTGTGGTCTGTCCAGCTGCAGGAGACTTGAGACTCACAGAGTCTGGCCTCGTCCTTTCACAACAAGGAAAAGAGATGATGCAAGTACCTAAGGATACACCAGTAAGGACAGAGCGGGTGCTGGGCTGTCACACCCCTGAATGCAAATGGGGCGGTGGGCGTGACTCCAGGGGGCCCAGCGAGACTGGCAGAGAGCTGGCTCCATCCTAGTCCCTCTGGCCAAACAGCTGCCAAGATCCCCTTTTGCTCTGAGGTCCTATCTGTATGAATAAGAGAAAATGAAAATAAACCCAAGTCTTCACTGCCCTCACCGTATTGGATGGCATCTGAAGACGCGTGGGAGTTTATAGCCAGCCCTGGGTATAATCTGTTTGTTGTTGTTGTTAATTTATTAAACTTTCTTAGTCTGTTCAGGCTGTTGTAACAAAATACAGACTAGATGGCTTATAAACAACAGAAATTTACTTCTCCCAGTCCTGGAGGCTGGAGTCCGAGATCTGGGTACAGTCTAGTCGGGTGAGGCCCCTCTCCCAGGTCACAGGCTTCCTGCTGTGTCCCCACGTGGTGGGAGGGGCAAGGGAGCACTCTGGAGCCTCTTTCATAAGGGCACTAATTCCATTCATGAGGGCTGCACCCTCATGATTTAAACACCTCCCAAAGGCTCCACCCACTAATACCATCATCTTTGGGAGTTGGGAGTCCAACTGAACTCGGGGCGGGGGGGGGTGGGACGACACCAACATTCAGATCATAGCACTTAATTATTTAAGTGTAACAGTTGTGCAGAAAAGTGGATGCACAGTCATTGGTCAGCCCCAGGTAACAGCCCCCCAGAAGTGTGTCCCTTTCCTGCCTAGACTTGATTTTTATCCAGTCCCCCTGTTACATACAGCCCAGAGAATTTATGCCACGTGGAGCTCCTGAGGTTTAAGCAGGGGCCGCTGAGTTGCTGTGGCTAATTGTTAACCAGCCTGAAGCCTCCAAGCCGGCAGCATCTTTGAATAGCTGCCTCCCCTCCCCCACACGGCCATTTCTCCTGAGCACATCTTTTCTCCTATCTAGCCAGGATCGTTTTTTTTTTTTTTTCTTGCTTAGGTTTTACTGAAATAATTTTTGTCCTTAATTAAACAGTGAACCTGATATTTTTATCCAAGTTAAAAACAAGGCTGAGATTTTAGACATGTTTTTGGTGTATGATCTTGAGTTGTTTTTTCTGTATGGCTTTCAGTTCACATTGTCCCCTCAGTAGGCGCCTTCAAGGACCACACAATTTCTGCCCAGGCCTCAGACTTGTGAACCACAGTGAGGCTGAGTGTGTGCCTGTGGTATTTCTTGAAGGCTTCAGGCAGAGCTATACCGCCTTATAGAAAGAAATGGTTCACCAGGAAAACTACGCAGAGGCTGTTCACTTTTATTTGTAGGTTCTCTTTAATGCCTCTCTCATTTTTTGCTACATTTTTGTATCATAAAAATATCCTTGTCTTCCTACCTCCAGTGAAACTGGAGAAAAATATATTGCAACAAATCGTGCAGTCTGCAGTTAAAATGATGACTTTGAAGACTCTTTCATTCTCTGAACAGCCTGGGGGAGAGAGAGAGAGTGTGTGTGTATATTAAGTTTGCCAAGGCTGCCTTGGTAGCTTGGATGGTAAAGCGTTTGCGTACGACGCGGGAGATCTGGGTTCAATCCCTGAGTCGGGAAGATCCCCTGGAGAAGGAAATGGCAACCCACTCCAGTATTCATGCCTGGAAAATCCCATGGATCGAGGCGCCTGATGGGCTACAGTCCATGGGGTTGCAAAGAGTCGGACATGACTGAGCGACTTCTCTTCACTTTTCTTCACTTCACTTCAAGGCTGCCATGATGAAGTACCACAGACTGGGTGGTTTGAACAGCAGTAAAGCATGCACATACTTGGGGGCACAGTGAGATGACTTTTTACATCCGTGTGTGCCATGCACCCACCCCCAGGTCAGGAGGCAGCCCTCCTAGCTTCCTCAGACCCCTCCGGTGAACACCCCCTCCCAAAGCAACCACTTATCTGCTGTCATGTTTTCTGATTAGTTTCTCCTGTTCTTGCCCTTCATTTCTCCCTGATTTTTGTAAACTGGCTCCATTGTCTGTATGGACAATGTGTTGGGATCCCCTGCTGTCATTAAGCATGGATTCCTGGGCCATGTCCCAGTTTCTGATTCACTGGCCCTGGGGTGGATGTGCAGCAGCGTGCATCCCTGAGGAGGCTTACACCTGTGTGTTATAAGGTGTTGTAAGCCAGGCACTGGAGATGAAAACTACTTGGGTTGTTTTCGTAAGGGTAAAAACCATGCTGCCATGCACAACCTTTTGCCGGTGTCATTTTGAACATGGCAGATATGGCTATACGACAAATTCCCAGAAGTGGAATTGCCATATCCAAAGGCTGATGGTTTGTAATCTCAGTGGAAATTTTCAAATCACCTTTCCAAAGAGGTGGTCCATTTCGCATCCCACTGCAGGGTGAGAGCCTGGTTTCCCATAGCTTCAGCAAGAGTTAGAGACCAGTTTTGGATTTATGCCAGTCTGATGGGTGGGATGGTATCTCATTGTGTCTGTAATTCGTTTCTCAGTGAGGTTGAGCATCCTTTTACATGTAAAAGCACCATCTGTGTTTTTTTCCTCTGTGAATTGTCTGTTCAAATCCTTTGCCCATTCTTCTGTTGGGTTTGTTATCTTTTCATCCTCAAGTTCTAGGAGCTCTTCATACATTGGAAGATCAACCTTTGTTTCTAATCCGAATTATAAATATTTTCCGCTCAGACATCATTTGCATCTTGATTTTGCTTTTGGTGTTTCTTCATGTCAGAGTTCTGGATTTATTTATTGTGTAGAAGATTCAGAATAATGGGGAAACAGTTGGCCATAAGCATAGAAACCAACAGAAAGTAACTCATAAATCCAGGTTTGCAAGGGTGAGGAAGGAAGCTGGGAGCAGAAGAGGCATCCAGGTTGTACAGTGGTATTCTTTGAAGCACCAGACAAAGGCAGAACCCTCGCTGGCAGGGCCTGGACTTTAAGCGGATGTAAAGAGCGGATGGGGCATCAGCTGTAGCTGGCCACTGGCCAGCTCAGGTCCCTGGGAGGAGGTCAGACACTGCACAGCTGTATCCAGACAAGATGGGACTTGTGGAGGCAGGCGGGAGAAGCTGCTTCCAGGTGACACCAGGGGAAACGGGAAAATGTCTGTTAGTCATAGGAAGCAAACAAAGCAGGAGGTGAGAGGGTGCTCCCGAAAGGGCCGGCTCCACCCAAGGTTGTCAGGACAGCCAGGCTCTTATTGAGCATGTTGATTCTCTTTTTAAACTGTTGTTGTTCAGTCGCTAAGTCGTGTCCAGCTCTTTGTGACCCCATGGGCTGCAGCACACCAGGCTTCCCTATCCTTCACTTTTAAACTGTGATCAGAGATAAAGCAAGTGCCACTTTTGACAGGAGACAGGATGAGTCACTTATAGAGGGAGGGTCATTATTAAAGGTGCTTCTTCCTGGGCAAGGTTAACCCCTCTGGGGGATACACTGACCTCCATCGTGGTGCGCGGGAAGAGGACTTGGAATATGGACGTTGGGAGGTGTCAGGAGGCATCTGGGCTGGGGATTGTAAATCGGTGGCCTGTGGTCAGAGCTGGCTTATATGTGTATTTTCTTTGGCCAGTTTGGTAATTGGCCCATAAAGTGTTTTTACAATTTTGGAATTAGTCACCAGCATTTTAAAATCAGATGATTTCACGTAGGGAACCTCTCTCTCTGCTTTTGAAATACGGGGCCGCACCCCTCCAGTGGCCTTCCCCCTCCTTCCTTCACCCCCTCGGGGCAGACGCTCTGCACTTCACCACAATCGCCACTCCTCTCTAATGTGCCCCCAACACCGAGAATGCCTGGCAGCCACCGCATATCCTAGTCTGAATTGTTGTTTTTCTTCTAGCAAGGTTAAAAGGGATGTCACTCTTTTCTTAAACTTGTTTCTCTCTGAAAGTGGAAATGTGAAAGACAGACCAGAGGGGCCCTACAGCTGAGGAGAAACAGTGGGGAGCTCTGTGGTCCTGAAGACTGTTAGTGCAGCAGACTCTGGGTTGAAAGGACTTAACCTGAAGACGCCTGGACCACTTTGCTCATTGCATTCTCCGCCTGGTCTCTGCGGGCATTTTGCCGTGACTCTGGGTTGGAATCACCTCTCTGGTCTAAGAGCTCAGATGTGCCAAAACATACTCTTCTTAAAAATCACAGCAGCTCAGAAACTTCCCTGGCGGTTCAGTGTAAGACTCTGCACTTCCAGTGTAAGAAATGTGGGTTAGTTCCCTGGTCGGGGAAGTAAGGTCCCACATGCCATGCAGTAAAGCCAAGAAAGTTTTTTTTTTTTTTTTTTTTAAAAAGGGATCTATTGGCTATACCCCAATACAAGATAAAAAGTTAAAAAAAAAAAAAAAAGGACCTAAACTTTAATAAAAAAAAAAATCACAGTAGCTCACTGCCAGACTATTGCCATTCTTTTTTGAGAGCTCATACAAGGTGGGGATGCTGCTTAAAGGGTCAGAGGTCTAACATGGGGAGAGACGGGATTTTTTAAGAATTTGTTAGCAACCAAACATTTAAAAAGAAAAGAAAAATCCATTTGTTTATAACCTCCTGAAAAAACACGGGTTTCAGACCTCCATAGCTCCGTGGTGAGCGGAAGGGGCCAAACCAGTCCCCTTTCCTGCTCTAATCAAGGGCAGGAGGGTAGCAGATAAGGGGAGAGCAGTGGAGATGCTGTGGGTGAATCAGAGCACAGCTCATGAGTGCTTGTGTGATGCTCCTTGCTCTGTGGTAGGAGAAAGAAGTCCAAGGATCAGCTTCTCACCAGTCAGGGCGGGGGTCATGAAGGGGGGTCCTGTTGGCCTGAGGTGGCTTTGGGGGCCGGGCTGGGCTGTGGGACACTGGGAGACCTGAGAAATGGCCCTGTCCCTTAACCCTGTGAGTTCTGCTTCTTCGTCCACTCTGCTTCGCCGTGGATGGGGACAAGAACCAAACCAGACAGCAGGTTGACGCATTCTGAAACTGTGGGCGCTACCAGAGGACAGATTCCAGAGGGAACTTGAGAACCGTTCTGCACGGCCAGCCCACCAGATGGTCCTTGTGAGTCCATTGCCCACATCTCTCTGGATTTGTCTTCTCAGACATCACGCTGCCACCCTCGGAGTGGAGGGCACGCCTGCACCCAACCCTGGCCTCCTATGGGCACCTCCTGACTGCTCTGCCGGTCCTATTCCAGCCCACTTAACCCGTCCATCTGACAGGAAGAGTGATCTTTACAAAAGGTGTCTGTGACTCAGTGCTCCAGAACCTTTGCTTGCCTTTGGATGATTGTCAGGGGTGTGGGGTGTGGCACGGCCTGCTCACCTCTGCTCTCCAGGTCACCCAGTCCTCTGCCCACCAGGATCTTCCCTGGTTGCCTCTGTCCAGACCACTCTGCTCTGACCAGCACACCTCAGTGACGCCTCCTCCCCAGGGCCCTGCCCTGATCCTTTCCTGCCCAGGTCGCAGCACTCATCACACCTGGCCGCTGTTTTTTGTTGTTATGAAATACGCCTATCATGAGATGTGCGATCTTACCCGTTTCTGAGCGTCCAGTTCAGTAGTAGGAAGCACACTCATACTGTTGGTGCAACCTCCAGAACGCTTCATCCTGCAGACCTGAAACTGCATCCATGAAACAGCAGCCCCACGTCCCTCCCCTGCCCCAGTCCCTGGCAACCACCATTCTTGTTGTCTTCTCTGAATGTTTCTCCTCTGGGGCCCTTCGGTAATGAAATCATGCAATATTTGTCTTCTAGTGACTGACTTATTTCACTTAGCATGATGCCCTCAAGGCTCTGTGTAGCATGTGACAGGTTTTCCTTCCTTTTTAAGGCTGAATGGTGTTCGTGGTCTGTTGTATGTATGGACCATAGATTTTGTTCTTCTGTTCATCTGTGGATAGACAATTGGGTTGTTTCTACCTTTGGCTGTCGTGATGTGTGTTGTGAACATGGGGTTTACAGATATTTCATTAAGATCCTGCTTCCAGTTCTTTTTCTTCTGTGTACAGAAGTGGAATTGCTGGATCATCTGGTAGTTCTATTTTTAATTTTCCAAGGAATCATCATACTGTTTCTGATGGTGACTACACCATTTTACATTCTCAAAACAGTGAACAAATATGGTTCTAATTCGTGCACACCCTCACCAACACCTATTCCTTTTTTCTCAATTGTGGCCATTCTAATGGATTTGAGTACCTTATTGTGGTTTTGATTTGCATTTCCCTAATGATAGTGATGTTGAAGGTCTCCATATACCGGTTGACCATTTGTATGTCCTCTTTGGAGGAATGTCTATTCCTTTGCCCATTAAAAAAAAAAACAACTTCTTTTCCATTATGATTTATTACAGGATATTAAATACAGTTCCCTGAGCTATATAGCAGGGCCTGTCTTCCTAGTTTGTGTATCGTGGTTTGTATCTGCGAATCCAAACTCCTGCTTTATCTGCGTCCCCCTCCCCCCACCTCTTTCCCCTTTGGTAAGCGTAAGTTCTCTATGTCTCGAGTCTGTTTCTGTTTTATAGATAAGCTCATTTGTGTCGTATTTTGGATTCCACGTATAAGTGATATCATATGATGTTTGTCTTTCTCTGTCTGACTGACTTCATTCAGTATGATCATCTCTGGGTCTTTCCATGTTGCTGCAAGTCTTTGCCCAGTTTTCAATCTAATTATGTTTTTTTGTTTTGTTTTTGTCGTCATTGTCGGCCTCTGGTTTTGGGTAGAGAGAACTTGGTCTGTAGGTGCTAAGCTGCAAGAGGGCAGGGCCGTGCCCACCTCCTTCCCTGCCATGCCCCAGTGTCCAGCATGGAGCCCTCCCTGCCTGTGGTTTATTGGTAGGTGAGCAAATACGCATGGAGCTCTTATCAGCAAAGGAGTAAAAGGATGTTAGTCCACGCATCCCTTCTTGTTTCAAGAAGGATTTAGGGCTCTGGTCACGTCTCTTTGAAAGCATAGTGAATAGAGTGATGAATGGAAGTAATTTGAAAAGGCTTTAAGATGGATAATCCAAAGTGTTGACATTTTTTTTTTTTAAGATTTGTTTATTTTGGCTGCGCTGGGTTTCGTTGCTGCGTGGGCTTCCTCTAGTTGTGGCAGTCAGGCGTTACTCTTCGTTGCCGTCTGAGGGCTTGGCAGTTGCCAGTCAAAGGCTCGAGAGCACTGGCTCAGTAGTTGTGGCTCATGGGCTTGGTTGCTCTGCAACATGTGGGATCCTCCCCAACCAGTGATCAAACCGGTGTCCCTGGCATTGCAAGGTGGATTCTTAACCACTGGGCCACCAGGGAAGCCCTTGACATGTGTTATTCAGCTACTCCGGGGCCATGCTTTTTTTGGTTGAGTCCCATTTTGCCTAATAAGGCTGGTCTTGATGGTGAAACTTTGCATGTATTATTTTATAGTTTCAAAATATGCTGCCAGCTAGTTAGTCTCCGTTGATCCTCCATTACAAAGGCTGGGAAAGGGTGATGCTGGCCTTGCAAATGGAAGGGTGGAAGCATAGGCTGACCCACAAGCCTGCCTCTTTGCTTCCTCCGTCCTGGGTCCCAGCTCCCAGCCTGGGTCTCAGCCCCTGCCTGGGTCAGTCACCTCGTCTGACAGGTCTAGGCCACCGATGGCCCTCCTACCTCCCTGTTTCCTCTTCTACTTGACTTCCTGTCCCCCGAGTTCCTTACCTGTCTCACTGGCCTCTGCCTCCAGGCCCAATGCTTATGCAGCACTGCTGCCAGAGTGAACTGTCTGTCTGAAACCCAATTTCCGCGTTTTCCTGTTGAGTTTGAATTCTTCGATGTTTCCATGTTGCCTTCAGGATCATGTCCACACCCTTTTATGTGGTACCCTGGCCGCCCTCAATAATGTGTCCTCGTTCCCTGCATCCTTAGCAGATGCTCCTCTGCCCAGGATGCTCCACCGCCCCCTCCCGCCGCCCCCCGCCTGCCTACCCCTGCTTGTTCTCAAGTTTCTATTTCATCCCATTTATCCTGACAGGCTGCCCCACCTCCCCCGCCCCAGCTGGAGTCTCCCTCACCTGCCTTGGCTCCCTGTGTGGCTGTGTTTACCTCTTGGTACCATGTGGTTGTCTGCCTGTCTGTAGGTCTTTGTACACTTATTTGTCAGCCTCCTGACTGGTCTGTGCTCTCCAAAACTAAGGCAGTGTCTTTTGTCTCCATGTTTCAGCAATCAGCCCAGTGGCTCTCACAGAGTAGGGTGTTTGTGGAAGCAAGGAGGGAGAGGACAAAGGAAAGCTGGTCTGATCTCAAAGTTCATGTCTTCCTGCCCCCTTCCCAGCCCACTCCCCACCCCCTCCACCGCCCACCAGTACATTCTCCCAGTCCAGGGTGGCGGGGTCATGGGTTGGCTCCCAGAGTGACCCAGTCAGCTCTTCTTGGCTCTGGCCACCCTGAAACTCACTCACCCTGGCCTACCTTCTGGTAAATGCATCCCAGCAGAGAGAGATGACTCATGTGTGTGTGACTCAGCATGAAGGCAGCACAGCTGGAGAGGTGGCCAGTGTGTCTGCCTGGGGGAGGGAGGGCCACGGAGCACCAGGGATCCAGGCCTGGGACCTGAACTCCCGCAGGTCTGCCAGCTGGACAGAAGGCAGGAGCCTCCTCTGTCCGTGGAGGGAGTGGTTGCACTAGCAGAGCTTTGCAAGACTTAAGATATCTGAAATTGCATCTCGTTTATCGCTACTAAATACTATTTTTTAATAACTTTAGTGTATGCTTATAGGCACTGGTAAGCATCTTGCATGCAACCAAAACAACAACAAAAATAATAGCAGATACAGGTACAGTACTTCCTATACACCAGATATTATTCTAAGTAAGCACTTTGCCTTTTTGAAGTCACCTAATTCTCACAAAAACCCTATAGTACAAGAATTCCATTATCCTCATTTTATAGATGACGAATCTGAGGCCCAGAAAGGTCACACATAGAGGTGCCCCAGAGCTACATAGGGAAGAAATGACATTTTCTTTGTTCATTCGTCTGTCGACGGACGCTGAGGTTTGCCTCCGTGTCTTGGCTTTTGTAAAATAGTGCTGTTGTGAACATTGAGGTGCTTGTATCTTTTCAAACTATAGTTTGCCTCTTTTTTTTTTTTTTTTTTTCTGGATAAAGATGTTTTATATATATACAGTGGAATATTAGCTGTAAAAAGAATGAAATAATGCAGTTTGTAGTAATATGAATGAACGTAGAGATGATCATACTAAGTGAAAGTAAGTCAGACAATGACCAGTATTTTATGATGTCACCCATATGTGGAATCTAAAAGAATAATATGAATAAATCTATTTACAAAACAGAAACAGACAGACATGGAAATCAAGCTTATAGTTACCAAAGGGGAAGATAGGGGGAGGGAGAAGTTAGGATTGACAGATAGGATTAACAGATGTGCAATACTATATATAAAATAGACAAGCAACAAGGAATTACATATAGCACAGGGAAGCTATTCGGTGTCTGTGATAACCAATACTGGAACATAATCTGAAAAAAATTATATATAACTGAATCACTTTGCTGTGTACCTAAAACCAAAACAATGTTATAAGTCACCTATACTTCAGATTTTTTTTTTTTTTTTTTTGAGGAGGAGGAGTGGGTTTCCTGGTGGCCTAGAGGTTAGGACTCCCGGCTTTCGCTGCCATCGCCTGGGGTCAGGAACTGAGATCCTGCGAGCTGCACAGTGTGGCCATAAAGCAAAAAGAGGGAGGAGATAAATGACAGTTTTGATACAAGCTCAGGTTTCTGAGTCCACACTCTGAACCCCACCCCGTGCTTCCTCAATGAAGTCTATAATCTGCGGTCCTGTTTTTACAGAGGAGGCGATTATGGCTCAGAGAGGTTGGTCACTTTTCTGTAGTCACACAGCCAGGGAGTGATGGAAGCTGGTTGTCTCCAACCTCTAGCTGCAGCCACCAAGCCCTCCTGCCCAAATCAGGGCATGCCATGGGCTGGTTTCTCCTTACCCCTCCCCACTGGTGCTCCCGGGATCCAAGTCCAGACGGTGGGTGGGTTCTCTGGAATAAACTCTTTCTTCTCAGGCTGAGGTCACAGCCAAAGGGAAGCCCTTGATGGCACATTCCGCTCCAGTCTCCCTTCAGTTGCTGGTTGCAGAGCACTTCCTCCGCCGGGGGTGCTGACGTGGCTGTCCTTGCCTCCGCAGACGGCGAGACGGTGCAGTACCACTATGGCCCGAAAGACCTGGTCACTGTCCTGTTCTACATCTTCATCGCCATCATCCTGCATGCCGTGGTGCAGGAGTACATACTAGACGTGAGTGCCGGGTCTGGGCTCGGAGGTGGGAGGCTGAGGGGACGCGCGGGTGGAGCGGCCGCAGCTCGGAGGCCTCGGTCCTCCCCTTTCGCAGGCTCCGGCTCCCTGGGGGCTGACCTTCCATACCACACTGTGTCCCCCCCCAACCCCCAGCCTCCTAGTAGTGGTGTTTATTCACGGGAGGGAGCTGCCTGAAGTGTGTCGACACGGCGTCATCGGGCTCACACGGCACGGGTCGGGGATGTCGCCTTCACATCTTGGCTAAAAACATCCACCTCGCCGCTCTTTCAGAGTGCTTGCCTTCAACTCAACGCTGTGTGCACATTTGACACTCACACGACATAGCTTCAGCCCCTTTGTGGGGAGAGCAAAGGTGTTTGAAACCTGCCCGTTATCCATACACTTATATATTAACGCGCAGGTCCCTCTCTATTCTTTAGAAAATCAGCAAACGGCTTCATCTCTCCAAAGTCAAGCACAGCAAGTTCAACGAATCTGGGCAGCTGGTCGTCTTTCATCTCAGCTCGGTGATCTGGTGCTTCTACGTGGTGGTGACGGTGAGTGGTCCTCGTGATGACCGGGGCCCGGGCAGCCGTGGCGTCGTGGTGGAAGAGGGGTCAGTGGTTTAGGAGCTGTGTGAAGCCAGGGAGCGTCATCTGGTCCAAAAGATGTCACGGTGATGACAGCGTACAGCTCCGTAGCTCCGTGTCCGCTCCCAGGGCCCCCGCACTGTGCTGTCCCTTGAGCTGAGGTTTATGTTCACCTTGGCACCTGGGTCATGGATTGAAGAAATCCAAGCTCAGGTTTCGCAGTGGTCCTGCAGTCACATGGCTCCGCAGTGGACAGGACTTGAGGCTTTGCTTCTGATTCACCACGTTGGCCTCCAGGGCATGGCCAGCCCTGCTGTGTGCACATCAGGCCCCTGAGAGTCAGCACCGCCCCCAACGAATGCCTGGAGGAGCAGACAGCTGACCTGCCTCCCCTCTTTGCACAATACGACTCTTAAGCAACCTTTGATACAGCCAAATTCCTTTGTACAGCAGAATGTGGACAGTCCTTTGAGGTTGCCGGTCATGCTAGGAAGTTTTTAATTCCCCAACCACAGCCTGGAGCACCTCCTGTCTGTAACCAGATCTCTTCCTCAGGAGCTAGAATCATCCTGTGAGAAATCCAGGCTGGGGGCTTGGAAGATTCTGCAACCTTGTGATCTTTTAGGAGGTTCTTTCCCTGCCTCCCCTGACCCCTCACCCCGCTTCCTCTTCTTTAGCCACAGTGGCCCACTCTCCCATCCTCAGGACCCCTCTGTCTCTGGTCTGAACCCTGGGCCCATGTTCTCAAAGCAGGACTCAGCATGTCTTTCAGCATGTTGCCTGTATTTCTGTTACCACAGAACACTAGGGATTTGAAACCCAGGGCCCCAGGCCTCTGTGCTGCGGAGCAGGCCCTGGGGCGGACTTTCCGTATGGTCTGTGCGGGTAGTGCCCCCCTGCTGTTGTGCAGCGCAGATGCGGCCCCAGGAAGTGTACACACTGCTGGGCTCAGATCTCTCCCTGCTGCTGGGTGTTTGGGTCCTGCGGCCTCTGGAGACCTGGAGCTCCCTTGAGGCAGAGCAACTCTGGGGTCCCTCAGATACCTCACTGCTCTTGCCTCGTCTCTGAATCACTGTTGCCCTTTCAGTCTCACCCCACCATCCACCCGAGCTGTGACCCAGCTACTCACCCAGGGGATTTCCCACCCCCTCCAGAGTGTGCAAGGCTCCACGCCAAGTCCCTGCTTCTCCCGGGCCGGTCGAGGGCTTGGAAGTGAGGCTCGTTAGTCTGGAGCGGTCGCGCTTTCCTGCGTTCACTCCAAACAGGCTTTTACTGTGGTGACAGCCAGGCCTCCACTCAGCTGGAGATAGAGACCCTGGAAAGTTCGAGTGACCCCGGTCCTTATCCACCACGTGGCTCTTAGCCCTCACGTGCTCCCTCCACGCCATTCCAAGTGAAAGTGACTGAAGAAGAGAGGGTCCTTATGTAAAAGGAGTAAAAATAGCTAGGTTTTAAAATCGTATGTTTCTGTTATGATGAACTTTTTCTCAATTCTTCTCTTTCACTCTCCAGCCAGGTCATCAGCAGGTCCCCTGCCTCCACCAGAACGTGGAGGGCCTGTCCCCTGCTTTCTGCCTGCATCTCTGTCCCCCAGGCCGGTGGGTCTCTCCAGGGGGCACTTGACAGAATGCTTCCGGCCTCTAGGGGGTCGAGGCCAGCGATGAGCTGAGTGTCCTGCAGTGCAGAGGAGAGTTTCCACAGCAAAGCCCAGTCTGGCCTGGGCATCACGAGTGCTACAGCTGGGCAGCCTGATCTGTAATCTAGGCCACCATCATCCTTGCTGGACCACTTGTGGAAGGAGGCTGTTTCCACTCCTGTATCCATCCACCCACCCCTATCCATTGTCTGCCCAGCCAGACAGATCTTCACAGAGTGTAAACCACGTCATGCACCCCCTGCTTTCAAAGCCGCTGTCCCACTTGTAGAGAAATTGTGCTTTTTCCTGAGCTCTGGGCCAGCCTTATCCATCTTTTCTCACTCGCCCCAGCCCCCACCGTTCCTCTAACTCTCCTGGCCTTCCTGCCTCCTGGGCTTCGCAGGCAGCGCTCCATCCCCTGACATCCCATGCCTTCCAACTCTCCACCTAAATGTCACCTCCGCAGAGAACGCCCCTCCTCTTGTATCTGCTGCACTCTGCCCTCTACTCTGGTGTTTGCTTGTTAACGGGTGTTCTCTGCTGCCTGCTTCTGCCTAGGACTGCTCCCAGAATTGTGCTCACAGCTGGCCCCTGAGTTCAGTTCTCGGTGTGTTCGCAGCATGTACAGCATGTACAGAGTGCTCTCTCAATATTGTGACAGGGAATAAACTGCAAATGTATCTTCTTGTTCCAGCTTTCAGCAGTTTTTAAAGTAATCAATCACTTGTTTTTATGAATTCACAGATCTTTTTTTTTTTCAAACATGAGCCATACATAAAAGTTTATAAAAAGAGAGTAAAAACTGACCCTAAATCCCTCCCCCACAAAATAACCAGTTTTATCTTGGCATTGGATTCAGATTTCTCTCTGCATTGATGTAGGCAGGGTGATGGGGTTGTGGATGGGCCAACTGAACATTAATAAGAATGTCAACCTCCTACCTTTAATCTAGCCCAACTACTGTTCATCGTTCAGGGCAAAGAAACAGAACTCTACTGCGGAAATCAGGCTGGGTGGGCGCCTGGTCCCCTGCCTGGCTTCCCAGGGACGCCTCCCTTCCTAGTGTAGGGCTGCAGCTGGGCGCTCAGCGGGAGCCTTGCCCTGGAGCAACTTCGGTGCAAGTGTGCAGGTCAGGGCTGCTGCCTCCTGACAGACAGACTGCCTGGAGCGGAACCTCCGCAGAGGTGTTCCTGAAGGACCAGTGGGTCCAGGGAGCAGCTGGCCATATCAGGACTGGGTGCTCCTCTTCCGCTGGTGCTTTCTGGCTGTGGGGGAGGGGAGGGAGTGTGGCGGCTCAGCGGGCCTCCTTGCTGCCTAGTTGATTTGTAGAACCAGGAAGGAACAGAGGACCCCAAAGGCCCCCAGATGGCATACCCGGCGGCAGGGAGATCTGGGGGCGGCGAGCCCACACTCCATGTGGAGCTCCAAGGGTCCCGGCCTGGGCCCCCCTGGGCGGCTGCCTGGCCCGAGGTCTAGAAAAGACTGTTCTCAGAGCAGTGAGTCATTCTTCCTCCGGCTGCCCCGTGCGCCTCCCTCCTGCCCTGCGCAGGCAGGCAGCATTGTTCTGGGGCGTTTTCTCTGCCGTCGGTTGGCTTCACAGTTCTGACTTCTTTGTCTCCTAAATGAAGGGCCAAGCCGGGAAGGTCCCTGTTTAATATCCCAGGATTCTCTGGGCTTTAGATTTCTGTTGGTGCTGCTTTTCTTGGCCAGTGGTTTTTTTTTTTTTGGCAGCAATTCTCCCACCTGAGTCTTCGAAGTACCATTTTCCTCCTTAAGTGCATTGGTGCTTCTTCTAGGAAGGAACGTCCTGCCTGCTCTGGTTTCTTGGAAGCAAGAGTGGAAGGCTGTGACCCTCTGTGCCCAGGGTTGGTGTCTGATGCAGGTGGCGTGTGGGTGGCAGCGAGGGGTGGCCTCAACGCAGAAGAGCCCTCTCTTCACCCAGCTCGCCCCGGAGCCTCCCACCGCTGTCGGACTGTGAGGAGGAAGATGGAATGAGGCCGGAAGGGCTTGGGGGAGACCATGGCTGCCCTGGGCCTGGGCCTGGGCCTGAGGGCACTCAGTCAGTTGGGAAGCTGTGTTAATGAGGCCCCGGTCGTGGGTTTGGGGCCATGGGCCATACCTGAAATGTCCTCAGGTGTTTAGTGACTCAAGTGGGGGTAGACTGGCCCTCCCGTGGAAATAAGGCTGAGGCTCCTGTAGCCACCTGGAGGTCCCCTGTGAGCCACTGGGCCTCCTCCCCCCAGCACAGCCTGCTCCTTGGTCCTGGTGGGAACATCTGAAACTCTCGGCCTCCTCATCCAAGCCACTAGCGTGGTTTCTTTCTGACGGACCGGGCAACCAGGCCTGGGGTACCGGGACCAGGAGGCTGGGGATGCAGCTCAGATTTCAGTTGTACTGCTGAGAAACCACCTTGTTTCTGGGGCTCCTTCCTTTCCCTGTCTCTAAAAGGAGGTCAGGCTGCCATCACCTCCTCTGTCCTCTTTGAGCATCCCGTTGGCCTCCTCGCTCTTGGTGGGTTGTTTCCTTGTATGTTTTGTGATCCTGGATAATAAAGTCATCTTTAGCAAGGCTTTGCATGTCAGAACCCTGTATTTCCTTGGACAGGAGTATGTCCCAGTGGTCTCACTGGCCCACAGTACCGCCAATGCTGAGTTCTTAGGTGGGGACTCCTGGACACACAGGTGATGTCCATGTGCGCTCCAAACCCATGTGAAAGTGAATCTGAGGTTACAGATGTTCAGGAGGTCATATTTTTTTGTTCCCATACTGAGCCGAGGGTGAGCAGACACCGACCTCTTCTCCCTCTGTTCTTTGTCAGATCCTTTCTAGTCTCCCCTTCCTCTGGAGTGGTAGCCTTTTGAGGGTCTTCCTGTCCCCATGTGGGTACATATGCCCTGGTCCCACAGCCTCTGCCCCCTGCTCTGCCCTCCTGGGCCCTAGGGGTTTTGCCTTTCTTATTGTGAGCTCAGCTTTGCATCTGAAAGAACATTTGTTAGATTTCATGCAGCATGTCCAGGTGTCTTCTGATCGGAGGGTTTTCAGGTTGCCTCCCCCTTACTCTATAAGAGGCCCTGGGCTAGATGCTGGAGATGCAAAGAAGGGCTAGAAAAGAACCAGGAAAAAAAAAAAAAGGCCAGAAAAGAAGGCCTGTGGTGTCCTGGCGCCAGGACAGGGACTGCACTGTGCGATGAGTGTCACACGGGCCACCGGTGGGGAGGCCTGTGGGGTCCTGCTGTTGTTTTTGCTCACAGCGTTGTGAAAAACCAGAGGAGGCTTTTCATTTTTCCAGTGGACGGTGATTCTGGAGTTGATCTGCTTATTCACCCTGCAAGCATTTCCTGAGTGCCTGCATGCCAGGCATAATACTCGACACTGTCACATAAACATAAACTGTCACATTTATTTCTAACAATAACTCTGGGAGGGTATTTTTATCCTCATTTTACAGACAAGCCAGCTGAAGCTGAGGGAGACAAACTTGCTCGGAGGATGCGGCCAGTCAGGGTCAGACCTGCAGTCAGACTCGGGTCTTCAGTCAAGTCAGACCCCAGAGCAGGGCTGTTCCTCCTGCATCATGACTCTTTTTTATAATAAAGAGACCGGCCAAGTGCCAGAGGGCCTCCGTGTTCACGTTTTCCATCACCTCCTCGTTCTGGCATCTGGGGACTAGGTGTGTCTGTGACCCCTGACCCCCGGGCCTGCCCCGGGTCCCTGCTGGCCTCGCGGTCACGTCTCTAAACGCGGTCTCATTCTGCCCATGACAGGAAGGATACTTAACAAACCCGAGGAGCCTCTGGGAAGACTACCCACATGTGTACCTCCCGTGAGTATTGTCACGTTCTGTCCCCAGGGAGGAGCGGGCTGGGTGTGCCAGCTTCTCGCCCCAGACTGGCCAGAACATGGGCCAGTGGGCATGAAGACCAGACGCCCCCAAGCCTTCTGGGGCCAGTGTCGTGGAGGCCAGTCTGGGAGCTGCTGCCTCCCCCAGTGCTCGCGGGTGCTTCCTGCAGGAGCTCAGGTGCAGGGTCTCCGCCCGGCTGCCCTCAGGGAGCACCACAGATGGCAGGGGTCCATGTAGGGTCTCCGCCCGGCTGCCCTCAGGGAGCACCACAGATGGCAGGGGTCCATGCAGGATCTCCGCCCGGCTACCCTCAGGGAGCACCACAGATGGCAGGGGTCCATGCAGGATCTCCGCCCGGCTGCCCTCAGGGAGCACCACAGATGGCAGGGGTCCATGTAGGATCTCCGCCCGGCTGCCCTCAGGGAGCACCACAGATGGCAGGGGTCCATGTAGGGTCTCCGCCCGGCTGCCCTCAGGGAGCACCACAGATGGTAGGGGTCCATGTAGGGTCTCCGCCCGGCTGCCCTCAGGGAGCACCACAGATGGCAGGGGTCCATGCAGGATCTCCGCCCGGCTGCCCTCAGGGAGCACCACAGATGGCAGGGGTCCATGCAGGATCTCCGCCCGGCTGCCCTCAGGGAGCACCACAGATGGCAGGGGTCCATGCAGGGTCTCCACCCGGCTGCCCTCAGGGAGCACCACAGATGGCAGGGGTCCAGGGGCTTATAAACCCCAGACAGTCCTTCCTTGCAGTTCTGGAGGCTGGCAGACCTAGCGTCTGCTGAGGCCGCTTCCTGCTTCACAGATGGCATCTTCCTCACGTGCAGAAGCGGAGAAGGGCCTCTGTCACCAGGGCCCTAATCCCACTCAGGAGGGTCCACCCCTGTGCCCTCATCACCTCCCAGAGGTCCCACGTCCTGGTACCCTGTCGCTGCGGGGTTAGGATTTCAAATGTGAATTTCAAGGGTAGGGGCCGCAAGTGTTGGGTCTGTAGCGGGTTCCTAAACTGCCGGGAGGGAGCGGGAAGCAGAGCCACTGCCTGGAGCTCCGTGGGCTGCGCCTCCTGGCACCTGCTCACATCCACACCTGTGTCTCTCTGGGCAGCACCCCCTCCTCTCCTGCTCCGATGGGATACCAAGAGGGCAAAGCTGGGCCCGCATGCCCCCGAGACGACTCTCAGACTCTCCTAAGATCCTTAGAACGGCAACCCCAGAGACTTAGCAGAGTTAGATCCACCCTCTGTGGCTGAGACCCCTGCCTTCCTTGGCACATACCCGCTGCCCACTACCTCCTCCCTGACAGGGCTCTGGAATCAGGCCTCTCCTTAGCCTTTCCTCCTCTGGGCTGAAGACCCCCGTCCTCTGCTCTTTTCATCCTTCTTGTGTCTTTTCATGGGCTTCCTGTGTCCCTCCACATGTGGAGCAGTGTCCTGGCCCAGGGATCTAGTGCATGCCAGCTGCCCGCCCCCACTCCCTGCAACCCAGCTCTCCCCCACCCGCCCCTCCCTCAGCCCAGCTCCTCACACAGCCTGCCCCCGCCCGCCCTGGCAGGGAATTCTCTCCATCCCTCTGGGTGACTGGCCCCCTTGTCTCCAGCTTCCAGGTGAAGTTCTTCTACCTGTGCCAGCTTGCCTACTGGCTGCATGCACTTCCCGAGCTCTACTTCCAGAAGGTACGGAAGGTGAGTACTCGCCGCCCCTCTCTGATACCACCTGTCCCCCCACCTTCCTGCTGTTCCTCTCTCTGGCTACCCACTCATGGGGGGTGGAGATGGGTGTGTGTTGGGTGAGATGCTGAGCAAGCGCCTGTCAGAGTCTCCCTGACATCCTCCAGGATTGTTGGCGGGGGGGACACTGCCAGATCAGCCTCTTCCTCCCCCAGAGGATGTGCGACTCTGGGGGAAACCTGACTCATCTTCAGGGGAGCTGATGGAGAGGTCTTTGCCTTTTCCACAGAGTTTTTTTTTTGTAATCTCTCTCTGACTTTTTTCCAAAAGCCCTTGTTCCCCAGTCCCTGTCTCTCCTTTTTCAACCCAGGCCCGCCCTCTGACCGTCGAGTTACCTTTGGACTTTGTACAGCCTGGTGCACGGGTCTCTGGGGGCACCCGTCTGCCTGTGTTAGAGCAGCATCGCTCTGCACCCCTCCTGCCTGCTCTGCAGCTCCGCCTGCGCCTTCTTCCCCTGCTCCTGCGTCTCAGGGAGTCGGCACATGTGCCATCTGTGTCTCTCTCTTGCAGGAGGAGATCCCGCGGCAGCTCCAGTACATCTGCCTGTACTTGGTCCACATAGCAGGCGCATACCTCTTAAAGTGAGTGGGACCCAGAGTGGGCCAGGTCTCCCCGCCCGTTTACGTTTGTGCCCCTCTCCACACCGTCATTCAATCAGGAGGCACTGATCAGACACTCGGTGTGCCAAGCACCATGCTGACACCTGGGAACACTTAGATGGACAGTGGATGGTTGCTTTATGTTTACCGGACTTTTTCTCCGACGAGTAGGAGAGAAAACTACAAAGATAAGTGGGATGAACACTGTGCTACCACGTGGACCACCTGCCACGGGAACCCAGAGGAGTGACCGCCTCAACCCGAGACAGAGCTGGGAGGGATCTGAGGCATACCGCTGCCAACCCGGGGCGTTGCAGGCTGCCGGCAGCCTGAGCGGGGCTCCCGCCCCACGCGTCCAGGTGGGGGCGCTGCCAGAGCTCGTGACCCTGGACTTCCCTTGGGTCTGCAGTGAAGCGTAGAGTAGGCACTGCTTGGCTGTCCTGAGGTCAGAAGCGTGGCCGTCACCCCGAGTGTGTCTGTAGTGAAGAGAATCACTGCTGGGCAGGATGTGTCTTCTAGTTTGGAGTTTTCTCAGGCTGGGTTTTTTAGCAGGACAGGAAAGCAATGCGCTGTGTAACCTTCTCAGGTGCCCCGGGGGTGCCGGCCCTGGGGTCTCCTGGGTCTGCGCTACAGGCCTGCTGTGAGAATGACCAAACAGGGCAACCCAGACCCAGGTCCGCTCTCCTCTCTGGAGGCTGGGAGCAGCATCCGTGCCTGGACAGGCCTCTGAAGGGCACAGGCTGTGTGGGGCCCGCTCTGCTCTTGGTGCTGCGTGCAGGGCAGGTCTGAGCAAGCCAGCCCGCAGTCACCCAGCAGTGAGGCGAGGATGGGCTGAGGGTGCACAGGAGGACCGCTCGAAGGAAGGGAAGGAGTGTCCGTCAGGAAAGAGTTTCCTGTGGTGGGCAGGATGAGGAGGTGGCCCCTCTGTGGTGGGAAGAGCTCTCTGAGGAGGGAACTTGGTGCGGGGGCGAGTGGCAGAGTCAGGCAGGTGGAGACCTGGGCAGGGGCGGGCTGTGCAGGAGAGGGGACCCCAGGAGCAGGGCCCTGAGGTGGGAGCGGGGCTGGGAAATGAGGCTTGCGACGGTCAAGGGCACGATCCCACTGGCCAGCCTCGGCTGTGTGGAGACCCTGGGCCACCCTCAGTCATGATCTCGACCATTCTTAGGATCCAGAGAACTCGTGGTTTAAGAGGCCAGTTCACTCACACGTGTTCTTACGTTGTGTTGAGTTTTGCTTCTTCGTGCGCCTCTTAGCCATGAAGACTTGGATGACAAATCGGGCAGTGGGACTCCCTCCCACTAGCCCCCGCTGTATTTCTGCACGCGTACGGCTCAGCTACTCGCCGTGAGCACCTTTTCTGTGGCCCCACCCCGGGCCAGGTGATGAATGCAGAGTGACGGGTGCTGTGAAGTCAGCCAGGTCCCCGGGGGGGGGGGAGCGGGTGGGGCAGCGGGCCCAGACAGAGCAGGTGAAAGGCCAGGCTCAGTGTGGGGGCAGACTGGAAGGAGCAGAGCTGAATCGCGGGCTGAGGCAGGGCCCCAGGGCGATGGGTGTTTCACGGGGACTGTGAGGCTCGCCTGTGTCTCCGCAGCCTGAGCCGCCTGGGCCTCGTCCTGCTCCTGCTGCAGTACTCGACCGAGTTCCTCTTCCACACGGCCCGGCTCTGCCACTTTGCGGACGAGAACAACGAGAAGCTGTGAGTGATGCTGAGGCCAGGGCGTGGGATGGGAGGGCCCTGGGGTTAGGTGGAGCCCTGGGGTTATTTTTTTCCTGGAGCATCTTATTCTGGACACCTCAGTTCTCAATCACCCTCCCCGACCACCCTTGAACCCTCTTCCCGTTTGGGCCTCAAAGGCTGACACACCTTCTGCACCTCCCTGCGGGCAGGTTCAACGCCTGGGCGGCCGTATTTGGAGTCACCCGCCTCTTCATCCTCACCCTTGCCGTGCTGGCCATCGGCTTCGGCCTCGCTCGCATGGAAAACCAGGCCTTTGACCCTGAGAAAGGGAACTTCAACACATTACTCTGCAGGTGAGCTGGCCAAGAGCTTTGTGAATTCAGCCCAACTTCAGCTGGAGGTCAGGATGGGGCAGACCCCCAGGTCTCCCGCACCTTGATGTTTAGGGGGGAATCTCAGACATCCGGCTGGGAGGGGAAAAGAGATGCCACCCCCCTGCTTCCGTCACAGCCGTCTCTCCTGCCTGGCCCTAGTCCATCAGTCTGCAGGCCAGGTCCCAGTGCCAACAAGGGTCCCCTGCCGGCCCACGCCTCACGGAGGGTGCTGGGCTCACAAACAGCCTCTCATCTGTCCGTCACGACCCCTTGTGGGCTCTTCACAACATGTTCTCCTAAGCGGCCAGGAGGGCAGCGAGGAGGCCACGGACCTCATGATCTGGGGTTGGGGGATCAGATTTATCTGGGTTGCTCGCCGGATGAGAAGTCGCTCTTCTAGAATGATTTCTGCTGTATCGTACCTCAGTTCACTTGAACCACCACCCCACCCCTCCGCCCCAATGATAGGGAGCTTACATGTGCCATGTTCTGGGCGGCAGGTCCCGGGCAGGTACAGGGCATTGTGACAGGAGCTGGAATCACATCTATCACTTCCTCTCAGCCGGCACACCCCCCTCCCCCGCCACGTGCCTGGAGCTGAGCCCGGCACTGGCTACCTTCTTCCCGGAGGGCTGGCGGGCCGGGCGCTGTGGGGTCCTGGCTGTGCCTCCGCCCAAGCCCACCAGGCCCTTGTCCCCGCAGGCTGTGCGTGCTGCTGCTGGTGTGTGCCGCCCAGGCCTGGCTCATGTGGCGCTTCATCCACTCGCAGCTGCGGCACTGGCGCGAGTATTGGAGCGAGCAGAGTGCCAAGCGCAGGGTGCCTGCTGCCCCCAGGCTAGCAGCCAGGCTCATCAAGAGGGAGTCGGGTGAGTGTGGATCTGCGTGGGGCAGGTGGGCTCCCCCAGGACCCTGGACCAGACCTGCTGCTCCTCCTCCCCAAAGGGGACTCTTTGGCTCCTGCCGGGGCCTGACTGGCACGTGGCTGGGCCCAGATGGCTTGTCGCGGGGGCGGGGGCAGGCAGGTGAGGCAGGGGCCCTCGTGGCCACAGAGGGCAGGGCGGCAGTGGGGTGGGGAACTCTGGCAGGAAGCATGCCTTCAGGCTGGCCTTGGGGACCCCATCAAGGGCAGCCGTGTGTCCTCACCTGCCCCCTTGCTCTGCATCTCGGCCTGGCTGTCTCCCAGGATGCTGGCTCTGCCTCTCTCTTCAGGGGTGACCCGAGGTGACAGCACTAGGGGCTGGCGGATGGGGGACACCCCCTTCTCCTCTGGCCCCTGCCAGGTCCTGGGGCGCTGCCAGCCCCATGCTCTCCATGCAGCCTGGGGGCCTGTCTGCGCCAGGCTCTGTCTTCTGAGTCACCGGCCTTTCTCCAGGTGTGGCCTGCTTGGCAGGGCTTGTGTGTGTTTCAGACACGTGTGCGGCTGGGTGTGGCTACGAGTCAGGCCTCGCTGGGGGCGGGGGTGGGTACGGGGCGAGGCTGCAGCCAAATGAGCCTCTGACTCTGAGCAAGGAGACTGGGTGTTGCTGACAAGAAAAAGCGGAGTTTTTTCGGGCAGAGGGAGCATCAGGCAAGAGGGTACGGCCTTGTCCCTGCAGCCTCTCCACCTCCTCCTGTCCGGCCGGTCAGCTTCCCTGAAGCTTTGCTGAAGCCGGCCAGTGCCCTGCAGGGGCCTGAGGGGAGCTGAGGACCCCAGAGGCCTTGGAGTGATTTCAGGAGAGTCTGGGCCGGCCTCGGTGGCCGTGTGTCACCCCAGCCCCTCCTGCTGAAGGACAGAGACCAGCCACCTTAGCGGGGATCAGGGCCCCCCGGAAACGGCCTGCTGGTGTCCTTCGCCATGGGGGGCTGCAGCCTGGGTCCCCTCGGCTTGTCCCGTGGAGAGCCACAGGGCTGCCAGGCCTCCCCCCACCCCTCCGCTCCCACCCCTACCCGCCGCCTCCCGCTTCAGACGCAACAGAAACACCACGTCCGTCTCCTTTTATTCCCAGGTTACCACGAAAATGGGGTGGTGAAAGCCGAGAATGGAACCTCCACACGGACTAAGAAACTGAAGTCTCCTTAAGGCCAAAGTGCTGAGAACAGCAATCCTCTCGTGGGGCCAGCAGGGAGCGCCCCCACCCGCCTTCCTGCTCCAGGCGCCCCGCCTCGAACAGCACAATCCCGTCTTCACACAGGGCCTTTTCCTCTTTCTTACGTCTCAGCTGTCTCCTCTTCTTCCTCCATGAACCGTTCTCAATAAAACCAAAAATCTCCCTCTTTCCCTTCCTCAGACCGCCGCACCTCCTCACCTCTGTCCTGGGTGGGGTTTGCTAGAAGCCCAGGCTCTCTCACGGTTCCTTTTCTGTCGGCCTCCTCTTTCTCTTCTTTCATGGCTTGTTTCTCTTTCTACTCGTTAGTGTACCTTATCGTGCAATTTCTCCGTGTCTGATTTTTTACAACGAGAGGAGGCTAAGCCTGCAGTGCTGGCCATCTAACACCCAGTCCCTGGGACTTGAGTGGGCCGCCCCGTGCCATGGAGCCTCCACCAAGCCGGCAGTGGCCCCTCGGTGATCTCTATGCGGATGGGCAGCAGGAGGAGAGACCGGCTCTCTCGGATCATCATCTCCTAGGTGCTGATGAACTGACGAGATGTATGATTCCAGTTCTGCACGTGCCATCTTGAGCACCACCCCGCCTCCCCCGTCCCGGGGGCCCTTTCTAGTCCTAAGTGCCAAGGCGTTTGGCTTTGGGACGTGACAACTCGTTCCAGAAGGATGGTGGTGACTGAATGGGGTCCCGTGGCTGGTCATGCATCGGCAGCCACCCCTGCTCTCTGTCGGGGACCTGCTAGAGGAGGACGAGTCATCCCACTCTACAGCAAGAGCAAAGTAACCGGCGCGGTGGGCACCTCCAGGGAGGTAATGCGGCAGAAATGACGGCATCGACCTGGCCTTCGGTAGCACGTCCAGCTGCACTGCGCTTCCCATCTTTCACCAGCAACCAAACCAAACAGCAGTTAACAAACCAGCCCAGCGGGGGACACGCCGGTTCTAAACCCAGCAGCCCTGCCTGTTGGGGGCTGGCCTTGCCCCTGACTTCATCTCTCTCGCTGCAGGAACACTAAGCTCCCCGGTGACCCCTGGTGCCCCAGCGAGGGTCACCTAGGCCCCTCACCTGCGAGCCTCACTTGCTGACTGTCCTATGGAGTTGTCGTTGTCTGCTGCTGTTTGCTGAGCACGCCCACAGCATTTTAGACGGTATAAACCCAGGCTGACTCAGAATCGCTTTGCTGGTTAGGAGGGCAGACCCAGCCTTGTTGACGGGAGTCTTTTTGCACCTTCCCCCCACGTGTTCCCCCCCAACCCCCCAAAGACAAGGCTTCCAGGCCTCACAGTGCCTTGTGAGGACTCCAGCAGGGAGCGAGGCTCTCAGGAGGAGACCTGAGTGCCGTGTGGAGCTGGTGGGAGCAGGCATGTTAGTGCCATTTGAGGGGCTGCTCTTCTCCCTGACACCAGAATAGAAAGTAAACCTTGAGTTATTACCCAGCATGGGGGAAATGGGTCTCTTCATCAAGGCAGCTTCCTTCTCCAGGTCACTTGCCCCAGAGAAAAGTTTTAATCTCCCAGTGCCTGGGATTTGCTTCCTGACAGCCTGGTAGACCCTCGCTTCTCTGCTCAGGATGAGGCCCTGGAGAGGGGAAGGGGTTCTCTTGATTACCATTAGGAGAGGGACAATGCTTGTGAAAACGCGAACTTCTCCCATCTTCTCCTTCCCTGACACTTACCTGGGCTGCAAGGGAGAATGTTGGTGAAAGGGTGGCTTGTACCAACTGAGCGGATCCAGTCTAGAACGCCCTCAGCCGTTCAAATAGTCCCCCTCCCCGCTCGTGGCTGTAGCCGAGTTTCTGCTCCTGCTTGCCTGGGGATGCTGTGTATGTAGCCCAGGTCAGCCTGCAGCCTCCTCAGCCTGCCCACTGGCCTCACGCCCGGCCCAGTCCTCTCTAGGTGTCCTTGGCCTTGGCACTGCTCCCCGGAGGCCACCCCCCATGCTGGGGAGCCCTGCAGCGTCATGCCTTCTCCCTGGGCCGGGGAGGAGGGAGCCGCAGCTGGGGCCCTGCCCAGAGCAGCGTCCCTTCTCGGGTACCAAGGTGATCACTGACAGAACACAGGTGTTTACCATGTGCCTCACGGTGGTACCACCAGCCTGGGCCCGGGCCGACTCGCACTGCATCCTAAACGATGGGGTCGGTTCCCTGATGAGAGTTGGGGAAATCTTCCCCACCATGTGAAGCCCCTGAGAACATTACGGGAGGCTAGTGTCCCACCCGCCAGCTTCAGGAGTGATTTGAGGGGAGGCTGAGAGGGTAACTGGGGGTGCCTGGCACATTCGCTTCAGAGCAGAGCCAAGCCTGTGGCAGGTTGGCTCACTGTGTGTGACCAGGGGCCGAAAAATCTCAGTTCCGCTTGGTCTTGAGAACTTGGGCTGCCTTGTCTTGGTTTGGCCATTCTGGATCTGTTCTTCAGTCTCACATCCTCGGTGATGGCCCGGCCAGACGCCCCCAAGTTTGAGAGGCTGCTTAGCACCATCTGCCAGGAGCCGAGCAGACACTTATCTACCTCAGCAGCCCCACCCCACCCCATCATCGCCGGCTGGCACACGTGGGGGCATCTGGTAGCATGGGAGAGGAGGCCCTGGGGTGGCGATCCTAACCCTCCCTGGAGGCTCTGTGATGGGAAGTTGTCGTCTCGCCCCGGGTTCTGATAACTGTGTATTATTCCTTGGTTATAGGTGCCCCTTCTGAAGGCAGGGCAGTTCTGGGGGACCCAGGAGCAGGCCAAGCTGGGCCTGGTCAGTCCTAGTCCTGCATGTGTCTCTGCAGACCTGCGTCCTTTCCCAACGAGTGCCTCTCCCATTTCTGTCCCAAGCGGAGCTACCACACTTCAGAAACCAGACTAGATCCCTGCCCTGGCCCCCTCTGCAGAGGGTGCTGTTGACTGGAAAGCCCTGGAGCCGGGCCGGGTGTTCCGGGATGCGCGCGGCTGGGTTTGCTTTGGGGACCTTTTTTCTTGTCACCTTTGACTTTCCTCGGTGCTGAGGAGAAGGTAGGGGCAGGGTGTGCACCCCCCTCCCGGGTTCAAGTTCAAAGTGGCTGCTCCTTGCAGCCTTTTGGTTTCTCTCCTGGGCTTCGGCCTCCCTGTCGGTCTGTCCTAGGCTGGGGGGCCAAGGGGGCGGGGAGGTCTGCATGTGACTCGCACCTGCAGGGGCCCCTGTGTCCCAGTGAACAGACCCCCTCTCCTGAGGGTCAGGGCCTGACCCCGTGGAGAGTGGCTTGGGAGTCAGGGCCGCCAAGTGGTCTCTCTCTCTCCACACTGCCATCTTAGCTTGCAGCCCTCTCCTCAGGAGGGCTTAGGCACGAATGCACAACTGGGCTGTTGACAGATCACTTGGGACCTAAGTCGAGTCTCCCCGGGTATGGCTGCCTCAGGAAGGAGCCTTCACCAACTTCTCTCTCTCTCAGTTCTTTCGTGAGTAGTAATTCCTTTCAGAAGGCTGTGAAAGACCACGGTTCCCCCAGCCGCCTCCCTTACCAGCTCGCTGTCTTTTATGGAGGTCCCCAGAAAGCATGGGGACGCTGGCTCTGCGAGACCTCTTTGTGCCCTGAGCTGATCCTGTATCTTTTTGTCAGAAGTGCCTTCCTTACTGGGGTCTCCTGGCCTCCACCTGCACCGTGTGGCCAGCCCCCGGCCCCAGTAGGGCTCCGTGGAAAAGGGACACGGACTGTGACGGTTTCCCCTCATTCGTCTTAGCCTCGCCCCTGCCCGTTGTCAGGACCTGGTGGTTTCCAGTTCCTCCTCGAGTCCAGGTGCTTGTGAGGGCCCCTCTGCGGGCAGCTGCCCATCAGGGAAGCTTGGGGCTCCCTGGGCACCAGGCCGCCATGCCTCTGGCTCATGCGCTGAACCCTGCTCATCCAGCTCCCCCGACGTGTAGAAGAAAAGGTATCCTCATAGCAGCCTCTTCTCATCTGTTCTGTTTCCCATTCGACCCAAAGTTTATGCAGGAAGGTGTTTACTCTTACTTCCGGTCACAAGTGTTACTCACAGATGCCCGTCTGACGTGGGTCCTGCTGGGCTGTGGCAGACGCCCCCTCCGTGCAGTGTTACCTTGTTGAGCATCAGCTCCCCCTCGCCCGCCCCTTCCCGCCACCTCCTCACTCTTCCGGGTTGTGCAATAACTCTCCCGGCCAGTGGTCTTTCCCACAGGCCGTCTGTCCCTCCCAGTGCTCGGCCACTGGGGCAGGACGGGACCCACGGGAGGGTGGTCGTCATCCCCACAGAAGAAACGGTAGCCACGCTCCCTCTTTGTCGTTCTCGTGACCTTGGTGGCATTCTAGTGGAACATTATAGCATCGTCTTAGAAGTCCCTGTATTTTTTAAACTGTTTAAAAAGGAAAAAAAAAAAAAAAAACCATCCTCACGATGGGGCATTAATAGGTTAGCATCTGGGAATAAGTTCTGTGAGACACCTGAGGCATCACCAGCACTTCGCTGAAAGCATTTAAGAGTTTGTGTGGAGAGGAGGGAGGTTTTCCTGGGAATCAGCCGTGTGTGCACACCCCTGGTCACCCGATCGCATCTGACCAGTGGTAAGTGCCACCATCTCCTTGGGTACAGAGTCAAGTGTTTATGTGACGAGACTCTACACCTCATCGTTTTCAGTTTCTCTTGTTTAATAAACATCTGAAGGATGAGCTGAGGCTGCTGGTGCCCTGAGCAACTCATAATGCAGATGTGGACAAAGTATCTCTTCACTCTTCCACTTCAGCCTGTTCATGTTATGGACCAAATTTCCAACGAGGAACTCAAGGAAAATTTGTACCTGCCGTATTTATGCTTTCATGTAAAAGGGTTTTGTTTTTTTTGAGGGGGCTCTTTATACTTTCAGTGAACTTTTTTCCAAATCCTTTTCCCACTGTTTCTGTCCGATTTTAAAACAAATTACAGTTTTGTATGAATTTTTTAAAATGTACATTTTGAGACAAATGATCAAATATTTTTGAAATAACTGAATAAAAGGCATAGAATTATTAGTCTAATTGTCTCAGGTATAATTGCTTTTTACCTGGATGCTCACATTTGCTTTTTAAAGTTGCAGTTATTTTATTTCACCTCGAAGTCAGATGGTTATAAGGGAATTGTTTAGAGTGTTGCTTCAATGCATTTATAGAGTATGTTTCTTCCCCTGAAGATTGAAAAGGTTACAATTAAGATTGTTTGAAAATAGTGACATTGCTGGCAACTTTCTTTTTTGTAAGAACTTGCACCAACTGTAATCTTAAGTTTGTATTCGCAAGTGTGCTTTTATATGAAGAATGAGTTTGCGGCCATTTCAGCCTCATTTCTAATGTTTTTCACTGTTAGTAATTTCTTGCATATCTTTTGAGATAGTTGTTTATTGTGGTCATGTGAGTAAGGGAGCTGGACTTAAGGACAGAGAACAAGTCAGTTATTTTGAGTGGTGGGTAGCAGAACGCCTTTTACTTGTGTCTGTAACAGGAGGTGTAAATGTGGACAGGAGTGTGCCGACGTTGGGGGGGTGGTTAGGAAGCTCCAGGAGGAGGTGCACTGTGCCCAATGGCTACCTGTCATCCACAGGGGTGTGTTCTGAGACCCTCAGTGGATCCCTGAAACCCCAGACAGGACCAGGCCCTATACACACTGTGTTTTCCTAAACATACCTACCTACAGTGAAGTCTATAAATTAGGCACAGTAAGAGAGAACAATTACAAACATACACCATAATGAAAGCTATGTGAATGTGGTCTCTAAAAATTTTATCTTAACTGTGCTGCACTTATCCTTCTCCTCACGACGTGAGTTGACTGAATGGCTGTGTGGTGGGGTGACATGAGCTGTATGCTGCAGACGCCATGATGGAGCCTTGGGCTACTGCTGACTTGACCACACGTCAGGAGGAAGCGCACTTGCTTGGGGCGATCCTCGATCTCGACACTGATGGCTGGAGATCCGAGGTGGGACAGAGCGGGATGGTGCAAGAGTCAGCACAGTACTCAGAATGGCACACAATTTAAAACTTACACAGCATCTTCGGAACTTTCCATCTAATATTTTCAGACCATGGCTTACTGTAGTAATTGTAAAGTAAAGGTGTGGATAAGGGAGGACGACTGTGTTATGGTGTCACCTGGCTAAAAGAAGACAGGGCTGAGTCTGTGTAGAAGCCACCAGATGTCAGTGTCGGTGCTGAACAGATGCTGCCTGAGTGCTTGTGCCAGCAGTGGGCAAGGGACACAGCTGGCACAGTCAGGTGGCCTGTTGCCCATCTCCAGAGAGAGCTTAGAGATGGGTGCAGTTGGCTGAGGGACATGCACGGACTATGAGGGCCAAGCAGGAACCGTGCACCTGAGGCGAAGGCACGGGAGAGCCAGGGCTCAGCTGGGAGAGCCAAGCGGTCAGCCTTTCTGAGCTAGCTTGCTCACTCAGCTGTGCTCGGTGTTTTGGGGGAGGCAGTTGGCTGGTTGGTTTGCTTCAGTTCAGTTCAGTTGCTCAGTTGTGTCCAAATCCTTGCAACCCCATGAATTGCAACACGCCAGGCCTCCCTGTCCATCACCAACTCCCGGAGTTCACTCAAACTCACGTCCATCGAGTCAGTGATACCATCCAGCCATCTCATCCTCTGTTGTCCCCTTCTCCTCCTGCCCCCAATCCCTCCCAGCATCAGAGTCTTTTCCAATGAGTCAACTCTTCGCATGAGGTGGCCAAAGTATTGGAATTTCAGCTTCAGCATCAGTCCTTCCAAAGAACACCCAGGACTGATCTCCTTTAGAATGGACTGGTTGGATCTCCTTGCAGTCCAAGGGACTCTCAAGAGTCTTCTCCAACACCACAGTTCAAAAGCATCAATTCTTCGGCACTCAGCTTTCTTTGTAGTCCAACTCTCACATCCATACATGACCACTGGAAAAACCATAGCCTTGACTAGACGGACCTTTTATGGCAAAGTGATGTCTCTGCTTTTGAATATGCTATCTAGGTTGGTCATAACTTTCCTTCCAAGGAGTAAGCGTCTTTTAATTTCATGGCTGCAATCACCATCTGCAGTGATTTTGGAGCCCCCCAAAATAAAGTCTGACACTGTTTCCACTGTTTCCCCATCTATTTCCCATGAAGTGATGGGACCAGATGCCATGATCTTCGTTTTCTAAATGTTGAGCTAAATTTAAGCCAACTTTTTCACTCTCCTCTTTCACTTTCATCCAGAGGCTTTTTAGTTCCTCTTCACTTTCTGCCATAAGGGTGGTGTCGTCTGCATATCTGAGGTTATTGATATTTCTCCCAGCAATCTTGATGCCAGCTTATGCTTCTTCCAGTCCAGCGTTTCTCATGATGTACTCTGCATAGAAGTTAAATAAGCAGGATGACAATATACAGCCTTGACATACTCCTTTTCCTGTTTGGAACCAGTCTGTTGTTCCATGTCGTTCTAACTGTTGCTTCCTGACCTGCATATAGGTTTTTCAAGAGGCAGGTCAGGTGGTCTGGTATTCCCATCTCTTTCAGAATTTTCCACAGTTTATTGTGATCCACACAGTCAAAGGCTTTGGCATAGTCAATAAAGCAGAAATAGATGTTTTTCTGGAACTCTCTTCCTTTTTCCATGATCCAGCGGATGTTGGCAATTTGATCTCTGGTTCCTCTGCCTTTTCTAAAACCAGCTTGAACATCTATCTGGAAGTTCATGATTCACGTATTGCTGAAGCCTGGCTTGGAGAATTTTGAGCATTACTTTACTAGCTTGTAAGATGAGTGCAATTGTGCGGTAGTTTGAGCATTCTTTGGCATTGCCTTTCTTTGGGATTGATTTGCTCGCTTGATTGTTTTTGGAGGGAATGGTGGTGGTGAGATTTAGAGACAGTGAACACTAAGCTTGTGGTTTGAACAGAGCACTCGATGAATTGATTTCTCATAGGAACAGGCTCATGCTCCTACACCAGCAGGATATTCACTCATCCAAGTGACCCCTGATCTGGAAATCTAGAGATATCTTCTCGGGTACCCCTGAAGCCTACAGGTAACAGGCTTGACTAGATGGTATTTTCAGGCCCCTGGGAGTGCAGACAGAGTACTGGTGGTGAGAAATCCAAGACAGTGCTTATAAAGGTGAAGCTGGTGGCTGACTTCAGCTGAGGAGCAGCCCTGCTTCTGGACTTCCAAAAGTGCATCAGAGCCTGGTTGACAACTGGGAGCTGTTATTCTAATCTGTTCTCCTTATCTTGAGGCCAGGCTCTCTAAGAGCAGTTTCTCTAAATTTATTTTTTTTAAGCTACAGCCAACATCAAGAAATACATTATACATCATGACTCATGAAACAAACATTTCATGAAACAATACGAATCCGTATACCACCCCGTGATAGTTCCTGTTCCTTTCAGGTCAGGTCAGGTCAGTTGCTCAGTCGGGAATTACACTGAATCTGTAGATGGCTCTGGGTAGTATAAGCATGTTTAGTTCAGTTCAGTCGCTCAGTCATGTCTGACTCTTTGTGACCCCATGAATCGCAGCACGCCAGGCCTCCCTGTCCATCACCATCTCCCGGAGTTCACTCAGACTCACGTCCATCGAGTCAGTGATTCCATCCAGCCATCTCATCCTCTGTCGTCCCCTTCTTCTCCTGCCCCCAATCCCTCCCAGCATCAGAGTCTTTTCCAATGAGTCAACTCTTCGAATGAGGTGGCCAAAGTACTGGTGTTTCAGCTTTAGCATCACTCCTTCCAAAGAAATCCCAGGGCTGATCTCCTTCAGAATGGACTTGTTGGATCTCTTTGCAGTCCAAGGGACTCTCAAGAGTCTTCTCCAACTCCACAGTTCAAAAGCATCAATTCTTTGGTGCTCAGCTTTCTTCACAGTCCAACTCTCACATCTATACATGACCACTGGAAAAACCATAGCCTTGACTAGACGGACCTTTGTTGGCAAAGTAATATCTCTGCTTTTGAATATGCTATCTAGGTTGGTCATAACTTTTTTTCCAAGGAGTAAGCGTCTTTTAATTTCGTGGCTGCAATCAGCATCTGCAGTGATTTTGGAGCCCCAAAAAATAGTCTGACACTGTTTCCACTGTTTCCCCATCTATTTCCCATGAAGTGATGGGACCAGATGCCATGATCTTCGTTTTCTGAATGTTGAGTTTTAAGCCAACTTTTTCATTCTCCTCTTTCACTTTCATCAAGAGGCTTTTTAGTTCCTCCTCACTTTCTGCCATAAGGGTGGTGTCATCTGCATATCTGAGGTTATTGATATTTCTCCCGGCAATCTTGATTCCAGCTTGTGTTTCTTCCAGTCCAGCGTTTCTCATGATGTACTCTGCATAGAAGTTAAATAAGCAGGGTGACAATATACAGCCTTGATGTACTCCTTTTCCTGTTTGGAACCAGTCTGTTGTTCCATGTCGTTCTAACTGTTGCTTCCTGACCTGCACACAGATTTCTCAAGAGGCAGGTCGTGGTTGGTGCAAAAGTAATTGCTGTTTGGCATGGTTGAACGTCATCATTTGATGTCAGAATACATTCTTAAATAAATGTAGTTATGTTATACATCATTTTAATCCACATTTCTTGCTTTATTGCTTTTTGTTTTTCGCTAATGACTTATTACTTGCTGTTTATATTTATTTGATGTGTTTGAGCCTTGTTACAATGATTTAAATTCATGGTCTAAAACATTTGTAACTGCATTTGGTGCAGTTACATTTGCACCAACCTAATATCTAATTTTTTAAAATGCAGGTCTACTAAGGGGCCTAGAACTGCAGTTGAAAAACGGTGTCTACTTCTCTACCCGGCTAGGGGGAGGGGTGGTCTGGCAGCAGTACCACACCCCACATGGTGTCTCTCTGAGCAAATTCTATCGTCCTGCTCCTATTCATTCTGCTCCTGCATTATCAGGGTTCTTTCTCCAGAGAAATAGAACCAATAGGCTCTATACAGAGAGAGAAAGGGACTGATTATAAAGAACTGGTTCTTGTAACTGTGGAGCCTGACAAGCTCCAGTATCTATAGTCAGCAGTCTGGAGACTTGTTGAGAGCTGATGAGGAGGTCCTGTCTGAAGGCCAGCAGCCTCGAGACCAAGGAAGAGCCGACATCTCAGTCTGAGTCCCAGAGCAGGAAAAAGCTGATGTCATGGCAGGCTGGAGGAGTCCTTTCTTATTAGGGAAAGGTCAGCCTTTTTGTTCTCTTCAAGCCTTTAGTGAGGGGTGAGGGGTGAGGGGCTCCCATCCTAGAGGGGGCCATGTGCTTTCCTCCATCCACCAACTTAGATGGTAACCTCATTCAGAAACAGCCTCACAGACACACCCAGAAATGTCCAGGCACCCGTACTTAGTCAAGCTGACACAGAATTAACCATCACAACACCCCTGTCCCCTTCCCTAAATAAGGCACCAACCTTAGCTCCTACAAGATCCAATTTAATTTAGCCTTCATTGGTAGTGAAATATAAGAACCAAAAGAGAAATGGAATTTCAAGATGCCTGTAAATGCCTCTGTGAGGCGTACAGGTAGATGGAGGCCCAAAGTCAACACACTCCGCTGCGTTCTGTCCTCAGCAGGTCAGTTGGAGAAAGCACGGACGAAGTTATAGTAGTCGATCTTGTCTTCTCCGTGAGAGCACATTCTGATGAGCTGCAGGTGAGAGACAGGAGGCTGCTTTCAGCTCCGCAGCAGAGCCTCTTTAGTGACCGCCCCCCACACTCTAACAGCTCAACTGTTTATACCCTCAGCTGATCTGACATGATCTTGGGAGCCTTCCCCAATCTTACGCTTCATGAAAAGAAAGCTCAGATGGTGTAAATGGCCTGCCCGAGGTTTCAGGTCTAACATTTATAAGAATACTGTCATTTTCAAAGCAGTTTTGTTCTTATATTCAGTTACAAGACTATCCATCAGGGCTGCTGTTATCACAGCCTAAGAGAAAAATATAGTTATGTCACTGCTAACACCAGGTCTCCTGAAACTCACCTGTGAGTGGCAGTAAGTACACTGATCCACTGTGGTTAAAAGATGTGTGCAGACCCATCCCTCCCCCACCCCCTGATGCAGCGCCCATGTCAGGTCACAGGTGATACAAATGACGTAAAAATCAAAGGCTGGACATGCTATTGGCCTGAGGCTTGGGAAGCCAGATGGGAGTTTTGCTCACACGAGACTGCTGAAGGCCAGCAGTCTTGAGACCAAGGAAGAGCCGATATCTCAGTCTGAGTCCAAAAGCAGGGAAAAGCTGATGTTATCCTTCCACCTGCCTCCTCACTCCTTGCTAAGGTTCCTGTCTGACAAATTCTTGTCCCCAAGCTAGTCACACCAATCCCAAACAAAAGCTTTCCCCAAATGACTCTTAACTTCCCAGCATCCCATGTGCTGAAGTGTCCTTAAGAAGGACTACAGCACCACAATGCTCTTCATCAGTGAGAATGTCTCGTATCAGCCACTGTCATTGGCAACTGAGGGAGAAAGCCTGTCCTAACTTCTAGTCCTGACAGACATCCTGAACCTGGTCAAAGGGATTTATAAATAGAAAGTGAAAGTGAAGTCACTCAGTCGTGTCTGACTCTTTGCGACCCCATGGACTATAGCCCACCAGGCTCCTCTGTCCTTGGGATTTTCCAGGCAATAGTACTGGAGTGGATTGCCATTTCCTTCTCCAGGGGATCTTCCCGACCCAGGGATTGACCCTGGGTCTCCCGCGTTGTAGACAGACGCTTTACCATCTGAGCCACCAGGGAAGTCCTTTATAAAGAGAAAGAGGTATGAAATGCCCCCTCAGCTCCCTCATGGAAACTCTAAGAGGAGAATGTCCAGCTGGCCATGGACCTGGGTCAGTGGTCACGCCCTCTCCCATGCCAGCCCTACCAATGGACAAGCATAGGGGTCACCTTGAAGGGGTCAGAGGCTCCCCCATCCTGCCCAGTCCAGCTATTCCATCCGCCTTGGCGACCGCCCTCCTCCTGCACCCACATGGCTCACCGGCCGCTCTGCTGTCTGAACCCTGCCCACTTAAAGAGATGCCCTACAACAGCATTAGGAATGACCAACCAATGATAAGAGTCAAAGGCAAATGCCATAATCAGGACTGAACGGCAGATCTGATTCGAGCACCCCAAAGCTTCCCCAGTTAAAATACAAATGCAGCTGCCTTTGGGAGCGAGTGAACAGTGCCCATCCTCTGCAATTAGCCCAGAAAAGTAATTCCTACTCACCTCCTTAATCAAGGAGTCATCAACTGGGAGTTGGTAAGAGCCACAGATTTTAAAGAACGTCTCCCTGTCCACGTATCCTGAAGCTTCCTTGTCATAGATCTGAAAGGCCTCGCGGATGTTGTCCCTGCACGGGCGATCTTTCAGTTGCTTCTGGATTGTGTCTATCAGGGCCTCCAGGTCCCGCACACCCGGGTCCTCTTCCGCTTGCTGGCTGTGGAGAGAGGAAAGAAATGGCTGGACGTGGTGTTCATTCTCCAACCATCTTATCTCAGTGACCAAAGTTCTCACTTGGTGAAGCTGAGGAAGCCTCTAATGATATAGTTTTGATGCTCAGCTGATCAGTAACTGTTCATGTCTGTGGCTCAGCCTCCCTCGCTACCATCTGTCAAATACTTGCACCACAAAAAGCCAGACCTACCACCACTGCAGCCTCCTCCAAGTCAGGCATCTGCGGGAGTCACATGATTGTCAGCATCTGTGTTACATCACCTAGAACTGAATGTTTTTAGAAACAGATGCCTAAAAGTAGTGTGATGAAGAAATCAAAGTAAAAGAGAAATAAAATATCTAGAAACAAACAAAAATAGATATACAGTTGACCCTTGAACAAAAGCAGGGTTTAGGGGCATCAGCCCTCCACACAGTCAAAAATCTGGGTGTGACTTATAGTAAGCCCTCCGAATGTGTGGTGGTTCTGTATCCACAGGTTCAACCCACTGAGGATTGTATACAAGTGCAATACATATTCACTGAAAAAAAATCTGCATATAAATACACTCACACAGTTCCAACCTGTGTTGTTCAGTGGTCCCCTATACCACATACCAAAATTTATGGGATACAGCAAAAGCAGTTCTAAGAGGGAGGCTTACAGTAATAAAGAAAAAGGAGGAGTTCATGGGCAGTTCAGTGGTTAGGACTAGGTGCTTTCACTGCTGTGGCCCAAGTTCAATCCCTGATGAAGGAACTAAGATCCCATGAGCCATGCAGTGCAGCCCAAAAGAAGAACGAAGAAAGATCTCAAACCACCTAAGTTTATACCTCAAGGAACTAGAAAAATAAAAATAAAAGCCCAGAGTTAGCAGAAGAAAGATCAGAGCAGAAAGAAAGGAAAGAGATCCTGGAAAAATGATAGACAAGATCAATGAAACTAAGACCCTTTTTAAAAAAAAAAAAAGATAAAACTGACAAACTTTTTAACTTGACCAATTTTTTAAAAAAATACTCAAAATCAGAAATGAGGAGAGACATTACAACTAATACCACAGAAATACAAAGGATCAGAAGAGACTACTATGAACAATTTACTTATCAATGGGTTGGATAACCTGGAAGAAATGGATAAATTCCTAAAAACAAACAACCTACCAAGCCTGAATCACAAAGAAATAGAAAATCTAAACAGACTAATGATATGAAGATTAATCAGGAATCAAAAATCTCCCAACAAATTCCCAGGACCAGATGGTTTCATGGTGAACTGTACCAAATATTTAAGGCAGAATTAATACCAATCCATTTCAAACTCCTCCAAAAAAAAATGAAGAGGAGGAAACACTCCCAAATTCATACAAGGCCAGCATACTTTGACATCAAATCCAAACAATGACACTACAAGAAAAGAAAATTACAGACCAATAACCCTTGGTGAACACAAATGCAAAAGTCCTCAACAAAATACCAGCAAACTGAATTCAACAGCACATTAAAAAGATTGTACATCATGATCAAGTGGGATTTACCCTGACTAGGCAAGTATGGTTCAACATATAGAAATCAATACACACTGAGAATGAAGAATACATACATACATAAATACACACATACCTAAATATGATCATCTCAATACATACAGAAAAAGCATTTGACAAAACTCAACATCCTTTCATGATGAAAATTCAAATAAATTAGGTAGAGAAGGAATGTATCTCAACGTTATAATGGCCACACATGAGAATCCCCCAGCTAATAACATACCTTGTAGTGAACAAGACGATGATGCCCATTCTATAAGATCAGGAACCAGACAAAGGTACATACTCTTGCCACTTCTACTCAACAGAGACCTGTGTGCCCACTCGGTTGTGGCTGACTCTTTGTGACCCTTTGGACTGTAGCCCACTAGGCTCCTCTCTCCGTGGGGTTTTTCAGGCAAGGATACTGGAGTAGGTTGCCATTTCCTCCTCCAGGGGATCTTTCTGACCCAGGGACTGAACCAGAGTCTTGTGTCTCCTGCCTTGCAGGCAGATTCTTAACCGCTGAGCCATTGGGAAAGCCCTACAGAGACCTAGCCAGAGAAACTAGGGAAGAAAAATAAATGAAAGGCATCCAAAGAGAAAAGGAAGAAGTACAACTGTTTCAGTTTACAGATGACAGGATCTTATATATTAGTCTTTCAGTTCAGTTCAGTTGCTCAGTCGTGTCCAACTCTTTGGGACCCCATGAACCACAGCACGCCAGGCCTCCCTGTTCATCACCAACTCCCGGAATTTACTCAAACTCGTGTCCATTGAGTCAGTGATGCCATCCAACCATCTCATTCTCTGTCATTCTCTTCTCCTCCCATTTTCAATCTTTCCCAACATCAGGGTCTTTTCAAATGAGTCAGCTCTTCGAATCAGGTTGCCAAAGTACTGGAGTTTCAGCTTCAGCATCAGTCCTTCCAATGAACATTCAGGACCGATTTCCTTTATGATGGACTGGTTGGATCTCCTTATAGTCCAAAGGACTCTCAAGAGTCTTCTCCAACACCACAGTTGAAAAGCATCGATTCTTTGGTGCTCAGCTTTCTTTATAGTCCAACTCTCACATCCATACATGACCACAGGAAAAACCATAGTCTTGACTATATGATGTTCTTTGTTGACAAAGAAATGTCTCTTCTTTTTAATATGCTATCTAGGTTGGTCATAACTTTCCTTCCAAGGAGTAAGCATCTTTTAATTTCATGGCTGCAGTCACCATCTCCAGTGATTTTGGAGGCCAAAAAGATAAAGTCTGTCCCTGTTTCCACTGTTTCCCCATCTATTTGCCATGAAGTGATGGGACCAGATGCCATGATCTTCGTTTTCTGAATGTTGAGCTTTAAGCCAACTTTTTCACTCTCCTCTTTGACTTTCATCAAGAGGCTTTTTAGTTCCTCTTCACTTTCTGCCGTAAGGGTGGTGTCATCTGCATATCTGAGGTTATTGATGTCTCCCAGCAATCTTGATTCCAGCTTGTGTTTCATCCAGCTCAGCATTTCTCATGATGTACTCTTCATATAAATTAAATAATCAGGGTGAAAATATACAGCCTTGACATACTCCTTTCCCGATCTGGAACCAGTCTGTTGTTCCATCAGCAAAAACAAGATCTGGAGCTGACTGTGGCTCAGATCATCAGCTCCTTATTGCAAAATTCAGACTCAAATTGAAGAAAGCAAGGAAAACCACTAGCCCAGTTAGGTATGGCCTAAATCAGATCTAATAGATTCAAGGAATTAGATGTGGTAGACAGAGTACCTAAAGAACTATGGACGGAGGTTCATTACACTATACAGGAGGTGGTGACCAAAACCATCCCCAAGAAAAAGAAATGCAAGAAGGTAAAGGGGTTGTCTGAGGAGGCCTTACAAATATCTGAGAAGAGAAGAGAAGCAAAAACAAAGGAGAAAGGGAAAGATATACCCAACTGAATGCAGAGTTCCAGAGAATAGCAAATGGAGATAAGAAAGCCTTCTTAAGTGAACAATGCAAAGTAGAGGAAAATAATAAAATGGGAAAGACTAAGAAAATTAGAAGATACTAAGGGAACATTTCATGCAAAGATGGGCACAATAAAGCAGAGAAATGGTATGGACCTAACAGAAGCAGAAGAGATTAAGAGGTGGCAAGAATACACAGAAGAACTGTACAAAAAAGGTCTTAATGACCCGGATAACCACAATAGTATGATCACTCATCTAGAGTCAGATATACTGGAGTGTGAAGTCAAGTGGGCCTTAGAAAGCATTACTATGAACAAAGCTAGTGGAGGTGATGGAATTCCAGCTAAGCTATTTCAAATCCTAAAAGATAATGTGGTTAAAGTGCTGCACTCAATATGCCAGCAAATTTGGAAAACTCAGCAGTGGCCACAGGACTGGAAAAGGTCCGTTTTCATTCCAATCCCAAAGAAAGGCAATGCCAAAGAATGCTCAAACTACCGCACAACTGCACTCATGCAACTTTCACATGCCAGCAAAATTATGCTCAAAATCCTTCGAGCTAGGCTTCAGCAGTACATGAACCAAGGATTTCCAGATGTTCAAGTTGGATTTAGAAAAGGTGGAGAAATCAGAGATCAGCTTGCCAACATCCTCTGGGTCATAGAAAAAGCAAGGGAACTCAAAAAAAACCATTCACTTCTGCTTCATTGACCACAGCCTCTGACTGTGTGGATCACAACAAACTGGAAAATTCTTAAAAGAGATGGGAACACCAGACCACCTTACCTGCCTCCTGAGAAACCTGTATGCAGGTCAAGAAGCAACAGTTAGAACCAGACATAATACAAAAGACTGGTTCAAAATTGGGTAAGTACATCAGGGCTGAATACTGTCGTCTTGATTATTTAGCTTCTATGCAGACTACATCATGCAAAATGCTGGGCTGGATGGAGCACAAGCTGGAATCAAGATTGCTGAGAGAAATATCAACAACCTCAGATATGCAGATACCACTCTTATGGCAGAAAGTGAAAAGGAACTAAAGAGCCTCTTGATGAAGGTGAAAGAGGAGAGTGAAAAAGGTGGCTTAAAGCTCAACATTAAAAAAACTAAGGTCACGGCATCCGGTTCATCACTTCATGGCACATAGATGTGGAAAAAGTGGAAACGAAGACAGATTTTATTTTCTTTGGCTCCAAAATCACTGGAGATGGTGACTGCAGCACGAAATTAGAAGACACTTGCTCCTTGGAAGAAAAACTATGACAAACCTAGATAGTGTATTAAAAAACAGAGACTTCATTTTGCCAACAAAGTCCATACAGTCAAAGCTATGGTTTTTCCAGAAGTCATGTATGCATGTGAGAGTTGGGCCATAAAGAAGGCTGAATACTGAAGAACTGAGGCTTTTGAACTGTGGTGCTGGAGAAGACTCCTGAGAGTCCCTTACACTGCAAGGAGATCAAACCAGTCAATCCTAAAGGAAATCAACCCTGAATATTCATCAGAAGGACTGATGCTTAAGCTGAAGCTCCAATACTTTGGCCCCGATACAAAGAGCTGACTCTTTGGAAAAGACCCTAATGCTGGCAAAGACTGAGGGCAAGAGAAGGGGTAACAGAGGATAAGATGGTTGGATGGCATCACTGTCTCAACAGACATGAGTCTGAACAAACTCAGGGAGATAGTGGACAGGGAAGCCTGGTGTGCTGCAGTTCATGGGGTCACAAAGAGTCGGACACCACTTAGGAACTAAACAACATGAAATGCACTAACAATTAACTATTGAAAGAAAAATTAAAACAATCTCATTTATAATAGCATTTAAAAAACTAGAATAAATTTAACCAAAGTGAAAGATCTATACACTGAAAACTATAAGACATTGATGAAAGAAACTGAAGACGACAAACAGATGGAAAGTATTTCATACTCCTGAATTAGAGTAATTAACACTGTTAACATGATTATAGTCCCATCACTTCATGGGAAATAGATGGGGAAACAGTGGAAACAGTGTCATACTTTATTTTGGGGGGCTCCAAAATCACTGCAGATGGTGATTACAGCCATGAAATTAAAAGACGCTTACTCCTTGGAAGGAAAGTTATGACCTACCTAGATAGCATATTAAAAAGCAGAGACATTATTTTGCCAACAAAGGTCCGTCTAGTCAAGGCTATGGTTTTTCCAGTAGTCATGTATGGATGTGAGAGTTGGACTATAAAGAAAGCTGAGCACCGAAGAATTGATGCTTTTGAACTGTGGTGTTGGAGAAGACTCTTCAGAGTCCCTTGGACTGCAAGGAGATCCAACCAGTCAATTGTAAAGGACATCAGTCCTGGGTGTTCTTTGGAAGGACTGATGCTAAAGCTGAAATTCCAATACTTTGGCTACCTCATGTGAAGAGTTGACTCACTGGAAAAGACTCTGATGCTGGGAGGGATTGGGGGCAGGAGGAGAAGGGGACAACAGAGGATGAGATGGCTGGATGGCATCACTGACTCAATGGACATGGGTTTGTGTAGGCTCTGGGAGATAGTGAAGGACAGGGAGGTCTGGCGTGCTGCAGTTCATGGGGTCGCAAAGAGTCGGACACAACTGAGTGACTGAACTGAAGCTCCGGCAGACGGTGAAGGGCAGGGGAGCCTGGCGTGTGCGGTCCATGGGGTCACAAAGAGTTGGACATGACTGAGTGACTGAACAACAAACAATGTGAAATGATGAATGTGTTAACTAACTAGGTTGTGGTAATCACATCACAATGCACATGTATATCAAATCATCACATTGTACACTTAACACAGTTCTGTCAATGACACTTCAATACAACGGGCAGAGGAGAAGTAGTATGATGAATTTGGAGTCAAGTGCCAGCATGACTTTGTGTGATAATTCGCGGCCTGGTAACTCGGTGCAATGGGTTAAAGAAGAGAATGGTGGCGGGCAGATGAGTCAGAAGGCACTGTGGTAAAAATCAGTTTACATTATCTGCAGATCAAAAGGCTGAGCGCTGGACCAGGGGGGCTGGCCCAAAGGCCAAAGCCAGTGGGCGGCCTGTGTTTCTAAACAGAGTTAAGTGAAACCCAGTCACACCTATTCGTTTACACACTGTGCACGGCTGCTTTCACCCCACAAAGGCAGAGCTGAGTAGTTTACAACAGAGATGCTGGTGTGGCTTACACACCTGAATTATTTACTCCTCTTTCCAAAAGCGTCTGCCAACCGCTGCCCTAGACAACGAGCTCCTATTCTCTCATCTGGCTGCCTTGAGTGTTTATTAAGGTCCGGCATGTGGTGCAAGCTCCAATATCACTGAATTAAGAATAAATGACAAGAGACCGTTAGATCTGAAAACAATCGGTGACCTCAAGAAACAACTTCTGGAGAGTATTTGGATACCAGCACAGTCAGAAAGGAGGCGGTGACAGACACAAAAGAATTTAGAGAAATGGGAGCTACTTAGCTGTGACAAGAAGGTAAAGAGCTCAGTAAAGAAACATTCCAAGGCAAAGAGTAGGAAAATGGAAGCCACTCACACTGGATCTACTTGAGACCAACTGCAGAGTGAATATGGACAGCTTCCCTGGTGGCTCAGTGGTAAAGAATCCACCTGCCAGTACAGGGACCTAAGCCTGAATAGAATTTCAGATGAAGTCAATACTCCAATCACGTGGGCACTGTTTTAATTTTATGGCTCAGAGAAAGAAGATGGCTAACTCCAAATTTCATCATCCAGTAGCCAACACCTCTTGCCTGGGAAATCCCATGGACAGAGGAGCCTGGTAGGCTGCAGTCCATAGGGTCTCGAAGAGTCGGACACGACTGAGCGACTTCACTTTCACTTTTCACTTTCATGCACTGGAGAAGGAAATGGCAACCCACTCCAGTATTTTTGCCTGGAGAATCCCAGGGATGGGAGCCTGGTGGGCTGCCATCTATGGGGTCGCATAGAGTCGGACACGATTGACGTGACTTAGCAGCAGCAGCAGGAGCCAACACTGGACGTAAAAAGTTCTTGGGCATGACAAGTACTCAGGATCCCTTTTCATTATTCTTTCCAATGATCAACTACAGGGTTTGTGTTTCCTTAGAGCGGGATTCTTTACCAGATGGGTGAGTCAGGAGCCAAGAGAAGTAAGGCTGTAAAATACGGAGGGCAAGATCCCTGGGTTCATAGCACCTTTGAGCGTTTTCTCTCATTTATCCCTAACTCATCACAAGAGAAGAGAACGAAAGTGAGGGTCAGAATGAGGATAGCCATGGATCTATTAACCCAGAACTTAAATTTATTTTTATTCGTATCTTACTCTAAGTGTCCTAATACTATCTTTTCCTCATTACTAAAAAAAGGGGGAGAAAACAGCCCACCTGTAGTATGCCAAAGCAAGAAGCTTTCCAGTGTTCCTGGTATTTGCAGAGACATGGGGAAATTACAGAAAAAAGCTTTTGAGAAGTACTCAAGTTAAATGTGTGCCATGAATCTCAACCTGGCCCTTCCTGGTGCCCAGCCACCAAACTATGGCCCTCGTGCCATCTGCCTCCCACTCTCCTAGACGGCTGCCATGTTTCACCAGCCAAAGAAACTTATTTTCCTTCATATTTTTCACATCTCTGAATCAGGATGCATTTTAAAATTAATGGTGAGTCTCAATTACAACTGACAGTCTTTCTTTCTTAGCAGCAGGTAAAATGATGGTATGTATTTATTTTCACTTTATTTTTATATTCATTTTATTTATTTGTAGAGTCAACAGAACATTTCCCAACTTCTCCTCCCGGAACCTCCAACGTCTCCACATCTGCGTTCTTCCTGCTGCACTGCTATAGTGAAAACAGCGAAACAACGAGAAGGACCCCTCAACCACGTGTTGACCCCTCAACCAACCTGCCAGCACCTGCACCCACACACCCTGCTTTCCTGCCTGGCACACACATTATGGTTTCAGAGAGTAATCCAGAGACCCTGGGAGCTTCTCGAGACCCTCATGGAAGTCTGTGAGGTCAGAGCTGCTCTCTGACCTCTGAATGTGAACGTTCCTAAATGTGAACATTGGTGAACCACTGCCCGAGATGGATGACCAATGCTTCCGTCTAAAGCCAGTTCCTCCCCCTGGGTCCTGAACACCCCACTGTCTCTCACAGACACCAGAAATCTCCCCTCTCTCACTGATTTATCAATGCTTCCTTCCCTACAGAATTATTCCCATTTACATACAAACTTGCTGCCCTTTATTCTTACAAACAAAACAAAAAGCCCTCTCTCTATTCCATTTCCTCTGCCAGCTACTCCCCATCTCCCTAATCCCCTTTGCACCAACTTCCTCAACTTCCTCTCCTCCCATGTCTTAAGCCCACCCCCCGCTCCATTCCAGTGGAAGTCCTCACTGAGGTCCCCAGTACCCCCTCAGTTCAGTTCAGTTCAGTCACTCAGTCGTGTCCGACTCTTTGCGACCCCATGAATCACAGCATGCCAGGCCTCCCTGTCCATCACCAACTCCCAGAGTTCACTCAGACTCACGTCCATCGAGTCAGTGATGCCATCCAGCCATCTCATCCTTGTCGTCCCCTTCTCCTCCTGCCCCCAATCCCTCCCAGCATCAGAGTCTTTTCCAATGAGTCAACTCTTCACATGAGGTGGCCAAAGTACTGGAGTTTCAGCTTTAGCATCAGTCCTTCCAATGAACACCCAGGACTGATCTCCTTTAGAATGGACTGGTTGGATCTCCTTGCAGTCCATGGGACTCTCAAGAGTCTTCTCCAACACCACAGTTCAAAAGCATCAAGTCTTCAGCGCTCAGCATTCTTCACGGTCTGACTCTCACATCCATACATGACTACTGGAAAAACCATAGCCTTGACTAGATGGACCTTTGTTGGCAAAGTAATGTCTCTGCTTTTGAATATGCTATCTAGGTTGGTCATAACTTTGCTTCCAAGGAGTAAGCGTCTTTTAATTTCATGGCTGCAATCACCATCTGCAGTGATTTTGGAGCCCAAAAAAATATAGTATGACACTGTTTCCACTGTTTCCCCATCTATTTCCCATAAAGTGATAGGACTAGATGCCATGATCTAGGTTTTCTGAATGTTGAGCTTTAAGCCAACTTTTTCACTCTCCTCTTTCACTTTCATCAAGAGGCTTTTTAGTTCCTTTTCACTTTCTGCCATAAGGGTGGTGTCATCTGCATATCTGAGGTTATTGGTATTTCTCCCGGCAATCTTGATTCTAGCTTGTGCTTCTTCCAGTCCCCCCTACTTGTTGCTAAATCCTCACCTGAGAGAGCGAATCACTGTCTTCACTGATGTGCAGACAATTACGACTTCACATGGCTCAGATATGCATGAATTTCAGTTACCACAGTTCACTAGTTAAATAACCCAGTCCTTCAACAACATGGTTCGACTTTCAGTTACCACAGTTCATTAACTGTGAATTACTGCCTAAAGTGAAAACTCACTGTCAGATTTCTAGCCCACAAGTCACTGTATAAATAGCAGATGTGTGTCATAATCAATGACAAGCATATCCTCTCTTCGAAATCTGTCAGTAACTAGTAACCAGGCATGTGTCTTTGAAGCCATACACAGATAGCAAAGCGTGTAGCTGCGTTGCCTCCTTTTCTCTAACGGATAAACTCAAGTGACAGTTTGCAAAAATGGACAATGAAAGAGAGAACTCTGACAGCAAAGATGAGAGTGCAGCAAAAAACCAAAAGCGATAGAGCTAGAGAGGAGAATTCAGGTCCAACACAGCGGAGTTAGAGAAGAACCAGCTGACTGGGAACGCGGACACCGCTGCCGTTTGAGAGACTCGACGTGCAGCCAGAGGACCCCAGCAAAGGCCGGCGCACTGACCCAAAAGGAGGAAATGATCGGGACAAAAAGGATCACGATATCCCAGACGCCAGCAAGACGTGAAGCCAAAGTCACTCAGTCGTGTCCGACTCTCTGTGACCCCATGGACTGCAGCCTGCCAGGCTTCTCTGTCCATAGAATTCTCCAGGGAAGAACACTGGAGTGGGATGCTGTTCCCTCCTCCAGGGGATCTTCCCAACCCAGGGATCGAACCCAGGTCTCCCACGTGCTGCCAGGTTCTTTACCATTTGAGCCACCTGGGAAGCTCAAAAACTTCACATTAAAAGGACTCTGAGATATTTCACTGTCATTAAAGGAACTCTAGGATATAATCACAACACTAAAAGCGAAAATAAGAAAACATTGGAAGTTGATTCAAACTTGGAAAGGAATCTGATGATTTGTGGAGGCACAGAAAAGATACTCGCATTGTGTGAGAACAAGAAGGCAAGCACTGTCCCAACTACTCTTAATTGTTTTTTACAAAGAAAATGAAACATTTTTAATCCTCAGCATTGGCAATGTCTTAAAATTACAGTGGACTAAATAAAAATCAATTTTACTATTTTTTAATCTCCCTATACATTTGTAACCATCAGAGTTTTTCATGTTTTGACAAAAAGTTTTTGAAGTTGCAGAACAAAAGTGAATTTTCCCATTGGCACAAAGATTGTCTGTGTGGTCACATTTATAATGCCACTATAAACTTCTGGGCAAAAGGGGACGCCTGGACCCTCCCCCTGGATTCCAGGACACACCTGCCTAGCTTTCTTCCAGCCTCACTGCTGTTCTCCGGTTTCTCTTCGCAACTCTTACTGCTGGAGGGCTCCAGAGTGCAATACTTGGAGCTATTCTTTCTTCTGTCTATAACGACTACCTTAGAGATTTCACCCAGTTTCGTGGCTTAAAATATCATTTATATGCCCACAACTCCCACAGCATAGGCCTCTCTGAGGCCTGAACTCCAGATTTATATGTCCAACCACCTGCTTGATCACTCTACTTGAATATCTAAAGGTATCTTAAACCCTAGTATGTCCAAAACTGAAACATCCCCACCACCCCACCACCTCCAAAAAACCCTCCTCTACCTACAATATACGTCTCCATCCCAGTTGGTGGCAACTCCTCCTTTCCAACTGCTCAGGTCAGAAACAGTCATCCTCCGTACCGCCTCCTCCTCTCATCTCCCCTATAGCCACTGTCTTAATCATTGTTGTTTAGTTACTAAGTCATGTCTGACTCTTTGAGTCCCAAAACAGACTGCAGCCCACCAGGCTCCTCTGTCCATGAGATTTTCCAGGCATTAATACTGGAGTGGGTTGCCTTTTCCTTCTCCAGGGGATCTTCCCAACCCAGAAACTGAACCGGTGTCTCCTGCATTGGTAGGCAAGATTCTTTACCACTGAGGCACCAAGGAAACCCAAGTTATTATATTAAACCCAGGTAACCTGTGTAGACCACCTGCCAAGCAGGAAACATGGGTTCCATCTCTGGGTCAGGAAGATCCCCTGTAGAAGGAAATGGCAACCCACTCCAGTATTCTTGCCTGGGAAATCCCATAGACAGAGGAGCCTGGCGGGCTATAGTTCATGGGGTCATAAAAGAGTAGGACACGACTTAGTAACTAAACCACCACCACCACCTGTGTATAAGAATTTCCATTGGTGAGGGAAATTTGAAAAGCTAAAATGTGATTACCCATTCATTTTGTTAAGAACTGTTTCCTGAATATCTCACTGTGCCAAATTCAAAATGGATCTCAGATGGTCAGACATACCCATCCAATTCTGGTGCGGGAGCCTCTTGCTTTCGAATGTGGTTCTGAATCGACAGGAGTGCTTCTGGTGAATACTGGGCAGCGTTGCTCTCCATGTATTTTAAAACATAGTCGTCTGTGTCAAGGATGACGAACCGGTGGCCAAACACTGGGGAGAAGGTAGAAATACATTAGCTTGGTTATGTTTTTATCAGGCAACCAAGAGTAAAAATTCACAGACATGTATTTGTGAGCTAGACTAATGAACCTTACATAGCTCTCCAAACTAATGTGTACTAGTTTGCTCAGCACTTAGGGAGCTCCAAGTCTCCATCTACAGCCAACAAATGCAACCAATTTACAGTTTAATTGATAAAGGAGGACATTACGACACTGAACCACATGTACTTCTGGACTGCAGACTAATGCCTCCTACAAGTGTTCACTCAGTTAAATCCCCAACAAAGCCAGTAGGAAAGCCTGAACTCTGCTGAGACCTACCCTCAATCACAGCACCAATGAAGAAGTCACTGGGGCCATAGTAGACAGGGTTTTCCACCGAGGAACCTGGTTTGACAACTTTAGTTCTGCCGAGATACTTGCCCCCAATGATACCAGAATTTCGAACAGGAGGCTCAAAGATACTGATCATGTCAGTGGCTAGAAAATAAGACAAGACAAACCGGCGGCCCTTGTCTTCTGGGAAGGGGGATTCCTGGAAAGGTGAAGAAAAGAGGACATTATGAAGATACATGATCTGTGCAGATGCCGCCAACTAAAACACCTACAGGGACTAGGGTACAATATAAACCTAACATATGGAATATAATATGAATGAACAGTATGGGGTGACTCTGGAGGCCTGGACAGGGTACACCTCACCTAAGGGAAGCTGCCCCAACTCACACCAGTTGACTGCTGCCTGTGGGAATGAATGCAGGCCCAGTGTTGTTAGATCTTCCAGTTTTTCATGAGAAGATAGAAATATGGATTACTATATTAAATCCCTGACTTTAACATGTTGACTTCAACTCTTTAAAAGCACCAGGCAGGCCAGAGATAACATATGGGCTATATTCTATCCAAAGGTGGCTAGTCTGAAACCTCTTAGCTGACATTATGTTCAGCTTCAAGGACACTAAAGTAATTACGCCAAGTCTATGGCTTTACACAAATCCATTTCTATACATAATTTTAAAAAGAAAATTTTAAAGGGGAGGAAAATATATGAAGATCCTTTTCTGTGCGTATCAAGGAGTCCATGATGTCAAAACGTCTTTTTATTGGTGACACTGACCTTGATCACCTGGTTAAGAAGATGCCTGGTAGGTTTCTCTCCTAGGAAGTCATCATCTTTCCCTTTGCAGTTAATAAATATCTTGAGGGAGATACTTGCAAACTATGGAGATCTTGTCTACTTGCAAACTATGAAAATCGTGTTTTTCCCCAAAGATTTTCCCACTAATTTTAGCATCTGTTGATGGATCTGGTCAGCAACAAATTTACTGTGGGGAGTGCATAATGCTAATTTTCTACTTCACTCTTCTCTTCCAGGCTTGTTCATTGAAATTCTACTATATGATAATCTCTAGGTCAATCCATGTTGCTGCAAATTATTCCATAGTTTTCTTATGGCTGAGTAATATTCCATTACACACACACACACACACACCCCCTTCCACACAGCTTCTTTATATCCATTCCTCTGGTGATGGACATTTAGGCTGCTTCCATGTCTTGGTTATTTTAAACAGTACGTCTGTGAATACTGGGGTGCGTGTTATCTTTTCAACTTGAGAGTTTTCATTAGGTTGAGTTCCAGTTCTGCCTCTGTCTAAGCAGTAAGACCTGGGACACACCAATTAACCTCTGTGATTCTTATATTTCAAAACATAAAATGAGTAAAACATTATATTGCCTGACTCATGGACAGTGTATGTGTAAATAAATTCATTTACCAACTCAACCAATAATTATCGAGTGCCTACAAAGTCTAAAGAGACACTACCCCTGCCCTCAAGGAATTCACAATTACTATGTTATAATTCAACAAACCTACTGAACTTTAATAGTAACTCAAAGAACTTAGCAACAATGCAAAACCTTCATTAATCACAATTCTTTTATTTTTTAACCAGAGGAAAATTGCTTTACGTCGTGTTGGTTTCTGCCTTACCAGAATTCTTACAGTGTGAAGTGTTCTAATTGGCCTAAAATTTGCTAGAACTCTCATTTCAAAGCTTTGTTCAACATTTCAAAAAATGTATCAGTTAACTACGTTCTCATTTTTCAAACACATGTCTATTGCCAGAGTAACATGTCAATTTCTGCTATTTATGTCTACATTTCTAAATAAAACACTTATATTTCTATTTCTGTTTTTTTTTTCTATTTTTAGAGACATTATCCTTTGAATTCTTATCAGTAATTTGCTTCAGGCAATTCAGCCACTGAGTGGAACATTCAGGATCTAAATTTGTCTCTTTCCAAACCTCTTAGCCACTAAACATATGACCTCCCAAAGTTACCTATTAAGTTAGTACGATTCTATTTGTTACATTTAATGAATATAAAAGACATGGTCCCTACTGTCAAGGAAATGACAGTTCACTGGAAAGGCACACAGAGAGACAGATACTTTGAATATAAGTCAAGGCTTTCACTGCTTAATAAAAAAGGCCAAAAAGTCGGTCAAGATGTGAGGGCTAGCGAGGAGAGATTAATGATTTCAGAGAGATTCTGAAGGCAGATAGGACTTGAGCTAGGTCTTGGTTCGGGAGCACCATGCTTAATGCCGTCCACCCTGCCTGAAGGCTGGAGTTCAACATGACTCCGACAGCTATTACTCTCTAGCTTACAGACAAAACGGACAACCGTGCACAGCACTGAGACACAGCAGAACCTCAGGATACAAACACTGTCCTCACCAGTGTGGCCAAATAACGAAGCACCTTGTTCTCGTTCATCAGCATTTTAATAACATCTTTTTGGGGAGCTTTTGGGATGAGAGCAAAGCAGTTTTGAGCAGAGTCTTCAATTAGGCCAAAACCATTATAGGGAGGCAACTCCTGAAGAAAAAAAGGAAGCAAGAAATAAAGCAGATGCTGCTTGTTTTTAAAATTTCATTAAAGGTAACTGTAAGTTTCTTTTTAAAGTCTGGAAAATATTTAAAAGTAATTTCTACATATTCAAATGCAATCGGAAAGAACAACATATCACATATTCCGTTCTTCTTTATAGACTTTACGCCCTTGATCACTGCTCACACAAGTGACTCATGATGCTACAGAATAACCCTCCAGACTGGGCTGAGACATCGCTGACGTCCACTGACCCTTACCGCCATGGCAGAGCCCTGCCCTGCTCCCCAGCCCTGGTACTCATGGACTTGCAGCATGGAAAGCCAGGGGCCTGTGAATTCTTTGTTCTGGGGTGTAGGTCTCCGCCTGGCAGATTTGGAAACCATTTTCTTGTGTGTTGGAGCTGGGGTGGGGTGGAGGTGTCAGGGCTTGGTTCATGCTCCTTTTTTTCCTGTTAACCTCCATACTTGATATTTTTATTTCTTGATTATTGCCTCATAGTAATGACAGTCATACTTTACTGAGAACTCAGACCCCCCCACTGTCCACCCAGGACTCCCCTTCCCTGGTGAAGAAGTAAACTCATGGAACTGAATTCCAGATGCAAAGATTATTCGGTAAGTGTGGAAGTACAGGGTGAACTTATGTTTGTCGTGAACTTAGGTTCCATAAAGGGCTGAAGGTACCACTACAGGATGCTGGGATTTGTCAAAAACTTAAGTATTAATAATTCAGAGGTTTCCTCCCTCTCATCAATGCCAGGCAGACTTCAGCTGAATTCTTTTTCTCTGACTCCTTTTTGCACTGCTTTCTCAGCAAACTTGCTCGTACCATGCTTTCACCTGTAGACACCTTCCCCAAATCTTCAAACATATTGTATCCAGCAAGTTTAACAAATTAGTTTGTATGAGCCCTGATCCATCTATAATGGGGACTCCCTCAAAAACCATGGACTCTGTTATGTTCATTCAAGGTGAAGTGCTTAGAACATTGATCCTTCACCCACCCCTGGGCTGTATGTGATTAATATGATCTGCATGGCTGGAATGTGACTAAGTTAAGTGAAGTCGCTCAGTCGTGTCCAACTCTTTGTGATCCCATGGACTGTAGCCTGCCAGGCTCCTCTGTCCATGGGATTTTCCAGGAAAGAATACTGGAGTGGGTTGCCATTTTCTTCTCCAGGGGATCTTCCCAACCAAGGGATCGAACCCAGGTCTCCCACATTGTAGGCAGATGGTTTTACTGTCTGAGCCACCAGGAAAGTGTGATTAGCGGATCCAGTAAGTGGACAATGACTAATTTGTCCCATATGCGAAACCAGTAGGCAGTGAATACATAAGTTGCCATGGACAGAGCAACTTTGAAAGTCCCTCATGCTAAGCTGCCCATAGCACTGCCCACATGCTAAGCTCTAACTTACCTGTAAGCAGCAGAAATGCAGTGGCACTATCTAATTCCAATACACAGTGAGAGCAACCTGGTCGGGGGGTGCAGGGGAGATTAAGGGGTTTTGAAATAGGGAGGTAAGCTTCTGAACACCTTCCTGCCAAATTCCTTTTGTGTTTTAACAGGTTTCCACCTATTTCCCTCAAATCGAATCTCATTTCCCCTCTTGGGATGCAGGCCTTCTCTAGATATCAGCCCTTCCGCCTGCGGCCCTGGTACTGTGCTTCCCATACTCCATCATATGCCAAGCTGCTGCGTGGGTCCTGTTCCAAACTAGAGCTATTCCTCTGTGGATACCACCACTCATAGATACCCCTGTTCCAATGACCCACCCTCCAGAGTTCCTGCCCAGGGGTTTTTTTTTTTTTTTTAACATGTACACACACACACAAAATCTGAGAGCCCCTCATCCTTTAAACGTGTTCAGAGGCTGGCTCCATGGCAGATGGGCCCTCCTGGCCCTGGCTTCTTCCTCCTCCCTACCAGCATGTCTCCAGATGGACTGAGTCTGAGATCTAGCTCATGTGGCCTCTGGATCCATGTGGACTTACTCCTGATCTGAAGGTCACGATTCTCAAATCAAATATACGCACTTCATATCCGGCTCTGTCCCTGCCCATTGGCCTGACGCTGGCTTGGTGCCTCTAGAAACTGCTAGCCTCCCATCTCTGTGTCCCCACTCACCTTGTAGAGTTTAGACGGCCAAGGGGTAATGACTGAGGAGAGCTTAAAGGTACTTGCTTCTTGGAAGAAAGAAGGCCTACACTAAGTTGCGAGAGGTGAGAGAGAGCCGTGTAAAGAAATGATGCAAAAGTGGTTCAAGCATTAGCAGAAGTCCAGGGGATAAAACAGGACACAGAACCCTTGTAACTCAGCAGATACGCAAGCGGCTCGGGCCAAGAGTTGTGGGTAAAGCAGAGGCCAGGCTGGAGGAACTCAATCATTCCATCCTTCCAATCACTGTCTTTTGAAAAGAAGCCGCTGACATAATTTTACACACATGCTAGCAGAATAAAGAAGGGCCATGGATGCTCACACACTATTTTATACACGAGCAACACACACAGAGGTTGTGTGAATTGTTCTTCCCCTAGACAGGTGTAATGGCACAGTGCCTTTGGTCTATGACACGTGGGCCTTGATACGTGAGATGCTTCTGGAATTGGCTGTGTAATTCTGAAAACACGCAGTTGTTACTTCAAACTCTAAAATACGTGGCTGAGCCATTCTGAAGGCCCAAGTCTACTAGATTACTATATTGCTGCATTAAAGACACCATGAACTTACTCTCAGATCACAGTGGACTCTGAGGTGCACAGAACTGAAGTCTGGGATTCTGCCTGATTTTTAAGGACAGCAAAACTGCAATTAAAGAACACCATCTTCCAACATCTTCAATTAATTAGTTTTTTTTTGTTTGTTTTTTGCTCCCAATCACTTTTTAAGTGAAAGGTTTGATAAATAGGCAAATAAAAAAAAAAAAGAAAGAAATGTCTTAGGGGTCTGGAATTTAATGAAAAAATTTAAAAAGTTATTAAGGTAATATACAGCTTGGTATAGAAAGTGAAATTAAAACCACACAGTATAAAAAACAGGTCCCTGGTCATCTCCCACTTCCCTCTTTCCCTCCCTTCTGCCCACTGGAGAACTAACAACTGTAGATCATCTGGGGAAACATTCCTCCAGGTCTTTTCCTCAGTGACGGAAGCAGATGTTGTATACAGTAATCTACAGAAATTAGTGCCACATCATGTATTCACACTCCCTTAAAAATGTTATGGACATTTTTTTCATGCTAATATGCACAGACTTCCTCTTTTTTTTTTTAACGAGACTTACAGTCTTCTAATTGTATGGATGGATATACTATAATTTATTCGGCCAATGTTCTAACACCTTATTATAAACAATGCTACAATACAGGTCCTTACACCTATCTTTTTATAATCCCCAAACCAGATTTTCTGGGTCAAGAGATATGTAATATTTTTATTTTGGAAAAGTTAAAATGATAACAAACGGTCTTTCAGAGCTTTCCTCACTGGGTCACCTATTAGCAGTCTGGGAAAAAGCTTATTTCATCACATCAGGGCAAACATGGGATGCTGTTGAGTCTTTTTAAATCAAAAGTCCTAAACCTCAGTATTTTAATTTCTGTTTCTTTGATGATGAGTTGAGGGTCTTTCCATATGTTCATTAGCCATTTGTATTTCTGCTTTTGTGAACTGCTCTATTTCATATGTTTTGCCCATTTTTAATTGGGTATTCATATAAGAGCCCTTTTTGTCCTTAAAGTCCTCTATCAGAAGATGAACTCTCTCACTACCCTCAGAACCAGAGTTCCATTACCTGTTTCATAGGAGGTGGTTCCTTCTTGCTCATATCAATGCGTGGTAAATCGGAGATTCCAAATTTTTCTTGGTAATACTGCCGAGTAAATGGATCACAATCATAAATGAAGAAAGTTCTCCCGAGTATAGTGAGCGGCTTCCCGACGATGAAGTCTTTGGCCGTGTACCATTCCAACACCTCCTTATCGGAGATCTCCAGCACGCACCGAGGGAAGTTCTCTAACAAAAGACAGCAGAAAGAGGAGAGAGAAAAAGGAATGAGGATGGGAAGATAGACACACAACAGCCGGGCAATCCTGAGAACAGAGCAGGTGTGGGCTTCAGCTCTGATGGAGGGTCAGTGACTCCTCCACGCTCCCAGCAGAACACAGGGCTGTGTATTTCTATCTGTGGACGGGACCCATAAATAATGGCCCAGATGGTTTCTGTAAAGTCTCTCTCCCATATTAGGCTTCCGATATCCCTGTTGGGTGTGTGTTAGTCACTCAGTTGTGTCCGACTCTTTGCAACCCCATGGACAGGCAGGCTCCTCTGTCCACGGGTCACTAATCTCAGCAGAATTAAGGCTTAGAAGGAATCATTACAAGAGAAAAGAATAAACATCCTTCTATAAAGACAGAGTACTGGATCTAGGGTGGGGGGATCCAAGTCATTTAGTTTAACTGCCCACCCATTTGGGGGCTTCCCTGACAGTTCAGTTGGTAAAGAAACTGCCTGCAATGCAGAAGAACCCACTTCAATTCCTGAGTCGGAAAGATTCACTGGAGAAGGGATAGGCTACCCACTCCAGTATTCTTGGGCTTCCCTTGTGGCTCAGCTGGTAAAGAATCCACCTGCAAAGCAGGAGACCTGGGTTTGATCCCTGGGTTGGGAAGATCCCCTGGAGAAGAGAATGGCTACGCACTCCAGTATCCTGGCCTGGAGAATTCCATGGACTTTATAGTCCATGGGGTCCCAAAGAACTGGACACAACTGAGCGACTTTCACTTTCACCCATTTATCCACTCAACAAACAAATTATTAGTGACCACAATTAATAATATGGATAAAATTCCTGGCTTGATGGAGGCAACACTCTGTTTGGGGCGGCAGACTCTAAACACACAAAAAACGGTTTCATTGCAATTGTGATCAATGCTGTGAGGCCAGTGTGATCCTGTGGCAGAAGGCAGGGACAGTCAGTGTGGATGGTTCCAGTAATCTGTTCATCCGGGGAAATCAACAGATTTCCAAACACAGAATCAGCCTTCACTATGTCTGTGAGTCTGTTTCTATTTCACAAAGAGGTTCACTTGTGTCTTATTTTAGATTCCACACATAAATGATATCATATCATATTTGTCTTTCTCTTTCATTATCCATTCATACAATGAATATACTCAGCCATAAAAAAGAATGAAATCTTGCCATTTTCCACAACGTGGCGAGACCTAAAGAGTTATTAGGCTAAGTGAATTAAGTTGGAGAAAGACAAATACTGTACGATTTCACTTACATGTGGGATCTAAAAAGTAGACATGGAAAAACTGACTGGTTCAAAACTGGAGAAAGAATACATCAAGGCTAAATACTATAACCCTGCTTATTTAACTTATATGTAGAGTACATCATGTGAAATGCCAGACTGGGTGAATTGCAAGCTGGAATCAAGACTGCCAGAAGAAATATCAACAACCTCAGATACGCAGATAATATCACTCTAACGGTCAAAAGTGAAGAGGAACTAAAGAGCCTCTTCAGGAGGGTGAAAGAGGAGAATGAAAAAGCTGACTTAAAATTCAACACTCAAAAAACTAAGATCATGACATCTGGTCCCATTACTTCATAGCAAATGGATGGGGAAGTAGTAACAGATTTATTTTCTTGGGCTCCAAAATCACTGTGGACAGTGACTGAAGCCATAAAATTAAAAGATGTTTGCTCCTTGGAGGGCAAGTTATGACAAACCTAGACAGCAAAGGTGCATAAAGCCAAAGCTATTGAGAGTTGGACCATAAAGAAGGCCAAGCACCAAAGAACTGATGCTTTCAAACTGTGGTGCCAGAGGAAACTCTTGAGAGTTCCTTGCACTGCAAGGAATCAAACCAGTCAATCCTAAAGTAAATCACCCCTGAATACTCCCTGGAAGGACTGATGCTGAAGCTGAAGCTCCAAAACTTTGGCCACCTGATGCAAAGAGTCAACTTATTGGAAAAGACGCTGATGCTGGGAAAGACTGAAGGTTAAAAGGAGAAGGGGAGGAAGAGGATGAGAGGTTTAGACAGTATTACTGACTCAATGGACATGAGTTTGAGCAAACTCCAGGAGACAGTGAAGGACAGGGGAGCCTGGCATGCTGCAGTCCATGGAGTCACAAAGAGTTGGACAAGACTCAGCGACTGAACAACAACAACAAAAAGTAAAATAAAAGAATAAACTTAACAAAACAAGAACAGGCTTAGAGATACAGAGGACTAACTGGTGGTTGCCAGAGGGGAGCGGGGTGATGGGATGAGTGTAAAACTGAGGAGGAAGATTAAAAGATACAAACTTCAGCTGTAAAATGAGTCACGGGGATGTAAGGTACAGCATAGGGATAGAGTCAGTAATAAGTCTGTATGGTGACAGATGGTAACTAGACAGATCCTGGTGATCACTCTGTAATGTATACAAGTATCAGATCACCTGAAGCCAACATAGTATTGTAAGTTAATTCTATTTCGATGAAAATAAATAATCCACAAAAATACCCACTTTTCAAAACCTGTTGTTTTCTTAATCCTAACACTGCTCCAATATCATTATTGTCATAGACTTTAATTTTATCTTGATATTCTTAAGCCCTTAAATTCAATCCTGGTGGCTCAGCTGGTACAGAATCCACCTGCAAAGGAAGAGACCTGGGTTTAGTCCCTGGGTTGGGAAGATCTCCTGGAGGAGGGAGCTGTACCTCCAATATTCCGGCCTGGAAAACTGCATGGACTGTCCAGTCCATGGGGTCGCAGAGTCAGACACAACTGAGAGACTTTCACTTTCACTTTAAATTCAACATTATGCCTTCAGCGGGTATAGTCAGTGTTTATTTAGATTCACCTACATTTTACCATTTTCTTTCTTTACTGCTTCTTACATCTCAGATTTTTACTTCTGGAATCATTTTCTTTCTGTATATAAGATTTTTCCAAGTAAGGGTTAGGTCTTACTAACCTAACCCTGTAAAGGCTCTCCTGTAAAGGCTTCTTTGGTCTTTCTAGCTCACGCCCGTTGTTCTGAGCTCTGTCTACATGACATGCGAATCAGGAATCAGATCACCTGGGGCACCCATGTTACTGTTTAAGCACTCTGAATGTGTATATGACTTGTCTCCCCAGCCACTGAAAGTGCCTGAAGGACAGGCATTCTAGGTCTGGAGCAATTTTATCTTATCCTCCACAGCACTTAGCACATGACATGGTTCTCGGAGCAGATATTTAACTCTTGTTTAACTGAATTCAATAAGAACTACCCACTAGATAAAGGCCTCTGGAAGTCGATCAGATGCTTTAACACCATTTCTTTTTCCAGTTAAAGAAATTATTTAGCTGATTGGAGCTTAGCTTTTTCTGTCCTGCTACCACAAGACTAATTGTAACTTTCACAAAAACATATGTCTCCTATCTTTTCAAGGGACCATACGTAGGTCACCTGGCTACCTCTCCATCTACCTCTGATGGAAATTTTGTTAGAATTTGGGAAGTTATAGGAGCAGATGATTACGTGTTGAAAAGTTTACACATAGGTCACATTGATGAGGCAGACAAACAAGGAACCTAAGAGTGACTTCATGAGGTTTACTGACCCTTCTTCATGCCACCCTGAATACATTCCCATTCTGCCTCTCAATCATAACTCTAACGCTTGTCAGCTCCAGATGGCAGGCATTTCAGCTCATTTAAGCACCTGGAAGGCCAAACTTAGTACACAGTCCAATGTCACGGAACCCTAGGAGGGTGCTATGAGAGCTAAGCAGAACGGAGCAGGCAGCAGCTGGACTAAGCTGAACAAGGGCGCCAATCCAGTTATTGCTGTTTGAGAATGGAAGCTGTTAAAGCACTTATTCTCACTTCTTAAAATAAGAGGGTTTTAAAGTTAACTCTTAATTTAAAAATGATGACCATTTTTATCGCCCTTTCCCCAGTCTCATTCTCCTCTGCCTCACAGGCCACCATTCTAACGAACTGCTTTCTGGTTTTGTATGTACTATTTACACCGTTTTGTGTTTTACTTTATGTAAGCGGTATTCCACTATGCATCTTGTTTTCTTTTTTCTACACAGCAGTATGCATTTAAGATGCACCCATTCGCTTTCTTGTATATTTTGTTTATTGTTTCTAACAACTACATATTTATCAAGGTGTATTTTCTCCACATTTTGACTTTTCACTCTCCAAGTGATGGAAATCTCTACCTCCTTGCCCCTAAACAACTCTGCATTTTTAAAACACACTCCGCAGACCCAGCAATACATGTGGGTGGGCTGGATTTAGCCTTCAGACTGCCGATTTGTTTATAACCTGAGACAAACCTCTTGGCTCAATACCTGGAATTTCTTATCTCTGAGTTCCAAAAAACAGAGTTAAAAAAAGAAAAAAACAATGAAAGTATTTACGGAGTTCTGTCATCTATCCAAACATTGGTCAGTACATGTGACCAAGATGACACTCTTGCAAGAGAAAATTCTTAAACTCTTAAGTCAATAACTAAAGCAAGTTCACTTATTCCAGAGAAGTAGTGACAGACAGCATGTCTCAGCTGCATTCTGTTTGCATTCTTGCTCCAATTCACAAGGTTATTTTATACCAGCAAAGAAAGACCAGGGGCTGATAGAATGGGGATCCACCTTTACGAATCAGAGACGTGTCTTTACCACCTGAAGTTATTCCACACAGAAACTTCCTGATTGATTGGGAAGTGGTTGAGGTGAGAAGCAAAGTCCAAAGCACACCTAAGGAAATGGTAAGCTGTGCCTCTGAATGAAAACAAGGCTGTTTCAGAAAAGCACTAAAAGCCTGACATGAAATGGCTCAGAAGCCCTTCCACACTTAAATAAATCTCCCACTGCTGTTTTGGTTCTGCTCCCTTGATCTGGGTATCAATCATCTCTGCCAGATCATTTCAGAGACAAGCTTGGACTGAGGGGCCAGTAACGGAGGGAAGTTACGGAAAAGCCTACAGAACACAGCAGCCATCTCCCAAGTGTAAAGGGAATGATCACATGATTGAGTAACTCCTCTGAGATCCAGGAAAGGTCCCAATTAATAGAGGATAAATTGAATCACACATACTTGCATTCTCCACCAAAACCTTGGGCATGCGCTGGCGGTTCATCAGGAGGGGGAAGGGATCTCGCCCATCATTCCGTTCGTGGACCTCTCGAATTTCCACCGTGTCATCCATAAGATAGTAATGAATGATGTAGGTCCGACATTCACCGAACATGCTGTCTGTGTCATCCCAGATGGCATAGAATCGAAGAACCTTTGAGGAACCCAAAGCAGTGACTTAAAGAAAAAATTCCACAAAGGGAGAGTTTAACTTAGCTACTTTGGCATTTATGTATCAGTGATGAAAAGATTAGCTAGAAAGACTATGAAGTAATCTCAGATGGTTATTAAAAAAAAAGTATTCACCAAAGATACAAAAACATCTGAAATTATAAACCAGATGTCAACAGCTGGAAAATATTAAGTAATAGGCTTATAAGCTTGTGCTGAGAAAGGATTCATTTTGATCCAAAATATTAGTCAGTGAAAGAAAAGCTGAATTAAAAGAGCAGTGGGCCCTTCATTCAGTTGTTTATACGTAATTAATAAAGACACGTGAATGGTTTGTATATAATTAGTATAGAAAGAATTTTCATTTATTAATCAGTATTTTAGTTCTTTCAACCTCAAAAACAGAATCTTTACAAAAGAGTAACAGTCATATGACTGGTTTAAAGAATGTTCTTAAAAGAATTTGGTAGTTCTAGGTAAAATTTTCTATACTAAACAGAATTACATTTCTGAGAGAAACAGCAGCAGAGAAGCACTAAGGGTGATCTCGCTGTTTTCTCTTTCCCTTTAGTACAGAGAAGAGAAGACTCGGATCTGCTCTGTACACCAGCTCACAAGGGGGAAGACAGGCTGGAACAGAGTTGGAAAATACCCAGAACATTCTGTACTCAAACATCAATGTATTATAACATTTAACAAGGAAGCATCTGCAATGGGAATGCTTTGAAATTACTATTTTAACATTAGAAACCTACATACATGCAATAGCTTTGAAACATCCCAATATAATTCACTCAAGGTTTCCCAAAGGATTCTTGGAGATTAATTCATGTTTAGGAAAAGAAGTGGGCGGCTGGAAATGTAAAGTTAGGGAGCAGATGGTGCTCAGGAATTACTTTAAGAGAGAAGTTTGGTGGAACTCGTAAGACTTAACTTCACAATCTTCTTTGAATCTCTGATATGAAACCTAGGGATTCCTGTACCTGTAACCCCAGAAAGAGAGCACTGTACCTGACCAGTTAAAATACAGATGTAATGTTTCAAAATACACACCTACCAAGACAGCTTGCTAATAAGCAGTGCCGCTTTTGGGAACAAACCTACTAGCTCACTCACCTACCTGTTTGTCAAAGGTGAGAAACTGCTTGAGTTGATCAAAGTCTGTTGGGGTTACATATTTACGGAGAGGCTGTTTCCGGAGTTCAGTGTAAGGATCAAGCGCCATCTTCTCTGGGGGATTTAGCTCAATTCCTTGACTTTCCAAAAATACCTACGTAATTCAAAATTAATAATGATTATCCTTCTTGAAGCTTCTTAAAGTAAGTGCTAAGTGATGCTATAAAAATAAACACTAATATAATAAGAATTTCTAAGCCACTGTCCACATTAACCATTAGTTTAAAGCTTGAGCATGTCTTAGCAGTACCAAGCCTCCGACTGACCCAATTCTGTAATGCAGACAATAACTGATAATTACCTTAAGTAAAAATGTAAGACGTGGTGGCAAGGTAACTGGCTCCAAATATGAATTCAGATCAATTAGATTTAGGTGCCCAGGAACAGAGGAAAAACTAGGATTGCTTATACACACTTATATAATGCTTATACATCGGGAACCTAATCATAGTCTGAACAGTATGTAGTTCATGTCGGGTATGGGGCCAAGCTGGGGTTCCCAGGTGGCACAGTGGTGAAGAATCCGCCTGCCAATAAAGAAGACCCAAGAGACGCAGGTTCGATTCCTGCATCAGGAAGATCCCCTGGAGTAGGAAATGGGAACCCACTCCAGTATTCTTTCATGGAAAGTTCCACAGAAAGAGAAGCCTGGTGGGCTACAGTCCATAGGTCCCAGAGAGTTGGACGGGACTGAGCTCATCATAGAGCACCTGGCGGCAAGCTGAACGAGGGAAAGTTAAGCTGAAATCAAATTCCCAGCTTTCCATCTCAATTAAAACAAATATATGATTAAGCACTTCCCACAAAAAAAAAAAAAAGGAAAAGAAAGCAAACCTACTGGTTATTTCAGACCAAAAAATATTTCAATCAAACAGGAAAGATGAATCAAGGGCTCAAATCTCACTAAAAAAAGTTAAAGAAAGCCATCTGAACTCGATGTGATCTTGAATTTCTTTGCTGATTATGAGCAAATATGTATTATTTTAAGTCACTATATATTTAATACAACTCAATTCTTCTTAAAAGCACAACAAATTTTTTTGTTAAGCACACACACACACTCAAAAACAATTTCCTGGGATCTGTTTACATTCTGGAACTGGAAATTAATGTGGGTTTCTTTGGGGAATTGTGTGGTTTGCTTTTGGACAATTCCATACAAAATGTACAGAATTCAGGGCCAGAATATACGGGCTCTAGTATCAGTTCTGCTAACTAGCTTGTAATCTTAGTATTTAAAGTTTTGGCAGGAATGTAGAAGCTTCCTGAAGTTGACTATTCTTCCTGTCTCTTAGAGAAAAGCCTAAGCTCTTTGAAGTGGTTATTCTAAAGTGTCCCTGGAGGAGCAGAGAGAAGGGAGTGTCTTTGAGAGCAGAAGAGACAAGTGCGGGAGGGAATTCCCCCAGACAGGAAACTAAGACACAGGCTGGTGGGCCTGAAAAGAGCAAGGCTCCCCATGTCTCTGCACAGACGCTCGAAGCCCAGGTGCAGCCCGCCAACACAGGCGTTCAAAGCCTAGTCTCTTACCGGCACCATGCTCCAGGAAGGTGCCCGTGGTCACCAGATGGTGGGCCTGAAAAGAGCAAGGCTCCGCTCATCTCTGCACAGACGCTCGAAGCCCAGGTGCAGCCTGCCAACACAGGCGTTCAAAGCCTAGTCTCTTACCGGCACCATGCTCCAGGAAGGTGCCCGTGGTCACCAGACAACCTGTGGACCCTGGATGACCCCGTTAGGTCTGGGAACGCTGCTGCTTCCCTGCTGTTCCTAGGGCCCGGAATCTCACGTTCAGCGCACTCTGTCTATGGGACCATTTATGCAGAGCCCTGAGGAGGGGGTGAGAATGGATGGTGATGATGATGTGTGTGAACAGAGACGGTGCCTTGTCCAAATCATACTGTAAAGAGTTTCCTTTCTTATTCACTCATAGGTCTAGCCAGGGTGAAAACCATCAAATCAGGTAAGATGTGGACAAACTTCAGACTATTATAGGAGCCAACTTCTAACAGATCAGTTATTAAAAACATAATCTAATCATCAATGCCTGAAACACTCAGCTCTTGTCTATCAGTCATGAGAACTTCAGCTTCCACAAATTTCTGTATTTGTTTACCTGCTCAACCTTATCAACTTAATCAACCCTTGTGGAGCTTTGTGGTCCTTTTCAGCCGAGCATGGAGCAGTGGGAATTCTGAGTTGTCTGATGCACACTCTCAGCTGAGGTCGAACACTGGGAAGTTCTGCCTGTTTCAGTCCTTTTCCTCGAACGTCCTTTTCAGTCCATTTGGGGCCAGCCACTTTTTCTCACTTATTTGCTTTCTGTAGGCGATTCTGCAGTTTGAAGTGGCCCCCAACCTTAGTGCTACGGTGCTGTCTCATGTTCTCAGTACAAGACGAACAATAAGTACTCAGTACATCTACAAATGGTTAAAGTGCTGAATTTCATGTTACCTACATTTTACTACAAAAAAGAAAAGGCAGATGTGATGTACCTTACGGAAAAATTACAAGTGTCAGCTAAGCTTCATTCAGGCATGACTTATAGTGCTGTTGGCCAAGACCTCAATGTTAATGAATCAACAATAATCTGTAAACAGAACAACACACAGAACAAGACTGTGTATTGACCACAGGCTTGGAGGAACCCAACTCTGCATTTCTTGTAGGAGCAATGGTTCAGTATTTGTTAATTCAGTGTCTGTGAAGACTGTACTGCATGTAACTACCATTATTAATGAGAAGTGACTACAACTGGCTTAGATCAACAGCTCAGGGATCAACTTGCAAATGTTCAAACTGTAAAGATGTGACTGTAAAAACAATGGTGATACCTCAAATTCATACAACACTTCATAATTTTTCATTGGTGGCACAATCCTGGAACTACCTATGATAAAATGGACTTCAAAACCAGAAAGAGATATCAAGACCCATTTGAGGGGGACGGTCTCTCAGAGATGGTCTGGTACCTCCACCTTCTCTATGGTTTTCTTGGCTGCTCTCAGGGCAGCACGGATGCCATGGCACCCTCTCTCACTGCCCTGAGGTTCTGCCCCTGAGACATCTCATCAGTGAGGCCTTCCCTGGCCAGCCTTCACACACCGCACCCCCTCCAACTCCAACCCCTTTCCCCTCTTTAGTTCCTTCCATAGCTCTTTGCAGCATCTGACAAACATTTGTTTGCTTATTATTTGTTTCCTCCAACCAGAATGTAATAAGTTCTATAAGGGCAAATCTTTATACCTGGCACCTAGAACAGTGCCTGGCATTCAGCAGGCATTAAGTATTTGCTAAATAAATTACTAATTAAAAAAATAATAAATGAGTGAACTCATAGGGGCTCAGTGCATGGTAAAACTTAATTACATTTGGCATTATGTCACATGGGATTAAAGGCATAAAAAATTTAGGAACTGTATCTTTGCTAAGGCAAATTTGCAATTATTTACTAATACCTACACTTTGTGCTAAAGAAAGTGCTCTCTTTTGCTTTTTTTTCTCTCTCTACAATTAAAGGTGTCAAAAATCCATTACATATGAAATAGAGAAATAAAGATTTTTCCCAATATGTGTTTTTCTTTAAAAATGGTTTTATTCCAGGAATTTTTTAGATACCAAGTTTCCCTAGTATACAGCAAGTATGAGTTCCAAAAAAATACAAATCGCACAAAAAACTTTTGGCTCATATCTGCTAGTAGAGATGGTGCTATTTTTGTAAATCCAGACTTAAGCTAAATTGCCCAAGGTCTCTTTCATATTTCTATCCCTTCAAGGGTACCAGCTCCACTACTCTCTGTCTGAACTGGCATGTGAACTGATTTCTAACCAAATGATTCAGCCACAATGGGAGTTTAACTTTATTACTCAAATATCCATCTAGGATATGTACCAATGTCATCATGAAAAAGATGATGTCACCATGCAGTGATGGCACATGTGTGCTAAGCCGCTTCAGTCACATCTGACTCTGTGAGACTCTATAGATTGTAGCCCGCCACGTTCCTCTGTCCCTGGGATTCTCCAAGCAAGAACTCTGGAGTGGGTTGCCGTGCCCTCCTCCAGGGCATCTTTCCAACCCAGGGATCGAACCTGCATCTCTTACATCTCCTGAATTGGCAGGCAGGCTCTTACCACTAGTGCCACCTGGGATGCCCATGATGCCACATATGACATATACAAATGCCAAGTTAACCTACATATTAATCCACTCAGGACAGAGGATCAGTGCCCTCCTCTTACCCTGACAAGTGACATGTATTCTCTCATAGATTAGAACAATGCCTCAGACACCAAAACTTCCCGAAACACATACTATACCTGTGTGAACTTGTCACAGTCAACAATGCGGAAAGTTTTGCCATAAATCGTGATGTTTATTCCTCGGTTTAGGTCTTTCCAATGGTAGTGGTCTCCCCGGTCATTCTTGGAGAGGCGCTGGCGTTTGATTAACTTTCCTTGAGGGATCCCAGAGTTTTCCACGACAGGCTCTATGACGGACATGCTGTCATCTTCTAGATAGTAGTAAATGTGCACTTGGCGGATCCTGTAATGTTCCTCAATTGACATAGGAACATCTTCTTGGAAATAGGCATCAAATTTAAGCACCTGTAATACAGAAGGGTGGGAGAAATGGTGTGTTAGTGTCTCATCAAAAAATAACAAGTCTCTTCTCACACCAAGAATCACTCAGGGAGGTTCAAATACTCATCATTCCCACCTTGTAATTCCGAGGCTGCCAAACTATGAACATGGGACAAATCTACCCCTGCTGTCTATTTCTATAGAACCTGCAACTAAGAACAGTTTTTAATACATTTAAACGGTCGCAAAATCAAAAGGAGAACAAAATTTCAAAACAATTGGGAACTATACAACATAACATATAATTGCTAATGGCTGCTTTCCCATGATAAGGGCAGAGTTGAGTAGTTGGACTGCTGCTACGGACTGAATTATGTCCCCACCTCCACAATATGCAGTGTTGGAAATTTAACCTTCAACATGACTATATTTGGAGATAAGGTGCCAAGGAGCTAAGTAAGATTACATGAGTCCTGAGGGTAGAGCCCCAATCCAACAGAACTAGTGGCCTTCTAAGAAGAGGAAGAGAGCTCTCTCCCTCCCTCTCAGCACACACGCACTGAGCAAAGGCCGTACGAGGACACAGCACGAAGCCAGCTGCCTGAAAGGCAGGAAGAAAGCCTTCACCAGAAACCAAATCAACAGCAATCTTGGACTTGAAGCGTCCAGAACTGTGGGAAAATTAATTTCTATTGTTTAAGCCACCTGTCTGTCTGTATTTTATTATGGCAGCTCAAGACCAAATATTTATTATTTGGCCCTTCACAGAAAAAGCTTGCTGACCTCTGAACTAAATACTCAAAATAGGGGTAGACAGTTTACTAATGTGTTCCTTAAAGACTTAACTCTACTAGCCTTATTTCAATGTCAAAAATTCCATTTCAAATTTGTGAAAAGGATAAGAAATTTGGACAAGACGACGACTTTTGGTTTCAAAATGAAAACGAATCTCAAGTCCATTTCTTTAGAAGTGGGGTGCCTTGTAAACATATATTAATGACATATTCATTCTTAGAGACTTATATGAATGAATCTCAAATTGACCATCCATCACAACATCTTTGGGTGGCTTGTAAATACCTGTTTTGTGCTCAGAAACAACCATCCCAGATGGACCAAATCCCAGGTCTTCTGGAAGCAGCAGCATCAGTGTAAAGTCAAAATGGCACAAAATGGGATTTTAAAGTGTCTATTATTCTATTTTTAACATTTCTTTTCAAGGCAAGAACATATTAGAATGATGTTTCAGGGAAGTAAGAGTGTTAACCCAAACCCAACTCTATTAAAACAAGGGGAACAAACCAAGGAGACTTTTTAGCGAAGACACAATTATGGCTCAATGGAGGAGGAGATGAAATAATGTATAATGTTTACTGCAGAAGAATAAGATAAGAACCAAAAAAGAATGGGCAACTGCATAGCAGAAATATGAATATAATGGAGTCAGGGCCTTAAAACTCATAACAAAAAGATGAAATGGATGAATATAGCAGAATGTTTAAAGCAAAACAATCATACAGTAAAAGCCAAATATGAAGATCCTTTTAAAGTAACATTTTACAGCAACTGCAAAGAATGAAATGAAGACATGATCAGTAATTCATGTACATAATAGTCAGTATTTGAACCACAGACTTACACAGATTTTTCTGAGAAGATGACTTTGGCAGTGCAGATAGGGGGCTCGAATTTAGGCTTACTGAATTTAAGTGACCGCACAGTTAACACCGAAGGAGGCGACTTGAGATGTAGAGCTGGGTTTGGAGAAAGATGTCAGCATTAGGGGAAAAAAAAAAAAATGACTCAAACATTTTGACCTGAGCAACTGAAAAAAATGGAACTACAATCAAATTGATACGGGGGAGACTGTAGTGGAGCATATTTTGGGGATGAGGAAACAAAATTAGGGGTTTGGTTTTGAACATGTTTACTTTTGAGGTATTCACTAAACATTCAAGAGGAGATGTCAAACGGGTAACTCATCTAGAATTCAGGACACAGTTCATCATGTAAAGGACATTTCAAGGTAAGAGTCTGGAGTCAAGGAGTGAGCAGAGACAAAGGAGAAGAACACACACTGAACCCTGGAGCATACCCAGCTTCCCAAGCCATCTGTTTTCTATGGTGGAGGGGATACAGATACCTTTGGCAACAGAAAGTTGGCCTCAGAACGGGAGGCAGGAAAAAGATACATACACACACACCACATTTTAAAGGCTCAAATAATCAGGATTTTATGCATTCTATTTTTTAAAACGTTAATGAGTTATTTAAAAGCAAACCTTATAGAATTATGTCACATGATCAGTACAAATGAATCCTAATCTATCTTTGTGCTTACACTTGTGAATTGTGACCACTGTAGGCCAGAGTAGCTGGGTAGTGGTTACATTTTCCTAAAGAAGTGATGTTCTCAGAGCTGTGCTTTGAGGAATAAACCAAGCAGAAAGAAGGTAGGGTTTTTTTTGTTTTGTCTTGTTTTTAAGACAGGATGGTATGACCCTAGGTAGAGAAGCAGTCCCCTGAGTGAAATGGCAGCAGGATGAAAAGATGAAAGAAGAAGAACACCACAGAGTGGGAAGTCAGCCTGGGGAAAGATGAGAATGGCACAGGAGCAAAGGGGAAGACGCAGGCATTCCCTGGAGAAGTCCTGGTCTTTATCATCTGTGTAAGAGGTCGTTGCTGCTGCTAAGTTGCTTCAGTCGTGTCCGACTCTGTGCGACCCCACAGACGGCAGCCCACCAGGCTCCCCCATCCTTGGGATTCTCCAGGCAAGAACACTGGAGTGGGGTGCCATTTCCTTCTCCAGTGCATGAAAGTGAAAAGTGAAAGTGAAGTCGCTCAGTCGTGTCCGACTCCTAGTGACCCCACGGACTGCAGCCTACCAGGCTCCTCCATCCATGGGATTTTCCAGGCGAGAGTACTGGAGTGGGTTGCCATTATATTCAGTTATATTCTAATCATGAGGAACGGCATGAAGAATGTCCAAAATATGGACACATATCTTGGCTATGAAGTGGATTTCTGGGTATTCTCAAAAAATTTAAACTCTGATTTAATTCACAGAACCTGTAATTTCCTTACTGCAAAAAAAAAAAAAAAACAACTCAGGTTCAAAACCATGTATTTAACTACTCTACTTCATAATTTATGGTAAGAATTATTTATCAAGAAATTATGATGATCCAAGTAAATGAATAGAAAAAAATATAAATATTCTTTTCACAACAAATATCTTTAAAGAAATGAATTGTAGTATTTAAAAAGTATAAATTAAGTAATGACAATTAGCATAAAATTACATAGAAAAACAAAAAATAAGAAGCTTATTTCCTATTAGGCACAATTTTCTCTCTTTGAATTTCATTAATACTTTTTCACTTTCTAGTTTACAATAGTTATTTGCTATTGTTTTCAGTAAAAATTGAACATAACCATTTATATCTTGATAAACTGTTAAAACCTGCCTGCAAATGCCAGAGACTTAAGAGATGTGGGTTTGATCCCTAGGTCGGGAAGATCCCCTGGAGGAGGGCATGGCAGGCTGCTCCAGTATTTTTGCCTGGAGAATCCCATGGACAGAGGAGCCTGGTGGGCCCCAGTCCATAGGGTCACAGAGTCGGACACAGTTGAAGCGACTTAACACAGCACAAACTTAAAAATGCCTGTCTCACTCCTCTCTTGTATTTTCAGCCCTCTCCCTTTTCTATTGGCTTTGCAGTGCCATTCACAGCTGTAAATAAACAAGAGACACAAGAACAAAGTTAAGACATACAAAATCATGTATCACTGATAAGGGATGTTTAGGTTCAGCCTAGGAAAGCACATGTCAATCTGTTTGTATCAAATGAGTTAGCTGAGATGGGGAAGGGGAGATGATATAGATTATGGCTGATACAGTAAAAAATACTTGCTTCTAATTAAGTGATTACCAGTGCAAATGGCAAATTTCCACAAGATTATTTTGTACCTTTCTGCCTCTAGCTTCAATAAGTACTCTGTAAGACCAAGAAAACAGACAAGTAATATAGGCCAGGAGTAAATGAAGACAGTTAACTCCTGATTAGTAGTTGTCACATTCAGTTATATATAGACATCATTGGGGAATTAGAATCAATGAAGGGTTGGGGTGACACCCAAGTTTCTTAAAAGTCCCGTCAGTAATTCTGCTGCATGGCCAGGGTTAGGACAACCTTACCTTAGTGAAAAGAGAAAGCTCACTGACAAGGAAAATCAAGAAAGATATGGAAATGTTAACAGATGGAAATAAAACTCACATTACAAAAGCATAAGAATAAATAAAACAAAAATGTTATACTACCCTTTGGTTCAGTTACGACAAATCTGAAATGTTTCCTGAAAAACAAAAACTTACAGAAACAGACAAAAACCGACAATAGATGAAGTCATTTTCATGATATTTTGCATTTCACAGAGATTAAGAATTTGTCATTACTGCAGAATACAGGACTTTTAAAATGTGGAAAACACATCAAACAGATAAACACAGCAATACGAACTCAAGAATTCAGAACCACCCCATGCCAACTTTTTAAAACAGTATTTAGAAAATATTTCAGGGACATCTACAGGGAATTATTTTCTGTAATCAGCTTCCTGAGTAAAGAAAGAGTCTTTCAATCCTGAGTCCAGCTGTCTATGACTAAGGGTTGAGGCATTTGAACAATTTTTTCCTCAGAGAATCTGGAAAGCCTGTGGTTTACTACTGACTTTTCTGCAAACAGCTGGCTCTCAGAAATCTGAATTTGAGGGGTACCCTTTGATCCCAGATGATACCTTTTTGTCGAAAGCCACATGTGCAGGAACAAACGCTGCAGGCGGGGCCTGCCTGGCCTGTCCATACGTGAGGATTGGGATCTTGCTGGCCAGCTCATCCAGATCAGCCTGGGACAGCTGGTTAACCTGGAGCCTGTCCCCACCAATCCCAACTGTTGGACGTCGAACAACTGCGTAGCCATTCCTGTAGCCCAGAGTCTGGCTTCTATGAAATGCTGTTTTCTGAAGGAAAAAAGAAGTGTGTCATGATATAACAAGTATTTGTTAGGTAGAAGAGCTAACTTCCAAAGGTATCAGATTCAACCTTTACTTATAAACATCCACAAACCCTGTATCAAAAATTTTACCTACATGAGAAGCTTCTTGTATTTTAAGCTAAAACAGGTGGCCAGGAACAAGGCGGGAGGCAGCAGCCTGAGCTTAAAATAAAATTTAAAGCCCTGTTACGGAGCATCCAATTTTAATTATCAGCTCACCTGCCACAAAAAAACTAAAATATCTTTATGTAGACTCCTAATTTTGTACTATCTTATCTGGTGGTTATAAGTCACAGAACCAAAACAATCCAAATCTGTGAAATGATTTCTTACCTGAAATGAAAGGCCCTCTTGCTACAGTGACACTAATATATTGTAACTCTTTGGAAAGCAAATGGATATTATGGATTTAAAGTCAAACTCAATAATTCCACCCTCCATCCTTTGAGTATATAATCCAAAATCATGGGAAAGAACAATATGCCTAAGGCTGACAATTACAATGTTAATTACAATATACCAAAACATAAGAAGCAATCTAAAAGACAAGCAAATGATGGAAAGCTCACTTAATGGGCTATTATGCAGCTATTAAAATACTTGTTTTGAAGACCATGTAGCAATCTGGGGGAAATGTTTATGATTTAATAAGCCCAGAAAAGCAGCTTATAAAATTATACACATACTACAATTACAAGCATGCAAACACGTGCACAAAAAGACTGCTTTGGAGAATGTTCTCTGTTCTATACATTTCTGAATTACGTTGTTGTTCTTTTTTACAATCAACAGATTTTTTTTTTGATAACTGGAAAACAACAAAAGATTATATAAAAAAGAAAAAAGTGAAAATGAAGTATTTTTGAAGGAAGGAGATCAAAACAGTGGCACGGGGACCCAGCCTCCCCACCACTCCACAAAGATCAACGGTCGGACAGCTATCCACAAATAAGAGCTCTGGAAGAGGTCCATGTAGTAGGTTTCAGCAACACAGTGGGATATTTGTACAGGAAGAGAAGGAAGACTACCTCATTTTGTCTGCATCATCTCATCCTCCAATCCAGCACTGTTCAGTGCCAGGAGACAACTTCCCCTCAACAGGAAAGGAAGAGCCAAGTGAGCAGTCAGGCTCCAGTCTTTTTTACTTTACCTTCATGACCAAGGAGAGGAACTTATTGTTTAAATTGTTAAACTACATAAATGATTATTGTTTCATCTTTGAAAATCAGCCTATTGAATCTTAATGCTGACCTTCCCACACATATTTCAGCAACCCTGAAATTTCAGTATTAAAATCATAATTTTGTCAAGGGCTAAACTGTGTTGGAGAAAAAAAACACAAGCCTATTTTTTTTTTCCTCTTCAGTTTTGTCTAGAAGATACAACTAACAACACTTAAGGTAGGGGAGGAGTCAAACAAAATCCAAATAGGAATCTTTTATAAAAATGTTAAAAGCGAAAAGAAAAGGGCTAGAGAAGAAAAAACAAGAACACATCAATTGTGGCAGAGGGAACTAAAGTGCAATTATCTCCTACAAAGCACCTGAGGATGATTTGGGAGGAAGATGGCCAAGTGCTGAAAATTTAACTTTCCAAGCGAGAGGATTTGGGGGAAAAGATTAAACAAGACTGCAGAAAAAGTCGACGTGCTGGACAGAAAAGGAGATGGGGCTTGGTAGAAGCATAAATGAGACCGAGGAAAAGGACCTGACATAACGAAGCCAACAGATGGAAAATGGAGTTGGGAGTGGGAGCGATTACTGGGTCTAGGATTCAGAAGAGGGAAATGCGGGCGGCAATGATGGGCTTGGGGAGAGTGGGCGGGATGGGGTTGTGGAAATAAGGATGAAGGCGTATAGAAGTTGAGTCGGGGAAGGGGCCCAGGTTGAGGGAAGAAGAGTTTAAGGATGGAACTGGGCAGAAAGGGGTATGTGCAGAGGGAGAATGAGCTAGGCAGAAGGCCGAGGGAGCTCGGGAACCAGGTGGGGAAAACCAGCAAGAGCAGAGCAGCAAGGAAGAACGCTGGGAGGCCAACAGACTGCCAGGATGGAGTGGAAAACCCAGAAAGGGATGGGCTGAAAGCAAACTGGAGAAAGAGAGTGAGGTTGGGTGGGGGGTGGGGGTGTGGAGAACAGCGTTGGGGGCAGAGAGAGGGTTTGAAGGGGAAAAGGCCAAACTCGCGTGGACGAGCAGAGACGCAACCTGCTGCGAGCTCTCCGAGGCTGCCAGGAGGTGGGGACAGGGGTTTGGCCGGAGACGTCCTCACCGTTAAGTCCTTAAAGGACGTGCCTGGGAGAAAGGGCAGGCCATGCACTGGGTTAGACACCATCGCGCCCGCTCTCGCTGCAACCACCCGAGTAGGGTTTGGCTCTCCTGGGTTGCCAGGGGAACCAGCGGCGTTCTGGGCGGCCCGGCAGCTCCATGGTAACGCCAAACACGCCGAGCGCTTGCGGAAGAGGGGCGGGGCCCGAGACGCAGGAGTGTCCGGTCAGCGCGTGCGCAGCCCGTGGACTAGACGTTCTCGCGGGAGTGTGGCCGAGCGGAGCTGGCCCCGCCCCGCGCAGTCACATGAGAACACGGGGCGGGGCGAGGCGAGGTGGTTTGGGATGACGTGGTGGTTCTCCCCTTGAGGGTCCGGGTTCCGGGCGGGTCCTTAGATCAGTGACAGGGGAAGGGTCCTTCCTTCGCTCCATCCCAGTCCTCACCTCACCTCACCTCGCCCGTCCCGCTCGCTCTTCTCCCACCCGTGGGAAAAAGGCTCTTGTCCCAGTTCACACGGAAGTGTCACTGGTTGGTTCCGGTTGAAAGTGTTACTTCTGAACCCGTGCTTCCCTGGGGCCAGGGACTGAGAAATATTCATTATTGTAATTCTGTTGTTCAAGGATGTTCAATAAACAAAAGCAACTGACTGGTGCCTAATCCTCCAACTACGTCATTCAAGTTTTTTCCTACTTTACCTTTCTGAAGGAAATGGCAACCCACTCCAGTATTCTTGCCTGGAGAATCTAATGGACAGAGGAGCCTGGCGGGCTACATACAGCCCATGGGGTCGCCAAGGGTCGGACACGACTGAGCGACTAAGCGCAGCACATTCTATTTCTACACCCTCCTTCACAGGCCTTGGTGGGGGCGGGGGGGTCTTACATATTCACCGCAGGACACTCAGTATTTGTTGACTGGAGAGCTACACGGCGCTCCTGTCAATTCTCTGAGTATCTACGATCACTACCTACAGTTGCAATAAAAAGATCAGACCCACGAGGGGAAATACATCTTCCAAGAAAAATTTGTCATAGCAGAGAAGCAAATAAGCGCGGTGATAAATTGTCAAAACCGTAGGTACTCTTTTTACAAAACTTGTTTAAATTATTATCCCTTAAAAAATGTAATCCTGTACTTGAAACATCTTCAAGAAAGGAAAAAACAAGCTATCAGAAGCGCTGAGGAGCTTAAAAAGAAAAACAAAACCCAGATGCCTGGACATTGGATTCATTGGGTTTGAAATGGGGCCCAGGCATCTGATTTTTATAACAGCTGTTTCTGAGAATGAGCCAGTTTAACGGAGTGCAATAGAGTAGCAAGCTTCGCGCCAAAGGCATCCATGTCATGGGTGGTTTACTGCCAATACAGACAAAGGCTTTAGTTTTACTGCTGCTTGTCAGAGTAAATCCCCCTGATGGGTTTCACTAACAGGCGTAAACCTCAGGGGGCCCAGGCCATCAATCCACTAGTAGCAGTGAAGCAGTTCTTGGTGGCTGTCTCCACACCTTGCCCAAAGAGTTTCTTTTCTGATAACACTTGCTCTCCCCTAACTACTTCTAGTTCCCATTTTTGTCCCCCACTTCTTTTTTCACCTTTCCAGATTTTTTAAATTTTTTATTGGTGTAGTGCCCTAATGTAGGTGTTTAATACATTTTTTGAATCAGTGCATTGTAATGATACTAAAGACTTTACAAGTATCTGTCCATTACATTTTATCTTAGCCACTGACCTAGAAGGGCAGTGTGGACAAAGGATGTCACCTGCCATATCAGTAAATGAGAAGATGTTGCAGCCATTAAGCCATCAGGCACAGAAGTCATCCACAACTGTGCATGCTGAGGGGATTTAGGATGGAGAAAAGCAGGATACTGGTCCTGGATGGTAAGGTGCCTATCAAAGGAATGAGTTCAGTGAGCCCAGACTCTTGCATCTTCTCATATAAAGAAAAGCACTCGTTCATTAACTTGAGATGTCTGGTTTTCTTTAATTAACAGTATTTTTTTTTTAATGTTCTGACTCCCTGTTCTTTGTTGCAAAAGCTCCTGGCTCCTCCCTTACCTCTTTATGGTTGTAGCTTGGAGCTGAGAGGCTGTCTTCCTGATTTTAGTCCTCAAAAAGTCCACCGAATAAAACATAATTCTCAACTTTTAGGTTTTGCTTTTTTTTTTTTTCTCATTTGACAGAAGTCATACACTGGGAGAATATTTCAAGATGGCAAGTTCAGCCTCAGAATCACTGGAAACCATGATCCTTGCTGACTCTTCATGATAAACTTACACTGTTCCTAGTTATACAATCCATCCCCCCCAACCCTGCCACCACCCTTTCTCTTAATTAAAGTAAATCCATGGCATTAGGATACACTTGGTAGAGCCCCCCTGGACTCAGTGCAAAGTTGCACTTGGGTCTGTATTCCTTGGGCTGGGTAGGGAAAGAGCGTGCAGGGCTTGGAAAGGGTGAGTCCTTCCCAAGTTTCTTGTCCTTTATGGCATCTGTTCCTATTGGGGCAGTGCCTTCTGGTCAAATGCCTTTCTTTCCCAGAAGGGCACACTGCTGCTGCTGCTGCTGCTGCTAAATCGCCTCAGTCATGTCCGACTCTGTGCGGCCCCAGAGACAGCAGCCCACAAGGCTCCGCCGTCCCTGGGATTCTCCAGGCAAGAACACTGGAGTGGGTTGCCATTTCCTTCTCCAATGCATGAAAGGGAAAGGGAAAGTCACTCAGTCGTGTCCGACTCTTTGCGACCACATGGACTATACAGTCCATGGAATTCTTGCATGAAAGTGAAATGTGAAAGTGAAGTCGCTCAGTCACATCTGACTCTTAGCGACCCCATGGACTGCAGCCCACCAGGCTCCTCCGTCCACGGGATTTTCCAGGCAAGAGTACTGGAGTGGGGTGCCATTGCCTTCTCCGAAGGGCACACTATGATACCCTTAATAGAGTGTTTTAACTACTTTCAGACCTAGACATGCATGGTGAAGGAAACTTCTCTCGATCTGTGGCCTCATAAAAATGACTTCACCTCTAAGGAGGTGAAGCCAGGCCGTACTGCATCTGTGTTAAAAGCACAGGTACAGGTCTGTGAAGAAGGCTGGGGGGGAGTAGGTAAGACAGGGCTTCAGAAAACTGCATGAAACCTGAGAAGGAGGGTATGATTAAGAGTTTATATCCCATTTCTCCTAAACATGATGATTCAGCATGGATTGCATTCACCGTCTCTCACCTTGTGGAATATACAGGAGAAGGCCAGAGCCTGACCATCCCAGGCAGCTGAAGTGGAAAGTGCCGTGTTAGGAAGGCTGAACATAAAGCCTGGACTCAGAAGGCCATGGGGACATTGCATGACCTTACAGGGTGCTACAAAACTTGGGGGATGGAAAAATTAGGGAAGATCAGACTGCCAGGAGGCTGAAAGAGGGCATCTTGGGCAGGATGACATCTCTCAGGGACTCTTGATGGGAGAGGTCGGACAGCAGAGCCTGCAAGCAGTTGCCTAAATAAATCTCCTTTTCCAGCATTTTGCCCAGAGCTGGCTTTTACCCAGAGTTTGTTTACAATCCTGGGACATCGTTATTTTTGAAATAGATGGGGAAACAGTGGAAACAGTGTCAGACTTTATTTTTTTGGGCTCCAAAATCACTGCAGATGGTAACTGCAGCCATGAAATTAAAAGACGCTTACTCCTTGGAAGGAAGGTTATGACCAACCTAAATAGCATATTCAAAAGCAGAGACATTACTTTGCCAACAGAGGTTCGTCTAGTCAAGGCTATGGTTTTTCCTGTGGTCATGTATGGATGTGAGAGTTGGACTGTGAAGAAAGCTGAGCACCGAAGAATTGATGCCTTTGAACTGTGGTGTTGGAGAAGACTCTTGAGAGTCCCTTGGACAGCAAGGAGATCCAACCAGTCCATTCTGAAGGAGATCAGCCCTGGAATTTCTTTGGAAGGAATGATGCTAAAGCTAAAACTCCAGTACTTTGGGCACCTCATGCGAAGAGTTGACTCATTGGAAAAGACTCTGATGCTGGGAGGGATTAGGGGCAGGAGGAGAAGGGGACGACAGAGGATGAGATGGCTGGATGGAATCACTGACTCGATGGATGTGAGTCTAGGTGAACTCCGGGAGTTGGTGATGGACAGGGAGGCCTGGCGTGCTGCGATTCATGGGGTCGCAAAGAGTCGGCCACGACTGAGTGACTGAACTGAACTGAGTATCACAGGATTAATATCAGGCAGGCTTTCTGCAATAACTGTGATGCACTACTGCCCTCTGCTGGATAAAAGAGGTACAGCATGGTTTATGAAAAGCAAACTCAATGAGGTTTGGAAGTTCTGGCGGTGTTGCTAGTGAGTGGTTGTGGAGGTGACTTGGGCTTCAAAATCACTGCAGATGGTGACTGCAGCCATGAAATAAAAGACACTTGCTCCTTGGAAGAAAAGCTATGACCAACCTACACAGCATATTAAAAAACAGAGACACTACTTTGCCAACAAGTTTCCGTCTACTCAAAGCTATGGTTTTTCCAGTTGTATGGATGTGAGAGTTGGACTATAAAGAAAGCTGAGTGCCAAAGAATTGACGCTTCTGAGCTATGGTGTTGAAGAAGACTCTTGAGAGTTCCTTGGACTGCAAGGTGATCCAACCAGTCAATTCTAAAGGAAATCAGTCCTGAATATTCATTGAAAAGACTGATGCTGAAGCTGAAGCTCCAATACTTTGGCCACCTGATGCTTAGAACTGACTCTTTGGAAAAGACCCTGATGCTGGGAAAGATTGAAGGCAGGATAAGAAGGGGATGACAGAGGATGAGATGGTTGGATGGCATCCCCGATGCAATGGACATGAGTTTGGGCAAGCTCCGGGAGTTGGTGATGGACAGGGGGCCTGGCATGGTGCAGTCCATGAGGTGGAAAAGAATCGAACACGACTGAGTGACTGAACTGAACTAGACTGATGGAGGTGACACCTTGCAAGGGCAGGTACTTTGGTCAGATGCTCTCTGTCCTTCATTTCTATCACTCCGTGGTCTCTGGAATCTACCAAAACATTCTGGTCAACCACTTTGATCTTTGCTAAGTATGAAAAAAAAAGAGTGAAGAACCCGCAGTGATTTCCAAGCTGATTCTGAAGGTTTAGGACACAAAGGAAATCTTCATTTGACAAAAAAAATCATACAATTTAAGTTTAGACTATTTTAGTCTTGCAGTGGGTTCCTTCTAGAGGGTTGAAAAAAATTGTGCTTCTGATGCTTTTTCCTCTAAGTCAAAACCATTCTATTATCTTAACTGATTCACTTGGAATTCCCTTCCCTATGAAAAAGTCTATCAAAGACAACCTCACAGAATTAGAGATTCCACAGTATGTAAGTTTCCCAAGGATAAGTCCTTTGTTCAGTGCCATTTTCTCAGCTTCCATCACAGTGTCTGGCACCTCATAAATACTCAGTAAACAGTTATAAAATGACTGACCAAGTAAATGAATACTTGAAAATCACCCAATACTTTTCAAACTGCCAGTGTATCCCCTTTACTAGGTCTTTAAATCATCTTAATGATCATGACAACCAGAATTTATTTTTAAAAAAGAAATAGAATATTAATTATCAGGATGCATCAAATGTTAAATGGGTGAAATTCAGTGGAAAAACATTTTAAGATGTATTCAAATACACCCATTGGTATTGTGGGTATTACTGTGGTCAGAGTCAAAAAACTTGGAAAGTGATTACCACCACCCAGCCCCTCATTTCACTGGTGCAAAATCCCCACGTCAAAAGAGATTAAGGAAACGTGGGTGAATGACTGGTTACTAATTGGGTATTTCTTACACTTAATCCCAATCCTCGCACAGCTGGGAAAGATATTCCTCCTTCAGCATGTGAGGGATCATTGATTCTGGCATCCTGTTTTTGAGACCTCTCTGCCTTATTATTTCACAGGATGGAGAAAGAGATGTGTTAGAGTGATGGTACAGTAATGTTGATTACAGGTTTGAATTCCAAATGCAGATAGGACGTGAATCCACTGATTCAGGTAAATGACAACCTTGAACATGGGGAGATGTCTTTGGTGCCTCCTCTCCCACTCAGCGGAGAAGGCAATGGCACCCCACTCCAGTACTCTTGCCTGGAAAATCCCATGGGCAGAGAAGCCTGGTAGGCTGCAGTCCATGGGGTCGCTAAGAGTCGGACACAACTGAGCGACTTCACTTTCACTTTCATGCATTGGAGAAGGAAATGGCAACCCACTCCAGTGTTCTTGCCTGGAGAATCCCAGGGACGGGGGAGCCTGGTGAGCTGCCGTCTATGGGGTCGCACGGAGTCGGACACGACTGAAGTGACTTAGTTTAGCTTATCTCCCACTCAACATCTCGATCCATTCTTCATCCTTCTCTCTTCTCACATGTGCAGCATGGAACAGAATGTACACAGCATGGAACAGAACATAGGCAGCATGAGACAGAAAGTAACAAGCCATGTTGAGAGTGCTGAGAGCCACGTTCATGTCCTCCCTGAGTCATGAATGTTTCTATGAACTTGGACAAGTTACACGAGTTTTTTTTTTTTCCTTACATGTGTTTTTGGGTTTTTTTTTCATCTTTACATTGAGAAGGCTGGGCCAGAATTAGTGATCATTAATTGCTTTGAAAACCTAGCGAAAGCTGTCCTGTCTTCCCCAAAAGCACATACTCACAGGTATAGATTTCAGCTATGACTTTATGGAGTTAGGGAGCCTCAGCGGGTCTCAGGTCTACAGCTGTCCCATCTCTGAAATCTTACATAAGGAGGAATCCATATCATAGCTCCCCGGAAGCAGAATGATGTGTTGGTTGAAAGTATTGACTGTAGAAAGCTCTTCAGGACAGACAACCCATTTTTACCAATAAATGAATTGCAGGGAAGGGGACAAAGAGTGAAGTGGAAGGGAAACCAATAGATTAAAAGTCTTCAGTGACAAATTAACCAGCTGCAATGTATGGGCCCTGTTGAGATTCTAATGTAAACAAATACACTTTAAAAATAACGATGCCATTAATGAGACTGCTGGGAATTTGAACGCGAGAATGTTAAGGAATTGTTCTTCAATATTTTAGAAATGATCGGTATGGTGGTTTTGCAAGAATGTCTTCATCTTCTCTAAAAACTTTTAGAGATACATACCCAAGTGTGTATGATGGAGAAAACGATAACATGTCTGGTATTTGCTTTAAAATAATATGAGAAGTGAGTCAGGGTAGATGAAGCCAGATTGCCCATTAGTTGACCTTTGTTGACATGATTAAACACTTCACTAAATACTTCTGTCTATTTTTGAATATATTGAAATTTTCTATAACAAAAAGTTAAAATTAAAAAAAAAAAAAAAAGTATGGACTCTGGAGCCAGATGGCCTGGGGCTGGGCCCTGATTCTACCACTTAGCAGCTCTGTGACCTGTGGGAAGTGCCCAGTGACTGCCTTAATGTGGTCTGGGGGACTCTCCTGAATGGGCTGTTTGAAGAGAGACAGGGAACTGGAAAAATAATGATCAACTGAAGACAGAGAAAGGGGCAAGTGTGTTGGGCATGTTAAAGCCTGCGTAACATTTAGGAAGCTTGGTAGCTATCACTTAAGTCTTTCTTTCCGCTTTCCTCTTGGACTCTCCAAACTCTCAAAAAACATCTCATAGATACACAAAGGCACACAGACACACACATAGACAGATGCACACAGAACAGACACAGAGACACAGACACACGCACACACACCTACACACCCCACATCCTTTAGCAGGTAGGAGGGACTCCAAACTCTGAGCCTGGGTTACGGAAAGGAACCTGTTTCCCCTTTGTGCCATGGAGGAGGCTGGGGATCAGGGTTTCCCTCAGCGCCCTGGACCGTGTCCGGTTCCCCTGGTCACCATCTCCTTTTGACACCACGGGGACGGAGAGCAGACTGTGACTTTGCAGCCGTGGCAGGTGGATGGGTGGCTGTGGGAGATGAGAAGAGGCCAGGACCCCAGAGGGAACTTGCCAAGGGGGCCCAGGTGCCCCGGCTTCACCGGGGTGGGGTCGGATGTGTGGGAACTCCTTTAGCGGCACTGGGACCAGCTGTTCAGAATGTCTTCTCTGAATTTAACCTCCCACCACATGCGTGATAAGCTTCCCGGAGTATCTCCACTGAGTTTACGAGTGAGACCACAGATCTGCGCCTCCCTTTAGTGGGTGTGGGTGGCGAGGCGGGGGTCTCTGTGTTCTCATCTCCCCCCAGCCCTTCTCGAGCCTGCTGCGAGCTGAGAGATCCACGCCACTGGGTGGCCAGACTGTGTCAGTTGATGGAGGTAAAAGCTGAGATCGCCTGGAACAGGTGTTAACATCCTAAGGCAGCCATCGCACAGCAGCAGAACCGAGGAGCTTAGACTGCACACATTATGCTCCAACCTTTCTGGAATCCGGAAGTCAGACATCACGTTCCCCACAGGGTCACCCCTCCCCTCCCGGCCTCTGGGTGTTCCCACCACCCCTCCAGCCTTGGCCTCCATCATCTCCGCTGTTCTTCCCGCGTGTCTCTGTGCGCCATCCCGGGGCCCTGCATCCTCACCTTCTCTCCGTGTCTCTCTCTTCTATAAGGACATCGGTCACACTGCACTAAGGGGTCACCCTACTTCAGTATCACCTCCCAATCACTCACATCTGCAGCTGTCATTTCCAAAGACGGTCGCTTTCTGAGATCCTGGGGATTAGGACGTCAACATATCTTTGGGGGAGACATAATTCAAGCTGTAATAGATGTGAGTCAAGAAGTAAAAACGAAGAGGGGGATAAACTGGGGGATTGGGGTTGACATATACATACTTCTATATATAAAACAGATAACTAATAAGGACCAGGGCTTCCCTGGTGGTTCAGCTGGTAAAGAATCTACCTGCAATGTGGGAGACCTGGATTCAATCCCTGGGTTGGGAAGATCCCCTGGAGAAAGGAAAGGCTACCCACTCCAGTATTCTGGCCTGGAGAATTCCACAGACTGTATAGTCCGTGGGGTTGCAAAGAGTCAGACACGACTGAGTGACTTCCACTAAGGACCTATTATATAGCACAGGGAGCTCTACTCAGTACTCTGTAATGGCCTATATGGGAAAAGAACCTAAAAAAGAGTGGATATATGTCTAACTGATTCACTTTGCTGTATTCCTGAAATTAACACAACATTATAAATCAGTTCAGTTCAATCGCTCAGTTGTGTCCGACTCTGCGACCCCATGAATTGCAGCACGCCAGGCCTCCCTGTGCATCACCAACTCCCAGAGTTCACTCAAACTCATGTCCATTGAGTTGGTGATGCCATCCAGCCATCTCATCCTCTGTCGTCCCGTTCTCCTCCTGCCCCCAAACCCTCCCAGCATCAGAGTCTTTTCTAATGAATCAACTCTTCGCATGAGGTACCCAAAGTACTGGAGTTTCAGCTTTAGCATCAGTCCTTCCAAAGAACACCCAGGACTGATCCAACTATATGCCAATAAAAAAAGAAGCAATAAACGAGTGAGTGGAGCAGTAGGGTTTCCTCCACAGGCTGACAACCTGGGGACCACATACATGAAAGGATTAGGCTTCCAGCCTGTCAGGGTGGGTCTGTGCACTGCAGAAAGTTTCTCCACTGATGCCTATCATGGTCTGTGATGTGCAGAGGGTGGAAGGAGGAACTCTCACCAAAATACCCACAGAACCATGGGGCAATACATACATCTTAGTCTGTGATGGGTGGAGAACAACTGCTCTCCAGGGCAGTGAGCCTCCACTCTGGTGAGAAATTTCAGGAGCTGACGGGGAGGGTGGGCGAGTTTAGATAGAATCCACAGCCCCCTGTTCAGGGGGGAGTGATAGAAATCATAATGGTTACAACAACAATCGCCACTTGCACTGATTGAGCACAAAGTTCATGCTGTTTCCTCCCTCCTACAGCAAAATTAGTCAAATTCTGGGCTCATTTGTTCTTGACTGAAAAAATGCTGAATGGAGATGTTTGCTATTAAGTTGCCTTTAAGAAACTGTTTCGGAGAAGGCAATGGCAACCCACTCCAGTACTCTCGCCTGGAAAATCCCACGGATGGAGGAGCCTGGTAGGCTGTAGTCCATGGGGTCACCAAGAGAGTCAGACATGACTGAGTGTCTTCACTTTCACTTTTCACTTTCATGCATTGGAGAAGGAAATGGCAACCCACTCCAGTGTTCTTGCCTGGAGAATCCCAGGGAGGGGGAGCCTCGTGGGCTGCCGTCTATGGGGTCACACAGAGTCGGACATGACTGAAGTGACTTATGAGCAGCAGCAGCAAGAAACTGTTTTAGCCAGAATGGTGCTCTGAGTGACTCTGAGAACTAGGGTACTTTTAACAGGTTGAGGATGAACCAGTGGATGTTGGCAATTTGATCTCTGGTTCCTCTAGTCTCAGTAGTCATATATAGATGTGAGAGTTGGACTATACAGAAAGCTGAGTGCCAAAGAATTGATGCTTTTGAACTGTGGTGTTGGAGAAGACTCTTGAGAGTCCCTTGGACTGCAAGGAGATCCAACCAGTCCATTCTGAAGGAGATCAGTCCTGGGTGTTCATTGGAAGGACTGATGCTGAAGCTGAAACTCCAATACTTAGGCCACCTGATGTGAAGAACTGACTGTTTGGAAAAGACCCTGATGCTGGGAAAGATTGAAAGCTGGAGGAGAATGGGACGACAGAGGATGAGATGGTTGGATGGCATCACCGACTGGATGGACATGAGTTTGAGTAAGCTCTGGAAGCTGGTGATGGACAGGGAAGCCTGGAGTACTGCAGTCCATGGGGTTGCAAAGTGTCAGACACGACTGAGCGACTGAACTGAAGTTGAAGAAAGCTTCACAGGAGAAACATAGGGAATTGACGTGAGCAGGCTTGGTTGTTCTTTGAGCTGCCTGCAGTCCTTGGAGGTTACCCAGGTGGTTGCAGCCTCTGAGACTCATGTGACCAGGTCTGCAGGGGATTCTAGCACAAAGAATATTTAAGAATTTCACTATTGGTGGTAGCCTGGATGGGGAGGGAGTTCAGGGGAGAAGGGATACATGTATATGCATGGCTGAGTCCCTTCACTGTTCACCTGAAACTGTCACAATATTGTTAATCGGCTATACCCCAATACAAAATAAAAAGTTTAAATTAAAAAAAAAATTTTTTTTAAAGAATCTCACCATTGGTATTATACCAATAATCACAGCCTAGGGACTTTTCTTGACCAAAGTATCCAGAAATGAAATACGAACTGCCTTTATTTCATTTATCTTGAAAAAAGTAAAAAAAAGATCCTCATGACATTTCCCTTTCAATTCTATACTGTTTCCGGTTCACCCAGTTGGCAACAAGAAAGTTAGACCAAAGGGCCTTCTACATTCACTTTGTTTTTGTGGCTAAGAATATGGACTCTGGATCAAAGGCCTGAGTTTCTGTGAGATGCTATTACTTAACATTCTGGGGAAACAGTCTGGGGAAATTTTTACTTAATCTGCCAATTTTCTCATTTATAAAGTAGGGACCATAACGTACCTACTTCCCAGAGATTATATGAGGGTTAAAGGAAAGAATTTAAGCAAAGAGCTGAGTGAAGGACTTGGCGCAGGGTGAGCACTAAATAATGTAAACTGTTCAAGTTATTATTATTCCTTATTTGCAGACTCTGTCCTGGACGTTTCATTGCACTTCTACCTGGAGGATTACCCAGAGCGGGGGAGACCTGGGTACAAACCAGAGTCAGTAGAACTTAAGGAAACATCAAAGCCTGTCTGGGAATGGAGGTCAGCATTCTAGGCACTAAAAAAATGGCAGGAAATCTGGGAAGAAACCTGTGAGCACAGGGGTGTGTCCGCAGAAAAGCAATCTATTGAGCCAGGCCCACAAATGGGATAACTTAATGATAACCTGGTTTTGTGTTACCATTGGCAAGCCACAGCATCTGCCCCGTGTTCTACCAGCAAAGCTCATGTGCAATTAGCAATGAGTCCACATAGATAAATGCCTCCTCTATAATTTTGTCAGATAGGATTCTCCCCTGGTATTTTCCCACCTGAAATCACAGTAGAAGACCGAGTCCTAACACAGCCCTCACAGTCTGTCCTCAGATGATGACTCCTCCAACCTCTCCATTCATACAGGTTCTCAGTTCAGTTCAGTTCAGTTCAGTCGCTCAGTCGTGTCCGACTCTTTGCGACCCCATGAATCACAGCATGCCAGGCCTCCCTGTCCATCACCATCTCCTGGAGTTCACTTAGACTCATGTCCATCGAGTCAGTGATTCCATTCAGCCATCTCATCCTCTGTCGTCCCCTTCTCCTCCTGCCCCTAATCCCTCCCAGCATCAGAGTCTTTTCCAATGAGTCAACTCTTCGCATGGGGTGCCCAAAGTACTGGAGTTTCAGCTTCAGCATCATTCCCTCCAAAGAAATTCCAGGGCTGATCTCCTTCAGAATGGACTGGTTGGATCTCCTTGCAGTCCAAGGGACTCTCAAGAGTCTTCTCCAACACCACAGTTCAAAAGCATCAATTCTTCAGCATTCAGCCTTCTTCACAGTCCAACTCTCACATCCATACATGACCACAGGAAAAACCATAGCCTTGACTAGATGGACTTTTGTTGGCAAAGTAATGTCTCTGCTTTTGAATATGCTATCTAGGTTGGTCATAACTTTTCTTCCAAGGAGTAAGCATCTTTTAATTTCATGGCTGCAGTCACCATCTGCAGTGATTTTGGAGCCCCAAAAAATAAAGTCTGACACTGTTTCCACTGTTTCCCCATCTATTTCCCATGAATGATGGGACCGGATGCCATGATCTTTGTTTTCTGAATGTTGAGCTTTAAGCCAACTTTTTCACTTTCCACTTTCACTTTCATCAACAGGCTTTTTAGTTCCTCTTCACTTTCTGCCATAAGGGTGGTGTCATCTGCATATCTGAGGTTATTGATATTTCTCCTGGCAATCTTGGTTCCAGCTTGTGCTTCTTCCAGTCCAGGGTTTCTCATGATGTACTCTGCATATAAGTTAAATAAGCAGGGTGATAATATACAGCCTTGACGTACTCTTTTTCCTATTTGGAACCAGTCTGTTGCTCCATGTCCAGTTCTAACTGTTGCTTCCTGACCTGCATACAGATTTCTCAAGAGGCAGGTCAGGTGGTCTGGTATTCCCATCTCTTTCAGAACTGTCCACAGTTTATTGTGATCCACACAGTCAAAGGCTTTGGCATAGTCAATAATGCAGAAATAGATGTTTTTCTGGAACTCTCTTGCTTTCTCCATGATCCAGCGGATATTGGCAATTTGATCTCTGGTTCCTCTGCCTTTTCTAAAACCAGCTTGAACATCAGGAAGTTTATGGTTCACGTATTGTTGAAGCCTGGCTTGGAGAATTTTGAGCATTACTTTACTAGCGTGTGAGATGAGTGCAATTGTGCAGTAGTTTGAGCATTCTTTGGCATTGCCTTCCTTTGGGATTGGAATGAAAACTGACCTTTTCCGGTCCTGTGGCCACTGCTGAGTTTTCCAAATTTGCTGGCATACTGACTGCAGCACTTTCACAGCATCATCTTTCAGGATTTGAAATAGTTCAACTGGAATTCCATCACCTCCACTAGCTTTGTTCGTAGTGATGCTTTCTAAGGCCCACTTGACTTCACATTCCAGGATGTCTGGCTCTAGGTGAGTGATCACACCATCGTGATTATCTGGGTCGTGAAGATCTTTTTTGTACAGTTCTTCTGTGTATTCTTGCCACCTCTTCTTAACATCTTCTGCTTCTGTTAGGTCCATACCATTTCTGTCCTTTATTGAGCCCGTCTTTGCATGAAATGTCCCCTTGGTATCTCTAATTTTCTTGAAGAGATCAGGATCCTTGCAATTCTTCCCTCTGCTGGAGAATAAAACACAGCTATTTCCCTGCCTCTTTCTGTAGTCTCCCCTGATCCCAGTTAAAGCTGCACACTCACCCTATCCCTCTGCCTCCTCCTGCCTTGCTTTCTCCTTGGCACCATCACCTTCTAACACATTAGCTATTTTTTAATGGCCACACAGCTTGCAGGATCTTAGTTCCCTGACCAGCAATTGAACCTGTGCCCTTGGCGCTAAAAGCGTGGAGTCCTAACCACTACGCCATGAGGGAATTCATGGCTTGTTGTCTTCCCTGGAGGCTCAGACAGTAAAGAATCTGCCTGAAATGCAAAAGACCAGGGTTCCACCCCTGGGTAGGGAAGATTCCCTGGAGAAAGGAATGGCTACCCATTCCAGTATTCTTGCAGAGAGAATTCCATGGACAGAGGAGCCTGGCGGGTTACAGTCCATGGGGTCACAAAGAGTCGGACACAGCTGAGTGAGTAACACTCCCCTTTGCTGAGCGAAAGTGTCCATCAGGGCTGGAATTTGTTTTGCCCATGGCTGCATCCTGGTGCCTAGATCAGGGCCTGGCATCTGCAGGCTCAGTGTTTGTGGAGTGACTGCCATTGGATCAGGATGTTCCACAGGCTGGCTCTGCCTCCCGCCAAAGCCTTTCTAGCAGAGGACTCTCTGAGGGTTTGCTTCGCATTTCAGAGTTCTTTCAACCAGAGATAATGTATCTTTGGCTTTGTATCATGAGCCAGTATCCCAGCCACAGTGCCATTACAAATGTCAGAAGGGAGTGTCACATGACTGAGAGCTGAGCCAGACTTGATTTTTTTGTACTCTACAGAATCAAAGTATTAGGTTGCCCAGGAGTTCCTAATTTCCTGCTTTTCAGGAAGTTCTATATTACACTGCTCATTAACTTATTGACAACATTTTGACATGACTTATCCTTACTCTGAAAGGATTCATTTTAATGATGGGCCAATGATGTATCTTTTTTCTCTATTTTATGGCATTTTCATTAAAAGTTTTTTTTTTAGTATCAGTTTTTTTTTTTTTTTTTTTGGCTGTGCTGGTCTTCCTTGTGGTGTAAAGGATTAGTTGCGATGCTGCTTGTAGAATCTTAGTTCCCTGACCAGGGATCAAACCTTCATCCCCTGCATTGGAAGGCAGATTCTTAACCACTGGACCACCAGGGAAATCCCTGGCATCTTCTTTAAAAAGCATGTATTATTTTAAAATGAGAAATAACCAATGACTTTGGGAGGGGGTAGGGATTCCTACTGAGTATGCATACCTCTTTTATGAGGTAAAGACTTGCCTGAATTTCTTATCTGGCCTCTGATCAATTTCTATTGATTAAGGAGGCAAAGAACTCTGGTTGGTAACACAGCCTCTAGGCAGAGAACGCTATTTTCTTCCTGTTATCGTGATAACAGAATCACCTTTTCCACAGCTATTTAAATCTAATAGGCCACAGAATCCTTTGGCTGTTGGGTGACACATTTCAAACCATAGTTACCTATTATGATATAATGCTCCCCAGGTGTGGTACTAGTGGTAAACAATCCGCCTGCCAGTGCAGGAGACATAAGAGACGTGGGTTCGAAGATCCTCCGGAGTAGGAAATGGCCCACTCCAGTATTCTTGCCTGGAAAATTCTATTTTTCAGGCAGAGGAGCCTGGTGGGCTACAGTCCAAAGGGTCACAAAGGATCTGACACAACTGAGTGACTCGAGCACACACAGTATACAATAGTATAATTCATAATTTTTAGGGTTCAAAAAATATAATCCATCAATTCAAAAAGTTTGGAATATTTAACACCATTGTCCATGAGATCAGAAATATTTATTCAATTAGATTGAAATCCTCAGAAAAATCAACTCCATAGGTTTTGAGGGGAGGGAGGTGCCATTTGATCTACTACCAAGTGGGGATTTGGGGAGGGGCAGGTATTTTGGGAGCTTGGGGAGGGAGATTTCTTTTTTTAAGCTTTTATATTTTCCTACCTCTAGGTGGCTATGAAGTGTCCTGGTCTCCTTCTGACAATGTTTGTCTAGATAAAACTTTTCTTTAAGACAGACCTTGTCAAAGACACAAGGTGGCTGTTGAGAGTACAATAACCCATTTACAAAATGTTTAATGGTCATTTGTGTAAGTCGATTTATATAAACAGAAAACAGTTCTATGTTTTCTTTGCCAAGACATCAAGCGAAACACTAGGACCAACACAATTAGGCTGAGGCTTTGGGGACAAAGGCCGTACCTCCTCTGAATGAGACTTGAGCGCCATCTGGAGGACTCACTTGAAACTACAGCACGGCAACGGAAGAATCTCATGTTTTCAAGCAACCCGGTACAATTGGGGAACTGATGGACAGCAGAGGCAGGAAAGAACTGCCTCCATTCCGTGGTTTGAGCGCCTACTATTTCAAGCTTCCATCGGAGGATTGAGAGTAGTGTTACTGAGTGAGGTACTTTCAGCCGAGGTGGGAGATGAAACCATAACATTTGAAGAGCAGCAACATTAGCTTCTTAGTAAATACAGGTCAGGAAGTGTTTGCAAGAGGGAATCAGGCAAATAGTTGCCCAATTTGTTGCATCTTGCTATCCTCTCTCCTTACGTTGAGTAGAGGGGTACACACAATATCCACTTTATTCCCAAGATATAACTGACTGATAGTTAAGTTTTTTTAGAGGCATTTACATTTTAATAGATTGAAACTCTTAGTAAAAAAAAAAAGAAAAAAAGAGACAGAGAGAGAGATAATAGCAGAATTTCCAGTAGATGTCAACTGTTGGCTTTGGTAGAGTAAGAAGAACCATCTCCTTTATTAAATACTTAATTATTCCTTTTAAACAAACAAGGTCGCTTCCTTACTGATTCAGTCATTTTAATGAAATTGTTTTAAAAGGAGTGTGTAACCCTCAAGAATCTGAATAGTGAAAAACGCCTGCATTTCCCGTTTCTGTATTTCTCCTGAGATACTGGAATTTCTAATGAGATAGTAGTCTCCTACCTCAATGCTTTTCAAATATCTCTGGTGAAAAAATACTTTTTCTTTTTAAATTTCCAATCACTTGGTGGACCAATGCTTGGGTAAATTAAAATCAAAATGTTATGAATTTTATGTTCATATCTAAAAACTTAGTCTCGCTCTGTATGTGTCACAGACTGTTTCGTGTGCAGACTGGCATTGGTCTGTGGATGGCATAGAGAATCACCCCTCTAGTCTCTCTTTAAAAATACTTGCATTTGGCCTACAGATCTCTGCCCACCATGGCCACCATGGTTACATTCAAGAGCTTGACTTACACTTTTCTTTTAACTTTTACAAGAAGAGAGTCTCCAAATCCATAATTATGAACATTTCAGATGCTTTCTTGTCTCCATTTTAAACTGACCCTCTACCTGCACTGTGTTGATGCAACTTTCTATTCCTTTGTTTATCAGTTCAATCCCGTTCAGGGTCCCTAACTTTACTGGCGGGGAATTTGGCCTGGATGCCAGAAGCTCGTGTAAGACACGGGTAGCACAGAAGTTCAGATATTTGAGGATTCCCAGGAGGAATCCACCAGGAGGAAACAACATAGCTGACAAGACATATGCTTTCTCTTTTTTTGGCTGCCCACGGCACATAGGATCTTAGTTCCCCAGCCAGGAATTGAACCCACACCCTCTGCAGTGGAAGTGTAGAGTCCTATTCACTGGACCACCATGGGATTCCTGCTGTGCTTTCTTGATATAAAGATTATAGGAAAGCTTCAGTTGAACTTTTCTCCCCGAAAAAACACAGGTCGAAAGAGTCTTCTGACGGATAAGCGATTCCAGTGTTCTGAGTTTCTTTCATCCGCCGGTTGAAAGGCAATGAATTCTCTTTTCTTATCCCAATAACCTCAAACAGGAAATTCCACATGGCGGTGTATTAAGTGTTTGTAAATTTTCATTTATAAGGCACAAACCCTACACATCTCTCAAGAGAAAGGGAAAAAAAAAGATGCGAAGACAGTAACCTAGGAAGAGAGGAGGTTCATCAAACTGGAGTGAAAAGCCACCTCCCTTTTTAGTAAACAGAGACCTTATACTGATAGGAAATGCAGTCTTTGGGGAGGGTTTCAATGCAGCCCCCTTCCCTGGATCACTGCAGAAGGCGGTCCTCAGGGGGCTGCGAAGCCAGGACACATCAACTGTAAGAACCCACCCCCAACCCCCATCCCACAGAAGCTGCTGGCCAGTGATGTCCTAGCCGAACATTCTGCCTACAGGGTGCTCAATTCACCAGCCTCACCCAAAGGAGCCTTCGGGGACCAACCTTGCATGAGTACACACACATGCCTGTTCTGGGGCTTGATTTAAGCTGCTCTAAGCTGAGGTACAATGCTTTCCCAAGGACCGTGAACTAGGATAGTTACATGGGTCCTTCATGGGGCAGCATCTATTTAAGAGGCTGGACCTTGAGTTCCTCTTGAAATAATCAGATCCCTAGAACCAATTCACTCTACCAGGGGCTTTTTGAACATGCTGGTCAAAATCTGGAGAAGATTATCTGAAGAAAGCTCCAGATCTTCTGGCATGTAAGGCAGCCCTAGTAGATATCAAGTAATCCTGCAGTGCACAGGGATAAAACAGAAGGGTCCCATGACACCAAACAGTAGCCATGCTTACTGGCTGGGCCTCCTGATGGCTCTTGGCACTGTATTTTCTAGTACCGTTTCCATTAGTATTATATGAGAGTAAATATCCTGAATGTCTGCCTGGATCCAAGCATTTCCCGGAAGCATGACTGCTTCATCGTCCTCGCTATGCCCATGCAAGGTACAGCTGGGAGTGAATAGCACTCTGGAGAAAACAGCCAGGCAGACATCATCCTGAGAAAAGCGGGCTAGAGAAGGGACCAGAAGTCAGACGAATCCAGTATCCAATCACCAAAGACCAGCATCGCAGAAGAATGCCCATTTCAATACAGTGTGGTCCAGCCACCTTGTAATTTTTTCAGTCCAGTTAGATTTTCCCTTTAGTCCAGGGCTGGCCCCCGGAGGCCACAGTCAGATTTCTACTCAACTTTCAGGCATGAAGATGGTTCTTAATTCCGTGTCCAACGAACCTTAGCCGAGGTCCCTTCCCTTCCTGTGTCTCGCAAGGCTACAGCCCAGAGGATGAAAGATAAACCTTTCATTCACGACAATGATAACAAAACTCTTGGAACCTTTGGCGTCCCAATGCCATAGCCATAGCCACCCTTGGAAATATGTACTCATTTAAAAGCCCACTCTTAAAAACACAAAGTCATCTCCTACTGTTGACTCAAGTTCTCCCCAAATCACGACAGGCTGCCTCCACACCGCGCCCCACCTGGCAGCCTCAGGAATCTTTCTTGGTCAGTCTGGCCTTGATTTTTTGTCTCAAGAAGGCTGCAGTGCCTGCACTGCAGCCCACCACGAGGAAGAAGGAGAGGCAGGCCAGGTAGATGGACAGGGGGCTGTGGCGTGGCAGGTAGATGTCCTGTCGCCCCTTATAGTCCAGGAGGATGGCCTCCAGCTGGGAGAGTGTGCAGACAGACAGAAAGGTGTGGAAGATCTGGTGCCCGTGGCCCACGATGTCACAGGAACCAGGGAAGTACTTCTCCGGAACCGGGCAGGAGAAGAAGTAGGCACTGACCAGGAAGAAGATGATCTGGAGGGTGTGGTACCAGGCTGCTGGGTCCTGGCAGCCAGACAGGTGGCATAGAACCACGCGATGTACCACGGGGCTGATGTCCAGGATGTAAGCCAGCCCGGACGGCACCACCTGGCAGATCTTCCTCATGACCGGGTAGGGCCGGCGGTAGCGGTACTTGGCGTAGCAGCAGCCGGCGCAGGATAACCAGCCACAGAAGGCGGCGGCGGGCAGGAAGAGGAGCCAGAAGTGCTCGTACCAGGCTTGGTCGGAGGTGTAGAAGAAGTGGACCAGGGCGCTGCCGTACTGGTAGACGCTCACGCCCACGTAGTCCACGAAGTAGAAGGTGTAGTGCGAGAGCTCCGACTTGGACTGCAGCAGGTGGGCCAGGAGGCTGAAGGTGAGGTACGTGATGGAGGACAGGACATAGACGAGCAGGGGCAGCGTGTAGGCAGAGGCCCACGGCAGGCCCTCGGCCTCCACAAAGGCCCAGAACCGCAGGAGGACGGCCAGGGCCGCCAGCAGGTGAGTCCAGACGTTGACCACCTCATTGTGTTTCTGAAAGAGGCTGAAGAAGTAGTAGCGCCACTCATGGCCGGTGGGGCGGTACCCGGCGCGGATGTAGGGCTCCCGGAAGAGCTGGGGCACGTCGGTCTCGGGGACGGTGCCGGGCATCTTGGGCAGCCCATCCTCCAGGATCTTGGGCAGGCGTCGCAGATGCTGCCCGCTCACGGACAGGGTGCTCAGACGCTCCAGGATGGCGGTCGTCATGGCTGCCCCGGGATGCTACCTACAGGAAACAGTAAAAATGGGCAAAGATGCCGTGAGAGAGGGGCAGGTTTTCTAGTGCAGCTGGGCAGGCGGGGACTGTAGACAGCTTCTTTGAGCCTCATTCTTTTTTCATATGTAGAATAATAGAGTTGGACCAAGGTCCCTTACTGTCCTGATATTCTGATTTTGACATCTCTTCTACCCTCTACAGTGTGAGGCCAAGTTGCATCTTGTAAAATGGAATGTTGTTGCTAAGTCACTTCAGTCATATCCGACTCTGTGCGACCCCAGAGATGGCAACCCACCAGGCTCCCCCGTCCCTGGGATTCTCCAGGCAAGAACACTGGAGTGGGTTGCCATTTCCTTCTCCAAAAGGGAATGTTAGCAACCCTATTTTTATGACATCTACCAAGTAACTAAGGGTACCTTTAAAGCTTTGCTAGATGATATTTGCTAGATGGCTCAGTGGTAAAGAATCTGCCTGCCAATGCAGGAGACTCAAGAGATGCAGGTTCGATCCCTGGGCTGGGAAGATCCCCTGGAGAAAGAAATAGCAATCCACTCCAGTATTCTTGCCTGGAAAATCCCATGGACAGAGGAGCCTGGTGGGCTACAGTCTCTGGGGTCACAAAGAGTTGAACACAACGAGCACACACCCTTAAACAAGACAATATTAAAATGTAATCAGACAGGCTCTAAAAGTACAAAGTATTTTACTGAAATACAAAAATGATCAATGTTGATATGATGAATGAGAGTCTACATTTCTTGAGCACTAATCTTAAATTACCCACTAATTTCACTGAGAACTTGAAAATCTGAGATAAGCAATAGTAACTTGAAATTCAAGGTCATCCATAGGGTGGTAAAGACCAAGGAATATTCTGGGAAATCTTAAGAGTTGAACAAAATTAACATGTGGCCTAAATTTAACATGAAATCTAATTGCAAAGATTGTGTGTGTGTGTTTAAATTATGCTCTGGAAAGCAAGTAGTTTTGGACTCGCCTTTCCTGAGTACCCAAATCTCTATCCAATAAGTTTCAGGCTTCAAAAATTTAACTTGCACTTGGAATTTTTAGGTGATAACATGAACCAGATGAGCACGGTGATTATTTCATAAAAGAGCTGCAAAATTTCAGATAAAGTTACTGAATAAAGCAATAGATTTTCAGTCTATCTACAGATACCTTCTTATTCCTCAAACTCTTTTCTTCAGAAAAATTCAAAACCTGATTGATTCAAATGTCCTCCCTTTCTTTAGAGTCCTTTAGCAAAGGATACAGCAGTGTTTCTCAGGGCACTGCAGATTTTAGCCAAGAAAATGTCATCTTCCCATACACACTTCTTAATCAATATTAAAAGGGAAAAAAATACCTCATAGGGTCAAAAATGTAGGGCATGAAAATTAATAAAATGTAAAAAAAAAAAAAGTCTAGGGAGACTTGGAGTTAAGCGTTTGGGTGGCTGCTCCCTGGGCGACTTTGGGCCAGTCACAGACCTTGCCAAGCTTCAGTCTCTTCATCTGTAAAATGGGGTGATCATTGTCCATATTGGGTGCGATGTTTTGATGGTTAAATGAGAGACTCTAAATAAAGTGAGGAGCACTCTGCCTGGCCCATCTGGGTGCTTGAATGTCAAATCCTGCTGCTATGTTATAACTGGGAGCTGGGCTCTGTGCTGGGGTATGGAGACTGATTAGATCTGCTCCCTGCCTTGGAGGAGGTCAGACTCTACAGGATGGACAGATACACAGGTAAATCATGACAGAAACCTGGGATGAGTGCCCCACGAGAGGCGAGGGCAGTTCACTGTTTCTTGTGTTTTAACAATTGATAAAATATATTTATTTAAGGACAGTACAGGGGCCACCCATAAGCGATACATGAATAGAACAGAGAACACACATCCAAACAATTCGAATAAGAGAGATATACTTGTTGCCCACAGACCACGAGGTCTCTGTAAACAACCAAAGCAGAAGGTGGAAGGGGTGGGTGAGCGGGCTTTTCCAAGTGACCCCTGAACTAACTTTTAAGGAAAAGTCAGAATTCCCAAGAGACAATGGGGAAGTGGGTTTGGGTTGGGGTGTCGGAGAAGGCAGTGGCACCCCACTCCAGTACTCTTGCCTGGAAAATCCCATGGACAGAGGAGCCTGGTAGGCTGCAGTCCATGGGGTCGCTGAGAGTCGGACACAACTGAACGACTTCACTTTCACTTTTCACTTTCATGCGTTGGAGGAGGAAATGGCAACCCACTCCAGTGTTCTTGCCTGGAGAATCCCAGGGACGGCGGAGCCTGGTAGGCTGCCGTCTATGGGGTCGCACAGAGTCGGACACGACTGAAGCGACTTAGCAGCAGCAGCAGCAGCAGTGGGGGTACAAGATGTCCAGGCAGAGAGCAGGGTCAAAGCCCAGGCTCCCGAGGAGGGGGCCCTTGTGTGGCTGGAAGGATGACGCTGGCTCCAGAGATCTGGATCCCGTTGACATGCCTGCAGCGCCAGCCTGGGCTTTGTCATCTGGGAAGCAGAGCTAATGACATAGGACTTTATGATGTAATGCCTGTAAAGCGTTCAACACGGGGCTTGCTCCCAAATCCTCAACTGGCAAAATGTTGCCATTATTATGACATGGTTGGTGGTTGGTGCGAGAGGCAGGGGGCATTGATGAGCAGAGGGCCCAAGGCCTGCTCTATACCGGGTCCTGAGACATCTGTTTAGCCAGCACCCACCATGGATCCCCCACCAGGATCCGGCTGTGAACTGTGCCCATAGAGGAATTAAAGACACCAAGAGAAACTAAGAGTCAGTCAGAAAGACAGAAAGAGGGGAAGCGGGAAACGGAAAAAACAAAAAGGTATCATTTGAATACCTTAATTCATTTAAAAACAAGAAAACAGAAAGAGGAAAAGCTAAGCAGTGCTTCCGCTATCAGCCAGCAGAGGGATCCAAGAGCCCGGAGTTTTAAGTTCGGTACAGCCTCGCCTCCAGCTGACCTCTGTGGCAGTTGGTGACTGAGCACAGCAGGGGAGGTGGGGCATGGGTGGGGTGCACTGGCCCTGGGATCGATGGATCCACTGCAGGGCTCGGCCTGGAACGGGACGGCACCGAAGCTAAGATCTGCGTTGGCTGAGAAGCTCTAATGGGAAAGCAACGCTCGCGGGGGCCTTGGGGAGCTAAAGGGCTCTATTCTTTACACACAGGTTTCTACCATGTCTGGTGAAGCACAGAGGGAGATGAAATGAAAGTTATCAGTTTGGTTTTACTGTTGAAAAAAAAAAAGAGGTGAGTCACTGGGGGTATGAGCTGTGGGAGAAGGAATCCCGGAAGAAGCTGCTTGCTATGCTCCACCCGCATTGCCCACTAAGTGCTGTGTGCTTAGTCGCCCAGTCGTGTCTGACTCTTTGCAACCCCATGGACTGTAGCCCGCCAGGCTCCTCTGTCCGTGGACATTCTCCAGGCAAGAATACTGGAGTGGGTTGCCATTTTCTCCTCCGGGGTATCTTCCCGACCCAGGAATCGAACCCACATCTGCTGCATCTCCTGTATTGCAGGTAGATTCTTTACCTGCTGAGCCATCAGGAAAGCACCCTACTACCCCCTTAGACAGGCTTAACTTCACCAAGACAGAGTGGGCACTGCTTCCAGAAATAGGCATCCAAGGGCCAGCTGTAGGGACTTCCCTGGTTGGTCTAGTGGCTTGGGCTCTGCGCTCCCAGGGCAGGGGGCCTGGATTCAATCCCTGGTTGGGGAACGAAATCTCACATGCCGCAACTAAGACTCAGTGCAGCCAAATAAATACAAATATTTTAAAAGGGGTGCCAGCTGTAAAGCCTGAGAGCACTCTTTGGAAGAAACCGCATCTTGACGCCGTGGCGCTGGTGCAGGCACACACACACCCAGCTTTCCCTAAGGCCCCTCCTGACTCCCCACCTCCACCCCCAAGGTGCCCTAGCTCCCACCTACCCTGGCCTTGCCTCCCCATCACACTTCTCTCCCAGCCCCTGACCCCTGGTGATGCATTCACTTCCCCACCAACAGCCAGTCCCTTTAAGGGCAGGGACTTTGTGGTGTGCAAGTTCTCAGGCTAAAACGGTTTGCAGCATATAAAATAATCATACCCTTGATCATGATTTACCGAACAAACAGTTCTTTAGGCCCAGACATACAGCACCAATTTCATTCTGGTCTGCCAGGTTGAAGGGGGAAAAAAAAAATCATGGTTTGTAAGTTGGGAAGTCTGGCTGTTAATATTTGCTCTACACAATGAGCTATGTGGCCATGCCCAAGACATTTAACTACTCAAGGTCATTCTCCTCATAAATAAGAGTGGGTGGGAGATGTTTTCCTGTCTCTCTATGTCTTAGACAAAAGAGTCAATAATGAAAAATGAGCAGTAGCTGAACGGTACTTTGAAAAGACAAACCCTGCACATTAAAATATCAGCAAGATTTGAGCTAAAGAACACACAGACGGGTTACAATTAGTAACTTACATATTTTGTACCTTATGATTGATTTTAATGCAATCTTTGAAAACGGAAATGGAATTTAATAATTTTGGATACATTTATAGATTCTTCATAATACCTCCCCCAACTGCTTTATATAGAGTTTAATTAGATTTAGATTGTAATAGGATTGGAATCAAAAGTTCTGTTTCTTGAGTATAATATCTGTACCATGAAAGTACTATAAAATATTACATCATACTTTGGACTACTTAGGAGTCCAATCTTAAAGTTTATCTCGGGTTCTCCTTTAAAACTATTAATAAAGCTAATAGTTTTACACATAGAGTATGCCATCTAAAAAAAAAATTAAAAGCTGCGCATTTGGGAAATGGACATATTTGGCATTGATGATATTTTATCTGGAGGCCAAATAGAGGACTCTAAGGCAGTGATGTTCCCTAATTACGAGGGCCCTAGGGGAACTGACTACAGACTTGGAGTAGCCAATTCCCTGGAGAAGCCTGGATGAGGAATTAGCAATTCCAGCCCAACCATTCATATAGGATTTTAGGCACATGGTTCAAATTCTCTATACTTGTGTCTTTGTCCATAAAAATGAAGGAACAGTCTCTACACGTTCGAATGCTATGAAATTCTGTCATCCATCTGGGCTATGTTTTGCTATGTGCTGAAGGTCCAGCCGTGAGCTGAAGTCACCAACCAACAGACCCAGTGACATCACCTCGTGTCACTGTCGTGGGGGGAGGAGGCTCACACAGATGGCAGGAAGGTGGCCTGCTGGTTGTTGGACAGAGAACAAAAGAGCAGCAATTTCCATCAAAGAGGGAAGAAGAAATGCTTCCAGAATCCATAGATACCCAGCCTCACACAATGCTACAAAACCATAAATGACTGAGGAGGAACAGTGGCCAAAATGCCAGCTTGGTGTCTGTTTATAAGGCAGGGAACCCTGCTGTGAGCAGCCTTTGGTCTGACCAGAGACTTAAGTGGACTTGCAACAGCCTCAGAAAACCCCAGGACCTCCACAGTCATCCATCAAGTAAGAGGCCTCTGGGCGCACACTGAACTTGGCAGCCGCATCTGCCAAGGATCAGACCACTGTTTATAAAGTCATATTTTAAAAGGCGGCAGTACCAGCAGAATTCTATTATTAGCAGAGACAATTTTAACATGGGTTCAGACTGACCAGCTGTTAACGCATATCCACTCCATATTTAAGAAAACCTAAAAAAACAAATAGGGGCTTCCCTGGTAGCTCCTTGGTAAAGAATCTGCCTGCCAAGCAGGAGATGCGGGTTGGATCCCTGGCTTAGGATGATCCCCTGGAGGAGGGAATGGCAACCCACTCCAGTATTCTTGCCTGGGAAATCCCATGAACTGAGGAGCCTGGCAGGCTATATAGTCCACGGGGTCGCAGAGTAAGACACGACTTAATAACTGAACCACCACCACCACCAACAACAACAAACAAATAGCATTTCAGCATCCAAAACTGGGAGCTCTGATTTAATGCTGATAAATCTATACAATGGAATACTACACACCCTTTAAGATAATTATGTAGATATATTGCACTTGTTGCTATAGAGAGATGCATGTGACAGAAATGTGTGCTCCATTGTTTCTCACTGTTCTGGCACTTAGAACAGCACACAGTAGATGCTCAACAAAGACTTGAATAAATACATGAATGAAAGACATTATTACAAAGGAGCAAATTAGAAGTATGCATCACATTTTTGTAAAGATATACCTATGGCACAGAGAAAGAATGAAATATAATCAGAACCTCAATACAGATATTTCAAAGTGATGGATGAGTCAATACTATTGTATTTTTGACAATGGGTATTTACTACTTTTATAACCGGAAAAATGAACTTATTGCTGTTTTACAAATAGGAATATTTGACACAAATCTACAAAAACTGGTAAAACGATTAATCAATATATTTAATTAGTACATCCTTCTCCCCACCTGCCAAAACATTCCAGCAATATAAAGGAATATATACTTACTTGTGTTATCCTGTGGATTTCAAGCTCAACTAGTTAGTATATCATGCTAATGACCTTCTTGTCAGAAGCGTCGACTGGAGAAAAAATACACAACTTAAAAGTTGCGAATTATGTTTTATTAGCAGAACTTTCCCTAGCCCAACCTGTGTATGTCTTCTGGGTAATCGGTGGCCAAAGTTATTAAGATAAACCACTTGGAAAGTCAGAGAAAGACAATACCAGGGGAAATGTTTCTTTTTAAATCACTAAATCAGTCTTTTTAAATCATTGAGAAGAACTAAAATATGTTTTGGAAAAAGACCACATTTCCTAACTTGAAATATATGTCATTGCTAAGAACTTGATACTTCCCCAACTGAGATGATGGTGCTCTTCTGCTAACAGATGTCCTCTATTAAACAAAGCAAGTGTGTCCCTCAGGGCTAAATAAGCAAACTAGACTCCAGTCAGCAATATTTGACCGGGTAGCTTTAAACTTACAATAGATTCATGGATTTTCTTGGCAACCTTGGCTTTCTCAAGAGCACAAAGTCAGAATGTCTTTGTAAAATATTTAATTCATTATCATAAATGTACAGCTATCAATAGAAGCAGCTTTTATGTTCAGATTTTTAAAAACTTGTCTAGGAATAATTTTAGATTTACCAAAAAGTTGCAAAGATAGTATAGAGGCTTCTTATATACACTTTATCCCTAATGTTAACTAAGGTGCCAACATTGGTTGGTTCTATTAATGCAACTCTAGACTTTGTTTGGAGAAGGCAATGTCACCCCACTCCAGTACTCTTGCCTGGAAAATCCCGTGGACGGAGGAGCCTGTAAGGCTGCAGTCCATGGGGTCACTGAGGGTTGGACACAACTGAGCGACTTCACTTTCACTTTTCACTTGCATGCATTGGAGAAGGAAATGGCAACCCACTCCATTGCTCTTGCCTGGAGAATCTCAGGGATGGGGAGCCTGGTGGGCTGCAGTCTATGGGGTCACACAGAGTCGAACACGACTGAAGTGACTTAGCAGTAGCAGTAGCAGCAGAACTTACTGAGGAGTCAGCCTCTCAGACTCTCTGAGGAGCCGCTCCAAAGATATAAGAAAGAGGCCTGGATATATTAGGAAATTTCTTCGGGAAAAAAAAAAATGTAGTGGAACATTAAAAGATCAACTGCTTATTTAAAAAACCAGATATCTCAAGTTAATGATGTTAATGCTTTGCGTATGGGAAATTGTAAGAGTCTGGGTTTATTGAAATTATTCCTTAGATATATATCTTAAACTTTCTAGGATCAGTATTCAGTTTTTCTCCACCCTGAATCCCCCCCAGGACTCACCTGAGGGGTAGCTGCAATGGATGAGGGCTTGATGGTGGAAAGCATTCTCTGTTAATGGAATGACAGGCAACATTTTTGCCGCAGGAGTAACATAGCTATACTTGCCACAGTGTAAGCTAAGGGTCATGGGGGTGGGGATGAGGGGGTTGGTTAAAAGAGAAAAATTGTGTAATATCTGCTGGTAAGGCTGCAATCATGTTCTCTGAGCTTCGGAAAGCCAGTACAGTATATATAATATTGTGTATACAATATTGTCAAAAGACTTTTCTTGCAGCACACAAACCCAAAGCGCCTTAATAAGCGAGTCCATCTCTGACTTTGTAGGCCCTGGCACGGCTGAATCCTGCCTATAAAAAAGGTGAGGTACACCTGTTTGCCAGGAACACATGTCACCTGGGCTCAGGGATCCCCGCCTCTGAATCTCTTCCTCTGTGGCTCTCCCTAATATGGATAGGAGAAAGAAAGTGTTAGTCACTCAATTGTGTTTGACTCTCTGCGACCCTATGAACTGGAGTCTGCCAGGCTCTTCTGACCTTGGGATTTCCCAGGCAACAACACTGGAGTGGGTTGCCACTCCCTTCTCCAGGGGATCTTCCCGACCCAGGGATCAAACCTGCATCTCCTGCATTGGCAGGCGGATTCTTTACTGCTGAGCCACCAGAGAGCCCTCTCCTCACTTGAGCAGGTACTATTTTCAAAACGCCTCATTACAGACCCAGAATGTACCTTCCACATGTAATAAGTAGCATCTGTGTTTCATGCTAGTGGTAGAATGCGGAGGAGCTGGGAACAGTTTAGAATGCATTGGGCAGTCTAAGGTCAATGGCCAGCTTGGCTGGGTGTGACGATCCTTTTCCTTCAGAGACTGCTTGTTCGGGTAAAGGTGAGCTCTACAGTCTGAACCACCTGTAATTAAAGCCTAGGGACAGGGAGCCTCTTAGGACTTTCCACAAGAGTGGAACCACTGGCTTCATTCGGCACAGTCTGGCTTCAGCTACGCAATCTCTCGCCTGCAGGAAGCTTTATTACCCAGGTTCCGCAAACCTGCTGGGACGTGGGCCAGCCCAGGTAAACCCCAAAGAGAACCACAGATTGCCACTGGCAGGAAATCAATCCTGGAAACGTACTTTCCACAGAAGAATCTGATAACAAAGGAAGGCTGGGTTGGCGCAAGGAGTTAGGTGTTTCCTAGCAATTCAGTTAACCCTTTTGCAACAAATGCCATACACTCTATCAGCGGTTCCAAGACTGGGGTTTTTCAATTTTCTAGCACGTCATTTCATTCACAGTTTTCTCTATAGACATCCTCAAGCATGCATTCCTGATCAGTTGCTCAGTCATGTGCGACTCTTTGTGACCCCATGGACTATGGCCTGCCAGGCTCCATTGTCCATGGGATTATCCCAGCAAGAATACTGGAGTGGGTTGCCATTTCCTCCTCCAAGGGATCTTCCCAACCCAGGGATCAAACTCCTGTCTCCTGTATCTCCTGTATTGGCAGGCGGATTCTTTACCACTGAGCCCCACCTGGGAAGCCCAGACATCCTCAAGGGCTTAGTAAAATTCTATACTAGCCATGGAGTTTTCTCCAGGCCATCTTGATTTCTTTCCTCCCAGAACACTTGCCTACTCATCTGTCCTACATGGTTTGATTAGCAGGATGTCTGGACTTGCATGCTACTTGCCTGCTGTGCGTGCAGACAGCCAATTACTGGGTCGCAAGTTCCTTGAGACAGAAACATAAACTTCAGTTTAGTTTAGTTCAGTTCAGTTCAGTCGCTCAGTCGTGTCTGACTCTTTGCGACCCCATGAATTGCAGGACACCAGGCCTCCCTGTCCATCACCAACTCCCAGAGTTCACTCAGACTCACGTCCATCGAGTCAGTGATGCCATCCAGCCATCTTATCCTCTGTCATCCCCTTCTCCTCCTGCCCCCAATCCCTCCCAGCATCAGAGTCTTTTCCAGTGAATCAACTCTTCTCATGCGGTGGCCAAAGTACTGGAGTTTCAGCTTCAGCATCATTCCTTCCAAAGAAATCCCAGGGCTGATCTCCTTCAGAATGGACTGGTTGGATCTCCTTGCAGTCCAAGGGACTCTTAAGAGTCTTCTCCAACACCACAGTTCAAAAGCATCAATTCTTTGGCGCTCAGCTTTCTTCACAGTCCAACTCTCACATCCATACATGACCACTGGAAAAACCATAGCCTTGACTAGACGGACCTTTGTTGGCAAAGTAATGTCTTTGCTTTTGAATATGCTATCTAGGTTGGTCATAACTTTTCTTCCAAGGAGTAAGCATCTTTTAATTTCATGGCTGCAGTCACCATCTGCAGTTTTGGAGCCCCAAAAAATAAAGTCTGACACTGTTTCCACTGTTTCCCCATCTATTTTCCATGAAGTGATGGGACCAGATGCCATGATCTTCGTTTTCTAAATGTTGAGTTATAAGCCAACTTTTTCACTGTCCTCACTTTCTGCCATAAGGGTGGTGTCATCTGCATATCTGAGGTTATTGATATTTCTCCCGGCAATCTTGATTCCAGCTTGTGCTTCTTCCGGCCCAGCGTTTCTCATGATGTACTCTGCATATAAGTTAAATAAGCAGGGTGACAGTATACAGCCTTGACATACTCCTTTTCCTATTTGGAACCAGTCTGTTGTTCCATGTCCAATTCTAACTGTTGCTTCCTGACCTGCATACAAATTACTCAAGAGGCAGGTCAGGTGGTCTGGTATTCCCATCTCTTTCAGAATTGTCCACAGTTTATTGTGATACACACAGTCAAAGGCTTTGGCATAATAAAGCAGAAATAGATGTTTTTCTGGAACTCTCTTGCTTTTATGATGATCCAGTGGATGTTGGCAGTTTGGTCTCTGGTTCCTCTGCCTTTTCTAAAACCAGCTTGAACATCTGGAAGTTTACGGTTCACGTATTGCTGAAGCCTGGCTTGGAGAATTTTGAGCATTACTTTACTAGCGTGTGAGATGAGTGCAATTGTGCGGTAGTTTGAGCATTCTTTGGCATTGCCTGTCTTTGGGATTGGAATGAAAACTGACCTTTTCCAGTCCTGTGGCCACTGCTGAGTTTTCCAAATTTGCTGGCATATTGAGTGCAGCACTTTCACAGCATCATCTTTCAGGATTTGGAATAGCTCAACTGGAATTCCATCACCTCCACTAACTTTGTTCATAGTGATGCTTTCTAAGGCCCACTTGACTTCACATTCCAGGATGTCTGGCTCTAGGTGAGTGATCACACTATCGTGATTATCTGGGTCATGAAGATCTTTTTGTACAGTTCTTCTGTGTATTCTTGCCACCTCTTCTTAATATCTTCTGCTTCTGTTAGGTCCATACCATTTCTGTCCTTTATTGAGCCCATCTTTGCATGAAATGTTCCCTTGGTATCTCTAATTTTCTTGAAGAGATCTCTAGTCTTTCCCATTCTGCTGTTTTCCTCTATTTCTTTGCATTGATCACTGAGGAAGGCTTTCTTATCTCTTCTTGCTATTCTTTGGAACTCTGCATTCAGATGTTTATATCTTTCCTTTTCTCCTTTGCTTCTCGCTTCTCTTCTTTTCTCAGCTATTTGTAAGGCCTCCCCAGACAGCCATTTTGCTTTTTTGCATTTCTTTTCCATGGGGATGCTCTTGATCCCTGTCTCCTTACAATGTCACGAACCTCAGTCCATAGTTCATCAGGCATTCTGATGGACTTACCCATCCTTTATTCCTCTTCTCAGCAATTATCAGACGAAAGGAGGCCCAGAATGCGTCAATGGATGTTTGTTCAAAAACAAAGTGAAAGAAGACTCTCCTTTGGCCCTCTTTGCTTCTAAAGGTAAAACCGGTGAGATTTTGGATAAGGAACACATAAGGGATTTTTTTCAACAGGAACATTTGACTTAGATGTTGTTTATCTGGGTGTAGTTCATCCACTTGGGAGGTATCCGTAACAATATTTAAATTGTTCACCGGGTTTCCAATCACCAGATGACTTTTGGTCCATTTCCTCCTATCATTGGTACTTTTGTGCCCAAGAATGCCTAAGCAAAGATCAGGGAAGAGAGGCCAGGCAGAAGAAAAATAAAGTCAAAGAACACTGGAGCAGGAGTTAGGAGACCTAGTTTTTTATTCTCATTGCATAGAAAAGCAGAACAGACTGTCCTGGTTCCCTGAACAAGCCACACACTTCACAGTGCCAAGCCTCTATCTATGCCTGGCAAACCCTGCTTCTCTCTCAAGTCCAGGCTCAGATAGAACGTTCTCTGGGAAGTTCAGCAACAGCCTCAAGCAGAATTAATTGCACCCTGTTATATCCCCTTAGCCTTATGTTGTAACTGGTTGTACTTGTGTCTTCTTTACATTAAACTGTGAAATTCAATGAGTTGCACAAGGGAGTCACTCACAACATTTAAAACATGTTTTTAGTTTGTATTACTTCATCATGAGAATAACTGAGGTATAGAGAATTGAAGTGACTTATTCAAAGCTCTGAACTGAATCTGCCCTAAGGTATGGGCACTGCTTTCTGTGTTCCACCCATCAAACACAAGTGGAATAGGAAGAGCTGGATAAGTCGTGGGAGCCTGCCTGCCTGTGAGCTGATGGCAGCCTCGGAAAAAATCCTGCGTCTGGCTGGGACATTTGCCTGTGTGGTCCAGAGTCCCCTCCCAGGCATCCCAGGAGGCTCTCCTAAGGGAACCCCTCTCCTCTATGGGCTTTTCCACAGTTGAAGTAGAAACTCATGATGAGTAGCTGATCTGGTTAAAAACTCTTAGTCATTCCGCAGACGAGTTTCATTGGAAAAGGTCATTGGTTCAGATCAGCAGCTGTGAACAGGGCCCCACCCTGGTCTTCATCGCCATCATTTTACAACCACCTGCCCGCCTTGCTGGCAGTTTCTACAAGGTGGTGGCGGTTTCTCACTCAGGGTTATTGAACTCCAGGGTCTCAGATGTGATGCCCGTCCCCCCTGATCACAACCCACCTCATTTCCAGCTAGACTACTTCCTCCCACCAGCTCACAGGCTCTGGGCTCCTGGGGACCTCCAACCCTTCTTCTCTTGGTTCCCCCACCTCACTTGGCCCCACTGCCATCCCAACATCCCATTTTTAACTGAAAAACTCTCAGTAAGAGGAAGACTATTCTATCCTTTTAGTGAGATTCTGAAGTTGAGCATACTATCGGTCTTCTTCCTTTTCTTCTTTGTCAAGGTCAGCAGGAAGCAATGATCTCTCTTTTTCACGTTCTTCTAATTAACCAGGACTTTCTCTGCTTCCATTTACAAATCCTCTTCTTGGAAGTGTACTCGTAGGCACAGGACTGCACTCTCCTGGACAACTAGACACAAACTGTTCTTGGCTCCCGTAAGACAAGAACGACATTTTTTTGATCTTAGTTTTGCTCCAGGGAAATTAATGGCTAATTTAAGTTCTTTGAGACACTCTAATCAATCAGTCTGTCCAGAAGACGCCATAGCTTCATCTTCAGTACTTCGTTATAGTTGTTTAAATGCTTTCTTCGTATTAGCCACTTGGCTTCCCCTCTGGAGCATTCCATGCCCTCCATCCAGCCGCACCCTGCTGATTTCTAGTTTCTCTTTTTCCCTCAGCAGGTTCTGGGTACTGCTAGAGAAGGTCATCAAACATTACAAGACCATGTTGAATTTGTGCCTTTTCACTCCACAAGACATCACTGTATCCATCTTGAGGTCCCATCAGCACCTTAAACTTCGTGTGTTTAAAACCAGACCTCTGCTGTGTCTAGTTCTGTGACTGGTGTGACCAATCTCCTGGTCACCAAGCCTTGAAATCAAAGAGAAATTTCTTCTTTTCCTCCTCTGCTAACATTCCAGTCATCAAATTCTCTCTCTTTTTTTTTTTTAACTGCAGTATATTCCTTCTCTCACTCCCCTGCAGGCTGGTACACTGTCCCAGTTAGATTCCTATGATAACCTCTTAACTGATCTTCTTATGTCCTCCAACCTCTGGCCACAGTTTCATCTTATTTGATTTGGCTAAAGTTCTATGCTCACAAAGCCACTAGCTTTATTCTCTGCCAAATAAAGCTCACACCCATAATGCAGCCAGTCAAAATCTTCCCTGCCTTGATCCTCACCCTCAACATTATCCACTGCTGATTTCATGCAGAATGAAACAGATCAGAGTGAAGAGAACAGAACCTGTCAGAGTGCACCCCACACATTAAGGATAAATACTGCCATGAAACTCCTGGTTCCTAATATAATCTCTTACGACTGCTACTGCTGCTAAGTCGCTTCAGTCGTGTCCGACTCTGTGAGACCCCAGAGACGGCAGCCCACCAGGCTCCCCCGTCCCTGGGATTCTCCAGGCAAGAACACTGGAGTGGGTTGCCATTTCCTTCTCTAATGCATGAAAGTGAAAAGTGAAAGGGAAGTCACTCAGCCGTGTCCGACTCTAGCGACCCCATGGACTGCAGCCTACCAGGCTCCTCCGTCCATGGGATTTTCCAGGCAAAAGTACTGGAGTGGGGTGCTATTGCCTTCTCCGAATCTCTTATGAAGGGTCAGGCTATACGAAGGGTCAGGCTAATGTTTGAAAACCACTGATCTCTGTACCATTAGCTATTCCCAAACGTGCCCTGTGATTTTCTCTTTCATTTTGAAATTACAAAATGCTTGGCGTACAAGAGAAAAGTATAGAGGATGATACGACAAACAACTGCTTGTCAAATCTTGTGTCATATTAAGATTCAAAAATATATATACACGATCCAGAGAAAACTCTAATTTGAAAGGACACTTTCATCCCAATGTTCATAGCAGCAAAACCTATTTATAATAGCTGGGACGTGGAAGTAACCTAAGTGTCCATCAACAGGCAAATGGATAAAGAAGATGTGGTACACATATATAACGGAATACTACTCAGCCATAAAAAGAATGAAATAATGCCATTTGCATCAACAGGGGGTAGACCTAGAGAGATGACACTAAGTAAGTCAGAAAGAGAAAGACAAATACCCTACAATATTACTTATAGGTGGAATCTAAAATGAGCTTATTTATGAAACAGACGCCCAGACATAGAAACAAATTTACGGTTACCAAAGGGGAAAAGGGGTAGGTGAAGGATAAATTAGGAGTTTTGGATCAGCAGATACAAACCAGTATATATGAAATAAAAACAAAGTCTTACTGTATAGCATGGGGAACTACATTCAATATCCTGTAATAAACCATAATGGAAAAAAATATTAAAAAGAATATGAGTGTGTATATATATATATGTATCTAAATTACTTTGCTGTACAGAAGAAACTAACACAACACTGTACGTCAATTATACTTCAATTAAATGTATAAATGCATGTATATAAATATGTCACTACGTATGTGTTTTTTGTGTGTGCATATATACATATATATAGATGACTGTGTATACACATATGACAGGGAAGCCTGGTGTGCTGCAGTCCATGGGGTCGCAAAGAGTTGGATACAACTGAGTGACTGAACAACAACAAATAGATCATCTATGTCTACCAAACAGGTAACTGAGATCTAGCGTCCTGTAATCACTCATTCCTTTCCTCCTTTCCTCCCTCCCCAGCAGCAGGCACTACACACTAAATTTGGTGTTTTTCATTCCCACTAATGTTTTCATATGAAAATATTGAGATTATAAAAGTATATAACTACCTGTAATGATTAATTTTAAAAACACAAAATTAAAAATCCATAAATGATATATATATAGGGGTTTTTTAATCTTTATATAAACTTTGCACCTAATGTTCTGCAGCCTTCTTTCTTAATTTAATGTTTTGTGTTTTTCCCATGTTAATTGCTATGTGATTCTCTGATTCATTTTCTCTGCTGAATATTTTCCAATGTATTTGTCCCTCCTCCTATGGACAGACAGACAGGTTATTTCCTTTATTTGCTGTGACAAACAAGGCTGCAGTGTGGTCTTCTTGACAAGGCTGCAGTGTGTGCCTGGAAGGGGATTTCTTTTCAGTCAATCCTAAAGGTAATCAACCCTGCATATTTACTGGAAGGACTGATGCTGAAGCTCCAATACTCTGGCCACCTGATGCAAGGAACTGACTCATTGGAAAAGACCCTGATGCTGGGAGAGATAGAAGGCAGGAAGAGAAGGGGGTGACAGAGGATGACATGGTTGGATGGCATCACTGACTCAATGGACATGAGTTTGAACAAACTGTGGGAGATAGTGAAGGACAGGGAAGTTTGGCATGCTGCAGTCCATGGGGTCGCAAAGCGTTGGACATGACTGAGCAACCGAACAACTTCAGGTCTTGGGCCAAACTGTTCCCTTTACCTGGAAGGGCCTCCTCCCTATCTCTACCTCTGAAAACCTCACTCATCCCTAAAGTCACTTCTCAGAGGCTGATTCCTTCCGTGCCCTTCCAATCCACTGGGTCAAAGCAAAACCCCTTCCGCCACCTGCAGTTTGTGTCACAAAGTGATGCCATCACATACTTGTCCTGGGGTGGTTTGGGTACTTCTCCTATATCCCTAGCAGGCCTTATGAACAAGCACTGTCTCACATGACCTTAAGTCCATTTCCTTCACTTAGAGCCTGGCACATATATCTGTCTGGAGTGAACCCTCAGTGAATGAACACGGAGTCCACCGAGCTTGTTTTCCTTCTTTTGGTACTAAGTACTGCTCTCAGCGCTTCCCAGGTGGCTAAGTGGTAAAGAATCCACCAGCCGATACAGGATATGCAGGTTCAATCTGGGTCAGGAGGATCCCCTAGAGAAGGAAATGGCAACTCACTCCAGTATTCTTGCCTGGGAAATCCAAAGGACAGAGGAGCCTGGCGGGTCATAGTCCATGGGGTAGCAAAAGAGTTGGACATGACTTAGTGGCTAAACAACAACAACTGCTCTCAGCGTGGGATGACACATATCTAATGACAACAGTCTGCTGTATTCCTGTGCCTTTCCCCACAAGGGCAAAGAGAAGCCTGTCTCTACCATCTACATGCTGCGTTGGGAGAAGCCGGGCACTCTCAGCTTGATAACCACCTGGGGGCAGATGCCTGTAGGCAGCTGTGCGTGCGCACTCGAGTGCACTCAGTCATTCAGTCAGGTCTGACTCTTTGTGACCCCATGGAATGTAGCCCACCAGGCTCCTCCATCTATGGAATTCTCCAGGCAAGAATACTGGAGTGGGTTGCCATTCCTTCTCCAGGGGATCTTCCTGACCCAAGGATCAAACCTGCACTGCAGGCAGATTCTTTACCACTGAACCATCAGGGAAGCCCTCTGTAGACAGCTGCTTCTGCATAAAGATCAAGGGGAGAAATCTTCCTCCTCTTCAAAGCACCCAAGATATTACATTTATGCCAAAAATTTTGTAAGAATTTTGTTCAGGGAGTTCCCTGGTGGCAGTAGTTAGGATTCCAGGCTTTCATTGCCATGGCCCAAGTTCAATACCTGGTTGGAGAACTGAGATCCTGTAAGCCACATAGGGTGGCAAAAAAAAAAAAAGTATTTTGTTCAGAACTTAAAGCAAACTGAAGGCAGATAAGATTGTTACCAAAATACAGGGTGGGGTTTAGCAGGGGTCAGTTTCTGAGCTCGGTGCTGTGCCTTTTCAGCCAACAGATGCTCATTGCCATCGTGTAGGCAGCAGGTCATACAAGATGTCTGCTCCTCTTTCCTTTACCAGGCCCCTGTGACCTTAGCAATGATCCTGCAACTTTAGGCTGGGGAGAGAGTCACAAACAGCAAGTGTGTTTTCAATGGCTGCTGGCGTGGCTTCAGAATCCTCAGCCAGGGCCAGGATTGTGGGGGTGAAGGTGCCGGTCCACCTGCAGACGTTCATCATCCCCTCATCCCTCCAAGTTCAGTGCAATGGAGATGAGGGCATGGTAACAGACTTCTTCCTGATTCCAAAGTAGAGATTCGTGCTCATTGTACTTCTCAGTTAGGCATGGGAAAGGTTAAAACAGGAGATGTGAAAAAATCAGTTCAAGAATCCAATGCTGCAAGCCTCTTTCCATTTTTTCAGAAGTTCAAAGTAGTGACTTACATGATGGCAAGTTGATACCTGTGTATACCAGCCTCATAAATTAGTAATATAACATGTCCAGCTCACAGGACTTTTAGAAACAGCTCACTATTCCATGCCATATGACCTACCAAACAGAGAAAAACAGAACAAGTACTCTCAAGCTGGCCTGCTTCTATTTGGATTGACAGAAATGTCAGCTGAAGCTCTGAAAATCCAAGTCTTATGGAGTTTAAAGCTCAGAAACAGGCTAAACAACAACATGCAAACTTAGGTGTAACTATAAAAAATCAAACTCCTGACTGTTGTTTGGAGGTTATGGGGTTTGTAGAAAGGGCCAAGAACAACCAATTCTCTTTACTGTAATATAACCTCAAGTCTCAGATGACATCTGATTATAATCTGTGCAAACTGCTACCTGAGTGCCTGTTTTTCCAATTGAGTTGAAATGCGCATGTCCACAGTTTCTGCGTCAGCTGCCCACCGTCCCCGCCCCCCCCCCCTCCCCCCGGCGCTGTGAATTTTACAGACACACACCAGGTGATCATCGCCTGGGTCTTGCCACACACCACCTGTGGGCCCTGGATGATTTAAACATCCATTGTATCACAGCTGAGAGACAGACAATGCCTTCCAGGCCTCGCTCAAATCTCATCTTCTTATGGAGGTGCAAATGAAAAAATGTTGCCTGCCATTCCAGTAAACAATGAATGCTGCCCACCATCAAGCCAACAGCCACTGCAGCTGCCCCCAACGGTGCATCCTGAGGGCAATTCAGGGTGGAGAGAACAGGTTTCTGGCCCTACAAAGTTTAAGATGCACATCTAAGGAATAATTTCAGTGAGTGCAAAGGGTCTTGTCTCTTCCCAAAGATAGAAAAGCACTAAAATCATTAACTCGAGATATCTATTTTCTGTGACTAACAGTAACCTTTGATGTTCAATCACATGTTATGTTTTCAGCAAGAACTCCTATATAGCCTGGCTCCAGGGAATCCCCCTTAGGGTCTTTCAAAAGCATTTGCTGAGTGCTGTGCTTTTTAAAAATTTTTTTTAATTTAAAATTTTTATGTGCTGTTATTTTTTTTAATTTATTTTTAATTAGAGGATAATTGCTCTACAGTGTTGTTGGTTTCTGCTGTACAACAATGTGAATGAACCATCAGTATACATAGGTCCCCTCCCTCCTACCCACCCCCATCCCATCCCTCTAGGTTGTCACAGAGCACCAGGTCGAGCTCCCTGTGTCACACAGCAACCTCCCACTCACTAGCTAGCTATTTTATACATGGTAATGTATGTTTCAGCGCTGCTCTCTCAATTCGTCCCGCCATCTCCTTCTTCCCCTGCTATGCCCACAAGTCTGTTGTCCGTGTCTGCTATTTCTGAAGCACCTGGAATTTATTTTGTTTTTGACAGCTCACAAGAAATCCGTAAGAAATAAGGAGGGAACCCTAGTACACAGAAAACTTAGTCATTAACTGGAATGAGGCATATTCAATGTCCATATGGTATCTCTGCTCAGCTATAACAAATATACCTCAAAATGAACACAACCAACCAAATGAACACAACCAACAACAGGTTTGGTCTCTTCCCTAAACCTATTTCTGTCCCATGTTCCTTGTTCCTGTTCAGTAAATAGCTTCACCAGGTGCTCAAGTCAGAAACCAGAGATATATTTTTTTCCTCATCTCACTCCTCTTTATCTAGTTGCCAATAATTATTATTGAGGGTAGGAGGAGAATGGGGTGACAGAGGATGAGATGGTTGGATAGCATCACTGATTCAATGGATATAAGTGTGAGCAAACTCTGCGAGATAGTGAAGGACAGGGAAGTCCGGTGTGCTGCAGTCCATAAAGTCTCAACGAGTTGGACAAGACTTCGTGACTGAACAACAATGACTCATATACGGAGCATTTATTCTATGCTGGGCACCATTCTAAGTTCTTTGCATATTATTAACTCACAATCACTACTTACCACTCTATGGAATGGGATCTGTTCTTTCTACCTGTTGTACAGATGACAAAAGAGGTTAAGAGTCCACCCAGTCAGGAAGTAGTGGAGCCAGAACCCAGAACCACGTAGGCTCACTTGAGAGGCCATGTCCGGAATGTCTGCACTATTCAGGAAATGATTTCTGTCTCAACTTCATTTATTCAAAGTGAAAAAGTGAAGTCGTGTCCGACTCTTTGCGACCCATGGACCACAGCCTACCAGGATCCTCCGTCCATGGGATTTTCTTTCTTTTTTTTTTTTTTCTTACAAAAGTTTATTCTTAAATGTACAATAGGTTCCAAGACAACACTTCATTCTAGCTATAGGTGGCAACAGATATTACAGCAGGGAATCCAGGTGTTTAATCAGGAATGGAACTAAGGGTCATCATTGCCTCAGGCACAAGGAACAGCTTACTTTTTGCCAGATTTCTTAATTCCACCGGTGGCCAGGGGGCCTTTCCCCGCGGCCTTTGCTTTTAGCTCCTCAAGTTTCTTCTGCTCCTCCTTCTGCTTCTGCTTGAATGCCTTATCTTCCTCGTCCATCTCCTTGGCTTGCTTCTTGGGCTGCTTCAGGGGCTTCTTCTTGCCACCTTCCAGGCCCGACATGGCGCCTGCCGCCCCTTCCCCAGACCCTGCCACCGGACTGTCCATGGGATTTTCCAGGCAAGAGTACTGGAGTGGATTGCCATTTCCTTCTCCAGGGGATCTTCCTGACCTAGGGTTCGAACCCGGGTCTCCCGCATCGTAGGCAGACGCTTTACCATCTGAGCCTTCTAAAATGCTGCCGCTGCTGCTGCTAAGTCGCTTTAGTAGTGTCCGACTCTGTGCGACCCCATAGACGGCAACCTACCAGGCTCCCCCGTTCTCCAGGCAAGAACACTGGAGTGGGTTGCCATTGCCTTCTCCTTCTAAAATGCATTAGTCCCTAAATGTGGAAGCAATAATTTTGATAATCAGAACTGTCCAGGTCCTTCATCTTCTGGATGCCAGTGGTCCTGATGCGGCTTGGGTAACGGAAGTACCGATGCTCAAGAAGATTGGACCATGTCTGCAGTGAACCTAGGGCTTTACTGGGAGGTTGTTCTTAAATAAAAGTTCTAACAGGACCTAATTTACTTGTGTTTTGATGTTTTTCCTTCAAAGTGGAATATGTCAGTAAGTATTAGTTTAACTGAAGACTTGATTAATCAAAGCTACATGGAAGCAGGTACACTGTCATTAATACCAACAAGGCACTTCCACTCTAAACACCATTAAGAAACAGACAACTCTTCCCTCTTGGAGGCTGTATTGATCTCGGAGGCAAAGTAAGCTGGAAAGCAGAAGGCCCAAATCCTCTCCTCAAATTAAATGAATCACATACTTAAAAATAAACCACAATCCTTCTGGCACTAGTAGCGCCATCTGTAAACTGAGAATGCTAAAGGCCAATGACTTGATATTTCTGAATTAAAGTTGAAAAAAAAAAAAAGAATGTCATTACAAGCTTAAGACAAGATAAATATGGGTCTAGAAAGTGTCACTTTCAAGTTTTAAGTTTACCCAGTATCTAATAACCAATTATATAAGCCCACCATCCGGTCAGCATTCAAATGAGATGATTTTAAACTCCAAGGAGTGCGTTCTCAAGTCCCAGGGTGCCAATAGAAAACAAAAGCCACAATACCAGCCAGAAGCTATTCGAGCAAGTTCCACAGATCATATGGTCTTGGCCAGAGACAAGCACTTATTGTTGTGAGAAAAGTCAAGGTCAGCACAGTACTTGCAGTTCCACTGCCCCATGCTCCCTTACACAAAGGATCCTAGTTATCTACTGAGAAGTTGCAATTATTCCCCAGCTTGCCATTTCAGCCTTACAGGCCACTTCTCCCACTCCAGAGAATTCAGCTAGTTTGGACATTCCTGAATAACAACCCCAAATAATGTTTGTTTTCTGGCTTACTTTTATATGACATCCTAAAAGATGGAAAAGGCTTCCCTGGTGACTAGTAAAGAATCCACTTGTAATGCAGGAGAACACCCGCAATGCAGAAGACACATGGGTTTGATTCCTGGGTTGGGAAGATCTTCTGGAGAAGGAGCTGGCAACCCACTCCAGTATTCTTGCCTGAGAAATCCCCAGGACAGAGGAGACTGGTGGGCTACAGTTCATGGTATCTCAAAGAGTCGGACACAACTTAGTGACTAAACCACCAACCAACAAAAGATGGAGAAAGCAAAAAATAATAGTGTGTGTGTGCTCACTTGTGTCCGACTCTTTGTGACCCCATGGGCTATAGCATGCCAGGCTCCTCTGTTTGTGGAATTTTCCAGGCAAGAATACTGTAGTGGGTTGCCATTTCCTTCTCCAGTGGATCTTCCTAACCCAGAGACTGAACCTGTGTCTCTTGTGCCTCCTGCATTGGCAGGCAGGTTCTTTACCACTGCGCCACCTAGGAAGCCCAAAATAGTAAGCTAGAAGAGATTTCAGCTTAAGTGTGATTTTTAGATAAGCATTGCCAGATAAAAGTACACAGTTAAGAGGAGAAGGATTCTAAATCCAGCCTGATTTTTTTAAAGAATACCTTTAAAATACTCGGCCAGTGTAGTGCTTTCTTTGCTCTATAAGTTTCACCCCTTTCCCTTCTTTTGCTCTCAGTAGCCAGCCGAGACTTCTGAAAAGGAGAAGTACCTCTGCTGGTCCTTGCTGGTCCTTCAGAATGAGCTCTTTCTTGCAAAAAAAGACTTTTCTTGACTTTTTCTTGTAAAAGAATGTGCTGTGGATTAAAACAAGAGAAAATCACACTTGTGCACACCAGCCTGATCCTAACCACCGAGAGAGCAGCTTGGCCTCTTCTGTTAATCTTCCTGGAGGTAGCCAGGTCTGCAGCGGTAGGCCAGTCCATTATCTATAATATGATCATAAATACTTATCACCTCTTCTGTCAAAGAAGTCCCATTGCTTCATAGGCATTATCTTAACACTCTCCAAATGTCTTCAAAAGGATGTTAGTCAGCTGAGAGTGAGTTAATTATAAATAGGCACTAAGTTTCTCCTTCTTGCATCTCATTAAACTACAAGAAATCTCAATTCAGCTTAATATTAATACAACTGCTCTATTGGATTAGCGACTCCTAAATGACAGGCTGTGGGCTCCCATTTCCTTTGTATTCCCCGGTGGGCATTAAACATTCTGGTTCTCCATAAAAAGGATGACTTTAATTAGTCTCACTGACTCACCAACCAAACTACAAACCCGATGCACAAGCCCACTACGGGTCGGAAAGGGAGAGTCAGCACCTCCAATTCCTCTGTGAACCATCAGGGTTAAAACATTTCCCTGTCATCTGCTTTCCAGAAAGGGTTTAGTGTTCTTGAGTGGTAACACATTCCCTCCCTTTGATCTGATTTTTGGGGAAAGAGGAGAGCTGGTCCTATCTGTTAAAGACCTAATGTGACCCATTTTAGTCTGGGAAGGGCTTTAAAGATCACTTACTTAGGAAAGGGCAAATAGGTGTCAACCCTTGGTAACTGGCTTCCTGGGGTCCTGCACTGAGAGGCACCCCTCCCCCCGACCTCACCAGTGAGCTCCAGGGAAGCTGCTGTGATCCATGTACAAGTCTGCCACCAACCCCAGGCTCAGGAGGGGGCCAGGGCACAAAGCCATGTATTTGCCATCCCTGAGCTGATTGTATGACAAAGAGCTAGCAATTCCTAGTCTACTGTTTTCCTTAATTTAGTTTTTCAAAAAGTAGAAGTCACAGCAGTCATAAAAAAAAAAAAGGAAAAAAAAACAATATTTATGTTTTTGCAACAACAGTTTTAAGGAAAATAGATGTTCCCTGAAAAAGACACTGGCAGAGGTCCTCACTGGTGTTCCTAGAGACAGTCAAAGGCAGAATTTCTAGACACATCTTCACCTACACCCTGACAAGGACCACCACCGAGAGCCTCATGGGTGAGAGGACTGAGAAGGACTGGGTGGTTCTTCTGTGGTTCCTGGCTTCTGCTATTAGACTTCACAGGGATCAGGGAAAGAAAAGAAACAGATTTGAGAATCACTTAAAAGGGAGCGATTCCTGGACTTCCCTGGTGGTACAGTGGATAAGAATCCGCCTGTCAATGTAGGGACACGGGTTCGATCCCTGGTCTGGGAAGATTCCACATGCCGTGGAGCAACTAAGGCCTGCTCATATCACGACTGCTGAGCCCGTGTGGTGCAACTGCTGAGGCCAGTGTGCCTAGAGCCTGTGCTCTGCAACAAGAGAAGCCACCACGATGAGAAGCCCGCGCACTGCAATGAGTAGCCCCTGCTCGCCACAGCTAGAGAAAAGCCTGCAAAGCAATGAAGACCCAGTGCAACCAAAAATTAATAAAAATTTTTAAAAAGATGTAAAAAAAAAAAAGTGATTCCCAAAGCCAAAGAAAAGTATTAAACAGAAAAATCAATGTGATGCTCATTTTGATAGGGGGAATAATGGAGAATCAGTTTCTTGAACTTGAGCTAGCAAAGCTCTTAGATCAGTCAGTCAATAGTATTCACATTGTTTTCTGCTCTGTTCTTAACACTGATGGACCAAATGGGCACACACAAGGCAAATGACATGGTTCCTTTCCCCGCAAGCTTATATAATCTCTCTGCCTCTCCCCTGCGGTGGGTTTGGGCGCCAGAGGCCAGGTCAGGCCTCTGGAGAGCAGCTGGCCTCCCAACATCTACTCTGTGTTGTCAGCCAACTGCTCCCAGGTGAGAGGAACGTTTTTGGCAGCAGCCGTAGTACACAGCAGGCAAGAGACCTTAAGAAAAGGCAAGGGAGAGGAGGCAGGCATGTGATTCTGGAGACAAATAAACACAATTAGCTATGCTAGAAACAAACTGAAAAGACTCAGTGGGAAGGCTGATTCCTTCTGCCAAGAGAGAAAAACCAAAGGAAAATTCATTTTAAAAGAAACCTTTTACTTCCCCTTGGCAGCCAGAGCACCATGACAATCATATTTTCTGTGAAGTCCTTTTCATTATGGGCTTTTCCACCCTTTCAAACACTAGCACAATCAAGGTTTTTGACTGCTTTATCAGTCTTGCTGCCCAAAGAGAATCCATGAATATTTCAGGTCGATCCTTTCATACCTGGAGATGACAATTATAAGACTTTCACAGCCGTTCTGTCCCTGTGTACCTAAATAGACCCTACCTGTAACAATGACTGGGTGATTGAATTCATAGAAATCAATAGTGTTGTCCCTAGGGGTCTATTTTTCCACTTCCAGAATCCAATCCTGTAGTGGAGGATTAGCTACAGCAGAGGGGTCTAATGGCTACCCTAACAGGATATGGTGTTTAATAGGACAGGCCCTGGAGTTAGGCAACTTGGATTTGAATCCTGACTCTGCCTTGGATGACCTTGCTGCTAAGTCACTTCAGTCATGTCCGACCCTTAGCGACCCCATGGACTATAGCCCACCAGGCTGCTCCATCCATGGGATTCCCCAGGCAAGAGTACTGGAGTGGGGTGCCATTGCCTTCTGCTGTGTTCACCTGCTGCTGCTGCTGCTAAGTCGATTCAGTCGTGTTCGACTCTGTGCGACCCCATAGACTGCAGCCCACCAGGCTCCCCCATCCCTGGGATTCTCCAGGCAAGAACACTGGAGTGGGTTGCCATTTCCTTCTCCAATGCATGAAAGTGAAAAGTGAAAGTGAAGTCGCTCAGTCGTGTCCTACTCTTAGCGACCCCATGGACTGCAGCCTGCCAGGCTCCTCCGTCCATGGGATTTTCCAGGCAAGAGTACTGGAGTGGGGTGCCATTGCCTTCTCCATGCATGACCTTGGGAATATAATTTAACCTCCTTGTGCCTCACTGTCTTCACCTATAAAATAAGGATATGGAGGTACCTGACTAACAGGGTTGTTGACATTTAAAGAATTACGATAAAAGAGCCCTCATCTTTTAGAAATCCATTCTGAAATGCTCACAGATCATGATATGATGGCTGGGGTTTGCTTCAAAATTGTCTGGAGGTAAGGTGTATGCAGAGAAGTTGGCCATGAGTTGGTAACTGTTGAAGCTGCGGGATGGTTGCACATGGAGGTATATTCTACCATTCTATCTGCCTCTGCCGGAAATGTTCCATAATAGTAACTTTAAGAGAGAGAGATGATAGTACAGATAAAAACTGCTAGCACACATGTGCTCAACTAATGCGATCTGCCCTAGATCAGAGGAAGCCTCGAGGCTGTCGTTCCCAGGTCCAAAAGACAGGGATGCCTGCCTCGCTAGAGACATGGGTGGGCTCTGGGACAAGCAAGGTGGCGGGTCAGGGGGTTGCAGCTGAGATCTTCACTGTCACTCTAGGCTACCCATTATTGCCCAGCATTTTCATTATCAAACCTGTTTGTGTTTTTTTTTTGGCTGCACTGTGAAGCATGTGGGATCTTAGTTCCGTACCGCCTGCAGTAGCAGTGCCAAGTCTTAACCACTGAGGATGTGTTGTGTGTGTTTTAGTCATTAAGTCGTGTCCGACTCTTGTGATCCCATGGACTGTGCCTGCCAGGCTCCTCTGTCCATGGGATTCTCCAGGCAAGAATACTAAAGTCGGTTGCTATTTCCTTCTCCGGGGGATCTTCCCGACCCAGGAATTGAACCCGGGTCTAGTCAAGGCTATGGTTTTTCCCGTGGTCATGTATGGATGTGAGAGTTGGACTGTGAAGAAAGCTGAGCACTGAAGAATTGATGCTTTTCAACTGTGGTGTTGGAGAAGACTCTTGAGAGTCCCTTGGACTGCAAGGAGATCCAACCAGTCCATCCTAAAGGAGATCAGTCCTGGGTGTTCATTGGAAGGACTGATGCTGAAGCTGAAACTCCAATACTTTGGCCACCTCATGCAAAGAGTTGACTCATTGGAAAAGACCCTGATGCTGGGAGGGATTGGGGGCAGGAGGAGAAGGGGACGACAGAGGATGAGATGGTTGGATGGCATCACCGACTCGATGGACATGAGTTTGCGTGAACTCTGGGGGTTGGTGATGAACAGGGAGGCCTGGCATGCTGTGATTCATGGGGTTGCAAAGAGTTGGACACAACTGAGTGACTGAAATGAACTGAACTGAACTCCTGCATTGCAGGCAGATGATTTACCAACTGAGCTATGAGGGAAGCCCAACCACCAGGGAAGTCCCATCATACTTGTGTCAAAGTGATCATTATTAGTCTTCCATGCTTTGAAAGTAAGTCAACCACATCCATTCAATGATTCATGACCCTGTATCATTTAGTCAGTTACACCTAATCTCAGGTTAGAGTTTAGAAGAGCTGGCAGGTGGCTCCAAATGAAGCTACTATCACCTGAGCTAAAAGCAAAGGATTGCCAAGTTTTGATGGTCTGTGCAGCTATTTGACACACACATATGTGGCTTTGTAGGCATAGGAAATCATGAAAAAAAGCTGGATGCACCACCCCGAGACCCTGCCCCCTGCCCCCAGAGCCAATGCTTCCAGTAGGTTCAAGGAACCACATATATAAATTTAGCAACTCCCACCTTCTGGAATCTGTTATATAGGGTGATGAACTGAGCAGACAGGAAATCCCACCCTGGACCCATTCCAGGCTATAGAAGCTTTGTAAAGGAGCCCTAAATTAAACACAAACTCATCTGCCACAGGCCCTTTCACAAATAACGAATCTATAACCAGCTCTGACACTTTCTAACTATAGTGACCTTGGGCGAGCCACTTCCTTTCTTTTTCTCATTGGTAAACTGGGATCTCTCTCTCCTAAATTTGTTTCAAGCAGTAGAGACAACGTAAAGAAACACTGCACTGCACAATGCCTGGCACATAGGAATCTTCAATAGAGTAGGTATTCATCAAAATAGTAGGTATTTTGTGTTTCAGTATGCCTTCACACACATGAGCGTATTATTATTATTACATCCTGTGGAATTAGGTTAATGTATCTAGACACAATGGTCCTCCAAGCCATGAGACACATCACAGTCACATAACTGTAAACAGTCTAATATTTTCTTTTTCTTTCATGGGACAAAATTGTGCATGCACTTCATGAATTAATCGGAACCTCTTCAGCACAATGAGATCTGACGAATCCGTTTCTACCTGCTGAAATGCTGCCCAGTTTCAATGAAATTCTTGGCACTTTATACCTGAACCTGTCTGTCTGGGTGACATTCTACAACTGCAGCCAATTCCAATCTCAGCATGAGTCCATGCGTGAAACTAACTAATGCCACTTTATAAAGTGCTCAGGGTTCCTGGCAACTCAAGAGAACAATATTGATGCCCTCATCTTGCTTAAGTGCAGGAACAGCAAGCTAAGATTGAACTCCTGGAATGAATCCTTTGGACAGGGTGAAATACACCATGGAGAATTTAAATTTTCTAATTCAAGAGCCATTACTCTCAACATTGATTTTTACATCCTCCTCTTTTTTTCTTCCATAATTTATACAAGCAGTTTGAGTCTAAAAGGAAAATGAGATTTTACCAACAAAGTTTTATTTCTCACAAAAAGTATGACCTACAGGCAACATTTAGCAGAGTATTTCTATTCCATCTTCAAGTGGTTTGGGGAACAGTAGCCCTCTCCCAGTTTCTGTGCTACGGATTGATCTTGAACCTCTTGGGAAATTCTCTTAGCCTCCAGAGAGCAGGTGCTAAGAATAGGGCAAATACATAGCTTCAGGTTACTGGTGAAAAGCAACAAATTATCTGTTCCTTAAAAATTAGGATGGGGGGTGGGTCAGGAGCCTTCCTTGGTGGTCCAGTGGCTAAGACTCTGTACTCCTGATCCAGGGGGCCTGGGTTGAATCCCTGGTCAGGGAAGTAGATCCCACATGCTGATTAAAGACCCTGCATGCCGAAACTAAGACCCACAAATGCCAAATAAATAAAAATACTTTTAAAAAAGAATTGAGTTTTTTCTTGCTTGCTTTTCTTAATTCTGGACTACATCACCATAAGTGGAAATAAATGTCACTGCCCTTAATGCTAATATCTCAAGACCAACCCTTAAACTCTGAAATCAATAACCCTAGCTCTGATTGCCTTTAGGTTCTTACAGTCCCAGGAACCAGCTCAGCCTGGAAAGTGGGGAGAACTTGACTCTTCTCTGGGTGTGCTTGTCTTGAAACCTTGACATCTTCCATTACCTTTATTATAGATGACCATTCTTCATAATCATCATTAATTCACTCATTCAACAAACACTGGTCTGCTGAGGTATGGAGTCCTTCTCACATAAGAGAAAAGGGACAGTTTATTAGTTATCTAGATGGCTTGGAGCTTGTACCCTCCCAGACACTCCGAGGACACACCCTGAGCCCCAGGCTTAACTCAACCTGATCATCCAACCCAGGTGACTTCCAGCAGAATGTGGTTCCCCACCTTTGGGGAATTGGGGTTCTGAATGTCATGTGGGCTAACGTGAGGTCTTGTTCTTCCATGCTAAGCTCCTGAGTACAACCAACTGTCTGTACTTCTGTTTACACATGGCCTGAGCTTTGTTTCAGCTCTGTGCTCAGGTATGAGAAAGCCTTGAGGAATCCTTTCCCCACCTGCTTCTGAAGCACAGCATCCTCCCTTAAGTACTCACCTCCAAACTGTAACCTCCACAAGGGCGGGGACTGCATCTGAGTTCAGCATTCCATCTTTACCCGTGTTCAGCATGGACCCCAGCCCTGGTAAGGCTTTAATACTGATAAATGAGTGAGTGGATAAATAAACAAATGAACAAAATAGCCTTTGCTTCCCAGACTACTGGGAAGTCTATCCAATCTCACTCCACAGGGTCAGTCTTCAGGTTCCTTCTCAGCCAGAACTACCAGGCCAGACCCAAGGATGGCCTAACCCACAGGTTGCTCAAGGGTCAACTCTATGTTTCCTGGTATCAGTAGGTGTTCAGTCAATAGTTATTTTGATGCATTATTTGAAGTTGCATCAAGGCCATGCTCCAACTACATCAGAAGAGACAGAAAGATGTGGTGGACAGAGCCCTGTAGCAGTAATCAGAAGTCCTGGGTTTGAGTCCATGTTGCCCCTTTTCTCACTGTGACTTTGACAAATTTCTCTTCTCTCCAGCCCCAGGTTTCCTTCATCTGTATGAAAGAATCAATATAATGATATCTGCGTTCCATGGCTCACAGAGTGACTGCAGAAGTTGTATTTGACAAGGTATATAAAAGCAGTTAGAAAACTGTCTAGCAGAAACACATACAGAAATATTTCAAGAGGCAATTTGCCAACATTAATTAAATACCTCTAAGGCTCTAAAATAAAGTTTTCAAACTTTTTTGACTACAGCCCTTTGGAAAGAACATATTTTACATCACAAGCAAGTGATACATTCATCATAAAATAAACATTTAACAAAACACTACTTGTGTTACTCTCATTTTTAGTTTGGCTCTCTTTTCTTTCGTTTTCCTCTCTCTTTCTTCCTTTTTCTTAAATGCAGGTCATTAATTTCACAAGGCATGGTTCTGAATCTCAGGAGCATCTTAAAAAATGTGATGCCCTAGCCCTCCCCACTGAGAGTCTGAATCAACTGTCTTGGGTGGGGCCTGGGCATCTGAATTCTTAGAAAGCCCCAGGTACTTCTATTGTACAGCCAGGACTGAGAACCACAGAACTGATGGTTTCTAGCTCACAGCTGAAAAACCACTCCATTTGTTTACTTCTGGGTCTGCTAAACACTCTCGGAATGTCATCCCACCCCCATCCCGCTGAGGCGCCTCTGGTTGCTTGAATGGACCACTCACTCCTCTGGCTCAAAGTGCAAAGGAAAAACAGCAAAGCAGGAAGGTCAAAGTGGGGCCTGAGCTTCATGGGCGGCCTCCTCTGTCCTCCCCAGATGGCCAAGAAGGCCCACGAAGAGCAAAACCGGCAGCGGACTTGGAGTATTTCATTAAAAGTGAAGGGACCCGCCAAGAACTTTTGCTTGAGTAGAAGAGGCTAAGAAAAAGTAAAGAGAAACTGCCAGACACCAGGGCTGCTCACAGTAGAGGAAGTTGTGCCTGTGCAGAGATAGGGGTCCCAGTAGAGCCCAGAAGACAAGGTGGGAGGTGTGGGGTGGGGGGAGGACTTCACCACCTAGCCTTCTCCTCCTTCCACGTGTGGAGGAGGAAACAGAGCTCCTCCAGCCTCAGCTCATCTCTGCCCCCAGAAAACAGGTCCAAAGCACTGCCCTGCTCACCTGGTTGGAGGCAACTGCAGCCCACTGCCAGCAGAACCAGAATGCAGAAGGAACCACAGACACAGGTAGTTCTGTGTCCCTGCCCTACCTACTCTAGGACACATGGATGGGATCAGGAAACCTGACCTGGATCTGTGCACCATGGGTGCAAAGCCAAAGCTATGTCTTTGATGCATAGTCCCTGGACTGACTAACCAGACATTATACTAAGAGTTACCATTTACTGGGCAACTCTGTGGGCTAAGTATTTTATATACACTATCCCATCTAATTGCACAACAGCATTTCAGACCTGCATTTTTAAGGAGCTCAGCCAGGGTCATTCTAGGATGCTAACACCGGTTGGTCCCCACTCCAGATCCCTTAATCTAGTTCAGGATCTCTCAGCCCTACTGCCATTTGAAATGAAAATGAAAGTTGCTCAGTCATGTCCAACTCTTTGTGAACCCGTGAACTATATAGCCCATGGAACTGTCCACACCAGAATGCTGGAGTGGGTTCCCTTCTCCAGGGGATCTTCCCAACCCAGGGATCCAATCCAGGTCTCCCACATTGCAGGCGGATTCTTTACCAGTTAAGCCACCAGGGAAGCCCAAGAATACTGGAGGGAGTAGCCTATTCCTTCTCCAGTGGATCTTCCCAACCCCAGGAATTGAACTGGGGTCTCCTGCATTGCAGGGGGATTCTTTACAAGCTGAGCTACCTGGAAAATTCTTTGCTGTGAAGGGCTATTGCATGCATTATACAACATCTAGCAGCATTTCTGGCCTCTACCCATTAGATGCCAGTAACATCTCTCTCCTTTCCAGCTATGAAAATCAAAAATATCTCTGCTGCTGCTGCTGCTGCTGCTGCGTCGCTTCAGTCGTGTCCAACTCTGTGCCACCCCACAGACAGCAGCCCACCAGGCTCCCCCGTCCCTGGGATTCTCCAGGCAAGAATACTGGAGTGGGTTGCCATTTCCTTCTCCAGTGCATGAAAGTGAAAAGTGAAAGGAAGTCGCTCAGTCGTGTCCGACTCTTCACGACCCCATGGACTGCAGCCTACCAGGCTCCTCTGCCCATGGGATTTTCCAGGCAAGAGTACTGGAGTGGGTTGCCATTGCCTTCTCTGAAAAATATGGCTAGACATTGTCAAATATCCTGGCAGCCTGGGGGTGAAAGGGATGTAAAATCGTTGCCCCTGCTCCTTATTAAGAACACCTGCTCTAATCTCAACCACCCTGCGGTATTGTTTCCTGGGTGTGAACTACCATTCAGAACACAGACAGAGCAAAGGCCAAATGCCATTATAGAAGGGATAAACAACAAAAATAGCCCCATCCTACAGTTATACAGTGGCCCCTCAGTGTCTATGGGGATTGCTTCCAGGATCCTCCTGGCATACCAAAATCTGTGCATGCTCAAGTCCTTTATATACAATGGCACAGTATTTGCATGTAACCTACCCACATCCACCCACATACTTTAAAACATCTCTAGATTACTTATATTACCTAATACAATGTAAATGTTATGTGAATAGCTGTAAATACAATGTAACTGTTTTGTGTAAAATAAATGCTGTGTAAGCAGTTGCCTGGGCATGACAAGTTCAAGTTTTGTTTTCTGGAACTTTCTGGAATTTTTCTTTTAACTTTTTGTTTTGTATTGGGATATAGCCTATTAACAATGCTGTGATAGTTTTAGGTGAACTGAGAAGGGATTTAGCCATACATTGGAAAAGACTACGACACTGGGAGGGATTGGGGGCAGGAGGAAAAGGGGACGACAGAGGATGAGATGGCTGGATGGCATCACCGACTCAATGGACATGAGTTTGAGTGAACTCCGGGAGATGGTGATGGACAGGGAGGCCTGGAATGCTGCGATTCATGGGGTCACAAAGAGTCGGACACGACTGAGTGACTGAACTGAACTGATACATGCATTCATGCTCCCCCCAAATTCCCCTGGGATTTTTTTCCCCCTGACTATTTTCTGACATTTATTTCAACTGACATTTTAAGGCTAGACAAGAAAAATTTAAACAAAAAAATTTTCTCTGACCTTTGGCCTCCTCCCTGCCATCCACTGGTCACTGTATATCTGCATTATGCATTAACCAGATTCCCCAATGGCAGAAATCCCTGCTCAATCAGAAAGATCACTTGTGCTTCTTCTGGCAGTCACACAACTCTTTAGAAAACATTCCTTTGTCAATCTTTAAGAAGTCATGATAACCCACCTTCATCTTCTACCTGTAGACATCTTTGGTGAGCTTTATGTACAATACCAATATATCATTTGCCTTAAATATAGCAACTGGTATAGAATAGACTGGTCAGAGAACCTGGGGAGATATTGGGTCACACCTAATGGAAGCTCTTCACTTAGATACTTACTTATGACCTTATTAATGCCATTAGCTGCATTACTTGTATTCTTCCTATTGAATAAGATGGTTGTTTCTTGCATGACCAAATATGTGGCCAAAGGTCTGGTAAAATTAATGATGATTCAGTTCAGTTCAGTCGCTCAGTCGTGTCTGACTCTTTGTGACCCCATGAACCACAGCACGCCAGGCCTCCCTATCCATCACCAACTCCCGGAGTCCACCCAAACCCATGTCCATTGACTCGGTGATGCCATCCAACCATCTCATCCTCTGTCGTCCCTTCTCCTCCTGCCCTCAGTCTTTCCCAGCATCAGGGTCTTTTCAAATGAGTCAGCTTTTTGCATAAGGTGGCCAAAGTATTGAAGTTTCAGCTTCAACATCAGTCCTTCCAATGAACATCCAGGACTGATCTCCTTTAGGATGGACTGGTTGGATCTCCTTGCAGTCCAAGGAACCCTCAAGCATCTTCTCCAACACCACAGTTCAAAAGCATCAATTCTGCGCTCAGCTTTCTTTACAGTCCAACTCTTACATCCATACATGACCACTGGAAAAACCATAGTCTTGACTTGACGGACCTTTGTTGACTAGGTGACTTGAAATGATTGACGAAATATACAGTTCTATAAGATCGATGATTATAATAGTGTAACTGTAGATGTGGGAAGAAGCAACAAGAGGAAACCATTTCCCGGACAATATTACAGGCTGGCCAGAGGCTCTGGCTACTGTTAACAGAGTCTTGTCCACCAAGAGCACATTGAGAAGCCTATCAAAGAAATCCTTGCCCAACCTGGGAAGGAGCGTTCCTGGCATCATGAGACAAAGTGGTCACAAAATGCCTCCCAAATCATGGTCGAAACTAAGACTGAAAAGGAGGGGATTGTAAAAATAATGTTGTCCACCATCAATTCTACAAGGATTAAGTCATCAGCCACTTTGGTCACTGATCTATGCAGTACACCTCAAAAGGAATTCAGGGCAAAGATCAGGATTAGGCATTTTGTGCTACAGAACAACAGAAATTGACCCTCAGGTGGTTAAGATATTTTCAGGAGAAAATTTTATGAATCCAGCTTCTAGAATCTTCCCATACTTACAGGGCACTAAAACCATCAACTAAGACACCTATTTCTTGCAGATAGCAATAACTCTACCAAGATGTGTGCTTTGATTGGATGTACCCCCTTCTCCAAAGTCACATCTAGACTGGCCACAACCTTCACCTCTTTGGAACAGTTCTCAGACCTCTCTGAGAGACTGTCTCCCAGGTTATAATCCTCAGGTTGGTTTGAATAAAATGTTCCATTTCTTTCTTAGCTTGACTATGGATTAATTTTTTCATTGACATTTCCATCCTCGGTTGGTTGAACCTGATGATGCAGACTCCATCCCCCACACCAGCCCCCATAGAGAAGGCAGACTGTCTATCACTTTACAATTCACTAAGTAATTTTAGAGCCCTTATTTCCTTTTATGGCATCTGAGTACATAGTAGGATCTAATCCTGAAAGAATCTATCCATAACAAAAAATATAAACACTATTGAGAGATCCATATATTTAGCCTTCTCCAAGAAATTGAGGGAAAGGAACATATAGTGAAATTCATATTAACCCTTAGCCTTGTAAGCCATTAGGAGAAAAAAAAACCCCAACAATTCTCGCTAATGTATTGTCCTAAGTAAGAGGGCACATTATGTGAACTTCTGGGGGAGAAAATCTGTTCCTTATACCTCGTCTCCTGCACATACTTCACTGAAACACAGAGAATTCTCACTAAATGTTGAACATTTCATGAAACAGCTATTTCATAGTAACCATAAATTATTTCATTAAAATTAAGGTAAAATTAACTGAATATAATAAAATTCATAAATTTGCAAAAACTGACTGTTGGTATTTATGAAAGAACTGAGAATGCAGTGCCAGGTTCTTCCTCTCTACCACTTAAAAAAAAAAAAAACAGAACAGAACAAAACTCCAATTTAACTGAAACAAACGTTCTCCAGAATCATCCGTTTCAATATATGCCAAGAGAACTAGAGCTATGTTGTTAGAATAATATTTCATTGGATCAGGAAGAAAATTATAGGAGAAGCTTTTAAACAATTTTCCTTCAGCTTTTTACCAAACTGCTACACCTAAAACACACTCAAAACTGGACTTTTCATATTTTAAAATACGTGTATGCTCGGTTGCTAATTCGCGTCAGACTCTTTGCAACCCCATGGACTATAGCCCACCAGGTTCCTCTGACCAAGGGATTTTCCAGGCAAGAATACTGGAGTGGGTTGCCATTTCCTTCTCCAGGGGATCTTTCCGACCCAGGGATTAAACTGGAGTCTCCTGCTTGGCAGGTGGATCCTTTACCTCTGGGAAGCCCAATAGGAATTCAAAATAAAGTAGCTAGCTATGGTTGCTGTTAAGGTCACTCTTAAAACACTCCTGAGAGGACAGGTTCATTTGCAAAGCCCAGCCAAAGGGACTATCATTACTTGGACATTATAAATTTTTACATGGCTTAAAAGGAATTATAATACAAAACGATCAATAAGCACTCTTAATAACGCAAAGAGCTAGACTCTATGGAGCACTGATTATGTAGGGACACTGATCTCAGGGTTATACACACACAAATCGTACTTCATCTTCATCACAGCCCCATGAGGTACCTGCTCATCACATCTTCATGTTAGGGTAAGAAAATGGAGGCCAAAAGAGATGAGTAATTTGTCCAAGATCACAGTTAAATCAAGATTCAAGCTATGGCTGTATTGAAACTTCAGGTTATACAACCTGAGGGGGGAAAATAGAATTTAGGGAAACAAAGGCAGAAATGGGATATGTTGATTTTTCATGCTATGTGCTATGGAATCCCAAAACTAAAATGGATTTTCAGATATCATTCTCTTCCCCTTGACTCTATATAGATCTTTTCACATAAAAACTTAGGTATCAGGCAATGATACCTAATTACCAATATTACCTATTGGTAATGCCCAATAGGGTAAGTGACTTTCTGACTACCTTTTTTGCTGGAAAAAACAAGTCTTTTGTTCATTTTGCTTTCGGTAAAAAATACAAGGGGATGGAAACTGCCTGGTACAGAGGACATGGAAGGGGAAAAGAAAGGCTGATTTTCTCCAGCCCTATAAGCTATGAGGTGTTGGTGCATGTTAAGTCACCTCAGTCGTGTCTGACTCTTTGCAACCCTATGGATTGTAGCCCGCATGCTCCTCTGTTCATGGGATTCTCCAAGCAAGAATACTGGAGTGGGTTGCTGTGCCCTCCTCCAGGGGCTCTTTCTGACCCAGGGATGGAACCTGAGTCTCTTTTATCTCCGGCATTGGCAGGCAGGTTCTTTACCACTAGCACCACCTGGGAAGCCCCCAAACCATAAGGTACGACAGAGTATAACACTCTGTGCTCAGTTGCTGCTGTGTCCGACTCTTTGCGACCCCATGGACTGTAGCTCAGCAGGTTCCTCTGTCCATGGGATCTCCCAGGCAAGAATACTGGAGTGGGTTGCCATTTCCTCCTCTAGCACCAGTTCTGCTTTTTTTTTTACACATGCACCAGAGCGCAAACAATCAAATGAAGGCTGTATTTCAAAGCAACTACTTTACAATCCTAAACACATACTCTTTACTGGATGACCCCTGTAGAACTGCTAGCCCTTCAAGAGGACTTTCATTACTTTAATGGACACACTTCCTATAACAACCCCAATTCTCCACCAAAGTTGGCTCCACACAAGCGTTTGGCTGTTTCCCAACTGCGGAAGGTTTGCCATCACAGAGGCAATTCAGTCAACGTGTTGCCAACTCTGAAGGCAACTCCAAAGCAGGGCTCCAAAATTATTCTCAGCAATGACAGCATCACTAGAATTAGTACACAGCTTGCCACGATGAGGGGTGAGAAAGAAAGGGTGAAACACGAATTTATTTGAATGTATAAATACTTAGGTACTTATTCTAACATTTGGATAAAGAATTGGAAGAATCAGCTAGCTATATGTCCAAGTGGATAAATATGCTACCGCAATAATGATAATGCAGATTTTGGTGCAAGGTTCTGACCACCCTCTGATGGAAAAAAAACTTGTCCTGAAATGACACCTGTGAAATTGAATAGATCACTTTACCATTAACTTGCATACTTATTGATGAGCTTTCCTCTGCATGAAGAAAAAAAAAATGGGCCCAACATATTAAAAAGTGAAAAGTGAAAATGTTATTCGCTAAGTTGTGTATAGTGTACAACTCTTTGTGAACTCATGGACTGTAGCCTGTCAGGCTCCTCTGTCCATGGGATTTCCCAGGCAAGAATAATGGAGTGGGTAGCTATCCCTTTCTCTAGGGAATCTTCCTCACCCAGGGATCAAACCCAGATCTCCTGCATTGCAGGCAGATTCTTTACCATCTGAGCCAAATACTAGATGCCAAAAGTCTTTGGTCCTCCCAGGAAGCTTGAATCTCAGTGTATACTAGAGGATGGACCTATATCTACAGCAGAAAAGAAAAGGAGTAGAGCCCATTCCCTCCCCCTCCCACTGCCCCTTAAAGCCCAGGACCTCAGGGAGAAATCTACTTAACAGGATTCCCAAGGCCCTAGGTCTTCCTGAATTAGTTGTTATATCAAATAATTAAGGTAATTACCACCCATAATTAACCATATAGAATACATTAATATAAGATGTCAATATTATTTAACTAGTAAAAGAGAGCCAGACACCTAAGACAAACAACAGGGGGGAAAAAACAAGAAGATAAACCAGACAGTGCGCTGGTCATTTGTTTATATTCAGACAGACTCTAGAATGCCATTCCCTGAGGTCCTGAGCAGGCTAGCGCCCCACCAGGTGACCTGGTCAAGGGTGCAGCAACTCAGGGGTGGGTCCAGGCTGTGGACATCCTAAGAGGGCAGTCAAGGGCAGTCCACCTTCCATGCAGGTAACTCCTTTTCACTCCACTAAAGGGAGCCCTCGCCAACAGAAGCAATCCAAAAGTATAATACTCATGTTTACTAGACCGTGGAATGCAATGCATTTGTGGGCGGTTAGTTTGTATGTGTGTACGCTGAAACCTTCCTGATTTTCCTCCAGTTTTTACTCAGAAACAACCTCTCACAAAGTACAAAAGAGGAGGAAGCAAGCAGCACATGTGGATCTAAAAATTACACACACTTTTATTATGAGTTACACACACACACAGGTAGAGCTTACCTATACAATTTGAAAACTCACTCCAGAGCTATTCTGAGCTATAAGCCCAGACTCTTTTCATCGGATCCCTGGGCAAAATCACTTCTAACCCAGCTCAGAAATATGAGATGCAACCCTAAGCCTGTCCAGTCCACAGGTCTCCCTTTTGTGAGTCTGTGCCTGAGGGCCACAGATGCTTAGGGCACTGCGGTGCCCACGCAGGTCTGCCAGGTGCGCCCCTCTCCGGTCCCCCTGCCTAATTTGCCAACACTGCTCGCTAGGTGGAGGGTCCCTACCCAACCTCGTCCAGGGTGGCCCTTCCTGCTCCCTTGAGAGGATGTCCTCTTGAGATGGCCATGACCCCACCGAGTGGGCTGCGTTCCCTAGGCCGAGATGTTCCCTGAGTGCCCGCCCTACAGCTCCGCGGGCCACCTCGGACCCCCGCCGCGGCGTTCTAGCTCTCCAATCCCGCATCCTCCAGAACAGAACCCCGGATTCTCCGCACAGCTCCGCTCCCTGCACCCGCCCTCTCGGCGAAACCCCCTCCATCCTTCCCCGGAGAAGTCACTCGCGTCGCCCCACCCTCCCCTGTCCGGGGCTCCCCTCCCTGGGGCTTCTCTCCTGCCCCGCCCGCCTCGGGCTTCCTCTCTCCGCACTCCCTTCCCGGGTTCTGCTCCCCTCCGCCCTACGGAGGGCGCCCCGAGAAGGCCGACTGGGCAGCCCTCATTCCGCACCCCTGGGGACCTCTCCAATCTCAGGATCCTAACCCCGTAGTCCTCCAGGATCGGGTTTCGGGACGCCCCAACTTCGAGTTCCTGACCCTCTGCCTCGCCTTCAGGGCTCCTGGACGCCCCAGCACCGGGGGCATGTTGACTTCCCACCCCCGGGCTCCTCTACCTCGCGATGCTCCTCCGGGGGCCCCCACAGTCGCTATCTTGGCATCTCGGTGCTTGCGCCCTGGGGCTCCCCAACAGCCGGGTCCTGACCCGCCTCCCTCCGCGCACCGCGCCGCCAGCCCAGGGACTCACCGGCAGCGGCGGCCGAGCCCGTGCACGCAGCCCAGCCCGCACTCCCGGCCCAAGATCCCGCTCCCAGCTTCCTGCAGGCGGCGGTGACTGCGGCCAGCGCGGGTCGGAGGAGCGGCGAGGAAGAGGGGCCAGCCGGGGGCGGGCTCCGCCCGGCTCCGCCCCTTCCCGGCCCGGGGGCGGGATGCGCAGACCCGCGCACCCACCGCCGCCGCGGGTGTTGCCGGCGAGGAAGTTGACTAACGCCTCTTCCTTCCAGCCGGGGGTCAGGCCCGCAAGGACCCCTTTCGGCGGCTGAAGGCCCGAGGGGACAGGAGAAAAAGAGACTAGTCAGCCGCTGTCCTGGTCTTTCCGGGGGTGGGGGTTGGGGGGGCACTGCAGAAGTCTTTCCGGAGGGGGAAAAGCAACACAACCTTCTCCTTTTAAGACAGAATCCAATCTACTCTTAAGCACTCAAATCTGCACATTCAGGGTCACTCTGCCCATGAAATCATGTTATGACTTGCCGAGGAGGGAGACTGTCGACACACACTTTCACACCCCTGAGACCCATCCTCGAAGGACTCCCCTATGACACGCTCCATACAAATACACCTCTTACACTGACAGGCCGTCACCCACTTCTATACCCCCATCTCCTCTAGCAGGTTCCGATAAGCATGACCTACGTCCACAAGGGACGGAGTGGAGGTGGTCAGAAGAGGAATTTCCACGTTTGGTCCTCCCCAGACTTGTCCCCTTCCTGCATTGCTGTCCATGTTTTACCATAAGGAAAATACACCTAAGATATTGGAGCACAGGGGAGCATGGTGGTCCGGTGGTTAAGACTCCTTGCTCCTAATGCAGGGGGGGCGGGATACATCCTTGGTCAGGAAACTAGATCCCACATGCCACAACTAAGACCTGGTGCAGTCAAAAAAAAAAAAAGAAGAAGAAAGAAAGAAAATAGGAGCAATTAACAAATCAAACTGGCTTTGCTGTTAAAAACTCAGTCATTATCATTATCTGGACAAAAAAAATAGAGACTCATCAGATCCTGGGAAGATGACCTGCACTAGTGTTACTTTAAGAGATTCCTTTAATTCACTTCATGACTCTGTTGAGACAGGCAGGTCCGACTCCTGTCTGTTGAAACCTGGCACTTTTCCATTATATACCCTATGAAACCACCTAGACGTGGAATCTAAAAAAAATACAAAGTATTTGCAAAACAGAAACAGACTCACAGGCATAGAAAACAGACTTGTTCTGGATAGGTGTATGGGATTAAGGGATTCAAACTACTATGTGTAAAAATAGATAAGTAATAAAGATATGCTGTATAGCACAGGAAATTATAGCCATTATCTTATAATAACTTATAATGGAATAAATTCTGCAAAGATACTTAATCACTATGCTGTATGCCTGAAACAAATGTAATATTGTAAATCAACTGTACTTCAATTTAAAGAATTGAGATCAAACTAAAAAGAAATAATAAAACTTGCTTTCCTAAATATACATAACATTAAATTTAAAACATTTTAATTGTGGTAAAATATGCATAATATCCCTGGAGGAGGGACTGGCAACCCACTCCAGTATTCTTGCCTGGAGAATTCCAAAGGCAGAGGAACCTAGAGGGCTACAGTCCATAGGGTTGCAGAGTCAGGACTGAATCAGCGTAACACCTCATGCATAATATAAAATTGACCACCTTAATCATTTTCTAAAATGTACAGTTCATTACTGTTAAATACTTTCATATCTTTCATGCTTTTTAAAACTACTTGGGGGACTTCTCTGGTGGTCCAGTGGTTAAGAATCCACCTTGCAATGCGGGGGCCATGGGTTCAATACTTGGTTGGGGAAATAAGAATCCGTATGCCATGGAGCAGCTAAGCCCACCAGCCACAGCTACTGAAGGCCCTGTACTCTGGAGTCTGCATACTCTGGAGGCCGAGCACCACAACTGGAGTCCATGCAATACAAGGAAAATCCCACACAGCCAGATAAATAAAATACATAAATACTAAAAAGCTACTTGTATCTCATACTGGCTCCTTTCATTTCCTACTCTGAAATGCTGTCTCACTTCGGTTTGGGCAGTACAAGTGACACTTTTGTAACTCTGGAAAAAAGAATGACCTTCTTATTTTTGAATCATTGTAAGAGGCTCTTGGATCTTTCATAAAAGGGTTGACATAAAATTCATATTTTAAGCCAAGAAAAACTTTAAGCATAAAACTTTTTCTCTGCCCTTTGGCCTCCTCCCTCCCCTCTACCATTCTTTGTGCAATGGCATTCTGCATTAGCCAGACTGCCCAGTGGAAGAAATACCTGCTCAAACATAAACATCAATTGTTCTTTGGATGCCAACCACATAAGTCCTCAGAAGATAACATTCCTTTATCCGTCCTTCAGGGGTCACCATGATCTACCACTCATCTCGTACCTGCAGACATCTTTGGTGAACTTTGAGTATGATAACAACATATCATTTCCCTTAAAGATAGTGATGGATGCAAAACAGACTGGTTAGCGATCTGGGGAGATACCGGGCCACGCCTACTGGAAGCTCTTCACTTAAATACTTATCTATGACCTTATCAATACTACTAACTATATTACTTGTATTCTGCCTATTGGGGAGCCTGGCAGGCTACAGTCCATGTGGTCACAAAAAGTTGGACACGACTGAGCGACTTAGCACAGCACACTGTACAAGATGATTGTTTCTTGCATTACTAGATGTGTAATGATGATTAGCTGACGTGAAACAACTGATCACAGATACAGTTTTATAAGATCAATGATTATAATAATGTAACTCTAGATGTAGGGAGGGGCTTCCCATGGGGCACTTATTGTAAAGAACAGGAGACATAAGAGATGTGTGTTCCATCCCTGGGTTAGGAGGATCCCCTGAAGAAGGGCATGGCAACCCACTCCAGTATTCTTGCCTAGAGAATCCCATGGAGAGAGGAGCCTAGTGGGTTATAGTCCATAAGGTCAAACAGAGTTGGACACGAGTGAAGTGACTTCACTCTTTGTGACCCCGTAGACTCTGTAGCCCACCAGGCTCCTCTGTCCATGAGATTCTCCAGGCAAGAATACTGGAGTGAGTTGCCATTCCCTTCTCCAGGGGATCTTTTTGACCTAGGGATTGAACTCATGTTTCTTATGTCTGTTGCATTGTTAGATGGGTTCTTTACCACTAGTGCCACCCAGCAAGGCCCAATCTCTCTTCTAGATAAATATTAATAGTTCCTGACTGAAGAGTTACCAATGGCAAACTGAAAAAAGTGATAAAGTGACCACGCCAGAAAACGTCATATTATTAATAAAATGATATGAATTGCTAAATCCCAGCAATATTTGATGTGTACACATGTTTATTTTAACATTTGTTCTGAAGTGAGACTTGAATGTATGTAATTGGATAGTATATAATTGGATCATGATAACTGAATGGCAAATTAACCTGTGGATATTAAAATATGAAGACTTTTCTCACTCTTCAGCAGAAATTTGTAACTAAGCGGACTTCCCTGGTGGTCCAGTTGCTAAGACTCTGTGCTTCCAATGCAGGGGGCTCAGGTTTGATCCCTGGTCAGGGAACTAGGTCCCACATGCCTCAACTAAAGATTCCTGCATGCCACAACTAAGACCCGGTGCAGCCAAATAAATAAATATTTAAAAAAGAAAGAAAGAAAGTTGTATCTAAGAAGGCTCAGAGTAAATGGCCCAGATGGTTCTCCTCTTCAAAGGTCCTGAAAATTGTGTTTCTTCCATTCACTTTGCTCCTAATTCTTAATCATTTTATCCTGGGATGGGAGGCGGGGAGTGGGATGGGAAAGTCAGAACAATTGAACTTCAAAGACTGATGTCAGAAATTTTGAAAAGTAAATGTTTTCCAGTCTATCCAACTCTGATTCAATCCAGACTGGGTCTTAAAGGAAGATTTTGGAGGGAAATTTCTCAGAATTTATGGCTAGAAAAGGAAAGTCATGTGAACTTACCCAGGATGGAAAACTGATGTTGAACCTTTGGACTTTGCCACTCCCTCGTTGGTGTGTTGCTAGGGAAGGTATTAATACACACCCTCTCATAGCTCATTTCAGTCAATCATCTATCATCTAAATTAGGCTGATGAGCAAAGCCATGCAGTATCCTCTGTTGAACAGCTGAGACTCAGAGTCCCGTGCCATGGCAGAGTGTTCAGTCCATAACATTTTAGCCGATTTCTGTCTAGAGGACTTATCCTGGCTCTCAGTTCCTTCAAATAGGATGAAAGGTGAAAAGGGCAATCTTGGACAAGCAGGATAACAATTGCATTATTCATACTTGATTCTGGCTTGGTTTCAGAGTTTTAATGATTTAATAGAGAAAAAAAAAGTCAATACATCAATTGACCAGTTTAATTCAGCTGGTGTTTACTGAATCTCTTTTTACAGCTTAGCCGGAAGCTAGAGGGAAGAAGGGGCCTGTCCAGATGAGACTGGTATGGGGCAGATAATTTGGAATCTTCTCCATATTTATGCCTCTTTGAAAGAGCTCAGGGACCTGGGTGTTGGGCCAGGTTTAAAGCTTTCAGTTCGGTTGAGGGTGACTTTTGGTCTAATGAGACATAGCATCTTTTTATTTTTTTGAGACATAGCATCTTGAGCTGACTTCTTATTTTGTTACCTCATTTTGTAATTCCCTATCTACTTCCTTAGCACCTCCACTGGACTGTAAGTTTCTAGAGAACAAGGTTTATGGACATGCTGCTGCTGCTGCTGCTGCTAAGTTGCTTCAGTCGTGTCTGACTCTGTGCGACCCTAGAGACGGCAGCCCACCAGGCTCCCCCATCCCTGGGATTCTCCAGGCAAGAACACTGGAGTGGGTTGCCATTTCCTTCTCCAATTATGGACATGCTATTAATTGCCAAACTCATGTTACCTAACAAATAGTACAGGCTCAAAAAATACTGCTGAATAAATGAGCTAACATGCATGCTATGTCGCTTCAGTCATGTCTGACTCTGGACTCCATGAACTGTAACCCACCAGACTTCTCTGTCCATGGGATTCTCCAGGCAAGAATACTGGAATGGGTTGCATTTCCCGACCCAGGAATGGAATCCATGTCTCTTATGTCTCCTGCAGTGGCAGGTGGGTTCTTTACCACTAGAGTCACCTGGGAAGCCATATAACATGGAAGGAAGGAAGTAAAGTCGCTCAGCTGTGTCCGACTCTTTGTGACCCCATGGACTGTAGCCTACCAGGCTCCTCCCATGGGATTTTCCAGGCAAGAGTACTGGAGTGGGTTTCCATTTCCTTCTCCAGAGGATCTTCCCCAACCAGGGATCAAACCCGGGTCTCCCACATTGTAGGCAGATGCTTTACCATCTGAGCATATCTGGAATTCAGTCCATGATCATTTACTCCAGAACCCTTAGAGGATGCTAAATGTAGAAATGAACTAGAAGGGCAAGCACCCCAGGCCTGAAAAAAATGTTCCTATCTAGGAGAGAGGAAGAAAGAAGGACAAAGGATGAACGGAGTTAATTCTGAATCCTTGGTAGGATGTGCTACAGAAAAGAGAGCTCTTTTTTTTAAGTGTTGAATGGAACTGAAGTAAAGTGAGATGTAGGCATGTAGCCTTTGGAAGGAACATCCAGAAGAATTCCAATTAAAGCAAAAATCTCCTCCTTCATCGGCCTCCCGACTAAGTTGAATTTCTCTCATTACCCTTCCCACCAGCCTGGAATCCTTCAGCTCTGAGGACAACAGGGAGGAACCCGAAAGCCACTCAGGTGCAGGACCCAACTTCATCAGGCCTGTCTCTCCTGACAGTGTTTACTCCTGAGAGACTACAAGAATTATGGAGTCTTGCTAATGCCAACCAAAATTTCTAGCAGGAAGTTTACAAGGCAAGTAGTCCATGGGTAAGATATAATGATTGAGGGAGGCCTGACCAAATTAACTAGGGTCCATGCATGAGACAGGAGACCCAGGTTCGACTCCTGGGTCCGGAAGATCCCATGGAGAAGGAACTGGTAACCCAGTATTCTCTCCTGGAAAATCCCTTGGACAGAGGAGCCTGGCGGGCTACACATCATGGGGTCACAGACAGTTGGACACAACTGAGCGACTAAACAGCAACAAAAACCCTCATAATGATTTTTCTGAATGGTGATTTTGCCAGAAAACTTAATTTTCCTTTTCACAGTTCTCAATATTTTTCAAAAATAGCCTTAATAAAATAAATACACAAATGAATGGCTGTTGCCCATTGTTCTGGACCTAAGTATAATTCTCATGGGCTATAATTTATAGTAGATTATTACAGGGTGGAAATATAATAAAGTTAATTATAGCAATTGTAGGGTGCTTTGTGGGCACTGTGCTTCTGAACAACAAACAAGAATCCTTATTCTCTTTTTAAAATAGACGTTACAAGAGGTAACCTGCTCAAGGCAGTCATAAACCGTGTTAGCATCACTCCCTCATCAGTGGAACCACAGGAACAGGCAGCAGGGAGGTCAGTCTCTTCGAGCTCAGATTCCAGGAACCTGAGGTTCTTGCGGGGAACACGAGTGCAATGGGCAATGTGTCCCTTCTCTTCACAGCCACTAACGGGCAGGACTGTCTCTCCTGACTAGCTCCTTTGGATCCCTTCCTCCTGCACTCCCGTTTAATAGTGCATTCAACAGCTCTTGTCCCACCATTAAATCAGGGCTGGAGGACAATGGTGCCAACTGATTCAGTTTTACTGAGATGGAATCCAGTAAACTTTGCAGCGAGATGAGGCTTGGCTGTTTTAAGTCTTTCTCTCCCACCATTCTCCTTCTCTTCTCTTTAGACAAATCCAATTAGCCCAACCCTTCTACATTTCCGAGGAGGGGCCAGCAAATTGTTTAGGTGAGAAGGGAAGCACCTTATCAGGATGCCCTAAGGATACTGAATAAGATTTAGTCTGGGTCAAAGGGGTGCATGGCAATTTTTCAATATGCAGCATTCTATTCTTAATTCCTTCAGCTATTCAGAAATGATTTATTGAAAATGACCTGGGCGCTAAGCACTTTGGTAAGACCTGAAGATAAAGAGATGAGCATGACACAGCCGTCACCTCCATCTATCGGTGAGGACACGCTTAAACCACTAATTGCCCTCCAGCATTACAAAGGCTGTAGGAGAGGCGCCCTGAATATTATAGAAAAAGCAGAAGACAGACACCTAGCCCCCAGTCACCTAATTTTTTGTGTTAAGAGGGTCAGTAAAAGCTCCAAGGTGAGCCATGAAGTATGAGGTTGAATAAACTGATAAGACGGGAGAGAAGCATTCCAGCCTTAGGGTACAGCAGGTGGGAGAGCACAGAGGCTCAACAGCCCGACTGTGGAGGGAATGGCAATGGCTAGTGTGCAGGCACACATGGGTGCAACCCCTGCTCACACTCCTCAATGGAAGGATTCGATGGTACCGTGATCATTCGTGTGCTGGTACCAAAACACCCAAGTAGTTTTTTATTGTTTGTAGCTATCAGCAAGGGGTTCCAAGTGACGCTAGTGGTAAAGAACCCACTTGCCAATAAGAGACATGGCTTTGATCCCTGGGTTGGGAAGACCTCCTGGAGAACATGGCAACCCACTCCAGTATTCTTGCCTGGAGGATCCCATGGACAGAGAAGCTTGGTGGGTTATCGTCCGTAGGGTCGCAAAGGGTTGGACATGACTGAACTGACTTAGCATGCACGCACAGCTATCAGCACATATGGGATATAAAAGAAAGTAAAAGCAGTTCTTTGTTTTGGGCATGTTCCAACTTGTATAAAACCCTCACAGGAAGAGATGTTGGGGGGCAGCTCTTCTTACCCAACCAGTTCCTCTAACTCACATCACAAGACTCCATGTCAGCATGCCCAGAGGCAACATGGTCCACACCCAGAGGAAGCAGGGGCGGGGAGCCATCTCTCCTCTCTGGTACTTTCTGTCTCTTTTCTGCCTCATTTCTTTGGTCCATTTAAGCTCTTTTGTTCCCTCCTCTCTCTGCTTTGCCCAGGGTCCCTCTTCTTCTTGCACAGAAGCTTAGGGAGGCTGTCAGTCCCTCAGTTCCATCCGCTTCTGCTGCTGGACTGAATGAGGGCTTCAGTCAAGTGGGTGGCAGACAGAGGCCATGAATGGGTCAAATTCTGAAAGATCTTCAGAACTTTAATGTGGCCTTAGTTCAGCTACCTGGCAACAAAGCACTGGTGAATTTTTAAATGAAGTCTGTCAATGAGTCTGCCTTGGGAAGCATGCTCAACTTGGTGTTGAGTAGACTATGGAGATGGGGAGAAACTGGAGAAAGAAAACCCATCCTCTGAGCACATGGGAGAAGCCATGGTGGTGAGATTGAAGAGGTAAGCAGGGGTCACTTTATGAAGGACATGTTATGTCCTGGCAAGGAATTTGAACTACACAATGATTCTCCATCCGAGTTAGGAAGAGGACCAACTCCCATCATCAGTCACTGCAGCCCTTCTTCTGGTGGGAGCATATTATAGCCTTCAGGTTTGTTGAACACTATAGGAGACAAAATAGTATAAACAAGGAAATTGCACGAGGAGGTGTTTTGTTTTTGAATGGTCTTTCTAGCAGCAGGGTGGGAGAAGGATTTGAGACTAGCAAGGCTGGTGGCATGAGAAATTGGGACAAGGAGACCAGTTAGGAAGCAACCGAGGTCATGTAGACAGGCTTGAAGGAAGACAAGAGTACTTTGAATGAGGAGCAAACACTGGCTTTGAGAGGTATTTAGGAGGCAAAATCAATAGCATTTGGTGCATAATAACAGGTGGGAGTTGGCTCCCTCTATCCCCCAGGCCACTGTTCTCATCTCACTGTGTCTGAATGATTGATCTATCTTCCATGGTCCTCCACAAGGGCTGGAACCATATGTGTCTCGTTCCCAGCAGCATGTCCAGCACAAGCCTGTGCCTGATATGTGACAGGTCCTTAAAGATGATTTGCTGAATGGATGAACAAATGATTGAATGATATAAAGAATGACTCACACATGGATGCCTTACATGACTGAATGGTCAGTGAACCCATCACCTGAAGGAGGAAATACAAGAAGGAGAAAGTTAGGGTCCAACATTGCAATTTTATTTTCATTACGTTGGGTTTGAGGTACCTATGGGGAATCTCCAGGAAGGTTTCAGCTGCAGGGGAGTCCTAGGCTGGTGTAACAGATTAGGGAACTGTCAGTGAATAAACGAAATATTCACACCGAAGTATAGAAGGAAAGAAGAGAAAGATACTTTTTCTAAACAGAAGGCTGATTTTTTTTTTAATGTGTTTTTGCTATAGTTTTTGTTTTGTTGAGATATAATTCACCCATTTGAAGTGAATTTGAAGTATAGTTATGCTTTTTTGTATACTCACAAGGTTGTGCAATAGTCACAACTAACTCCAGAACATTTTTCTCATCCTCAAAAGAAATCCTGTACGTTTTAGGAGTTCCTCCCCATTCCCTCTTCCCTCTAGCCCCAGGCAACCACCAATTCTCTTTCGGTTTCTATGGGTTTTCCTACTGTGGTTATTTCATATAAGTGGAATCATACAATATGTGACTTTGTGTCTGGCTTTTTTCACTCAGCATAATGTTTTCAAGGTTCATCCAACATATTGTGGCGTGTGTCAGTACCTCATTCCAGAGGCTGGTGTTTAAGCTTGAGCAAAGTTTCTTGCAGTCCCATCCTTGACTTAGAAAAAGCTCTTGGACCTTTTGAATACATCCTTCAACGTCCACTGATTGGTCCCTTCATTAATCCACAGAATTTAGAAATTCTTTACATTGAGAGGAGATATAGAAAGTATTCTCAGCCACACCCTGTCAGTGTCCCTGACTCTCCCGTCCACAGGGAGCTCTTCTACCCCTGACTCACAGCACACGCTATAATCAGTGCCTGGTTCTGTAAATTCTTCCTGTCTCACTCAAATCAGAGTGAAAGCTCCTGGAGGCAGAGGGCAGGGAGTGTTCTGTGCTGTATTTTCCTTTTATTGGTTGCAGCATTTAGCACACAGTTGTGCTGATAAAAAGCAAAATGGCACTTAACTAATCCCTCTAATTGCTAAAAAAAAAAAGTTTCCAGGAACACTCTGCTTTTAACATGGGCTTTGGCTATTTTTTCATAGACTCTGGACAGACCACTCTTAGATTAAAAGCCCAATTCATGGTTATTTTCCATCTGCTGGGAACTGGTCCTCTTCTTTCCCCATTCCAGACTAGACTGGTCCAGCTGCACTGGTTGTTTAGGGCTGGTGTCCATTCTCAGTGACTGAAGCCCATCTCACACCAGTTGTTAAGTATTCTCAACACCGTTCCTGCACTACCACCCGCATTGACAGTAAGAGGCCCCCAGCAGCTACTTTTTTTTTTTTTCCAATATGACAAAACCATCCCGGTCACAGGTAGATGGTCAGGAAAAGGAATCTGACCCAAGCTTTGCCAGTTAGACTCCTTTCAAGAGGAATTTGGATCTGGTTCCTCTTGAGTCTGTGTGATATTTAGAACAACAACAAAAGGTAAATTTAGGAGCATATAGACTGGAAAACCAGAAAAAGACAGTCTGAACAGATGAAAGATAAAACAAACCAGTGAGGGAGTCCTGCAGAGAAGAGCCCACAAGAGAAGGATCTAGAGTCTTGTGGCCATACAAGCCCCTGGTTCTAATTCATTCTTGCAGGCTGTTTGCATCTTTGCCCTTGGGTTCCCTTAAATGCCTGTGTATCTTTATGTGTTGATTTAATTTACTGAGGTACTATTATTCTTGTTTGAGGGTGGGGAAACCAGAAAGGAGAAGCACTTGTGTTTTATTATTTATTCTCTCCCCCCACCCCCTCTATCCCACCAACTCCCACCCTTTCAGGCAGGCCTGTGATCAGCTGGCGTGTACCTTTGCGCCTCTAGCAGCTGTTAGATATTTTTAATATCATCTTTGCTTTTCAAACCCACATTCCTGCACCTACACACACCCTATCCTTCAGTTCCTGCAAGCACAATGGGATGGAGGATTCGAACCAGGTTTCTGTTTGAATCAAAGAAAATTTACTAAGGTTCCCTCTGTTACACACTGGTATTTTGATAACTCTCTCTCTTTAGCTTTTGCTAGCTCATGCGAATTTCTGTTCAGTTCGGTTCAGTCGCTCAGTTGGGTCCGACTCTTCGTGACCCCGTGGACAGCAGCACGCCAGGCTTCCCTGTCCATCACCAACTCCCGGAACTTACTCAAACTCATGTCCATGGAGTCGGTGATGCCATCCAGCCATCTCATCCTCTGTCGTCCCCTTCTCTTGTCTTCACTTTTGTAAGATCTCCGAGAAATAACAGTCATGAATTTCTGTTATTGGTCACAAAAAGACTTCTAAATTGAAAATGATTTTAATACAGACATCAGGAATAAAATTGGAAGAGACTAGGAATCACTCCATGATTTGACGGTTAAGAATACTCAGGTCCAGAAAGCTAAAGAAACGTGAGTGATATCACACAAGTGTGTCTGAGTAGAGGCGGTGGCCTCATTTTCCCTTCAGTTGTCTTTTGTTTTAGCATTCTCTCTCCTTCTCGATCTCACACCTGTGGTTTCAGGCAAATATGAAAGACACATTATTTAATGATGAAAGAAATATTAATTAATGCTTATACTACTTACCCTAATAAATATCACTCATAGAGAGATATAACTGCATTTTAGGGGGTGCACAGCCACTTTGAATCTACCTGTCGAATTGCTAGGAAATTTGACATTCCTGGTGGCTCAGACGGTAAAGCGTCTGTCTACAATGTGGGAGACCCGGTTCAATCCCTGGGTTGGGACGATCGCCTGGAGAAGGAAATGGTAATCCACTCCAGGACTATTGCCTGGAAAATCCCATGGACAGAGGAGCCTGGTAGGCTACACCCCATGGGGTCGCAAAGAGTTGGACATGACTGAGCGACTTTTCTTCTCTCTTGAGTCTTGCTGACAAGCAAGAATTGACGCACACTGTGGAAAGGTGGTTTAATACTATAACGATCAAATCAAGGCAACATTGAACTGGTTCTAAGAGGTTTTCCTTGCCGACTGCCAAGCCCTCTCAGCCTCCGTGCCTGGTAACTCCACGCCCAGCAACTGTCTTTTCATATGATTTCCACTTCCACATTCTGCAGCCTCTGTCTTAGTCTAAGCTCATCAGAGGAAAGTGAGGAAACCTAGAATATCTCGCGTCATCTATCACTGGCTGTGACACAGTTCTTTGATTGGTTAAGACCCAGCCAGGCTGCAGACAGCATATGAAATACCAGACACAGTATAATGTTTGAGATCTAGCCAGGTGCTCCGAGCATGCCAAGGTGAAACACAATTACAGCCTGTAGACACTTCCCACGTTTGCCAGGAGTACCTCTCACCTAAGGGCATATCTAAAATAGCAAGCTGGATGGACTCAGGAGGTTTAGTTGACCCCCTCAAGGTAAAGATCCTGTATTTTGACCGCACTTGGGTTACAACATTTAGTGCAACTGTAAGTACATCATTTACATCTTCGGTTTCAGTTTGTTTATTCAAATGACACCATTAACTTGCTTCTGAGTCCCTGTTCTTCAGAATCTCATAGCCTTGTCTACACTATGTATTTTGTTAAATACTTTTTCATTTGTCACCAAAAGAATTCTATTTAGCTTAGGCTATAAATTGTCCACCCTAGGCTATAAATTTCTTAAAAGCAAATACTATCAAATTTTTGTACACTGTCAAAAAATAAAAGCATTTAAAAGTCAAGTATCTTGAGTAGACTATTTCCTGCTATTTTTTTTTTTTTTGCCATGTGGCACAGCTTATAGGATCTTAGTTCCCCAATCAGGGATCAAACCCTGGCCCTAGGCAATGAAAATGCTGAGTCCCAATTACTGAACCACCAGGGAATTCCCTAGCACTACTTCTTAATGATACCTCAATTCAATTTAGCAACAATATATCAACTCCCTTCTGTATTGGTGATGATTTCTACTACCATCTTTTCCTTCAGAAGCTCAGCCTCCCTCAAATGGCAGTGCTGACCATCACATTCCTTCCCTTTTCCTGGCCTGTGGGTCAGGAATGGATCCAGACTGGCCAATCAGAGTTTCCTAACCCCTTGGCAGCAGGGATGAATCTATAATCCAAAATGGACCAATGGGTGTTGTCTCTGGGACTAGCAAGAATCACTAATAAAGAGACACACTTTTTTTCTGCATCATCTGCTTATCAAGGACCATGTAAACCGAATGCTGTCATTGGGATAATCACCACCATTTTGAAAGACTTTGCCTGAGAGTGATGCAACTTAAAGAAAATCTGCTGGACTTAGCTCTGGAAAAACTTCTATTAGTACAGGACAAAGTCAGGATCCCTTTTATTTTCCTCTCTTCTGACCTGAATGCATGTGTTATGGTTGGAGCTGAAGCAGCCACCTTGAGGGAAAGACAGAGAGCATCATAACGACATCAGTCTTCTCATCTTCAAGCCACCCAAACAGTATCTAGCAACTACCTTACTGTAATCAGGGGTTGGAAAACTACAGCTCTCATGCCAACTTTGTGTTCCTATGCCTTCGAGGCACCAAGAACTGTGTGAAGACCAAGCCAGGGCATCCTTCTAGGCCCTTGCTCCCCCATCTGCCCTCCTCATGACATGGAACATCTCGAATCCCCTATACCTACAAAGACTGTAGCTCAAGGCGGTGAAGCAATCTCATTTCTCACTTTTGTGACAAAAGGAACATTTTTACTACAACCAGCACTTTTCAAAAGAATGAATGGAATATAAAAGAAAAGATAATGTATTATACACAGTAATGGTAAGTATTATTTTGTAAAACTTATCTTTAGTTATATGCATGTATATACATATATTATATATAGCATTAGAATGTAATAAATACACATATATATTGACTTAGATTATATATACTATATAATTATAAATTATATTATACATATAATGCATATTTTATAATATATAATGAATATACTATATATCAGTGTATATATACAAACATATTAGTATATATAATATAACACATGGTTATACATTATATATCTTTATATATCATATAATGTATAACCATGTGTTATGTATAATATGTGCATTTTAAACATTTTGAGTGTATATATAAACATACATATAACTAAAACAAATGTTTTACAAAACAGTTTTTACCCTTACTATGTGTAATACACTATATTCTCTTCTTTTTATATATTCTACACTTTATGTAGAGCTGGTAGTATTATATATTATAATATTTCTTACTATGGGTGATGATAAAAAGTGAAGGGTTTAAGAAACTGTAATGGTGAAAAGCTGGCTGGGGGCTAGACTGTGCATGTCAGTCTGAGGAATCCTGGCTTAAAGCTGCCTTCTATGTGGCACCCTGGGGACTTTTCAGGAAGGAGATGGTGTAACCAGATACATGGAAACAAGAGTTTGAGGGGGAGACAGACCCCTTGGTGGGCAGTGAATTCCGAAGGTACCAGAAGGCAGAAAAGAGAGTGTAGAAGTTGAGGTTCTTTCTGTGAAGGTGACAGAAATTCAACTCAGAGAAGCTGAGTCTGTTTATTGCTGGCACAGCTAAGAAGAACATGAGGGCATCTCAGAGAATTAAATGTTATAAGCTGCAGGAAAGCGGAGCTTTGGTGACTCTTTGTGTGGGGACTCCTTGCTGTTAAGCCTCTCCTTCTCTCTCTGAGCTTGACCTCGTTCTTCCCTGCACAGAGGCCCTCGGAATGTGGTGGTGAAGACAGCTCCCAAGCAGGCTGGATTCATTTCCCTCTCCAGCTTAGCAAGCCTACAGGACTTTGTCCAGAATCAGGTCATCAATCCGAGTAAATGACTCTGAGATGCTCTGCTTTGGTTGCCTGCCCATTCCTTGTACTGAACCTATTACATGATTTTAGTTAGAAAGCTTTGGGCTGGGAGCTGTAGAATATCCATTTTTAGGTGGCTTAACTATTGAGGATAATATAATATTTTACTTACATGAAATTCTGAGGTAGGTTACCTTTGATTAAGTGATTATGATTAGTGAGTCTATGATGTCAGGGTCCCAGGTGAGCTTCTCTGCTGTTCTTTGAGTTTCTAAGAATCATCTCCTCGTATAACAAGCTCCAGGGCAGGAAGAAGCAAGTCCTTGACTTGAATCTATATTTAGGATGAAGAGAGCTTCCAGAAGTGCCCTCTTCAGTTTCATCAGTTAGGATTGTGTCATTGATGCACGTTCAGTTAATCATTGCTGAGGCAAATGGAATAAACAAGACCGGCTTAGACCAATCGACCCTCAAAGGGTTGGAGAGGGACCTCAAAACCTAAAACACAGTCAGTGTTCTGACAGAAAGAATATAGGGGGAAATGGCTGATAAGCAACCAATGTATCTGCCATACTACAGAGAATGGGATACTGTATTAGTTTTCTAGGGCTGCACAAAAATTTACCTCCAGGACTTTCATGGTGGTCCAGTGGTTAAGACTCCACCTGCCAGGGCAGGGGACGTGGGTTCAGTCTCTGGTCTGGGAGGATTCCACATGCCTAGGGGCAACCAAGCCCAGGCACTGCAACTGCCTAGAGCCTGTCCTCTACAACAGTAGAAGTCACCTCAACGAGAAGCCTGCGTACCGCAACTAAAGAGTAGCCCCTGCTTGCTGCACTAGAGAAAGCCTAAGTGCAGCAATGAAGACTCATTGCAGCCCTAAATAAATAAATAAGATAAAAAATTTACCACCAACGTAGTGGCTTAAAATAAGACACATGTCTTACCTTGCAGTTTCTATAGGTCAAGAGTTTGGGCAAAACATCATCACTGGGTTCTTTGGAAATGTTTAGTCGAGGGGTCAGACAGCACTAGGTTCTCATCTACAGGTTAAACTTGTGCAAGGTCTGCTTTTAAGCTCACTTAGGGTGAATGAGTGGCAAAATTTACTTCTTGCTATTGTGGGACTAAGGTCCCTGCTTTCTAGCTGGCCACTGGCTGGAGGCTGCCCTCAGCTCCTAAAGGCCACCCACAGTTCCCTGTGAAGTGGGCTTCCCCAAGATGCCACTTAGTCATCAAGCCAGCCACAAGAATCTCTAGAGCAAGTCTTACAGCAAGGCAAGTCTTACATAACATAATGAATACACAGGAGTGACAGCCCATAAATTTTGTCATAGTCTATTGGCTAGAAACAAGTCACAGGTTCCACCCACACTCAAAGAGAGGGGGCCACCCAGGGGCATGAGCACAAAGAAGTGGGGACCATGAGAGGTTACCTTAGCATCTGTTTACCATAGACATGATGAGTAGCCAGACCTGGGTCATATGCCCACTCAGTTACCAGAAGAAGGGGGATGGGAAAGCTTTCTGGGCTCTTTCAGTTCACATGAATATGAAAGAGATTCTGAAAATGGAATTGCTGAGATTTGGCAACCATTGAGTATGGCACAATGTTGCAGGAAATGGAAGAGAGACAAGTGACTCAGGACTTGAGAGCCAGTGACTGGAAAGAGGATGGTGCTATGACTGAATCTGGGGACTCAGAACAAGAGAGAAGGAAGATAAAGAGATTCACCTGGAGTTCCCATAGGATGTCCACATGGAATTGTGTATCTGAAGCTCAGGACAGATGTCTGAGACTCAGATTTCGATATCATATACCTAGAAGACAAGGACATGTACATATATGGGAATGGATGGGTCACAAACCAGGTTGGTGACAAGGTTCACACACTTCTGTGCTAAAAGCCTTTCATATTTCCATTCACACTCCTTATGCTTGCAAAGTCTTTTGTGGTTTAGTTTGTTTCTCTCTCTACACTTTTGATAGACCCTCTCCTTAGAACTCGACTGTACTCACTGCTGCTGCTGCTGCTAAGTCACTCAGTTGTGTCTGACTCTTCGCGACCCCGTGGACTGCAGCCTACCAGGCTCCTCTGCCCATGGGATTTTCCAGGCAAGGGTACTGGAGTGGGTTGCCATTGCCTTCTCCAACTGTACTCTCTACAAGTCTCCAAAATACTCGGTGCTATTTTCTTTGAGCCTTTGCTTACTATTTTCCATTACAAGAAACATTCTTCACCCCTCCCCACCATCACTGCCTGGCTATGTATCCTTTGAGTCTCCATGTAGATTATACCCCCCTGAAAAGCCTTCCACAATTCCCTGAGACAATTTACATGTTCCTTCTTTGTGCTTCCATAGCATGCTACACAACTCTGTTCTGGGGTACTAATGGCCTATTCTGTCATTTTCTATTTACTTGTCTCTTACTAGCTTACAGGCTTCTGGAAGGTAGAGATAGGTAGACAAGCTCACAATTGTCTCCAGTAATTAGCACGATCCTTAGCACAAAGAAAATGCTTGATTAAGTATTTGTGGAATGAATGGGGAATGAATGTTAACAGATTTCCTTCTCAGTTAAAATCCCTTTGCTTATATAAGTATCAGAAAACTCAGTACAAAAAGGGATTAATGTATAAGCAGAAGGGGACTTGATGACTCATGTAAGTGAGAAAGTCCAGAAGTTATGTTGCTTTGGGTGTGATTTGCTACAGAGGCCCAAATGATGCCACCAGGATACAGGTTTTCTTTCCCCATCCTTTGGCTCTGTTTCTCTGGCTATGGGGCTTCCCAGGTGGTGCTACTGGTAAAGAGGATCAGGCTGCCAATGCAGGAGATACAAGAGATGTGGGTTTGATACCTAGGTTGGGAAGATCCCCTGGAGGAGGAAATGGCAACCCACTCCAATATTCTTGCCTGGAGAATCCCTTGGACTGAGGAGCCTGGTGGGCTACAGTCCATAGGGTTGCAAAGAGTTGGATATGACTGAAGTGACTTAGTACATATGCTTCTGGTTTTAGCTCCATTGATTGGCTAGGTCTCCTGCTTGGAGCAGGATGACTGCATTTGCATCTGGTCTTAAATCTTCACACTTTCAAGCTCAGTGAGAAAAAAAGGCCCCACTCCCAGAAGCCACAGTTGATCTCATGCATCCTCAGTGATGCTGTGGAGTCTCTAGCCCATTCTTGAACCAATCACTGTTTGCCCAAGAAGATGCTAGACTCTGATTGACCAGGCTTGGGTCAATGACCATGCCTAGATCTGCTCCATTAAAACCACTCAGACAAGGGTGGGGGATATACGAGCTTGCAGAGGGAGGAGGTTGGGAAGGGAGAGTCTCTCTGATCTTGTCCTGGAGTTTTGGTGAGGGGACCCTCCCCCAAAACTAATTTCCATTAAGTAATGCCTGCAATTCAGGAGGAGAGGAAGGTTAAAGATCCTGCAAAGAAATTTTAAGTAAGAAAGATAGGAAGAAAACTAAAAAGATTGTATAGGGTCATCAAAGGAAAATAGTCTAATATTTGTTTAGCATCTACCATGTGACAGAAACCTTTCATACAATATCTCATTTAATCCTCACAATAACCCAGATACATAGACGTTTCAAATTCCCAGTCAACAGAGTCTCAGGATAAACTGATCCCACAAGAAGCTTAGGATAAGTGAATACTAAGGTGGGGATTGGACATTCGGAAATAGGAAGTCCCAGCTGATGTTTCTGATGGTTATTTCTAAAGAGCTGGAAAGACCACAGGGAATGAGTAATGAATAGGTGGCTTTTCCCCAAGGGAGTTTCATGGTGAAAAGAAGGATAAAGGTGGCACCCGTATATTCCTGTTTAAATGTGTCTCCCTGACCACAAAACGGGCTCCTTGAAAGGCAAGGACCTTATCTGTTTCCTTTGCCTCCAGCCTAGGAGAGGTCCTTGCCACAGTGTCCATCACCATGTATTGGTTAAGTTAATGAGTAAATGAATGATCAAAGGGAAAAAAACTGTATCCCAGGAGGAAAGGAAGACAGGGAAAGAAATATCGATGTAGGTTAGTTTGAAACATGTTTCTGTGGCAAGTATAATGAGGTTGAGAAGGAAAGAGAAAGTTGATGAATGACGTAAAGCTCCCTGTGAAGCTCAAACCCCAAGTAGAATAAGGCTCAGATAAAGATTTCCATTTTCTTCCCTCAAGGCAAGAAGGAGGGCTATGATTTTCAGAAAGTCTGGAGTTGGAGAAGAGGAAAACCAAATTCATTTGTATCTACTGCCCTCAGTGAAATAGTAAAGATGCCTACTTCTCTGGGCTTCCCAGGTGGCACCAGTGGTGAAGAACCCACCTGCCAATGCAGGAGATGTAAGAGATGGGAGTTCGATCCCTGAGTCGGGAAGATCCCCCGGAGGAGGAGTGGTAAAAGAATCTGCCTGCCAATGCCGGAGATGCAGCAGATGAGGGTTCGATCCCTGGGTCAGGAAGATTCCCCTAGAGTGAGATCTTGGAAATGGATCCAAGGATCCAAAGAAATGGCAACCCACTCCAGTATTCTTGCCTGGAGAATCCCATGGACAGAGGAGCCTGGAGTCCACCAGGCACCAGTCCATAGGGTCGCAAAGACTTGGACAGGACTGAAGTGACTTTGCACTCAAGCAGCTTACTTCTCTAACTCTGTTCAAGGTACTTTAAAGCATCCCTAATATGTTAATTCATGTCTCACCCCCACAGTGCCAGGCATAGACTAGATGCTAAAACAAATGTATCAGGACCCTGAGACTTCCCTGGTGGTCCAGTGGTTAAGAATCCACCTTGTAATGCAGGTGACACAGGTTGGATCCCTGGTCAGGGAACTAAGACTCCACATTCTGTGGAGTAACTAAGCCCCCATGCCACAACTAGAGAGTCTGTGCGCCACGACAAAAAGATTCCACGTGACGTGATGGAGATCCTGAGTGCTGCAACTAAGACCGGCGTGTGTGAGTGTATGTGTATATGTGTGTGCACGGGCATGCGTGTCCTCAGTTGTGTCTGACTCTTTGCAGCCCCGTGGACTGTAGCTCACCAGGCTCCTCTGTTCATGCAATTCTCCAGGCAAGAATCCTGGAGTGGGTTGCCATTTCCCTGGATCCCTGGATCCATTTCCAAGGTCTCACTCTAGGGGAATCTTCCTGACCCAGGGATCGAACCCTCATCTGCTGCATCTCCGGCATTGGCAGGCAGATTCTTTTACCACTACTGCCACCTGAGAAGCCCCAACTAAGATCTCATGCGGTCAAATAAATAAAATTATTTTTAAAACAATAAAACAAATGTATCAATTTAGTGAGTTGAGTAGAATAAAATCAAATTTTCTTTTACAAAAATTTGAGCAGAGCCTGCAGAAAGCACAGCCACAATACAATGCTGATTTGCTGGCTTGTAGGGACTTTGTAGATGGAAAAGAGGGAGGCAGGCAGTACAATGTGTACATGTTATCTGCTCTCCAGAATGTCTTTGCTGGGCAAATAGCTCCTTATCATTTTTTTTTAAATACAAGCTTACACTCCGTTTCTTCAGAACACCTGGGCTTTGGCCATGATTATGAGGTTTAGCACTTGTAATCACAGGTCTGTCTTGGGAAATTATAGGATGTGAAGTCTCAGAGGTTGGCACTCAGGAGGGATTTACTAAGCCTCTTCTGGAACAATCCCAGGACGGTCCCTCTTAACAGACCAACTCAGCCATCATTGTCACCTATTCAGCAGGTGGCAGAACTGGTCACGTTGCCTCTGCTCACATGGCCGTCCCCTAAAGACCCCCAACACCAGCCTAGTGAGTAAAGCCTAGGGCTGTCAGGTGCCTCCAGCTGCAGGGGGGCAGCTTCACCTTGAACTTTAAATGTTTAACACAGCTTTAAATGTTTTACTCCACAGAATGAGGTGACTGGGAAGATGGATGATTGCTGATTAGAGGAATGATGAATGAAGAAATAAAATAATCCACAGTGAAAAACTCACTCCCCTGGCTGTGGTTAGTCTCTAATAGGTACAAGGATAATGTAAATGGATGGAGTGGGGGTGGGATATGGGGTGGAGTCCCTTTGGCCATGTGTGGGCACCTTTGTGGATGTGTTCTCGGGAGGAGGAACAAGGAAAGGAGACTGGAGAAAGTGAAGTTTACCCTTTGTGGTGTACCAGGCTGGGCTGGGCAGGGAAGCAGGAAGGCTTTTGCCCATCTCCAGGGATTTCTGCTCTCCCTGCTTGTACAAGCAGGTGCTTTATTTCCACGTAAGCTATTTTGGATTCTTGCTTTGCAGAGTTGGTATGTCCCTTCTGCAGAGGCCAGAAAACAGCAGGGAAGGGAGGGAAGTCTGGCACTGAAACCAGTCAGAATGAAGTTCTTGATGAATGAATCTTTTACCTAATTTCAAGCAAATATATCTGCTCCCTTTACCTTTCCTTACCCAGCTCTACCAGGCAGGATTCCTATCTGTACTAACAGATATACGTTTATCAACTGCCCCATTATGGTGGAAGGTCTATTATCACAACAGGGGCCATTCCTCGGAAAAACTGTACAATGATTGAAGTCCATCTCAGCTCCTCCATCTCCCAGCCCTCCCCTCCCCACCGACTCCATAGCACAGTCTATAACAGTTGTCCAGGACCTCATCAATTTCTGTTTGAAGAGGTGACCTTTCTCATGGTCTAGGTTCATTCTAATAATAGACCTTATACTTCACCTTCCTGTACATTATCTCATTTGGCAGCAGCCCTGTGAGGAAGGCAGTCATGGTCATTATTTCCCAAAAGGTATTTCTGACAACTTATGAAATGAACTCTCATTTACTCTCTACTTCTTGCTTGCCTGACCCTGTGCCAAATGCCTTACATACTTTGATTAATCATCATGTCCACTCTCAGAGGTTGACAATATTATCCCTGTTTTACAGAGGAGAAAGCCAGGTGTAAGCAACTTGCCAAAGGCCATGGAGCCAACTACTGGCAAAACCAAGATTCAGGCCTGGGTCTGGTCAAGTCTGAGTACTGTGTTTTTATCTCCTATGCCTTTCTGCCTATGAAGCAGGCAGGCTAGATATTAGTACAGGGGCTTCCCTGGTAGCTCAGCTGGTAAAGAATCCACCTGCAATGTGGGAGACCTGGGTTCGATCCTTGGGTTGGAAAGATCCCCTGAAGAAGGGAACAGCTACCCACTCCAGTATTCTGTCTTGGAGCATTCCATGGACTGTATAGTCCATGGGGTCACAAAGAGTTGGACACAGCTGAGTGACTTTCACCTTTAAGGCATATTTACCTCTTTCAAAAATGGAACTTCTGAGACCTGTTTTACAGAACCCAGTAGAGCTGGAGCTAGAACCCTTTCAAATAAGTGACACCAGAAGACCTATCAGATTGTGCACAAGAAAGACCCCCACCTACGGACAAGTTCCCTTCCAAGAGCGCTTTCCTAAGTCCGATTCGTTCACAAGTCCACCAGTTAGTCTAGGTAACCAACTAAGACAATCAGCCACAGTACTGTACTGTAATAGGTTTAACTACTTTTCACACAATACATAAAAAAATAACAAAAAAAAATAAAGAAAACACTTCAAATCTTACAGTACCTTGAAAAGTACAGTAGTCCAGTACAACAGCTGGCACACACGGGTTGGCATTGAGTGAGCGGGAAAGAAGAGTTACTGATTGGAGGAGGGAGAGGAGGTGGGAGATGGTAGAGCTGAAGGATGATCAGCAATAGGAGAGGGAGGGCAAGTGGCAATTTCATTCACACATGACCTCGAAGAAAAGCACCTTCACATCTTTGAAAGTTCACAGTTTGAAGGTTCATACGTAGGGGACTCACTGTAGTAATACTTGACTATAACACCTCCCTCTTACTTCATAAGTTGAGTCCAAATAAAATGGAAGAATTTCCAAAATCTCGGAAGCTGGCTGCCTCCCCTGCTATGTTCCACAGAAACTGCTCCTCTCAAGATCACCTGTGACCACCTGGCTGTGTTATTTCTACTTTACATTTGTAGCTGTCTTGACCTCTGTGCAGCATCTAACTGCTGACCACTTATCAAAACTCCCCCCTCCCTTGATTCGGGGGCAGCAGTCTATCCTGGTTTTAGTGCTCTCTCTCTGGACTTTTGTTCTAAGTCTCTTTCAAAGGCTCAGGTTTCTGTGACCATCTCTGTGACGGTTTGTTAATAGTTGCAAAGGGCAGAACCCACCCTGGCTAGTTTAAGTGGAAAGGGATCATTACAAGGTATTCATCAGCTTATAGAATCCATGCGTGACTAAAGACCCGAAGCTGAATTACCTGGAACATAGATGCCCTTAGGCATCTATGCCGAGTTGCCACAGGAACCGCTGCTCCCACCGCCATAAGGAAGTGCCTGCGGAACCAGGAGACTGCTCGGACGGCCGCCCACCTGAGACCTAGGGCTGTACCCTCAGCACCAGCCAAAGGGATGCCTCCACCCTGCCTGCGCCCCTCTCATTCCGCTCAGAAGCTGGCGTCTCATGTGAGGGTGTCTAATTGGCAGAAACCTAAATCACATCCTTGGAAACCCTAGCTGCCAGGAGTCTGGGGAATGACGTCTTTATCTTTCCAACTTTGCTGTACAGGAAGGCACGCTAAAAGGAGATCCAAATAGACATTGAGTCACATAGTCCCTTACATTTCGGGGTTCTTCAGACTTCTGTTCTCATCCTTTTCTTTTCTGGTGCTGAGACTTGTCAGCTCATGGCGTCAACCACCATCTGGGTTATCTTTAACCCTGAACTCCAGGCCTGAATGTCTAGCTGGCTACCAGACAGCTCTGCTTCCTCTGAAGTCAGCAGCCTCCTTCTGTGTTTTTCACATCAACAAGTGGCACCACCACCTATCCAGTAATCCAAGCCAGAAACTGGGGCCTTCCCTCTGTCTCTCATCTGCCTTGAGCAAACAGTTTTGGGGGGTAGGTAGTTGGTCTGTGAAATGGTTCTTGGGGGTAGGCAGTTGGTCTGTGTTTTCTAGTCTTTCTTCAGTTAGGTGGGGCCATGTGACTGCATCCTGGTCAATGTGGTCTGAACACAGGTGGTGTGAACAAAGTCCAGGTGAAACCCATGGACACCTTTCACACCATATCTGCCAACTGAATGGAGAGACCTTTAGAAACCTGGAGGAGGGCAGAGTCATACATTTAAGCAGACTGGGTCCCTGAATGACTTGGTGGAACTCTGCAACTCCCAGAATTGATCTGTGTAGGGGGATCAATTGAACTGATGAGGGGGACATGGAGTCATGAAAGCATGCAGTTCAGATCTCTTGCTGTGGGGAACAAGATGTACTACAGCCCAGCCCTGCCCCACTGGATCTAGCACACTGTTTGAGCCAAGGCTGTGCTTCCCACGGGCTCCTCTCTGCCAAAGGCTGAGGCTGGGGGGTACAAACTCAGACCCACTCCTGCATGACCTGGGATTCCTCCAGCAGGTGACTTTGACTCATGGATCCTCCACCGGCCTGGCTGAACCTTTCTTGGGACTGCACTGAAGTTCAGAATGCTTCCTACCCATCCTCCTTCCCTCTCCTTTGTGGGTGTCAGAGCTGTGCTGCAGTCTGAAAGCTCTCCTTGCCTCCTCTATTGTTGTTTTTCAGTTACTCAGTCGTATCCAACTCTTTGTGGCCCCATGGACTATAGCACACCAGGCTTCCCTGTCCTTCACTATCTCCCAGAATTTCAATCTCATGCCCACTGAGTTGGTGATGCCATCCAACCATCTCATCCTCTGTCTTCCCCTTCTCTTCCTGCTCTCCATCTTTCCCAGCATCAGGGTCTTTTCCAATGAATTGGCTCTTTATAACAGGTGGCCAAAGGATTGGAGCTTCAGCTTCAGCATCAGCCTTTCCAATGAATATTCAGGGTTGATTTCCTTTAGGATTGACTAGTTTGATCATTTATCCTTCACAGGAATTCTCCCCAATAAATCTTCTGCATGTCTAATTTTATCCTGGCATCTGTTCTCAGAAGATCCAACCTAACACAGGTGAGAAATAAAAACTTTATTATATGATAGGGACTGGGAGGGCAGGTTATGTGACGGTAAGTTAGCTTACTCTAATGTAATCATCGAGGTTTGAATATTTTTAAAAGGTATTCGCTTTCCTCTTTGCAACTGCCTTAGTTTAGGCCTCCTGAGCCAACTGTTCCTATTAGTGAGTAAGTCTTCTCTACCTAGTCTTGGTAACCAACCCGGAGTCCACATTCAAATCACCTTCACAGTGATCTTTTTACTATTAACCACCACTTTCTTGTTTGTTCGCTTATTTGTTTTCTCTTTTTTGCTCTGCTTTGTTTGTTGTTTTATAATTAATTTATTGTTTACCTTATATTTTTACTTACATCTTTTTAGTTTTTTGTTTGTGTTTTTGTTTAACCACTGCTTTTAAAACACCTATACAATGCTCTGATACATGTTCTTCCAATTATCACAACAATCTTGCAAGGAAATTATTATTAGTTCTAATTTATATAAAGGGAACAAAGATTTAGAGAGGTTAAGTGTCTTGTCTGATAGTATATCTCTGGTAACTAACAGAACTGGGACTTGAACCCAAATCTATCTGTTACCAAAATTTGTCTTTTTCTTACCACCCAAGCAGGGCTTGGATTTAAATTTTTTTTTCCTGTTGTAATATACATTCACAGGCATTACCTATTTCCTTGAGTTAACCTCAATTCTGATGCAAATTTGCTGGAAAGTAAAAGCAAATAAGAAGTGAAGTGAAGTGAAGTAGCTCAATCCTGTCTGACTCTTTGTGACCCCATGGAGTGTAGCCTACTACGCTCCTCCATCCATGGGATTTTCCAGGCAAGAGTACTGGCATGGGTTACCATTTCCTTGGCTAATCTGGGAAGGGGCATTATATTCATTAAAGCATATTATAAATTATGTAAGTAAATAAAATATCCATTTAAGGATATTGATGCTCTAGGCATGTTTTCTTCATTAACGTTTTCTCTCCATTTTAAACACATAATCACTGAAAAAACTAAAAAGTGGGAAAACTATAAAATGATAAACAATCACAATTTTGAATCTTAATTGGTATTAGAGGTTACATTGGGTGCTAAACTGAAACACTGATAAGCTGGGGTGTGAGAAGTGCATGCTATGCCCAAGGCTCTGATGATAACTCCATTCAAAAGAACATTTAAAAGCAAGCAGCTCAGAATGCTAAGTGTAAAGGTACAATCAAGTATCTATTTTAATGTATTAAAAGCAAGACATTTATGATTTCAACTCATCATCACTATTTTCAGGGTTTAAAAGCATTTGATAGAGAAGTGATCTCCATGCACGGACACGAGTACCGCCAAGACTCCGCTAAGCCACATGCAAAGCTGATGACATCATGCCCTGGTAAATAGCTTTCAGAGGTGCCACATCTCACTGGGCTTAAGGAGTAAATTCCTGAGACCAGCACTGCAGGCCCTCTGTGAACCTCGCTTCACTTCTTGAGACAGTCTCTGTAGCCACGCTCCACTCGGACTCAAACAAGCTCTCCGGAGCACAGTGCTTCCTCCTGCCTCTGGGTTTTGCAAATGCTGTCCCTCCTGGAAGAAATAAATGTCTTAACTCTAAGAAATTCCCAAGATACAGTTCATGTGCCTCCTTGTCCAAAAAGCTCTTTTGGAAACCACTCTCAGATCAGATCAGATCAGATCAGTCGGTCAGTCGTGTCTGACTCTTTGCGACCCCATGAATTGCAGCACGCCAGGCCTCCCTGTCCATCACCAACTCCCGGAGTTCACTCAGACTCACGTCCATTGAGTCAGTGATGCCATCCAGCCATCTCATCCTCTGTCGTCCCCTTCTCCTCCTGCCCCCAATCCCTCCCAGCATCAGAGTCTTTTTCAATGAGTCAACTCTTCGCATGAGGTGGCCAAAGTACTGGAGTTTCAGCTTTAGCATCAGTCCTTCCAAAGAAATCCCAGGGCTGATCTCCTTCAGAATGGACTTGTTGGATCTCCTTGCAGTCCAAGGGACTCTCAAGAGTCTTCTCCAACACCACAGTTCAAAAGCATCAATTCTTTGGCGCTCAGCCTTCTTCACTCTCAGCCGTACCCAATTCCCAGACTGTATTTGGTGCCCTCCCCACTGACCCCTCCCCACACCCCTTCCTCTCCTGCTCCTCCATGATCCTTGTCACAGCACCCAGTTGTAATTGTCTCTTTTAAATATTGATTCTATCCATTAACTGCTTTGATTCTTGAAACTGGATGTTGATTTTACGTAAAGGTATTATTCCAAAATAGAAAGTGCTTAGCAAACAAATGTTTGTTAAACGAATGAGTGACTAACAGAGGAAGGAAGAAAGGAATAAAAAAGTTGATTTCTCTGGTGCACAGTTCATATATGCTTTAGGTAACTTGTAAGGACTTCATTTGAAATATCCAAAAACAACAGATCTTGTATCTTGTGGTAGGCATCTAAGGTATTTTAGTTTAGTTATAATTTGCGGACTTCAGAATTTTAGGAACGGAGAGTTCGGCTAAGAAGTAATTAAGAGGTTATTAACTGGGTTTATTCGGCAGTCCTGAACTCACCGAAATGTGAAAAACGGTGTTTGTATGTATATACATGAGGCAATAATTCACATTTTCAGGCAAGACAAGAAAAACTTTAAACATAAAATTTTCTCTGTTCTTTAGTCTCTTCCCTCCCCTCTCCTATACATCATGCATCTACATTTTGCATTAATCAGAGTTCCCAATGACAGAAATACCTCTTCAGACATAAACATCAGTTGCTCTTCTTTGAACACCAGCCCACATAATTCCTCAGAAGATAACATTCCTTTGTTCATTCTTAAGGGGTCACCATGATCCATCACTCAGCGTGTATCTGCTCCGACATCTTTAGTAAAGTTTACTTATGACAACAACATATCATTTCTGTTAAAGATAACGACAGAGATAAAACAGACTGGTCAGCAACCTGGGGAGAATCTGGCCCACAGTTAATGGAAGCTCTTCACTTTAAATACTTTGTTAAATACTTGTTTATAACCTTGTTAATGGTACCAGCTATCTTACTTGTATTCTGCCTATTGTACAAAATTGTTTCTTGCATGACCAAATGTGTGACTGAGCCCCCAGTAAAATGAATGATGATTAGGTGACTTGACATGATTGGCCAAATATACAGTCTATAAGATCAATGACTATAATAGTGTAACTAACTCTAGATTTGGGAAGAAACAACAAGAGGGAACCATTTCCTGGACCATAACAGAATGTAAGGCAGGGCATCTAGAGACTTCTGGCTACTGTTCACAGGTCCCAGTCCAGTAAATGCCACATTAAGTGGCCTATCAAAGGAGTCCTTGCCTGACCTGGCAGTGAGCACCCCTAGTGCCATGGGACAAAATGGTCACAAAATGCCTCCCAAACATTGGTTGAAATTAAGGCCAAAAGGGAAGGGACTGTAAAAACAAAATATGTTGCCCACTATCATTTCTACAAGGATCAAGTCATTAGCCACTGCAGTCACTGACCTATATAATACACCCCAAAAGGAATTCATTCAAAGGGTAAAGATCAAGAAGAGGCATTTTGTGCTGCAGGAAAACAGACAGAACCAACCCTCAGGTTGTTAGATATTTTCACGAAAAAATTTTGTGAATCCAGTTTCTTGCATCTTCCCAGACTTAGAGGAGCACTAAAACCATTAAGATACCTATTCCTCAAAAATAGCAGTAACTCTACCAAGGTGTATGCCTGATTGCACGTACTCTCTTTTCCAAAATTATGTAACTGGCCTCCACCTTTACCTCTTTGGATCCATTCTCAGAGCTAAGAGACTTGTCTCCTGGTTGTAATCCTCAAATTGGCTCTAATAAAAATTTTCATTTCTTTTTTAGGTTGACTATTGATGAGTTTTTTCATCAACATTATCTGTTTATATATCACTTTTCCCATTATCTGCTTTGATTCTTGAAGTTGGAGATTAATTTTATATAAATGTTTTACTCCAAAATAGTAAGTACTCAGCAAACAAATGTTTGTTAAATGAATGAATAAGAAACAGAGGAAGGAAGGAATGAATTAAAATGTTGGCTTCTCTGGTACATAATTTATATATACTTTATGAAATTTACAAAGATGTTTCATTTGCCAATCCACAAAAGAAAATAGAGTTTGTACCTTGTCGAGGGCATCTAGGTGTAGTTAGCTAAAATTTGGCAGTTGCAATTTTATGAATTGAGAACTTGACAAAGAAAGTAATTAAGTGGTTATTAATTGGGACTTAGGCTTCCCTGGTAGCTCAGTTGCTGAAGAATCCACCTGTAATGCAGAGGACCCAGGTTCGATCCCTGGGTTGGGAAGATCCCTTGGAGAAGGGAATGGCAACCCACTCCAGTATTCTCGCCTGGGAAATCCCATGGACAGAGGAGTCTGCCAGGCTACAGTCCATGGGATCGCAAGAGTTGGACACCACTGAAGTGACTGAGCACTAGCACAATTTGGGCTTATTCAGGTGTCCATGAACTCAGTGAAATTATATGAAAAACTGTGTTTGTGTGTATATGCACAGTATGCACTTCATATTCGTGTGTTCTAATCAGGCAGGTTGACAAGCATTCTTTGAAAGGACGAGTGGAACAGCCAAGTCTATACCAGACAAAACATGGTGGAAACACTTTGATGGACAGTGAAACTAAGAAAGGGATAGGAAGTCCTAAGAATAATGAAACGACTGCTCTAAAGAAGTTGTCGATTCATATATTTTAATTATTTTTGGGTTATTCTCTTATGGTGAAGTGTGTCATGTCAAATACAGAGTTAAAAAACACAACACATTTGCTGATTCAAGGGTTACAGGGTCTCAATTTACAGCTCCCCTCCCTGGTTAATGAGTTTGCTTGCCTTTTGCATGCTGTTGAGAGTAATGAGGACGGGAGAAGGGAAAAGTACAGAGAAAGGCTTAATTGATTTGCATACATAGAACTGATTTGCATATATACTTGTGAAAGAAAGCACTAAGTCCACAGGTAGAGGAAAGGTCTCTGGAGTTTGCCTGCAGTAGAAAAGAGAGATCTGTTAACAATGCCTTGGATGAACGAAACCTAGGATGAGCTGATGAAATAAAAACTCACATTTTAAGGCAAGACAAGAAAATTTTGAACAGAAACTTTTTCTCTGCCCTTTGGCCTCCTCCCTCCTGCCTACTGTCCATTGTGCATCTGCATTAGCCAGACTACCCAGTGGCAGTAATACCAGCTCAAACATAAATATCAATTGTTCTTCTAACACCAGCCATAACTCCTCACAAGATAACATTCTTTTGTCTGTCCTTAAGGGATCACCATGATTCACTGCTCGCCTCATACCTGCAGAGATCTTTAGTGAACTTATAACAACATACCATTTCCCTTAAAGATGGTGATGGATGCAAAACAGACTGGTTAGACAACCCTGGGAGATACTGGGCCACACCTACTGGAAGCTCGTCACTTAAATATTTACTTATGACTTTATTAATAACATAGCTACTAGTTATATTACTATTATTCTGCCTATTGTACAAGATTATTGTTTCCTGCATTAACAGATGTGTGACTGAGCCTCCAATAAAATTAATGATGATTGGTGTGGTGTTAGTCACTCAGTCATGTCCAACTCTTTGCAATTCCACGGACTGTAGCCTGCCACGCTCCTCTGTCCATGAGATTCTTCAGGCAAGAATACTGGAATGGACTGCCATTCCCTTCTCCAGAGGATCCTTCTGACCCAGGAATCGAACCCGGATCTCTTGCGTTGCAGGTAGATTCTTTACCATTTGAGCTACAGGGAAGACCCAATGATTCAGATCAGATCAGATCAGATCAGTCGCTCAGTCATGTCCGACTCTTTGTGACCCCATGAATCGCAGCACGCCAGGCCTCCCTGTCCATCACCAACTCCCAGAGTTCACTCAGACTCACGTGCATCGAGTCAGTGATGCCATCCAGCCATCTCATCCTCTGTCGTCCCCTTCTCCTCCTGCCCCCAATCCCTCCCAGCATCAGAGTCTTTTCCAATGAGTCAACTCTTCGCGTGAGGTGCCCTAAGTACTGGAGTTTCAGCTTTAGCATCATTTCTTCCAAAGAAATCCCAGGGCTGATCTCCTTCAGAATGGACTGGTTGGATCTCCTTGCAGTCCAAGGGACTCTCAAGAGTCTTCTCCAACACCACACTTCAAAAGCATCAATTGAAAGACTGACCAAATATATAGTTCTATGAGATCAATGATTGTCATAGTGTAATTCTAGGAATGGGAAGAGATGACATGAGGGAACCACTTCCTAGAACCATAATGGAATGTAAGGCAGGTGATCCAGAGGTTTTGGCTACTGTTAGCAGGGCCTAGTCAGTAATAGCACATTGAGTGGTCCATCAACCAAATCCTCACCTGACCACCTGGAAGTGAGCATCCCTAATGAGTAGACAAAATGGTCATGAAATGCCTCCCAAACACTGAAATTAAGAGGTACACCCCAAAAGGGATTCAAGATGAGGTATTTTGTGCTACAGGAAAACTGAGAACCGGCTCTCAGGTTGTTAGGTATTTTCAGGGAAAAAATTTTATGAATCCAGTTTCCTGCTCTTCCCTGACTTAGAGAAGCACTAAAACCATTAACTAAGATACTTATTCCTCAAATGGGCTTCCCTGTTGGCTCAGACAGAAAAGAATATGCCTGCGATGCAGGAGACCCAGGTTTGATCTCTGGGTGAGGAAGATCCCCTGGAGAAGGGAATGGCAACCCACGCCAGTTGCCTGGGAAATCCCATGGACAGAGGATCCTGTCGGGCTACAGTCCATGCGGTCGCAAAAAGTCAGACGTGACTGAGCGACTGTCACTATCATTCCTTGAAAACGGCAGTAACTCTACCAAGGTATATGCTTGATTGCACACACCCCCTTCTCCAAAATCACACCTAGACTGGCCTCCCCTTACCTCTTTGGAATGGTTCTCAGAATTCTCTGACAGACTGTCTCCTAGTTGTAATCCTCAAATTGGCTCAAATAAATGTTTCCCTTTCTTAGGTTGATTACGAATTAATTTTTTTTTTTTGGTGGAGAGAGCTGTTGAAATAGGACTTTTAGGAACTATAATTTTTTAAGGAAGTGTGGTAACACGTCCTTGCATGTTTTCACCAGACTTCAGGAAAGACATAAATCAGTTTTCAAAGTCTAGGGCATCAGATTTGTGTTTCTTTTTTAGTGTGGGTGCCACTTCTGCTTCTGCAAGCAGAACTTCTCAGGCCTCCATGTTTTTGTTCGGGTCACACGGGTTTGCCTGCTTGTCTGGCTATGGAGCAGACTGGCATCCACACCCAACACACCCGTTTTGGGTCTGGGTTGGGTAGGTTGGGGACAGGTGAGTCATGCCAGGCTAACTAACCCCCTATCGAAGTTTCACTGACCAAGCCACTCCTGAGTTTCTATTTATTTTGTGGGAGGTCTGGACCATTCTTCAGGTGGGGGAAACTTCCTCAGGACAAACCATGGAGTCTCTGGACAAAAGGATGTCATCATTTTTCTCTTGAGTATTTTTTTTTAATGACTTGATTTTTTCTTTAAAAACTAAAAGACAATTATAGCAACTTCAAAAATGTGGCGGTGGACATTGTGGTGTTATGCCTCCTCCTCCAGCTGCTTGGAGAGGGAGGGTGGGTGACTGGCAGATCCCACTGAAGTCCCCCTCCCTCTGATCACCCTCTGCTGAAGTAAGCAGCTTCATCCAAATAGATGTCGTCTTCCGAGGGACAGCCCATATCCAAAGCTGGGCCAATGTCTTGGATTTGAGGACAGCTCTGTCAGGACCCTCACGGAATCTGCAGAGGCCTCTACAGTGACAGCCTCACAGTCAGACTTTCTTCTCTGTTCAATCCTGCCTCTTCACACCCCTACAGATGTTGCTCCAAGGGCATCCTCCAATAAGCCTCCAGCATGCTGATCTCCACTGCAGAGTCTGCCTCCCAGGGAAACTTGGCTTGTGGTGATAAGAGTGGGTGCAAGAAAGCAGATGCTAAAGCTGGGTCACCCACCAGCTGGCTAGAAATAAGGAGCCCATGGTGGGTGGCTGGCGGAGCGTGGATAAAGCCAGGCATGCAGCAGTATTGGGAGTGGTGATGTTTTCTGGGAGGGCATGCCTTTGGAAGGGCATGCTTTGGCTGAGGTGATGGAACCAGTATTTGAGAAGCAGGAGCAAGTTAATAATTATAAGGGTAATGGTATCAAACGGCTGTTCCTGGGGGCAATGGAAGTTCAGGAGAAAGACAAGCAAAGGCTGAGGGTAATGAATGAGTAATTAAAGGCTAAACAGAAAAGTCAGAGGGCCTCCTTGGCAGAGTACAGTGGAACGGGTGCATATCCCATAGCTGGAGGGTAGATGAAGCTGAAACTCAGGTTCAAGATTTAAGCATAAAAGTAATAGGCTCCAGAAAAAGTTGAATTCCCCTTGGCAAGTCTGCTACACCTAAATTCAAGCTACAACTGGGACAGCCTGAGGCCTGGAAACAAGGGATGTGGATCTTTGCAGTGCAATGAAAGTCCTCATTCTGGAGGTCTCTGCCTTGCAGGACAACATGTGTCCCCAACAGGTTCGGCCACTTTTGCCTTACTGACACTAGACCCATCATAACCCATTATAGCCAATAACATAACCCAGTAAGTCAAAACAAGAACCATCAGGGATACAGTTGGGTCTGCTAAGGAGAAAAGAGTCTGTTCCTTGAAGGAGCTGTGGATCCTGGCTGATTTGTACCAGCAGATCAACGGGAGGTCAATGGGAAGCAGAATATAAAGTTGTTATTTAATATGGGAACATTCTTTCTTTCTTTTTTACCCTTGGATGCCCTGCACAGTCGGTGGGAACTTAGTTCCCCAACTAGGGATTGAACCTGGCCCTCGGCAGTGAAAGTACAGAGTCCTAACCACTGGGCCATCAGGGAACTCCCCAGCCGATAGGACTGTTAGAACCCCCCAGAACATACCACTCAGATGTTTCCTTGGCACTTAGAAAAGTGATGCCCACAATCAATGAGCAATAAATGCTGGACTTCTTTTTTAGGCAGTGGAAAAAGGAACCAAATGTCTCATAGAAGGGGGTATGCTGCTTCTAAGTCGCTTCAGTCGTGTTCGACTCTGTGCGACCCCATAGATGGTGGCCCACCAGGCTCCCCCATCCCTGGGATTCTCCAGGCAAGAACACTGGAGTGGGTTGCCTTTTCCTTCTCCAATGCATGAAAGTGAAAAGTGAAAGTGAAGTCGCTCAGTCGTCTCCGACTCTTAGTGACCCCATGGACTGCAGCCTACCAGGCTCCTCCATCCATGGGATTTTCCAGGCAAGAGTACTGGAGTGCCATTTCCTTCTCCAGAAGTGGGTATACTTGAGTGGATTTATTAGATGAGGCGGGAAATTGAACCAGGTTTACCATGTGAGGGCCAAGAGGACATTTACCAAAGTAGCAAGGCAGGATATGGTAAGAAGGATATAAAATTCACTGAGAAACGCACTGGGGACTCTCCTTTATGGTCCAAAGCTCATGGTGAGAGATGTCATTATAGAACTGAGCTCCTTGATGGGAATGATAATAGCCTGAAATATAAGAGGTCATGAGAGTGCCTTAACCATGAGAAATAAAGTACATTCAGCTGTTGCAGTGAGGCAAAGCTGGAGAGGCAGCAAGAAGGGCCTGACCTACAGAAAGCTGTTGTTGTTCAGGCCCTCAGTCACGTCTGACTCTTGGCTACCTCCATGGACTGCAGCACACCAGGCTTCTTGGTCTTTCACCTTCTCCCAGAGTTTGCCCAAACTCATGTCCATTGAGTCAGTGATGTTATCCAACCATCTCATCCTCTGTTATCCCCTTCTCCTCCTGCCTTCAGACTTTCCAGCATCAGGGTCTTTTCCAGTGAGGCCATCAGGTGGCCAAAGTATGGAGCTTCAGCTTCAGCATCAGTCCTTCCAATGGATACTCAGGGTTGATTTCCTTTAGGATTGACTTGTTTGATCTTCTTGCTGTCCAACGAACTCTCAAGAGTCTTCTCCATCATCACAGTTCAGAAGCATCAATTCTTCGGCATTCAGCCTTCTTTATGGTCCAACTCTCATATCCACACATGGCTACTGGAAAAACCATAGCTTTGACTATATGGACCTTTGCCCACACAGAAAGCTGTGGAGACAGTTAATAGAACAGATCATTCTTATGGGCACGATAAATGGGTAACAACAAAAGTATTCTGTTCAATCTATCCAACCAAAATAATCAAGGATGAATGATCAAGAGGCTAAGGGCAGCTTCCCCAGTACAAACTCATGATCCCTCCCTCATGCAGTTTCTGCATCTGAGTCAGTTTTCACTCCCAGAACTCTTAACTAAACCACAGAAGATATCTCACATTAAGGAGACAAAATGACTCAGTCAGTTGATATCAGCCAGCCTCTTTGTTGTGCCTCAGCTGTTGGCACAACAAAGAAGCCACAGTTGGAGGGATGGAAGGCAGGTATGGGCTCAACAAGCCCAGCTCCCACTCAGCAAGCCTGCTCTAGCTGCAGCTGCTACCAAAGACCAGCACTATGTCCCTGGTACAGCACCACCTCTTGAAGAAGACCCAGATTAGCTTCACTAAACTCCTACTCTGGAAGGGGCAACAATTCATCTTGGTTGGAATCAATAAATAGTCCATGGGGTGGATTTGGAGGTTGGGGTTAGCAGGTATAAGCTATTATATATAGAATGGATAAACAACAACATCCTACTGTGTAGCACAGGGAACTGTATTCAATATCCTGTGATAAACCATAATTGAAAATAATATAAAAAAGAATATATATATATATATATGTATAACTGAATCACTTTGCTGTACAGTAGAAATTAATACATTATAAATCAACTATACTTCAGTGTAAATAGAAAAAAAATTTTTAATGCATACATTCCAGCTCTGAGTTTGTCTTTCCTATTTATAGGATCTGCTGCCCTGAAACAAATAGACTGCTAGGTATTTCTCTAGCAAAGATGTGTTGATTCAGATCAGCAGAGAATTGTAGTTTGGGGTCTGTTTGGCAAGCCACATGCAAGTCCCAAAACAGCAAGGGAAGTAGACCCCTTCTATAGAGGGGGAAAGGAAGTCAGGAGGACTGTAATTTTTTTTCTTTAAAGAAGAGTCTGAGGCTTTTCATTGGCTGAGTCCTTACTGGGGAAAAGGCCTCTGTGTTCTTCCTGTTGCTGCTACTGCTAAGTCACTTCAGTCGTGTCCGACTCTGTGCGACCCCATAGACGGCAGCCCACCAGGCTCCCCCGTCCCTGGGATTCTCCAGGCAAGAACACTGGAGTGGGTTGCCATTTCCTTCTCCAATGCATGAAAGTGAAAAGTGAAAGTGAAGTCGCTCAGTTGTGTCTGACTCTTAGCAACTCCATGGAATGCAGCCTACTGGGCTCCTCCATCCATGGGATTTTCCAGGCAAGAGTACTGGAGTGGGATGCCATTGCCTTCTCCCTTCTTCCTGTTGGGCTCTGCTATTGTAGCAGGGCATGAGAGCTCCCCCTTCTGGTCTCCCAACTCCACTGAGGTTCTTTAATAATTTGGGGGGCTTCCCTGGTGGCTCAGTTGGTAAAGAATCTGCCTGCAATGCAGGAGATCTGGGTTCGATCTCTGGGTTAGGAAGATCCCCTGGAGAAGTCATGGCAACCCACTCCAGTATTCTTGCTTGGAGAATCCCCATGGACAGAGGAGCCTGGTGTGCTGCAGTACATGGGGTCGCAAAGAGTCGGACATGACTGAGTGACTAAGCATACACACAATAATTTTTTACAGGCCTCAGCACCATTTTTCAAGGGCTTACAAAGTGTTTGATCTACTAAAAGGAGATCCTGCAAAAGATCACATTTGAGTAAGGGACATACTTTGTAGCAAACAAAGTGTGGTAGTGGGTACCTGACCCTGGGGTCATAGCCCTATTCTGAACTGCACCACACAGAACAATGTAATAGTTGTCATAGAACTGAGAGGCTGGCTGGGAGGCGTAGGTACCTTGGAGTATATTCCCTAAATCCACCATCATTCTATGATGTGGTGTCCCTGACAGAATACATGTGTCTAAGAACCAAGGCCCTGCCTTCCCACACACCCAGAGTCACTGGGAGAATTCTTTTCTCCTGTTCCTGAAACTCTGGGCTCTGAGGGCTTACAGATCTTGGCTCCCAGGAAGAGGATGTTCCACCAGGGTGCACAGCAGGAATCCTATTCAAGTTTTGTCGAATGCCCAGTCCCTTCAGCTTCCTCATACCAAGAAATGAGCAAACTTGGAAAGAAGTCACCTGCTCAAACAGGTAAAGAATCATCCTGAGGTAGGCCTGTTTTCCGTAACTGCGGAAAAACCCAAATGAACTTTTTGGCCAACCCAATACATTGGCGGGGGCGGGGATGGGAGATTGTATTTGACCGCAGATAATCTACTTGGTACTCCCTTGCAGCAGCCTTAGCCTGAGAAGGGCAAAGTGACCAGGAGCTCAAACTCCTAAGGCCTAAGAGTCCTGGTCATCCTGCTTAGGAAAGCCACCTAGACCAGCAAAAGTGCTCGCTAAGGGGGCGGGGACACCAACGTGGACAGTATTGATAGAAGATGGAGACAAATGACTTCTGAGTGGGTCTCAAGACCAGCTGCAGCAGTGGAGACTCTAGTTTTTCCCATTAACCTTTCTCTTAGACGTTTCCCTTGAGGAAAGATGCCCACCAACTTGAAAAGAGCTGCCTCCCCCAAAGCCACTGCAACTTCCAGGAAAGTTCCTCCTGGAATTCCACTCCGCCTCAGTCCAACTCCCCCTCAGGTGCTGATCCCAAGAGATCAAGAGGTAAAAAAACCTCTTACATTCAAATTTCCCTCTCTCTCTCTTTCATATATATATATATATATATATATATATATATATATATATATATTTGTTATTGTTTGTTATCTTTGAGTATATGTACTTTTGTGTTTCTTATTTTTTAACTAAACATTATGTCATAAAGCACTCTTTTCACATACTATTACAGATTATTCCTAATTACAATTTTAATGTCAGTATAACATTCCCTTCATTTGCTGTAGCATAATTTTTTTTTTTTTGGCCACGTCACAGGGCCTGTGGGATCTTACTGCCCTGTCCAGGGATCAAACTTGTACCCTCTGCAGGGGAAGTGCAGAATTTTTTTTTTTTTGCTATTAAAAGCTTTATTGTTTCCATTTGGTCCAAGGCTTGGGAGAAGGCTCCAGGGTGTTAAAAATTTGCCTAGTGGCTGCAGAGAGGGGCTTCAGGCAGAAGCCCTGACATTAGTGGGGCTCCTCAAAGCCCACTGGGCTCCAGAGGCTCCGAGTTGTGCTTGAGGGTGAGCCTTTTGAAGAGATATTCACCCAGCCCAGCCTGGGGACTAGCCAGCTTTCAAGGTTGATCAGGTGGTCCCCCATCTTCTTGATGAATTTTACCTCCTCATCTAGGAAGTGCTTCTCCAGGAAGTCACAGAAGTGGGGGGTCTCCTCAGGCAGAACCCAGGCCGTGTAGATCCAAAAGGGCCTGGTACAGGTTTCTCTCCAGGAGAAGGGCGGCTTCCATAGCATCCTGGGTTTTACTCCACTCATCTTGAGATGGTTTCTGCATGTTCAGGAAGAGGGCCCTGCTGCCATGCTGGTTTTGCATTTTCAAGAGGCGATCATGCTCCCCCTTGGCCAATTCGAGGAAAAAGTGGCCCCTACCCTCCAGAGCCACATCGTTGAGGTTGAAAGAGAAGCCCAGAGATGGGTAGGTGTAGGAGGCCAGCAGATGCATAGAGATGGTGGCCTGCATCTCAGTGAAATAATTCTGACAAATCTGGGAGCCCATGGTTGATTGGTAATAAGAAGTTTAGCTTAAAAAAAATGGTGTCGGCTGGACCCGGTGATCACAGACAGCTGAGTGGCTGATTCTGAAAGTTGCTACCGGGAAAAAGGTTGGAGGGTGGTTGGAAGCTGGAGCAAGGGGTGACCCTGGATCTGTTTGCTGGGACCTTGGACTGAATGCACTGTTGAAAGTGTGGAGTCTTAACCACTGGACTTCCAGGGAAGTCTCTGTAGCATAATTTTTTAAAGCCATCTTGTATTGCTAGGCACTTAGATTTATTTATATTATATAGTACATCTTCCATAAAATCAGTATCTTCCTTCAGATGGTTATCTTCTTCAATTGATTTAAATCCTATGTACTCAAGTGATCCAGTGGGAGGGTGTGAACCATATCTTGGGGGCCTGTGGTATCTGTTAGCAAACTGCTTTCTCCAAAATGATAGCAATCTAGCTTGCTGCATCAAGGAGGATTTCAGCATAATCCTCCCATCATTCAAACTGATCAGTATAGACTTTGTTGGTAGTATCATAAATGTAAAACAGTGCCTCATTATCATATTACTTTGTTCTTGGTATCTTTTTGGAAAATCATAACTGAGGTTAAATTTATGGTTATTTGAATTTCCTCTTGTGTATTAATGTTCCTGGGATTATTGACATTTTTCTAAATTGGAAGGCACACTCTCACCTCTGTCACCAAATTAGTGAATGGGTTTCTGATGAGTAAAATTCAAGTAGAAGCAAAGTCCTAATCTATTGCAAAGTGCACTGGACTTGGAGTCAGTGGATGCTGCTTTGAGTTCTGAGTCAGTTACGACTTGTGTTATGTTGAGAATGTTTTAGACCACCAATAAAATGGAGAGACCCCAAAGTAGGCCAGGCCCTATTTTGATTCTCCCCCACCCCCAGCTTTTTTTGCAAAGAAGGTTGGAAATGACAGAAAACAAAAATAGGAAATATTCAGAAGTATTTCAGTTCCTTGTTTTGCTCTACAAAATGCTATATCATGCAATATTCAGGGGACTTGCCTGGTGGTTCAGTGGTTAAGATTCCATGCTCCCAATGCAGGGGGCATGGGTTCAGTGCTTGGTCAGGGAACTAAGATCCTACATGCCCCACAGGGCAGGCAAAAAAAAAAAAAAAGTAACACCCAGAAGTATCCACCTTATTCTGCCCTCCACCTGAAGGTAGAATCCTCCATTGTCTACATTGTTCAGGGCACTGGGACTGGCCAACACAGTAATATCAATTTAAGCAGATGGTGTTTGGTGATAGAGGGGTTGGTGGGCATCTGAAGTGGAAATTTTGTTGGCAAAACAGAGAACCAGGCCAAGATGAGAAGGAGCTGTCACCTAAAAACGTTATTTTATGTTTCATGGTCTCAAAAATTTAAGACAAATAGGGCTGTTTGACAAATTGACATTAATGCCAGTTGACATTAACAGACATTTTGCAAATGATAGTTATTTTAGTCTATTTAGGATTAAATTATTAATTTTTCTTTAATTTTTCAACAAACATTATTGAAGCACTAAGCTAAGTGCTAGAAATATAAAAAGGAATAAAACAGTTCCAGCCCTCAAGGAAGATCATAACTTAACAATGGAGACCACCACTTAAAAGATTATAACTACAGGTAATTCCCTGGCAGTCCAGTGGTTAGGACTCAGCACTTTCACTGCAGCAGTCCTGGGTCCAATCCCTGGTCAGGGAACTAAGATCCCACAAGCTGAGCAATGTGGCCAAAAAGAGTAACTACTACAATAGGGCTTCCCACGTGACACAGTGGTAAAGAATCCACCTGCCAAGAGACACAGGTTCGATTTCTGGGTGGGAAAGATCCCCTGGAGTAGGAAATGGCAATCCACTCCAGTACTCTTGCTGAAAAATTCCACAGATAGAGGAGCCTGGCAGTCTACAGTCCATGGGTTGCAAAGAGCTGGACATGACTGAGTGACTGAGCACACACACACTACAAGACAGTGTAATAACCACAGCCATCAAAATATACTTGATGACTTTCTTCTCTTGTTTTGAGTTATATATTTTAGAGTTCTAGTGTTCTAAAATATCTTGTACTTTTAAATATTAATCAAAGAAATTTGAGGCTGAAAACTCAGAAAAGAGGCCAAGATACCATGATCTGAAAGGGTGGGAGATAAATAGAGGCCCCTAAGATAGTGGTCATTTGGTTTTAATAATTTCATTCCAGTTGATCCTTGAACAGTGTGGGTACCTTACTCTCCTGCAGTCAAAAATCTGCATGTAATTTATAGCTGATTCTCTACATTCATGGATTCAATCAACGTCGGATTGTGTAGGCCTGTAGCATTTACTAATGAGAAAAAAAATCCATGTATATATGGATGCACACATGGGTTCAAACTCATGTTGTTCAAAGGCCAACTGTGTTCTGTGATGTTCCAGTAAGAACACAGAGACTTCCCAGCGAGCAATGCTAATAGTTACACTCCAAGGGCATTGCCATGGGACTAACAGGTAAGAGAGAGAGGTGTGAAAAGAATTGGAGGGCATTGAGAGACTGCAGTCCTTGTTAGTAAAAATGCTAAGAAGGAAAGAAAAGCCGGGGTCCCACAAGAAAGGAGCAAAGCAAGGCATGGTGGCTCCATCACAGACTGGATTCTAATTCCAGGCTCTCTCTTTCTCTATTTATGTGTTTGTCCTTGAAGAAGTTGCACAGCCTTTCAGATCTTCAGGTTCCTCATTTGTAAAACAGAGATGTAGCAGAGCCCTCTGCACAGAATTCTCATGAGGATAAAAGGATAGAAAGCATCTAAGTGCTTGGCCCAATCCCAGGCACATAGTGTCTGCTCAATAAGAGCTGGGAGTTTGTGTTACCATTGTTTTTCTCTCTTATCTTACAAGTAGCAAGATGGTGCAACAGGGAACGTTGGTGGGGCGTTTCCTCTTTCACTGCAGCAAATAACAGTGAAACCACACTTTCAGGTTGTATTGATAGTCCTCGAAGATGGCCTGAGAAAATGTCAAGTTAGACCCCAAGGGTGTCCCAGACAAAGGTGTCCAAAGACCATCTATTATTATTTCTCACCCTATCTCTCTAACCTGCAGCCAGCAGAAGTGAAGGCATCTTGGTGACTTACAGCAACCATCTGTAGAGCGGACAAAGGTGCTTTCTGTTCTGGTGGGAGGAAGAAATAATGAGCTGTTTTGTATTGCAACCCTCACAGTCAGAATGTCAGGACTGGCTGCTTGCCCTGAGTCTGAATGACCGCCAATAACCCATTTTAATGGATTTAATCCATTAAATTTAACCCCTCTCAAATTTTTAAAAGTGGCTTCAAAATGATTGTGAGAGTTTGGGGGGCAACTTTGAGCCTTAAATATGCACAAATAAATTAGGTGGCTATTTAACATTGGGCTTGTTAGTCTGTATTTGCAATACAACTGATAGGATATATGCATTATTTACAGTGCCCTGTAGATTCAATTTTGTAAGATTTATGAGATGGTACATGTGTTTGTACTTGAGTTAAATTAGAAATAGTGGTTGTCATCTATCATGTAAACTTAATTTAAACCTCAAGGCCATGCTTTCCCATTTTTATAGCCAAGGGTGTCTTTATTCTTCAAGATCATGCTTGGGTCACCAAATTGCATCCTGGCTTAACCAGTACATTTTCACTAGGTATCCACATGAATCTAAACATCATCATGGATGTCTGTTCCACAATGTGGTTTTTATACTCCGGAAAATTCTATGACCTTCCCAATATTAAAAAGAAAAAAAAAATCCTGTTTGTGCTTAACTTAGTCAGAATTGACTTCTGTTGCTTACTGCAGAGAATCCTGACTGGTACATACTTTTCATTGATCATTTTTCATGTAAAATGTGAGGAGTGTTAATTAAACATTACTAACCCTAAATAGAGTATTAAAGTGTTAAGTAGTGAAAGTGTTAGTAGTCGCTCAGTCATGTGTGACTTTTTGGGACCCCCATGGATTGTAGCCCACCAGGCTCTTCTTCTGTCCATGAAATTCTCCAGGCAAGAATACTAGAGTGGATTGCCATTTCCTTCTCCACGGGGTCTTCCCAACCCAGAGATCGAACCCGGGTCTCCCGCATTGCAGGCAGATTCTTTACCATCTGAACCATGAGGGAGGCCCCAAAATATTAAGTAGGTAGTCCAATTATCTTTCTTGCAAATAATTACCACAAAAATTACTGCACATTTAAAAATGAAATTAGGCCACTTTTCATCGTTCTTCTATTTTCTTTCAAAGAAATCTATTGTCATAACCCAACTTCAGTGGACAATGGGAAGGGCAGGAGGCTGGGAGCTGAGAGATGGACAGGCTGAAATGCAAGCCCTTGAATGAGGTCAGGTTTGGAAAAGGAAGGTAAGAATGCAGCAAGTGTCTGAGTTTGTTTGGACAGTGTCAGAACAAAATACACAGACTGAGACTTAACAGACTGAGACTTAATCAACAGACATTTATTTCTCACATTCTAAAGACGAGGAACTCCAAGATCAAGGTGTTAGCAAAGGTAGGCTTCATTCTGAGGCAGGCCTCCTTTCTTGACTTTTGACTTGTAGGTGACCACCATCTTGCTGAGTGCTCACAGAACCTTGTGTGCATGGGATGGGGGCAAGGATGAGGGAGGTGGGGAGGGCTCTTTTGTGTCTTTCCTTTTTCTTTTCCTTATAATGATTTTTAAAAAATATTTATTTTATTTATTTGGCTGAATTGAGTCTTGGTTGTGGCATTTCTGATCTTTTTTGTGGCATCCAGAATCTTTAGTTGCAGTATGCGGGATCTAATTCCCTGACCCAGGCTCCCTGCATTGGGAGTTTGGAATCTTAGCCGCTGGACCACCAGGGAAGTCTTCTTATAAGGGCACTAATCCTACTGTGAGGGCCCCACTCTCATGACTTCATCTAATCCTAAATACTTCCTGAAGGCCCATCCTCAAATACTATCATATTGGAGGTTAAAGCTTCAACATACAAATTTTGGGACGGCATCATTCAGTCCATAGCAAAAGTTATACAGAAAAGGGGGACGAGACTTGAAAAAAATAAACACATTTTTTAAAGTAGTGAAATAGTGTAGAAAAGAGCAAGGACTTCAGATTCAGACAGAATTGGGCTGAATCCCATTTACTAACTGTGTGACCTTGGACAAGTTACTTAACATCTCTAAGCCTCATTTTTCACAGCTGTAAAATGAAGATAAGTGGGCATTCATTACAGAATTGTAGTAAGAATTAATGAGATAGAGGTTTAAAGTACCTGGACCAAAGAAGAGGGCTTTTCCAAGTTTTGACAGAGCATAGCAGGTACAGGTATGTTGCTCAGGTACAGAAGTTGTGATGGTAATGGGTGATGGAGTTTAATGCTGAAATCTGCTGTTTCATGAACACTGGTCTCATTAAGTGGGAGGGAGGACTGGACAACTTCTCCAGGACCTTCCAGTTCTGAAGTCCCATGCATTCACATGTATTCACACATTGATGAGGAAGCAGATATATTCATCTCATCTGTTTTGCTGTTACTATCGATTTGTGCTCAGCACTCTTACAAATACCATCTCATTTATTTTTCACTATTATCTTACCACCTAACAATAATGGTAGCTACTACTGGTCCTATTGGTTCTATTTTGCAGATGGGCAAACTGAAGCTCAGAGAATTGGATCAATTAGCCCAAGATCATATTTCTAGAAAATCATGGGATGTGGATTTGCATTCAGGACCTCCTGGCTTCCACCTCAGAACACCTTACCTGCTCTAACTTTCATGATGTTGGATACACATCATACAAATACCAGTAGGAAGATACCAAAGCACAAACTGTGTGTGATACTATTAGAGAAGGCATACTTGCCTTTAAATGAGCTATGTCTCCAAGCCTGGACCTACTCCAGCTGGGATACCAATAGAATTTGTATATGAGAAGGTCATTGGCAGGCTTCCAGGGACTATGGAGCCAGGGATGGGTGCCAGAGGACTGTCGATGGGCACACACTGTTCCAATTTGGGAAAGGGGGAAGAAAGTTGATTCTTCCAATGGTAGGAGCCAGTCCTGGGCAAAGTTCTTGAAGGTCATTTCGTGAACATCAAAAAGGGGAAGGAAATCATTAGTAGGTGCTAGCATGTTTTCCCTGAGAAGACATTATTCCAGATGACTCTCAGTGAGGTTTTTTTTTTAATAGGGTAAAAGACTTGTATGTTTTTTATTTAGACAATGTCTTTTGCTTATTATAATGAGCATTTATGGATTCAAAGCAAGTTGGAATTTTTTTCAAATTAATAAAGAATTTAAAATTTCCTTGTTTTCAGGAGAAAATATAATTTTTTGGTTGTTTACTTAAAATAATTGAGATAATTATAGATTTACATGCCATTGTAAGAAATAAAACAGAGAGCTCTTCTGTACACTATCCAGTTTATCCCAGTGGTTATAGTTTACAAAACTACAGTACTATTTTACAATCAAATGATACAACCTGCTGATCTTATTCTGATTTCCCCAGTTTTACTTGTACTCATCTGTATGTGTGTATTAAATTCTATACAATTTCATCACCTTATGCAATATTGCTCATCTACCATCGCAGTCTACCAGACCATTACCTGCCTCCCGAGAAATCTGTATGCAGGTCAAGAAGCAATAGTCAGAACTGGACAGGGAACAACAGACTAGTTTCAAATCAGGAAAGGAGTATGTCAAGGCTGTATATTGTCACCCTGCTGTTTTAACTTATATACCAAGGACATCATGCGAAATGTGAGGCTGGATGAAGCACAAGCTGCAATCAAGATTGCCGGGAGAAATATCAATAATATGCAGATGACACCACCCTTATGGTGGTGTCAAAGAGGAACTAAAGAAAGCAAAGAAGAACTAAAGAGCCTCTTGATGAAAATGAAAGAGGAGAGGGAAAGAGTTGGCTTAAAACTCAACATTAAGAAAACTAAGGTCATGGCATCCGGTCCCATCAATTCATGGCAAATAGATAGGGAAACAATGGAAACAGTGAGAGACTTTATTTTCCTGGGCTCCAAAATCACTGCAGATGGTGACTGCGGCCATGAAATTAAAAGACTCTTGCTCCTTGGAAGAAAAGCTATGCCCAACCTAGAAAGCATATTAAAAAGCAGAGACATTACTTTGCAAACAAAGGTCTGTCTAGTCAAAGCTATGGTTTTTCCAGTAGTCATGTATGGATGTGAGAGTTGGACCATAAAGCAAGCTGAGCACTGAATAATTGATGCTTTTGAACTATGGTGTTGGAGAAGACTCTTGAGAGTCCCCTGGACTGCAAGGAGATCAAACCAGTCAATCCTAAAGGAAATCAGTCCTGAATAGTCATTGGAAGGACTGATGCTGAAGTTGAAGCTCCAATACTTTGGCCACCTGATGCAAAGAACTGACTCATTGGAAAAGACCCTGATGCTAGGAAAGATTGAAGGCAGGAGGAAAAGGGGACGATAGAGGATGAGATGGCTTGATGGCATCACTGACTGGATGGACACAAGTTTGAGCAAGTTCTGGGAGTTGGTGATGGATAGGGAAGCCTGGTGTGCTGTAGTATATGGGGTCACAAAGAGCTGGACACGACTGAGTGACTGAACTGAACTGAACCATACACAAGGAGCAGTGAGGTTAGGTTCCTGATTTGGAACCAGTCTGTTGTTACATGTCCAGTTCTGACTGCTTCTTGACCTGCATACAGATTTCTCCGGAGGCAGGTAAAATGGTCTGGTATTCCCATCTCTTGAAGAATTTTCCACAGTTCGTTGTGATCCACACAGTCAAAGGCTTTAGCATAGTCAATGAAGCAGATGTTTTCCTGGAATTCTCTTGCTTTTTCTATGATCCAATGGATCTTGGCAATTTGATATCTGCTTCCTCTGCCTTTTCTAAATCTAGCTTGAACATCTGGAAGTTCTCAGTTCACATACTGAGAAGCCTAGCTTGGACAGTTTTGAGCATGAGCATTACTTTGCTAGCATGTGAGATGAGTAAAATTGTGCAGTAGTTTGAACATTCTTTGGCATTGCCTTTCTTTGGGATTAGAATAAAAACTGACCTTTTCCAGTCTTGTGGCCACTGCAAAGTTTTCCAAATTTGCTGGCATATTGAGTGCAGCACTTTCACAGCATTGTCTTTTAGGATTTGAAATAGCTCAGCTGGAATTCTATCACTTCCACTAGCTTGGTTCGTAGTGATGCTTCCTAAAGTCCATTTGACTTTGTCTGGCTCTAGGTGAGTGATCACACCATCATGGTTATCTGGGTCATGAAGATCTTTTTTGCATAGTTCTTCTGTATATTCTTGCCACCTCTTCTTAGTATCTTTTACTTCTGTTAGGTCCATACCGTCCCTGTCCTTTATTGTGCCCATTTTTGCATGAAATGTTACCTTGGCATCTCTAATTTTCTTGAAGAAATCTCTAGTCTTTTCCATTCTACTCTCTTCCTCTATTTCTTTGCATTGATCACTTAGGAACACTTTCTTATCCTTGCTATTCTTTGGAACTCTGAATTTACCTGGGTATATCTTTCCTTTTCTCCTTTGCTTTTCACCTCTCTTCTTTTCATAGCTATTTGTAAGGCTCCTCAGACAACCATTTTGCCCTTTTGCATTGCTTTTTCTTGGGGATGGTTTTGATCATGGCCTTCTGTACAATGTTACAGACTTCCATCCACAGTTCTTCAGGCACTCTGTCTATCAGATCTAATCCCTTAAAACTATTTGTCACTTCCACTGTATCATCATAAGGGATTTGATTTAGGTCATACCTGAATGGTCTAGTGGTTTTTCCCACTTTCTTCAATTTAAGTCTGAATTTTGTAATAAAGAGATCATGATCTGAGCCACAGTCAGCTCTCAGTGTAGTTTTTGCTGACTGTAGAGAGCTTCTCCGTCTTTGGCTGTAAAGAATATAATCAATCTGATTTGGGTATTGACCATCTATGATGTCTATGCGTAGCGTAGTCATCTCTCACATTGTTGGAAGAGGGTGTTTGCTATGACCAGTGCATTCTCTTGGGCACCTACCGACCTAGGGAGTTCATCTTTTGTGTATGGTAAATATTCAATAAAGAGAACTGTTATTATTTTCAACAAACAATTAAGTCATGGGACTAGAAGAGGGAAAGAATGAAGCACAGGATACCAATGTTAATAATAACCATATCCTATCATAGGTCTTCTAATAGTCTTTCATCAACTCCTTTTTATTTATGTTGATGAAGTAAAATTTGTTTGTCATCTATGACCATATTCATTTCCTTTTCTCTTCAGTTTCCGTTGGTTTTATATCAATTGATGGCTTCAACTTGACTTCCTAAAATATTTTCTCAAGACTTGGGAGAGGCAGGGCAAGGCTCCAAAGAGTCCCTGGGAGGTATGAGAGTAGGCTAAGTACAGAAGATGAGGGTCAGCCTTCTAGGGAGGAGTGCTCCCAGGGGGCAGAGAGCTAGGGCAGGGGCCCACACTCAAATTCCCACAGGGACTGGACAGGAAGCAACATGTGCATCTGGCGTGGTAAAGACAGCAATGTAATGTATCTAATAACTGTCTTCTGCTAAAATGTGAGGAAATAAAGGTCCAGGGTTGATGGAAAGAATGAATCTTTTTCCCCCCAAAACTGGAAATCCAGATTTTATAACAAGTCTCCTGATATTTTAGTATTAGCAATTAACTTTTTAAAATTAAAAGAACCTAAGACCACAGACAGGTCTGACACAGGAGGGAAGGGGGCAGGGCACAACACAGCCATTGAGGATATGACATAAACTGGTTAGAACCAAATAGACTGTTTAGGCCCAAGATGGCAGCAAGATTTGACTTTTAGTAGACTTTGAGCTTCAGTATACACTCATTGTAATTATCAGCATATGCTAACTGACACGCCCACAGGTGCCACGACAGTTCTGAGGCTGACCATAAAAGGTCCCAACTGGGTGGTGGCTCAATTTCTAGAAACCTCCACCTCTTTACCCCAAGATAGTTGGAATAATCCTCCCACTCTTTAGCCTGTGAAATTATCCAGCTCATAGAAACTAACTACCTCATATTTTGGGGACCATTCTCACTTTCTGAGACAGACCTCATTCTGCCTATGGACTGTGTATCTATGCTTTCACTTTTCTATGGCTCCGCTCTTGAATTCCTTCCTACCCAAAGCTAAAGACCCTCACTTGCTAGCCTATTCCATAACTCTCCTGAGACTTGGGACATGACCATCCTCTAGAGCCCCATTTTCCTGCAACCTCTTTACAAAGGCTATTAAAAATCTACTTCTTACCTATCACTTTGCTGAATTGCTTCTGGCCCAGACAAAAAGAACCTGAGCTTCACTAAGTCCTAAGACAGACTGTGTGGTTTCAGTTAGAAGACTGTGGGTTTGAGTTCCATCTGAAGTGTGCAGTTTCAGGTTGAGCCCACTAGACCAAGAGCCTGGCCTCAGAATGCTCAGTGTTTCAGATGCAAACAGCCCCCCAGTCGCCTACACTGTACTCTGGAAGCTACACATCTGGTTGTAGCTGCAACAGAACTAGAAGCACGCTGACAAAGCCTGAGCAATTTCACTGTCAAGGGTGGAACTTAAGTGTAAATTTCTCTAGGTTCCTTAGCAGCCAACGTCTTGCACCAAGAATTATCACTTCTGTATTTTGTTTTGTAGTTGCTCAGGAAAACCTTTACTGCAAACAGAGGAAGTGGGAAGCCAGAACATGTAGGTTTTGTTTTGTTTGGGGCTCTGTTTGTTCTTTCACTGGAGTACTTTTTTCTTTCTTCTTTCCCTTTTCTCTTTTTCATTCTAGCTTTCCCTTGGTGAGCGCCAAGTTCCCAAACTGCAGAATCCAACTCAGACGGCCCTGGACGGGGACACCCTCGCCCTGGGTCTGTCTCTGAGGACCTACTTTCCTTTGCTTTCAGCCAAGAATCTGACTGGAATAAGCCCAATAAACTCCCTCACTTCAAGAGTGAATAGCAGCCAGATCAGCGGCCCAGGGATTCCTTCTCCCCACTCCGCCCCGAGGTCTGAGAAGGTACTCAAGGTCACCCGTTCCTTCATGAGGAAGGTTTTGCAGTTCTTTAACTCTTTAACATCACAGTCGGCTTCCCGTCCCTGGAACTGCAGGCCCTCAGTGGGTGGCAGAGAGACCCCCGGGTGGCTGGGGAGGGAGAGAGGACCCCTCCTACTGACGCAGGGTAAATGCGGCAAAAGAAGACGACGGGCGACTTCAGATAAATGGCGGAAGGGGATTCCTCTGACCCTTTTTGAAACTTTCCCATAAACTGGATTTTTTTTTTAAAAAGGTACTTTAAAAAAGTGACTAAGTTCTGTCTGGAGGAAGCTAGGAGGAGGAAAGGAAGAACGTAAAGAGGGAGAGCAGCGAGTCTAAGAGGAGGTAGGAGACAACGTTGGGGGCAGGAGAAGCGAGGGGCGGGGCGGAGACGAGGGCGGGGCGAGAGAGGGGGCGAGGCGGTGGGCGGTCGGGACTGCAAGGTGGGTGCGGGCTGCGAGTGCACAGTTCGTGGAGCACGGGCTTCCAATGCTCTGGGGAAGAGGGGGCTATGGGCGGGGCGGGGACGGCGGTTCTCACCTGCCTCTGCTTGGAGCCTGAAGTTCAAGTTCGGGGAACAGAAGCCCCTCTCGACGTGAACCAGGAAGGCGGGAAAGCGAGGCTTTCGGTCTTCGTCGGTGGCTTCTGCACTTCAAAGACCTAGCGCAGGTTTTCATGTTTAACAGAACACCTTTTCCTTCAGAGACTGCGGGTGGCGCGGGTTGGGGGGCAGCTTGGAGGGAGAGAAACTTGTAAGAACGGAGCGATTTGAGCAATTAGTAAAGGGGACCTGGGGGCCAGCTTCTGTGAGAGAAGCTTTGAACCTGAATGGGAACATAAAGTTCTTAAACCTTCCTCATGCATTTTTTTTTCCCCAGCTGTGGGGCGGGGCCAGGTAGAAACCTTAATTTTCTTCCCTTTTCACCAACGAATTAATAGAAAGCGGCTTATTAGCAGCAGAAGCAGTTGTTTCTTATGTAGCGATGGGATGGGAGAAAAATCAGCAGGAAACTCCTCTTCATCTCCGTCCATCTCTCTGCATTCGGCCCAGTGAGATCAGTTTAGGACTGCTCGGAGGAACTTTAAATGATTTGTGAGAAGCCCTAAGATGGTAATGAGTTAGTAGTAACTAAGGAGGAAGCCCAGACTTGTGAAGATCTTAGGAGGAGTTATTGCTGAAGACAGGTCACGAATAGGTCTTACATCAAAGGAAATCATAAGGTCAAGAAAGCAGAAGAGAAACTTACATTTCCTCTAGTTCAGTGGGGGTTGGCTACATTGCTATTTCCAAGTGAAAGATGATAAAAGTTTAGTGAGATAATTTCCCAGACAGGTGGGCGGGGAATATGCTATTGCAATGAAACTGCAGTCAGCCCCAAGATTGTGACAGTGACTAATAAACTCTACCCCAGATAGGGTTTTAGGAAATACGTTTAATTACTTCATAAAAGGAATAAGCTTAATCTTTAAAGGCTTAAGTGTCAGAATATTCAGTCCTGTCCAAGTCAAAAATCAGCCATCAATAACAAGCAGACCTTCCAGTTATAAACAACTTTAGAAGAGGATGACCACTGTATATTCCTACTCCAAGATGCTGGTCCAATAACCAACATGAAATTTGGTTGGTTTCTGTATCTATGGTGGTTATTTCACTTTATGCTCTGTGCCTATTACAATCCCTAGAACATAGTAAGGCTCAATAAGTATTTGTGGAATGAACTGTTGACTTCATGTTTACCCCATTATATTTATTAAACTACCTTGGAGACAAACCCTGAGATAGAGCGTTTCAGCCATCTTCTCAGCTGACATTCTGTGGGATCTGGTCTTTTAAAATAACCTGAGGATGTTAGTGGGCTTCCCAGGTGGCTCAGTGGGTAAAGAATCCCCCTGCAATGCAGAAGATGCCATTTCTATCCCTGGGTCTAGAAGATTCCCTGGAGTAGGAAATGGCAACCCACTCCAGTATTTTTACCTGGAGAATTCCATGGACAGAGGAGCCTGATGGGCTATAGTCCATAGGGTTGCAAAAAGTTGGACACAACTGAAGTGACTGAGCACACACGCATAAGGATGTTAGTGCATCAAGGGACTTTAGGGTTAGGTGAGTTAACCTATTTGTTCTACAAGAAACACTTGAAAAACAGAGGGGTGGTAACTTTTCTAAGGTCACACAGCCAATAGAGCTAGGATACAAATGCATTATCTCTGACTTCTAATTCTGTCTAGGATGAACGCTAGCTCTTAGAGGAGGAGTAACCTAAAGGACACATAATATTATTGAAGTGGATTTTCATTAGGAGGAAAAGCATCAGGAAAGGCACTGCAGTGGCATGAGCAGAAGTCCTCTGCAGCTTCTTAGTTCAAGCTCTAGGCAGTTCATAGGGTTTTCCACATGAGTTGGCAATGCCAGAACTCTCATGTTAAAGTATATTCTTCCTTGTGGTTTTCATCCTGAAAATGTTAAGGAATAACTTAACTTAATAACTTCACAGGATCTCCTGTGAAGCAGATCCTCCTTCATAATAATAAAGTCAAAATCCAGAGTTAAGATTTTAACTAAAAGCCAGAAATCTGAGATTGAAAATGATCTTGTCTTTTTTGTCCCCCCAAAATACTATCTCTTCATGTGTTTCTTTGTGGGGGAACTGCATGATCAGGACAAGTAAAATCTGTGAAGTAGTTTGGTTTTTCAAGGCACTCTTTGATTTTAGCGCATGGGAGGGGACTTTCCACTGAATTTCACTAATATGTTAGCTTGGAGAAGAGAGTCAGAAGGCCTGGAGAAATTAAAAGTCCTTTAGCAGAAGTCATCTGTGAAGAAAAGAAGACAATCTCAAATCTCCACTAAGAACCTAGTCTTATTTGTGCTGGGCCATTCTATCGCAAGAGTCAGACAGGACTTCGTGACTAAATCACCACCATTTTGTCCTGGCTACTGTACTGCTGAGTCTGTAAGAAAATGGGCAGAGGATGCCGATGTGTGGTTTACACAGATATAATGACATTCACACCCTTAACTGGTTCATAATGGCAGGGCTGATATTCATCAGCTAACTCAACCTTGAGCTTCCTGGTGGGTGCCCACACCTACCTGGGGGAGAAACATTTCACTGACCATCATGAGGAAAAGCATACACACCCACACATCACTCTGGCCAGCTCAGCTCAGTGGTGCCCACAAGCCGCCAGGCATGCTCTGTGGATCCAGCTGGGGAAGCGCTGCATGGCTGCTATGCTGTGGCTGGGAGTGGGGAGGCTGAGCAGTGGCTGCCCTGGCCCAGGCCATGCAGGTCCAATTGAACCAAGCCATCCTCCATCTGTGGTCATTCACACTATGCTTATAGAGACACTTTGTCCCCCCGACCTTGGAAGACGAGCCCCCAGGACCAGGGTGCTCCCCACGCTGCTTCGTATTTGGCAGATCCTCTGAGTGTGTAGACTAAGCCCCCACAGATGGAGGCAAGCCTTCCGGATGTCTCAGGAGACATTTTATTATATCTGCAAAAAGCTGGTCTGCATCTTCAAAGGGAGGCCACCCACTTGAAACTGCTTCTCTCTGTGCCTCAGAAAGCAGCTGTTAGACCATATTGGCTGGCCTCCCTGGTGCCTCTGACCTTGAGTGTTGATCTAGAGCTGGGCATGCCTTTCGAGACATTGGAGATGCCATCTGTGCTATCTTTCAGGACCTCCAGAAAAGGCAGCCTGACCTACAGGAGGTCGTGGAAAGATCCCAGTGTGAGTTAGGACTACTGGAGGCATACGTAGAAAACTATCTTAACAGCTGTCAGTGCCTTTCATGTCCTGCTGGTCTCGACCTTTATTTCAGCCAAGTGTTTGTCAGTTGCCCTGGATCCAGCCATAATTCACATGTGTTGGAAGCAAGTCAGCTTTGCCATAGGGGAGATGCAGGCACTCTCTTACCCGCTGTCCAGAAAGAAATAGAGGAGTGTCACAGGGCTTGTCCCAGTGGGTGATGGAATATACCCTCTGTTTCAGTGGTGTACAGCTCAGTACCACCAACCTGTCACCCCTGAGGAGCTGCGTTTCAACAGGTGATCTGGGCTGTCTGGGGCACTGTGGAGCAGGCCTTCAGGCAGCTAACAGGCTAGCAGCAGCGTAGCCACTGGGAAGCGGAGTGTATCGGTGAGGTGGTCACTGGCTGTTGCTGGCTCCATAATCTGCATTGTTGTTGTTCAGTCGCTCAGCTGTGTTCAACTCTTTGTGACCCCATGGACTGCAGCATACCAGGCTTTCCTGTCCTTCACCATCTTCCAGAGCTTGCTCAAAGTCATGTCCATTGAACTGGTGATGCCATCCAACCATCTCATCCTCTGTTGTCCTCTTCTCATCCTGCCTTCTCTTTTCCAGCATCAGGGTCTTTTCCAAAGGTGGCCAAAGTATTGGAGCTTCAGCATCAGTCCTTCCAATGAATATTCAGGGTTGTTTGAGGAGAGGTCTAATGCCCAGAGTTGGACCACAGCCTCCACCCTCACTATGGCACACAGCAGAATCGCAAAGGATGAGGCACAAAAGCTGCTGAGGTTCCAAGTGCATCAAGCCAACAGCCGGTACCTGGCATTTCAGGCCGGGCCAACCCGAGGTGATACCTATCCATCCTGCTTTTTCATTTGACTTTCCCCTTCAGGTCCTTTTCCTTCTTTCCACATTAACCCTCCTTTTTTCCATTCCTGAGAATAAAGTACTGTTGCTGATGTTTGTATTAATAAGGCTCCAAGGTGTTGTATCTTCTTATAAAGTGCCAAGAGAGGGCATGCACGCAGGTCATCCCCAGCCGTAGGGGAACAAATTGTCTTCATTGTCAGAGGAGCCTATAAACAATTGGTTATAGGTGCGTGGCTGCTTTATAGCCCAAGCAGTTGATAGTGGCTGACATACACATCTGTTGGTTCTACTTTAAATTTCTTGAGTCTCACTTTGACCACTCATAAAGGCATGAACATTTATCTACCTCCCTTTACACCAGCACACACACAAATGTGCCCTTCTCTTCACCAACTCTGTTCAAATAATACTCTCTATTAGTTTCCTACTGTCTCTGTATCAGTGCCAGGTGGCACTATTGGTAAAGAACACATCTGCCAATGCAGAAGACATGAGACATGGGTTTGATCCCTGGGTCAGGAAGATCCCCTAGAGGGCATGGCAACCCATTCCAGTGTCCTTGCGTGGAGAAACCTATGGACAGAGGAGCTTAGCAGGCTACGGTCCACAGGGTTGAAAAAAGGCAAACACGACTGAAGTGACTTAGCATGCAAACATGCAAAGCACATATATTGTAACAAATTGCCACAACTTAGCAACGTAACATAAGTGGGACTTGCAGAAGGCACAGGGGTGACACAGTGTGGTCCTTTGGGAGAACTGCAGTTAGTTCTGCAGGGTGGGGTGAGAGGGGGAAATGTGGGGCTGCAGAGGATCCAAGGAGCTTGAACATTTTCCTAAGAGCCAAAGAGAAGCACTGATGGAAATTACCCAGAGAGGTGACATGATCACTTTGGCCTTTAAAAAAAGATAACCCTTTGGGAGTAAAGAGGGATGAACTGGATTGGGGAGGAGAGGGAACTGGGGACAGGAGGACCAGCTAGGAGGTGAGCAGGAGTTATACGGGAAGGGTGGAGAGTGAACTGTACAGTTGTGTGTGTGTGGTAGTTAATTAGAATATGCTAATCAATTGGACTACACAAGAACTTCTTCCTTGTTAAGCACCCGCCTTTTTCCAGTTGTGACTGGCCATTGTAGGACTGCAGCCCAGTAGCTCATTGGATGATGGGACTGTTCGTTCTCCAGGTTGAGTTAACCAGAGGGATTCCTGAAAGAGGTAGTTTCTGCCTTGACCCTTACAGTTTTCAGAAGGCGAGAACATTTCCTTGGTCTCTCTCAGTCCTCCTTCCAGCCTACCCTCACCCACCTAACTGAGGCTACAACTGTCAGAGGCAAACGGTGGGCTGGAGTCATGCAGAGCTGGACAGGAGCCTTGGTTTCCCCATCTTTCGAAGCGGAGCCAGATAACCCCTAGACCTAGCTGCAATCTGATTTAGCTGTGTTTACCTTGTGTCCTGCCCCTTTTTCAGTTTTCTCTCCTTCCCTCAGTGTCCTAGACGTGAAAAAACTCACTGGTGAACGTGTTGTATGTGGAGGCGGGTGGGGGCTGTGCGGACAACTTCAGGGTGAAAACTACACCACAATGAGAAAGCTCTACTAGTTTAAAAAGTGTAATTTAATAAAAGTTTCTGTTACTCTTTTTCCCTCCTTTAAGGTTTATGGGTGGGGGGGGGGGTGGTGGTGGGGTAATAGGTGGTTTTTAATGTTAATGATGAAAACAAAGCACAGGAGGAAGACTTTATTTTGCTCAGGGGACACAGTTGCAATGGGACAGGAGTTTATTTGCTAATTTGGAGGTGAGACTGAGAAGGCAATGGCAACCCACTCCAGTACTCTTGCCTGGAAAATCCCATGGACGGAGGAGCCTGGTAGGCCGCAGTCCACGGGGTCACTAAGAGTCGGACACAACTGAGCGTCTTCATTTTGGAGGTGAGAAAGAAGAACGAGCCTTGTCCTGAGCTGTTTCAGCCTTGAGGCAGGAGGAAGGCTGGTCCTGGGGCCCCAAGGACCCTAAGCAGCTGGAATCAGTGACTATGGAGGAGTGGCACTCAGTCCTTGGATCAGGAGGGTTAAAGCATAGTCCAGGCTCATGTTTCACTTGCGCCTGCACTCTGCCAAGAGAAAACTTCTGGGGAGAGAGCTGAGGGGGTATGTTAAGGTAAGCTTTGGGTGGATCCTAAACTTGGACAAGTTCTGAACTGGGGAAGCCCATCTCCTAGGACCCCAAGGTCCTGGAATTTCTTCAGGTCTCAACTTGTCTCTCTGTAACATGAGCAAGCCTGACTGAGACCAGGGTGTTTTAGGATCACTCAGCTTCTCGTGTGAAAATGTCACTGTGCTCACGCACTGTAGACCCAGCAGCATTCTCTGGGGTATCGGTCAAGTTTGGCTGCTGATCAGAGTCAGTCCTAATTCCTGGGTGGAGCTGGGTGGCAGTGGAAGGGGAGAGGAAGGGGCCCTGCTTCTCCTGTTCCTGCCATTCTCAACCTTCTGGAACCACAGAAGGAGGTCTGATCATGGCCTCAGTGAGGCCGGGCTAAGGGGGGGAAGTTGAACAATAGAACAGAGGTTGAGAAAGTCAAATGCACAGAGAGAGAGAAGTCTTTCCCACAGATTCAGCATCATTTGGTGAAAGCATCACAGGTAACCGTCTTCCCTTCAGAGAGTTTGAAAATATCTATTAACACACCTCCCCCTGAGGATGAGAGTTGGAGGTGATCATTATGAGTTATCTGTGTATTTTCTCCCTACTGTATGAGTGCGTGCTCAGTCGTGTCTGATTCTTTGAGACCCATGGACTGTAGTCCACCAGGTTCCTCTATTCATGGGATTTCGCAGGCAAGAATACTGGAGTGGGTTTCCATTTCCTTCTCCAGGGGATATTCCCAATATAGGGATTGAACCCATGTCTCCTGCATTGGAAGGTGGATTATTTTTTTTACCACTGTACCACCTGGGAAGCCCCCTACTCTCTACTGCTGCTAAGTCACTTCAGTCGTGTCCGACTCGGTGCGACCCCATAGACGGCAGCCCACCAGGCTCCCCTGTCCCTGGGATTCTCCAGGCGAGAACACTGGAGTGGGTCTACTCTCTACTATATGACCCTAAATAAGACACCAAGGATGCTTTGAGACCCTAAGGCCCAAAATGGGCAGTATGTATGCTTACAAAGACTAAAACCATTTGTACACATAACACCTAGCATAATACCACACAAGAATGTTCCAATGTCAGGTCAGGCAGTTAGTTCTCACCCTCAGCCCATACTGTCCTAGAGAATGGCTCTGCCTCCTAGAGACTGGTATAGGTGTCTTGGACCAGGACTGCCATGTGGGAACTGTACTGGTCTCGGTGGCCCAGCAGCTGATTCCCAGGCCACTCTGCTGACCAGGCGCCTGTTCTCTACTGTATCAGAGGCAATCATGGCAGCAACAGTCAGGTGGCACCTGACACTGTGGCTCTGGGCTGGAGCTGGTGCACTTGCTCACTTGTGCTGTAGGGGGCACTGTAGACACCTTGGAAGGCGCTGGGGCTTATGGGAGGGTCAGGGTGGAGCTAAATCTAGCTTAACCTAGGCCAGCTTAACACAAAAGGCCCTGCACTCTGTTACTACCTGTATTTCAGAGAGAGGCTGGAATGGCAGTAGGTGAAGGACGATGTTATTGAGAAAAGGACTCCCAAAGCCCCACTGCTGCAGAATTTTTGTGGCTGCTGCCTTTGGGGTTCCTTTAGCAGCTGAAGATAATTAGGGATGTGCCTGGTACAACAGATGACGCTGTGGAGGGTCCAAGATAGTAGAGCTTCCTAATGTCTGAGGCCCTTAGGCTGGACCCCTGCTTCATTCCAGCTGGAGCCTGTGCAGGGAGGGACAGAAACAGAGAGCTGGTCTCCCGGCTTTCATCCATCCAGGCTGACCTAGACCTGCCCAGGACCCAACAAGGAGTTCCCTGACCACCACAGCCACCCCAATCTGTCAACAGGGAGAGGTAAATATGGACCTATTGTCTTGTCCCCTCTTGAAGCAAACAGCAGGCTTCCTCCAAATGAGCCACTGCTCTGCCCTTGTGTGTCTGCTTCACTGTTTTGTGCAGGGGGCTTCACTCGGCCCCCTGCTTACTTGCCTCCACTTCAACAGGGCCCCTGCACTGCTTATTGCTAAAGGCCAGCAGATCTTTCAGGCTGGCTGGCCAGTGAGGAAGCCAGCTCAAGGCAGGGCCAGTCACCCTCCATCATACCATGTACCAAACATCTTTGTTGGAAAATCCCTGCAATGGAAACCAAACAGAACGGATCGGTTCACACAGCACGGCTGACAGAAATATCTTGCTGGGCCAGACTGCTGTCTCTGTTAAGATACCACCCACAGCTGTAAGCACCAGCTGACTCCTCTTGAAAAGAGAAGACTGTTAACAAAGACCAGGGCTGGCTTTGGAAGGCCAAGGCTGGGTGTGAGAAGGCTGATGGGGGCTCCACACTTCGGCTGGGGACACAGGGTAGGAAGGGCATGAACACTAGGTGTCAGTAACTGTCATGTCCCTCTCCACTACCCTCCTGACCATGGCTCCCTGCTGCAGCTCCCACAAGGTAAGACAAGGCAGATTAAGATTCTGTGCTGCTTCTGGGGCCCCCCAGAAACTTCAAATTTCCAGACACTGCCTCCAGTCTGTCTCCCTTGTCTTCCTGACAAAGCACCCTGAGGGACCTCCGCAAGCTGGTTTGAGTGTCCTAGCTTAGAGTTGGACAGAGAAAAGACTTCAAGGTTTAAAATTCTAAATGTCTCAAAGAGGACCCATGAAGGTAGTGAAGCAAGTGAGAAAGGCTTGGAGGGCTTCAATGAGAGGCCAGGAGAGCATTCATATAAAAGGGACTGTACATATCTTTGGCTACCTGATTTTTTCACGTGGCAGTCTCCTGATTAAACTTCTACATTCCAGTATAATAACCAATTCACTCCTTATTTATTTTATAATAGTTTTTATGCTATTTACTCAGCTTTTCTTTGATTTTTCCCCCACCTCTTTTACTGTCTTCTATGCATCAAGAGTGTTTTGTTTCTCTTTTCCCTTTATTGCTTTGGCAGTGATAAATTTTTTTTAGTCTTTATCCTTAAATTAAAAAAAGATGTATTTATTTATACAGCTGCACTGGGTCTTAGCTGCAGCACATGAACTTCTTAGTCACAGCATGTGGGATCTAGTTTCCCCATCAGGTACCGAACCTGGAAGCATGGAGTCCTAGCCACTGGACTACCAGGGACGCCCCTGTCCTTAAATTTTTAACATGTGTGTATGTGCAAGTTGTTCAGTCATGGCCAATTCTTTGTGACCCCAGGGACTATACAGTCCATGGAATTCTCCAGGCCAGAACACTGGAAAGGGTAGCCGTTCCCTTCTCCAGGGGATCTTCCAAACCCAGGGATTGATCCCAGGTCTCCCACAATGCAGGCAGATTCTTTACCAGCTCAGCCACCAGGGAAGCCCTAAAAAGTTTTAACATAAACTTTTAACGTAACTGCCTTCAAAACGTCATTCTCCTTCCAAATGAATAAAGACTTTAAAACATTTATTTTGCCATGTTACTATTACTTGAAGTTGTGCTATTTAAGACAGTAACCACAAGTCACATGTGGCTACTCAGGTTTACACTAATTAATGTTAAATAAATTCATTTCCTTGGTTGCACAGCCACATTTTAAGCACTCAGTAGCCACAAGTGGCTAACAGCTACTATACTGAACTGAGGAGATACAGAATACTATCATTGTGGAAGGTACTATTGGACAACGCTAGTTATTTCCATCTAGTTTTTACCTTCCTCCAAATTAGTCGTTATTATCAGTATTGCTTTTTAGAGTCAATACTTCTTTAGATTTACTTTTATGTTTACCAGTTTATTTGCTCACCAATGTTTTTGCACTCCATTCCTTACTTTCATAATCGATTTCTTTCTTTCTGAAATGTATCCTTTGGGAGCTGGCTGTGGGCAGAACTGTGTCCTTCCAAAATTCATAAATTGTCCAAGCCAGGCTTCATCAATACATGAACTGTGAACTTCCAGATGTTCAAGCTGGTTTTAGAAAAGGCAGAGGAACCAGAGAACAAATTGCCAACATCCGCTGGATCAACGAAAAAACAAGAGTTCCAGAAAAACATCTATTTGCTTTATTGACTATGCCAAAGCCTTTGACTGTGTGGATCACAATAAACTGTGAAAAATTCTGAAAGAGATGGGAATACCAGACCACCTGACCTACCTCTTGAGAAACCTGTATGCAGGTCAGGAAGCAACAGTTAGAACTGGACATGGAACAACAGACTGGTTGTCCGTTGTCACCCTGCGTATTTAACTTATATGCAGAGTACATCATGAGAAACGCTGGGCTAGAAGAAGCGCAAGCTGGAATCAAGGTTGCAGGGACAAAAATCAATAACCTCAGATATGCAGATGACACCACCCTTATGGCAGAAAGTGAAGAAGAACTAAAGAGCCTCTTAATGAAAGTGAAAAAGGAGAGTGAAAAAGTTGGCTTAAGCTCAACATTCTAAGATCATGGCATCTGGTCCCATCACTTCATGGCAAACAGATGGGGAAGTAGTGGCTGACTTTACTTTTCTGGGCTCCAAAATCACTGCAGATGGTGATTGCAGCCATGAAATTAAAAGATGCTTGCTCCTTGGAAGGAAAGTTATGACCAACCTAGACAGCATATTAAAAAGCAGAGACATTACTTTGTCAACAAAGGTCCGTCTAGTCAAGGCTATGGTTTTTCCAGTGGTCATGTATGGATTGAGAGTTGGACTTAAAGAAAGCTGAGCGCTGAAGAATTGATGCTTTTGAACTGTGGTGTTGGAGAAGACTCATGAGAGTCCCTTGGACTGCAAGGAGTCCATCCTAAAGGAGATCAGTCCTGGGTGTTCATCGGAAGGACTGATGCTGAAGCTGAAACTCCAATACTTTGGCCACCTGATGTGAAGAGCTGACTCATTTGAAAAGACCTTGATGCTGGGAAAGATTGAGGGCAGGAGGAGAAGGGGACAATGGCATCACCGACTCAATGGACATGGGTTTGGGTGTACTCCGGGAGTTGATGATGGACAGGGATGCCTGGCGTGCTGCGGTTCATGGGGTTGCAAACAGTTGGACACGACTCAGTGACTGAATTGAACTGAACTGAGGCCCTAACCCACAACTGGACTGTATTTGGAGAAGTGTCCTTAGGAGATAATTATGGTTAGATGAGATCATAAGGGTGAGGCCCTAATCCACTAGGACTGGTTACCTTACTACAAGTGTAAGAGAGCTTTTTCGTTCTCTGCACATGCTCAAAGGAAGGGCTATGTGAGGACTCCATAGGAAGGTGGACATGTGCAAGCCAGGAAAAGAGCTCTCATCAGAAACCAAACCCTTCCAGATCTTGATCTGGGACTTCCAGACTCCAGACCTGTTGTTTAAGTCATCCAGCCTATGGTATTTTGTTATGGCAGAAGGCAATGGCACCCCACTCCAGTACTCTTGCCTGGAAAATCCCATGGACAGAGGAGCCTGGTAGGCTGCAGTCCATGGGGTCGCTAAGAGTCGGACACGACTGAGTGACTTCACTTTCACTTTTCTCTTTTCATGCACTGGAGAGGGAAATGGCAACCCACACCAGTATTCTTGCCTGGAGAATCCCAGGGACGACGGAGCCTGGTGGGCTGCCGTCTATGGGGTCGCACAGAGTCGGACACGACTGAAGCGACTTAGCATAGCATAGCATAGCATAGAGACAAATACAGAGTCCATTCAACAAAGGTCCAGAGTGTTACTCTGAAAATATTTTACATCTTTAACAATAGTTTAACGAGGTATAGAATTATAGGTTGTTAGGTTTTTTGTGGGTTTTTTTGACCTTTAAACTATTATTCCATCGCTTCTGGCCTTTGATATTACATTGAGAAATCTGTTACCATTCAGGATGTTCCTCTTTTTTTGGGGATTGCTTTTAATAGTTTCCCCATATTTCTGGGCTTCATTACAGTGGGTCTAAGTGAAGGTTTAATATTCCTTGCCTAGGAGTCATTGTGATTCTTTAGTCTGAGGATTCTAGGATACTTGTCTTTGATCAATGTTGGAAAATTTTCAGCTATTATTTCCTTTGTTTTTCTCCATCTAAAATTCCCGCTGGATATATTTTGAACCTTTTCATTCTATCATTTAATTCTTTTAATTTCTCTTTAGTTTTCATTTTCCCCACTCTGCTGCATTATGGCAATTTTCTCAGCTCCATCTTCTAGTTTACAAATGGTTCTATTCTGCTTTTGACTAGTCTTAATTTATTCTTTCAATAACTATTTTTCAACTGTAAAAGTTTGATTTGCTCAAACCTACCCTTCCTTCAGGGTCTTGTTGTCTCCTGAATATTTCTTTACCTTAAAAAAAATCTGGTTTAAATATATTGATTTCAGAATCAAATTGGACTTCAGTTGTCTAGATTATAAAATGAGGCTTTAGACTAAATGGCTTCTAAGGTGACTTCCAGTTCTGCAATTCTGATATTCATTTATTTTTAAAAAACATTGTTGGCACACTTTGCATTTACATTAATGAAGGCGGCACTGGAACATGGCCGTGAATAAAGGATAATTATTTTAAAAGCCACCTTCCCCAGACCTCTAGGGCTCTGAGCCAACACCTTCCATTTTCTCATATCCCCTTCCTGTATTAGCACAGAGAGAAACAGGTGGTTAACCAGATGAACGCAGGCCAGGAAAAATATCCATCTGGGTTTGGTTTCAGATCTGAGATATTTCTGGAGGCTCATCAAAGAATCCAGTGAAAGGCTGGGGAAAGAGGTGAACACTAAACTTCTCTGCTTCTCAGAGATTTTTGTTTTGAACGTTGTAGCACTTAACATATAAAATTAAAGAGTTAAAGGTTTTTCTACACTCTTAAAAAAAAAAAAAAAAAGAATAGCGCAGGGCTGGAAGAACAATAACAGAGGCTTATATTAATTTTTATCTAAAGATTCCTACAATTGAGCTAGAAGAATGTAGTAAGGTCCTAGAAGTGAACTGTGGGTATGAGCTGGAGGGTGGGGCATAGAGGAGGTGATCTAAGTATATCTCTGTAAAGGACAGATGAGTGATCAGTACAACCATTTTTAAAGCTTGTATACCAAGGTGCTTCACAAATATATCTTTCAAAATCTGCTCCTATGTTGTCAAATGTTTAGTGAATAGAGGATAGGAAGAGATTCAATCTTTCTAAACCCTGGCCTCTGATCTATCAAACTGTAAATGCTATGGACTAGAACTGTAGGTTTTTAGACAAATGGCATGGTACCAACTAAAATAAATATTCAGCTTACTTCAAAGACCACTGGCTCTTCCTCCCCATCATGGACGAGCTGACCACGGAGTCCCCACTATGTGGACAAGCTGACCACACACATAGTGCTTCTTTGATTTATTTTCTTTGCTTACATTTTTAGAATAAACTTGTCTGAGGCATAATTTATACATACTTCACTTTATGGAAGTATAGTTTACATATACCTTGTTTTAAAATTCAACAAAATATAAATTTCCTTCCTTTTCCATACTGTCTGAGATAAAGTTGTGAAACTAATGCTAGAGTTGTATTCCTCTCCCAACTATTGGTGTTTTAAGAGACTTGCTTGTCTCTTAAGTTTCTTTTTCTGTGTCTTAGCTGCAAAATAACTATTGATTCTAACTAAAGATCATTTACCAACTACATGCTTTTTGTAAGTCCCTGAGGCACTGTGTGTGAGAATGTATTTATTCTACATATAGGTAATTTTTATCTCCCTCTCCCCCTCATTCTCACTTCATCCAAACAGCTTTTAGATCTGTCCATTTTTTACTCTGGAATATCTCACTCTCATCCTCTTCTTTCTGTCCCTTCTTTGAATACCTTTTCCAGGTCTCCTTTCTTTTTATCTGATTAAAATAATCCATTTCGCACATGATCTGTCTACATTAGTCTTCCTGATGCACAAATTTAATACTGTCTCTCTTCTGCTCGAAAGCTATCTATGGCTCCCTCTTGCCTACTAACTGAAGCAGTCTCCTTTCCCTGCTGGTCAGTGTCCTCTACAGCCAGGCTGGATGCACCTGATTGCTTCCAGTTCTAACCTGCCCCCACCTGTCCCACTGACCCTTCATTCCATGCACCTCAGCCTCTCCCAGTCAACGCTGCCTTTACATTTTGCTTAGAATGTCACTGCTGTCACACCTCCCTAGAGGAACTACTGCCCACCTTTTGATCCTCAAATCAAATACTACCCTCTTTCTTTTGCTTCCCCTCATCATACCTGTGCAAATTTGGATCTGCAGCTTGTACTGTTAGGTGCCTCAAAAACATATGCATAAAAATCTGCCTCTTTTAATGCATATGGCACCCCACACCATGCTAGAACACATGTGCCTTTTCTCACGGTTATTTATGTTGTGCCTTATTTTAGATACTGGATAGTACACGTTTCATCTCACCTTTGTATCCCCCTAAATATCTTGCATATAATAAAATACCAGTAGTATTATTTACAGTATGAATAAATACCAGCATCTCAAAGCTGAATTCATCTCAAAGCTGAATAAAGACAGGTATTTTAAATATTTTGCAACTTCAAAATAATGATGTATGGTTTACTTGAAAGATAGAATAAAAACTGATTATAAATTATATATAATTTACTGTCTCATACATAGCTTACATGCAATTGATTAAATGAATGAATAAGCAAATGTTACAAGACACATACAGATGCTACTCCAACTTTTTTTAAATTGAAGTATAATTGACCTATAAGGTTGTATGATGCTACTCCATATTAAACTATCCATCATGTCCAGAGAAAGGTCCCTCTATACCTTTGACAGTAAAATGGATAAGCAAAACTATAATATACTAATGTAAAAATACAATATACTGTGTTTTTAATGCAAGTATTTTAAAATATAAAATACCTGTTTGCTTAATATTTAAGTAAATTCTATTGAATTTTATGAGTTAGATTTTGTATTTGGATCTTAACATACTCATTTGTTCTTAAATGCTATTTGATAAAGTCATATAGACTGGGGCCAAATCCTACCTCTGTTCTTTACTGGTTTGGGATTCTGGGATCTTTTATGCTGTAGTCTTCTCACCTGTAAAATGAGGATTAAAAATAACCATATCACAGGACTTCTCTGGTGGTCTCGTGGCTAAGACTTCTCACTCCCAATGCAGGGGGCCTGGGTTCCACCCCTGATCAGGGAGCTAGACCCCACATGCAGTAAACTAAGAGTTCCTATGCTGCACCTAAAGATTCTGCATGCTGCAACTAAGTTTTGCAACTAAGACCCAATGCAGACAAATAAATAAGTATTTTTTAAAAACCGTGTAACAAGGCATTGAAAAGATTAAATGAGATTACACAATACTTAGCAGAGTGTCTGGCTTAAAGTACATGTTCAGTGAATGGTTGCTTTTATTTCAAGCTAAGTCTTGGTTGCAGAGTCATGTACAACTCTTTGCAACCCCATGGACTATACAGACTGTCAGGCTCCTTTGTCCATGGGATTTCCCAGGCAAGAATATTGGAGTAGGTTACCATTTCCTTCTCCAAGGGATTGTCCTGACCCAGGGATTGAACCTACATCTCCTGTGCCTCCCACACTGCACAGCAAATAGGCCTATAGGCTATTTCAGGAGATCATTAGACAGCACAGGCTAAGGCTTAGCCTGTACTGTCTAATATGGTAGCCACTAGCTACATGGGGTGATTGAGCACTTGAGATGTAGTTAGTCTGAACTGGGTTGTGGGGAAGTATAAAAATTACAGCAGATTTTAAAAACTTATTATAAATAAAATGCAAAATACCTCATTAATATTTTTTAAACATTGATTACATGTTCCCTGGTGTCTCAGCGGTAAAGAATCCACCTGCAGTGCAGGAGCTGCAGTAGACATGGGTTCAATCCCTGGGGTGGGAAGATCCCCTGGAAAAGGGAATGGCAACCTACTCCAGTATTCTTGCCTGAGAATCCCATGGACAGAGGAGCCTGGTGGGCTACAGTCCATGGTCACAAAGAACTGGATATGACTGAAGCAACTGAGCACACATATAGGTTAAAATGCTATTTTAGATATATTGTGTTAAATAACATATTGTCAAATTAACCTCACTTGTTTCTTTTTTCTGTTAGTATTCAAAATTTTTTTTCCTTTTTAAAAAGCTTTTATGTTGGAGTACAGCTGATTAACAATGTTGTGTTAGTTTCAAGTGTACAGCAAAGTGATTCAGTTATACACGTACATGTTTCTTTTTACTTTTTAAAATGTAGGTACTAGAATATTTTTATATATGTGTGTTCCATTCTATTTCTGTTGGGCAGTGCTGACCTAAAGTCTCTGGTCAAGAACAAAAATATATAGATGCTAAACTAATATTTGATTGGTTGATTGATACAGCTAAATCTCTTCATCATGTCATTGCATTGGCAGTTAAAAGCATAAAGGACTATTTTTTTAATGCACATAAATCTAGATACAATTTACAGAGTAGGGTTATTAATAGCAAATTTCATAGATTAGGGTTATTAATAGCAAATTTCATATACTATATTCACTCAAGTTTTTTGTAATTTGTCTCTGGAAGTCTTTAAGGAACGAAGTAAAATTCTTCAAACACGGCTTCTGTGAAATCTGTGCAATTAAGAATGGGGATGACCCTTTATTTGTCACTTTTACCTCAATAAAGCTGAAAAAAAAACCCAAAGCTGAAAAAAAACCCCAAAAGAATGATTACTTTTCGGGGACTAAGAAACCTGGCTACTGAAATTAACCTTGGCAAATGACAATGAACCACAAATGTTGGCAGGTCAACTACGCTGTCAAATCTAATGGGCAAATTAGCATCACTGAAGCTCTCTGGCTCCTGGATTTTTCTGCTCTTTGTAGCGCATCTAATTTGAAGGACTGCAGGAAGCAAAAGATGGAGCAGAGGCTGTGCAGCCCTCCTGTCTTTATAAGACACTCTGGCTAACTCCAAGGACCTTGTGATCTTCTTCCATAATGTTCTTTAAGCATGCAGTAAATGCCTCTGATGCTTTCAACACTGGCAGAGCCTGAGCCAAACAATACCTCCTTTAGCCAATTTGCAGCAAAGAAGGTCTCACTCAAAGAAGTGTCTGGACGGGTTCCAGACAATATTCAGACCATTCTTTGAACTAGATACTACTTCTAATTTTGAAGGAAAGAAAACCGAGGTACAGAGTGGTTAAGTTGGCTACCACAGTCACATAGTAGAGCAGCCCAAAAGATAAATGAGTCTGCTTGTCTTGGTGCTCTTGTTGTTGCTTAGTGACTAAGTCATGTCTGACTCTTTGGCAACCCCCACTCTATAGCCTGCCAGGCTCCTCTGTCCATGGATTTCCCAGGCAAGAATATTGAAGTGGGTTGCCATTTCTGTCTCCAAGGAATCTTTCTGACCCAGGGATTGAACCTGCGTCTCCTTCTTGGTAGGCAGATTCTTTACCACTTTAGCCCAGGGAAGCCCCCTCTTGACCCTAGACTCCAGCATTGGGAGAAGGTTCTGATTCAGAAGAGAACAGATCTGCTTCATCAGGGAAAGTCTGGACTCCTAGATTTTTCTTTAAGCTGCTCTACACCTAGAGGTATAGAGTTTTTGACCTCCAAAATTTTGTGGTCTTTGAGGTAATGCCAAAAAACTGTAATGGATTCTAGCACTTTTCCTGAGTGACTAAAGCTAGGGTTTTGTGTGTTCCAAATATTTCTTTTATTTTTACTTATTTTAAAAATTGAAGTATAATTGACTTACAATATTAAGTTCAAGGGTACAACACAGTGATCTATTTTATAAATTACAAAATGATCCCCAGGATAAGTCTAGTTACCATTTGTCACCATACGAAGTTATTACAGTATTATTGACTATATTCCCTGTGCTGTTAAAACTAGTTATTAATCATGAGTGTTGTTTAAAAAGTTCTACAACTTATAATATTGTTCATTAGTTTGAACAAAGATATATATCATTTAGTATATTTATTATGGGTTTGTTTTGTGCCTACGGGTACCTTTCGTTCCTAGAGGACAAGGGAAAATTTAAGTATTACCTATACTTTGCAATCTGTTTTTACTGGCTTCCTGCATACTTTTGCTCTACAAGGAGCCCCCTAGTGTTTCTTCAGCTTAGGAGACTGGTTTAGGTCTACTAAGGGCTAGGGTGGAGAGAAAAAAGATGCAGAGAGAAAGCAAGAATCTGAGCAAAAATGGAAACCACAGATGCCGGGCTTCATCAGGTGACACCTGTTTTCTCATTACTGGTAAGTAGAGGAGGGCCACTGGCTCTGCTGGACTCTATATGACATCATACAAATGCCCCTAACGTTTTTTTTTTTTAAGCAACAACGTGATTGACTATCTCTTCTGAACAGTTTGGAGAAGCAGAGCATGACGAAGGAAATACACTTTCTCAGCTCAAAGATCTCACTCCTTAATGAAAGGAAGATAATACAGACTAAATATCTGAATGTCACCGACAAGGACTTACTGTAGAGCACAGGGAACTCTGCACAGTATTCTGTAATAACCTAAATGGGAAAGCAACAGAAACACATATATGTATAACTGAACCATTTTGTAGTACATCTAAAACTAACATAACATTGTTAATCAACTATACTCCAATATAAAATGAAAACTTAAAAAACATCTGAATGTCTTTCACAGCTGACAATGACATTAAAGTAAATCCAGGCTTTATCCAAAACCATGGCAGGACGGTTCTATGTACAGAATTCCACAACTCTGAATGAAATTGTTGGGAATTCCCTCGTGGTTCAGTGCTTAGGACTGCACGATTTCACTGCTGGGGGCCTGGGTTCAATCTCTGGTCAAGGGACTAAGATCCCACAAGTCCCACAGTAAGGCCAAAAAAAAAAAAAAAAAAAAGGAAAGGTAAGATTTGGTTTACATATTTCTACTCTTTTGAGTAGAACATTGCAAATAATTTTTTTAACTTATTTGAACTAAGCTTTCTGGTTCTTTTAGTGTTAATTTCAAGTTGATTTCAGAGCAGAGGCCATTGTCAGCATCACCTTCAATATAGTCATAAACTGATAGTTAAGATCAAGTGATAAAGGCATTCTCAAGTTAATAATAATTAGCTCTTACTACATACTTGCAAACAGAATCCTCAGCTAGAATTCCTTCCTTTTTTTTTTTCCCTTTATAAACAAAAGCAGGTAGCCAGATGACAGCCATTTTCCTTTGACTAAGGATCAACGTATCTGCCTGCTACTGCTACTGCTAAGTCACTTAAGTCGTGTCCGACTCTGTGTGACCCCATAGACGGCAGCCCACCAGGCTCTCCCGCTCCTGGGATCCTCCAGGCAAGAACATTGGAGTGGGTTGCCATTTCCTTCTCCAATGCATGAAAGTGAAAAGTGAAAGTGAAGTCGTTCAGTCGCGTCGACTCTTTGCGACCCCATGGACTGCAGCCCACCAGGCTCCTCCATCCATGAGATTTTCCAGGCAAGAGTACTGGAGTGGGGTGCCATTGCCTTCTCCGATCTGCCCGCTGCTGCTGCTGCTGCTGCTAAGTCGCTTCAGTCGTGTCCGACTCTTCGCGACCCCATAGACGGCAGCCCACCAGGCTCCCCCTTCCCTGGGATTCTCCAGGCAAGAACACTGGAGTGGGTTGCCTTAATACACACATACAACTAGATGGCATATACATTTTGCTTGGGCAGATTATATTTAAGTGTACAGTGAGTCCTGGAGACTTTCAAACATAATTTAATAATTATTGGTCGAAATTTCAGATATAGTTACCAAATGTCTAGTCCTGTTCATTAAATTAAAAACACATGCAGGGGGGCTGCTCCTTACTGTGCACTGAGTGGTTACAGGGGTGTATACATAATAAAAATTCATTGAGCTGTACATGTAAGATTTGTGCATTTTATTGTAATTTACAAATTACACCTCAAAAATGGAACTAAATATATAAACAAATATGCAATTGGTCTTTTAATTATTTATAATTTCAAATTTGCTGTATTTTAACTACGAGTAGATACTTAAGAGGCTTGAAACACCTTTTTTGTTCTCCTAATTATCTTGCAATAAACTAAGCTTTTTAAAAAGAACTTGTGACCTTCTAATAAGGGGAGAAAGCCTTTAACTTACCCGCTTGCAAGTAGGATGGTGTAGTAATTACGTCCACAATTTCGTGTAACATATATAAGATCATCTCGGAGGGCAGCGGGAAGTGGGGGTGAGACTGGGTAACATCCCGACAATTTTTCTCTCATTTCTCCCTCCTCTGCGGCTTGATATTTTTATGAGGTACTTCAGGCCCCGGTATTCAGTTAGCAAACGAGTCACTGAACTACAAGAACCTCTCCAAAGATGTTATAATTCTATTTTCCCCTCAGATTCTCGAAATTCACTTCTCCCCGTGGATACCACTAGAGACTGGTTGACTGAAAAACATATCCATGCACAACTGATTTGAATATATTTTTTAAACGACTTGCCTTTATGTTTTTATCGCCCTGCGTTCTAAACCTCTGTTCTCTGACGTCTAAGCTACTTTCAGTCCAACAACGGGGCTGAGTTTCTTCACTCTTCAGCAGGGCAGGTAACCACAACTTGAGAAAAAAACCACGAACGTTTGTAAGATTACAGGGGAAAGGGCGACGACTACAACTCCCAGAATGCAGCTCCTGGGTCTCGCGGGCTCTACAATGACCGGGTTTCGCGAGCATCCTCTCGTCCAATTGGTCCGCTTTTCCGTCAGTAAGGGCAGAGAGGGGAGGGCGCCGGATGGAACATTTCCCGCCACCGCGAGACGCCGCGCGGAAAACCCGGAAAAGAAGCAGCTCTCGATTGGATGCTCGCTGTTGTAGCGTAAGAAAATCAGCCAATCGGAATGTACATACGCTCCACGATACCCCGCCCCCTCCTTGAGGTTACTTTTCTTGGCGGGAAAAGTTGGGAAGTTTTCGCGCCGGGGATTATCAGCCAAAGGCCCTCCGCGCAGAGATTCCCAGGCGGCGAGCATGGCGGGGACCGTGGTCCTGGACGATGTGGAGCTGCGAGAGGCGCAGAGAGACTACCTGGACTTCCTGGACGACGAGGTGAGAGAGGCGCCGAGTCACGAAATTAGGGCTCTCGGAGACTTAGGGGCCGCGCAGGAGCCGAGGAAGGCCGCGGAGACACTAGGGGCTAAGGGAGACCGCGGGGCTCCAGGCTGCGGCGGAGGGGCGGCTGCTCGGGACCTTCCGCCTCGATCTGGTAGCTTTCTTGGCGGCAGAGTCAGTGGTTAAGAGCAATTCTGTAATTTTTCTCTCGAGTGCAAATGGTGGCTAGGTCTCGCGAAAGTCAACAGGTTTTCTCCAAGTGCAAACCAAGTGTAAAGCCCACGTTGACCTTTTAGAGATAGTTCCCTACTCTATTAATTTGGGGGAAGAGTGGGGAAAGGACCGCGGGAAAACGGTAGTGACCCGCCGCGTTATAGGCCCCCAGGCTGGAGAAAAGGACTTTCTAATTTGGCCGCATTCTTTTTCCATACCTGATGGGAAGCGGAGAAAGAGGGTTGGTACGCAAATAAAGGGGATTTTATAGGCAATTTAGGATTGACAGCCATGGAATATTGCTAAAGCATCTTGGATTGATAGTGCTGTGTTTGTAAATATAACTAAGGCTCGTAAGTTCCTTATATGAGAACTCCTTTTCTGTTATACAGATGATAGGGAAATAAAATATTTTAATTAAATACAAGATTCTGCAAACGGAAAGATACTTTGATATATTAAAAGTACCTTTAATTTACATTTTGACAAGGTTTTTACTTGTCTTTTTAGACTTCTTATGAGCTCGTTTTAATTCCCCATTAAAAGTTCAGAAGTGATGCACACAGAAGAGCTGTTGGTGATAATAGGAATAATAACCGTGAGGAAGTCGTTATAATTTATACACTGGCAGTTTAGGGTGTATTTGGAATCCGAAGCTAATGAGTGAAAATGTGGGTGAAATGGGGGCCCAGGTCTGCCACAGAGATTGATATATTTATCTTGCTGTGAGAGCTGCCTCTGTTTAAAAACATCCAGTTTTTTAATTTGTGAGCTGCTGTAGCATGTGGTGGTTATTTTGCAGGAAGACCAGGGAATTTATCAGAGCAAAGTTCGGGAGCTGATTAGTGACAACCAGTACCGGTTGATCGTCAACGTGAATGACCTTCGTAGGAAGAACGAGAAGAGGGCCAACCGGTGAGTTTCCAAGAGCGCATCCCTAGTTCTGAGTGAGAATGGCTCCTCTCTCTTCCCAGGTTGGAGCAAGCTTCCCAGGGGAGGACATGGATGAAATATTTTGACCAGGAAGCCCTTAGTACATCACCCTCACCTGCCTCTATGTTTTTTACTTCTTCTCAAAGTAGATGGTGGGCATTTTCCTCTCTTTCTATGTTCACTGAGTATCATTTCCCCATCACTGAGTTAAAACTGGCCTGCAGCTCTGATGTGTTTTACTGGGGCTTGTAGAATGGCAGGAGAAAGCAGAATCTAGATTTTCACTCCTAAGCTTTGATCAAATAAGAATGTCCACTTCTGTTTTGTGGGTCAAGTTTTTTGAATTCTGTGATCTCTGCCTGATGATTCTCTGCAGCCTCCTGAGCAATGCCTTTGAGGAGCTGGTTGCCTTCCAGCGGGCCTTGAAGGATTTCGTGGCCTCCATTGATGCTACATATGCCAAGCAGTACGAGGAGTTCTACATAGGCTTGGAGGGCAGCTTCGGCTCCAAACACGTCTCTCCTCGGACCCTTACCTCCTGCTTCCTGAGCTGTGTCGTCTGTGTGGAGGGCATTGTTACTAAATGTAAGTGGGCTACAGTTGGAGCCCCACGGAATGGAGGTGGGGTGGGCTTGGGGGTATGGAAGGCAGGAGAGGTGGAATAGAATTGGGGAACTTGCTGCTGCTGCTGCTACTGCTGCTAAGTCGATTCAGTCGTGTCCGACTCTGTGCGACCCCATAGACAGCCTCCCAAAAGGCTCCGTCGTCCCTGGGATTCTCCAGGCAAGAACACTGGAGTGGTTTGCCATTTCCTTCTCCAATGTGTGAAAGTGAAGTCGCTCAGTCGTGTCCAACTCTTAGCGACCTCATGGACTACAGCCCACCAGGCTCCTCCATCTGTGGGATTTTCTGGGCAAGAGTACTGGAGTGGGGTGTCATTGCTTTCTCCGAGCTTTGGGAGCTTATGGCTTCAAAAAGGTGGAGCACTGAAATTACCAGGTGAAACTTGAAGGAACTCAAGTGTTGCACAATTACTGGGGGAGCTTTGAGTGACCACTTGTGCCAGCGGAATGGTGAATCTGCTGAGAATGGAGGAGTCTTGGCTCCTGGCAGTCTCCTCATTCTGACGCTGCATTTCTCCTGCTGCTTGGTCGGGATCAGCGGTACTTTAAGGTTTTACATGGATATGGTATTATTCTATGTGTAAATATAAAAATGAATTGACGACAGTTAGTATTGGGAGAGCCTGACTAGTTGGAAGAACATAATTTGGAGTCCTCGTGGACTTGCCTGGGTCAGGTCCCCTTCTCGCTGCTCAGTCGGGTGACTTTCTATTCCTAGGCTCTCTAGTTCGTCCCAAAGTCGTCCGCAGTGTCCACTATTGTCCTGCTACCAAGAAGACCATAGAGCGACGTTATTCTGATCTCACCAGCCTGGTGGCCTTTCCTTCCAGCTCTGTCTATCCCACCAAGGTGAGGGGAATGAATTAGTCGGACCTCTTCAGAGGTGGGGTTCAAAGTTGTTTTTTAATGTAAGTAATTAGGTAATATCTAAAGTCTTCCTCTAGATGTAAATAGGGTGAAAAGTAAGGATTAATTTGAAGGAAGATTGCTAGCCATAGTTTAATATGAAAAGTCCACCATTTTTCTTTTAAGGAAAATATTCTCTTAGGAAATTTGGGAAATTAGGGAAGAGTTGAAGGAAGGAAAAAGGTCACCTAATGTACATTTATCTTTTAGCAAAGTTAAAGTATCATGATTTCATAATCTACATAGAGTAATATGGAAAAATACTTAATGCAGTCATGTTACTCTGAAATCTTTGCAAATATTTAACTCTGGGTTTGAGAGAAGGTTGGCGTAGAGCATGATTTTAGTCTTGGTGTTCAGATTGATTTGACGAGAATGGTGTAAGGCCTTCTTACTTAATGAGACAAAAGAAGATGATTAATACTGATGTCTTTATTGCCAGTATATGCACAACAGTAAGCAAAGAACTATAAATATACAATGTAATTAACAGTAGAAAACAAAATTGATGCACGTGAGGGAGGGGGATATAAAGAAATTATTTTCCTGCTGTTAGAACAAAAAGGTAAAAGCCAATGCTAATCATCCAATCAGTACTCTTGTCTTAAATTCTTTACCTCCATTTCTAGCTTTTCAGTTAAACAAAGAATGTACAGATAACTGTAACAGTAGCAAATTGCTTCCCAGTAGCTGTTTCCCTTTCTAGTCAAATTCATTTTATGTTAGAATTGGGAAAAAAAAAAGTCAAGATGAGAAATCATTAATATCCCAGTTCCAAATTATCTTGCATCTCACTAAAATGGGTAATTTTGAAAAGTTCCCGCCATCCAGTGTTAATTTAGAACGACAGTATCCAGAGGATTGTCACGCACTGAGGAGAACACAGATATAAAGAAGACTCGGTCCTTGTCTTCAGTTTTATCACCTGCTGAGGGAATCAACATATAAGCAAGGTTTTCAGTTCAGTTCAGTTCAGTCGCTCAGTCGTGGCCGACTCTTTGCGACCCCATGAATCACAGCACGCCAGGCCTCCCTGTCCATCACCAACTCCCGGAATTCACTCAGACTCACGTCCATCGAGTTGGTGATGCCATCCAGCCATCTCATCCTCTGTCGTCCCCTTCTCCTCCTACCCCCAATCCCTCCCAGCATCAGAGTCTTTTCCAATGAGTCACTTCTTCGTGTGAGGTGGCCAAAGTACTGGAGTTTCCAGCTTTAGCATCATTCCTTCCAAAGAAATGCCAGGGCTGATCTCCTTCAGAATGGACTGATTGGATTTCCTTGCAGTCCAAGGGACTCTCAAGAGTCTTCTCCAACACCACAGTTCAAAAGCATCAATTCTTCAGCGCTCAGCTTTCTTCACAGTCCAACTCTCACATCCATACATGACCACAGGAAAAACCATAGCCTTGACTAGACAGACCTTTGTTGGCAAAGTAATGTCTCTGCTTTTGAATATGCTATCTAGGTTGGTCACAACTTTGCTTCCAAGGAGTAAGTGTCGTTTAATTTCATGGCTGCAGTCACTATCTGTGGTGATTTTGGAGCCTCCAAAAATAAAGTCTGACACTGTTTCCACTGTTTCCCCATTAGTTTCTTAGAATTGTAACTGAGTTGTACTTGAGAGCTGTTCAGCCTGTTTCCAGGTGAAATGTGAAGGTCAGAGAGGTGGAATGACTTGCTTATATTCCAGTAACTGATGGCCCCAAGGACTAGGACCCTGTCTTTTTACTCTCAGGCCACTTGGATTTTCTGAGGCACCCAGCTTTCTTTTTCATTAGGATCCCTACTTTCTATAATTTATTCTCCTGGAATTAATTGGGGGGGGGGGTACTCTCCTGATTGCTGTGGCCAAACTTCTTAGCCCAGGACCTGAAATACACCAGACGAGGTGTTCTGGAGACCGTCTAGCATGGTTCTTAAGAGCATGGTCTTTGGTGATCACCGTGGGGGAACTCTAACCTCTCCCAGCTTCAGTTTCCTTACTTGTAAAATGTGAAAAAGGCCTGCTTTGGGAACTTGAGTTGTGGTGATGATCCCACGAGATAATTTTGTGAAGTTACACCACAGTGCCTTGCACATAGTAGGCAGTCTGTTAAACGATAGCTGTTGTGTTTTTAGAAAATTTAAATGGCAAGGAAGTAAAACTTTAAAATGTTTTTTATTCAAGTTTAATATACAGAACCCTGGAGAAGGTAATGGCAGCCTACTCCAGTATCCGTGCCTGGAAAATCCCGTGGACAGAGGAGTCTCGTGGTCTACAGTCCAGGGGGTCACAAAGGGTCGGGCATGACTGAGCATAGCACGCACCACACACAATGAACAGAAAAGCTTACATTGAGTGTACAGCTCAGGGAAATTTCACAAGATGAATATACCATAAAATCAACCATCCAAATCAGGAAGCAGCACCTTACTAGCATTCAGAAGTCCCTCTTGAGGCCACTCTGCCCTCGAGATCCTGACATCTACAGCAGTTACGAGTAGTTTTCTGATTTTATATTTAAAACGCTTGTCTGTGTCGGGCTTCTTTTGTTCAGTGTATGTTTTTGAGATTCACCCATGTGTATAGGTGCACTCCATACATTCATTGCTGCGTCGTGTTCACTTGTATGGATGTGACACACTTATTTAACCATCCTGCTGATGGCATTTGGATTTTTCCTAGTTTGGGGTATTATGAGTAGTGCTGCTATGAACATTGTAATATGTGGCTTTGGGTGAACATTTGTGTTGGGTATTAACCTAGGAGTGGAAATACCAAGTCCTAGCACAGAGGAAGTGACAATCTTATACGTACGTGTTAATATAACCACGGTCCCTTCTGGCTGTATGTAGATCATCCCTTCCATTTGATGGTTTGTTACTAGGACAGGATTGTGAAGAACTGGAGAAGGTACTTGGGGCTTTATGTTCCTAGATGCTAGTCTTGTGAGGGTATCTCTGAATTATATTTGTTTCTTATAACAAAACGAGTGTGTGGCGTTTCTAAGATAGGGCTGAGGTGACCACTGCTCCATGTGCCTTTTCCAGGATGAGGAAAACAATCCCCTTGAGACAGAATACGGCCTTTCTGTCTACAAGGACCACCAGATCATCACCATCCAGGAAATGCCAGAGAAGGCCCCCGCCGGCCAGCTTCCCCGTTCCGTGGACGTCATCCTGGATGACGACTTGGTGGACAGAGTGAAGCCTGGTGACCGGGTGCAGGTGGTGGGGACCTACCGCTGCCTTCCTGGGAAGAAGGGAGGCTACACCTCAGGCACCTTCAGGTACATGGTCCGTCCTGAGGTGTCTGGAATGCCGCTGGCAGGGTGCATTCTGGTAGCAGTCTTTCCCGTTTGCCATCATCCTGAGAGTTACATTAGATGGACAGAACACTGCCTGCCTGCAAGATGAACTGTCTTTTGCTAATAGTTGAAATTACTGGTCTCGTGGTTACAGCCTCCTGGCTTGCCTGGGCGTTTCTCGCGTATTTCCACCTCCTTCCAGTACACTCACTTCTGTAGGTCAGCAGGGGCTAGATTCACAAGGTGAGGCGCCATGAGCACACTTGTGTCATGCGTGCCAAGTCGCTCCAGTCATGTCCAACTGTCTGCGACCCTTTGGACTGTAGCCCACCAGGCTCGTCTGTCCATGGGATTCTTCAGGCAAGAATACTGGAGTGGGTTGCCATTTCCTTCTCTGGGGGATCTTCCCAATGCAGGGATTGAACCCGTGTCTCTCATGTCTCCTGCATTAGCAGGCAGGTTTTTTACCACTAGTGTAGCTGAAGAGAATCAGTGATTGAATTCAGAACAGCTTTTCTTTTCTTTTTTTCTTCCTTACCCCTCTTTCCTCCCACCTCTCCCTCCCCTCTACTTCCTTTCTTTCCTGATTTGCCATTCTAGGTTAGGAGCCTAAGAAGGTCTTGGTATTAGCAACTGAAAACGGCCTCATGCTTTCCTCTCTGTCCCAGGACTGTCCTGATTGCCTGTAACGTGAAACAGATGAGCAAGGACGTTCAGCCTTCCTTCTCTGCTGAGGACATAGCCAAGATCAAGAAGTTCAGTAAAACCCGTTCCAAGGTCTGGACCAGTCCTCTGGGCATCTGAGGGTGGGGATAGATTTGTTAGGGTCTTTTTTGGGCATGGCCATCTTTGTCTGGGATCAGGAGGAAGGTCAAGGTTTTTTCTCTGAAGTATTTGGTGCCAGCTTCTAGTTTTGAGTTAGTAAGCAAAAGGGTGTTTTTCTTTAATATTTCTGTTGTGCTCCCTGTTAAGTGAACCTAATATAACTATTAGAATAGGAGTTACAGTATTAGTGTACAAAGCCTATATGGGATGTATCAGTGATACATTGATTGTTATTTAAATTTGAAATATGTTATTTTTGTTTTAGTTCTTATTTTTCTTTAAAAAATTTCTGTCTTTAAAGACAGAATGCCCATATTTAGAACTGAACAGAATATGTGCATGTGTGACAAAGGTTACTGCTAAAGCGCAGTATACATTAAACCCAAAATGTTTTGGGCCTGGAAAGACTTTTTTTTGTTTTCCTTAAAAATTAAAGCTCCAAGCAGGAGTTGGGATCCAGGCTTTCTCTGTGTCTGTCCTGATAATGTTGCGATCAGTGTGAAAGTCTTGGAGAAGAAGCTTTTACAATTAGAAACAAAATGTTTCTTCAAGCATCTTCTGTGGCCTGAAGTATGAAGCCAGCTCATCCAACCCCAGGGCGTTTCCTCAGGCTTTTCACTGCATGGTTGTCCCTCCTCTAGGATATCTTTGACCAGCTGGCCAGGTCGCTGGCGCCCAGCATCCATGGGCACGACTATGTCAAGAAGGCGATCCTCTGCTTGCTATTGGGCGGTGTGGAGCGAGACCTCGAGAACGGCAGCCACATCCGTGGGGACATCAATATCCTTCTCATAGGTACAGTGTGGGGACTTGTGTGGCTGCCTGGTCTTCCCCTGTGGGGTGTGGTTGTGGAAATCTGGCATCTGTTAATGTGTGTGTCTGTACCTAGCTGTGTTTCAATTCCTTTAAAGGGCAGAAGTCTCAAATGAATTTTTAAAGTTATGTCTTTATTATTTCTGGGTTCTCTGATTTTTTAATGTCTATTCTTCCAGGAATGGTAAAGGAAAAATTGAAAAAAATAACACAAACAACCCGTTACTATATATTTCTGTTGTGTCAAAGATCTGTGCTAGAAAAGCAGTACTGGCCGGGGGCAGGGGTGGGGGGTTCCTAGAGTCACCGCTGCCCCATCCCATTACAGGAGACCCATCGGTCGCCAAGTCCCAGCTGCTGCGGTATGTACTATGCACGGCACCACGGGCCATCCCCACCACCGGCCGGGGCTCCTCCGGTGTGGGTCTCACAGCCGCTGTCACCACAGACCAGGAGACAGGTAAGGGTGGAAGGGTCCTTGGCAGAGGTCCGGCGGTGAGATGAGCATAGATCCTTTGAGCTTGCTCTGGGCCCTGGCTGGTGTTGGGAAGATACAACTTAGAGGTTAGAGTAGGCCTGCCTGGAGGGGACTGAGTATCTGGCAACAGGGAGTGAATGATGTAAATGGTTTGGGTGGCCCTATAGTGACCAGAATGTCTCCTGGAAGGCTGTCAGAGAGAGTTCTGAAGGAGAAAGCTGACATTTGAAGAGAGAGAAAAATGAAGATTGTTACTACTTTATACATTAGAGGAAAAGTTTTGAAGGCCAGTGAAAAGAGAACAGAGATCTAGTTGGGAAATGGCTTGAAGAAGATGAGGCTCAAAGAGGAAATCTGTGAAGGAAGGCTGTTGGAGGCTGGCTGCTTAGGTATCAAAGTGGGACAAGTAATACTGTCCAGATCGGAGCTTAAACAGATGACCCCAGGGTCTGCTCCAAGTCTTAGAAGCTGACACCTCTTCACTGCATTCTCCCGCTTATGTGATGGCGCAAGATGCTTAGAAGTAGATTGACATCTCCCCCCTGTCCCCCACAACCTGGATGGTAGTGTGTGTTTTCCCTCCCTACCTCCCAGGTGAGCGCCGTCTGGAGGCGGGGGCCATGGTCCTGGCTGACCGAGGCGTGGTTTGCATTGATGAGTTTGACAAGATGTCTGACATGGACCGCACGGCCATTCACGAGGTGATGGAGCAGGGCCGAGTCACCATCGCCAAGGCCGGCATCCACGCCCGCCTCAACGCCCGCTGCAGTGTTTTGGCAGCTGCCAACCCCGTCTATGGCAGGGTGAGTGGAGTCGGGCACTCACCTGCTGTCCTCACCTTCATTTGGTTTTGCCTAGTAACTGGGCTGTGGAGTTTATTCCAGGTGACCCAGACCACAGACTACAGTAAATTCGTCATCTGGCTACTGCCCTTGGTTTAGGATAGTGGTTCCTCACCCATTCATCCACATCAGAATCCCCTGGAAAGTTATTTAAAACACATTTTTAAAAATACAAGGAGGAAAACCAAAGTGACCTGCAGCATCACAACGCAGGTAACTGATTGACATTGAAATGAGAGTACTGTGCGCAGGTGGTGGAAGGGTTTATGAACAGAGCAGAGAGAGATAAGGAGATTAATAGCCCGCCTTCTCTCTCCTGTTCGTTTCCCAAGAGAAAACCAGTGACAACTCTTGAGTGCTTCAGAAAACCAAAACTTTTTGAAGCCTGTGCCAGTAAATACATTATCTCCTTGTTAAGAATTAATCTATTTGTCTTTGTTTCTTGGTATGACTATGATGTGCTTAGGTGTAATCTTTTATATTTATGCAGCTTGGGGTTTGCTTAGTTTAGGGGGGGTTGATTTTTTTTTTTTTTTTTTTAAGCAGCTGTCTACTATTCCATTGTATGGACGTACGATAATTTGTTTAGCGAGTCTCCATATGCTAGACATTTGGTGTGTTCCCTTTTTCCTGCCTGCTGTTATGACTGAAACTGCAGTGAATACCCCTTAATGTTCATCGTGTTAAACATTTAGGGATGAATACTTGGCAATGGGATTACTGGATTAACAGGTACATGGCATTTTTATGGTAGAGATTGCCAACTTGCCCCCTTTAAAGACTGTATCATCGTTATACTGTTAACTAATATTTACAGATGCTTTACATTTACTATCTCCTTTCATTCACTAACTGTGTGAGGGAGGGAGATATTATCTTCATTTTACAGATGAGAAAATGAAAGCATAAAAGGTTAAGTAACTTGGTGGAGTCACAAACCAGAAAATGACAGGGAGGGTTTGAAGCCAGAGCCCGTGCTGTGCGCTGACAGTTTATGATGCCACAGTGCATGAAAACACCAGTTTTGGTAGCGTATTTAAACATACAGGTGCTCAGTCCCCAGCCCAGAGTCTCTGAATCCAAATCTCTGGAGGGGCTCCTGGGGGCTATGGTTTAGGAAGGTGCTATAGGTTGGTTCTAATGGATTAGTGTGGGTTGAAAAGCGTACGATTTTTAGATGAATGATAACATGTGATATGTCATTCTGAAGGATTTATTTGGCAAATGTAGGGAGAAAATGGAGAAGGCAATGGCACCCCACTCCAGTATTGCCTGGAAAATCCCATGGGCGGAGGAGCCTGGTAGGCTGCAGTCCATGGGGTCACGAAGAGTCGGATACGACTGAGCGACTTCACTTTCACTTTTCACTTTCATGCATTGGAGAAGGAAATGGCAGCCCACTCCAGTGTTCTTGCCTGGAGAATCCCAGGGACAGGGAGCCTGCTGGGTTGCCGTCTATGGAGTCGCACAGAGTTGGACACGACTGAAGTGACTTAGCAGCAGCAGGGAGAAAATGGCAGGTCCTGAAATGTGAACTCGATCAGAATTGTTAATGTTACCTGTGAGGTTGTCAGGCCTCTGATTGGGGAGCCATCGGCTGGTAGGCCTAGAGTTGAAGGATAAGAGTATGGGCGTTCTTGAATCCCAGGAAAACCTCCCTGGGTCCTTAAGATACTGTGGCTTATAGATTATCACCCATTTTTGTTGAGACTTTATCCAGTACCTTCTGAGTAAGGAGGCCCAAGGTTTCAGGTGTTTCTGGCTTAGCCAGCTCATCATGTCTTCATCACAGGTAGAAAGAGGGACTCATCTTCCAGAGCTGATCTACCTGGGAGTGAGAGCAGAGTGAAGCTTGAGAAGGAGGAGGCTGGCTCTGAGACCCACACTCGCCCTGTTAAGAGGCACTGGAGCTGGGAGGTTGGGGCTCTGGTCACAGAGCATAGATCAGGGAAGGGCTGCACGGAGGAGATGAATTCCGTTTTTTAGAAGCTTTGAAATGCTTTACTTCTTCACGGCTTGTTCGGTTTGTGTTCAAGGGTCTGGTCTTCTGTTCTCTCCCATGGCTGATCTGGCATTCTTGTTCTTTCTTGCGATTGATGTTGTCTCCCTGCTCCTTTCCTCCGGTGTTCCTCCTACAGTATGATCAGTACAAGACCCCCATGGAGAACATCGGGCTGCAGGACTCGCTGCTGTCCCGATTTGACCTTCTCTTCATCATGCTGGACCAGATGGATCCCGAGCAGGACCGGGAGATCTCGGACCATGTCCTCCGAATGCACCGCTACAGGGCACCTGGAGAGCAAGATGGTGACGGTGAGGCGGGGGGATGGACCAATGAGGGGGCGCCCAGAAACAAGCCGCGCCCAGGCCCAGCCTGGGGTGGCGGGCGTGGCAGCATCTGGGATATGGAAGGCACCCCCGCCTCCCTGGTTCCTACGGTGTGTCTCTTGTCCATTTCGGGGTCTGGGAGCACCTCTGAGCATCTCCTGTGGACCAAGTGGCCTCCTTGTTTGTGGGGCCCACGTGTCTGCTTCCTTCTGGGTCCATCCTTTGTGAGTCTTGCCTGTCTTCAGAAGAAGCGATTTTTCTCTGGATTCAGCTCTTTCTTACTCTCCCTTCTCCTGACTTGGGCTTCTCAGCTATGCCTCTTGGCAGTGCTGTGGATATCCTGGCCACGGATGATCCCAACTTCAGCCCTGATGACCAGCAGGACACCCAGATCTACGAGAAGCATGACAACCTTCTGCACGGGATCAAGAAGAAGAAGTAAGCATTCTCCACACCTCCTCCTGGAGGGAACCTGACATCTGTGTCACGTTAGAGCTGCCCGGCCAAGGTCATGCTTGGAGTCATCATCATGGGGATCTGTTTTCTTTTCTGGATTCACAGAATTTTACATGGTCACTTGCCTTCTGAATGTTTGTGGGTGATCAAGCTTAGGTTTTGGTCTTTTCCTAAAATAGAAGGCTTTGACGACCCGCCTGACCTGGGGTGGGTGTGTCTTGTTACCCATATATGTGAAGTGTTGCACAAATCTCATGGCCCTTTGAGTGCATGTTGAAGGGGTGGTAGATCACAAACACTGGAAAGTCTGCAGGTAGGTTTGGATAAAGGAGACTTGTGCTCAAGCGCTCAGAGCCTGACAGCTGTGCTGTGCTCAGTCGCTTCAGTTGTGTCCCACTCTTTGTGACCCTGTGGTCTATAGCCCACCAGGCTCCTCTGTCCATAAATTCTCCAGGCAAGAATACTGGCGTGGGTAGCCATGGCGTTCCTCTACATTTGGCTGTGGTGCAGTAGGAAACACTGTGTACTCTTGAAACATACTGGTTTAAGAATGTAGAATTTGGAGTCAGAAAATGAAATTTGAGTCCACTTAAAATTCTCTGAGCCATACTTCTCCCACTGATAAAGTAGGACAGATAACACCTAAACTACCTACGTCACAAGTAATTCCTAAGTAATACTATAGAATTAAATAAAAACCCGTGACAGAGTTTTGTACATGTCCTGTATAAAAGGGGTTTGTGACACTGGGTTCCGGGCCATGTCTGCCCTGTCACGTGGCCCTGGCTTCCCCGAGGAGGGGCAAGGCCACGACCCCAGGCAGGTGCCCAGGCTAGGGCAGGGGAGTGACATTCACCGTGTGTGTGTGTGGGTCCAGGGAGAAGATGGTGAGTGCGGCGTTCATGCGGAAGTACATCCACGTGGCCAAAATCATCAAGCCGGTGCTGACGCAGGAGTCGGCCGCCTACATCGCGGAGGAGTACTCACGCCTGCGCAGTCAGGACAGCATGAGCTCGGACACCGCCAGGGTGAGCCCGCCCGCGGGGACGGTGACCCAGAGAGTGGGGACCGGAGCCCCTCAGGTTGAGGCTGGGGAGGGAGTGCCCGCTCACCAGGAGCACTGGAGTCATTTTAGTGTCGTGATACCTTCCCTTTTCCTCTCTGGCCTGAAGGGCTTAGTATTACACCGTTGCTCGTCATCTGGGCCTCAGGGGGTTCACCCAGCTTTAGAAAGAGTGTCCTCAGATAACCCCTCTCATAAGTACCGCCCCCCGACTTGTGGGTGTGACTCTGGACAAAGTATGTGAAGCTCTTCGAGTCCCCTTTTCCTCATCTCTAAAGCTGCTCCAGGTTGTTAATGGCTGACACTGAACATAAAAGCGGGGTCCTGGTGTGTGACAGGCCCTGTGGAAAGGGTCTTCCCCACTGGCCTCCCTCCGGCCGGGAGACACCTGGTTGAATTCTTCCCTGGTCAACTCGTCTCCCCTCCCTCAACCCTCTGTCATGTTTCCCCGGTTACTTTTCTTTTGGAATTTTATGTGGTTTTTCTGGCTAGGTGGCTTGGACTGCCCTCCCTATGCAGGTGGGTTTGACGGGCACTCTGCGGGGTTTCTGGAGGATGGTTCCCCCTGTTCTCTCCCCGCAGACGTCTCCAGTGACAGCCCGGACCCTGGAAACCCTGATTCGCTTGGCCACAGCCCACGCCAAGGCCCGCATGAGTAAGACTGTGGACCTGCAGGACGCAGAGGAGGCTGTGGAGCTCGTCCAGTATGCTTACTTCAAGAAGGTGAGTGTCTAGGTGCTGTGCCCGCAGCTCCTCTGAGTGGGTCGTCTGTGCTCGGGCCTCCCAGCCATGCATGGCTGACCCTGGCATCTGGAACATTGGCAGAGAGCAGTGGCCTTTCCAGTGCCCTCCCTCTCCAGTGGTTCTCAGCCCTGGTGCGTGTGAGAACCAGCTGGAAGGCTTTAAAATACTGAAGTCAGAGCCCCTGTAGGCCTGGTTTCATTGATGAGCAGCACCTCAGCTGACGGCTCCTCTGTCTGCTCCTTCTTTTGCCCCTTGAAGAAGCAAGTGTTTCCAGAGTCTCAGCCGTCCTCTTGGCAGCTTCTTCAGGTGTCCTTCACACCTGCTACTCCTCCCGGAAGTTCCCGCATGTCTGCTGCTGTGACACAGTGTGTGTCTGTCTTGTTACACAGTGGGCCTGGAGGCCTCGACTCCCTTCTCCACCTTGTCCTCCCCACCCACCAGTCAGATGGATTGTAGCCCTTGAGGGTTCAACTGTGGGTCTGATGAGATTTTCTTGACAGTCTCTTTGCTCATGTGGGAGTTGTCTTAAACACCTAATCTGCAAAGAAATGGCTTGTTTTTCCACTTAAACATTATGGAATAGACTTGTTCTCATTCACTTCTGTATTCAATGGACACTCCTGGAGTGCATGCTCTGAGACGGGTGTGGCACACGGCTCCCAGCAGTTTTAAAGATGGGTCACAGCCGACCCCCTGACCCCAGTCCTAGGCTCAGGGATGAGCAAGGCCAGGGCATCAGACCCAGGGGGGGGGTCTCTGCTGCTGCTGGTGGTCGGGCAGGTGGAGCTGTTCAGTCCCCAGCATCCATGATCCTCCCGCCCACCCACACGTGGTTTGGTCCTAGGTTCTCGAGAAGGAGAAGAAACGTAAGAAGCGAAGTGAGGATGAATCGGATGCGGAAGATGAAGTGGAGAAGAGCCAGGAAGACCAGGAGCAGAAGACGAAGAGGTTGGATGGGACGCAGAGGAAGGAGATGAAAGGCTCTGGTGTTGGGGGGGGGGAGGGGCAAGGCTGCAGGAGGGGTTGCCCAGACCAACGCTGCAGAGGGTTGGAGGGTGGAGGTGACTTGGACAGAGAGCGTTACAGCCCCCTTTGTCCTCTTTGTGAGGATTTGGGCCTCTTTCCTGCTAGAGAAGCTCTGGGAGACTGCTGGGTTCACACTTCAGAAGTCTTTCCTCCGGATTCTCATTTGAGGCCTGAGACTGAATTTCTGAGGGTGGGCGACAGGGAGAGAGCCTTGGGAAGCAGGGCCTGCTTGTGCTGTAGTCCATGGACCTTTGGTCTCTTTGAGAAAAGGCAGCGGTTTGTACAGGCCTGGGCCCAGCATTCCATTTGGACTACTGGTGTTTTAGGAGGAGGATCTGTCCCTCGGACGCCAAGGAGGGGGACTCCTATGACCCCTATGACTTCACCAACACGGAGGAGGAAATGCCTCAGGGTGAGCAAGCAGCCTCCACTGGTAAAAAGGTCTGGGTTGCCCGGCTCTTTAATGCTCTGTGTTACGCATTTGCGTGTGGGTTCCCACCCGGCTCCCTGCTTGGAACCCTGTGTCCAAGAATCGAGGAAACTCAGAACTTTGGAAATAAGCTTTGCCCCCTCGTCTGCCTCCTCGGTGCACCATGCTCTTTGCCAAGCCTGGCGAGAGTGTCCCAGATAGCGTGGGCTCTGGAGCTCCTGCCTGACCGGAGCCTTTCTTGAAGCTGCTTTGGCTGGCCCCATGTGAGCCCCAGGGTTGCAGGCTCAGGGTGGAGAGGGGCCTCTGGGGTCGTGGACATGGCTTCACCTTGTCCTCTGCTCTCTGTAACCTTTTCCCCTCAAGTGCACACTCCAAAGGCAACAGACTCACAGGAGACCAAGGAGTCCCAGAAGGTGGAGTTGAGTGAATCCAGGTGAGTAGGGAAGGACCTCTTCCCTGGAGGTAGGAAACAAGCTGTTATCAGCAGAGCTCAAAACTAGAGGCCCAAGGGTTTCTAGAATGTTTTCTATTCTGATGACAATTTCAAGCTTGAAATAAGTTATGAAAATTGTGTAAAGAACTCATACATTTTTAGAATCCCCGGTTGTTTAGGTTTTACCATTTGCTTCATAAATAATTCTCTGTGAGAATTTAAAACCTGATCCCTTGTGCCATTAGGAAGAGGAGTCTTAGAGCAAGGATAGAATTTGTGTCTCACTGAAGCCTTGGAGTCTTCTCAGTAGGTTGTGTAGGTATACTTAAAAAATATGTATGTTTTTTCTTCTCACTGGATGGTTGTCATTTGTTTTGAGATAATCAGTTTTTACCAGTAGAGGTTCAGAAACAGTTTTATCTAAAAACTTTTTGTTTACTGGATACCAAAGGAGCTCCATGGCTAAGGTTTGCTTTTTTATTTTAATACCTTAACATACACAGTGTCTTCACTGAAAAAAGTTGAAACACATTATAAAGTATTTAGGTAGAAACATTAAGATCAAGCGTAAGTCCAGTCTCCAGGACAGCGAATGAACTGTATCTGAAAGCACTCTCTGAATCTTGGAGGTCTGTCTTCAGTGACTGCAGGATTCCCATAGTATGAACGTGTGTGTTCTTGTGTTTTCTGATGAGGGATGTCTGGCTTTCCTAAGACTGCTCTTCACAGTAAAACACAATCTTAACGTATGTCATTGCAGCGATGAGGATGGAGCTTTGGGGTTAGTTTCTAGGAATGGATTCCCAGAGTCAGAGGAGATGCACCTCAGAATTATAGCACATGTGGCTAACTTGGCTTGCAAAGATGTCATCCCACTTTGCGTTTCTGCCAACAGTGTACAGATGCCAGTTTTCCCTCATCCTCAGTGGCCTTTGGTTTTTAAAATGCTATTATTTCTCTACGGGCAGGAAGCTCTGTAACACAACCGCTTAGCTCTGAGGGAGAAGCTTGGGTGCGGAGTGGCCATCAGAGGCAGTCTGTAGGGGACACTGAGGCTCACGGGCTCTGACGTTGTTCTGGCGGCTTCCTCCTCCTTCACCCTCTCTCTCCCGTCCTGGGCAGGTTGAAGGCCTTCAAGGCGGCCCTCTTAGAGGTGTTCCGGGAAGCTCATGCACAATCGGTTGGCATGAATCGCCTCACGGAATCCGTCAACCGAGACAACGAAGAGCCCTTCTCCTCTGCGGAGATCCAGGCTGCGCTGAGCAGGATGCAGGACGACAACCAGGTCATGGTCTCCGAGGGCATCGTCTTCCTCATCTGAGGGCCCTCGTCTTTGGACTGTGGGATCCGGCCAAGAAAGTTCCTTCCGGTTTCCTCTTCGCCCTCCCCCCAGCCCAGCCTTTGCCTTCATTCCCTGAATGTCAGTGTTGAACTGAAGTGGAGGACAGATGACAAGCAGAGTCAAGACTTGGTGGAAGCCTGAGGACGGGTCAGGAAAACTGCCGTGGGGTCAAGAGAAGGTGGACGGGACCAAGGCGATGCGTCTTCACTGCACAAGACTAAACCACAAGGGTCCTTCCCCATCCCCACTGCCCGTCCCAAACAAGCCACACCATTCTTCACTGTAGACGGCACAACTTCTGAGTATGTTAGGGGGTCACAGCTGGTTTCTGTCCATGTGTTGGCTTCCACCCCCCAGCACTTTGGTCTAGAACAGACTCTGGTGGTTCTGTGCTGATGGAGAGAGAGACTGAGGCAAGTCCTCAGACCTAGAAAGCTTGCTTTGCGGTAGCACCAGTTAAGACTCATATGGAATTTTGACCCAAAAGACATTAAATAAACACTCATTTTTTGTACTCTCCACGTGGCCTTAATACTGTGTGATTTTTTTTGGACACATTTCATTGTATTTTCTGCCAGCGTTCCACCCGGTGCGATGGGCTGCCTGCGTTTGCACCGTGTCACCAATAGGTGGCAGCAGGCCGCCGTGCTCTCTGGGGATTAGGCCTTCGCGGGGCTGATTTCTTCCCCAAGGACATCAGCATTTATGTTAAAACTGCAAACCAAACCTTGCCAATTCAGAATAGCTTAGTGGCCACAGAAGGCCAGTGTGTGAACGTCCAGGAGAGTTGACCCTTTGCATGGCTTTGCTGAACAGGAATCAAAGCCCCTTCATGCAAAAATAATAACCCAGTATGTCAGACCCTCAAAATCGGTGAATTCTTGCCCATTAAGAGATCCCCTTACGTGTAGGATTTTTGTGAAGCCTCCTAACTCCTGATGTCCAGCCCTTGGTGTCTGTTTGCCAGAAGTCAGTGGAGGCTCCAGGGCAAGACTTCTATCCTCTGTATGGTTTTGGTAGCTTCTGAGGAACTTTTGAGGTTATTTAAAAAGAAAAAAAAAAATTGTGACGCGATGGGGGCCTGGGTTGCATGGATTGGAGGCTGCCCCCGAGAAGAGGTGGTGTGGGTTCCTAGCTGTGAGATCTGGGAGCTGCTTCCTTCTCCTTGTTGCTGAGGGGGCCTGTCACCCTGAGGCCATGAAGCAGTAGTGGGGAGTTCAGTTTTATCTTCATGTTTTTTTCACAGATGTGAAATATCAAATTCTGTTGGCAGAGCCCCAGGGAGTACAATCCAGGGAGTGAGCAGTGATACCAGAGGAGGACTTGGATGGAACTGCATACTGGCAGCAAGTCTCGTATTGTGCGGGTTGAAAATAGAGGACTTGATGCTCTGGAGGCCTCGAGGTTGGGGATACACATACATGTCTAATGTGTCAGTGAAGAGTTGAAAACTACAAAATATATGCAAATGAGAGCTGAAGGAACTGAGGGGCCAAGAGAGTCAGGACAGGGTGGGAGCTTTTGATGTGGTGTTATAGGAAGAAGAGCTAAGGTCTCCTCAGGGGAGCATTTATTAGAAGGCCGAATGCTATGTCAATGGGACTTTCGTCCTCTCTCCTTCACACCTGATGAAACAGGCACGCACGGGGTGGGAGAGTAATCAGGTGAATGAGGTGATTCGGCAACAGCTGTAATACCACATTTAGCCATAAGAACAGAAGGTAGAAGAGTATCAGCTGTCAAAATAGATGTTACCCGTATTAAAATAACCTGACTCTTAGGTACTCAGTGAATCTCCACGTTGAGTTTCTAAAAATGTGTGTGTGTTGTTTCCCAACTTGTAGCAACAGAAGAGCATTTAAAGGAAATAATTGCTGAGCATTTAAAGGAAATAATTCTTACTTCTTGCCCAGAGACCCCCTCTTCCTGCTACAAGGACCTGAACGAGGCTGCTGGGCAGAGGGGATCTGGTGTGTGAGTCAGCGTCGTCTGAGGGTGTTGCTGTGGCCACAGATGGCAGAGGTGGCCCAAATACCAGGGGAAAAAACACTTCTTTCCAAAAGAGAAGTTTGTTTCCATTTATGTGTGCCATGTAAAAGAGGTCAAATACTTTGGGGGTCTTTGAGAAATCAGTTACCTCTTGAAAGATTTTATGTTACCTTACTCCTGAACCCTCCTAGATAAACAACATGTCAGGGTGAGAGGAGAGCTGTCAAAACAGACAGTTGGTCAATGTGGATGGAATCCAGTCCTCTGCCACTTACCAAAGAACTTCAAGTGTTGAGCTGCTAATTCATCTGTAAAATGGGGCTAACTTCTGCCTTTGCGGGGTGCACCTCACCTTTGTGAGGTGACTGAGGGCAGCTGTTAGGTGCTAGCCAGCGGGGAAATACTCCATGGTTCTGCCCTTACCACTGTAGATTCCAAATTTCAGTAAAACAAAGTGAGTCATTTTGATGTGTGAAAAAGACTCACTATCCTTGGATTGAAATCATTGAAAACGATTTCCCCATGTGGAGTCCCAGAGCTCTGTCCTCTTTCCTGCCTTTCCAGGCCTTTCCTTTCTTTAAAAAAAATTTTTTTTTGTTTGTTTTGATGTGGACCATTTAAAAAATCTTTTTTGAATTTGTTATAGTATTGCTTCTATTTTTATGTTTTGGTTTTTTGGCCAGGAGGCATGTGAGATCCTAGCTCCCTGACCTGGTAGCAAACCCGCACCCCCTACCTTGGAAGATGATGTTTTAACCACTGGGCCCCCAGGGAGGTCCTTCCAAGCTTTCCTTGATGGTTCCTGACCTCCAGTCCAAATAGCTCTGACCCAGGTCCATCTCACAGGGAGGACCCCTGCCTTGGTGTATGACAATGGGCTCTTGGCTGTCTCCCAGGGACAAAGCCTGCTCAAGGTGGGCAGTGTCACCTCGGGCCTCACAAGAGCCCTGCAAGGTGGGATCATCAGGACAACATGGATGAGGAAGGAAAGGAGGGGAAACACTCCCTGAAACCAAGAATCCATAGGTTGTACCCTTCTCATTTTCCCTGAGTTTTCAACCCACCCATTGCCCTAATGACTCCAGACTTTTCCTGGGGTGAGGTTTCCCCAGAGGCTGTGGTTGGTGGAATCAGGCAGGTGCTGGGGGTGCCCTGTGGGTCAGCTCCCCGGCTGCTCCATCCTCATACCAACTAAGTCCTTCCCTCCCCGAGTGTCCCCCTTCCCTCCCCAGGAGCCAGGTGCCACCACTTCCACTCAACGGGAGGGGATTTGAAAGGTGGGGCATCGTGCCCTGGTTCTGGATGGGCAGGTAATCTCCCCCGAGAGCCTAAAGCTGGCAGAGGAAGTGAGACACACACCCCCCGCCCCCCACTGGGCAGCAGGGACCCTGAGCTTGAGTTCCTTTCCGGCAGTAAGTGGCTGAGTTCATGTGCCAGGCTGGCTGAGCCACTTCCTTACAGGGAAGTGCTTGGTTTCTTGATCTGGAAGAGGGGGTGGTTGAAGTAGGTGATGATCTCTGAGGTCCCTTCCAGTAATGCATGAGACACCGGGGTCACTTCTACCCAGAAAACACATTAGCCCTGGTACCACTTGGAGGCAGGTCAGAATGAGTCTACCATCCTGTTAAACACATTTTTTAAGGTTAGTGATATTTGTGCTTCTCAATTTTGTGACTGGAACTCCAGGATATTTCCCACTGTCTCAGGGAATTGTATTCAATTCCTAGAAAAAAAATTAGAATAAAATTAATTTTTATTTAACTTCACTTTAATTGGTTTTAATAAGTTCTTTTTCTTTTTTTTCCTGGTTTGCTGCCTCGGTGATGAATGCTGGTTTCTGCCTGGTTCTTTACTTACTAGAATGGACTCCTACCTCATTCTCTTCTGTTTTCCCTCAAGGGAGAGAATTAAGATTCTAAATTCTTTTCATATCATACCTTCAGTAACACTGGCAATTTAGAGTTATGTAATTGGTAAGTTCTTCCTATCATTACACATAACAAATGCAGAAAAGGCAACTGTCTACCACTCTACAATCTTTGAGAACCAGAGGTGATAAGTTGGTAGAGTGAGACATCTTAAGAGCTGTCATTGAAACCATCTGATTGCATGTTCATTTATCTTGGTATTCCAATAAATGTGTGTAAGATTATGTACAAAGGCTAAAAAGTATTTAGAATTAAAAAAAGATGAAAGACTGGCTTCATTTCCCATCTTCTTCAGAGAGCAGGCAGAATGTCTCAGATATGCTGACTTCAGGGCAGACATGGCTTAGAAGATTCTGCTCATCCTGCAAGTCTGATCCTCTGACAACCCCTCACTCTCCACCAGGCCCTGGGAGCCTGGGCTTCACATGTTCTCCAGCCTGCATCTGGAAGAAGTTATTTTTCCTTCTCTTGACTCAGAATCATGAGCCCTGGGTTTGAATTTCTGCTCTGCTATTTAATAGCTGTGTGACTTTTGACTGGAGAAGGGAATGGCTACCCACACCAGTATTCTTCCCTGGAGAATTCCATGGACAGAGGAGGCTAGTGGTTTACAATCCGTGGGGTTGCAAAGAGTCAGACATGACTGCTTCCATGCACTCCAGTTCCTTGCAGTCTTAACCTGTGAAGTGGAGAGATTTATGGGTTTGTTGTGAGCTTCAAATACAGTGGTATATATGAAAAAAACTTTGTGAGCTGTATGGCTTTATCTACAATGTAAGGCTATTAATATTATAATCATTTTCCTCCCCCTGTAGCATTCTGTTAAAGAGAAAAATAGCCCTGGAAGAGCTGGAGAGAGAGATCCCTTCATTTGTAGGTGGAGACTACCAGGAAGCCTGGATCCAGGCAAGGCTCACTTGCTGGGTCCATCTGTAGGAAAACCATCCAACACCCTCGTTAGTCAGAGGGTTGAGACAGATTACTCCTGAAAGTCACAATGGAGGCAGAAAGCCAAGGTATAGAGTTGTCTCCCCTATCTTAATGGCTAATCTAACCTGGGTGCTAGGTGAAGGGGTGCTCAGGACACCTGTGGGTGTGAGAGGATCACAGGATAGGAAATCTGGCAATGAGGTCCCCTCTGGCTTCTTGGTTGGCATAAAACCTGCGTAATGCACATAGTCATGTGCAATTTACAGGCAGCTTCCTCTCCAGTTTAGGTAAGTGCTCAGGTCTGTGTGCCCAAGAACCTTCTCAAGAGTCATCGTTTTCCCTCCATGTCCCCACCATCTTCCTCTGATCTCCTGCTGGACGAATACAATGGAGCAGATCTGGGAGGAGCTCTGCCCACCGGAAGCACTTCCTCTCTGTTTCACCCCTTCCACTGTCCTTCCTGCCTCCCTCCGCTCTTCTCTCTCGATTTCCTTCTCCTCCACCCCCTTCTTCAAGCATCCTTCATCCCCTCGCCTCAGCAAAGATGAAGAACTGTCTCTCACAGGAAACCCGTTTCATCCTGTGGTTCTATAGCATTTCTAGGAACCCTAGGAGAACCTGAGAGTCATATGTCATTCTGAGTCAGTCCACACAGGAGTGAAAGTGACACATTTCTCCAAAGTGTGCTGGTTTCAGTGCCTTTCTCTGTGGTCCTCCCCAACCTCCATTTTTTTCTCTTCTTAATCTGTATTTTCACGGAAAACATGAAGTGATGGCACTTAGAATGATTCAAATTGCTTTTCAGAAAAAGAGGAAAAAACTGAAGGTACATTACTCCTCACCCCCTACAGATATGCACACACTAAAACACTCACACATATGTGTGCACTCACACACACCTCTACTCCCAAGACTGAGACAGATCCCCAAATTGGAAGAGACCATGGAGATGGTCCAGTTCAAACAGAGCTCCCTGGTGCACCATTCCTCTCTGGAATGTCATTACAGATGTTTATCAAGCTTTAGTATGATCTTCTAGTGACTGATCCCTCTCCCTTCAAAAAATTTTCTAAATACTTGAAACCAATGTTGTGTGCCTGTAAGCTTTTTTTTTCCACCAAAATATCCCTCTCTAAGATTTTTTGAAATTTAATTATTTTTGGCTGCACTGAGTCTTCATTGCTTTGTGTGGGCTTTCTCTAGTTGTGGTGAGCAGGGTCTACTCTTCCTTGCCATGCGTGGGCTTCTCTTGTTGCAGAGCACAGACTCTAGGGCTCAGGCTTCAGTAGCTGCGGCGTGTGGGCTCACTAGTTGTGAAGCAGGGGCTTAGTTGCTCTGTAGCACCTGGAATCTTCCTGGACCAGGGATCGAACCTATGTTCCGTCCCCTGCGTTAGCAGGTGGATTCTTATCCACTGCACCACCAGGGAAGTCCTCATTAAGACTTTTCATAAGTTACTGGTCTACTAGAAATTGAAAATAATGAAGGAGAGGAAAAACTTTGTCCTTTACCCTCTGGGATTCAGTACCTGGGGTCCTGCAAATTAAACTGACAAAAACAGATTACCAGAGAAAGGATTTATTATGTGTGTATACAGAGACTTTTGCAGAAAAGACGTGAGGTCTCAAACATGCAGTTAGACTCAGTGGCTTAGATACCATTTTAACAAAGTCATAAATGTAGAGAGATAACTAGACAAAGGAAGGAGGGAGTGTCGAATTTTTAGGGGAAGTAGATAGTGGGAAGGTAAGTGTATGGGGAAAGCTGAAGAACTGTACAAAAAAGATCTTCATGACCAAGATGATCATGATGGTGTGATCACTCACTTAGAGCCAGACATCCTGGAATGTGAAGTCAAGTGGGCCTTAGAAAGCATCACTACAAACAAAGCTAGTGGAGATGATGGAATTCCAGTTGAGCTATTTCAAATCCTGAAAGATGATGCTGTGAAAGAGCTGCACTCAGTATGCCAGCAAATTTGGAAAACTCAGCAGTGGCCACAGGACTGGAAAAGGTCAGTTTTCATTCCAATCCCAAAGAAAGGCAATGCCAAAGAATACTCAAACTACCAGACAATTGCACTCATCTCACACGCTAGTAAACTAATGCTCAAAATTCTCCAAGCCAGGCTTCAGCAATACGTGAACTGTGAACTTCCAGATGTTCAAGCTGGTTTTAGAAAATGCAGAGGAACCAGAGATCAAATTGCCAACATTCGCTGGATCATGAAAAAAGCAAGAGAGTTCCAGAAAAATATCTATTTCTGCTTTATTGACTATGCCAAAGCCTTTGACTGTGTAGATCACAATAAACTGTGAAAAATTCTGAAAGAGATGAGAATATCAGACCACATGACCTGCCTCTTGAGAAACCTGTATGCAGGTCAGGAAGCAACAGTTAGAACTGGATATGGAACAACAGACTGGTTCCAAATAGGAAAAGGAGTATGTCAAGGCTGTATATTGTCACCCTGCTTATTTAACTTATATGCAGAGTACATCATGAGAAACGCTGGGCCGGAAGAAGCACAAGCTGGAATCAAGATTGCCGGGAGAAATATCAATAACCTCAGATATGCAGATGACACCACCCTTATGGCAGAAAGTGAAGAGGAACTAAAAAGCCTCTTGATGAAAGTGAAAGTGGACAGTGAAAAAGTTGGCTTAAAGCTCAACATTCAGAAAACGAAGATCATGGCCTCTGGTTCCATCACTTCATGGGAAATAGATGGGGAAACAGTGGAAACAGTGTCAGACTTTATTTTGGGGGGCTCCAAATCACTGCAGATGGTTATTGCAGCCATGAAATTAAAAGACACTTACTCCTTGGAAGGAAAGTTATGACCAACCTAGATAGCATATTGAAAATCAGAGACATTACTTTGCCAACAAGGGTCGGTCTAGTCAAGGCTATGGTTTTTCCAATGGTCATGTATGGATGTGAGAGTTGGACTGTGAAGAAAGCTGAGCACTGAAGAATTGATGCTTTTGATCTGTGGTGTTGGAGAAGACTCTTGAGAGTCCCTTGGACTGCAAGGAGATCCAACCAGTCCATTCTAAAGGAGATCGGTCCTGGGTGTTCTTTAGAAGGAATGACACTAAAGCTGAAACTCCAGTACTTTGGCCACCTCATGCGAAGAGTTGACTCATTGGAAAAGACTCTGATGCTGGGAGGGATTGGGGGCAGAAGGAGAAGGGGATGACAGAGGATGAGATGTCTGGATGGCATCACTGACTCAATGGACGTGAGTCTGAGTGAACTCCGGGAGTGTGTGATGGACAGGGAGGCCCGGCATGCTGCGATTCATGGGGTGCAAAGAGTAGGCCACGACTGAGCGACTGAACTGAACTGAAGTGAATTAAAGATAAGGATAATTTAGTAGAGTTTGTTATGCCAACTGAAGTTGGTGTCTTTTCCATCCATAAGAGTTGTCCCCCTCTTTGTAATATGTGAATTTCCTTTACAAATAGAGATCTATATTACCTTTACAAAGGGAAATTAATGCCTGGTTTTTAGACAGAAGGCTTCCCAGATGATGCAGTGGTAAAGAATACACCTGCCAATGCAGGAGATGCAAGAGACTCTGGTTTGATTTCTGGGTTGGGAAGATCCCCTGGAATAGGGAATGGCAATCCACTCCATATTCTTGTCTGGAAATTTTCCTGGGAAATTCCATGGACACAGGAGCCTGGTGGGCTACATACAGTCCATAGGGTCACACAGAGTCGAGCACGTTTAGACAGAAACGGGGAAAGGCAGAGAGTTTTTCCTGAGTCTGCTGTTTCTCAGTTTGCCTTCAGTTCAAATTAATCCTTATGCCAAAGTGGCATCTTTTGTGTGGCATATTCTAATCCTCCTCATTTAGTAAGAAACTGGGTGGAAGAAGTTCACTAGTATGGCCATCAAATTAAGTCAAGTGAGTAAGTATTCACTGAGCATCAGCCATGGCGAGTGTATTTGTTGGGATGTGGGTGTGCAGAAGTCATGGGTGTCTCTTCTAAAGAGTTTTAGATTCAGAGAGCAGATTAGGAACAAACACTTAAACTTTTCACTTTAAAAAGCCAAAGTACATAAAAATAGCCATTCAAGGGGACAGTAGAAAAGTTTTCTCCAGAACTTGCTGAATGAAATGCCATGAGAGCAAGCAGAGAGGCCAGAAGAAGGACAGATACAAGTGGGTTTTGCATCAGAGACGGATTTTGTGGAAGAGTTCAGGAGTTTGGGTGGAGCCTAAATCTTCTGGTGGCTCAGACAGTAGAGAATCTGCCTGCAGTGCGGGAGACTGGGGTTCCATCCCTGGGTTGGGAAGATCCCCTGACGAAGGCAGTACAGTATTCTTGCCTGGAGAATTCCATGGGCAGAGGAGCCTGACAGGCTACAGTCCATTATAGTCCATGGGGTGCAGAGAGTCAGACATGACTGAGCGATTAAATCAGCAGAACTGATATGATCTTCCCAGAAAAACAATCTGGTCTTCAGAGGAGAAGGGCTCAGAAATAGAAAACATTTTGTGGAGCAGAATCTGGAAAATGAGTTTCTTGCATGTGGATGGTTTGGGAAGGTGAGTTCCTTTAACAAACTAGGTTGGGACCATGCACCAGATTTAGGCCACTGTCTCAGGGGCTGGTCATCCCTACCTAGTGGCAAGAATGGGTGCAAGGGCATCTTTCTGGGGCAAGCTCCTCCATCCCCACTCACCACCCCAAAACTTTGTGGGTTGTCTGCATGGGACTGGGGGAAAGTCCAGGAGCATACGTTGCTGATCCCCGGTTCCTGAACGACCCTGGTAGAAACAGCTGGGGAGAAATTATGGTGGGAGGAAGCCAGGAACATTTGACAGACACTCACTTGGGCTTTCCCCGAGCATGGCACTCCGGTAGTCAGTTGACTAATACCATTCACCTCAATGCAGGAAATTAGCTTGTTTTGCTGAGTAAGTGAAAGCCTGCACGAAACCCTGAGTTGCCTGCAGCTTGCCTATGAGTGGCTTGGTCAGGTCAACCCAAAGCAGCGGCTGCTGAGTTTTGACCTGAAAAGACCTCACTTTCCTGGTCTCTCCATCCCTAGCCTTGCCAAGAGACCCTCCAGAGCAGGAGATGAGGTGCACAGTTCTTAGCTTCAAGGGAGTGCAGCTCTGAGATTTAAGGCTCTGACCTTCTTATCCCAATCACTTCTCAAGGGTACTTGACTGAATTTCTCAGCTTTAGAAAATGGAATGTGTCCAGTGAGCCCTGCTGTGATTTCATAAGAAATTTCTTATGTCCTACACTTTCTTTAATATTCCTTAAAGCAGGTACACCACAGAATTTCATGTGAGGAGAATCACTTGGAAATTTTATAAAAAGGAAGAATCTGATTCAGTAGATTTGCCGTGAGGGCCCAAGATTCTGCATTTATTTTTTGCATATATTTTCAGGCTTTTTTCCGAGTATACATTAATATATATATACACAAATATATACATGCATGTATATAGTATACATCTACATCAAAGGAACGTCCTGCTTTATATGAAGAACTGTACCTTAATATTTTCAAGATTTGTTATGAAAAAGATATTTTTAGTTATTAAATTTTCTTGGAAAATAATTTCTAGTGGCTACATAGGTTTTATCATAAATACTTGCTAACAGGTACTTAACTATTACTCTATTGTTAGAAATCCAGTATATTTTCAATTTTCCCACACTGAATATTCTTGTATGTGGATCTTTGAGTACTTCTCTATTTCTTTAGAATAATTCCCAGGGGTAGGACATTTTTTAAGGTTTTTGCTGTACATTATCAAATACCCTACAAAAGTTGTACCAATACACTCCTGGCTAAAATACCTGAAAATGCCCCTTTTTACTATTCTCCTGTTAATATTTCACATTTAAAAATCTATGCCAATTTCATAGCCTAAATATGGAATTCTGTTCTAATTTACATTACTTTGTTTTTGAGGCTAACCTGTTTCTTCATATATTCATTATCTATTTTCTTCTAATTTAAACATTTTTACTTTTTCTTTTTTATATATATAATTGAGATATAATTGACCTGGTATATTAATTTCAGGTATAAAACAACGATTCCATCTTTGCACATATAGCTAAATGATCACCATACTAAGTCTGATTAACATCCATCAACTGAGATTCTGCCTTTTTAACAAGCTCCCAGGTTCTAGTTTTCTAGATGGGGGTTGGGGGGATTGTGCTTACTTTCTCATTCCAAATTCTTCTTCTTTTTAAAAATTTATTTTTTGGCTGCGCTGGGTCTTTGCTGTTGCATGTGGGATCTTAGTTTCCCAACCAGGGATCGAACCTGGGCCCCCTGCCTTGGAAGCACAGGAATCTCAGCCCCTGGACCACCAGGAAAGTACTTTTCATTCCAAATTCTTGTTGACCCATTTCTGCTGGCTCCTTTCCTGAGGCTGCCTTGTCTTTCTTTCTACATCACTTGGCTGCTGTGTGGACCTCATAGGACTGTTTTGCACATAAAGAATTTTATTCCAGGCATGGAAATCATGGAAGAGAATTAAGGTACAATGTAGATGTGGAAACAATTTGAATACTAGACTCAGGACTCTGTAAAGTTCCCTTGTTATGTCAGCTTCTGAAGTTTCTAACTGGCATCTCTCTCCATTTCTCTTCTCTGGGGTGATAACTCAAGTTCCTGTTAATTGTATATGTAACAATTTCCTTCTCTGTTTCACCCTCAAAGAATAGAACTTCCATCTCTGTGTTTACCCTGGAGAGAGATGGCTTTTTCTTTGCTCTTCCAAAAAGGCCCAAGGTGAGTTCTCTCTAAAACAGAAGTGCCATCTGGTCTAACAGAAAGTTCACAGCACTCCTGGATGGAGGAAACTGTAATGTTGATTTTCTTCTTTTTTGGATAGTATTTTTATTTTTCTTCTTCTTATCCGTGTCAAGTACTCAGCACAGTGACTGACACAGAATGAGCATTTAATAAATGGTGTTTCTGTTAACAAGGAGATAAAATTCTGGTGCAAATAGCTCCATGGTTCATAGAATAGATTCAGAATTGAGTGGTCCTGCATGCAATCTGGAACTTCTCTCCACTGACCTCAACTCTATTCCATCCAGGGTTCCTAAGTCTCCCCGCACCATACGTTACTTTTCTTCTTTTTAGCCTTTGCTTCCAATCCTCTCCCTTCGTTTCTGTCCCCTTTGAATTCTATCCCCTGTAATTCTTTCATAGGTTCTTCACCTTTTCATCAGAAGATCAGGAATTGTACTGATTTTTTAGGCAATAGACAGACACACACATCCCCACACCCATGGAGGTAAAGACAGGAAGAAGAAGGGAGAGAGAGGGAGAAGGAGAGGGAAAGGAAGAGTGAGAGGGAAAAAGGCTTCTGTGTTTAAGCCCCAAGTAATTCCTATGCCCACAGACATCAGCATATGAAGACCCTGGCACAGTATTTTCACCCGACAAATAATCACTGTAATGAATTCTGATTTTTAAACTGAAAGTAAAGTCGTTTCGTTTTGTTCTTGAAAATCTTTTCACAGTGGAAATACATTGATCTTAAAAAAAAAAAAAAAAAGAATTTGTTGCTATGGAATGTCATTTTTCAGAGGTTCTATTAAATATTGGGTTGGCCAAAAGAATTCGAGTTTCTCTGTAACATCTTATATCTTTGGCTAAACCAACACATAATGGGTTTGAATATTTGACTCAAACAAATAGGTAAACATGAATTGGATACAAAGAATGCTAAAACTAGAAATAATCTTTTGCATTGAAAGGGAGAAAAAACGATCAGGTGGAGTTTGTAGGGTCTCTGACTTTACAGTTATAAGAGTGATCCATGTTTTTTGTCCAATAGGGGATTGAGAAGTTGGTTTATGAAAGGGAATGGGACATGAACTTTCAAAATGATCTCCAGACTGAAAAGGCAAATAAAACCTATACTTAATTCATTTGAATGGACCAAGAGGAGGAAGAATTGTTGTGCTTGAGGAGAAGAGCTGCAACAAAACTTGAAGGTTAGGAATAAAAGCCATAATGCTTTGAGGCCATTCTGACCTAATATTTTTTTTTTTTTGTATTTCAATGTCTTTATTTTTTTTTTAATTTTATTTTATTTTTAAACTTTACATAATTGTATTAGTTTTGCCAAATATCAAAATGAATCCACCACATGTATACATGTGTTCCCCATCCTGAACCCTAATATTTTAACCCATATTCAGGGAGTCTAACTCTAACATAAATCAGTGCTTCAGGGAAATTAGAGAGAGTGTTTTAATATCATTTGGAAAAAAAAGAGTGGAGTTAAAGTAAATTATATGCTAATAGTTTTTGTTTGGTGAATAAGATAGTGAATGATATGATAATAAGATAGTGATAATTTATTTTTTGCATTTAATTCTTTATAAATATTCTTTAAACCTGTTATATAACAACATTAAGGAGTCAGAGCTCTGATGAAAAAGTGAAAATAAGCAGAAAAGCCTATAAAATTATTTACTATCTCTCTCAGTCAGTTTAGATTAGGATAAACCCTTCCATTTAGAGAGAGAAAGAATGGGAAATGTATGCAGTAGTTTTGATCTGTTACAACCTTGAAATCCTGCTTGGCTGACACTGTGGGGATCCCATGGCCAGAGCATGTGGAATGTTCTTTGATCATACCCCAATTCTGCTTTTCCAGCGGGGCTTACCTCCTCAATACTTTTTGAGGTCATTGCCTCCACCTCCTGCCTGGGAGGTTTTTTTCCCCCAATGGTCTCTTTGGCCACATCTGAAATAGTCATGGCAAGTGTAGCTCCCTTGGTGCCCTGTTCCGTCTTCTAGATGGTTACAGGACTGAGGTTTGGTTCATGATTAATTTTGAGAACTCAAAAATTTGCTGAACTTACTTAAGTCAGTTCTCTTTGTGGCTTAATTCCTAGAACATCTCTACTTCTTTGCTTTTTCATTCCTATAACTCTCCCTCTCTTGATTTAATGGTAGATTACTAGAACTCTACCCTTAGATCATTTTTTTCTGAGTCCTTTTACCTATGTTAAGAAATTTCCAAATGCTTCATTTTGATTCATGCCTGTAGGAAACTTATTTGGATGAAAGGTTTTACCAGGGACTCCTGTCTCAAAAGCTTTTCCAATTGTATCTTTTGCTTTGGGGGAGGGATAGAAATAGTTGGGATTTTTTCAATCTTGCAAGGCTCTGAATTTCTAGACTCTCTTCATTTTCTTTTCTTTTTTTTCTCAGACCTGCCAAATCTTTCCTGAGCTGTCTTCCTTGTGTTACCTTGCCAAATACAGGTGATAGCTTCCAACACACATAGCTGATATTCTGTTTTCCAGGGCCCTCCAGGTGGCTCAGATGATAAAGTATCTGCCTCCAATGCAGGAGACCCCAGTTCAATCCCTGGGTCAGGAAGATCCCCTGGAGAAGGGAATGGCAACCCACTCTAGTATTCTTCCCTGGAGAATTGCAAGGACAGAGGAGCCTGGCAGGCCACAGTCCATGGAATCGCAGAGTCGAATACGACTGAGCGACTAACACTTTCACTTTCCTCTAGAGGTATTATTGGATATCTAAGTACAGTATCTGCCTCCAAAGTTGTTGCATAATGTTTTGCCATTCATAACATTGAAGTGAAGTCTCTCAGTAGTCTCCGACTCTTTGCGACCCCATGGATTGTAACCTTCCAGGCTCCTCCATCCATACGATTTTCCAGGCAAGAATACTGGAGTGGGTTGCCATTTCCTTCTCCAGGGGATCTTCCCAGCCCAGGGAACGAACCTGGTCTCCTGCATTGCAGGCAGTCTCTTTACTGTATGAGCCACCAACATTGGTCGTCATTTTTTAGCCTCCGATTTCATTGTCTTCATGGTCTACCACTTGACCACCATGGACAATGCCATAATTTCAGCCTTCTGCTATGGAAGCCCTTCACTTCTAGGCATCAATTTCTGTATCCATATGTATACTGCTCGCTTGTGCCAGTATTTCTGATTAGATTCCCCTTTCTTTTTTTAATTTTTTATGTTAAAAATATTTCTTAATTGAAGGATGATTGCTTTAAGTATTGCTTTGGTTTCTACCAAACATCAACATGAATCAGTTATAAGTTTGCCTATGTCCACTCCCACATGAACATCTCTCCCACCTCCCTCCCCACCCCATCCTTCTAGGATGTTACTGAGTCCTGGCTTGAGTTCCCTGAGTCATACAGCAAATTCCCATTGGCTATCTATTTTACATAAGGTAGTGTATGTTTCCATGCTACCCTCTCCATACCTCCCACCTTCTCCTTCCTCACCCCACTCCCTGTGCCATAGGTCTGTTCTCAATGTCCGTGTCTCCATTACTGCTCTGCAAATAGGTTCATCAGTACCGTATTTCTAGATTCTATATATATATGTTCAGTTCAGTTCAGTTCAATTCAGTCGCTCAGTCGTGTCTGACTCTTTGTGACCCCATGAATCGCAGCATGCCAGGCCTCCCTGTCCATCACCAACTGCCGGAGTTCACTCAGACTCATGTCCATTGAGTCAGTGATGCCATCCAGCCATCTCATCCTCTGTCATCCCCTTCTCCTCCTGCCAGAGTCTTTTCCAATGAGTCAACTCTTTGCATGAGGTGGCCAAAGTACTGGAGTTTCAGCTTTAGCATTATTCCTTCCAAAGAAATCCCAGGGCTGATCTCCTTCAGAATGGACTGGTTGGATCTCCTTGCAGTCCAAGGGACTCTCAAGAGTCTTCTCCAACACCACAGTTCAAAAGTATCGATTCTTATATGTTAGTATACGATAATTGTTTTTCTGTTTCTGACTCCCTTAACTCTGTATAATAAGCTCTAGGTTCATCCATTTCATTAGGACTTACTCAAATGGCTTACTGTTTATGGCTGAGTAATATCCCGTTGTATACATGTACCACAGCTTCCTTAACCATTGATCTATTGCTGGACGTCTAGATTGCTTCCACATCCTAGCTATTGTAAATAGAGCTGCAATGAACATTGGGTTACATGTGTCTTTTTCAATTTTGGTTTCCTCAGGATATATGTCTGGTAGTGGGATTGCTGTTTCATATGGTGGTTTTATTTCTAGTGTTTTAAAGAATCTCCATACTGTTCTCCATAGTGACTGTATCAATTTGTATTCCCACCAACAGTGTTAAAGTGTTCCCTTTTCTCCACACCCTCTCCAGCATTTATTGTTTGTATTTTTTTGATGATGGTCATTCTGACCAGTATGAGGTAATATCTCATTGCAGTTTTGACTTGCATTTCTCTAATAATGAGTGATGTTGAGTGTCTTTTCATATGTTTATTAGCCATCTGTATGTCTTCTTTGGAGAAATGTCTGTTTAAGTCTTTTGCTCATTTTTTGATTGGGTTGTTTGTTTTTCTGGTATTGATTTGTATGAGCTGCTTGTATATTTTTGAAATTAATCCTTTGTCAGTTGTTTCATTACCTATTATTTTTTCCCATTCCAAGGGTTATCTTTCCACCTTGTTTATAGTTTCCTTTGTTGTGCAAAAGTTTTAAGTTTAATTAGGTAACACTTGTGTATTTTTTCTTTATTTCCATTACTCTAGGAGGTTGGTCATAAGAGGATCTTGCTGTGGTTTATATCATAGAGTGTTCTGCTTATGTTTTTCTATAAGAGTTTTATAGTTTCTGGTCTTACATTTAGGTCTTTAATCCATTTTGAGTTTATCTTTGTGTATGGTGTTAAGAAGTAAACATTTCATTCTTTTACACACAATTTCATTCTTTTACACATAGCTGTCCAGTTTTCCCAGCAGCATTTTTTGAAGAGACTATCTTTGCCCCATTGTATATTCTTGCCTCTTTTGTCAAAAATAAGATATCCGTAGGTACGTGGGTTTATCTCTGGGCTTTCTATCTTGTTCCATTGATCTATATTTCTGTTTTGTATCAGTACCGTACTATCTTGATGACTGTATCTTTGTAATACAGTCTGAAGACAGGAAGGCTGATCCCTCCAACTCCATTCTTCTTTCTCCAGATTGCTTCAGCTATTCGAGGTCTTTTGTGTTTCCATATGAATTGCTAGATTTTTTGTTCTAATTCTGTGAAAAATGCCATTGGTAATTTGATAGGGATTGCATTGAATCTGCAGATTACATTTAATAGTATAGTAATTTTTACAATATTGATTCTTCCAACCCAGGAACATGGAATATCTCTCCATCTGTTTATGTTGTCTTTGATTTCTTTCATCAATGTCTTATAGTTTTCTGTATACTGTTCTTTTGTCTCCTTAGGTAGGTTTATTCCTAGGTATTTGATTCTTTTCATTGCAGTGCTAAATGGGATTGATTGCTTAGTTTCTCTTTCTGATATTTCATTGTTAGTGTATAGGAATGCTAGTGATTTCTGTGTACTGATTTTGTATCCTTCCACTTTGCTAAATTCACTGATTAGCTCTAGTAATTTTCTGATGGTATCTTTAGGGTTTCCTATGTATAGTATCATGTCATCTACAAATGACATTGAGAGTTTTACTTCTTTTTTCCAATCTGGATTCCTTTTATTTCTTTTTCTTCTCTGATTGCCATAGCTAGGACTTCCAAAACTATGCTGAATAATAGTGGTGAGAGTAGGCACCCTTGTATTGTTCCTGATCTTAGAGGGAGTACTTACAGTTTTCCACCTTTGAGAATAATGTTTGCTGTGGGTTTATCATATACGGCCTTTATTATGCTGAGGTAGGTTCCTTCTATACCCATTTTTTGAAGAGTTTTTTTTTTTTAATCGTAAATAGGTGTTGCATTTTGTTGAAAGCTTTTTCTGTATCTATTGAGATTATCATATGGTTTTTATATTTCAATTTGTTGATATGGTGTATCACACTAATGAATTTGTTTATATTGAAGAATCCTTGCATCCCTGGGATAAACCTGACTTGATCATGGTATATGATCTTTTTAAAGTGTTGTTGAATTCTGTTTGATAGAATTTTGTTGAGGATTTTTGCATCTATGTTCATCAGTGATATTGGCCTGTAATTTTCTTTTTCTGTGTTTTCTTTGTTTGGTTTAGCTATCAGGATGATGGTGGTTTTATAGAAAGAGTTTGGAAGTATTCCTTCCTCTGCAATTTTTTGGAAGAGTTTTAGAAGGATAGGGATAAGCTCTTCTCTAAATGTTTGATAGAATTCACCTGTGAAGCCATCTGACCCTGGGTTTTGTTTATTTGGGGCAGCAGAGCAGGGGTTGGGAGGAGGGGAGATTTTTTATCACAGTTTTGACTTCAGTGCTTATAATTGTCTTGTTCATAAGTTTTATTTCTTCCTGATTAAGTCTTGGAAGATGGACCTTTTCTAAGAATCTGTCCATTTCTTTCAGATTGCCCATTTTATTGACATATAATTGCTCATAGTAGCCTTTTATGATCCTTTGTATTTCTGCATTGTCTGTTGTAACCTCTCCTTTTTCATTTCTAATTTTGTTGATTTGATTCTTCTCCTTTTTTCTTGATGAATCCAACTAATGGTTTGTCAATTGTATCTTCTCGAAGAACCAGCTTTTAATTTTATTAATCTTTACTATTGTTTATTTCATTCTTTTTCATTTATTTCTGCTCTGATCTTTATGATTTCTTTCCTTCTACTAACTTTGGGTATTTTTTTTCTTCTTTTCCAGTTGTTGATGTTTTTCTTGTTTCTTAAGGTAGGATTGTATTGCTATAAACTGCCCTCTTAGAACTGCTTTTGCTGCATCCCATAGGTTTTCAGTTGTTGTGTTTTCATTGTCATTTGTTTCTAGGAATTTTTTGATTTCCCTTTGATTTCTTCAGTAACCTGTTTGTTATTTAGAAACATATTGTTTAATTTCATATGTTTGTGCTTTTTACAGTTTTTTTCCCCTATAATTGATATCTAGTCTCATAGCATTGTGATCAGAAAAGATGCTTGATGTGATTTCTTTTTTTTTTTAGTTTACTGGGGTTTGATTTGTGACCCAAGATGTGGTCTATCCTGGAGAATGTTCCGTGTGCACTTGAGAAGAAAGAGTAGTCTTCTGTATTGGGGTGAAAAGTTCTGAAGATATCAATTAGGTCCATTTGATCTAATGTTTCATTTAAAGTTTGTGTTTCCTTATTAATTTTCTGTTTTGATGATCTGTCCATTGGTATAAGTGGGGTGTTAAAGTCTCCTACTATTATTGTATTGCTGTCAATTTCCCCTTTTATGTCTGTTAGTATTTACCTCATGTATTGAGGTGCTCCTGTGTTGGGTGTATAGATATTTACAATTTTTATGTCTTCTTCTTGGATTGATCCCTTGATCATTATGTGGTATCCTTCTTTATCTCATGTAATAGTCTTTATTTTAAAGTCTATCTTGTCTAGAATAAGAATTACCACTCCAGCTTTCTTGTGATTTCCATTAGCATAGAATCCTTTTTTCCATCCTTTTACTTTCAGTCTGTATGTGTCTCTAGGTCTGAAGTGGGTCTCTTGTAGGCAGCACATATATGGGTCTTGTTTTTGTATCCACTGATTAGTATGTGTCTCGATGTGTTTCTCCTTGAGTTTACCCTGTATTGGACTCTCTGTGGTTCCTGGACTTGATTAACTATTTCCTTTCCCATGCAGGGGAAGTTTTCAGCTATAATCTCTTCAAAAATTTCTTCAGGGCTTTTTTCTCTTCTTTCTCTGGGACCCCTATAACTCGAATGTTGCTGCATTTAATACTGCCCAGAGGTCTCTGAGGCTATCTTCAATTATTTTCATTCTTTTTCCTTTATTTGGCTCTTCAGCAGTTATTTCCACCATTCTATCTTCCAGCTCACTCATCCATCCTTCTGGTTCCATTAATCTACTATTGGTTCCTTCTAGAGTATTTTTAATTCCAGTAATTGTGTTATTCATCTCTGTTTATTTATTCTTTATTTCTTTTTTAATATAAATTTATTTATTTTAATTGGAGGCTAATTACTTTACAATATTGTATTGGTTTTGCCATACATTGACATGAATCCACCACGGGTGTACATGTGTTCCCCATCCTGAACCCCACTCCCACCTCTCTCCCCATCCCATCCCTCTGAGTTATCCCAGCACACCAGCCCATAGCATCCTGTATCATACATCGAACCTGGACTGGCGATTCGTTTCACATATGATAATATACATGTTTCAATGCCATTCTCCCAAATCATCCCACCCTCGCCCTCTCCCACAGAGTCCAAAAGACTGTTCTATACATCTGTGCCTCTTTTGCTGTCTCACATACAGGGTTATTGTTATCATCTTTCTAAATTCCATATATATGTGTTATTATACTGTATTGGTGTTTTTCTTTCTGGCTTATGTCACTCTGTATAATAGGCTCAGTTTCATCCACCTCATTAGAACTGATTCAAATGTATTCTTTTTAATGGCTGAGTAATACTCCATTGTGTATATGTACCACAGCTTTCTTATCCATTCGTCTGCTGATGGACATCTAGGTTGCTTCCATGTCTTGGCTATTATAAATAGTGCTGTGATGAACACTGGAGTACACGTGTCTCTTTCAATTCTAGTTTCCTCGGTGTGTATGCCCAGCAGTGGGAATGCTGGGTCATATGGCAGTTCTATTTCCAGTTTTTTAAGGAATCTCCACACTGTTCTCCATCAGTGGCTGTACTAGTTTGCATTCCCACCAACAGTGTAAGAGGGTTCCCTTTTCTCCGCACCCTTTCCAGCATTTATTGCTTGTAGACTTTTGGATCAGAGAAGGCATTGGCAACCCACTCCAGTACTCTTGCCTGGAAAATCCCATGGACAGAGGAGCCTGGTAGGCTGCAGTCCATGGGGTCATGAAGAGTTGGACACAATTGAGTGACTTCACTTTCACTTTTCACTTTCATGCATTGGAGAAGGAAATGGCAACCCACTCCAGTATTCTTTCCTGGAGAATCCTGGGGATGGCGGAGCCTGGTGGACTGCCATCTGTGGGGTCGCACAGAATTGGACACGACTGAAGCGACTTAGCAGCAGCAGCAGCAGACTTTTGGATAGCAGCCATTCTGACTGGCATGAAATGGTACCTCATTGTGGTTTTGATTTGCATTTCTCTGATAATGAATGATGTTGAGCATCTTTTCATGTGTTTGTTAGCCATCAGTATGTCTTCTTTGGAGAAATGTCTGTTTAGTTCTTTGGCCCATTTTTTGATTGGGTCATTTATTTTTCTGGAATTGAGCTGCAGGAGTTGCTTGTATATTTTTGAGATTAATTCTTTGTCAGTTGCTTCATTTGCTATTATTTTCTCCCATTCTGAAGGCTGTCTTTTCACCTTGCTTATAGTTTCCTTTGTTGTGCAGAAGCTTTTAATTTTAATTAGGTCTCATTTGTTTATTTTTGCTTTTATTTCCAATATTCTGGGAGGTGGGTCATAGAGGATCCTGCTGTGATGTATGTCAGAGAGTGTTTTGCCTATGTTCTCCTCTAGGAGTTTTATAGTTTCTGGTCTTACATTTAGATCTTTAATCCATTTTGAGTTTATTTTTATGTATGGTATTAGAAAGTGTTCTAGTTTCATTCTTTTACAAATGGTTGACCAGTTTTCCCAGCACCATTTGTTAAAGAGAATGTCTTTTCTCCATTGTATATTCTTGCCTCCTTTGTCAAAGATAAGGTGTCCATAGGTGCGTGAATTTATCTCTGGGCTTTCTATTTTGTTCCAGTGATCTATATTTCTGTCTTTGTGCCAGTACCATACTGTCTTGAAGACTATGGCTTTGTAGTAGAGCCAGAAGTCAGGCAGGTTGATTCCTCCAGTTCCATTCTTCTTTCTCAAGATTGCTTTGGCTATTTGAGGTTTTTTGTATTTCCATACAAATTGTGAAATTATTTGTTCGAGTTCTCTGAAAATACAGTTGGTAGCTTGATAGGGACTACATTGAATCTATAGATTGCTTTGGGTAGTATACTCATTTTCACTATATTGATTCTTCTGATCCATGAACATGGTATATTTCTCCATCTATTAGTGTCCTTTTAGATTTCTTTCACCAGTGTTTTATAGTTTCTATATATAGGTCTTTTGTTTCTTTAGGTAGATATATTCCTAAGTATTTTATTCTTTTTGTTGCAATGGTGAATGGAATTGTTTCCTTAGTTTCTCTTTCTATTTTCTCATGATTAGTATATAGGTATACAAAGGATTTCTGTGTGTTGATTTTATATCCTGCAACTTTACTATATTCATTGATTAGCTCTAGTAATTTTCTGGTGGAGTCTTTAGGGTTTTCTATGTAGAGGATCATGACATCTGCAAACAGTGAGAGTTTTACTTCTTCTTTTCCAATCTGGATTCCTTTTATTTCTTTTTCTGCTCTGATTGCTGTGGCCACAACTAAACTATGTTGAATAGTAGTGGTGCAAGTGGGCATCCTTGTCTTGTTCCTGACATTAGGGGAAATGCTTTAAATTTTTCACCATTGAGGATAATGTTTACTGTGGGTTTGTCATATATAGCTTTTATTATGTTGAGGTATGTTCCTTCTATTCCTGCTTTCTGGAGGGTTTTTATCATAAATGGATGTTGAATTTTGTCAGAGGCTTTCTCTGCATCTATTGAGATAATCATATGGCTTTTATTTTTCAATTTGTTAATGTGATGTATTACATTAATTGATTTGCGGATATTGAAGAATCCTTGCATCCCTGGGATAAAGCCCACTTGGTCATGATGTATGATCTTTTTAAGGTGTTGTTGGATTCTGATTGCTAGAATTTTGTTAAGGATTTTTGTATCTATGTTCATCAGTGATATTGGCCTATAGTTTTCTTTTTTGGTGGCATCTTTGTCAGGTTTTGGTATTAGGGTGATGGTGGCCTCATAGAATGAGTTTGGAAGTTTACCTTCCTCTGCAATTTTCTGGAAGAGTTTGAGCATGGTAGGTGTTAGCTCTTCTCTAAATTTTTGGTAGAATTCATCTGTGAAGCCATCTGGTCCTGGGCTTTTATTTGCTGGAAGATTTACGATTACAGTTTCAATTTCCATGCTTGTGATGGGTATATTAAGATTTTCTATTTCTTTCTGGTTCAGTTTTGGAAAGTTGTACTTTTCTAAGAATTTTTCCATTTCTTCCACATTGTCCATTTTATTGGCATATAATTGTTGATAGTAGTCTCTTATGATCCTTTGTATTTCTGTGTTGTCTGTTGTGATCTCTCCGTTTTCATTTCTAATTTTATTGATTTTTCTCCCTTTGTTTCTTGATGAGTCTGGCTAATGGTTTGTCAATTTTATTTATCCTTTCAAAGAACCAGCTTTTGGCTTTGTTGATTTTTGCTATGGTCTCTTTTGTTTCTTTTGCATTTATTTCTGCCCTAATTTTTAAGATTTCTTTCCTTCTCCTAACCCTGGGGTTCTTCATTTTTTCCTTTTCTAGTTGCTTTAGGTATAGAATTAGGTTATTTATTTGACTTTTTTCTTTTTTCTTGAGGTATGCTTGTATTGCTATGAACCTTCCCCTGAGCACTGCTTTTACAGTGTCCCACAGGTTTTGGGTTGTTGTGTTTTCATTTTCATTCATTTCTATGCATATTTTGATTTCTTTTTTGATTTCTTCTGTGATTTGTTATTCAGCAGCGTATTGTTCAGCCTCCATATGTTGGAATTTTTAATATTTTATCTCCTGTAATTGAGATCTAATCTTACTGCATTGTGGTCAGAAAAGATGCTTGGAATGATTTCGATTTTTCTGAATTTACCAAGGCTAGATTTATGGCCCAGGATGTGATCTATCCTGGAGAAGGTTCCGTGTGCACTTGGGAAAAAGGTTTTTGGGGTGAATTGTTTTGGGGTGAATTGTCCTATAGATATCGATTAGGTCTAACTGGTCTATTGTATCACTTAAAGTTTGTGTTTCCTTGTTAATTTTCTGTTTAGTTGATGTATCCATAGTCGTGAGTGGGGTATTAAAGTCTCCCACTCTTATTGTGTTATTGTTAATTTCCCCTTTCATACTTGTTAGCATTTGTCTTACACATTGTGGTGCTCCTGTTGGGTGCATATATATTTATAATTGTTATATCTTCTTCTTGGATTGATCCTTTGATCGTTATGTAGTGTCCTTCTTTGTCTCTTTTCACAGCCTTTGTTTTAAAGTCTGTTTTATCTGATATGAGTATCGCTACTCCTGCTTTCTTTTGGTCTGTATTTGCGTGGAATATCTTTTTCCAGCCCTTCACTTTCAGTCTGTATGTGTCCCTTGTTTTGAGGTGAGTCTCTTGTAGACTACATATATAGGGGTCTTGTTTTTGTATCCATTCAGCCAGTCTTTGTCTTTTGTTTGGAACATTCAACCCATTTACATTTAAGGTAATTATTGATAAGTATGATCCCGTTGCCATTTGCTTTGTTTTGGGTTCTAGTTTATACACCCTTTCTGTGTTTCCTGTCTAGAGAAGATCCTTTAGCATTTGCTGGAGAGCTGATTTGGTGGTGCTGAATTCTCTCAGATTTTGCTTGTCTGTAAAGCTTTTGATTTCTCCTTCATATTTGAATGAGATCCTTGCTGAGTACAGTAATCTGGGCTGTAGGTTATTTTTTTCATCACTTTAATTATGTCCTGCCATTCCCTCATGGCCTGAAGAAGTTTCTATTGAAAGATCAGCTGTTATCCTTATGGGAATCCTCTTGTGTGTTATTTGTTGTTTTTCCTTTGCTGCTTTTAATATTTGTTCCTTGTGTTTGATCTTTGTTAATTTGATTAATATGTGTCTTGGGGTGTTTTGCCTTGGGTTTATCCTGTTTGGGACTCTCTGGGTTTCTTGGACTTGGGTGATTATTTCCTTCCCCATTTTAGGGAAGTTTTCAACTATTATCTCCTCAAGTATTTTTTCATGGTCTTTCTTTTTGTCTTCTTCTTCTGGGACTCCTATGATTCGAATGTTGGGGTGTTTAACATTGTCCCAGAGGTCTCTGAGATTGTCCTCATTTCTTTTAATTCGTTTTTCTTTTTTCCTCTCTGTTTCATTTATTTCTACCATTCTATCTTCTACCTCACTTATCCTATCTTCTGCCTCCGCTATTCTACTGTTGGTTCCCTCCAGAGTATTTTTGATCTCATTTATTGCATTATTCATTATATATTGACTCTTTTATTTCTTCTAGGTCAGTGTTAAACCTTTCTTGCATCTTCTCAGTCCTTGTCTCCAGGCTATTTATGTGTAACTACATTTTGTTTTCAAGATTTTGAATCATTTTCACTATCATTATTTGGAATTCTTTATCAGGTAGATTCCCTATCTCTTCCTCTTTGGTTTGATTTGGTGGGCATTTATCCTGTTCCTTTACCTGCTGGGTATTTCTCTGCCTCTTCATCTTGTTTATATTGCTGTGTTTGGGGTGGCCTTTCCATATCCTGGCAGTTTGTGGAGTTCTCTTTATTGTGGAGTTTTCTCGCTGTGGGTGGGGTTGGACGGGTGGGTTGTCAAGGTTTCCTGGTCAGGGAAGCTTGTGTGTGTGTTCTGGTGGGTGGAGCTGGATTTCTTCTCTCTGGAGTGCAATGAAGTGTCCAGTAATGAGTTATGAAATGTCAGTGGGTTTGGAGTGACTTTAGGCAGCCTGTATATTGAAGCTCAGGGCTATGTTCCTGTGTTGCTGGAGAATTTGCATGGTATGTCTTGCTCTGGAACTTGTTGGCCCTTGGGTGGTGCTTGGTTTCAGTGTAGGTATGGAGGGGTTTGATGAGCTCCTATCGATTAATGTTCCCTGGAGTCAGGAGTTCTCTGGTGTTCTCAGGATTTGGACTTAAGCCCCCTGCCTCTGGTTTTCAGTCTTATTCTTGCAGTAGCCTCAAGACTTCTCCATCTATACAGCACTGATGATAAAACATCTAGGTTAAAGATGAAAAGTTTTTCCACAGTGAGGGACACCCAGAGAGGTTCACAGAGTTACATGGAAAAGAGAAGAGGGAGGAGGAACATAAAAGTGACAAGGAGGAGAAGAGGGGGAATCAGAAGAGGAGAGAGCAAGCTAGCTAGTAATCACTTCCTTATGTGCTCTCCACAGTCTGGACCACTCAGAGATGTTCACATAGTTACACATAGAAGAGAAGAGGGAGGAAGGAGACAGAGGTGGCCAGGAGTATAAAAGGGGGAATCAAAAGGAGAGAGACAGATCCGGCCAGTGATCAATTCCCTAAGTGTCTCCACAGTCTGGAACACACAAAGAGATTCACAGAGTTGGGTAGAGAAGAGAAGGAGGAGGGAGGAGATAGAGGCGACCTGGTGGAGAAAAAGGACTGTCCAAAGAGGGAGAGAGCAGTCAAGCCAGTAATCTCACTCCCAAGTAAAAATGGGTACTGAAGATTGGGTTTTTAAAGGTACAAAATTGATTAAAAATACCAAAAAGCAAAGATTAGAAATCTAGAGTAGAGGTTGGATTCTCAAAAACACAATATTAAAGAAAAAAAACCAAGCCACAAAAATTATAAAAATATATATATGAAGTTTACTTTTAAAAATAGGATCTTTTTTTTTTTTTTGCCAAGTAATAGTAGGTTATAAAAATGAAAATTAAAGGAGTAAGGGAGGACTTAAAAATTAAAAAATTTCTTTTTAATTTAAAGAATGATATTAGTACAAATATATCTAGTACTTTCTCTGGTGTTGTGGACAGTGTGGGGTCAGTTTATTTTCAGATAGTTTCTTGATCCAGCTTATACTTCTCAAGATCTATAGGCCCCTTCCTATGTAGTCAGTGCTAACTACAGGGTTTTAATCTATTACACCTGTCACTTCCAAGGCTGTTCCCTCTGTTTGTATTAGCTTCTTCTGTTTGCTGGTCTCTTCAGTGTCTAATTTCTGCCCTGGCACAAGGGGGTGGTGGTGGACACTTTTTAAGGCTCACTTTTTCAGTCGTGCTGTGGAGAGGGAGGAACACTGCAAACAAATAACACTGGTGTGTGCTCGCAGTGTCTCGGCCACACTGGGTTTGCCCCCGCTCACGGGGGGTTTCCCTGTCTACACTGCTTAGGCTCTAGGTTGCTCTTCTGGGAACTGTCTGAGGCCGGCCCTGGGCTGTGTGCACTTCCCAGGTCTAAGCCGCTCAGGTTCAGGTACTTGGGTAGTCCTCAGAGGTGCAGACTCGGTTGGGCCTGCGTTTTGTGCCCTTCCCAGGTCCGAGCAGCTCAGGTGACCAGGTATTTGGCATGCACGGTCCCTGCAACTTATCACCTCCCCCGTCCCTGCTGCTTGTACAACTGGCACACCTTCACAGGTATGCCGTGTGTCTCTCCTGGGGAGCTGATCTCTGGCTGCGACCCTCCTGGCAGATGTCGACCGTCCAGAATCCCAGGAAGTCTTGGTTAGCAATGAAGCCTGCTTGCAGTTTGGTAGATGATGCCTCTCTGGGGCCGTGATTGCCCACTTCCAGCTCTGGCTGCCCTCGCCTGCCTGTCTCTGGCAGGGGATGGGCTGGTCCTCAGCCAGCTAGCTCTGCTCAGTCCTTTGTTCTGTGAGCAGGCCTGGCAGTGCCTTAGGTTAGGGCTTTTCATGGGTTAGCTATCCCACAGTCTGGTTTGCTATTTCAAATTAGTTCCCTCAGATTGCCCTCAGGGCATTCAGGCCTGGTCCTTACTCTAAGCAATGCAGCCCGTGCCTCCCTGCTCAGCGCCCGCTTGCTAGTGGCAGATGCGGGCGTCTGTGCTGCTTCTCCGCTGGGAGTTACCGTTGGGCACATAATCTGTGGGGTTTAATTGTTTATTTATTTTTCCTCCCGGTTATGTTGCCCTCTGAGGTTCCAAGGCTCACCGCAGACTCGGCAGTGAGAGTGTTTCCTGGTGTTTGGAAACTTCTCTCTTTTTTTAAGACTCCCTTCCCGGGACGGATCTCCATCCCTACCTCTTTTGTCTCTCTTTTTATCTTTTATATTTTTTCCTACCTCTTTTCAAAGACAATGGGCTGCTTTTCTGGGTGCCGGATGTCCTCTGCCAGCATTCAGAAGTTGTTTTGTGGAATTTACTCAGCGTCCAAATGTTCTTTTGATGAATTTGTGGGGGAGAAAGTGGTCTCCCCGTCCTATTCCTCTGCCATCTTAGGACTGCCCCCTATTCTTTATTTCTTATATGTCCTTGGTAATTGTATTAATTGTGTTTATTGCTTCTTGAATTTTCTCCATTCTAATTTTGAGGTTTTGGAACATCTTTACTATCATTATTCTGAATTCTTTTTCAGGTAGTTTCCTATTTCCTCTTCATTTAGTTGTCTTGTATGTTTCTATTTTGTTCCTTCATTTGGGCAATACTTCTCTGCCTTTTCATTTTTTTTTTTTTTTAAGTTTATTGTGTTTGAGGTCTCCTTTTCTCAGGCTTTGTGGTTGAATTCCTTGTTCCTTTTGGTTTCTGCCCTTGGTGGGTAAGGTTGATGCAGTGGTTTATGCAGGATTCTGTTGGCTTTAGGTTTGCAGTCTGGTGGGCAGGGCTGTATGAGGTGGTACTTCTGTTTGCTGATAATTTGGTTTGTTTTTGTCTTGTTTATTGTTTGGGTGAGGCATCCTGCACTGTGTGCTGCTAGCTCGTTGAGTGATGCCAGGTCTTGTATACAGGTGGAGGCCTTTGTGGGAGTTCTCACTAAAAAATATTCCCTAGGGTTAGGAGTTTTCTGGTAGTCTTGAGTCGTGTTTTCAGCACTCCCACTCCAAAGTCTCAGGGCCTGATCTCTGGCCAGGGAACTGAGATTCCGCAGGTGGTTTGTTATGGCATTAAAGGGGATTAAAACAAACACACTAAAACAAGAAACAAAATGCAAACCCCAGACAAATGGGAAATGCAAAATCAGGCAAATATTAGCAAAAATAATGGAATATATACACAGACATATATACACATAAACAAAGCCAAAACAGTCCAAAAAAAGAAAGTAGAAGAAATTGACCTGGCAAGAAAAGGAAAGCAAAAATGTTATCAGCCATTTAAAAACAAAACTAACTAAAATGTAAACAAGAAAATAAAACCAAAGCAGTGTGCCAACTGGGGAATAAAGCAATGAAAGCAAAAACAGACTCATAAATATGGTGAGAAAAAGAAGAAAAGAAATAAACAATTGAAAAGCAAAGCTGAATAGAGGTAAAAGAGATTTATATATATTAAAGAATAGCTACAACAGAAAAAGAATAAGAAAAACAAACAAAAGAATATATGTAGAAAAATAATAAGAAGTTGAAAATATATTTTTTTTAATTAAAAAAGAAATCAAAAAAGGGGAAAACCTTTAAAACCTCAAAAGGCCAATGTTGAGGCAGAAGTATTTAAAGAACATAAAAAGTATGATTAAGAAAAAAAGAAGCAAAAACAAAATTCTCAAAAGTGTAAATAAATTTAATAGTACTAATTAAATCAACAACTACAGAGTCCATAAGACTGTTCTATACGTCAGTGTCTCTTTTGCTGTCTCGTATACAGGGTTACGAGAGGGAGAGGGAGAGGGTGGGAAGATTTGGGAGAATGGCATTGAAACATGTAAAATATCATGTATGAAACGAGATGCCAGTCCAGGTTCAATGCACGATACTGGATGCTTGGGGCTGGTGCACTGGGACGACCCAGAGGGATGGTATGGGGAGGGAGGAGGGAGGACGGTAAAAAAAAAAAAAAAAAAAAAACCAACACCTAAAGGGGAAAAAAATGAAAAAAGAAAAAAAAAAAATCCAGAAGCAACTACCAAACAAGTTAAAATATAAGAATAATAAATATTTTTCTTGGATCTCAATTGTCAGTATCTTTTCTGTCTCTGTGAGTCACAGACTACCTCGCCTGCCTAGGATGCCTTCCAATATTGAGCTGGTCTCTGGACCTGTTATAGAGGCAGTTCTCACTCTAATCTGGTCCTACTCCTGCTTGTTCTTGCCTCTAATGTCCGCATCTGCCAGTGCTAGTGCGTTTTATTTTGCGGGACATCTCATTGTCTTTTACATATTCCATAGACACAGAGTCTGCCTAGTTGATCGTGTGGATTTAATCTGCAGCTTGTACCACTGGTGGGAAGATTTTGGGTTCTCTTCCTTAGACACACTGCCCTTGGGTTTCAACTGTGGTTTGATCTCCACCTCTGTGTGCAAATCATCCATAGGAGTTTGCTTCTGAGGCTGCTCTGGAGGACTTGGGCCTGCCCCAGGGAGGACCAGGTGTGGAGGTGGGGTAGCTGCTTGAATCGCAGGGGCCCTGGCAGTACCAGCTCCTCAGGGGAGCCGGCGGCTAGGACAGCAGGAAATGTGGCACTCTTCAGGTTTTTTTTCCTAGCCTCTGGTTGCTCTGTCCCAGTGGGGATCGTGTGAGCAGGTGGCTCGGTAGCTTGGATCTTGGGGACCCTGGCAATGACGGATATACAGGGGTGCTATCTATTGCCACAGGAGGTATGGTAATATTAGGATTTTTTCTAGCTTCTGGCAGCTCTGCCCCATTGAGTATTGAGATGTGGCACAGCTGCTTGAATCATGGGAACTCTGGCAGCACCAAGTGTACAGGGACATCAAATGCCCCTGCTGCAAGAGCTATGATCCTATTAGAGTCTTTTCCTAGCCTCTGGCAGCTGGCGATCAGAAGACCTGTTTGGCTGGTCTTTCCCTGTTGCATGGCCCACTCAGGCACTTACAGGGCCCCTGTTTGGGGTTCTTCTCTGTTTCTTAGCAAGTCAGGCACTTACAGGATCCTCTGGTTGGGATCCTGAATAAGGTGTAAAGTGTCCAACTCTTTACAACCCAGTAGACTGTATGTAGCCCTTCAGGCTCATCTGCCCATGGGATTTTCCAGGCAAGAATACTGGAGTGGGTAGCCATTTCCTCCTCTGTGGGATCTTCCTGACCTAGGGGTTGAACGCATGTCTCCTGCATCTCCTGCCTTAGCAGGCAGATTCTTTACCACCGAGCCACCCTGAAGACTCAAAAGTCAGAGGAGCACTCATGTTTCTACCCAGTTTTGAACCAGGAAACTTTCATGTGTTAGCCGAATGTGATAACTACTGTGGAAACTGGACTTTCCTGGGCTTCCCTAGTGGCTCAGACGGTAAAGAATCTGCCTTCAATGCGGGAGACCTGAGTTTGATCCCTGGGTTGGGAAGATCCCCTGGAGGAGGGCATGGCAACCCATTCCAGTATTCTTGCCTGGAGAATCCCATGGACAGAGGAGCCTGGAGGGCTATAGCCCATGGGGCTGCAAAGAGTTGGACATGACTGAGCGACTAAGCACAGTACATAGTTTGGGGTCCTTTTCCATTTCTCAGCGTGTCAGGCACTTAAAGGGCCACCCTGGCTGGTGTCTTGTTCAGCACATCAGGTGCTTAAAAAGCCACCCTCTCTGGGGTCTTTCAGGTGTCAGTGCTGACATGTTGGGAGAGCAAGGCTATAGGGATGGGTCCACCCACTGTGTATGATTCAGCAGTATCCTCCTGCCTTCACTTTGCCTGGCTTTCCTTTGCAAGCATGTCCCACTGCGATCTCCTTCTTCAGGTTCCCTCCGGCCACCGCAGTGAAGAGCCGACCTTGCCCTGGGATTGCTCTCCAATCTCTATGCTCCAGCTCCCAGCTGCTGCGCTTTCTAGGGGATTTGCATCCCTTTCTGGGGTGCGTATGGGGATCTTCCCAACCCAGGGATCAGACTCAAATAGGATTTTCTGTGTGATTGTCATTCCATTCAGACGCTCACAGATAAGCTGCTTCACTCTACAATAGCCTCAAATGCTTCACCTCTGTCCCAAACAGTTGCCCTGATGTGGGGATCTGACCCCTGCTTCAGTTCCCTCACCCCTCCACGTGCAGATCCATTCCTACTCACTCTCCTCTTTCTCCCCCTCCTTCCTTTGTCTAACTGAGATTTGCGTGGTTCTATATATTCTTTTCCCATAGTCAGGACTCCCGCTCACTCTCAGCTGATGTTTTGCAAGATCTTCTGTATCTGGAGGTGTATGCCTGATATATCTGTGGAGAGAGATGTACTCCATGTCCACCTACTCCTCCACCATCTTGAGTAAAGATGAAATCTCTTGAGGGTACATTTAGTAAAATTAAATGTATACGTTTAACTATCAATATCCCCAACAATTCCATATTGTTATCTTACTGGTTAACATAGGTGTGTTTGCTTTCTTTTCAAGACTAGATTTTAAACTCATTAAGGTAGAGAGTCTACTAGTAGAGTCAGGCGGGAGGGCAAACAAAAACCTTACTAACTTGGATGTTTGAGCAGCTATAGTATTTCACAACACGGAGGCTTGGTGTAACTCATTCATACAACTACAGAGTTTTCTGCTGTCTCTTTCTGCAGGCTTCTGGAATTGTGTGTAGTGTCCTAGCTGTTGGAGTAAGGTAAGGGAGTTAGAGAAGGCAAGGTTCAAGGGAAAAAAAAAAAATGAGACCAGCACTTTACAGGAACAGATCACCTTTAATGAGGTGAGAAGGGACAGCAGTCAGATTAGTGGGCTGCTACTTTAAATCAAGAAGAGAGTAGGTATACATAGAAAACGTATATGTGTGGAGATGCATCATTTTGAGGGGGTCTGTTTTTGCTCATGATTATTTTTGATTAGTTAACTTTCAACAACTGGGGTAAGGAATTCCTGAGACCAGCCAGAGACTGGGATCGGCTGGCAGCTGAACGTCATCAATCTTAATGTCCATTCCTTTCTTCGGGGGAGAAAGTTCTTTATTCTGTATAGAATGGTGGGGAAGATCTGGAGGGGAGTTTTAACTCCAGGCTATTTTGAGCCATGTAACTTTCCTTCATTCCAGACCCTAAGGAATATATAAAAAGAGAAAGAGAGATGGGCGTTGTCAATGTCCAGGGCTTCTTCATGCTGGTAAACGAGGGTTGGGGATTTGTGGTCTGGGAGGCAGGAAGGAAGTCTAAGGCACATAGTGTTGATTGTCTATCCTAGCTGCCAGGGTCTCAAGCAGAAGGACAGTCTTGACTTGATCTCGAGAAATGGCTCAGATTCGTTCCTGGAGGAATCCCTGGAAAAGATTAAACAAACAAGGTCCAAATGTGAATTTGCGGATAATGAATATGAATGGTCCTAGAAGGGGCAAAACCCAAGGCATCCAGTTCCAATTCATCAACCATGATTGCCAGGAGTTGTTTAATCTCTGGCGGATTCGAGAGGCTCCATCTATAAGGTTTTTTGCAGCTTCCTAGACAATACCTGACTGGTTAGCATAGAAGCAGTAGGTTTTGTAAAGAAAAAGGCACAAACCTCCTTTTTCTGTAGTTTGTAGATCTAATCCCCTTCTATTATGTAACACTATGGCTGCCAAGGCATCAGGTTGATTTTGTATAGTTATTAGACCTTGGGCTATTTCCTGGAGGCTGTCTGATAGGTCTTTAGATAGTGCCTGGTAGTTTCAGATGGAGGTGGTTGGGCCGGCAGTTCCTGTTCCAACTTCAGCCGCTATCCCTTGTCCCACTAAGAGGGGAATGAAATGAATGGCTTGTTTCATTCGCTTATGGATGAGAGGAATAGGTAGGGGTTGATTATTGGGGGTTATAAAAATGTTTGGACGGGGTTATACCAGGGTGCAGATTCCAGTCCAGTTAGTAAGGAAAGAGAGGTATGTAGACACCCCATATAAGAAAAACAGGCCAGGTGTCACAATACAACAGCTGAAGTTGATGGCGAAGAGGAGATGGGTGGGGGGGCGGGGTTTTGATCGTTTGCTCAAGAATGGTCAGTGACCCCGCTATGGTGGCTCCAACAATGGGAGAAATGGAGGAATATGCTGAGGGGAACCATCCTGTAAAAGTAAAAGAGTGTCCTGTAGCACCAGAAACATACATAGTCTTTCCAGTGGCAAAGTGTAACGTGGAGGTATGGTTACACATGGGTTTAGGGATTATGCCCACGGGTTGGTCATATGAGCTGTTTCAGGAGTTTCTAGATATGCAAAAAGGAGCTGGTTGTAATAGTGTTACTCTCTGGATGATAGGGCCTCCTATTGGAGGTTTTCTGTTATAGAAGGGAAGGTCAGTGAGTAAAGATTCTAAGCGTTTGTCTGAATTCCAGATTTGATTATTAATGTGAAGATATTTAAGATATGAGACGAATAAACGTTCCTCATGGTATAAATGGTGTAGAGATATGTTACCTGTGGTCCAGTCAAGGATGGATGTGGCGAGGGCTGAATCTCCCAGAGGAGTTATGGATAGACATATACAGCAGTCTTTAGCCAACTGTGGGTTAGAAACATTGAGGAGAGTATGGGTTAAATTAAGGGTCCAGAATAGATAGTTAAGGTTAGGGTTTTGAAAGGGTTCTTGGGTCAGAGAAAAGAAAGAAGATAAGAAGATGTTAACCAACATTTGGGGAAGTGAATATAAGATAGACTACTATGAAGAAGAATTGGATTTCAAAAGGATAAAAGTTATAAAAGGTTCCTTGCAGCCATTGGGTGAAGATGTAGTCTTCAACGTGCTTGAACATGGATCTTTGAGGACTCGCAACCCAGATATATGCCAGGAGTTGTTCCAGAAATAACTGTAGCCATGATACAAATGAACCGATAGGCTCATCCATCATCAGTTGGGGCTGGTGGAAGCTGTGAGAACTTTAGAGCTGTAGGGCCTGTGTGAGAAACTTGGTAAGAATTAATATGGTAAGCATTCTCATCATTGGGCTGCATAACCTTTTTTAGTCAAGTAATGTGCACCCAGGGGGTGATTTCTTTTAATTTTGCAGCAGTAGGGGTCAGTAGAATTATTGTGTAGGGTCCTTGCCATTTTGGGGTTAGATCTCAGTGGGACTGAACTGTCATGTAGACTTTGTCTCCTATTTGGAGGCATGGGTACAGGGCATTGGGGTGTGGTCGAGGGACTAGGTTATCCATATGTTGCCAAAGGGCATCTCATATCTGGGCAAGCAAGGGAAAAGGAAGGTGGGATGGCAGTTTGGGACCATCATGGGAGTTCAGTTCAGTTCAGTTCAGTTCAGTCACTCAGTCATGTCCGACTCTTTGCAACCCCATGAATCGCAGCACGCCAGGCCTCCCTGTCCATCACGAACTCCTGGAGTTCACTCAGACTCATGTCCATCGAGTCAGTGATGCCATCCAGCCATCTCATCCTCTGTCATCCCCTTCTCCTAAAGGTACTATGGGCCTCCCATACACGGCCTTGAACGGACTGATATTTAGAGGTTTTTTTGGTAAGGCCCGGACCTTTAAGAGGGCTAAAGGGAGGAGTTTAGTTTAGGCCAATCTTGATGAAGTTCAATTGTTAATTTGGTCAGAGTTTCTGTTAGGACCCGGTTGGCTCTCTCAACCTTACAGTAGGACCAGGGGTGGTAAGGAATGTGAAACTTCCAAGGAATTTGAAGGGTTTGTGCAATATTTTCGGTGATTTGGGATGTGAACTCAGCCGCAACCCCCCCAACCCCCCCAACCCCGGCATTGTCAGACTGAAGGGAGGAAGGCATTCCAAACCTGGGGAGGATTTCAGTAAGAATAAGGTGAGCCACAGTAGGGGCTCATTTGTTAGTAGTCAGGAAAGCTTCAATCCATCCAGAAAATGTATCTACGAAGACTAGGAGGAATTTAACCCTTTTTATGGGTGGCATGTGGGTGAAATCTACCTACCAGTCTTGTGCGGGAAGATGTCCATGAATTTGGTGGGTGGGGACAGGAGGGGGGGCGAGTGTTAGAATTAGGATTTGTCCACTGACAAGTGGTACAAGTTTGGGTCAGATTATTTAAATAAATCACATCGTCCTTAGTTAACTCAATAAAGTTCTGAAGGGAAGTCTTAAGTACTTTTGCAGAGGGATGGAAAAGGGAATGTAAATATGAAAGTAGTGTGCGGATGTCAGGCTCATCAATCTGTGCTATAGCAAAGACAGAACTGACAGAGGCGGCCTGCCGCTTTGCTTCATGATCTGCTATGTTGTTATAAAAGGAGATAGGGCTATGCCCCTGATGTTCCCGGCAGTGTATCACAGCAGCTTGTTTTGGGAGCTGAGTCGCATGGAGGAGTTCAGAAATAAAAGAAGCACCGAGAATAGGTGTGCCCTTTTGCATTAGGAATCCCCTCTCCCTCCAGATTATAATATTAGAATGTAATATGTTATAGACATACTTGGAGTCAGTATAAATGTTTACCTTTTGGTCTTTGGCCAGGGTCAAGGCTTGTGTAAGAGCTATCAGTTCAGCCTGCTGTGAGGATGTGTGAGCTAGGAGTGTGACTGATTTGATGAGGCGAGGGGGAATAACTTTGTCAGGTTGTCCCTGGACTATAGCGTATCCAGCCCCAAATGGGGCTTGTTTCTGGGCATTGCCGTCTATGAACCAGGATGGGACTGTGGGGTCAGTAAGGGGCTGATCAGTTATATGTTCAAAGGGATTAAGTGTCATATCTAAGATCTGAACACAGTCATGAGATAGGTATTCTGCTTCTGGATCTGGTGTAGGGAGTAAACTAGCAGGATTAAGAGGTTTACAGGGCATAAAAGAAAGGGATGGGTCGAGGAAGTGTGTGTGGAAGATCTATAGTTGAGCAGGGGGCAGAGAAAGGAAAGCCTGATGAGAGAGCAAATCTTTGAAGGAATGAGGAGAGCATACAGGTAGAGGAGCATTTCGGGTTAGTTTTTGGGCACCAGGTATTAAGAGGGTAGTTGAAGCTAAGGTCTGGAGATAAGGTGGCTATCTGAGCATGATGAGATTGATTTGTTTGGATAAGTAAGCTAGAGGTCCCCACATATCCCCCCGTTTCTGGCACAGAATCCCTAAGGCATGTCCTTGTCGAGAATGTGGGAAAAGGGAAAAAGGCTTGGTGTAATCAGGTAAGTAAAAAGAAGGGGCCTGTAGTAAACGTTTGATAAGAGTTTGTATTTGTGTGTGGACAGAGGTGGGGGCCAATAAGGGTTCATCTACGTTTCCTCGAGTAGCCTGTAGAGAGGTTTTGCGTGGAGGGCAAAATCTGGGACCCATATTAGGAAGAAGTTTAATAGACTTAATAGAGAAAGCAGTTCCCTCTTGGTTTGGGGCCTGGGGGTCTGTGTCAATGCTTGAAGTCTCTGAGCTGGAATTATTTTGGATGTGGGAGTGTGAAGCAATCCTATGTAACTGACAGTGGTGGAAGCAATTTGTGCTTTGGAGAGCGAGACTCTGTAGCCCCAGCTGCCTAGGGCATTTAATACTGTTGCAGTGTGGACTAGGCAGTTACGGCGAGAGGAACTACATAACAGTAAATCATCTACATATTGGAGTGAGGTAGTAGAGCCTAAGGCTAAAGTTTGTAGGTCTCTTTGGAGGGCTTGACCGAAAAAATGAGGGCTATCTCTAAACCCCTGTGGTAACAGTCCAAGTTAATAGTTGAGATTGATATGTGTCTGGGTCTGTTCAGGTGAAGGCAAATAGGGGCCATGAAGAGTGGTGTAGAGGTATAGTAATTAAAGCATCTTTGAGGTCTAATACTGTGAAGTAGAGTGTGTCAGGGGGACTATGGGAGAGAAGGGTGTAGGGGTTAGTGACCATGGGATGTTCGGGTATTATGGCCTCATTGATCTTGTGAAGATCTTGAACTAGACGCCAGAAGTACGGTTCCTTTTTGACTGCCAGTATAGAAGTATTATGAGGAGAACAGATAGGCTGCAAAAGGCCAGCTTTGAGCAATTGGGAGACTATTGGTTTAAGTCCTTTTCGGGATTCTTTGGTCAGGGTGTACTGAATTTGAGTTATGACCTGAGAGGGATTTTTAAGAAAAACCTGTATAGGGGAATGGTGTCAAGCTACTGATGGGGTTTTGGTGTCCCAGACCCAAGGATCTATCGGGGGAAGATCAGGGAGCAGGTTTTGGGAGTGAGGGCTGGCCACGGGTTCAGGTGCCATTTGGATGCAACAAATTGATATGGGATCTAAGAATGGGAGGTTTATAGAAATCTGTGGCTTAGCCAGACGATCATGTCCCATCAGTGCCACTGGGCATTGAGAAACTACTATAAAAGAATGTGTTAGTGTTGTTTTGTCAAAGGAACAAAGGAGAGGAGGGGTTATTTGGGGATAAAAAGGGATGCCTGAGACCCCTTTGATAGCCACTTCTGAAGGTTGGAGAGGGCCCTTAAAGGAGGTTAAAAGTAAAAAGGCTGCTCCAGTGTCTATTAGGAATGAGACTTTGTGTTTGGCCACTGTGCCAATTACCCAAAGCTCTGAGTCTGTCTGTATGGGACAGACGGGGTCTGGAGCTTGGGCTCCATCACTGGAATAACTCAGGCACAATTGGGCCAATTCCCCTCTCATCTGAGGAGCCATGGTCTGGGGTGCCCAGGGCCCCCCTAGTCTGGCCCCTGACCCATTGTTGTTGGGCCTGGGGTGGACCCTGAGATTTGGTGGGTAGCGTCTGAGGACAATCCATTTTCCAGTGGCCCCATTGTTTGCAGGTGGGGCAGGGTTTGGGGGTGGCCAGGTGCTTGGGCAGGACTTAGCCCAGTGTCCCGTTTGGTTACATCTGAAGCAGGGTCCTGGAGGGCTAGGTCCCATAGGGCTGGGTTGAGGTTGGCGGGCCAGAGGGGTTGAATTTTTTTCTTGTATAGCTGCAGCGAATAAAGCATATTTGGCCTTTCTTTTATTTTCTTTTTCCTTTTTTGCTTCTTCCTCCCTATTATTGAAGATGCCCTGGAGAAGGAAATGGCAACCCACTCCAGTACTCTTGCCTAGAAAATTCCATGCATGGGGAAGCCCGGTGGGCTACAGTCCATGGGGTCGCAAAGAATCGGATGCGACTGAGCAACTTCACTTTCACTATTATTGAAAACTTTAAAGGCCATTTCTAGGAAATCTTGCTGAGGGCTTTTGGGGCCCTTTTCTAACTGGCATAGTTTTCAGTGAATATCGGGGGCTGACTGACTTGTGAACTGGACGTGTAGGTATAGGAGTCGGCGGGGGTGGAAATATCTAGGTTTGTGCATTTCTGGACTGCCTCAGTAAGCCGTGAAAGAAAAAGGGCAGGATTTTCATCCTTTTCTTGAGTCATTTCCCTAATCCTATTGTAGTTAACATGAATGTGAGAGCTTTTTAGCATTCTTTATAGTAAACAGGTAATCATATGATGTAGGTCCCGGAGGCCAGCATTGCCGGCTTGATGTGTCCACTGTGGCTCAGTTAAAGGAATTGCATCATTAGCCACTGGATTAACCCTATCTTGGTTATGGATCTGATCAGCATGAACTCGGGCTGCCTGCCGTATCTGTTCCTTTTCATCAGGGGTTAAAGTGGCATTTAGGATGTAATAAAGATCATTCCAGGTCAAATGATATGCTTGTGTAAGGCGGAGGAATTCCTTCCTATATCTAGCAGGATTTTCTGAAAAAGATCCCAATTTTTCTTCAGTTTGGCTCATATAGGAAATTGAGAAAGGCACATGAACCCGTGTGGGGCCCTCCGGTCCTGCTACCTCCCTGAGAGGAAACGTGTGTTTGTTTTGGGTCCTGGTTGATGGAGGGGGTTGGAAATCTCTTTTGGGGTTTTGGGGTCATCGCTTCCCGATTTGGAGGAGGAAGGGCTAGAGGGTGGGGGTCTTGTCTCCGGAAGCCTCATCTCTGGGGCTGTAGGGAGGAGGCTCATCTGCTGGGTGCAGATCGGGAGCTGAGTGTTTAGGGGGCCTTTTAGGAGCTTTAGATTTGGATTCTTTTGTAATGGAGGGGGAGAGAGAACAGAGGAGGATTTGATAGGTAGAACAGTCCTTGCAGAGAGAAGGATGGCTTCTAAGGTCCCAGAAGGCTTGAGTATAGGGGACCTCTGACAATTTGCCATTCCATCTGAGGAAGTTAGTGAGATCTGATAAAATATTGTAATTGAAAGTCCCAAACTCAGGCCAGCAATTTTGGTTATCTAGTTTGTACTGAGGCCAAATTTGAGTACAAAGTGACTCCAATTTATGAACCCTGAGATTGATCAAGAGTAGAGGTTTGAGGTTTCATTTTACACAGGCTTAAGGGAGAGTCCCGTGGGATGGATTGGCTTGACCCCATAGCAAATGGCTAGTAACTGTCTGGTTGACAGAAAAGGTCATCATCACCTAATCCATCACCTAATCCTTTGACCAGGCAAAGGGAGAGAGAGACTCTGAAGGAGGGAGGGGCATCCCCCAAGTACCTCCCCAGAGGGCCTTTTGGCCAGAGGGTTCCCCAGGAACCTGGAAAAGACAATAGTCTATGGCGCCCTAGAGTACCGTCCGAGCTTACCTGGGCTACTGGGTCAGGCGAGAATTCGTGGTGGATGGAGGGAGGTCAAATTGCAAAAGGCCTCTATCCTGGTGTTGGTTGGTCTCATGAAAAAGAGAGTGTAGAGAAAAGAGGAAGAGAGAGAAAGAGAGAGAGAGAGGGAGGCCAATATTCCTCGGGGTACATGGAAAACCAATAAAGCCCTTACACAGGGCTTGTACCACTCAGGAAGGCATAGGGCATCCTCTCCAGGAGGTCTTGAAAGCCTGGGCAGGAAAGTGAGCTCAGCAGGCTTCCGCGCTCCAAAGAGCTGGCCGTGGAGAACAAGAAGGAACCTCAACCTCCTGGGTTTCGGCACCAAAAAATGTAAGGTAAGGGAGTTAGAGAAGGTGAGGTTCAAGAAAAAAAAAAAAAAAAAATGAGACTGGCACTTTACAGGAACAGATCACCTTTAATGAGGCGAGAAGGGGCAGCAGTTAGATTAGTGGGCTGCTGTGCTAAGTCAAGAAGAGAGTAGGTATACACAGAAAACATATATTTGTGGAGATGCATCATTTTGAGGAGGTCTGATTTTCCCTCATGATCATTTTTGATTAGTTAGATTTCAACAACTGGGTAAGGAATTCCTGAGACCGGCCGGAGACTGGGATTGGCTGGCAGCTGAATGTCATCAATCTTAATGTCCATTCCTTTCTTTGGGGGAGAAAGTTCTTTATTCTATATAGAATAGTGGGGAGGATCTGGAAGGGAGTTTTAACTCCAGGCTATTTTGAGGCGTGTAGCTTTCCTTCAGTAGGTGTGTTGAATGACAGCTTCACGTGAATTACTGAAACTTAAAAGTTGGTAATAGCTTGGGCCATGGGTGGTACAGGGCCAGTTAGTGAAAAGCTTCCACTATAATCAGCTGTGTGTTCATCATATATTCATCACATGTCCCCAGTGTTAGTCCATGATTTATAGTATAAGAAGGGCTTATACTATAAATGGACTGGGCTGCAGTCCAAAGGGTCACAAAGAGTCGAATGTGACTGAGTGACTAAGTCTGATGGACATTTAAAAAAGTAAGTTATTACTATTTCAGAAATGTCTGTGTATTCCTAGGCTATATTGCCCAGCATACAGCATGTTCTTAATAAATGTTGACCAGCACTGAACTAAGATAAATTAATTTTTTGCAGGTCATTTAAAATAACACATCAGAGACTTAAAGGCTCCACTTGCTAATCCATTTTGGTTAAAAAAATCAAATCATGTTCAGTCAGAGAGAGCCAAGGTAACGGTTGTTTTTTGTCTTATGAATAATGATTATCAGTCTATTAAACACCAGTAAGTCTAACCACTGGGTTAAAACAGAATTACTTCAGGGAAACTATGAAACTAACTGCCTGGGGATATCAGTTCTGACTCTATCACTGATGCCACTCATTTCATTGGTTTTGTTTTTCCATTCACAAAGTGGAGCTAGAGATAGTTTACTACTGTGTCTCCTCGAAGGATGACTTGTGCACTTAAATCACGTTTCACATTGCATGACTGGAAAGTAGAACAGAAGGTGCGTGACTAGATTCTTAGCCATTTGGTGGAAGAATATGAAAACTCATGACAGCAGTTTGTCATTTGGTTCCTCTCCGTAGTATATCAGTTAAGAGATTTGCTATAGAGTGAGGGCAATGACTGTGGGGTGCGGGCAGGAGAGGAAGATTTGGTCCTTTCTTCGTCATCCCTCTCTAGAGTCCCCTGACTTCCCTTCAGGAAGTGGAATAGGAAAAAACAAAAAACACTACATTCATCGGTTTCTCTGGGGCAACCACAACTTAGGCAGTAAGCAGGTCACTTGAAACAAGGACAGAGATCGCTATAAAACTGACAGGTACTCTCGCAGACACCACATTAGCACACACAAGACGACTCAGGCACAGAAGGAGTTTCCTGAACAACGCAAGCAACCAGAGCAAAATGACGATGACTGTCCTGTGTGACACGGCCGTGGTGAGTGGTCAGGATCACCCCTGTGTGGGTACAGTTAGCCCTAGGATTTCAGGAGAGCAGATTTCTAAGGAATGAGGCTGGATTGGAGTCTTTGGGGGTTTCATTTCTTTAAAACACACAGCTGACTTTAATACTGACCCTGGTCTGTTGGAGAAAAAGAAAAAGTAGCCAGAAGTTATAGTGGGGTGAAAACCATAGCTCTTTACTAATGGCTTTGGCATGGTTGGCATTAGCTTGTGAAATTCTTGGCATCACAAACTGGACATAGTCTCTGCTTATAGAGTTAAGTTGGCCTTATCTCCCAAGGAAGCTTAGCCAGCCTTTTAGGATCTATATAGATTTATTTTAACCAAGGAAGCTGGGGCCCTGAGAGGGGTGATGATTCTCCCAAGATGACTTGCAGACAAGGAGTGCCCCTGGATGCAGGGAGTGAAACCACCTAGCGATGCACTGGGACAGTTCCTGGGGGAGGGACCTGGTTTCACCACTTACTAAATGTGGGATATGGGATAAGTTACCTAACCTCTCTGTGCATTGTTATTCCTCTGTGACTTATTATCCTCTCATCTTCCTTATGGAGGATTAATTGATGTCATTGAGAATGATAAAACATATACTCTGGAATAGCAGATCTCTGCAGGCATAGTTTCTAGTTAACTTAGCCACTTAATATAATGAACAATAAGGACAGAGAAAGAATTCAGTGAGTATTTTTTTTTCAAATAGAAGTATAATTGATTTGCAATGTTGTATCAGCTTCTGGTATACAGCAAAGTGATTCAGTTAGGGTAGGGTAGTCGCTCAGTCGTGTCCAGATCTTTGCGACCCTATGGACTATAGCCCACCAGGCTCCTCTGTCCAAGGGATTGATTCTCCAGGCCAGAATACTGGAGTGGGTTGCCATTTCCTTCTCCAGGGGGTCTTCCCGACCCAGGGATTGAACTTGGGTCTCCCGCATCACAGGCAGATGCTCTACCCTCTGAGCCACCAGGGAAGCTATGTATAACTGAATAAACAGACCATAATTTCCCTTATGGTTTATTATAGGATACTGAATACAGTTCCATGTGCTATACAGTAGGTCCTTGTTGATTATCTATTGTATATGTAGTAGTGTACATATATTAATCCAAAACTCCTAATTTATCTTTCCCCCACCCCTTTTCTCCTTTGGTAACCATCAGTTTGTTCTGTATGTCTGCAAGTCTGTTTCTGTTTTGCAAATAAGCTCATTTGTATCATATTTTAGATTCCACATATAAGTGATATCATACATTTATCTTTCTCTTTCTGGCTTACTTCACTTAGTGTGATAATCTCTAGGTTCATCCATATTGCTGCAAACGGCATTGTTTCATTCTTTTTTTATCGCTGCATAATAGTCCATTGTATATATGTGTCACATCTCCTTTTTCCATTTGTCTGTTGATGGACACCGAGGTTGCTTCCGTATTTCAGCTATTTTAAACAGTGCCCCTATAAACATTAGGGGGTATGTATCTTTTCAAATTAGAGTATTAAATATTAATACTAGTTATGTGATTATTTTTACCTATGAGTCTCCCACCAACCTAATGAAGCGGATTGGGACTACTTTCTCCATTGTAAAGATTAACAATAGTTCAATGAATTTAAGTGATTTAACATCATCAGATACTGTATGCCCAAGAAAAGGGACATGAATCTAGGTTTATGACTTCAAGTACAACATTCTGCCCTTGAATAGTTTAGAAGCAAGATTTCTGAACTTAAAGTCATTGTGTTTAAACAATTTTTTGGATAGTTTCATGTTCTAAAGCCATGTCTATTTCTGGTTTCTCTGAGGAAATCTGTTGGACTGTCAGCAAGAAACATGACAGGGCAAAGGACATTATAATAGGATTAGAAATTGGAGGTGTAGGCACACAGGACATGCTCAATAGAGAGGCAAGGCAAATCTCGTGGACTAGGAGCTGGCTGGGTTCTGGAGCACATCCCTATGTGGGGGTGAGCACGAATCACAGGTGAGTTAGGAGACAAGCGTTCAGATATTCTCCTGGGGGATTTCACAGTAGAGTAAGTACAGGGTTAAGCTGAGCATGTTGGTGTCCTGACACTGCCCACCTTCTGATGGTGCTTTCTCTTACCTCTGTTTCCTATTAGACAGAGAAGGCGTGATGTCCATTTGCTTGCCTCATAGATGGTGTAGAAGAATTGTTGTCCGACTCTTTTGTGACCCTATTAACTGTAGCCTGATGGCTCCTCTGTCCATGGGGTTTTTACAGGCAAGAATACTGGAGTGGGTTGCCATTTCCTTCTCCAGGGGATCTTCCCCACCCAGGAACAGAACTTGCATCTCCTGCATTGCAGGTGGATTCTTTACCACTGAGCCACTGGGAAAGCCAGCACAGAAGAATCTGAGACTAAAATAATCTGAGCCTCTCAGAGAAGTGCTCTTCTGTGTCTCATTCTTAAGAACCAGCAAGAATTTTATCCAGCCCCTGCTCTGTGTTTCATAACCACTGAAATCTACAGTTTCAGATCATCAGCTTCATGGAGCACACTAGAGTGATTTGCAGATGTCATCTGGTTTCTGATAAAAAACTACATGACCTACAACACTTACACAGTTCTGACATGGGTGTCACATGGCTTAAAATGCCTGGCTCCTCAGTGAGACAAAGCTGAGATGAAACACTGTGGTTGACTCCATGTTGATGACAACAGTAATGAGCTTCAGGGGCTGTGGCAACACTGACCACAGACACCTAGTTCTAGTCCTCAGACTGGCACTAGCAGGCTGGAGAGCATCAGACACAGCTTCTTCACCTGCCTTATTGGGGTAACTAATATGAGCTCTACCTATCCTTCAAGGTAGGTGTGAGAATCTAGAGATTACAGAGATGTGAAAGTGTTTTCTGTAATACTCTAAAGATATAAGCAAATATAATAATGACATTAGAATTATAAGTCACTATTTGGTAATTATTGATAAACCTGGTAACCCCAAGGTACACTTACTCTAAAGCTTCAATAATGAAAATTAGAAATGAGTCAGTGAATACGACACAAAAAATGAAAGAGGAGACACAAAAGAGGGATTTACTCAAGAAATTTAAGGAAGTGATGCTCAAAAAGCTAAGGACCCTCTTTTCCAAGCAGGCTTCCTTTTACTTTTTAAAACTTCACAGTGCTTCCTGGTGAGTTCACCAGGAATTCCCTGGTGATCTAGTGGTTAGGATTCTGGGCATTCACAGCTGTGACCCCTGGTTCAGTCCCTGGTTGGGGAACTGAGGTCCTGCAATACGGGATCATAGTGCTTTGTGTAGATAGAAGGTACAGCGGGGCAAATTCTACATTTTTCCCATCTTTAGGGAAAGGTCAACTAACAGTAGCTCCTATATTGAATACTCTCCACATCCCGACCCTGCTCTTCATGCTTTATATGGATCCTGTCATTTAATCTCCACATTTTCTGGTGGAGGAAACTTAGTTGCAGCTGGTGAGAGTCCTGGAACTAAGTTGTGGACCGAGGACTTCTGATTCCAGAGCTCATGTCCTTTATCATCAGACTCCAGAGATAAGAAAGAGTTGTTGAATGAATGAATGATTACGGGAGACGAAAGTAGACATCTGCTGATTATCTGGAGGCAAATTAGGCCCATTTGGGCTTATCTGGGTCAATCTCACTTTACAGGTTTTTTTTTTTTTTTTAGTATCAGTTACCTTAGTATAGCACTCTCATCATGACCTTTTGGTTTACTCTTGTCATTTCTTGCCTCCAGCATCTGCAAAAGATAAAAAATGAAGGCCATTTAAACCAACACTTCTAGGCACCTTCCCAACCTTAACTCACGGAAGGTGTGAGTCTGACCAACACGGAGCCCCGAGGATGAAGGCAACTCACTTTCATTATGTTGAGTGTCATTGATGAGCCTTGTCCATTCCCAGTGAGGGTCGGTGGTCACCGTGGGGTTCTGACAAAGGGAAGCTGCAGAAATTTTTAGCTCTTTGATTTTAGTTAGATTTTCACAGAGCTATCTTTGTGCATTCCTGTAATACCAGATAAACCAATGTTTCAAAGTAAGTATAAAAAGTAAATGTTCTGGAGCTAAAGAGAAGTGTGTTGATTTCTCTGTTGTATGTCCTTAATGCCCCTGCTTCCTTCAGGCAGTGTGGATCATGGGAACTCTGTTATATTTGGTTTTGCACGGTGTTTTTCTTAATGCATTGAGTTTAACTACGTTGGTAATTTAAATGAATTGTTTTGTTCATTCACTCGTCTACCAGCTCTTTCATTCATCCAGAAAGTATTTTGAAACACCTGTTCTATGACATATTCTCCTGCAGGAACTTACCATTTAGTAGGTGAAGATGTGTATGAACATAAATACTAGATATCCAGACAATAGAGAAGGGCTGCTTGAATGCTAGATGGTAAAAGCTTTATCATTTGAGGGCAATTAACATACTTCTAATTGAACTACTTTTGGGACAGTTCCTGGAGGAGACCACTTCTGAGTGGGTCCTTGATGGAAGGGGGAGATTTAGATGGATGGGGGTAGGGGGGCAGGAATGGCTGGGACAAAGGGTTTTGTGGAGGATTCATGGATGTGAGGTTGGAAATTAAGAGCTATCATTTCTTAAGCCCCTATTTTTTATTATAAGTGCATTACAAAGAACATTTTATTTAATCCTGTGAATATTATTATAAAGCAAGTGTTATGCTCTGGTGGGAAAGAAGAGAAAGCAGAGGCTCGGTGAGACTCAGGATTTAAACCCAATCTCAGATCCTGATATCCTCATGTCTCCCTGTTCAAAAGCTCTCGAACTGTGGAGGGTGCATTCACCAGGCCAAACAGTTTAGTTCTCAGGTTGGTACCCTGGAATCTTCATGTCTGATTGTTCATTGCCAGGAGACGATCTGAAGTTCAGAGAGGAGCCCTGATCCTGTCCCAGGGATGCTGAGTTCAGCTGAAGCATGACCTGTCTCTTGTCAGCAAGTGACCCTAGAGTCCCTAACCAACCTCATTCTCATCTTCTTCCAGGTCAAGTTCCTGCTGCTGTTGACATTGTGGCTCACCCTCCTGGGGGAGGCTGCAGCTCAGAAACCGCCCAGATCTGGGGATTCTGGCCTCTGCCCCACTCTGGAGGACCACATTGTGAGGGTTGACATCCGTATCCGCAGGCGGAACCAGGGAGTTTTCTTCTCACGCAACTTGCAGAACCGCTCCATCTCCCCTTGGGATTACAAGTATGTGCCAAGGAGACTGATCTCCATATTCTTAGGGGAAACATGTTAATTTATTCTAACCATACAGTAAATAAGTTCAAAAATACAGAAAAAAATAATAGTCCTTACATTGACTCTTAAAAGCAGAGATCCCACTTTCCCTGGGAGCGCCCCTTTTCTTGCTACTTTGGGCTAAGTCCTCCTATGTGCTCAAAAGCCTGTTTTGCTTCCAACCTCTCCTGATGCTTTGCCTTTTTCTGCTTCATGCAGCCCTGGGTTTGAAACTGAGAAACTTTTTTTGTGTGTTGGAAGAGAGGGCTCTTTAAAGCAGCCCACATAATGGTCTCTGCGTGGGGATAAGGGGGAGTGGACCAGAAAAGTCAGTTCAGAGAAAGCCACTCAGATTGGATTTCCGTCTTCAAGGAGTGGAGAGGGCAGAGTGGAGGAGAAAGGCCAGTGGGGAAGGAAGATTCTAGGTGGGGATGTTCAGGGTACAAACCTGGGATTTTGTCTTACACAGAGATTCTTGGAGTACCAAGCATTCATTTAGATGCTCTAAATATAAGTATGAAAACAGAGTCTGGGGACTATTAGAAGTGTTTCTGGGGCTGCCTGCATATATTTACTTTCCTCCGGAAGGGAGTATGTACCGTGGCTAGTCGGCTGGATTGGCCTTTATGCCTCCTGGCAAGGAGAGAGAAATTGAGGGAGAAATTGAAAGAAGGCATTGGATTCACAACCCCCAGGGCTTTGGTTTTCTTTCCCAAGCAGCAGGCTTTGGAGACTGTGTACTGGGGGACCTTCAAGTGATGTTCAATCTCTAACCAAAGGATGAAAGATGGCTCTCATAATAAAAATGTAAAAAAAAGGAACTAAAAGATCCAATATTTATGGATGCCAACGTTTCATATTCTTATTCATTTGTTATCATGGAGTGTTGGCAACAACCACAAGGGAGAGGAATATGAGAATCTCCATTTTATAGTTGAGGGAACATAGACTTAGGGAGTTAAGCACCCCGCCCGGGGCGGCACCTGACTCCAGGCTGTCTGTTCGTGCCTGCGCTGCGGCCCCGTGTTACCCAGCATCGCCTTCCTGCAGGTGGGCGCCCAGTGCCGCGGGGCCCCCATCCTTTGTGCATCTTTCCCGCCAGATCTCACCATCCGCTTCTCCCTGCTCTTCCTGCAGCATCACCCGGGACGCCAACCGGTTCCCCTCTGAGATCGCGGAGGCCCAGTGCAGACACATGGGCTGCATCAACGCGGAGGGACAGGAAGACAGGACCCTGAACTCCGTCCCCATCCAGCAGGAGTTTCTGGTCCTCCGGAGGAAGCAAAACGGCTGTCCTGGCTTGTTCCAACTGGAGAAGGTGCTGGTGACCGTGGGCTGCACCTGCGTCACCCCCATGGTCCGCCACCTGCATGACCCGATGGCAGATCAGGTGGCAGATCAGCTCAGCTGAAGAAGCTGTGGAAACGCCCCTCCTTAGCCAGAACTCTGTCATGAGTCCTACATGGTTCCCATTTCTCTTCACTTCCCAGATCTGTTCATAATATCTGCACGGGATTCTCCAGGTTTTGTATTAGATAGAGTCATTTTCTGGGGCTTCAGCATCTTTATATGGTCCTGAGATGTTCCAATGACCCAACCCCCTAAAAATAGATGGAGGACAATGCAGGTCCCATTCTGCTTATGTGCTATGATGACCATCTCCCTGGTCATGAAGTCAGTGGGTGGGGGCTCTGCTAGCAAAACTGACTTCTGGGTCACAAGTGCAACAGATACATAACCACCATGTAAGAGAGTGTGGGAGGGGCTGTACAGGATGGGGTGGGTGGAAAGGGTGGGGCTAAGGGCCTAGCACATGTTTATTAAAATTGCTAAATACAGATGAGGTTGGCCTGATATTTATACTTGTAAGGAAACTCTCCAGGTATTTATGATGTATTGACTATATAAAATTCTGGGAGAAAAATTAATATATCAAGGGCTAATATAATAAACTGTTAATGGTTGAAAGACACTTGAAATCTTTGTGTTCTGTCTCAGCTTGTATTCACAAACCTTGTGAACCTGAAGATTATGAAATTCTATATAGCTGTCATTTATTTTTCATGTTTCATCAGAGTGCTAGTGTCAGAATTACTCTTATTATTTGTGAATGATTTTGGTAATGTTAGTTTTTTTCCCCCTCCAGCTTGATTGAGATATAACTGATAAGTAACATGGTGTAAATTTCAGTTGTACAGTGTAATGATTTGATACGTGTATGTATGGAGAAATGAGAACCACAATAAGGTTTGTTAACATCTCCATCCCTTCACCTAGGTATTTTTTTGTGTGTGTGGGGGTGTGGTGGGAACATTTAAGATGTACTTTCTCAGCAAATTTCAAGAATATGATATTCTTATTAATAAGTATAGTCATCAGGCAGTACATTCAATCCTCAGAATTTATTAATCTCATAACTGAAAATGTGTTTCTTTCATCCAAAATCTGCCCATTCCCCCTATCCTCTGCCCTTGGCAACCGTCAGTCTTCTCTCTGTTTTTCCATGCCTTGGAGAGTTACTCTATTATTAATGATTCTTGGGGGTTACAAGGAAAGTTAAGGAAAAATGTGCAAACAGAGCTCACATTCCCTGGTAACTCTTTACTGCTCCATCTTCCTGTCTGTATTATTTTACAAAGTGAACATCTGTTGGCCACTGTGGTAGCCACTGAAGACACGAAGAAAAGTAAGAAATACACATGGTGGGTGGGCAGCCAACCGTCTTGGTAGCAGCCGCCTGCAGAGCCCCTGGTCACGAGAGCCATGGTGGTCACTGCATCTGGGGTCACTGGTGATCTTTCAAGCATCTCTTATGCTTCTTGAGGACACAAAGTTCCCAAGATTCTGGTCTCCCTACTGCTCTGAGGCTCACTGGTCCCTCTCTTGCCCAGATACACCACATTTCTTCCTTCACTGAAACACACCAGCTGCTCAGGGCACATCTGCATTCTGCTGCCTTCCAGAGAGGAGATAGGACATCAGTTCTCACTCCTACCTGCAACTTGGTCTGAGGATGGGCAGAGGCATTTTTCACTCTTTAGTGGGGGCAATTTTTACTTAGTCTGTAGGTGGGGGTGGGGCTGGAGTCACTGGTAAGTGGGTTCTTTTTGCTCCTGAGTCTTCTACTGCTACTGCTAAGTCACTTCAGTCATGTCCGACTCTGTGCGACCCCATAGATGGCAGCCCACCAGGCTCCCCCATCCCTGGGATTCTCCAGGCAAGAATACTGGAGTGGGTTGCCATTTTCTTCTCCAATGCATGAAAGTGAAAAGTGAAAGTGAAGTCGCTTAGTCATGTCTGACTCTTAGCGACCCCATGGACTGCAGCCTACCAGGCTCCTCCATCCATGGGATTTCCCAGGCAAGAGTACTGGAGTGGGGTGCCATTGCCTTCTCCCCTGAGTCTTCTACTTATGGTATAAACATTGATGTTCGTACTTAAAGTGCTCAGCCTCTTGGAATTTAAAAGAATATTTTCTCTCATAGCTATCAGCTTCATAAATTTGCTGTGAATCCCACAAGTCCATATAGGTGCTCTTACCTGTGCAATGAACTTTTCTCTGTTCATTTTGGCAGTAATAGCCCTACCCTGAGGGTAGTACATTCAGAAATCTTCCAACTGAGTGGTGAGAGAAGTATAGAGGTGAAGGACATTGAGGAAAAAAGTACACCCCTGTGTGTATTAAGATATTATCTCATTACCCATGGTCACATGTAATTTCAAAACAATGTGCCAAGTACTATGATCAAAGTCTGAAATTTAGAGAAGACACACAGGATGATAGCTCATCAGGACATTCCAGAAAGGCAATGACTTTTGCACTGGGATGATTGAGTTGCTCTAGAGGAAAATGAGGCTTCCCTGGTGGCTCAGATGGTGAAGAATCTGCTCACAATAAGGGAGACCCAGATTTGATCCCTGGGTCAGGTAGATCCCCTGGATAAGGGAATGGCAACCCACTCCAGTATTCTTGCCTGGAGAATTCCATGGACAGAGGAGCCTGACAGGCTACAGTCCATGGGGTCACAATGAATCAGACGTGACTGAGTAACTAACAGTTACTTACTTAGAGGAAAATGAGAGAAGGGCAATCCTAGCAAAGGGAACAGTATAAACAAAAGCACTGAGGCTCAAAGAAGCTTTGTGTACTAGGGGAACGGCATATGCCTGGGATAATGTGGGAGCACCCAGTGGGGTGCTGTGCTGCGCTTAGTCAGTTGTGTCCAACTCTTTGCAACCCCATGGACTGTAGGACGCCAGGCTCCTCTGTCCATGGGGATTCTCCAAGCAAGAATACTAGAGTGAGTTTCCATGCCCTCCTCCAGGGGATCTTCCAAACGCAGGGACTGAACCCAGGTATCCCACATTGCGGGCAGGATCTTTACCATCTGAGCCACCAGGAAAGCCCACACAGTGGGGGATACGTATAGTTCTTAAAAGAATGATTGAGTGAATGAATGAGTGAATGAACGTGGCAGTAGGTGGACAGTAGCACAAGGCCCACGTGTGGATGCTGTTGTATGCTTTATTACAGATGTGGAAAAGAGCGCAGCTGCTATTTCATAGAATTTTGGTGGCAAGCGTATAAAAGGGGTGGAAACTGGAAGGTCGGTAAGACAGTCAGAGAGAAGGCAATTTCTTCTGTGGTAAACTCACAAAGTTAGAGCTGGAGGGGCCCCTGTAGATCACCTGTCAACCTTTCTCATTTGCTAATGAGGCCCAGAGGAATTAGATGACTTGCTCAAGCTCAGTCACTTGGGTAATTAGTGACAGAAACAGGTTCACTGGCTTAAAGTTCGTGACTTTTCATGTTGGTTCTATAGCATTTTCAACAAGGACCCATTGCAGTCATTGGAGAAGGCAATGGCACCCCACTCCAGTACTCTTGCCTGGAAAATCCCATGGATGGAGGAGCCTGGTAGGCTGCAGTCCATGGGGTCGCTAAGAGTCGGACACGACTGAGCGACTTCACTTTCACTTTTCACTTTCATGCATTGGAGAAAGAAATGGCAACCCACTCCAGTGTTCTTGCCTGGAGAGTCCCAGGGACGGGGGAGCCTGGTGGGCTGCCGTCTGTGGGGTCGCACAGAGTCGGACACGACTGCAGCGACTTAGCAGCAGCAGCAGCAGCAGTCATTTCTCTGTGGCCTTAGGCTGGCTCTGGGAACCGGGACTGAAGGACCTCCCCAGCCCACATTTCCAAGTACATTGTACATGGTGTCCCCTGGAGGCTCGGCCCTGAGTTACAGCGTCCCTCCACGACTTGCAGATCCTCCCCTCCTCACAAGGTGGCGCACTGCACCATTTTGTCTCCAACTTCCCTAGCATAGGCCCCCAGGGAATGATGGCTCCCTGTCTTCCCCTAGTAGCCGCCTGTGACTCTCCTGAGCTCCGCAACTCTGCACCCAAGTATCTGGGACTCGGAGGTGTTTTCTTTTGCCTGTAGGAGAAATAGTCAAGTTGAGTGGTCCTGGTGTCCAAACCAACCGCTAGTATAGTGTGTGGAGAGAGGAAATTTTCTTTCCACGTGGAAACTTGAAAGCACATAGCCTTATCTTTTGGTATCCACTTCATACATACGAAGACTTGGCTGAGTGGAAAAACACATTCTCATTTCTCTCTTTTCCTCTCTCCTCCTCCCCAAACTTGAATAAAATCATCTATACTTAGGAGGTGGCATAAGGAGAAACAGTTATGAAATTGGTTTGGTTTTCTTTTTTTTTTTTCCAAGAGAGGTAGAAATTTCATTTGATGTTTAGAAAGCTCTTGACTTTGAATCTTGATTCTACTTTTTGGTTGTACAAATGTAGGTAAATTAGTCCTTCTGAGACAGTTCCTCACATGTTAAGTGGAGAATAATAACTGTTTTAAAGAGTGAAAGTGAAGTCGCTCAGTCGTGTCCGACTCTTTGCAACCCCATGGACTGTAGCCTACCAAGCTCCTCCATCCATGGGATTCTCCAGGCAAGAATACTGGAGTGGATTGCCATTTAGTGTAATGTAATTGAAACAAAAAGTATAAAAGACAGTTGAGCACCCAGGAAATGGTGGGCACCTAGTTACTGTCATTATACCAAGAGGCACAGAACTTATGTTTCCCGTTTTGCTTGGCCCCAGGAAAGGAAACTCATGTGGCAACCCACTCCCATATTCTTGCTGGGAGAATCCCATGGACCGAGGTGCCTGGCAGGCTACAGTCCATGGGGTCACACAGAGTTGGACATGATTGAAATGACTTAGAATGCACACACACTACATTTCTAGTACTTATTTATCTTATAACTGTAAGTTTGTACATTTTGACCCTCTTCATCCAATTTTCCTTTCTCTCACTCCTTGCCTCTGGTAACCACAAATCTGATCCTTTCTCTATGGAGGAAGCTATAGATTTAATTCATTAATAAAATTCCCTTGGGGCCAAAATGTTCACTGTAGCCTACATTGGGCAAGTTACTTAATTTCTCTGAGCCTCAGTTTCCTCAACTGTAAAATGAGGATGATCATAATAGTTGCCTCATAGGATTGTGGTGCAGATTAAATGAAATAATAAATATAAAGCAGCTTCCTGTTCTGACTAGCTGTTACTAGTCTTACTTACAACCCCCTTATGCAAGGGCTGTGAATCAGTGCTCCCACCTTTTAATTCTGGTTTTTCAAAGTCAAGTAAATCAATGCACCAGGCAAAGATGGGTTTATGAGTTGTTCAGAGTTGTGGCTGTTGCAAAACTCAGAGACTTCCTACTCCACTGGCTTACTTCTGTGGTTTCCTTACATGTGTCTGTAGGTGACACACCACAGCCCTTTGCATGGCCTGAAGGCAAGGACCAGACCTTGTTTGTGGTGGGGACAACACCAGAACCCATGTAACCATTTCCCACAACCCACATTCTCATGATTCTGACAGAAACCAGATCTGGGAGGCATCGCTCTGGATGGACTGCCTGTGCTGAAGCTGGGGTGGGGTCTGAGAGTGACAGGCCTCCCCGGAAGGGACACACCACTCACGGAAAATTCTGAAAATACTAATCCATCAGGCTAGAGTTTCTCAGAGCCCTGGGCATCTGCTTATTCTGCATTCCTGGGCTTTTCAATATCTGTGAGAAAAAAATACCCTGATTTCCCACAGACCACTTGTCAAACTCCTGATTGCCTTCTGCGGTCATCTCAAACCTCAAGTGAGATCCATTAAGAAAGTCACTCGCTTTTGACTGCATCTGCGTATAGGATGGCAAACTTCTGGTTACTGTATTTGAAAACATGTAGACGTAGAATTAAGTATAAAAGAAAACAACTCTTTTCTTTTTCTGTGTTGCTTAGCTTTGTGAAATCCACTAAGTACTATGATCTGGGTTTGAGAATTTAGATAAATTGAAGTTCTTGTCATCTGAGAATGACTTTTACTGGGTGCAGTTACCGTATGGAGGTTTCTCAAAAAACTAAAAATGGAGCTACAGTATGACCCAACAATTGCACTCCTGGGGATATATCTGAAAAAAACCAAAACACTAACGTTAACCTGCAGCTCAGTGTTCAGAGCAGCATTATTTATAATAGCCAAGATATGGAGGCAACCTAAGTGCCCATCAACAGATGAATGGATGAAGAAGATGTGGTGTATATTTTGTTGTTGTGTAGTCCCTAAGTTATGTCTGACTTTTTTGTGACCCCATGGACTATAGCCCACCATGGGATTTCCCAGGCAAGAATATTGGAGTGGGTAGTCTTTCCCTTCTCCAGGGGATCTTCCCAATCCAGGGATCAAGACTGTATCTCCTGCATTGGCAGACAGATTCTTTACCACTGAGCCACCAGTATATATAGATACTACGGTTGACGGTCCCAGGGCACTCCCAGTTGACAGCCACATGAGGGAGCTATCTTGCTCACTCTAGCCAACCGAGTTATTTAAAGGACCGTAAGGGGAAACAGTGGAAACAGTGTCAGACTTTATTTTTCTGGGCTCCAAAATCACTACAGATGGTGACTGCAGCCATGAAATTAAAAGACGCTTACTCCTTGGAAGGAAAGTTATGACCAACCTAGATAGCATATTCAAAAGCAGAGACATCACTTTGCCATAAAAGGTCCGTCTAGTCAAGGCTATGGTTTTTCCAGTGGTCATGTATGGATGTGAGAATTGGACTGTGAAGAAGGCTGAGCGCCGAAGAATTGATGCTTTTGAACTGTGGTGTTGGAGAAGACTCTTGAGAGTCCCTTGGACTGCAAGGAGATCCAACCAGTCCATTCTGAAGGAGATCAGCCCTGGGATTTCTTTGGAAGGAATGATGCTAAAGCTGAAACTCCAGTACTTTGGCCACCTGATGCGAAGAGTTGACTCATTGGAAAAGACTCTGATGCTGGGAGGGATTGGGGGCAGGAGGAGAAGGGGACGACAGAGGATGAGATGGCTGGATGGCATCACTGACTCGATGGACATGAGTCTCATTGAACTCCAGGAGTTGGTGAGGGACAGGGAGGCCTGGCGTGCTGGGATTCATGGGGTCGCAAAGAGTCGGACACGACTGAGCGACTGATCTGATCTGATCTGAAGGGTGACTTTAACTCAGATGACCATTATATCTACTACTGCGGGCAGGAATCCCTCAGAAGAAATGGAGTGGCCATCATGGTCAACAAAAGAGTCCGAAATGCAATACTTGGATGCAATCTCAAAAACGACAGAATGATCTCTGTTTGTTTCCAAGGCAAACCATTCAATATCACAGTAATCCAAGTCTATGCCCCAACCAGTAATGCTGAAGAAGCTGAAGTTGAACGGTTCTATGTAGATCTACAAGATCTTTTAGAACTAACACCCAAAAAACATGTCCTTTTCATTATAGGGGACTGGAATGCAAAAGTAGGAAGTCAAGAAACACCTGGAGTAACAGGCAAATTTGGCCTTGGAATACGGAATGAAGCAGAGCAAAGACTAACAGAGTTTTGCCAAGAAAATGCACTGGTCATAACAAACACCCTCTTCCAACAATACAAGAGAAGACTCTGTACATGGACATCACCAGATGGTCAACACCGAAATCAGATTGATTATATTCGTTGCAGCCAAAGATGGAGAAACTCTATACAGTCAACAAAAACAAGACCAGGAGCTGACTGTGGCTCAGATCATGAACTCCTTATTGCCAAATTCAGACTTAAATTGAAGAAAGTAGTGAAAACCACTAGACCATTCAGGTATGACCTAAATCAAATCCCTTATGATTATACAGTGGAAGTGAGAAATAGATTTAAGGGCTTAGATCAGTGCCTGATGAACTATGGAATGAGGTTCGTGACATTGTACAGGAGACAGGGATCAAGACCATCCCCATGGAAAAGAAATGCAAAAACGCAAAATGGCTGTTTGGGGAGGCCTTACAAATAGCTGTGAAAAGAAGAGAAGCAAAAAGCAAAGGAGAAAAGGAAAGATATAAACATCTGAATGCAGAGTTCCAAAGAATAGCAAGAAGAGATAAGAAAGCCTTTCTCAGTGATCAATGCAAAGAAATAGAGGAAAACAACAGAATGGGAAAGACTGGAGAGCTCTTCAAGAAAATTAGAGATACCAAAGGAACATTTCATGCAAAGATGGGCTCGATAAAGGACAGAAATGGTATGGACCTAACAGAAGCAGAAGATATTAAGAAGAGGTGACAAGAATACACAGAAGAACTGTACAAAAAAGATCTTCACGACCCAGATAATCACGATGGTGTGATCACTGACCTAGAGCCAGACATCCTGGAATGTGAAGTCAAGTGGGCCTTAGAAAGCATCACTACAAACAAAGCTAGTGGAGGTGATGAAATTCCAGTTGAGCTATTTCAAATCCTGAAAGATGATGCTGTGAAGGTGCTGCACTCAACATGCCAGCAAATTTGGAAAACTCAGCAGTGGCCACAGGACTGGAAAAGGTCAGTTTTCATTCCAATCCCAAAGAAAGGCAATGCCAAAGAATGCTCAAACTACCGCACAATTGCGCTCATCTCACATGCTAGTAAAGTAACGCTCAAAATTCTCCAAGCCAGGCTTCAGCAATACGTGAACCGTGAACTTACAGATGTTCAAGCTGGTTTTAGAAAATGCAGAGGAACCAGAGATCAAATTGCCAACATCTGCTGGATCATGGAAAAAGCAAGAGAGTTCCAGAAAAACATCTATTTCTGCTTTATTGACTATGCCAAAGCCTTTGACTGTGTGTATCACAATAAACTGTGGAAAATTCTGAAAGAGATGGGAATACCAGACCACCTGACCTGCCTCTTGAGAAATCTGTGTGTAGGTCAGGAAGCAACAGTTAGAACTGGACATGGAACAACAGACTGGTTCCAAATAGGAAAAGGAGTATGTCAAGGCTGTATATTGTCACCCTGTTTATTTAACTTATATGCAGAGTACATCATGAGAAACACTGGGCTGGAAGAAAGACAAGCTGGAATCAAGATTGCCGGGACAAATATCAATAACCTCAGATATGCAGATGACACCACCCTTATGGCAGAAAGTGAAGAGGAACTCAAAAGCCTCTTGATGAAAGTGAAAGTGGAGAGTGAAAAAGTTGGCTTAAAGCTCAACATTCAGAAAACAAAGATCATGGCATCCGGTTCCATCATTTCATGGCAAATAGATGGGAAAACAGGGGAAACAGTGTCAGACTTTATTTTTCTGGGCTCCAAAATCACTACAGATGGTGACTGCAGCCATGAAATTAAAAGACACTTACTCCTTGGAAGGAAAGTTATGACCAACCTAGATAGCATATTCAAAAGCAGAGACACTACTTTGCCAACAAAGGTTCGTCTAGTCAAGGCTCTGGTTTTTCCTGTGGTCATGTATGGATGTGAGAGTTGGACTGTGAAGAAGGCTGAGTGCTGAAGAATTGATGCTTTTGAAGTGTGGTGTTGGAGAAGACTCTTGAGAGTCCCTTGGACTGCAAGGAGATCCAACCAGTCCATTCTGAAGGAGATCAGCCCTGGGATTTCTTTGGAGGGAATGATACTGAAGCTGAAACTCCAGTACTTTGGCCACCTGATGCGAAGAGTTGACTCATTGGAAAAGACTCTGATGCTGGGAGGGATTGGGGGCAGGAGGAGATGAGGACGACAGAGGATAAGATGGCTGGATGGCATCACTGACTCGATAGACGTTGAGTCTGAGTGAACTCCGGGAGTGTGTGATGGACAGGGAGGCCTAGCGTGCTGGGATTCATGGGGTTGCAAAGAGTTGGACACGACTGAGCAACTGAACTGAACTGAACTGAACTGAGTCCCAGCCAGGACTTCCCTGGTGGCTCAGATGGTAAAGCGTCTGCCTACCATGTGGGAGACCGGGTTCAATCCCTGGGTCTGGAAGACCTCCTGAAGAAGGGAATGGCAACCCACTCCAGTATTCTTTCCCCCCCGCCCAAAAAGGGGCTCAAAGAAATATTTAGACTAGATTCCCTCGTGGCTCAGACCGTAAAGTGTCTGCCTACAATGCGGGAGACCCGGGTTCAATCCCTAGGTCAGGAAGATCCCCTGGAGAAGGAAATGGCAACCCACTCCAGTATTCTTGCCTGGGAAATCCCATGGACAAGCAGCCTGGTAGGCTACAGTCCATAGGATTGCAAAGAGTCGGACACGACTGAGTGACTTGTCAATGTCAAGTCCAGCCAGTATTTGAAGGCACCTCATGAGAAGGACCAGCTACATGGTTTGTGGAGCCCAGTAACAAATTAAAGTGTACAACTTCTGGTTAAAAAATTAAGACTGTTAAGCAGAGAATAAAACCAAGCATGGCGCCTATTTAAGCTGAGGCTCCTATGTGACTGTACAGAAGGAAATCATCCTGCTCATGATATCCCAAGAGAAAATTACCCATTTGAGCCCTTCTTAAAGTTTTGTGATTGAAATGAAATGGTTGTTTAATTTTTTCCAGTTTTGTTGAGATATAGTTGGCATATAATATTGTATGGGTTTAAGGTATACAACACAATGATTTGGCATATGTGTACACTGTGAAATTGAATCTATTCTATGTAATGAAGCCTCTGTAAAGACCCTAAAGAACTAGCTTCAGAGAACTTCTGGGCTGGTGAACAGGTGAAAATTTGGGGAGAGTGATGAGCCTAGAGAGGGCTGGAAGTTCTGCAACCTTTGCATATTCCTTGGCCTACATATCTCTTCCATTTGGCTGTTTCTGAGTTACTTTTTTTTTTTCAAATAATAAGCTGGGAATCCAGTAAGCCAAATGTTTCTCTGAGTTCTGTGAGCTACTCTGTCAAATTAATCAAACTGTACAAGGGGGTCATGGGAACTTCCAATCTGTATCAAGTTGGCCAGAAACACAAGTACCAACCTGGGCTTGTGATGGCCACCTAAAGTGGGGGTTTGGTGGAATCCTGTAGGACTGAACCCTTGCCTTGTGGAATATACCACTATCTTGGAGTAGGTGGTGTCAGGATTGAGTTGAATTACACGACACCCAGCTTGTGTCTGAGAACTACTAAATACATATATGGAGGAAACTCCCACTCCCAGACGGTGCAACTGGGGTTCAGGAACACACAATAAGGTTCTTTACCCATTTTTAAATTGGATTTTTTTGTTACTAAGTTGTATGAGTTTCTTATATATTTTGGATATTAACCCCTTATCACACAAGTGATTTGAAAATATTTTCTCCCATTCCAGAAGTTGCTTTTTAATTCTGTTGATTGTTTCTTTTATTGTGCAGAAGCTTTTTTAGTTTGATGTAGTCCCACTTATTGTTTATTTTTGCTTTTGTTGCTTGTGTTTTAGGTGTCATACCTAAAAGTTCATTGCCAAAATCAATGTCAAGGAGTTTTTTTTACCTGTTTTCTTTTAGGAGTTTAATGATTTCAGGTTTTAAATTTAAATCTTTTTTAAAAAAATATAATGCATTTAAGCTTTAATCTATTTTAGGATAATTTTTATGAGTAACTCCTATAAGACAGGAGTCCAGTTTCCTTCTTTTGAATGTGAATATCCAAATTTCCCAGCAACATATATTGAAGGGACTGTCTTTTCTTCATTTAGTATATTCTTAGCTCTTTTATCAATTACTTTATCATAAGTGCATGGAGTTTATTTAGGGCTTTTGATTCTATTCCATTGGTCTATATGCCTATTATGTCTATACTATACTATCTTGATTACTATGGCTTCATAATATAGCTTAACATCAGCAGGTGTGATGCCTTCAGTTTTGCTCTTCTTTCTCAATATTTCTTTGACTATTTTATGTCTTTTATGGTTCTAAATGAATTTTAGGATTCTGCTTTATATTTATATAAAAATTCCATTGTAATCTTGATGTGTAGTACATTAAAACTATAGATGGCTTTGGGTAGTATGGAAATGTTAACAATATTAATTCTTCCAATCTATGAACATAAGATATTATTTTATTTATTTGTGTTTTCTCTAATTTCTTTCATCATTGTCTCATAGCTTTCAGTAACAGATCTTATACCTCTTTGGCCAAATTTATTTCTAAGTCTTTTATTGTTTTTGATGCTGTTGTAAATGAGATTGCTTCTTTATTTCTTTTTCAGATAATTCATTGTTCGTGTATAAAGATGCTACTAATTTCCTCATGTTAATTGTATCCTGCAGTCTTACTGAAGTTGTTGATTAGATTGCATGGTTATTCATGAGTCTTTAGGCCTTTCTCTAAAAAAAGTCATGTCATCTGAAAACAAAGATAATTTTATTTCTTCCTTTCCAATTTGAATGCCCTCTATTTCTTTTTCTTACATGATCACTCAGACTAGGTCTTTTGATAGTATGTTGAATGGAAGTGAAGAGAGTGAGAACCCTTGTCTTGTTCCTGATCTTAGAGGAAAAGCTCTCAACCCCTCATCATTGCATGTAATGTTAGCTCTGAACTTAAAATAGTTGCTTTATACCAGGAAATTTGAGGGATAATTTCCTACATGGCCATAGTAATCAAGTCAGGCCCCAAGAACCATTATTTCAGATTGCAATAGCCCAGCATTGTTACACTTTCTAAATGTTCATTCAGCCTTAAATTTGTGAGTCTAGGCAACCTGAGCTATGCCTAATTCAAGTCTATCTTTTGTTCTGTCTTCCAGCAGGAGTTAAAAATTGTGCCTTTATATCTTTGCAGCATTTTTGGCCATCTCAACAAGTGCTAATTGAAATCTCATAAATACAGATCTGTTTATTAAAAAACAACAGGGTACAGCAATACAGAATACTGATAAGATTTTTTTGCAAAGGACATAGTCTGCAGAAATGGAGCTCTGACTATGGTATAAATGACCTAACCACCTTTTACAGAAAGCAATTTAATCCCCAGAAACTATAATTCCTAAGTTGCTTTCTTTTATATTTGCATAATTAAATGACCCAACTGTTTGCATTTCTCAGAAAAAAAAAATTGGCAGTTTCAAGATACATCTAGTACAAAACAAAAAATTTGCTTGCCTCTTAAAAATAAATTCTCAAATTCTCTACTATTTGCTCTAAGATTTCAAAGATTTTAAGGCACTCTTACTGAACAAAAATGATTCTATACCTCATAGTTTATTCTGAAGTCTAAAAGCTGAATTTCTGGTTTCATTTATTCTCCGGAACTCTATATTCACAAGCATTTCTATGCTCCTAGAATATCGTGATCATTGATATTCATAGTGTGGAAAAACTTAGATATTGTTTTCTAAATAATCAAGATAATCTTATATTCAGTTGTAGGGTGCTGTAGGATGTGTCTAATTGTTTTCTTCTTTGAAACTCTTTCTTGCATGAAATAGTAGGTTGAATAATGGCCCCAAAGATACTCATGCTCAAATCCCTGGAATGTGTGAATGTTACCTTAAATGGCAAAAGAGACTTTGTAGATTTGATCATACTAAGGTGGTTGAGATGGGGACATTCTCTTGGATTGTTGTGGTGGACTGTAAATGTAATCTCAGATGTCCTTATAAGAGGGAGGCAGAGGGAGATTTGAGGACTAAATACGATGTGATGTGATGACATGACTGATAAAACAGATTGGAGTGATGTGCTTTGAAGATGAAGGAAGGGACCACAATTGAGGGATGCAGCTCTGGAAGCTGCAAATGGCAAAGAAACTGTTCTCCCCTAGAGCCTCTGGAGGGAACACAGCCCTGCTGACACCTTGGCTTTGACCCAGTGAACTTGTAAGAGAATAAATGTGTGCTCTTTTCAGCCATCAAGCATGTAGTAAATTGTTATAGCAATGATAGGAAACGAATTGAATCTTCATTTTCTTTGTTGCATGCCTAAGTTTTCATCAACGTGGATGTTTGATTAGCCTAATTAAGAATTATATTTCCAGGCTGGGAGAACATTATTGATTATAGTCCACTGGTGGCTCAGACAGTTAAGAATGTGCCCACAATGCAGGAGTCCTGGGTTCGATCCCTGGGTAGGGAAGATCCCCTGGAGAAAGGACTGGCAATCCACTCACTCCAGTATTCTTGCCTGGAGAATTCCATGGACAGAAGGGCCTGGTGAGCTACAGTCCATGGGGTCGCAAAGGGTCGGACGCAACTGGGTGACTAACACACACACGGTCTACCCATTTCTAATCTCCTGGTGAATGTTCATGCCTCAGAGCAGTAATGGAGGTTCAAGTGTTGAGACCTCTTTTTAGTGTATTCTGGACAGTTTGCTTTATCCAGGGGCCAGTTCTATTGAACCATGCCTTTGGTGAGAGCAGAAGGTAGAGGCTGGGAAATGGCTCTGACTCACCCATGTGGGGGTCTGAAAGGATGCAGAGGGATGCTGTTTCAGTTTGACTGCTGAGCTCTGTGTGGGAGACGCACGAAGAGCATTCTGGGGGCTGAAGTTGGCTTCTCAGTGTCTGACTGAAACAGGCAACTACTTACAGTAACCTCAGGGGAAGGAAGTCAGTGTTGGTAGGGTGCTCCTTCCACGAACTTGAACTCGACCTACATTTTCAGCCTCCCAAATGACCTTCATTCTACTTGTAGCCTTTCAAGGTTAAACACATAAAAGTAAACAGTGCATGACAATCACATTTAACATAAGGATTCTTTGAAATCCTTTGGCTTCTCCCAACTCTTTGAATTTGCTGGGTTAAAGGGCGATAAGGCAATGTGGTAAGGTAGATGGCTATTAGTCTTTTTTGGGAGACTGTTTTGCAGGAAAATCTGGTTCCTCCACTTTCATAGCTTCTCAGTCTTTGTTCTCATTCTCACATGGGATTCCTACAGGAATGTCAGGTATCATTGGATCTCAAGCTTAGCAAGAGAGACCATTCTCGTGCTGTGATTTGTGGGTCATGGGAAGAGACTCTGCCTCCAAAATATATCTTTGTGCTTTGCTGAAATCCTCTCTTTGAAATGTCTCTTTTGAGGACTTTCTTGAAAAATTAAAAATACACACCTCTAGGAGGTTGACATATTGAGCTGGTAAGGTAGATTCAATTTTCTAGTCATCCTCTGAAAATCTTCCTTTTAAGCACTACTACTGTGTCACCTCCCTGGAGGAGAGCATGGCAACCTACTCCAGTATTCTTGCCTGGAGAATCACCATGGACAGAGGAGCCTGGCGGCCTATCATCCATGGGGTCGCAAAGAGTTGGACACGACTGAAGGGACTTGGTACACGCACATGTGCTATGTCAGTTACAAGGGGAATCAGAGATCACAAAGGTGCCATTCTCTCCACTGTGATGCTTGTGGTCTGCAAGGAAGATAGAAAAAGTCAGCAAAGACAACCTCGGTCACCTGGGGTCCTCTTGTCTATCTAAAATATTTTTCCAATTTTGTTATCTAAAATTAGAATTTTAGTCAGCCAAAGGGCCCTCCCCTCCTCCCCGTGGGGCTTCCTGGAGGGAATCTTGGATTCTTCCAGTCTCCTGGGTTCTTAGGTATTGCTCTCAGGAACCTTCTGATCTTGTTTGTGACCCACTTTCTCCTTTCAGGTGTCTCTGATGTGACCTGACCGGAAAGGCTTGCCTTTGGGCACCAAATGCTTTTCTATCTTTGTCTATGTGTCTCTGTCTCTCTCCCTCTACTGCTAATACTATCTCTGAGGCAGAAGAAAAGCTTGTAAGTGAGCAAAAGTGTATCTGTTGAAGGCTTTTGGTTCAGGAAGCAGGAGAATGAGAGTAGGGTTGACGTTTTGAAGAGAAAGATAGACACTGGTATCACACAAGGATTGCTGGACAGGTGTCCCCAAACTTGCGCAAGTGACAGAACCCCTGGGAATCATGGCCTCTGTGAATCACTGAGAATTAGTGATGCATTTCATACATGTCTTAATAGTATTTACTTCAACTTGATAGGGTCATCATATTTTAAGTTTACCTAGCTTAGATATATGTTTGGTTAAATTTCACGCTATACAACAATATATGGTCAATCATATATACTTGTGCATTAAAAACCACTCTGTATGTTGAGGCATGAAAAGCAACTCTGAGATTTCATTTCTACTGACTTGGTTAGGGAGGAGAGAGTGGAAAGATGTGGTGGCCAAGTCACGCTTGATGATGGATACACCCAATTTTCTACTATGTGCTGCCAATCCCATAAATGTGGGAGATTAAGCTCATTGATTTTTTTAGTCATTTCTGAACATTCAGCAGGAGTAATTAAGATTTATCATTTAGAAATGTATGTTCAGCAGTATCTTCTCCATAGGAGTTCTTTTTCCTTCCTTCTTTTCCTATTTTGTCTCTCCCTACCTTCCCCCCCACCCCGTCTTCTTTCCTTCTTTTCTTCTCTCTGTCCTTTCCTCTCTCTTTCTTCCTTTTTTATTTAGAACCTATTTGAACTTGCTGATCTCCAGTTTGAAGAAATTTGGGGAAATTACAACTACAGTTGTAAATGGTTGTGGAATATTTCACTTCTAGCAGTGGAGCCAGGTTTTTCATGTTTGATTTTTCTTTAGCCCTGAACTCAAAGCTGAGGCTGAGACCAGGCAAAGGGTCTTTTAAAAAAGTGTAGTATAATTGATCTACAATGTTGTGTTAATTTCTGCTGTACAACCAAGTGACTCAGCTGTATGTATACCTATATCCCCTCCCTCATGACACTATCCCCTCCTCCATGACACTATCCCCTCCTCACACCATCACACCCATCTGAGTCATCACAGAGCACCGAGCTGAGCTCCCTGTGCTATACAGCAGCTTCTCGCTAGATATTTATTTTACACATGGTAGTGTGTATATATGGGGCTTGCCTGGTAGCTAGCTCAATGGTGAAGAATCCGCCGGCCAATACAGGGGACGATGTTTCAATCCCTGGTCTGGGAATATCCCCTGGAGAAGGAAATGGCAACCCACTCCAGTATTCTTGCTTGGGAAATCCCATGGACAGAGGAGCCCAGTGGGCTACAGTCCATGGGGTTTCAAAAGAGTCAAACACGACTTAGTGACTGAACAACAAGTATACATATGTCAGTGCTATCCTCCCAATTAGCCTGACCCTTCCTGTCCCCCACCGCCCCCAGATGTCTATTCTCTACATCTGTGTTTCTATTCCTACGGCTTCTCTGTACCATCTTTCTAGATTCCATACATATGCACTAACCTATGATATTTATTTCTCTCTCTCTGACTTACTTATATATGACAGACTCTAGTTCCATCCACATCACTACAAATGACCCGATTTCATTCCTTTCCATGGCTGAGTAATATTCTACTGTATATGTGTACCACAACTTTATCCATTTCTCTGTCAATGTCCTGGCTATTGTAAATAGTGCTGCACTGAGCATTGGGATACATGTGTCTTTTGAATTATGGTTTCCTTACGATATATGCCCAGTAGTGGGATTGCTGGCTCACATGGTAGTTTTATTTTTATTTTTTAAGGAATCTCCATACTGTTCTCCATTGTGGTTGTGTCAATTTACATTTCCACCAACAGTGGAAGAGGGTTCCCTTTTCTCCACACCCTCTCCAGCATTTGTTGTTTGTAGATTTTTTGATGATGGCCATTCTGATTTGGTGTGAGGGGATACCTCATAGTAGTTTTGACTTACATTTCTCTAATAATGAGCTATGTTGAGCATCTTTCCATGTGTTTATTGGTCATCTGTATGTCTTCTTTGGAGAAATGTCTATTTAGGTCTTTGGCCTATTTTTTAATTTAATTTAATTTTATTTTTTTAAAATTTTATTTTATTTTTAAACTGTACATAATTGTATTAGTGAACACATGTATACCTGTGGTGGATTCATTTTGATATTTGGCCTATTTTTTTAAAATTAGGTTGTTGTTGTTTTGATATTGAGTTGCATGAGTGCTTGTATATTTTGGAGATGAATCTTTTGTCAGTTCCTTCATTTGCAAATATTTTCTTCTATTCTGAGGGTTGTCTTTCCATCTTGTTTATGGTGTAGGCAAAAGGTCTTAAAAAAAAGAAGAGTCTCCAAAGGGAATGTTTGTGTTACACAAACATTATTCAAGATGAGAGTTTCTACTTCTTTTCAATGAAGAAAATGCATGCATTTCCCCCACCCCCTTCTTTTCTCTCTGGAGCTGAGAGACACAGTTATTACATTTCTGTGGTAAGCATCACCATGGTGAGCCATCAACTAGTCAAGATGGTATAGACGGTCTGGTTAACCACATGGCTCACTGAGACACGGGGCAGACGGAGCCTGGAGAGAAGGGGGCTTGTGGGAGCTGACTTGGATGTGACCCAGAGATAAAGACGCAGTTATCTGGGACAGTGATGCACTTCATGAATACTTTACACAACAGCAACATCTATTCAAGGGCGAAAGTTAAAACCAGATACTGTACGATGTGTGTCTCTGTCATTTCAGAAAATTTTCCAGATAATCTGGAACCACTGGTTAGAGAAATATTAAACAAATGCTTAAGCCCAGTTGCAGATACTGTACCTCCTGATAAAAAATATACATGTCTGTATAATTTATAAAATAACCTGTAGCCTGCAAATATTTTTATTTTTTTTGGAACTTGCCCTTGGGCAAAGTTGTTTGCTCATCACTGATATAATGAAATAGTAAACTGAATACATGTTTTTCACATATAAATACAATGTCTTAGAACAGAGCTTTTGCTAAAATTTGAAGAGCAAGTGGTTTGAGGTTGTGTGTGTGTGTATGTGTGTGTGTGTGCACTCGGTTGCTCAGTCATGTCTGACTCTTTGCAATCCTATGGACTGTAGCCTACCAGACTCCTCTATCTATAGGATTTCCTAGGCAAGAATACTGGAGTGGGTTGCCATTCCCTCCTCCAGGGGATCTTCCTGACTCAGGACCCAGAGATCAAACCTGCATCTCTGTGCCTCCTGCATTGAAGGCAGATGCTTTACAGCTAAACCACTGGAGAAGCCCTAGTTTGAGGTTATATTCTCTAGCAATTGGCTTCTTTCACATTCATAATGCTTTTCAGATGTGGTCATGTTCCGGTGTGTCAGTACTTTGCTTCTTATCATTGCTGACTGTATCCCATCGTATGGCTGTGTTAACATTTATTCTTATACCAGTTGATGGACATTTGAGTTTGCAGTTTTTGGTTATGATGATGAGAAATTTACATGTAGGTCTTTGTTTGACCTACGTGCACCTACCTTTGGACCTACCTTTATTTTTCTTGGGTAAATGCCTAAGAGTAGGATTTCTGGGGCTTGTGATAAGAGTACTGTCAAACTGTTTTCCAAAGTGACTCTATTGCTTTGCACTCACACTGAAATGTGAGAGTTCTGGTTGCTCCTACATCCTTCTCTGCACATGGTATTGCTAGGTTTTAAATTTTAGTCATGCTAGTAAGTGAGTCAGGGTATTTCAATGTGCTTTTAATTTGCATGTCACACACACACACACTATATATATATAACATTTATATGTATACTATATGTGTGTGTGTGTGTGTGTGTGTGTGTGTATATATATAGGTTTTTGGGGTTTTTTTGCCACACCATGTGGCATGTGGGATCATGGTTCCCTGACCAGGGGTTAAACCCTCACCCCCTGCATTGAAAGGCCAAGGTATTAAGCACTGGACCACCAAGGGAAGTCCCACCATACTGTGCTGATTTACACACCTGTGCCACCAAAGAACCCTGCCTCTTAGTTTAGGTGTCACCACTTGGGGACTGCCTGAATAAGCGGCTGATCCCAGGTACTGGCAGTTCCATCTTCAGTTCAGTTCAGTCACTCAGTTGTGTCTGACTCTTTGCGACCCCATGAACCACAGCACGCCGGGCCTCCCTGTCCATCACCAACTCCGGGAGTCCACCCAAACCCATGTCCATCGAGTCGGTGATGCCATCCAACCATCTCATCCTCTGTTGTCCCTTTCTCCTCCTGCCCTCAATCCTTCCTAGCATCAGGGTCCTTTCAAATGAGTCAGCTCTTTGCATGAGGTGGCCAAAGTATTGCAGTTTCAGCTTCAATATCAGTCCTTCCAATGAACACCCAGGACTGGTCTCCTTCAGAATGGACTGGTTGGATCTCCTTGCAGTCTAAGGGACTCTCAAGAGTCTTCTCCAAACCACAGTTCAAAAGCATCAATTCTTCAGTGCTCAGCTTTCTTCACAGTCCAACTCTTACATCCATACATGACCACTGGAAAAACCATAGCCTTGACTAGACAGACCTTTGTTGGCACAGTGATCTCTGCTTTTTAATATGCTGTCTAGGTTGGTCACAACCTTCCTTCCAAGGAGTTCCATCTTAGTCGATGCTTTATCTGAAAAGTTGATGTTTTCCCCCTATCCTTTTATGTCAACTTTTCCTGACCTTAGGAGTGTTCTTCTGAGCCTCTCTTCACAGAACATATGGCATCTTGTCGTGTGTCCTTTAATGAGTAATCTTATTCTAGTTTTATCCTTTATTCATAATCTATCTTTCATCTTTCTCTTATTTCCTGGTGGGTTGGCATCCATCTTTATTCAGAACCCACTACAGGGGCTACTGGGTTTTGCTGGCTTTCATGTTTGTGCCATGGTCCCTCAATCACAGTTATATGTTGGAAACTTTGGCCATCATCATTGATTTTCTTTATTAATTGATGCTATTCACAATGCCCAGTGATTCTGATACATCTGTTCCATTGAAAACAAATATCTTGGAATGGAGTCCTGAACAACACAGTCCTGGACTGCTAAGTCATATAATAGGGATTGGACATGTAACTTTTTTTTTTTTTTTTAAGGGGAGCATATTCTTTAAAGTCTTTATTGAATTTGTTACAATATTGTTTCTGTTTTGTACTTTTTTGACCTGGAGTCATGGCCTGGGATCTCAGCTCTCTGAACCAGGAATCAAAACCTGTGGGTGAGAGAGAGTAAGAGAGGCAAGGGACCAAGGTCGTGCGCCCTTGCTCTGTGTTGCATCCTGCTTGCTTTTGCCTGAGGGGCCTTAGAGTGCGAGTTCCTCAAGCTTGGGTCTTGACTGAGCCCATTTTTCCACATCCTCATTAGACATCTCCATGCGTATGTCCCACAGATAGCTCAGACTCAATAAGCTCAGTGTCGTTCACCATTCCTATTGGCAACTAGCCTAATATTCTCCTTTCTTCCATTCCTTATCTTACTGTGGGGCATTGCCATCCACACCATTAAACAAGTCAGCAGTCAGGTCACCATCATTACCTTTCTCCATTCCTGCCCACTTCTCCCCAACTTTTGCATCAAGTCCTATTGATTTTTACCCTGAAAATTTCTCAGATTTACATCTTCTCACCGTATTTACTGCCACTACTTATTATCTTTCTCAGGAAAATCATGTCTTTTCAATTAGTTCCACCAGGCTGTGAACACTATTCCTGTATCCATTCAATTTCATTCTTTAATTATATTCAGTAACTAATTGTTATACACAAAATACTATTCAAGTGGACACTCTCAACTTCTAGTCAAGTGTTAGTCTATCTCGGACACTTCCTCTTGACTGCTTCCTCACTAAACCACATGTTAGGATTCTGAACCTAAGCTGATCTTTCCTCCACTCCCATGTCATCTCATCCCCCAATCTGGCCACTCTGCCCTTGGTGAATTCCATTATTCTCTAGACTAAATTGGAGTCAGAAACATCAATTAGCAGTAGATTAAAATGCATCTCAGTGACATGCAAGTGGAATGGAAAAGTTAATGTTTATCGGTGACTGATGTGAGGGTCGAGTACCCCAACTCTAACAATCTGTGTCACCTGTTTCCTCGCCCCTTGCTAAACCCTGTAATCAGTTTACAGTCCTTTGCCCTTGTGTTTTATTCCCCTTCCTATCCTGCTTAAATCCCATGGCCAGTTATTATTACCATTCCTTTTGCACATGACCTCCATCCTTACCTCTCTTACTTGGTCATATTCAACCCTAGTTAAATTCAAGTCTCCACTTATTCTGTGCTTGAATGTGGGTGGAGAAAAACCTGCAGTCCTGCTGACTAATCTCACTTGAAATGCATGACCGCTAACCTCAATGGGGCCTGTAATTCTGCTGAAATGTTCACTTGTGCCTCGCCTCCACTCTCCTACATGATTATTTCATGTTTTCTCTTATCTTCTGGTGGCGGTCACCAAGCTATTGCCTCTTAATTCCTGGATCTATCAGTTCAGTTCAGTTCAGTCACTCAGTTGTGTTCGACTCCTTGCAACCCATGAATCACAGCACGCCAGGCCTCCCTGTCCATCACCAACTCCTGGAGTTCACCCAGACTCACATCCATCGAGTCAGTGATGCCATCCAGCCATCTCATCCTCAGTCGTCCCCTTCTCCTCCTACCCCCAATCTCTCCCAGCATCAGAGTCTTTTCCAATGAGTCAACTCTTCGCATGAGGTGGCCAAAGTACTGGAGTTTCAGCTTTAGCATCATTCCTTCCAAAGAAATGCCAGGGCTGATCTCCTTCAGAATGGACTGGTTGGATCTCCTTGCAGTCCAAGGGACTCTCAAGAGTCTTCTCCAACACCACAGTTCAAAAGCATCAATTCTTCAGTGCTCAGCTTTCTTCATAGTCCAACTCTCACACCCATACATGACCACAGGAAAAACCATAGCCTTGACTAGACGGACCCTTGTTGGCAAAGTAATGTCTCTGCTTTTGAATATGCTGTCTAGGTTGGTCATAACTTTCCTTCCAAGGAGTAAGGAGTAATCTATATATTTCCTCAAATCTCCACTACCTCATTCACCATCTTCACTCTTGATAGATGATCTTGCTTCTTTTTTAACTCAGAAAATTAAAGCAACCAGAAGAGAACTTCTATAAGTTATATATATATATATAAACCCACATCCATATGCCTGGATCCACTTACTGTCCTGTTCCTCTAGGTGACCTGACTGTACTCCAGGCTAAGGCCAACTCTTTCACTCATTCACTCACTGGCTCCTAGCCCCTCACCCCAGCTCCAGAATACTTCCTGAGAAAAATTTCTTACTTCATTTAAATGTCCATAGATCTTCCTAAAAGGGTAAAGCCACTTTGCAATATGCAATTACCGAATAGAATCTAACATAGTATTGTATCATTATTCAATATCTTTATGACCAACACTGCTTTATTCCTGAATCAATTTCATTCATTTCTTTCTTTCTTAAGTAAGACGCTAAGGTTATTATGGGGACTTCCCTGGTGGTCCATGGTTAAAATTCACCTTCCAATGCAGGGTACAGGGGTTTGATACCTGGTCAGAGAACTAAGATCCCACATACCATAGGACAATTAAGCCCGTGTGCTACAATGAAGACAACATAGCCAAATTAAAATAAAACAAAGCAAAAAGGTTATTACGGCTTCTTTGACATCACGTAGCATCCCTCATCCCAGTAATGAGGTAATAGTTGTAATGAATTTTTATACAATGGTACATGATCCCAATTCAAGACAAAGATTTCAGTTGGGCATAAGGACTTCTTGTGTTTGAGGTAATAATCACTGTTTTGGAATAGGTGTATAATTGAAGTTCTTTAAAATTAATCTTGATAATGTTTTTGTTCATTCATGGTATCACTTTTTCTTATCTTTTGACAGAGGAATGGACTGGAAGACCATTCAAACATTCTTCCAATGTAAACTTTATAATTATCCTGGTAATCATCCAATAAGACCCAGCTAAGTCCTCCTTGGCAGATAAAGGTGAACAAGCCAGCCTTTTATCCTTTGTCTTCCCAGTGATTAATGCAAGCTTAGTTGATGTTAGGGTAGGAGAAAATCTTCCTTGCTACCCCTGTCTCCATCATCCTCATCCCTAGATGGCCTACATCTGGGTATGTGCAAACCACTGGGTTCTGTTACTCCTTCCAGGAACTCATGAGAATAACCCACCTGCAGCATTCTAGCAGGAGGCACGTGAGATACAGATCACCTTTGAGAGCCACCTTTAAAGGCTGCTTGCTCTTAACCACAGAGTACACGGACTTCCTCTCCATCACCATCAATGAACTCCATGCCCTGAGAACCGACCTTATCAGCTCTGCCTTAAGTTGTACACCTGGCTGGAGTGGGTGCCTGATAATGTGAGGGGTTGCAAGGACAAACACACACCGTCGAAGACTTCAGGCCTCTCTCCATGTTTGCACCAGCCTCCCCAGGTGCTCTTTTTTGTGACAGGCTCTGAGCTTCTGAACCTGGATTCTAAATATGCCTTCTGGTGAAAGACACAGGAAAAGTAAAAGGAACATGCCACCTCGCTGCTCCCTCTCTCTAACCCTTTAATTTCCTAAGCCTTCAATGGGTTTTATCACTCCTCTCCCAGCTGCTCTGAAACGTCTCCCATGCAGAGCTCATATTTCTTTTTCTGGGTGAAGCTTGAGAGACATCCAAAAAATTGCTTACACTCATAAAAGTACTAAACTGAGGCTGGGTGCTGGTGACAGAAACCATTCTGGGGGAATGCTGGAAGGGGAAATTTGATTAGAGTGAGTGTTGTAATATTTAAAACTTTTCCCCAATGTGAGAAGTGGAAAACTACTATTGCCATGTTAGCTTTTTAATTTGTGATATTTTGATATTTAAATGCTTCGGAACTCAATTTCCTCCTGTTTCTCTACCTTCACCTAAAGTGCCATCATAACTTGTTTTTTATCCTGATGAATTTATTTTTCACTTGAGGTAACCACAAGGTTGAGCATATGATGGAGATTTGGCCTAAAATGATAAAAATAAATAAGCCATTTGATAACATGCCCCAGAGTAGACAATTTATGCTTTCAACATGAATGGCTCCGTCACAGGGTGTAGAACATAATACATATGCTGGTGGTTTTCAATACCAGGGAACAGACAGAACAGCATAAAAAGGATGAAAACTTACATTTATTTCAATGTTGATTTGTGTGAGTGAGATGTTTTTATTGATGTTTTGAACATAGAGCTTTGTTTTTCAGATCAGATCAGTCACTCAGTCGTGTCCGACTCTTTGCGACCCCATGAATCGCAGCATGCCAGGCCTCCCTGTCCATCACCAACTCCCGGAGTTCACTCAGACTCACGTCCATCGAGTCAGTGATGCCATCCAGCCATCTCATCCTCTGTCGTCCCCTTCTCCTCCTGCCCCCAATCCCTCCCAGCATCAGAGTCTTTTCCAATGAGTCAGCTCTTCACATGAGGTGCCCAAAGTACTGGAGTTTCAGCTTTAGCGTCATTCCTTCCAAAGAAATCCCAGGGCTGATCTCCTTCAGAATGGACTGGTTGGATCTCCTTGCAGTCCAAGGGACTCTCAAGAGTCTTCTCCAACACCACACTTCAAAAGCATCAATTTTTCGGCGCTCAGCCTTCTTCACAGTCCAACTCTCACATCCATACATGACCACAGGAAAAACCATAGCCTTGACTAGACGAACCTTTGTTGGCAAAGTAATGTCTCTGCTTTTGAATATGCTGTCAAGGTTGGTCATAACTTTGCTTTCAAGGAGTAAGTGTCTTTTAATTTCATGGCTGCAGTTACCATCTGCAGTGATTTTGGAGCCCAGAAAAATAAAGTCTGACACAGTTTCCACTGTTTCCCCATCTATTTCCCATGAAGTGGTGGGACCAGATGCCATGATCTTCGTTTTCTGGATGCTGAGCTTTAAGCCAACTTTTTCACTCTCCTCTTTCACTTTCATCAAGAGGCTTTTGAGTTCCTCTTCACTTTCTGCCATAAGGGTGGTGTCATCTGCATATCTGAGGTTATTGATATTTCTCCCGGCAATCTTGATTCCAGCTTGTGTTTCTTCCAGTCCAGCGTTTCATGATGTACTCTGCATATAAGTTAAATAAGCAGGGTGACAATATACAGCCTTGACGAACTCCTTTTCCTATTTGGAACCAGTCTGTTGTTCCATGTCCAGTTCTAACTGTTGCTTCCTGACCTGCATACAAATTTCTCAAGAGGCAGATCAGGTGGTCTGGTATTCCCATCTCTTTCAGAATTTTCCATAGATTATTGTGATCCACACAGTCAAAGGCTTTGGCATAGTCAATAAAGCAGAAATAGATGTTTTTCTGGAACTCTCTTGCTTTTTCTATGATCCAGTGGATGTTGGCAATTTGATCTCTGGTTCCTCTGCATTTTCTAAAACCAGCTTGAACATCAGGAAGTTCACGGTACACATATTGCTGAAGCGTGGCTTGGAGAATTTTGAGCATTACTCTACTAGCATGTGAGATGCAATTGTGTGATAGTTTGAGCATTCTTTGGCATTGCCTTTCTTTGGGATTGGAATGAAAACTGACCTTTTCCAGTCCTGTGGCCACTGCTGAGTTTTCCAAATTTGCTGGCATATTGAGTGCAGCACCATCTTTCAGGATTTGGAATAGCTCAACTGCAATTCCATCACCTCCACTAGCTTTGTTCGTAGTGATGCTTTCTAAGGCCCACTTGACTTCACATTCCAGTATGTCTGGCTCTAGGTGAGTGATCACACCATCGTGATTATCTGGGTCATGAAGATCTTTTCTGTACAGTTCTTCTGTGTATTCTTGCCATCTCTTCTTAATATCTTCTGCTTCTGTTAGGTCCATACCATTTCTGTCCTTTATCGAGCCCGTCTTTGCATGAAATGTTCCTTTGGTATCTCTGATTTTCTTGAAGAGATACCTAGTATTTCCCATTCTGTTGTTTTCCTCTATTTCTCTGCATTGATCACTGAGGAAGGCTTTCTTATCTCTTCTTGCTATTCTTTGGAACTCTGCATTCAGATGTTTATATCTTTCCTTTTCTCCTTTGCTTTTCGCTTCTCTTCTTTTCACAGCTATTTGTAAGGCCTCCCCAGACAGCCATTTTGCTTTTTTGCATTTCTTTTCTATGGGAATGGTCTTGATCCCTGTCTCCTGTACAATGTCACAAACCTCATTCCATAGTTCATCAGGCACTGTATCTATCAGATCTAGGCCCTTAAATCTATTTCTCACTTCCACTGTATAATCATAAGGGATTTGATTTAGGTCATACCTGCATGGCCTAGTGGTTTTCCCTACTTTCTTCAATTTCTGTCTGAATTTGGCAATACGAAGTTCATGGTATGAGCCACAGTTAGCTCCTGGTCTTGTTTTTGTTGACTGTATAGAGCTTCTCCATCTTTGGCTGCAACGAATATAATCAATCTGATTTCAGTGTTGACCATCTGGTGATGTCCATGTATAGAGTCTTCTCTTGTGTTGTTGGAAGAGGGTGTTTGTTATGGCCAGTGCATTTTCTTGGCAAAACTCTATTAGTCTTTGCCCTGCTTCATTCCGTATTCCAAGGCCAAATTTGCCTGTTACTCCAGGTGTTTCTTGACTTCCTACTTTTGCATTCCAGTCCCCTATAATGAAAAGGACATCTTTTTTGGGTGTTAGTTCTAAAAGGTCTTGTAGGTCTTCATAGAACTGTTCAACTTCAGCTTCTTCAGTGTTACTGGTTGGGGCATAGACTTGAATTACTGTGATATTGAATGGTTTGCCTTGGAAACGAACAGAGATCATTCTGTCGTTTTTGAGATTGCATCCAAGTATTGCATTTCGGACTCTTTTGTTGACCATGATGGCCACTCCATTTCTTCTGAGGGATTCCTGCCTGCAGTAATAGATATAATGGTCATCTGAGTTAAATTCACCCATTCCAGTCCATTTTAGTTTGCTGATTCCTAGAATGTCGACATTCACTCTTGCTATCTCTTGTTTGACCACTTCCAATTTGCCTTGATTCATGGACCTGACATTCCAGGTTCCTATGCAATATTGCTCTTTACAGCATTGGACCTTGCTTCTATCACCAGTCACATACACAGCTGGGTATTCTTTTTGCTTTGGCTCCATCCCTTCATTCTTTCTGGAGTTATTTCTCCACTGATCTCCAGTCGCATATTGGGCACCTACTTACCTGGGGAGTTTCTCTTTCAGTATCCTATCATTTTGCCTTTTCATATTGTTCATGGGGTTCTCAAGGCAAGAATACTGAAGTGGTTTGCCATTCCCTTCTCCAGTGGACCACTTTCTGCCAAATCTCTCCACCATGACCCGCCCATCTTGGGTTGCCCCATGGGTATGGCTTAGTTTCATTGAGTTAGACAAGGCTGTGGTCCTAGTGTGATAAGATTGACTAGTTTTCTCTGAGTATGGTTTCACTGTGTTTGCCCTCTGATGCCCTCTTGCAACACCTACCGTCTTACTTGGGTTTCTTTTACCTTGGGCGTGGGGTATATCTTCATGGCTGCTCCAGCAAAGCGCAGCCATTTCTCCTTACCTTGGACGAGGGGTATCTCCTCACTGCCGCCCTGCGATAACTGTGGTTTTTTCCCAGCTAGTGTGGATTCTTACCTTCTGTTTCCCTACTTGTCATTCCTGCCACCAGGGGGTGCAATGGCCATGATTTTGGTGGCCTGGATGTTTTAAAGTTTTATTTTGTCTTGTTTTATTTACTTTATGTTATTTTGGAATCAAGATTGCCGGGAGAAATATCAATAACCTCAGATATGCAGATGACACCACCCTTATGGCAGAAAGTGAAGAGGAACTCAAAAGCCTCTTGATGAAAGTGAAAGTGGAGAGTGAAAAAGTTGGCTTAAAGCTCAACATTCAGAAAACGCAGATCATGGCATCCGGTCCCATCACTTTATGGCAAATAGATGGGAAAACAGGGGAAACAGTGTCAGACTTTATTTTTGGAGGCTCCAAATTCACTACAGATGGTGACTGCAGCCATGAAATTAAAAGACGCTTACTCCTTGGAAGGAAAGTTATGACCAACCTTGACAGCATATTCAAAAGCAGAGACATTACTTTGCCAACAAAGGTTCGTCTAGTCAGGGCTATGGTTTTTCCTGTGGTCATGTATGGATGTGAGAGTTGGACTGTGAAGAAGGCTGAGCGCCAAAAAATTGATGCTTTTGAAGTGTGGTGTTGGAGAAGACTCTTGAGAGTCCCTTGGACTGCAAGGAGATCCAACCAGTCCATTCTGAAGGAGATCAGCCCTGGGATTTCTTTGGAAGGAATGACGCTAAAGCTGAAACTCCAGTACTTTGGGCACCTCATGTGAAGAGCTGACTCATTGGAAAAGACTCTGATGCTGGGAGGGATTGGGGGCAGGAGGAGAAGGGGACGACAGAGGATGAGATGGCTGGATGGCATCACTGACTCGATGGACGTGAGTCTGAGTGAACTCCGGGAGTTGGTGATGGACAGGGAGGCCTGGCATGCTGCGATTCATGGGGTCGCAAAGAGTCGGACATGACTGAGCGACTGATCTGATCTGATCTGATGTTATTTTTAATTATACTGTCTATTTTATTTTTTGGTCTGAGGTTCCAGGTTTCACATATTGACTTTCTCAGAGCCATTTTTACGTAATTACATACCTTGCATTCATCACATAATTTTATTAAAAATTAAAATGATTTATTCAAATTACCAAGCAACTGTTATTTTTAAAATTTCCAGTTTTCAGATCATAAAGGCATGACATTTAAAAAGAAATAGGTGTTACTTTAAAATCGGATATTATACAGAAAACCTGAAAATTAATCATTCTTCATGACCCAGACTAATTCCTGTTAGTATTTTTATTCCTGTGTTCCTAATATTTCCTTCTTGTTTTTAATACCTGATTTACAATAATTGAATAGTTTTCTATCTCTCATCCTGATTTGTACTCAGGTATTTTACTACATTTTTAACATTTCAAAATGTTTCATGATATTTATGATAAGCTATGATAGTTTTGTATGTAGTTTTATTAATATATTTTAAAATATTATTTTTCTCTAATAACTTTCTAGATGATTAGTGGTCCAAAGAGTATGAATATTTTTAAGGTTCTTGAGTGAAATTATCAAATTGCTTTTCATAAAGCTGTATCTGTTTACATTAACTAGCAGTGAATAATTGCTCAATTTGGCACGTTCTGGCCAACCGTATTACAGTTAAAAAGATAAGTCTGGCTACTTTGATAGGGAATTGTTCAATGTGAATTTATTTATTAAGGGTAGTAAATATTTTTGCATGTACTTCAAAGACATTTTGATGCCTTATTACACTGTCAGTTTATAGCTTTTGAGCAGATGTTCTGAATGCTTGTCTTGACAATCAGCATGAGGTTTTCATTATTATACATAAAACAGATAACAAATAAGGATCTAATGATCCTTATTGCACTGTGCAAGGAGTGCAAGGAGCTATGGTCAATATTTCATAACAATCTACAAGGGAAAAGAATCTGAAAAAAATTATACTTACATATGTGTATCTGAATCACTTTGCTGTACACTCAAAACTAACACAACTTTGTTAATCCACTGTGCTATGCTCAGTTGCTCAATTTGTGTCCAACTCTTTGCAATCCCAAGGACTTCAGCCCATCAGGCTCCTCTGTCCATGGAATTTTTCAGGCAAGAATACTAGAGTGGGTTGCCATTTCTTAACTTATATGCACAGTACATTGTGTGAAATGCTGGGCTGGATGAAGCACAAGCTGGAATCAAGACTGCCAGGAGACATATCAATAATCTCAAATATGCTGATGATACTACCTTAATGGCAGAAAATGAAAAGGCACTAAAGAGCTGCTTGATAAAGGTGAAAGAGGAGAGTGAAAAAACTGGCTTAAAACTCAACATTCAAAAAACAAAGGTCATGGTATCTGGTCCCATCACTTCATGACAAACAGATGAGGAAACAATGGAAACTGACAGACTTTATTTTATTGGGCTCCAAAATCACTACAGATGGTGACTGCAGCCATGAAGTTAAAAAACACTTACTCCTTGGAGGAAAAGCTATCACAAACCTAGACAGCATATTAAAAAGCTGAGACATTACTTTGCCAACAAAGCTATGGTTTTTCCAGTAGTCATATATGGATGTGAAAGCTGGATGGTTGAGTGCCAAAGAATTGATGCCTTTGAACTGTGGTGCTGGAGAAGACCCCTGAGAGTCCCATGGACAGCAAGGAGAGCAAACCAGTCAATCCTGAAAGAAATCAACCCTGAATATTCATTGGAGGGACTGATGCTGAAGCTGAAGCTCCAATATTTTGGCCATCTGATGCAAAGAACCGACTCATTGGAAAAGACCCTGATGCTGGGAAAAACTGAAGGCAGAAGGAGAAGGGGATAACAGAGGATGAGATGGTTGGATGGCATCACCGACTCAACGGACATGAGTTTGAGCAAACTCCAGGAGATGGTGAAGGACAGGGAAGCCTGGCGTGCTGCAGTGTATGGGGGTCACAAAGAGTCGGGCACACCTGAGTGACTGAACAACTCCACGGGATTATCTCAACCCAGGGACTGAACCTGTGTCTCCTGCCTCTCCTGCATTGGCAGGCAGATTCTTTACCACTGAGCCACCTAGGAAGCCCCAAAATAGTGTATTAGGAGGAGATGAATGCTGTTGAAGAAAATTAAATCAGGGAAGTTGCAGAGGGAGGGTCAGGGGGGTCAGAGACACTTTCACTGAGAAGGTGATATTTGCCCAAAGACTCAAATGAGGGGAAGGAAGACTGTGAAGCTTCTAGTAGTGAGTGTGCCAGGCAGAGGGACCAGCAAGAGCAAAGGCTCAGAGGTAGGGGTGTGTCTGGTACTCAGGTCCATAGTCTAGATATTCAAAAGTAAAAACAAAAACAAACTGAGACCCTGTTCTTTAAGAGGTGAATTTTAAACGTTTGCTCATTTTGTTCCTTATTTTATACTTCCCATGTCTTTTCCCCCCAGTATTTTCTTGTGCTTTTGCTTTTGGCTTTCATCCTTTGTGGAGACTTATCTTACGATTTGTTTACACTGACTGATGGTTACATTTAGATTTTAGCTTATTTATCACATTAGGTGACTTTTAAACCATCTACTTATCAAAGCCAAGAACGGAGTGATAACTTTTGACCTCACTCTAGTGAAGCTGAGGAATTTTCTGCCTTTGTATCGTGTCCCTTGTTTTCATTCCCATTTTGGGGCTTGGTTCCCTGAATTTAGATCACAGGTTTAGAGGATGGTAATGATCTAGATCATCTAGATGCTGATGCTCAATCATCTTGATGCTGATGATTATTATATTATTATTAGCTTTTTTTTTTAAGATATATTACCTTTTTTTTTTTTTACAATTTCTTTTGTTTTTTTTTTTTTATTCACTTGAAAAGCTTTTATAACATCATTATAAATATTATTTAGACTTAATCCAATGAATAGTTTGTTTCAGAGCTCACAGGGATCCAGGATATAAAGAGTATAAAGAATAAAGTGCCTATTTGAGTTATTGAATTCTTAGCTTTGATTCATCTGTCAGCCAGCCAAAGTCTATCTCTGAATGTTGTTTTTAACCATGAAGATGCCCACATAGAATTTTTCTCTGTCCTCACATGCTTGAGAAAGCCTTCTAGTTGACTTCACAGAATATTATTTGATGGAGCATTTTGGTTTGAGTCATTTATTTTTTCATTTGACAATTATTTATTGAGAACCAACATGTTAGACATTGTTCTTTTTTCTTAAGCAAAATTCATACTGAACCATTGCATACAGAGAAATGTGCAGCTCTTAAGTGCATAACTCAATAAAACTTCACAAATGTATCATTTGATGATCAAAGAGGTCTTGTCTGAACAGAAGCTGTCTGATCTATACTTTCTGTTCTTCTGGACTTTGAAAATTTTACTCCATTATTTCCTGGTGTTTGATGTGGATAAGTCTGACATCAATATAATTTTGGTTCCTGATTTGGTATTTTATATTTTCCTCCTGGATGTAGGCTTATATCTTCTTTATTTTTAGAAATTCAGTTCAGTTCAGTTCAGTTCAGTCGCTCAGTCATGTTCGACTCTTTGCCACCCCATGAACCACAGCACGCAGGCTTCCCTGTCCATCACCAACTCTCGGAGTCCACCCAAACCCACGTCCATCGAGTCGGTGATGCCATCCAACCATCTCATCCTCTGTCATCCCCTTCTCCTCCCACCCCAAATCCCTCCAAGCATCAGGGTCTTTTCCAATGAGTCAGCTCTTCGCATCAGGTGCCCAAAGTATTGGAGTTTCAGCTTCAACATCAGTCCTTCCAATGAATACTCAGGACTGATTTCCTTTAGGTTGGACTGATTGGATCTCCTTGCTGTCCAAGGGACCCTCAAGAGTCTTCTCCAACACCACAGTTCAAAAGCATCAATTCTTCGGTGCTCAGCTTTCTTTATAGTCCAACTCTCACACCCATACCTGACCACTGGAAAAACCATAGCCTTGACTAAACGGACCTTTGTTGGCAGAGTAATGTCTCTGCTTTTTAATATGCTGTCTAGGTTGATCATAACTTTCCTTCCAAGGAATCACCATCTGCAGTGAGCCCAGAAAAATAAAGTCAGCCACTGTTTTTAGAAATTAAACAAGCTTAACATACTTGCAAGATATTTTACATTTAAAAAAATACTGAGATGGATGAAAATGGTCAGAAGGTACAAACTTCCAGTTACAAGATAAAGAAGTCCTGGAACTGTAATGCATAGCATGGTGATTATAGTAAATAACACTCTATTGTATATTTGAAAGTTGCTTAGAGAATAGATCTTAAAAGTTCTAATCCTAACCAAAAAAAGTTGTAACTATGTGTGATGATCGATTTAGCTAAATTTATTGTGGTAATCATCTTTTGATATATGCATATATCAAATTATTATGTTGTACCCTAAAATTTTCCCTTCTCCAAGGGATCTTCCTAACCCAGGGATTGGACCCAGGTCTCCCACATTGCAGGCAAATTCTTTACTAGCTGAGCCACAAGGGAAGCCTAAGAATACTAGACTGGGTAGCCTATCCCTTCTCCAGTGTATGTATCTTCCCAACCCAGGATTTGAACCAGGGTCTCTTGCATTGCAGGTGGATTCTTTACCAACTGAGCTATCAGGGGAGCCCATTGTGGTAATCATTTTATGATATATGCATATATCAAATTATTATGTTGTATACCCAAAACCGTCTAGTCAAAGCTATGGTTTTTCCAGTGGTCATGTATGGATGTGAGAGTTGGACTGTGAAGAAAGCTGAGTGCTGAAGAATTGATGCTTTTGAACTGTGGTGTTGGAGAAGACTCTTGAGAATCCCTTGGACTGCAAGGAGATCCAACCAGTCCATTCTAAAGGAGATCAGCCCTGGGTGTTCTTTGGAAGGAATGATGCTAAAACTGAAACTCCAGTACTTTGGCCACCTCATGTGAAGAGTTGACTCATTGGAAAAGACTCTGATGCTGGGAGGGATTGGGGGCAGGAGGAGAAGGGGACAACAGAGGATGAGATGGCTCGATGGCATCACCGACTCGACAGGCATGAGTTTGGGTAAACTCCAGGAGTTGGTGATGGACAAGGAGGCCTGGCGTGCTGCAATTCATGGGGTCACAAAGAGTCGGACATGACTGAGCAACTGAACTGAACTGAACTGATACCCAAAATGAACACAGTATTATATGTCAATTACGTCTCAATTTTTTAAAAAATAAAGGAAAATATCAGAATACCTAGAACTAAAAAACCAGAATTAAAAACAAGTATCTCACTGTTCCACTGCCTTTAACCCCCTCAAAATGTTAAGGATATTTCCACTGTCCCCCTAATGTCTCCCGCATTGGCAAGCAGATTCTTTACCACTGAGCCACTTGGGAAGCTGAAGAAGCTCTCTGGGGCTTCTTTAATAAGGGCACCAATCTCATTCAGAAAGGGCTCTACCCTCATGACCCCCCCAATGGTCCTGTGTCCCAATTCCGTCACTTTGGGGGTTAGGATTTGAATTTTGGGGGGACACAAACATTCAGACCATACTGGCAGGGTATGAACAGAGGAAAGAGAGGGTGGTAAAGGCATCAAGACAGAGGGGCCATGACACAGGCACTGAAGGAAAGACAGCGTGGTGGTCACAGTGAGGACTTGATAATGGCAGGGTGAAACATCAAGTGGGAAGTCACATGAGATGAAAAACAGGGCAGGACCAGGGCCAGGTTATGTCTGATTGTGTCATGTCTGATTTTGTGCCACAGATAGATACTGGAGGATGGATTGAAGGGAAAGGAGCAACAGCAGCGACGACAGGCGGGATGCTGTTCCAATAGCAGGAGAGAAATGAGAAAAGATGAAGTCCTGAACCTGGGCAGGGGGAGGGTTAAGTGGAGAACTTTCAGGAAGTGAAACTTCATGAGTCTGGGGATGTGTGGGTGTCAGGAGTGAGAAAGAGGAAGAGGGGAGTCAGGGATGCCTCACAGATCTCCAGCAGAGGTGATGGGGTGAATGATGGTGCTAACCGAGGGAAATGAAGGGAAAATGAAAGTAATGCATATCAGGGGAGAAGAGGCTTGGAAAGCAACCATCTCTTCCCACTCTCAAAATTCCCAGGAATACAGTCTAGTGAGAAATCATGGTTTAGAACTGTGGTGGTATATGCCATTTTCTCGTCCTCCATCCCAAAGCAAAACACCAATTATTTTCACCACTACTATTCAAGGAAAACAAGAGAAATGAACAACAATACTTTAAGGAGAGGTTTTAAAGCAGAGACTGTGAGACAATTTTAGTAGTAGCTGCCAGTGAATCTCTTGTATGAAGACCATGATGGGAGACAGTCATGAGACTCAAGATCTCGGGGTGCAGAAGCATTGGAAGGACGTGGCTGGAGAAGATGACCTTGGGTTTGGAATTGGCAAAGAAGCAGAGAAAAGCCATGGTTCTCTGGGTGGGGCTGGAGTTCATAGGGAATAAAGTAGTGCAGAAGATGGTCTTTTGAGAAGCAGGGAGCCTGTGGGACCAGCTTGAGAATTGTCAAGGTTGCCCAGAAGTAGGGCAAGATGACATGCTTGGCCATGATGGGGAAATATAGTTATGACTTGAAACATGAAACTACTCTGGAATTGAATACAGTTTGGTTTTTATTTTACTTAGGCTGAACTTTTCTCATGCTTGAAGTTTGTTTTGCCCCAGTGGCTCTTTTCAGTGTCCTGGACTTCACTGAATTAGAGGCCAAGGGCTGGAGGGGCTGTTCTAGGGTTATGGCCTGAGAAGAGAGAAATGTTCTTTTCTAGGTCTCTGGTTGACATTAATCTTCAAAAGCAGCCAGAGCTCAGGGAGACACAGGCCATTCTAGTCTGAAAACAATGTTTTCTCCCAGAACTTCCTCCTTCCTGCCAAACCTCAGGTCCTATTTTGGGGAGGATCTTTTTTTTCCTCCTGTATGTTTTTTAGCAATGATATGTCATTTTCCCAAGGCCATTGTTTCTATTTGCTTAATTTGTTCCAGAGTGTATGTGTCCGCAGCACTGGATAATAGTATGAGGGTCTCCATCGTCTATTGTCTTTTTTTTTTTTTTAATATTTATTTGGCTGCTCCAGGTCTTAGTTGCAGAATGTGGGATCTTTAGTTACAGCACATGGGATCTAGTTCCCTGACCAGGGATTGAACCTGGGCCCCCTGCCTTGGGAGCTCAGAGTCTTAGCCACTGGACCACCAGGGAAATCCTTCTATTGTTTTGAAAAGAGTAAAACTGAGAATCTGGAATTGGGGTGGGTGGAGGGTATTGCTACTCAAAGGCATGCTTTGTTTTGTTCTATTGATAAATTTGCATACCGTTCTAAATAGGAAAGAGCTGACCTCTCTGAAGGGCTTCCTTGGTAGCTCAGCTGGTAAAGAATCCTCCTGTAAAGCAGGAGACTCCAGTTTGATTCCTGGGTCAGGAAGATCCCCTAGAGAATGGATAGGCTACCCAATCCAGTATTCCTGGGCTTCCCTGGTGGCTCAGGTGGTAAAGAATACGTCCGCAATGTGGGAGACCTGGTTTTATCCCTGAGTTGGGAAGATCCCTTGGAGAAGGGAACAGATACCCACTCCAGTATTCTGGCCTCTCTGAAGACATTTTAATGAGAAAAGAATAAAGAAGCAAATTTTTTCCCCAAACTTTATTATTACAAATTGTTTTTATGACAACAGTTTAATAGAGCAGTTAGACTTGCTGTCTCTCTTGTAATGCCTCAATAATTTACAAAATTAAGTTAATAAATATGAAACTAAATTTAGTCTCTTTTCAGCTGTGTTATGTACTCCAAACAGACAAGCAAGAGAAAATTCTATAGCCATATGTAGTACAAGCTCAGACATTTTCAACTGCTATTTAATCCTATCTAGGATTTCCCTAGGCAAAACAGATACTCATATATTTCACCTTTTTTCTAAAGACTAATGAAACATAAATAGATCCATAAATAGCTCATATAAATATAGGTTCTACCTTTTAAATAATAATATTCACAAATCTGGAAACTTGTCTTAAAAGAATAGAAAATAAAGCATGTAATACATCAAAGTGGAATCTTATGCCCCAAAGTTATTTCAGGGCTTATTAAATACATAAATGATGTTAGTTAGAAAAGGGGCTGGGCCTACTCCCCAGGAAACCTAACTAATTTGGGGAGTAGGGGTCAGGCAGAAAGCTCTTAAGCCAAATGGCGGACAATGGGGGTGACGCAGGTGCAGCCCACGGCCACCAGCATCTTCTCCAGCCGGAAGGAGTGAGGGCAGTGCTGAGACTCCCTTCGGAGGACCAGGATCTCTTGCTGGATGGTGACAGAGTTCATGTGATGGTCCACCTTGCCTTCAGCATTGATACAGCCTGAGTGGCTGCACTTGGCCTCCCAGATCACAGAGGGGTACCTCTCAGGGTCCTCATTGCGGCTGCAGGGGAGACAAAAGCCAGGAAGAAAGTGAATTCCTGGTAGAGCAGTAAGGAAATCAAACAGGAATAAGCAAAGGGAGGCAAATTGACATGATAGGCATTGCAAATTCTCTAAGTGCTATTAGTCTGGAAAACAAGCCATTTGGGAAAAACTTGGATTTGGAAGCCCATGAAATGTTACAGAAAAAAGAAACAATGATCAGCTTTCCCCAGGTTCTTTGAAGAATAAACAAAAGAAGACAGACTGAAACTACAGAAAGGATTTGTTTGTCATAAAGGATATTTTTTTAGGGTGCATTTGATAGATTAAAAAAACTAAGAGTCATCTAGAAACAAGATAGCTGCTAATCTGACTTAATGAAGTCTGTCTTTGAAACAAGAAAGGCATCCAAATTTATCTGACAACACACTGATGGAGCAGAGCCCACGGGTGACAGGAAGGGCTGGAAACAATATCTGAAGCCCCTCTGTAACTTTCCCTTCTCCCTCTCCTCTGGCTGAGAGAGTGATTGGACTTAGTTTAAGTTATTTGAACTATTCTTGGTAAGTAAGTAAGTAAGAAGAAAAGACCCTATAGACAAGTGAATCTGTAGGCTCCACATAACTGAGATCATTTGCCTGAAATCAAATTATCAAAATGCATTTTGTATTTGATCCATCATAGGGTCTAAAGGGGAGCCTGGTGGGCTACAGTCCATGGGATCACAAGAATCGGACACGACTTAGCGACTAAACCACCACCACCACCACCACCACTAGATGTATTAAAGACACAGCGAATGTCAGTCTGTTGGGGATGTAATTCAAGACTAAGTCAAAAAACGGTGAAACACCCAATGGAACACTTCTTCTACTGGGATTCAAGCTAATCCAGTAGCTAATCCACTTTTCCCAGTGCTAATATAACCAAGAAAAGCACAAAAATCCCAGTTAATTGATTGTTGTTGTCAACAAACTCTACCAGGGTATTCTCTGGTAGCCCTGGGAAAGAGAATTCCAGTACTAATCTCCCATGCTAAATGTCTGTTTCTTTTTTGGGTAAATAAACAATAGACTTGGGGTGTCATAAATATCAGAATGATGACCACCATTCATTTAAGTGGATTCTGGGGACATCGAGAACTCGTAGGCTAGGTGTTATGGATGGGCTGGGGAGAGCTGTGATCTATGAAAGAAATCTGTAGAAAGAAAATTGGAGAATCACTAGTTTGAACAATGGCTCTTCCAGGTTTGACAGGTGATTCTGAATGAGTAATATCACCCCCCTCAGATGATTTAACTGGCAGTCTGATGTGTTCTTCTGATGTAGAAGAATGCAGAGGTTTTATCTGGGGTGCTTACGTACTGGAGAGTCCAAGGTGAGGTGGAGCGCTTGTGATAATCGGTGGGCCTTCTGGAGTTTGTGCTCCGGTTAACGATGTTTAGGTTGACCCTCACATGCTGCGGGAAGTTCTTGTCCTCAGTAGGTGGGCAGCCTGGACTCTGTGGGATGATGACTCCTGCCTTCACAAGAGCCACCAGACTCAGAAGCAGTAGCAGTGACTGGATGGAGAGAGAGGTAGATTGGGTTAGTACTACAATGGTTTTTGTTAACACACTGTGGTAATGATTAAATTGCTGATAGTAGAGAACATTCTATGGTCCAGGACAATCTATACTAAATTTTCAAATATGTTAAGTGAAAAGCTGATGAGATGACTAAAGTGACATTAGGACCATGGCATTTCTACCAGTCTTGAACATTTTTTTTTAAAGTAGAAAAACCACATTATTCATTGGCTGACAGTAATTTTAGTGAAGATGGCAAGTCATCAATATATCAGTATATGCATCACTCTCAGGTCTTTGGAAGGGTAATGACCTTGATTTTCTAGGAAGAAATGCCCTTCTACACCATTGATATCTCCTCTTACATTTTGTGAAACATTGCATAAAAGGGAATGCACACCTTAGACATAAAGGGCTGTATAAAATCCATGTGGAATCAGTTAGAAATTCTGTTGGTACCACTGGCAAATGTCCAAGCCCAAACTCAACACCCTCTTATATTTTCTTAAGTATATTTCCCAGTTTTTCTAAATTTACATATATTGATTCTGTAATCAAATTGGGTTTCAAAAAAGACGCATGTATAACTTTAGATTAGAATTAAAAGGTCTCTGTTTTTAAAATATTGTTAAAGCATCTTTTTTGAAATCCAATTTGATTACAGAATCAATATATGTAAATTTGGAAAAGCTGGGAAACATACCTAAGAAAATAGGGTTAGTGTACCAAGACTATAGTATAATAATACAATAATGGAAAGAAGAGTCACTGCCAAAACATTAAATCTTCAAGGGTAGTGACCCATCTTATTTTGAATTAAAGAAAAACACTGTGGAAGAATTATATTAAATCCCTTGTACCCAGAGAAACAGATTTTCAATAAGCATTCTCTCTTACAGCACAATGTCACGTTGACACTTCTTGTGTGGTTTAGCCCCAGTCTAGCTATCTTTCAGTTTTAATCTCATCTTTCAAACTGATATGCACCAGTTCTTGAAAATGCTCAATAATGACAAATATCTATCAAGGGTTTCATTTCCCATCCTATATAGACTGTATTTCCATAGTTAGAATCCAGAATTTCATGCCCGCAGTCCAGAAATTGATCTGGCCTAAATCGAGAAGAGAATCACACATCAGTTCAGGACTCACCATAGATGAAGTTCTCATAGAAGCCATGGTAGTTCCTTCCAGTTCACTGTAGACAGATGAACTTGTGCTCGCTGTGAGATGGACAATGCGTAGTGCTATCGTCTCTCTTTTTATAGGGTTTTTCTCCTTTTGTGGTCGCTTGCGTTGGCGTGTCGGAGTGAGTTCAGGGGTGACACCGTTTTGGTTAAAAGTTCCATCCCAAAATGAGGTCAAAGAAAAACCGCCCCTTCGTGACGGGTAATAATCTGCTTCTGAAGGATAATGGGAAGAACAGAAATCCATTTTTTAAAGACCATGTCCTCTCTTCATTCTTCAAGGAACTATGACTTGTCAGGGGCTGAGCTGAGACCGAGAAATTATTTATTTATGGGCAAGCATGAAGCTGCCATAAAAGATGTCCTCTCTTTTAACAGATCATAGGGAAATAAAAGTTTGGCATCACATTCAAACTTCTGACAGTCTTCTTCTGCTGTATGCCTTGATTTCCCATTCTATAGTGCTTTTCCTCACCAGATTTCCTAGCCAGGTGTGGTGGGCATCATTCCAGAAACTACTCAAGGTCTTGCCATATAAACAAACCAACAAAAGACCAATACATAATTTCGTGATGACAGGATATATTATTTCACTGATTTAACACCTGCTTTGTTCAACATCTACTCTGCCTGAGGAACAAATAACTAGATTTGAGAGACATGAGATTTACTATCAAAGACATGTCTAACACTGCATGTTACCAAGCAACTTCCTCAGGAGGAAGAAGGAATGAAGAAACATAGTCAGACAAAGAGAGGAGTTGAAAGTGGAGGTAGAGACTGCAGAAAGGTGGTGAGGGTAGAGAAAGGAAGGACAGCAAAGAGCAGACAATGATAACAACAAGAAAGGAGGGGAGAGATGGGGGATAAGAAGGAAAAAGAGAAGGAAATTGTTCCTCCTTCTTTTTCTCCACTCTCTAAGTAAGTGAACTTTGATTTCAGGTCCTTGAGAAAGGCTTCTCCTAGGGAATATTGACGTCTATCCCAAGGATGATAAAATGAGGGATGTAGATGTGGCTGGGGACATGTCACCCTCTCTCTGCCCCTTCTTTGCAGTGGGATGTTCTTCTGGCTAGACAGACCCTGACCAATCAGTGAGGAAGACCATGAACAGATGAATCTCAGGGGTAATGTTAGATGGATGATCTTGGTAGATTAAGCAGCTACAGATAGAAGAGGAAGTGGGATGCAGCTTGCCCTGATTTCCTTGATTCTGCTGTTGACCTCACCACCTACCCTTGGAGACATGGAGTCAATGTGAGCTCCCCGTCCCTCCTCGACATGTGATCAGGTAGCCATCTTAGCAGCTACTGTGTCTCTCACATCTATTTCCTATTCCCAAACCTACTGCCATTCCTCTAACTCAGACTCTTACCCACTTGCATTGTTTTTTTTTTTAATTGAAGTATAGTTGATTTACAAGGCTGTTTTAATTTCTACTGTAAAGCAAAGTGATTCAACTATACATATATATACATTCTCCTTATATTCTTTTCCATTATGGTTTATTATAGGATGTTGAATATAGTTCCCTGTGCTATATAGTAGAACCTTGGTGTTTATCCATCCTACATACAATGGTTAGCATTTGCTAACCCCAGCTCCATTTCTTGCCCTCCCCCCACCTCACCACCTTGGCAGCCACATGTCTGTTTTCTACGTCTGTGAGTCTGTTTCTTTTCCATAGATGGGCTCATTTGTGTACTTGAACTGTTTTAATAGCCACATTTGCTCCTCCCAATTGCTGTCTTCTGCCCACCTTCGACATTCCTGCAATAACGATCTTCAAAGTATGGCTCTGATTGTGTCTTGTCTCACTTGGTTGTGTACAGAACAAAATGCAAACCCCTTCAGTTCAGTTCACTCAGTCGTATCCCACTCTTCGTGACCCCATGGATCGTAGCACGTCAGGCCTCCCTGTCCATCACCAATTCCCAGAGCTTGCTCAGACTCATGTCTGTTGAGTCAGTGATGCCATCCAACCATCTCATCATCTGTCGTTCCCGTCTCCTCCTGCCTTCAATCTTTCCAAGCATCAGGATCTTTTCAAATGTTTGACTTAGTATTGAACATCCGCAAACTTTACAGTTTTACCCTCCACCACACTCCATGACTTAGACTCAGGAGTTCCTGATTATTCTCCTACAGATGGCCCCTGGATTAATGATGGTTCGACTTACAATTTTTTCAGCTTTGCAATGTGCAAAAGTGATATGTGTTCACTAGAAGCTGAACTTCAGATTTTGAATGTTGATCTTTTCCCAGGCTGGTGATATGTGGTGTTGTCTTCTCTTGTGATGCTGGGCAGTGGCAGCTCCCAGTCAGCCATGTAATCATGAGGGTGAACAACTGATATACTTACCACTGTCTGTACCCAGACAACCATTGTATTTTTCACTTTTAGCACATTATTTAGTCATTTATATGGGATATGCAATACTTTATTATAAAATGAACTTTGTGTTAGGTGATTTTGCCTAACTGTAGGCTAAAGTAAGTGTTCTGGGCACACTTAAACTAGGCAATGCTAAGCCATGATGCTTGGTGGGTTAAAGTGTATTAAATACATTCACATCAAGATGTTTTCAATTTATCAGGATGTAACCCCATCCTTTTTTTTTGGCCACACCTCTCAGTTTGTGGGATCTTAGTACCCCAAACAGGGCTTGAACCCATGCCCTCTGTAGTGAAAGTGTGGAGTCCTAACCACTGGATCACCAGAGAATTCCCTGTAATACCATCTTAAGTCAAGGGAGATCTGTAATGCCTGCACATTTTTCATTAGGTACTGTCTCTGAAATGCCCTTTCTCATCCTCAGTTTATATCAAAATTCTCCTTGTCCTTCCAGATCCAGTTCAAATGTATCTTTGGGGTCTGGAGGTCCCTCCTGATCACTATAGTTGGAACGAGCAGCTCCCGCAACACGAGATTTTACCTACCTCTACAGTAACTTGTTATTTATTCTTTTGGTCACAACTGCGTGGCTTGTGGGATCTTTGTTCCCCAACCAGGGATTGAACCTGGGCCCTCTGCAGTGAGAATGCAGAGTCTTAACCACCAGAAAGCCAGGGAAGTCCTTGCTTCATTTTGTACTGTATTTTATTTGGCTGGGAAGAGTATGTTTAAGACAAATGTTTATTTCCAATTTAGATTTTATTGTCATCCTTCAAAGCCAGCGTGTTATTCTTTGTAACTTCCATGGTACCTCATGTGGGGCTTTATACAACATAGGTCTTCACAGATTGCTTCTGTGTTGCTGGTTTCTCTCAGCTACACATCTGTCCGTGTATATTTTTAGTGTATCACCTGTCATTTGTTTGCGTATCTGATTTTCCTGCTAGAAAGATATTAGTCTTTGTATTACTTTACATAGTATCTAGTAAATAGGAAGTGCTCAATATTTTGACTGAATTACAATATGAAGAATGTTTGGGTAGTTTGGAATCTTGACTATTCCTTTTGGGACCCAATTGCATCCCCATAACCATACTAAGCTAACACTTTGACTTTCCATCCTGATCATTTTGAAGGCAGTGTGGTAAGGTTGTGATCTGTTTTGGACCATCCTTAAATGGAGGATTTCTTGCTTCTGCTGTCTGGTAGGGATGAGGTCAAGGTGAATGTGTTTGTTGGCCAAAGCGGACAAACTGATTCTAGTTGTCCTGTCTGTGTCTGCCTCCTGTGTCAATGAAATACACCCTGTGTGCCCCTTTGCAATACCAACCCTTGCTTTAACATAAGGATGGGAAGTAAAGTGAGTTTTCACAAAAGTATAAAAATGATCATTTTGAGGTGGTGATCGGGGCCGGTTGTGCTCTGTCTTGAGCAGCACAGATTTCTCAGATGCACACTTGAGCTGGAGAAAGAGTCAGAAGTAGAAAGATGGTGTGCAGAATGGGAAGGGTTGTTATCTACAGAGGCAGCTGGTTCAGGCTTATACCCTAGCTTGTTGAGACAGAAGGAATACTGGACTGGAAATTCATAGCTCAGGCAGTAAAGAACCTGCCTGCAATGCAGGAGACCCAGGTTCAATTCTTGGGTTGGGAAGATCCTCTGGAGAAGGAAATGACAACCCACTTCATATTCTTGCCTGGAGAATCCCATAGACAGAGGATCCTGGCAGGCTACAGTCCATGGGATCGTAGGAGTCGAACACAACTTAGTGACTAAACCACCAGAACACCCAATGAGAGAGCACTTTGGTTTTTGCTGTAGTTCTGCCATTAACTACCTATCCCTTTGGGTACTTCATGTCCTTGAGGCTCAGTTTCCCTTTTGATAAAATTAGTTTTTGCACCAGGTGATCTTTGATTGTCTGAATTTTTAAAGAAAGAAAATAGTGGGAGAACAAATAGGGGCAGTAAATGAGGGGTGATGACTTCGCTTAGTGATTTTCTTCAGATTTATCAGTCCTGATTCTTGGAAGGCTGGGGAACAGGTACCCACAAGTAACCAGGAACTGCAACCTGGCTGTTGAGAGCTGGGTAAGGTGTGGGGAGGAGAAGCAGGTGGAGGCTGGGAGGCTGGCTTCCTGGGAGCCAAGCATGCTTTGGAAGAGATGGTCCTAGTGAAGTGTCTCTGGGCTTCTTGACTTAGGGAAATGATCTTCAAATCTCCTTGACTGTGTTACATTATCAAACAGCATTCCCTTCTACTTATAGTAGAGAATAACATGGGAGATGGAAGAATATATATTCCTTAAATTAAGACTGTCATTAAAAAATTAATTAAATAAATAATTTCTTGCTTAGGTGGTGGGGTTACCATGGAGATAATCACTATTGTCTTTTTTATTTCTACTCTAGCGCCTTTTAAAATAAAAATAGCACTAATCTGAGTAGAAGAGGAGGCCCTGTGCCATCATTAATGATTTCTGTATCAGGTAAGGGTACTGGAGTCGGTTGCCATTGCTTTCTCCGATTACACCTTAAAGACAATGGCTACTCAAAGAAATGGGTGTCATGTTGTCTCATGGTGTTCACATCACCAGTAAGCCTCCTTTTCTCTTGATTTTCATTTACTATAGAGAGGATAATGAGTAGCTGCCAAGAATCTTTTTGGGTTTTGAATTTGTGGGCCAGCATACAAGAAGCAATGTCAGACACTTAATAGGAAGACATGGTTTTGAGGGAAGGGAATGTTTGCAGCAGAGTCATTTGGAGGGCCTTGGGGAATCAGTACAGTTGGGATTTAGCTGAGGTCCAGATTTAGATCCAGTTGTTCAAAATCTAGATCATCTAATTTTGAAGTATTAATAGTGTTATGTACCAGAGGCTCGGCTCTGAGGTTAAAGCTGATGTGTTTAAAGGATCACAACTTACTATATGTGAAATCACCATGGTTTTTTTTTTAAATAAGAAAAATCAACCTTAATATCAGCCTGATAGTATCATTGCTCATCTCCAGAGCAAAGCTGTTAAGCATTCACTATGGCTGTGTTTCTGAGGCCTGTCCTGAATGATGAACTGTTGGGTGGGAATTCTGCAAGGGTAGGTAACAGACTTTCCCTGAAATCGCTGGTGGAGGAATTTCCCCCCTTATGTGACATGATAAATTGAAGGAGCTCTTAATAGAGAGAAGCTCTAAATGAATCATTGTTAATGGACTGGTGAGGGCTGAGAGGTGAGAGGTAGAATCCTTTTCCAACATCTGGATTCTGTTTTTTCACCACTGGTCATTCTAACTCTTGCAGGGTTGTTGATGAAGATACGCTGTAAACAGCTCCTGTGAGTGACTAATTATCTTTCTTCTGCTATTCGTTTTTTGAAATTTTATTTTATTTTATTTTTTGCTATTCATTTTTGATGTTGTAAGAGCCTAGATCTAGCCCAGACCAGACTATTTTTATCTGATGGAGTCAGATCGCAAAACTCTTTGTACGTCTTTTTCTTTTTTTCCATTGGGATATAGTTGCTTTATAATGTTGTGTTAGTTTCTGCTGTACAATGAAGTGAATCAGCTATGTTTATACACATATCCCCTCTCTCATGGACCTCCTTTCCATCCCCCCCTGACCCTCTTTACCTAGGGTCACCACAGAGCACTGAGCTGAGCTCCGTGTGTTATACGATAGTTTCCCTCTAGCTATCTATTTTACACATGGTAGTGTATATATTTCAGTCCCATTCTCCTGATTCATCGCATCCCCTCCCCGTATCCTGTGCCCACATATCTGTTCTCTACATCTGCATCTCTATTCCTGCCCTGCAAATAGTTTTACCTGTACCATCTTTCTAGATTCCACATACATGCCTTGATATATGATATTTTAACAAATTCATCCTATGTAGTCAAAAGAATGTTGATCAGCTGTGACTTTGGCCACCTGAGGGATTTGATTGACAGGTATTCTGTCCCTGGTGACTCCCCAGTAGTCCATTATGCCTTCATCATCTGGGTAAATGAGATTTGCTCTTACACATCTTTCCCGGACTGAAAGCATTGAGATGATATTTGGAAGATGTGACGAAACCAAGCCATACAAGAAGGAAGATATATCACATCACGTCATCTTAAAACAACCGCAATCCATCAGTGTTTCCCCAGTGTCTACATGAACATCCACAACCCAACTCATCAGATGAGCATGTCAGTTTCTCCTTTGAGTAATAATTACTACTAACCTCATGGAAACCAAGCCTCTTCCTTAGGTAGGTTTTTCACTAGCATTTTACTGAAACACTGATTTAAAGTGGGTCAGAAAACTTTCCATTTCTTTTCAAACCAAAGCATTTAGAATTCTATCCCAATACGTTAGCAGGCAAATGCAAATTTTCTTTTTATGGGTGGGCTTCCCTTTGGTAATGCTGACTTCATCTGATACCTTGAGAATTAAGGTCAGAAAATGACTGAAGTTTCAAGTCTGAACGGATGTCACTGAAAAGTAAGGTCTAAAATTAAACAAGCAAACCAAACCGCACACTGAGGTTGGGCCATCAACTTATCAGTTTTATTTTCTTTGCAGCAATTTTGAAGTTAATATGATTTAGAGACAACCGCAAAATGTATTTAAATGCAAGATTCTACATGCAGACCCGGAACAAATTGCGAATTGGTTTTTCTTTTTAGACAACATAGAGGATCCTCTGGTGAGGTGGTTTCTCCGAAGACTGGAAATATAGTAAAATCAATACATAGTGATGCTATGTTCGTTTATTCCAAAATCCTTAGAAGGACTTGAGATGATTTATAACAAAAATTCAGATAATAAAGTAGGTAAAAAATATGAATCAGGCCTGGCAAAAAGAGAGTCAAAAGTCAAGATCAGGGGAAAGAAAACCCAAAGTCTTAGTCTATTGAGTTTATATTTGTCTCTGAGCTTTCTGGCAGCCAAAGAGAAAGGTAGATACATTCAGTTACATAGTTCTCATTGTCAGCAAGGAAGAAGCTAGCTAATTCCTTAGAACAGACAGAGTTTTTCTTATCATTACCTTTCGAAATAAAATTTTCATACGGGGCTTATACGGGGCTCCTGTTTGACATGTTCTGGCAACAGACATTCCCATAATGAGATATCAGCCTCACTTTGGTAGCTGTGTGCCTTTGGGGAAATTATATCATGTACATCCCAGTATCCATACCTATAGAGTGGAGAATATGACTCATAGATTACTGAAAGGAGTAAAGTAAATAATATATGTATCAATGCTGCTGCTAAGTCACTTCAGTTGTATCCGACTCTGTGTGACCCCGTAGGCAGCAGCCCACCAGGCTTCCCTGACCCTGGGATTCTCCAGGCAAGAACACTGGAGTGGGTTGCCATTTCCTTCTCCAATGCGTGAAAGTGAAATCGCTCAGTCGTGTCCAACTCTGTGTGACCCCATGGACTGCCACCTACCAGGCTCCTCCATCCATGGGATTTTCCAGGCAAGAGTACTGGAGTGGGGTGCCATTGCCTTCTCCAATATGTGTCAATACATATTGACAAAATATTAACTTTTATAGGAACACCAGGGCAATAGAATCTGACAGAGTTTGTCAGATTTTTTTTAAAACCATTGAATCTGAGAGTCAGACATTGAATCTGACTAGTTATCTGCTAATTGAATGTCTACTCTTTGGGCAAGTAGGGAGATTTCTTCAGGCTTTCATATGGCTGAGGTGAAATAGCCCTTCATTTAAAAAATTTTTCTTGAGCATGACTCCATAGTAAAGAATCCATCTGCCAATGCAGGACACATGTCTTTAATCCCTGGGTCAGGAAGATCTCCTGGAGAAGGGAATAGCAACCCACTCCAGTATTTTTGCCTGGAGAATCCCATGGACAGAGGAGTCTGGTGGGCTACAGTCCATGGGGTCACGAAGGGTCGGATGTGATTTAGTGACCGAACAGCAACAGCCTGTTCTATACCGGGCACTGTGTGTGCTGTGGGGAAAGAGCAGGGCACCAGCAGGAAAGGCCCTGCTTCCAAGGAGCTGTCATCCAGGGTCATGCAGGTTCTTTATTCATATTCTGTACTTTTCAGACTGCTTGCTGATAATGAATTGGGTTTCTTAGGCACTATGATAACTTGGAATCAAGTCCTGGTTTATATACTGCTGCACTGATGATAAGGAATTTCAAGATTTACCTTACATTGTATTGAACTTAACTCAGAATTGTCACCCCATATATATATATTTATGTACATATTTTATATCAATCTATCATCTCTCTATCATCTATCTACACATGCACAAGCACACACACACACATACATTTTTCTTCTGACCATGAAAGTGATATACGCTCTTCTGTTATATACAATAGAGGAGACCTGGTTGTGGGAGCAAAAGAAAGACAGCAAAATTAACACGTAATCCTGGTTATTAGAAACAAACTTTAGGATTACATTGCTCCTGTTATTTTATAAAACTGGTATCATTTGAAGTGTATTACTCTAGTTTAAAAAATATATTAAAAAACTATAAGTATTTTATTTTACCAAATTGGATCATGTTATAATATGCTTTGTGACCTGTTTTCTCATGTTACAATATATTCTAAACATTTTTTTCCCTTTTTAAAGCTTTTTTGTTTGTGTGTATGTGAAACGGATTGGCTACCTAACATCCTGAAAATGAAAGAATAGCCGACCATTTAACCAGTTGCTTTTGTTCAACATTTTAATCGCTTCTATGTTGTCATTATTTCTTTGATTTTTCTGTGTCATCTCCCCATAGCAGCAACAAGTCTCATACCTAGGTGCTCAATAGAATTATTGTAGAGTTCCACTTTTGCAAAGTGACTGCATTTGACAGAAGAGCAGTGCTATCAAGACCTAAAAACAAAGGAAGAGAAAGACCCACAGGGTTATACATGCTTGGTTATGTAAGTAGAGCGTCCATCATGAATTCATAGCACTGGGTTTATTATTGTTTTTAATAATGGCGTCATTCAGAAGGAAGCAACCCCAACCTAAGAGTTAAAGAATGACTTGGTGACAAGGCCGTACAGGATGGGTTAGGAGAGCCAAGTTTTCTTTGTAGTTACAATGGTATGAAAAGTTTAACTATAATGGAACGTATTCAATATTTTAATGATTCAGTTCAGTTCAGTTCAGTTGCTCAATTGTGTCCAACTCTTTGTGACCCCATGGACTGCAGCACGCCAAGCCTCCCTGTCCATCACCAACTCCCAGAGTTTACTCAAACTCATGTCCATTGAGTTGGTGATGCCATCAACCATCTCATCCTCTGTTGTCCCCTACTCCTCCTGCCTTCAATCTTTCCCAGCATCAGGGTCTTTTCCAGTGAGTCAGCTCTTCGCATCAGGTGGCCAAAGTACTGGAGTTTCAGCTTCAGCATCAGTCTCTCCAATGAATATTCAGGACTGATTTCCTTTAGGATGGACTGGTTGGATTACCTTGAATATTCTTGAATCTCAAGAATATTCTCCGATACCACAGTTTAAAAGCATTAATGCTTCGATGCTGAGCTTTCTCTACAGTCCAACTCTCACATCCATACATGACAACTGGAAAAACCATAGCCTTGACTAGATGGACCATTGTTGGCAAAGTAATGTCTCTGCTTTTTAATATGCTGTCTAGGTTGGTCATGACTTTCCTTCCAAGGAGTAAGCGTCTTTTAATTTCATGGCTGCAGTCACCATCTGCAGTGATTTTGGAGCCCAGAAAAATAAAGTCTGACACTGTTTCCCCATCTATTTGCATGAAGTGATGGGGCCAGATACCATAATCTTTGTCTTCTGAATGCTGAGCTTTAAGCCAACTTTTTCACTCTCCTCTTTCACTTTCATCAAGAGGCTCTTTAGTTCTTCTTTGCTTTCTGCCATAAGGGTGGTGGCATCTGCATAACTGAGATTATTGATATATCTCCTGGCAATCTTGATTCCAGCTTGTGCTTCCTCCAGCCCAGCGTTTCTCATGATGTACTCTGAATATAAGTTAAATAAGCAGGGTGACAATATACAGCCTTGACATACTCCTTTACATATTTTGAACCAGTTTGTTTTTCCATGTCCAGTTCTAACTGTTGCTTCTTGACCTGCATACAGATTTCTCAGAAGGCAGTTCAGGTGGTCTGGTATTCCCATCTCTTTCAGAATTTTCCAGAGTTTGTTGTGATCCACACAGTCAAAGGCTTTAGCATAGTCAATAAAACAAATTGATGTTTTTCTGGAACTCTTTTGCTTCTTCGATGACCCAACAGATGTTGGCAATTTGATCTCTGGTTCCTCTGCCTTTTCTAAATCTAGCTTGAACATATGGAAGTTCATGGTTCACATACATAAAGCCTGGCTCGGAGAATTTTGAGCATTACTTTACTAGCGTGTGAGATGAGTGCAATTGTGCAGTAGTTTGAGCATTCTTTGGCATTGCCTTTCTTTGGGATGGGAATGAAAACTGACCTTTTGCAGTCCTGTGGCCACTGCTGAGTTTTCCAAATTTGCTGGCATATTGAGTGCAGCACTTTCACTGCATTTTTAGGATTTGAAATAGCTCAACTTGAGTTTCATCACCTCCACTAGTTTTGTTCATAGTGATGCTTCCTAAGGCCCACTTGACTTTGCATTCCAGGATGTCTGGCTCTAGGTGAGTGATCACACCATTGTGATTATCTGGACATCACCCGATGGTCAACACTGAAATCAGATTGATTATATTCTTTGCAGCCAAAGATGGAGAAGCTCTATATAGTCAGCAAAAACAAGATTGGGAGCTGACTGTGGCTCAGATCATGAACTCCTTATTGCCAAATTCAGACTGAAATTGAAGAAAGTAGGGAAAACCACTAGACCATTCAGGTATGACCTAAATCAAATCCCTTATGATGATACAGTGGAAGTGAGGAATAGATTTAAGGGACCAAATCTGATAGAGTGCCTGATGAACTATGGACTGAGTTTCGTGACATTGTATGGGAGCCAGGGATCAAGACCATCCCCAAGAAAAAGAAGTGCAGAAAAGCAAAACGGCTCTCTGAGGAGGCCTTATGAATAGCTGTGAAAAGAATAAAAGTGAAAGCCAAAGGAGAAAAGGAAAGATACACCCATTTGAATGCAGAGTTCCAAGAATAGCAAGGAGAGATAAGAAAGCCTTCCTCGGTGATCAGTGCAAAGAAATAGAGGAAAACAATAGAATGGGAAAGATTAGAGATCTCTTCAAGAAAATTAAAGATACCAAGGGAACATTTCATGCAAAGATGGGCTCAATAAAGGACAGAAATGGTATGGACCTAACAGAAGCAGAAGATATTAAGAAGAGGTGGCAAGAATACATAGAAGAACTATTTTAATGATTATAAATTATTAAACAAAAGATTTATTTGTTCAGCCTTCTTTAAGTTACTTGTTTACTGGTTTGCATTTTCCCATGCTGAGAAAATGAGTGATTATTTTACTCAAAATGCTTTCCCACCAATTTTTGCTTGATATGACAAAAATAAAAATTGTGTTGATATCAACAGCTTTTTTAAGGGAAGTATGCTGTCTTGTCCCATAAGAACATGAATACAATGTGATCTATTTATAGATGTATGACAATCAAATATAATAATAAAAATAATGCTTAAGATACATTGACAGAGAACTATGAAACTTGTTAAAATTGTAGGCAATGTTATTTCAATGGTAATAGCCATTAAAGACATCAATAAAAATATTTGCAATAAAAAGGCTTATGATACTATAAAAATAGTGGTCTGCCATATGGTTGATGTCAAATAAATGTAAATGATACAAATTTTGTAATGTCACAGAGAAAGACATTTTTGGGTATATTTATCCATTCATTTAATCTCTATAACAATCTTGTACTTTGACCCTATAACTATCCTATATATTTAGATACTATTAATTGCACTCATCTCACACGCTAGTAAAGTAATGCTCAAAATTCTCCAAGCCAGGCTTCAGCAATATGTGAACCGTGAACTTCCTGATGTTCAAGCTGGTTTTAGAAAAGGCAGAGGAACCAGAAATCAAATTGCCAACATCCGCTGGATCATTGAAAAAGCAAGAGAGTCCCAGAAAAACATCTATTTCTGCTTTATTGTCTATGCCAAAGCCTTTGGCTGTGTGGATCACAATAAACTGTGGAAAATTCTGAAAGAGATGGGAATACCAGACCACCTGATCTGCCTCTTGAGAAATTTGTATGCAGGTCAGAAAGTAACAGTTAGAACTGGACATGGGACAACAGACTGGTTCCAAATAGGAAAAGGAGTTCGTCAAGGCTGTATATTGTCACCCTGTTTATTTAACTTATATGCAGAGTACATCATGAGAAACGCTGGACTGGAAGAAACACAAGCTGGAATCAAGATTGCCGGGAGAAATATCAATAACCTCAGATATGTAGATGACACCACCTTATGGCAGAAAGTGAAGAGGAACTAAAAAGCCTCTTGATGAAGGTGAAAGAAGAGAGTGAAAAAGTTGGCTTAAAGCTCAACATCCAGAAAATGAAGATCATGGCATCTGGTCCCACCACTTCATGGGAAATAGATGGGGAAACAGTGGAAACAGTGTCAGACTTTATTTTTCTGGGCTCCAAAATCACTGCAGATGGTGACTGCAGCCATGAAATTAAAAGACACTTACTCCTTGGAAGGAAAGTTATAACCAACCTAGATAGCATATTCAAAAGCAGAGATATTACTTTGCCAACAAAGGTTCATCTAGTCACAGCTATGGTTTTTCCTGTGGTCATGTATGGATGAGAGAGTTGGACTGTGAAGAAGGCTAAGCGCCGAAGAATTGATGCTTTTGAAGTGTGGTGTTGGAGAAGACTCTTGAGAGTCCCTTGGACTGCAAGGAGATCCAACCAGTCCATTCTGAAGGAGATCAGCCCTGGGATTTCTTTGGAAGGAATGACGCTAAAGCCGAAACTCCAGTATTTTGGCCACCTGATGCGAAGAGTTGACTCATTGGAAAAGACTGTGATGCTGGGAGGGATTGGGGGCAGGAGGAGAAGGGGACGATAGAGGATGAGATGGCTGGATGGCATCACTGACTTGATGGACGTGAGTCTCAGTGAACTCCGGGAGTTGGTGGTGGACAGGGAGGCCTGGCGTGCTGGGATTCATGGGGTCGCAAAAAGTCGGACACGACTGAGCGACTGATCTGATCTGATCTGATCTGATCCATATTACAGAAAAGAAAACTAAGGTTTGGCAGGTTTCTGTAACGAGTGTAAAATGATCTACCTGGTAGGTTGCCACCCTGAAATGAATCAAAGACATGATGATTCTCAGGCCTGTGGACTTTTCACTGTGACCAACTGAAAACATTAATACTGAAAACATTTTAAAAACTTATTTTGCAAGTGATTTTCCAACTTTTTGAAGCTGACTTTCTCTTCTGATATTTTTAAAGTTTAAAGATTATCAAATAGTTTTTCTTTCCTCATCCATTTTATGGTATCACTTCTTGCATTTGCCCTTGTCCATAATCTTTGTTTTACTGATAATCCCTCTTTGTCTAGTGCTATGACTAAGACATTCCCAGCTTATCTTCATTTTGTGATTCCCTCAAAGTGGAGATTTTATGAAAGTGATGCAAGGAGGGGCAGAGAGAGGTGTCTATGGTCGTGGTGGTGGGTGAGTTGTGTCTGACTCTTGCGATCCGTGGACTGTAGCCTGCCAGGCTCCTCTGTCCATGAGATTCTCCAGGCAAGAATACTGGAGTGGGTTGCCATTTCCTTCTCCAGGGGATCTTCCCAACCCAGGAATTGAACCCAAGTCTCCTGCATTGCAGGCAGATGATTTACCAACTGAGCTCTGAGGGAAGCCTAAGGGTGTCTATACATCTGTGTTTCACTAAGGGTGGAGATAAGATGATTAGTGCTCACTTTCCCAACCAGATAACAGCAGCAGTAACTGCCTTTATTTTTCTTTTTTCCTATAAAAAAATGTGGGGGTTGGGAGAAGCAGAATTTAAGCATGAGAACCACATAGATGATGGCTATGAATCAGACTGGTTTTCTCTTTGATCTGAAAAAACTAGGCCATTACAGTCATAATGCATTTTGGCTACCGTGAAAAACTTTGCAGAAGTCAGGCTTTTAAACATTAAACTTGTATTGAGTTAAACCTCATGAACTTGATGCCAAGTATAAGAGGATAATACATGAAGAGCAGTTAATTAAAATTTTTTTCCAATGTATGCATCATTTAAACATGTTTGCTTAGAATTCAATTGCAAGTATATACCATAATCTATTAAATCTCCTATTAGTATATTTAAAATTCATCATTATCCATTATCCATCAGTACAATGATAAATATCTTATTCTTTGGATCTTTTCTCAAATACATATTATTACTATAGGATATATAACTCTTATAGGGTTTTTGTATTATTATCTACATTTTACCAAGATGTTTTGAAGACTATATAGTTTCTTTGTAATAGAAACTCAGTGGGGCTAGTTTAAGAAAAAATGTGGAATTAATTATAAGGACATAAAATGGTTCAGGAAAATGAAGGCTAGGAATTCCAGAAGGAAAAAACAAGAGTTAAAAAGCCAATGGGAATCAAGCAGTTGCTTTCTCAGTCTCTCAAACACCTTCCTCAAACTATGTCATTTCTTTCTCTGTGGATTCCTTTTCTCTGTACTCCTGGCTCTGCCAGAGCATATTCAAGGTCCACTGATAGGCATTTCTAAGTTTTAAGCCATAGAATCAGGAGCATCTGATTGGCTTAACTAGACTCTCATGTCTAATCAGCTGGGGTTGAGTGGATCATATTGTACAAACAGGGCTGCTGGGGAATCCAAGTTTGTGGTTAAGTTAGCCCTAACCTCAAAGAAAAGGAGTCTGGTCTGGGAAGACATTCTAAGTGGTGTGTGTACTCTAGTAAATTTCCTCCTTTGACAGAGGACAAGCATCTATCTGTAGGTGGCAAAGTAATTTCTTTCCTCCATACCATCAGATCTTGGTAAGGATGCCTCTAGCTCTCTGAGCTTTGTTATTCCTCCTCAACATGAGTGATACGAGTGTTTTTATTTTGCTGATGACATTATATTTGAAATATACATGTTATATAATATACTTGTTTTATACAATTTATATATGTAATGTGCGTATATCTCTATATTTATGAATAAAATTTTAGAGATCTGTATTCACTAGACTTAAATGTATTAAGTTGCCATTCTTAGCACTGTATACAATGCATACAGAAAATGTTTAATACATGCTTGTTACTGTCTTTTCAAGATAGTCTTCCTATCTGAAAAGGCTGGATGCAGAACAATTATCTGCCCACTTTTAAAAACAGTTGCATGTTTTATATAAGTCTATGAGGATCCTGATGAACTGATGTGGTTTGTAAGCTTTTCTTTGATAAGATCTGCTGAATAAAGCATGTACAGACCAAATGTGGTGAGCCTGACACCCGAAAGTGAGAGATGGGGAGCTAGGGTCCTGTGTGGGCTAAACACAGCATCTGCTAGACATGACGAGTGAACAGCCAGCAAGGAAGTGGTTGACGGACCATTTGACCGAGGTGAGAAACTCATCTGCATTTATACTTGTTGCCAGAAGACATACTTCAGCAGGGTGTCTGGTGTAAACATACGAAACTCTAAAAGTGCTTTCGTTTGGGAAATTGGATTTCAGCAGAAATACATTGCCCACTGGTTGTATGGGCAATGTTCATCAAACATCCCCATCCATCCATCCATTCACCCATCTTGTAAACATTTATTGAACAATTACTGTATAAAGAAACAGCAAGAACTATAATTTTAGAAGGAGTATTGGTTGAGTCACACTTAAAAGTTTACAAACGAATAGGAAAGCTTTGAGTTAGACACATCTGGATTCACTCTGCTGTCTCCTCACTTTGAGACTTTACTCAAGTTACTTAATACTCTCTAAACCTCAAGTTCCTCACCTTTAAAGTGATAATAATAAAAATAAAAAAATAATACTTGTACTTATGTCATAAAGTTATTGTAAGGTTTGGAGGAGATACTGTAGGTAATGCTTTTTGCACAGAGCCATAAATATTATGTGCTATTATTTCTAACCATCAAAATGATATTCATCACCAACCACAAATGAGTTTTCACAAGAGGTCAAATATGCATTGTGGAATCTATAGAAAGAAGGTAAATTCTGCCTGTCACAAGCTGTCACTGTAAGGAAACTGCTGCACAGGGGATGTGTCCATAAAATAAGACATCTGAAGAAAGAAAAAGCCAGTTTATCAGAATACTTTGCCTGCTTGTTGCTAAATATAACTTGTTTCTTGTTTATGCACTATTATATCCAGGTGGGCTAATTTTTTTCACTTTTCATCTGTAGGTTTGAACAGCCTGCATGAATGGCTTTAGACTCATAGACCTACGGAATGAAAAATGAAAAAAAAAAATTCAGAGAGCTTATTCAATCAATAAGTGTTCTTAAAAACCTGCTGAAACATCTATGCTTTATCGAAACACATTCAGAGAAAGAGATATTATAACTGCTTTGGAAGTGTATCCTAATTTCTAGTTGAACGCTCTCTGTTTATAAATTCAATCAATGTGTTTTGTTTTATTCTTAAGTGATATCTTCTAAATTAATGAGGCCCAAAATTTTTTCACTGTCTTTGACTTTATATATATATATTTAAAAATTTTATTTTCTTTGGGCTTTCTTGGGTCTTCATTGCTGTTTTAATGGCTGCTCTCTTGTTGCAGCACACGGGCTCTAGGCTCATGGGGCACAGGCTTAGTTGCTCTGCTGCACTTGGGACCTTCCTTGAGCAACAATCAAACCCATGTTCCCCCATCAACAGGCGGATTCTCAACTACTGGATCACCAAGGAAGTTCTCACTGTCTTTTAAAAATTGAAGTTTAGTTGATGTACAATATTATCTAAGTTACAGGTATACAATATAGTGATTCACAAGTTTTACAGGTTATGCTCCACTTATAGTTTATTATAAAATATTGACTGTCTTCCCCATGTTGTACAATATACTTGTAGCTTATTTTTTTTCTTCCCCTGCTGCCTCCCTTCTGAGCCCTGGTTCCAGTTGTCACTGAGTCCTATTGATTTTCTGTGTTCTTCTGCCATGTGATAAGAGAAGTTCTTCCTGCCATTGTTCAGGTCCCCCTTCCCTTGGGCTTTTCCAACTGCCATTGCTTCCTGCTGGAACTTCACTGCCTCCAGACCCTCCTCCTTGCAGCCCATCCCACTCACTAAAACTGCATCCATCTTCCTTAGCCATCACTCTCCTCAAAGGTTTTCCTGTGGAAAGTTATTACAGGATAGATAACACTTGGGCTTCTCCCCTTATCCATCAGGGTCCTCCATGTGTGGGACTGCCCTTCTTGTCCAGCCTTGACCTTTATCATTCTCAGCTCTGCTTCTGTCTAGACAATTTTCTGTCTTGCAAACACAGTGTTCCAACCTTTTAGCAGGTCTTTGCTCCTGTAAATTATTTCTTCCCTCTCTTTTTGACTGTTGTATGGCTAAATGGTTCAAAAATGGTAACATTATTAATATAAAGGTTTAAACTTTTGCTAGCAATTTGTTGTAGGACAGAAGAGTTGAGATGATCAGTGGATGACATAGAACTTGTGGATAATCTTCTCTGCTTTCACATGAGCTGGGGACTGTATGGTTTCTTCAGACTAGAACCGGGGAAATGTGGGAGGTTCTGAGATGGATTCTTGATTTAGGGCTCATGGGTTTCTAAGAAGTCTATGGATAAGATTCAAGGAATATGCAAACTTACTAAAATTATAAGTAAAGATGCATGCATATGAACATTGTTTTGGGGGGAAAGCATCCACCACTTTCATTAAGAGAAACAGGACATTTGACAAGAAGAAGCTTCAGTTAGGGGGTTGAGTGGATGAAAGAAGATAGCATGACAAGATAGTCCCTGTCTCTTCTGGTTGGAAGAGACAGGGGCTGTATGGGACATATTTAAAAGATTAAGAACAGGATTCTGGGAACTTCCCTGATGGTCTAGTGGTTAAGATTCTGTGCTTCTATGGTGGGGGGCATAGGTTCCATCCTTGGTCAGGGAACTAAGATCCTGGCTCCTCATACCCAAAAACCCAAACACAACAACCCACATGTTCTTCCCCTTAAAAAAAAAGCAAAGGCCAAACTGGATTCTGGAAAGAACTGAGATTTTTTTTTTGGACAGGGCCACCTTGAATGATTTCAGGTAAAATTGTCCTTGAAGATGAAAAGAACAGAGATCTGTATGTGTTTCGAACATACTGTTGACTCAAGAAACTTGTGATTAGGGTTTAGTTATCTGAGTTTCATGTCTATTATTTTGTATGTTCAACTTTTTTTTTTCACTTTCAGATTTTATCATAAGTTTTTCCTTTTAATTTTTCATACAGATGTTTTAAATATGTGAAGCTGATCTGTTTTGAAGAGGAGGAAACATAGGAAAGTGATGGGGTTTTGTGGGGAGGGTGAAGGGGACTATCTTAGCCCATGGTGTAGTTACTCGGGGGAATGTCCTTTCCACAGCTCTGACAGATGTTTGGCTGAAGTCCTTTACTTATAGCCCTCCCACTTCCAGAGATCCATAGCCTAACTATGCCTTGGTCATGTTCAAATCCAGGAGAATATAACTCCCTACTGACCTTCTGACAAACCTCTTACTCTCTCTTCCTAAATCCTTGGTTCTTAACCAGGAATGAGATGGTGGAGCTTTTACAAAATAACCCTCCACCATACTGAGCACTGGAGAAGGCAATGGCACCCCACTCCAGTACTCTTGCCTGGAAAATCCCATGGATGGAGGAGCCTGGAAGGCTGCAGTCCATGGGGTCTCAAAGAGTCGGACTCGACCGAGCGACTTCACTTTCCCTTTTCACTTTCATGCATTGGAGAAGGAAATGGCAACCCACTCCAGTGTTCTTGCCTGGAGAATCCCAGGGATGGGGGAGCCTGGTGGGCTGCCATCTATGGGGTCACACAGAGTCGGACACGACTGAAGTGACTTAGCAGCAGCATACTGAGCACACGTATGGACCATTTGGTCAAAGAAAAAAAAAAAAAAGGATTTTTCACTTGTCATGTATGGTTTATCTTCCTAGTAATACTCTTGGCTCTTTCATGGGTGCTGGAATCAGATCCATAGGTTCAAATCCTGGCTGTTCTACAGCCTATGTTATTTTATGTGAAGTACACAAGGCTTCCCTGGTAGCTCAGCTGGTAAAGAATTCCCCTGCAATGTGGGAGACCTGGGTTTGATCTCTGGGTTGGGGAGATACCCTGGAGAAGGGAACAGCTACCCACTCACAGTATTCTTGCTTGGAGAATACCATGGACTGTATAGTTTATGGGGTTGCAAAGAGTCGGACGCTACTGAGCGACTTTTACTTCACACAAGCTTGCTAAACCATGGTTCTTCATTTAAAATAGATTAATTGGTATTGGATGGTAATGTAACAAACTCATTACAAGCATTGGAAACTAATAGAGATGGATAAGAATTGAGGTTGATAATATTTAAGGGTAAAACGAATATACGTAGTTAAGGCTAAAGTATCTGAAACAATGCATCCTACATTTTCCATATACTAAATATTACCAAAAAGTAAGGCTTTTTTTTTTTTTTAAATGAAGGAGATGCTTCGAAATAAGTTAATCCAAATTTAACAGAGAGGAATTTGTTGGTAAATTAGATTTCATGATAGAACTATAAGGTATAAGAGGAGAATGTCTAATAGGTTTCAGGCAATCAAGTCTAAATAAGGGCAGGGAAAGATTTTTAAATTAAGAGCTATTATTAAAATTATTAAGTGAAGAAGGATGCATAGTTTATATTCCCTTACAAGAAGATCAATGTTTGCTGGCTTAGCAAAATAGGTTGAAGCTAACATTTAAAATGCCAGATTGCAACATGTTAATTTTTGAATGTTAGCGAAATAGATGGATTCAGTGAAGATTCTTTTATGACCTATTTTCTAAGGAAATAAAGTTTCAAGTTTGCTAACAGAACCTACGCAAATGAAAGTGATCATAACTCAATAATGACATAATGAGAGAGGGAAAAGAGTTCTAAGTTTCCAATAAAGATTTTCCGATTGAAGTTAAAAATCTGACAATTCAATCTCTTTAAGAGATAAAACAGATACATATCTTTGAAAAGTTAGCAGACAGTTTAGTTTTCAAGACTTGTGAATATAAGAGAAACAGCAAGTAATGGGAAAGATATCTTGAATAATAAGAATCTTATGAGTCTGAATTTGTCTCCAGGTGGCAATTAAAAAAACAGGCTGGAAAATGCATCAGAGACAAATATTTGGATATATAAGAAGAAATGAAATTGTAACTGGAATTAAATCTTCACTGTTAGAACAATAAAGATTTTATTATTATTTATGTTTAATAAAATTAAAATATTTATTTAATACTAATGAAGGACAGGGAAGCCTGGCATACTGGAGTCCATGGGGTTGCCAAGAGTTGGAAAAGACTTAATGACTAAATAACAACAACAAAAATGAATACAAATGGAAAAGAAAAAAGGTTGGAAAATATACTTTTTTTTTTTCAAAATGTTAATAATGTTTTACGAAAATGGATATCATTATGAGCTTTGCTCTTCAGATATCCTTGGTGTAGAATTTTGCAGAGGGCCAGCATCTTAGCACAACTGGGAGGAAATATCCTCTTTCTTGTATCAGAGGTCTGGGACTTCCTTGGGTGCCCTTCAGGCATCTGAGCCAAGGACTGCCAGGCCCCAGAGGCACGGTTCATCTGTAGCATTCCTGGTTATCAGAATACCGGCCTCCCTGGTTATCAGATGTTGTCAGATCCCCAGCACCTCAAATATTCTGAGATATTGGGGATCTTCTTGGAAAGCCTCACCTATCTTTCTTACTCTCATCTAGACAGCAGATGAGAGAGAATTTTGCTGTGGACAAGTTTGATTTGGTTCACAGACCTCAGGTCTAATGCTGTAAGGAGGAGTCTGAAATGGGGTGGGGATGGAGGAAAACGGACACAGCTATATTTCCGTTAAGGGAGATGTACTCCACATTTGAATGAGTCTGAAGGATCAGGTTTGAGATCAACTGATTATGCTGGGGAGTAAAACTTTCTTGTTGGCCACAGGAAAAGGAGAAAGAATATTTAAAGCTACAGATACAAAGCTTAGGTTGTATTTGCATTTAAGGAGGCTGAATGCACAACTCCTTCAAAACAGGGTCTAATGGTCGCATTCCTCTCACCAGCCACTCACTGTAGATCTTGAAATGCCACTGTTGGGTGTAAATTTCTCTGCCTATCCTCTGGAACTCTCTTTTTAGTAAAAGAAGTGACATTAAGTCAAGCACATAGTGGAGTGGGTTACTTACGCTCTCCTGCCTTGACTAGGAAAAAAATGCGCAATGTGAGAGATGTGAGTTAAGCTTTGTTTGGGCCAAAATGATGGTTATAGCCTGGGAGTCCGCCTCTCAGAGTTCTACGGAAGTGTTCTGACGTGATAAGGTGGGAAGAGGTCAGTACCAACGAGATTCTGATGAAAAGAATACTTGCAGCCAGGCACACTTTTTGGCAGAAGTGTGCCTGGTTTTTTCTGCTAGTCACAAGGAGAAGATGTCTCCATGAATGATTTTAGAGCTTGCCTAGATATGAGAAGATGCAAGAAGCTGGGCTCATAAAATCTCCTGAAAATACCTTACTATTTGAAGGTCTGTTCCGCCAGTTTTTCCCAGAACACAAAGTTCTTCTTTTCTGATCTCCACCCTGAACTCTTTGCAGGGTGTGTTAAAGGTTAGCAACTGCAGTGACTAGTGACTTCATGCTTATGGAACCAGATAGCAACCAGATTAGTTGGTGCCCGATACTCCAAGGGCACCTAAGAAGGGAAGAGAGGAAGCCAGGGGTAAAGAGGGATGTGGAAATCGTGCAGAGAGGTGTTGACAGGGCAAGGAGATTAATTTTCCTGCTTTATCCTGTGCTCAGAGACCTGCCGTATATTCCCAGTCCCTGGGCTTGTAGCCTTGTCTAGGGCCTCCTTCACACGTAACTCCTCTTTCAAATTCAGTTCCAGTTGCAATGTTGGGAATCCGCAGTCACATGCCCAAGACTATTGTTTTTGGTTTGGGGGAGCTTTAAAGCAAATAACACTTCTTTGCGCCTTTTGTAAAGGTGGAATGTGTACAGAAACGTTCACATGATAAAAAAAATTCCCCTCTCACCCCTCACATCATAAAAGCATGACAATAAACACTATTAGTGTTTTGGTGCCTTTGTCTATTGTCACATGTGACTGAAATTAACCTGGATATACAATTTTATATCTGACATTTAAAAAAATTTAAATGGTATGATACATATTTCTTTATATGATTAAAAACCTTTGTAAATATGTAAATAATGGGTATCTAAATTTTCTTCCTGTGGATTTTTCATCACTTGTTTAAAATTTCCGTGTTCTTGAGTGCTTAAACTATTTCCCATATTCTGCTATAGTGCTGTGATGAACAACTCTGTGGAGCGTAAATCTGTCTCTACTTTGGATTATTTCTTTAGGACCCTAAAAATGAAATATATACAGTATGAGCATTTTTGAGACCCATGTTATATACTATCGAGCTACTTTCTGAAAACCAGGGTTCCGATTTATACTCCTAGCAGATGAGAGTGCAGTTTCTACTATACATATAAAAAAATTAATAAACTGAAAGCCAGTGAAAAAGAGTAGGGAGACCAGAAGGGGGCGCTCTCACACTCTGTGAGGATAGTAGAGCTCAACATGAAGAAGAAAGACTGCTTTTCTGACAAGGAAAGGCCATGGACTCTTGGTTTTCTACAGCCCCCCCAACGTTTTCCTCTCTACGTGTAAAAGCCACCTCGTTCCCCAGTGTTGAAGGGACTTACCCGTAGCTCATCATGGTTGCAGACCTTGAACTGCAATTTTATACTGATCCGGTATAAACTCATCTTTGCTGGAGAAATATCTGGCAGTCTGTTTCAGGTCAACAATGTTATTTAATTCATTGAATGAAATGAATAATAATTATTTATTGAATCCTTACTGGCATTGTTTTCATAAACAATCCAAACTATGAAAAACACTGATAACAATACATATCATACCAATTCATACACAAAGGAATGCATTTAACTGTTATAATTTACATTTCCTTAAAGACTGACATACACAGAAAATTTTTGTGGGAGGAGTTATTTCTGTGCTGACACCTGGGGCTGTCCAGGGGTGGGCTAGAATTTTTAATTTGTACATGGGAGACTGGCTCAAGACCTGAAGAGAATCTTCTTCTATTAATTCTGAATGACGAAGGTCTTTAAAATGAGCTCCACCTCAAATGGATACCTCAGAGAGGGCTCCCGAGGCAACCGGCATCTTCAGTGATGAGAGCAAACCTTTGGAAAATAGTGCTTACTATTTGCAAAGAATGTTCCAACTGACCCAGTAAAGTTGTGTATTGACCCACCAACTCCTTCCAGCCACTCTCAGAAGCGTTGCAGGAAGAGGGACCCCTCCTAGGGCCCGAAACTGGGCTCTTGTCTAACATTCAGAAATGAATTGTCCAAGGAGACATATGTGCTGACAAAGCAAGAGATTTTATTGGGAAGGGCACCCGGGTGGAGAACAGTAGGGTAAGGGAACCCAGGAGAACAGCTCTGCTGCGAGGCTCGCAGTCTCAGGTTTTATGGTGATGGGATTAGTTTCCGGGTGGTCTTTGGCCAATCATTCTAATTCAGAGTCTTTCCTGGTGGCGCATGCATCGCTCAGCCAAGACGGATGCTAGCGAGAGGGATTCTATCATTGACTCTTCAGTGCTTCAGCTAAAAATCGAACGGGACTGAAATCTGTGTTTTTCCCCCCAAAATTCTTTGGATCTTATTTATGACCAATTGCTCCTGTTGGCTTGGACATAGCTTATTCACTGTGAAAACCTGGTTCAATGTACATCCTATAATTTCTAAATGTTTATTAACATTATTCCCTGGAAATGCTGAGTAAGTGCATGTGTTAATACAGTTAGAGTAAGTTAGAGTAAGTTCTTCTGTTTTTAAACCCTTGCTGTCAACAGTTTAAAGAAGTTCTTGAGAAAAAAAGAAATTGTCTTACGATTCACCAGGGTTTGAAAAAAGTCTGGGCTGTTGAGAGATGCTGTTGAGAGATGCTTTTATTGATGTTTCAAATGCAGGAAGCATTTAACGAGTGGTAAACTATCCTTCTTACTAGCAACTGCTGTCATCTGGTGGCAAATGTGAGAAATAGCAGAAAACTTCACTATCCACAGGTATTTTCTTTTTTGATGTTCAGTGAAGTGGATTGGGACTTCCTTGATACCTCAGTTGGCAAAGAATCTGCCTGCAATGCAGGAGACGCCAGTTGGATTCCTGTGTCGGGAAGATCCCCTGGAGAAGGGAAAGGCCACCCACTCCAGTATTCTGGCCTGGAGAGTTCCACCAATTGTATAGTCCATGGGGTCACAGAGTTGGACATGACTGAGCGACCTTCACTTTCACTTTCAAAGTGGATTGAATGTTTTCACTGTGTTTGCCCTGAGCATATAATCAACTTCAGTGCTTATGACAAAGCCAGGATTTATTATAAACTAAACCTCAGCTCATCTTTCTTTAGCCTATGGTAATAATAACTGATATTGACTGAAAGTATATCAAAGACCAGGGCCTGGTTTCAGTGCTTGGCGTGAATCATCTTATTTAATATTTATGAGACTTCTGTGAGATGTCTATCATTATTATCTTCATTTTAACCCACTGAGGCAATTACTGATTGAGTAATTCACCCAAATCACACCACAGAGAAGTGGTAGAGCCAGAATTGTAATCCAAGAGATTCTGATTCCTGCCTCCATGATCTTTTCTTTTAATTAAAACTGTTTTTATTGGAGTATAGTTGATTTACAATTTTGTGTTACTTTCTGCTGTACAGCAGAGTGAATCAGTTATACATATATATATATATATATATATCCACTTTTGTTTTTTTTAGATTCTTTTCCTATATAGGTCATTGCTGCTGCTGCTAAGTCACTTCAGTCGTGTCCGACTCTGTGCGACCCCATAGACGGAAGGCCACCAGGCTCCTCCATCCCTGGGATTCTCCAGGCAAGAACACTGGAGCGGGTTGCCATTTCCTTCTCCAATGCATGAAAGTGAAAAGTGAAAGTAAAGGCGCTCAGTCGTGTCCGACTCTTCGAGACCCCACGGACTGCAGCCCACCAGGCTCCTCCATCCACGGGATTTTCCAGGCAAGAGTACTGGAGTGGGGTGCCATTGCCTTCTCTGATATAGGTCATTACAGAGTATTAAGTAGCATTCCCTGTGCAAAAAGCCCAATTTTTAAACACTTCCTCTAGAGGCGGTTTATAAGTTAAAAGTTGTGCCCATGATCTTAACCACTGCTTTACTATGGAATCTGAAGCTAAGATAGCCAGAGGAAGAACAAACTGGAGGTGGGAAACTTGAGTGTGAATTTTAGCTCTGCTGCCACCTCCTTAGTAACAATTCCTTGTTCCAAAAAAAGAAATACCTGTAACATGCAATATTGTACATCAACTATACTACAAACACACAAACCAACCAAAAAAGACTCACATCAGCAGGATCTGAACTTGGTCCTGTTCATCTCCTCTGGGTCCCTTTTTGTTTTTCATGAAATCATGGGATTGGACAGCGGTTTTCAAGCTGTTGTTGGCGATATGCTAGTGTTTCCAAATGTGATGGGGTCAGAGAGAGAGAGAAAGAGATGAAAGGGAAGAGGTTCTTGGCCAGCGGGATTGGGACTCTCACGCCTACTCCTTCACATCTTTTACATGACAATCTCCTAATTAACTTTTGGGTTCTACAAATTATATAAAGGCTAAAAAAAATTTAGAAACAAGAGGGTCAAACTCTCCTGGTGACTCCAGAAATACTTGATGGAAGGACCATCCCTAGACAGTTGCAGGTGGGAAGCATCACCCAGACACCAATGATCTTCAAGAGAGGAGCAAAAGAAATTCATTCCTATGTGGACGATCCCATAGCATTGTGAAAGACAGTTATTTCTGTAGAGTATTCAGAATATAGACTTATAATATGCTTACAGCAATAACAGAGCTCTTTGTCCATCAGGGAGAACCTAAGAGGAAGCCTCTTTTATATTCAGAATAGGGTGCAGATTTAAAGGAAAATTCTTTGAGAACTTTTGAAGCTCTTTCTTTGGGGGAGCATGGTTTAATTCAACAGAAGCAGAAAAGAAACAAAGCAAAGCATGCACTAGCAGTTTTAATGTTTCCAGCAAATTTTTGCCTACCAGAAATGCATCAATAATGATAAGCATACTTATATCTCATTTTACTTGAGCTTGTATTGTCTCGATTAATCGACACTTTGGTTGCTTATGGGATATACAGTCTTTGAAAGTTTTGGTTCTGGGTAATATATTTTACCTCAGATATTGAAATCTGTGCCCATTCTGACCACGGCACCCAGTGCATAGCAGGTATCCAGTAATTGAGGAATATTACTGTTGAGGAAATTATTGTCCTTTCATGAAGGAGCATGCTACATTGGAAACTACCCAAATTAATTCTTTGGCTCTGAGGTCTACTGAATATTCACTTGCTTGTAAAGTTGATTTTTTTAAGTTTACTGGTTTCCCCCATTTTATAGATACAGAAACTGAGGCCGGAAAAATGACTTTGTTCCACTGTGTTACGAAAAGTCTGTCAAAGGGAATCAGAACCTAGGTTTTCCTGATGGCTGGATGTTGGCTATCTAAAAATTCAGTTTCCTGAAAGCCAATTCACCATCAGTCAATGCACTGTGCTTACTTGTTTCTTTTCAAGTATTTTAAATATTCAGGTTTGCGTGACCTACTTTCACAGCTGCGTTTTAAGGGGTGTTAAATTGATTCTCTCCCCGTCACCTGCCACCACACTTGGATGCTGAGGGTAGGGGGAGGTGGAAGCTGAGGAAGGGAGGGGGGCTGATGGGGGGGCTGGTTTATAGACTAAACACTATAAGACATTTTCCTTTTCAAGAGTGTACTAATGAGTCATCATGAATATATTCTCTTTTTCCTTCTTTGGATCATGGGATTCTTGATCTATTAAATGTCACTAGTTGGCTTAAGATCTTTCCCCCTCCCTGTTTTGTTTTATTCCCACTTTCTCTTCTCATCTACCCCTGCGTTGCCCCCATCTCTGGCAAATGAGCTTGCTGTGTACCTTTTTGCTTGTTTGTGATCTTCCAGACTGGGTATTGTTTTGTGCACATGATTTAACTTACCCAAATGGTATTGTGTTCCAGATCACGTTTGTTTTCATTCAGCTCTCTCCAGACGCTGTCAGAGGGCATCCAAACGGTTTAGAGCACGTGTCGTCCACTGCTTCTTACCTCGAGATGCCCACTTCACCCAGCCCCTCCCTCTGTGATGGAGGCAGCCACTGGCCTTTGTCTCTACCTGAAGCGAGGCTGCAGTGAATATCCTGGTGCCTGCTCTTTTACAGACCGAATGGGCAGAGCTTTAGGCTGTACACCTAGGAGCAGGAATTCTGAATCATCAGAATTCACATGTTTCTATTCTGAGAACAAGAATTCCTGACGTTTCAGTGGAAAATTCTATAAACAGATGAGACCCACTTAACCTTCTGTGAAGAAAGAATTGAAAACTGTCAGGGGCTGAAACTGTGTGTGTGGCTGAAAATTCAGCTATTGTTGTTTTTTTTTTCCAGAGGAAAAACTCAAGAGGAAATGGGTTTTCATAGCATTAGGGGAATTCATGGGGCGAACGAGGGAGAGTTTTCCGTAGCAAGATTCTGTCAAGGATGTGTATGAAGCTTCTTTCCTTAGACAGAGGATGGTCAGGGCAGGGTCCACACTTGGTCTTGGGCGGGGAATCAGAGGGTCACTCCATGGGGGTAAAGTCAGTGTTCAAATTCAGCCCCCCACCGCCCTTGTCAAAGAGCCATTAGCCTTTTACCCAAGTCATGGTCATATTTAGATGATCTTACTTACAGAACACCCCCAAACTGCATTTCCAATCATGACCTGTGCTCTCTCTTCAATATTTCTACTGTTTTGAATGTGGATACCACTGGGGAGTAGAAATAGGGGTTGGGGCAGAGGAATACTATATTCATTAAAAGCTTTAAAAATGTGAACTTTGTGTATGTGCAGCTTTGAGAAAAATAAAAAATTTAAACATATTAAAAAAAACTCTGCTGTTAATTTTTTGTTGTATAAGTAATACCTACCCACTGGACAAAATTTAGTAAATTCAGAGAACCGCTCCCAAGCTTCACCATCTAGAAATATTTATGACAGACCTCTAACGCTACCTGGGCTTCCCAGGTAAAGAACCTGCCTGCCAATGCAGGAGACATAAGAGACGTGAGTTTGATCTGTGGGTTGGGAAGATCCCCTGGAGAAGGGCATGGCAACCCACTCCAGTATTCTTGCCTAGAGAGTCCCATGACAGTGGTGGATACTGTTTACTGGGTCGCAAAGAGTTGGACATGACTGAAGCAAGGAGATCCAACCAGTGAATCCTAAAGGAAATCAGTCCTGACTATTAATTGGAAGGATTGATGCTGCAGCTGAAACTCCAATACTTTGGCCACCTGATGTGAAGAAGCGACTCATTGGAAAAGACCCTGATGCTGGGAAAGATTGAAGGTGGGAGGAGAAGGGACGACAGAGGATGAGACGGTAGGATGGAATCACCGACTCAATAGACATGAGTTTGAGTAGGCTCCGGGAGCTGGTGATGGACAGGGAGGCCTGGCATGTTGCAGTCCATGGGGTCTCAAAGAGTTGGACATGACTGAGCGACTGAACTGAACTGAAGCAATGTAACACACATTGTTAACCAAAGCGACATAACTCACATTGTTATAGATTCTTTCATATTTTCTCAACATGTACATAGACATTTTTTCAAACAAAAATGAATCATGTCATTTTGCTTTTGTCACTTAAGAATATAGCTTTAGAATAAACTCCTAAGTCAAGGGGTGTTCATTTGATGCTGTGTGAATTGGAATCCCTTTGTTTCCAGTGACAGAATTTCAGTGTTGTGTGTCTTGGGATTAAGTAGATGCAGGACTTAAATGCTTCCAGGACTCTCTATCTCTTCTCTCTTTGGTTGCTTTTTATGTAATCAGTTCATTCTTCTCTCTTACTGAACACTGGCAGAAAATATTGGGACCTGTTGTGGAATTTCACACCTTGCCATTTGAACTCTCCAAAGAAGTTTATCCCTGATTTTTATGGATCTCAAATCCAAAGTCCCACAAAGGGCACACTAGGTCACTGTGTAGTCAGGAAAGGTTCTCATAGAAACCTGGTGAGTGAAGTGGAGGAGGAATTTTAAGAAGAATGGACAAGGAAGAGAGACCACTATTAACAGAAAGGGAGGATTCAGAGCAGAGAAAGTAATAGCATCTTCCATAGATTTGTGAGGATAAACTATACTCTAGTGAGTTTTGGGATTTCCTGGAGACTGGAGGCTGGCCTCTTTACCTCGAGACGGTAAACAGTTTGCCTGCAATGCAGGAGACCTGGGTTCAATGCCTGGGTTGGAAGGATGCCCTGGAACAGCTACTGATTCCAGTATTCTTGCCTGGAGAATTCCATGGACAAAGGAGCCTGGCAGGCCCCAGCCCATGGGGTCACAAAGAGTCAGACATGACTGAGTGACTTTCACTTTCAGTGAGTACACACCAATATTCACTCTACGCAGCAATGTAGTGGCTGCCCATTGGCCAAAGTCTAAATGTTACTGGGACTATCGTCAACAAGAGCTTTGTCTTACGGGATTTTTATGTTCTGAATTCCCGTGCGATAGATGGCCCTGGCACTACTTCCCATCATCTCCTCCAGGGGAAGGACACTTCAGCAATTTCTGTTTGTTGTCTCCCTCTTAGAGACACTGCTTGCCGGATGTGGGGGTGGGGGCCAGTTTGAAGGTGACCCAGAGCTGTCAATTTTGCCAACTGTGACACTGTCATATGCTGTCTCTTCCTGGCACAGGTATGATGACTATACAGGAACACACACCAAAGGACACAGCAGCCAAAGCAAAACCACATGCCCCGGTGGGTGGCTTAACCTAGATTTTGCCCTGAAAAGCGGCCATGGCAGGATGAGCAAGCCCAGCCCTCAGGCACGATGCCCGGCTCTGACTGAGCTTGAATCCTGACTAACGCACAGTCTGGTCTTGGGGGACTTTTGGACAAAGATGTCAAGATCGTTCATAGTTACCAGAAAAAATGCTTTCTGAAGTGTTCTGCCTTTTTTTTTTTGGTGGCTGGTGGAAGCAAGGATACTTTTATTCCTCTTCTGGTTTTATGAAAATCAGACAGAAATGTAAATTTCACTCATATTGTCAGGGGTTGAGTACAGTTATATTCTCAGGGGCTGAGCCAGGGTGGTATGCTGAGTTTGGATGCTCTAGCCTGTGGCTAGAGCCATTTCCAGAAAGATGCAGTGGCCAGTGAAATGGAGCAGGACCCTGTAGAGCTCCAGGGCACAAAAGCCTTTCTGTGTCCTTCCCCTCAACCATTTCCTGATTATGGGTAATAGCCTTCAGTCTGCCTGCATGACCTTCCCTGAGTTCCAGCAGAAACAGGTTCAAACAGTTGCCACTTAGGGAAGGGAGGGGATACAGAGGAGGAACAGTCAAGAAACAGCAGTGCAGCCTTGGAGTAAAGCTCCGGTTCCTCCTCAAGGGACGTGTGTGTGTGTGTGTGTGTGTGTGTGTGTGTGTGTGTGTGAGTGCTCAGCTGTGTCTGACTCTTTGCGACCCCAGGGACTGTAGCCCAACAGGCCCCTACGTCCATAGGATTTTCCAGGCAAGAATACTGGAATGGATTACCATTTCCTCCTCCGGGGGATCTTCCTGACCCAGAGATTTCCTGTTTCCTGTGGCTCCTGCATCTGCAGGCCTTTTTTTTTCCTGGCGGCACCTCTGTGTATGTTGTTATGTATAGCCCTAGTTCTCGAACAGTATCTTTGAGCTGTTTTGCAGATACTGAAACCGTACTAAGTGGGAGAAGTTAAAAGCATGCTCCTATAGGCACAGAGACCCCAGACCTGTTGAAACTGGAAGGTTGATGATGCTGACCCCCATTCACCTCACCACCAACCAATCAGAAAAATGTCCACGAGCTGATCAAGCCCTCTTTGAAACATTTCTATAGAACTCCTCACTATCCACTCCAGGTGGGGACACACAGTTCTGAGGACATTAGGCTGCTGCGGCCCCCTTTACCTGGCAAAGCAACAGAGCTATTCTTTTCTGCTGCTGCTGCTGCTCCTAAGTCACTTCAGTCGTGTCCGACTCTGTGGGACCCCATAGACGGCAGCCCACCAGGCTCCCCCGTCCCTGGGATTCTCCAGGCAAGAATACTGGAGTGGATTGCCATTTCCTTCTCCAATGCAGGAAAGTGAAAAGTGAAAGTGAAGTCGCTCAGTTGTGTCCGACTCTTCACAACCCCATGGACTGCAGCCTACCAGGCTCCTCCGCCCATGGGATTTTCCAGGCAAGAGTACTGGAGTGGGGTGCCATTGCCTTCTCCCACTCTTTTCTACTTTATGCAAAACTCTGAGATTTAATTTGGTATTGGGGTACAGAAGCCAGATACAGCTTCACCAGAGGCAAGGGTGAGTGGATTTAGACGGTAATGTTTGCCTCCTGTTCTCTGAGTAGTGTTGGAAGCCCTGTGACCTGCCAAGGGCAAGGAGATGCTTTTATAACCACCCAGTAGGTGGGAGGAGGTAAGTGTTCTTCAAGTCAATCCATGTGTGGGTTGCCTCTTCCTAACAAAGACCAAGATATTCTTTAGTCTTAGATACATACCGCCCTGTTTCATCAGGTATTTTAGCCATAAAATCCCAAATCTGCAAGTGTTCCTGTCTGTACCTGACATTGTCCATCTAACTTTTACCCAAATGATCTCTGCTCATCTGAGTGGAAAATCCCCTCCTTGTAAGGTGAACCCGGTCATGTTTGTTCTCAAATCGCTTAATCCTCTCTGAGTCTGAGTGCTCTGTCACTGTGCTTCGGGATCCTGCTCTCTCCCACGGGAGATGAACATCTAGCTCCTGGGGAAGGCAAGAACCTGGAGGCAGAGCCAGCTGGCCAGCATCCTACCCCTATTCTGGGATCGTACCAGCACGCTGCATTTAAAGAGATGCGCAGAAATAGTCAAACCAGAGATCACAGGATCTCATACTTTGTGTTTAGAATGAAAAATCAAGGTGATCACTTATTAAATACATTTTTATTGAACATCAGCTTAGTTTCAGGAACATTTCAGATACATTGTCAAAGACTTAGAAGTTTGTTCTGCACCCAACACTAGTTTTATGCCTTTACATTTTCATTTCGTTTTCATGAACACCTCGTGAGGTAGACACATCATTAATATCTCCATTCTACATATGACGGAATCTGGGCCTAGAGAGGTCAAACAATTTGCCCAAAGTGGCACAGCTGGTGAGGGGCAAGGATCCGCCAGTCTCATTCTGGTGCCTGTGTCTGAACTCCATACACTATGGCTTTCCTATACTCAGAAGGACACATTGGTTACAGATGTGGTTGCAGACTGGCATCTTGGCAGTGCTCTCAAATGAGTTTTCCAGGCAGGATATTTCCTTAAGGTAAGATGGTCAATCTCATGTATGAACCATTGATTTTTTTTTAGTAAAACTTATCACATACTAGTAACACATACCAGAGTGAAGGCATGCTACATGATAGTAGAATAGTTAGAATATAAAATTACTGTAATGAGGTTTCACTGATTTTTTTTTTTTTTAGTTCTTCTTTCTGTTTTTGTTGTTGTTGTTTGTTTGTTTGTTTTTAAATCTGGTCTTTCCCTTCCAGTTATGAGTGCCTGTGAACACAACTTTGTCTTTGAGCTGTTGTATGTACAACAGCCATACACCAGTTGCCATTGGTTGGGGGCTTGTATGTATTTCTTGCTAAGCATTCCCTTTTAAAATTCTCAAATCGACTGTAAGTATTATTGTCCCCATTTTACAGAAGAGGAAGCTAAGATTTATATAAGGTTAACTGAGGCTCAGGGAGGCTACACCAGGACTAGTAAACAAGAGGGGCAGGATTCAAACCTGGTCCCCCTGAACCCCCAGGCACATACATATAATCACCAAATAAGCTTCCCTGTGTGGAGACTTGGTGGCTCCTGGGCATCGTGAGACCACACTGGTGTCAGAGGACAGAATGTGAACGCAGGCTTCTGTAATACCATCAGCAAATATAAGCCTACCTAAAGTACTGAGCATATCCTGAGGAACACTGTTAAAGATAGACATTATTTTGGCCACGCCATGCAGCATGTGGGATCTTAGTTCCCCAAGCAGGGATCAAAGCTGCATCCTTGCATTGGAAGTATGAAGTCGTAACCACTGGACTGCCAAGAAAGTCCTAAAGATAGAAATTTTGAAAGAGAAATTGGAAGGCAGGTCAGGATCCCTTCTTTAGTAGCAGGTAAAAATGATTGTGGGCTTTCCAACTCCCTTACATGTATTCTCATTCCATTCCTCATAAAACCATATGTGGTAGGTACAATGGCTGTTATTATTCCCATTTTATAGATGGGAAACTGAGTCACACGTATATTTCTTAGTGAGTAGCTCTCTTTGGGTGGACTTGTTAGTAGACAGTGTGCCAGGCTTATATAATGGGCTGTGTAAAAGAATTATGTTTTGGTTTGACAGAAAAAACCAAAATTCTGTAAAGCAATTATCCTTCAATAAAAAATAAATTAATTAAAAAAAAAGAATTATGTTTTGGAACCAGTCATGCTGTGACTTGCAATTCCATTGCATTGTGCTATATTCGTAGATTCAATTTCTTTACTTAGACTCTTAGCCCCTTTGAGCTGGAGCCCCATCTCCTAAGGGTCATGCTCTCCCCTGGGTGGTCCAGGGCTGAAGCACAGCCCATCCTAAAATCCCTACTGTGTGTCAAGAGCACGTGAGTGGGTCTAGTTGCGGGTGCAGGCACAGAGCTCTGTGTGTGGAAAGTAGAACTCTGGCTCACTTTTGAAGCCAGGGCTCCCTTTTTCTCCCTTCCTGAGAGCATGAGAGTGTGATAACAAAATCAGTCATTTTCTTAAGAGAAACGGTAGTAGGTACTTTCAGCCACAGAAGGCGAATCTCTTCTGTTTCTCCAAGGACTGGGCTTTGCCAGCCCTGCTGTAGCTGGTTGAAGGGGACCAAACCTCTCAGGAAGACGGACTTGGTTCCGTTTGACCAGCCAGAGCAGGGGGCAGCTCCTGGGGGAGGTGACTGCAGCCTCTAGGGCGAGGATTCTTGGTGTGTCCCGAGCATCCCTGGTTCAAGCCTGCAACACAGAAGGAGCTGGCATTAGCATGAATCAGATCCCGGGAGCTTGCCTTGTCCAGAACGCTCTCTTTGGATTTGTGAAAACCATAAGTCATTTGTATTTTGCATTGCACAACTTTATGTCTTTTATCCTTATTCTTTTTTCAAATATGAAATTGTGAAGAACTAACATGATATAGAATTGTAGAATTTGGAAAATAAAAATCTCCCACAGTTTTCGCTCCTCTGATTTTCCAAAACAACATTCTGAAGTAAGCTTTTGAATATCTTATATCATAATGTTTAAAATAGTTTATAATTTTAATTCAAATGCAGTATATTTATGAAAGAATAAATGTAACACTTGTGTAAATTATGACACATAGTGATGAAATTAATACCAACAACAAACAACTGTTTACCTTAGAAAAAGAACTGGTGAAATCAGTACTATTGAAACTTTCTGCATGCTTTTCCTAGTTTATCTCTTTAGTTTCCCCTCATAGGTAATTATTATTCTGAGCTCTGTTTTTCATACAATTTAAATGTTCTTCTTTATAGTTTTTACCAGAATAAAATATTATTTCCTAAATAATTTATTGCTTGTTTTTTTTTTTTTACATAATAGTATCATACAGGAGGTATTCTGCTATAATGGTATTTTCACCTAAAATGATATTTGTAAGATTTATCCATATTTTGTGGCAGCAGTCATTTATTAATTTTAATTATTTTTATAGCTTTCTACTGTGAGAGTATACATCAGTTTCATTAGTCATTCTCCAGGTGATAGACAGTGAGGCTGTTTGGTTTCGACAAATGGCCAGAATTGACTAAATGGTTGTCCCATGGAGGTTGGGAAATCTTTGATTCTTATATTTTTTGAAGGAAGTCTGGGCTCCAGTGTGTAGGAACCTGTAGGCTGACCTTGCAAAGGAAAAGCAACGTTGACCAGTCCCAGACATCTGACGGTGGGCCCAGAGACCTGGTAAAAACTGCTCTTCAGGTGATTCTGATGAAGCTAAAGTCAGAACCACTGTGTGAGCAGAGGTACCCACTGGTTTCTCTGTGTTTTTGGGAAAGTGTGGCCAAGGGGTCAAGGAGCTGATCAAGGAGGATATCTTCCCCAGGAAGGTGGCCTGGCTATCTTCATCATGCATTTGAGCAGGTGAGGGAAGAGATAAGAAGAAAGGGTATTTTGAACAGTGCTGGGAAATTGCTCTTGGGGGTGGGCTTGCCAGCCCTTTTATATCCCCTTCCTGATGAAGGGAGTGAAATGAAGCAGAAAGCCTGTGGCCTTGGAGTCATACTTACCTGGGATCAGATCCCATGGATGGCTCCTGGCTCTCTTGCTTTTCAGAAGTTAAACCTCAATTTATGCCTCTGTGCAGTTGGGGGAGCATACCTACCACACCGACTTGTTGTAAGTCTTAGTGGAAACAAAGGAAAGAGGTCCAGGGGACCCTTTCAGGGGTCATGGGAAAGTCCTAGGGACAATCCCCACTGCTTCTGAGGTCAAGAGTTTCACTCTCAGTGCCAGTTTGTCCTTTAAATGTTTCCCTTCCCTTGACTGCAAGTATTTTCATTTTGTCTCTGAAGTTGTGGAAACCACTGACAGGAAAAAGCCGAGCTGGTTTGCCTAGCCAAGCAGACCTCTGCCAGGGGCGTCCCAGCTTGAGAGCACTGCCTGGGGTCAATAAGACACCCCAGAAACCAAAGTGCTCACCGAGGTACCAGAGAAGTGGCAGGTGTGACAGTGGTGGAGGACCAGGGGTCCTGCCAACTGTGACTGGTCCAGAGTGATGCTGGTGCAGCCTTTCTTGTTCTGAATCCCCGCCTCCTTGGCTGGCATCCTGCAACTCTGCAGATAAGTACCTCATCTTTACCCTCTGCTCCTACCTGTGATACAGGTGTCTTGCAGCCACAGCTTATGGTTCACTAGCTCTTCCCCTGGCTACTGCTATCCTAACCCAACAATCCTCTGGTTCCTTCTAAGGAGCAAGGGTTAGACAGGCAGCCATGCAGGTGGAGGTCAGCCAGGTGGAAAAAGTGCATTGTCCAGCTCATCCGTCAAGCCCCTGGCACTGCAATTTCCTCAACTCAGGACACTGGTCTTCATCACCTCTCCCCTATTCTTCATTCACGTCCTGCCGCACTCACACATTACAACCCCAATTTCTGAGCAGATGACATGAAATAAATCTTAGGGTAGGAAAAGGAAAACTATCTTTGGAGCAGGTATGATTTAGAAAAGGGAAGGGCTGTCACTGAAAAGAAGCACAACTTGGAGGTATCTGCCCATTTTACAGGTTTAAAGACAAAGCAATGCTTGTAAAAGAAGGGCAATAATTTTCTTTGGGAGATAATGTACTATCATATACCCATGTCAGCGATTTCAAAGTAACATGATCTAAAGGAAGGGTTTCTTGACCTCGGCATATTGACATTTAGATAAGTCTCTGTTGTGGGGGCTGTCCTGTGCATTGTAGGGTGTTTGGCAGCTTCTCTGATCTGTGCCCACTTGATACCAGTAGAACTGCCTAGTTGTGACAAACAGGAATGTCCCCAGACATTGCCAAATGTGCCCCAGGCGGGGGGCTAAATCACCTCCAGTTGAGAATTGCTGATCTAAAACTATAAGTTTCTCTGTTCCATCCTGTAGCTGCCCCATTGGTAGTAATTCTCCCACATTCTTCTAAGTTTCCCCCAATTTTCAAGGAGCCCAGTTTGGCTGCCCTTGAAGGACATCTGGTGTCTGGAAGAGGCAGGCAGGTGATGTCACCTGTATTGCTGCAGTCCGGGGAGGGGTTCAGCCCCTTGTGCTCTGGGTGCTGTTGCCCAATGGGGATGGCAGCCTTCAGTGCTGACCACTCAGCCTTCACCTGCCATCGGCTTTGTAAACATGGTGGCCCCTCCCTTTGTCCTTTCCTTCCCTCCTTATCCCAAGCTCTCATTCTGGGGCTTCTCAGTTCCAGTTAACAGCCCCTTCCTGTGTATCTCAGCACACATCCATCCAATCTTGCGGTGTCTCCTTTTGTTGTTTGGCTTGAGAACTTGTAGTAGAAGTTTAGTGTGGTCCCAGCCCTCATGTCACACACTCACCCAACAAGAAGGAAGCAGAGCCATGGGATGCAGGAAGCCCCCCTGAGGCTGGGCATCAGTGAGGGAGGGAGATCCTTCTCAGAGCTGGGATTAGCTGATGGCTAAGCCTTGGGGGACCACAGTTTCTCCTCATAACTGAGGCCTTCCTCTCTACTTCCACCTCCTTCCTGGTGTGGGTTCAGGCCCTTTAGGCTCAAGGCTGGGAACAAAGGGGTTCAGGGAAGAGGAGAGAAAGGAACTAAGCCAACTGGATGAATGAGTCTCTATTCTAACACCTCAAACCTTTTCCATAGACAGCCTCTGTCAGTACTGCTTGGTAACAGGTTGTGATACAAAGAGGAAAAGACAGCAGAGCAGGGTCAGGGGACTGGCTGTGTGATAAGGCTGGATCCCCTGAGCCTCCCAGATCCTAGCCATCTGCAGTGAGAACCCTTGGAGATGCAAAGAACTGCCTTAAGACACCAGTAATGATGAAGCAAAGTGATACAGCCAGGTATGAAGGCTTTATGGTTCAGTTTGGTTGATAGAAACATCTTTCAGGAGCAAAAGGACAGGAGGAAGGAGCTTGGATGGTGAGGGCTGACCTTGTGACAAATCTTCAGATGATGTGTGCTCTCCTCGAATGAGGAGCTAAGTGTGGGGAGATGGCCACGGAGGGCACTCAGGGACCACAATCAATGTGCCTGATCCTTGGTTGGAGGATGAAACCTCAGGAGGGAGAGAAAGGATGTGGGGAGGACTCCAGGCAAGATTTGGAGGCTCTCCCTTTCTCAATGAGGATGCCTGTGGGCACAAGGCCGGGATGGGGAAGAGGGGACCAGGTGCTCTGGGTGGGACCGTGGGGCCGAGGAGAGGCGCTCGCCGAAACCACACACTTCCTTACATTCCATAGCAAAGTAATCCGTATGGGGATATAAAGAAGCATGTGGCCTTGGGAAGCAGTCTTGGCCCCTGCCTGCTTCCTCCATCGTCCGGATGCAGCCCCACATCTCAGATGGGGGCCCCTCCCACTCTTCTCCTCCTCTAGGTGCTGAAGCTTGGAGGACAGGGCTCCCAGGACCTCACGCCATCACCCCAGCATTCCCCTCAAACCGTCCTGCGACACATCTGTTGTGAGGCACAGGGGTGCTTTGGGGCGGGGTGGGGGTCCAGCCCTTGCTCTACTGTTTGCTCAGGAAAAAATGGCACCCAAGTTTCTCTAGCTTATTTTCATTCAGTTATAATGTATCAAAACTTTTATTATTACTATTCACTAGTTTGCCTTGGTTTTATACAGGTCAATATGATTCTGTTTTAACATTTGGAATCCCATGAAGGAAAATTAGAGAGAAAGAGAAAGAGAGGGAGAGAGAAAAAGCGGGCGACAGAGAGCATCCTACAGAGATGCTATTGTGCACATGCGCAGTGAAGGACCCCTGCTCGGACCGTACCAGGCCTTCCTGCGCTTCCTACTGTGTGTCTGTCGTGGGCACAGTTGATGGGCTGCAGCTGCCACGCAGCATTCTGAGCACCACTGTGGAGCAGATTCTGCTCCCCCTTGCTCATCACCTGCCCTACTATCCGTGAGGTCCAAGCTGCAGAAAAGTGAGGGACGCTGGCAGCTGGGGAGTCACCCATAGTCTGGACAGGCCACCCCGGCTGAAGAGTGATGGGGTTTTTCAGCTTCAGAGGATCGAATACTCTGCCAGGAAACAGAGAGAATGCAGAGGGAAGAATTGTGCCCCAAGGAAGGTTTGGGCCTCACAGCGTTGACAAGGGCAAGCAATGAAATCTAGTAAAAGTAACACAAATAAGAACAAAAATGTTTTCAAGCATGTTCTGTATGACAGAGATGATTTTTGGTGCTCTGACAAGTTCCTTGAATCCTCTCTACTCTATGAAATAGCTGTTAACCTTCATCTGGTTTTACAGTTCGGGGTTGTAGAAATGAATCTGTTCACACATATGTAAATGGTAAGCCCTTAAAAGAGTGAATCAGGTTGGAAGGACAGTCTTGGATCCACCCATGGAGATAGGCTTGGAAGTTGGGAATTCAACGGGAAGCAAGGGAAGAAAATGTCTATAGGTTTTATACTCTGTGAACATTGATTCCTCTGCAGCTGTACCCTTGAGGTGGTGGCTTATCTACCATACTTTTTCTCAGGAAAATGACACCCCAGTCAAAATCTTTATGGCTGATCTCAGGAATTATCCAATAACTCATTTAATCCAATCCAAGGGCTTATGAATCAACTTCTGCTGTGAAAACAAAGTTGTCCCCCATAGTCAAGTACAAACAGTGTGAGTGAGAATGTGGGACTGTTCTTTCTCCCCCAGGTTTGGGGGCTGTGGTCAGTTAAAACAAGGGCTGGTGGGGAGGAGAGACAGAGCGACCAATGAGAAGTTGTAGCTGTGCCTTTGAGATCAAAATGTCTCATCTCTTCCACTGAACCAGAGAACTCAGAGTTGAGTACAGGTTCATTTTAACTGGTTAAATCCTTCACATCTAGATCTGAAATGCCATGCATGGCACATGCTTTTCAGGAATGAGAATTTGCATAAGTGAGAGAGACTGAGGTTTTTGGTCCTGAGAACTAGAAAGAGCCAGTTTTAAGGGACCTGTCCTTCATAAACCAGCTGAGAGCCAGAAGTGATTAATTCATGTAAGGATACAAAAAAAAAAAATAATAATAAATTTCCAAAGAAATGATGCCAGAAAACCAAGACCATGCTAACCATCGCTGGGGTGAGACTGTCTCTAGCATTTGGATGTGAATTATTTTGTCTTTTGGTCAAGCCCAACCTCATATGGTCAAAAGATTATTTAAAAGTTCCTTTCAACATTTCAGACAAAACCAACAATAAACTTTGAAGAACCAAATACTTGATTGTTTTGAGTCTCATTTTCCTTTTCCACGTCATCTAACTTAAAATATCAGGAAGGAAATTCATGGCAATTCATGGAACAGATGTGGAAATGAAGGGAAAGGTAGGCTGGAAAAACAAAACAAAGCAAACAGCTGTAATAAAATCAGAATCTTTCAGACCAGCATAAATGGGAGGAAAAATTCTAGGAAAGGACTATAAAAACATGTTTCTGAGTTTTGTACAGGCCAATGGACATTGATACAGCAATTGGCTTTAGGTCTTTTTCCCAGATTATTTTTTTAGCTTCTTACCTGCCCAAATCTCCTGATTTTGGCTGGTGGTGTTAGTAGGAAGGATGGGGAGGGATGTTGTGTCACATGGCCACAAGTGTGCTCTATGGTGTTGGTGAAATCACTACCCTTTCTCTTTCATTCCTGTAATAGTTGTATAACTCCATCTGCCCACCACAGAGTGGGTTAAAGATTAATGAGATAACACATGTGGAGGGTCTTGAGTTTCATAGAACAGGCTGATGGCCGTATAAAATGTCACTCAACATGGTATTGAAAACAAGATTTATTTTCCCCTCCTTCTGCCCTGTAGTCAGTGGATCACAAGACTTAAATTTCGCTTGTTCTTGAGAAACTCCATTTAAAAGCATTCAGAACTTAAGTAACAGTCAAGGTAGCATGAAAAGCATAAGCAGAAATTACAGTTCTTTCCTATTTCTTTCAGCAATCAGGGCAGTACTTGAATATAAGTGTCTCAGAAACAACATGAGAAGGAAGGATGGTGGTTTCCCATGAATGGCCTCAGAAAGACTCTTGCATTTGGGCAAAATCAAGGATGAGCTAAAACAAGGAGAGGTCTGAATGATAGACAATGGAAGCTTCAAGATTACTGCTGGCAGAGGGGTGTAGGTAGGAAGGACCTGGCTTGGGCATCTGTGCATTCTGGCTCTGTGACTCTGAGCAAGCTACTTAACCTCTCTGAACCTGTTTCCTCATCTGTAAAGTGATTGTAATGCTACTGATCCAACAGAAGGCTTCAGTGAAATAGATGGATGTACAGTGCCATGAACCCAGTATTAGAAGTCTAATAAATGGTCACTATCACTCTTGTTACTACTATTCAATATATTCTTTATTAATTAATATTAATATGGCAGCAGAGACTACCCACTCCATGGAAGTCCTTATGTCTGACCCATTTTAAAGTTTCATCCACATGACAGTTGTACAAGGGGTGGTTCTAAGATATTTGGGAAAGCTTAAATATTTTTAAAAAATACATCTTTCACAATTTTGGTTTCCCTTATTTAAAAAAATCACATTTGTAATCATTTCGTATGTCTGAAAAAGATTTGTTAAGGAAGGGAATTCATCAGTATCATATCTGACAAGGATCAACAGAGGTTCTGAATATCCAGAGCTCTAGTCTCATTTTCAGGACTTTTAGGAAAAGACATGAACGGTGAGACACTCAGACTGTCCCCTTATCCATCTTAAAGCCTTGCCCTCTGACGACAGAGCTGACCCTACCTAGTCAGCCCTGTGCTGGATGAAGAGAAAGCAAGACTGCGGGAAAATCGCCCCCATTTCACTCTCTGAATTTCAAGTAGAAGCATCTTAGTTTTCTCTCTCCCTTCTCTGCCCCATAGAAAGGCCTGATAAAAGTTTCTTACAATAGAACCCAAAAGTTGATGCTTTTATGGGGATTAGGATCCTTCTGGTGTCTGCAGGAGGAACAGTCCACACAGATGCATCTACCCTGGGAGTCTGAGCTCTTGTGACCTGTACTGGAGTCACTGCCGGTGTGCTCGGTGGCTGCCATGAAACAGAAGCTATTCTGGAGTTCACCGAGGCTCAGGCCAAATTATTTGGGGCTTACCATCATCTGGCTGAGGGGGTAGGAAATAAAACAGTGGTCCCTCCTTTTAAGGCAAGCCTAGGTTAATGTGTGGAGACAGAACCTTATTTTTCCAAAGGCTCAGCCAGACATCTTGCTATTTTTAGAGGACTGGCCAGTCCTGAATGTTGATTCCATCATGGGCATGAGCCTGATTTTAACTTCCCAGGGCCAGCCAAGAGCAAGGGCAGCTCCCAAACCCATCTTCTCTCCCTGCAGGCACCCTGCCACTTCTCTCAATGGTATTTCACCATCACTGCCATGCTTACCCTGTTTCTCATCAGAGCTGGAGGGCTGAACTGATACTTAGGAGGAGGCTGGGGCAAGGGGATGAGCAGAGAGAGCTGGCATGATACTAAGTCACTTACTTCTTTATGCTTCCAGCCATTCTGTGAAGTACCTTTCATTACACAGGATGAAACTCACTCCAGCAGGTTAGATAACCTGGAGGCAAGGAGTGGTTAGGAAACACCCACATCACACAGCTGATAAATAACTAACCTAGGATTTGAAGGACCTCTTTGATCCAAAGCACACATTCATTTCATGTGCTGTATATCCCAACCTCATCTGAGCCTAGAGCCATAGAGGCACCTATTAAAACCCCTGTTCCCAACAACCCAGAGCCACAGAATCAGAATCTCCGTGGGACTGGCCCGACATTCACATTTTAAACAAGATTCTTCTAGGGGATTTCTAGGCTCTGCAAATTGGGGAAGAACAGCTCTGGGAGAGCTGCTTTCAAACATAGAGAGAACATTAGAATCATAAGGGAGCTTGTTAAAAATGCAGGTTCTTCTGTCTTGCCCGCCAAAGCTCCTGAGAAGCCAGGGAGCCTGGACTCAGGAATCTGCATTCTCAATTATTCTGCTGAAAGTGGGCAGAAGCCTTTGAAAAACAGGGACCTAATAATAAATAAGAAAGAGAGAAGTAGATACTAAAGTAATGAAATCATTTAATACTGGAAAGGACTCATTTGACAGCAGTCCAGGGAAAATTATTTAGTTTGGATTTAAGGAAGAATTTCTTGCAGACATGACGACAAATGGGTGATCTCTTTCTACTATGTGAACAGTGAACATATTAGTAGCAGAAAGGGGAGCAGGCACTGTGGTCTGTACCTGGCCACTGACATCTTATCTTTTCCATGTTCCTGAATCTCAGCTTCTACCTGGAATGTTCTTTTCCCTTTGCTTATCTTCACTAGTTAAAATTTCTCTCAAATCTTAGTTCAAAAGATACTTGCTCCACGAAGTTTTCTCCCAGTTTCCCCTCTTCTTCTTCTTTGTTTCTATTGTTTGCACCTGTCATTGGGCATGCATCACATCTCACCCTGCTGTTGGATTCCCTGGGTACCTGTAATGCACACGTTTCCTCACAAAAAGGGCTAGGACCTGACAGCTTTGTTTTTGATTCCCCACACTGCTGCTCAGTGAAGGCCTTTTGCTCAATAAGGGTGGAGGAGACAAAGCCATCACCGCTGTTACTCTTACTATGTAAGTTTCTCAGCACTGTAACAGGCAACTTTTATTAAATATTCCTATTTTGCTGATGAAGGACACAAGGCACTGATTGAGAGATTGCTGTTTGTGGAGGGGTCTCTTTTAGAAGTGATAGCGCTGTAGGCGACCAGAGTCCCGCCTGTAGGGAGATCTGAGCTCTGTGTTAAGGAAAGAGCACTTTAAAAAACCTTAAGCTTCGAATTTGGTATAACAAAGTCCCCTGGAGGGCTGGCTAAGGCACAGAATGCTGGCCCCACCCCAGGAGTGCCTGATTCAGTAGGTCTGGAAGTGAGAGAAAGTGAAAGTTGCTCAGTCTTGTCAGACTCTTTGTGACCCCGTGGACTGTATAGTCCATGGAATTCTCCAGGCCAGAATACAGGAGTGGGTAGCCTTTCCCTTCTCCATGGAATCTTCCCGACCCAAGGATAGAACCCAGGTCTCCCATGTTACAGGCAGACTCTTTACTAGCTGAGCTATGCCTGAGAAGCAGTAAGTCTGGAGTGGGATCCAAGACTTGGCATCTCTAACAGGCTCCTGGGTGATTCTGATGCTGCTGGTCTGGGAACCACACTTGGGGGAGCCACTGCTCTAGTTTAATAGTATCTGAATAATTCAGGGGCAAAGAATCAGCCCTTACATTCCGAACTTTCTAAAAATGAGGAGGTGAGGAAGAGGAGTAAAGCCATACAGAAGCCAGAAAGGCGTGAGCTCCATTCAGGGGTGAGGTTGTAGGAGCTTTCACCAGTGAGGGTGCAGAGAGACACACAACACTCCAAAGACAGAAGCCCAGTCTATGAAGTTACTAACTGTCTAAAAGAGTTTTCAGTTTGAGGGGTTGTACACAACTGGGGGCCATTTCTTTGGCTCCCAATTCTTACGAATAAACTTCAAATGGGATTTGCTGAAGAATGGATATAAAATGAGGTGGACATTTTTTTTGGGAAGCTATCTCAGCAGAGGGTCCCCTGACATATGACCTCACATTGTACTTGCAGAGGGATCATAATGATAACACAGCACAATAATACAGAATATTGATAAAACTCTGTAGCTCCAAAATCTCTCTCTTTTTTTTTTTTTTTTAAAAGTGCACCTGTTAAATTGAGTGAAGATCAAGAATCGCTTAAGATCCAGGGAACACATTAGAGAATCTGGTTCTTGTCCTAGTTTTCCAAAGAAGTACATTGCTCAGGGACTTCTCAGTTTTTTAATAAGATGGAGCACTTCATATTGTTATAGTGGGGACGTCTGTGGGGTCATCGGAAGAAAATGCTCCCATTCAGTGATTATTTGAGATACATGACAGATTAGAACTGCCTTTGCATTGCTTTGAAGAACATTTCAACATACATTCAAAATAACCAAGGCACTGAAAGGGCAAGAGACCAGTTCAAGGTCACAAGGTCCGAGTCTCGTTCATCCCTTCCCCAAGTCCACCTCTTCTTTAGGCCATGGAGCAGCCCCTAGGCGACTGTGGAATCTCTACCCTCTTCATCAACTGTCTGTTCCACCCACCCTCCTTCCCCTCTGCTTTTGCTTCAAGCCTCAGCACACAGAATCGGGTTCACTGTCGGGACCCAGCCAACAAGTCAGTCCCACACACCAATCATGTGGGCTGGGGCGATTTCTCTCCTCCAATTCCCCTGGCCTGGCTCTGCCTGATGGAGCTGGATTCCAGCGATGTCCTCCCCCGCCCCTGTGGGATGCAGATGTGAAGCTTCACCTGCTTCTGGAGACACCGTGGAGCTGGCTTCAGATGACAGAAGCAGGCTGCCCGCAGGGCTTCCCCAAAATGCACAAAGAGAGAAAGACAGATGGGCCAGGCAGGAACGGCCAGAGGACAGTTAGAGGAGAAAGCCCTCCCCCTACCCCACCACCCGCGGGAGCAGCTCTGTACCTACCTGGGGAAAAGTTGCCGCCGGGTCCCTCCTCTGTATGCCTTCTTCCCTGGCAGGCTCCAGCCCCGTGGAGGTGTTTGGAGCGTGGATTTTTTTTTTTTCCAGAGCTAGCAGTGTTGGCTTGCATTTCTATGCCTTCCTGTCAGAATTCTCTCAAGGAAACAGCAGCTGGTGAGCTCAGAAATGTCAGTCAGAATCTTGGCCTAGTTTGGGGCCTTGAAGATTCTTGCAGAAAGTTAAAAAGGTTTCTGGGCCAGTGTCTCCTCTGGGTTTTCCCTCTCCTGCTTCTCACCTTTTCCATCTTCTATTTTATTTATTTATTTATTTTTCATTTTTACCTCAGGAACTGGCTACTTAAATCGCCTGCCTCTGTCTTTCTGATGGTTCCCTTTGGAGTCTGGCTATGGCGCTTCTCCCAGTCAGCCAAACTGCCTGGTGATTTTCTAAGCATTTAGCTTGTGCGCTTACTCCTTATTTTATCTCCTTACTTGTTCCCTTTTCCTGTTTCCTCCTTTTCTCTTCACGCACATCTTTTTAATCATCATTTCTCCTTATTTGTGTCAGGTCTGCTCACTGGCTCTTTATCCCTTTCGTTCTTTTTTTTTTTTTTTTCCTAGCTTTACCTCTTATTGTGTCCTGCCTAGCTCTGCTGCCCCCTCTCCACCTGTTCCCCGGGCAGGCTTGCTCTCCGCCTTCTTCGTCTCTGCCCTCAGAAGGCCAGCCTCTGCCTTTTGTACCCTCCAGCCCTCCGCCCACCCCCAGCACGCTCTCCCACCTGTTTGTGTCTTTTAAGGGCCTTGGTCATGTCCATGCCTTCTGTCCACCTCAATCACTGCAGTGACGGGCCTCTGAAAGCTGTTAAATGACACCTCTTCAGCTGTCCCCTCGCAAGGAGAAATGCCCTTTGCTAAACCCTTTCTCACACAGACCAGTCTAGAGTCATGCTTCTGTTTATGGAATACCCTGTTATTTTCAAGAGTACAGAACAGAAATTTATTTCAAGTGAATGAATCTCCATCTCTCGGCACTAGGTTTCTTTGAAGTGATGTTAATACATAGCTTTTCTGGTGGCTCAGATGGTAAAGAATCCACCTACAATGCAGGAAACCTGGGCTCAATCCCTGGGTTGGGAAGATCCCCCACAGAAAGGAATGGCTAACCATCCAGCATTCTGGCCTGGAGAATTCTATAAACAGAGGAGTCTAGCAGGCTATAGTCCATAGGGTTACAAAGAGTCGGACAGGACTGAGTGACTTTCACTTCACTAATATGTAACACCTCAGATACAGTCCTTTTAGCGTGTCTCAATTTTGGCCACTTCTCGAACCAGAGAGTGCTCCTAGAGGACTTATGGAAAACGTGGCTAACTGGGGACTTGAAAAGATGCTCAGTTGTGTATATTTAGTATGTCTGTATGTGTGTGTGTGTATGTTTGTGTATGTGCTCCAGTTGCTCAGTCGTGTCAGACTCTGCGACCCCATGGACCATAGTCCACCAGACTCCTCTGTCCATGGGATTCTCCAGGCAAGAATACTGGAGTGGGTTGCCATTTCCTACCCCAGGGGATCTTCCGGGCCCAGAGACTGAACCCATATCTCTTGTCTCTTGTGTCTCCTGCACTGGCAGGCAGATTCTTTACCACTAATGCCACCTGGGAAGCCCCGTATTTAGGGGTAGTGCCTGCCAAATTGCAGTGTAACATAGAAGGCACTGGAATCATAAACAAATGCCTACATTCCCTGACTTAAAAGACTTAAACAGTTTCTTTTGAGGATAGGACGTGTATATGGAAAAACAAGTATATGAAAAATATGATAATTGCAAACTGATAGTACACTGCTATTGGCATTCAGATACAAGGAATGATGAGTGGGGGCAAGGTTGGGAAATCTTCCTGGAGGATGTTGGGTTTCACCTGGGTCCTGAAGGTAGGGGGTCTGACATACCTGGAGAGATGAGGGAGGGACTTTCCCAGGTGGGTGAACACTTGAGCAGATGCCTGGAAGCAGATATGTACAGAGAATGCTTAGGAAATCCTGATTAACCTGAGGCCAGATCCAGGACTTTGTAAAGGGTCAGCCTGTGGTGCAATTTTGGAGACAGAGCCCATATACTCGTAATGGGAGATTTCTATTTCTAAAAAAGAGTTCCTTTAGCCAACCCACACCTTGATAGGTGCTTAATTTTATTTATTTATTTTTCTTTTTTTTGTTTATTTTTTCTTGTTTTCTAGTGCCTTCATTTTAAAAAGAAAAAAATGCTATAGTGTTATGATTTCTACAATTTAGGCATGTGTGGATTCTTTGAGAATTAACATCTGAAAAACCACAGTCTGAAATCTATTGCTATTGAATATAGAGAGAAATGATTTCTTTCCAAAGCCCAAATATTAAGATTCTGTTTCGTATTTAATTCTGGCATTTGATATTGAAGGCCTGCTGTTATAAATGTAGACAACTGCTCATCCCACTCATTTTCAGTCTGTTTCCAGTTCTGCCTCCTTCATGAACCTGCCCCAAACTCTGGTTAACACCAATCTTTCCCCTTGCTCAAGGCTCAGATCCCAACGTGGTTGGATTATGCATTTGTTATAGGGCTATATCTACTTTATTTTTTAAAATTAATTAACTAATTTTATTTTTGACTATGCTAGGTCTCTGTGGCTGTGCGTGGGCTTTCTCTAGCTACTGTGAGTGGGGGCTACTCTTGGTTGCAATGTATGGGATTGCACTGGTTTCTCTTGCAGAGCACGGGCTCTAGAATGCTCGGACTTCACCTCAATAGTGGCTCAAGGGCCCTAGAGGGCTCAGTAGCTTCAGCAGGTGGGCTCTAGAGCACTGGTTAAGCGGTTGTGGTTCATGGGCTTATTTGCTCTGTGGCATGTGGGGTCTTCCCATACCAGGGACCGAACCTGTGTCCCCCCACATTGTCAGGCAGATTCTCAGACACTGTCCCAAGGAAGCCCAAGCCTATATACAATTTAATGTGTCATTATACTGTTTTAAAATTTGTTTCACAATTTTTTGTATGTGTACAAGTGTTGAATTTACAAGGTTGTAAACGCCTCGAGGTCAAGTTTACACTTATTTTTACTTCTTCTCTTGACTGCAGCACAATGTAAGGCATACAGTGGGCTCCTAAAAATACAGTGGCACTTTACAACAAAATTTAAAACCATCAGCCACCCGCCGACGGGAGGTAAGCATTTTTTAAATGTTGTATAAATCTTTTAGCTCTTCTGAGATTTATCGAGCACCAAAAGAGGGAAATGAACTTAACTGAATGATTTATCAGTATAGATGTTTATACTTCACATTTTCAAGTCACACTTTATTGTGAGCCTCAAAGACTGCTTGGAACAGGTAAGTCAGGTATAGATATTTGAATTTGGAAGATGAGCCATCAGAGGTACAATGAAGGGTCTTACTGAGGGCTAGACAGCTAGCTACTGAAAAAACTATTCTGAAATTCAAATCTTAGAACTCCTAATACATTTCTTTTTTTTAAATCTTAGGTTAGGAATTCTGATTTCCTTGGTAAAAAGGTACTTTGCTTTCCCTAAACAGTCCTTTAAACCAGATTGGTTTTAAATTTTTATTTATTTATTTTTATTTTTTATTGAAGCATAATGGCTTCCTAGGTGACTCAGTGGTAAAGAATCTGCCTGCCAATGCAGGTTTGATCCTAAGGTCAGGAAGATCCCCTTGAGTAGGAAATGGCAACCCACTCCAGGATTCTTGCCTGGAAAATCCCATGGACAGAGGAGCCTGGTGGGCTATAGTCCATGGGATTGCAAAAGAGTTCCACATGACTCAGCAACTGAGCGCACACACACGGTTGATTTACAATGCTGTGGTAGTTTCTGATGTACAGGCCAGTGATTTAGTCATATAAACCAGGTTGGTTTTTAACAAGGCAAATTGACGGGTGAGGTAGAAACAGTAACGAGGCATGGGAGGCTCTTTTCCTGAGCTCTTTCCTGGTGAGGTGCTCTTCCCTGTGGAAATCTCCAGAATCCAGGGAGATGGTAAATCTAGAGCTGGTCTGAGCAAAATTATCCTCAAGATTAACTATCTCATTTTGTCATTTCATTTAATATGTGAGGAATCCTATAGCACAGGGAAGTAGAATCAGCATCTTGTGATAAATCTATACTGGAAAAGAAACTGAAAAAGAATATATATATATATATGTAAATGTGGGTTTCCCTAGATGGCTCAGCAGTGAAGAATCTGCCTGCCAATGCAAGAGATGTGGGTTTCGATCCCTGGGTCAAGAAGATCTCCTGGAGAAGGAAATGGCAACCCACTCCAGGATTCTTGCCTGGGAAATCTCATGGACAGAGGAGCCTGGTGGCCTACAGTCCATGGGGTCACAAAAGAGTTGGACACGACTGAGCAACCAAGCAACAACAATGTGTAAATGTATTAAATATATACACACACATATATATATATGAATCACTTTGCTGTATACTTGAAAATAATTTGATATTGTAAATTTACTATACTTCAGTTAAAAAAAGGAAAAAAAAAAAAATACAGTCAAGGAATCCAAGGCCCAAGTTGGCAAAGAGACTTTTCCTCATTCACCAAACTAGCATCCTCTGACCAGCTCTGTGCTCTTTGTATCATATGGTCAATTGGCTCCTGTTGTTAAACAGCCCCTCAAAGGGCCTTTTCCCCACCAAGGTGACCCCAGGACAAAGCAGTGATGGTGGAGGGACTCCCCAGGATGACTTCCTTGTGGCTGCAGACGATCACCTAGAACCCCTCCAACAGTGAGCAGAAATTGGGGGTCGGGGGAAGAGGGGGAATCCTTCATGGTGATGGGAATGCAGAAAACAGATCGTCCCATGTAGAACATGGGCTTCATGCTTTGTAGTAGGCTCAGCTACTGCATTTCATAAGGGCGATAATAATAATAATGAAATCATGGGATGATAATAATAAATCCTTTGAGATGCTGCCAGAGTTGTGAATAGGAGGCTTTAGACACCAGTGGGCAGCTGCTTGGCTAAATGTGGCCCCCAGTTGTCAAGCAGAGACCCACCCTGATACGAGAGAAACAAATCAACAAGGATGTGCAGGGCATACACAGGGCAGAGCTGCTTGGAGGTGAAGGTTTCAGTGGAGACCCTATTTCTGCCCTTGAGAAGTCGCCCAAACGGTCAAATTTGACTTGGAGGCATTAATGGCCCCAGGCACTGGTTTGCATGAATCAGAGATCGAATATCATATGCCCTGGTTGGTTATCCTGGTTTCAACCAAATTGTTGACAGTTGCAAGCATCGTGCGGAGAAGGCAATGGTCACCCACTCCAGTACTCTTGCCTGGAAAGTCCCATGGACAGAGAACCCTGGTGGGCTGCAGGCCATGGGGTTGCAAAGAGTCGGACACGACTGAGCGACTTCCCTTTCACTTTTCACTTTCATGCATTGGAGAAGGAAATGGCAAGCCACTCCAGTGTTCTTGCCTGGAGAATCCCAGGGACAAGGGAGCCTGGTGGGCTGCCGTCTATGGGATCGCACAGAGTTGGACATGACTGAAGCTACTTAGCAGCAGCAAGCAGCGTGAAGCTGGACACACCTGAAGGTAGTGTGAGCAGGAAGTTCTGCTAACTTTCTCCTTTCCAAGATGGTTCAGTTTCTTCAGAACTGGAAGGCAGGACTTTTTAACCTCCTGTGTGGGTGCCAGGAATCACTGACTCTCATCTCAGTCTCCTCATTTGCAGACTAATGATATTAATAATAAGTAAACTACCTCCCTTATTTGGAGGATTAAATGAAGTAGCTTATTTACTATGATATATCTCAGGTGGTGCTAGTGGTAAAGAATCCTTCTGCCACTGCAGGATATGCAAGAGTTGCAGTTTCAATCCTTGGGTTGGGAAGATCCCCTGGAGTAGGAAATGGCAACCCACTCCAGTATTCTTGCCTGGGCCTGGGGGGCTACCATCCATGTGTCCCCAGAGACTCAGACACAACTGAGCATACACATAGACACACAGACACACATCCTGAGGGGGATCCTGGTTTATTTTAGTTGTATTTGAGTGAGTGAATGCTAAGCAGTGTGATGGAAGAACAGAACAGTTTGAATTTCATTCAGCAGTGGATGGGGTTCCCTGGGAAAGGTTTGCTTTGAGGCATTTGCTTATAAATGTTCATTTAGTGGGAGATGGTCTAGTTCAGTAAAGAAATGGAGTCCTGAAAAAAACATTGACAAAATTCAGCACCCATTTATGATTAAAACTCTTCAAAAAAATGGGCATAGAAGGAACCTACCTCAACATAGTAAAGGCCATATATAATAAGCCTACAGCAAACACTATTCTCAATGGTGAAAAACTGAAAGCATTCCCTCTAAGATCAGGAACAAGACAAGGGTGTCCACTTTCACCACTATTATTCAACATAGTTTTGGAAGTCTTAGCTACAGCAATCAGAAAAGAAAAAGAAATACAAAGAATCCAGATAGGAAAAGAAGAAGTAAAGCTCTCATTGTTTGCAGATGACATGATACTGTACATAGAAAACCCTAAAGATAGTATCAGAAAATTACTAGAGTTACTAAGTGAATTTAGCAAAGTCACAGGATACAATCAATACACAGAAATCACTTGCATTTCTATATACTAACAATGAAAATTCAGAAAGAGAAATTAAGGAATCAATCCCATTCACCATTGCCACAAAAATAATAAAATATCTAGGAATAAACTTACCTAAGGAGACAAAAGAACTGTGCACAGAAAATTATAAGACACTGATGAAAGAAATCAAAGATGACATAAGCAGATGGAGAGATATTCCATATTCCTGGGTAGGAATAATCAATATCATGAAAATGACTATACCACCAAATGCAATCTGCAGATTCAATGCAATCCCTATCAAATTATCAATGATAATTACCAATGGTAATTTTCCAGAGAACTAGAACAAAAAATTTCACAATTCATACGGAAACACAAAGGATCCTGAATAGCCAAAAAGTCTTGAGAAAGAAGAATCAAACTTTCTGACTTCAGAGTATACTACAAAGCTACAGTCATCAAGACAGTATGGTACTGGCACAAAAACAGAAATACAGACCAAGATAGAAAGCCCAGAAATAAACCCATGCACCTGTGGAACCTTATTTTTGACAAAGGAGGCAAGGATATACAATGAGGCAAAGATAGCCTCTTCAATAAATGGTGCTGCAAAAACTGGACAGCTACATGTAAAAGAATGAAATTAGAACACTTCCTAACACCACACACAAAGATAAACTCAAAATGGATTAAAGACCTAAATGTAAGACCAGAAAATACAAAACTCTTAGAGAAAAACATAGGCAGAACACTTGATGACATAAATCAAAGCAAGATCATCTATGACCCACCTTATAGAGTAATGGAAATTAAAAAAAAAAATAAGTAAACAAGTGGGACCTGATTAAACTTAAAAGCTTTTGCACACTAAAGGAAACTATAAGCAAGGTGAAAAGACAACCCTCAGAATGGGAGAAAATAATAGCAAATGAAACAACTGAGAAAGGATTAATTTCCAAAATAAACAAGCAGCTCATACAACTCAATACCAGGAAAACAAACAACCCAATCAAAAGTGGGAAAAAGACCTAAACAGACATTTCTCCAAAGAAGACATACAGATGGCTAACAAACACATGAAAAGATGCTCAACATTGCTCATTATTAGAGAAATGCAAATCAAAACTGCAGTGAGATATCACCTCACACCAGTCAGAATGGCCATCATCAAAAAGTCCATAAACAATAAATGCTGGAGAGGATGTGGAGAAAAAGGAACACTCTTGCACTACTGGTGGGAATGTAAATTGATACAGCCACTATGGAAGACATTATGGAGATTCCTTTAAAAACTAGGAATAAAACCACCATATGATCCAACAATCCAACTCCTAGGCATATGCCCTGAAGAAATCAAAATTGAAAAAGACACATGTATCCCATTATTCATTGCAGAACTAGCTAGAACATGGAAGCAACCTAGATGCCCATTGACAGATAAATGGATAAAGAAGTTGTGATGCATATACATAATGGAATATTACTCAGCCATAAAAAGGGACGCATTTGAGTCAATTCTAATAAGGTGGATGAACCTAGAGCCTATTATATAGAGTGAAGTAAGTCCAAAAGAGAAAGATGAATATCATATACTAATGCATATATTCAGAATCTAGAAAAATGGTACTGAAACATTTATTTGCAGGGCAGCAATGGAGAAACAGACATAGATAATAAACTTATGGACATGGGAAGAGGGGAGGAGAGGGTGAGATATATGGAAAGAGTAACATGGAAACTTACAGTACCATATGTAAAATAGATAGCCAACGGGAATTTGCTGTATGTCTCAGGAAACCGAAACAGGGACTCTGTGTCAACCCAGAGGCATGGGATGGGGAGGGAATGGGAAGGAGGCTCAAAAGGGAGGGGTTATATGTATACCTATGGCTGATCATGTTAAGGTTTGACAGAAAACAACAAAATTCTGTAAAGCAATTATCCTTCTATTAAAAAATAAATAAATTAAAAAAATCTAATCAAAGGTCATGCATTGTAAAAAAAAAAAAAAAAAGGAGTCCTGGACGGTTAAAGTGACTTCTCCGTCACTAATATCATTCGTGGAATAATCCTCAGAGCTGGGGTCAGAACCCAGGCCCACATTCCTAATCTTACAGAGTCAGCCAGGCTTGTGCTGAAGGCCTGAGCTGCTGTGCTGTGTGCTCAGTTGCAATTCGACTCTTCGTGACCCTCTGGACTGCAGGCCTCCAGGTTCCCATGTCCATGGAATTTTCCAAGCAAAAATACTGGAGTGGGTTGCCATGCCGAAGGCCAAGCGAGAACAAAGGAGATCACGATGGTGGGAGTTACCTGTCAACGGAATGCTATGACATAAATGCTCAGTGTTCTTTGAATGAGATGTGTCCCTCAAGCACTGTTACTCTAGGACAGGGTGCTTTCTCCAGGGTGATGGCAGCGGTGTGAGGCCTTGGCCACCAGCTGCTCCCCCGAAGCTTTCCCAGCTGCTGCTCAGACCAGCGCTGTGGTGGGGGAGCCCCGTGGTGGGTATTCCAAGAGCGCAGATTCCTTACAGGATGGGGCAAAGCAGGTCAAAGGCAGAACAGTTGAAGCTATTTGGGAAACAGGTGGGAACAATGAAAAATTCATTTGGTTAAAAGTGGGCTTAAGTCAACACAGAAGTTGTCCCAGTTGCTTGGTTTGGGAAGACAGTCCATGCAGTGCTTAAAAGCTTTGCTTCCTTTCTCCCTCCCACATAGCCTCCTTCCTTTCTTTTCTTTTCTTTTTAGTTCTCTTCCCTTCTTTTTTCTCTTCCTCTTCCTCCCCTTCTTCTTCCTTCTTCCCCTAGTCCCCCTTCCCCCTTTCTTTCCTCTCTATGTCTCTCTCCCTTCCTCCTTTCTTGTTCTTTGTTCTTTTTAAATTTACATGTGAGGCTTGGTCAGAATTTAAAAGAAACTAGAAAAGTGATTGAACTCTCTGAAGAGATAACTAAATGAAAGTTGATTACCAGTTAGTTGATTTTTTTTTTTTAAATCCTGTTCTATAACAGATCAGATCAGATCAGGTGAGTCGCTCAGTTGTGTCCGACTCTTTGCGACCCCATGAATCGCAGCAAGTCAGGCCTCCCTGTCCTCACCAACTCCTGGAGTTCACTGAGACTCATGTCCATCGAGTCAGTGATGCCATCCAGCCATCTCATCCTCTGTCGTCCCCTTCTCCTCCTGCCCCCAATCCCTCCCAGCATCAGAGTCTTTTCCAATGCGTCAACTCTTCGCATGAGGTGGCCAAAGTACTGGAGTTTTAGCTTTAGCATCATTCCTTCCAAAGAAATCCCAGGGCTGATCTCCTAACAAGAGGACTTGATTTCCATGCTGGGGGAGGGGTGGTGGGGGGGGCGGTGGTGGGGAGTAGGGGGTAGTGGGTGGAGGAGGGGGAAGAGATTAGTTAAATGTAAGGGAAACTAAATTTTATCAGGTCCCCTGGCCTGGGTCAGCTGCATGCTTTCACACATTTCTTCATTTAATCCTCACAAAACTTCCCTGCCCCCCACCATTAGATGATAAACTCTTCAATGGCAGGGGTGTCTTCTTTGCCTTTGGTATTCTGTCACGGATTTCTGCATTCAGATTGTTATTTTAAAAAATGTAGCTTATGTCTTTTTTTGTCTCTGCTCCACTTCATTTCCAAGGGGATATATTCTCTAAAAGATTTAATTTTAAAATTATAATTATTTGAAAAACTTTATATTTCTGGTATAAATATTGACATAAGTTCAAATATTGTATCATTCTTTTGAATACATCCAGTGAAACCTAATCCATAGCAATTTGACATTTGTCACTTTCTTTAAAAGAATATGAAAGCGAGCTTTTCTAAACAGTTGGAATTTGGTAATGTTCTTTTTTTTTTTAAACTTGTATTATTCTGTTTCATTTCTCACAACAAATTTTACCCTAAAGAGTACATTATGTTTGAAAATATTTTATTACCCTATCAGATTTTGCTACAACATAATATAAATATCCCAAGATGGAAATTAAATTTAAGAAGTTTGTAATTAAAAATTAAATAAAAATTATTTTAATTTCCTGAGACTTACAGAGCTAAGATTAAAAATTTTCCTTTGGACTATAGCCCTCCAGGCTCCTTTGATAATTCCATCATTACAATTATTACTAGTACTGAGTTACTCAAAATAGCATAAATATATTGCAAATAATATTACTAAATGTAAAAATTAATATTTATTGGAAATGCATCTCTCATGAGATTGATAGGGCTTTAAACATTTTTTCTTGGGTTCATACATCCATGGTTGGATATTGCTAACTGTTAGCGTAGAGGTTTAGCATCAAATTTTTTCCCCCCCATTTATAGATATGAACACTGAGAACATTTGTTCACATAAATAAGAAGATGGGAATGGAAGGAATTTTATGGTGGTGATCTCTCACAATTTTTTGATTCACATCTGATTTTATGCCAGAAGTTAAATAGTATCTTGTTATCAAAATTATTAATGATCCATCACTCACAGCTTGTTGGGGTTCTCCTTTCAATTTTGTTGAAAACTATGAAATGGAAACTTTACTTGCAGAAAAGCTTGTTACTTGGTTATTTTGCTGGGAGAGGCCCTGAGTGTCTGGCCACATTCTTGCTAAACATGCCAAGAATGTGAGGTTCTGGCTGCTTTTTATCCAGACCACTTATCAGAGCAGTGAGCAACCTTGAGATGGTAGGATCTCTGTCCAGATGAAGAGCAAGACTGCTTCTGCTTGCTATGAAAATCTCAAATCCTCTAAGCTCAGGGTGCTACAAACCCACAGTGTACACAGAGTCCATCTAAGTCCACTCATCTACTTGTGTTGCCCCCATGCGACTTGGATCACACAGGAAATCAGTGCAAACCAACATAAAGTTCATGCTTCTTGCTGTGCCAAGAGCAATGGTCAGCTTCTGACCCAGGAGTTTCATGGCTTTTGCCAGCATCTGTGGAACCTTTAACAGACTAGTTCATCAGGTTTCAGTAGAGTAAAACCCCAGATCCTTCACAGATCTTTGTGTATTATGTTTAACTTCTGAGAAGAATACCAGGAAGGCTTTACCGTGGCTCACTGAATGACTGTTAATTGTAGCATTCACTCTTTTACATGGAGGCACTCTGCTTACTATAATCCAATCAAAGTGTTAGAAAAATCCAAAACTTGTTAACTTCAATGCACCCTTGTCAATATATTTTTGAAAAACACTTTAAAACTCTTACCATGTACTTTAAATATACATATTCATCAAAAATTTGGAGCCATAGATTTAGCTCATTCAGTTTGGAGGATGTCTGCCATTAACACTTGATTGGCAAAGCCAGTCTTTATCATCAAACCCATCAGCCAACGTAAACTTGAGTGTGTGATTGTTGTGTTCTCAGTCCTGCCTGACTCTTTCTGACCCCATGGACTGTAGCCCCCCAGGCTCCTTTGTCCATGGAGTTATCTAAGAATACTGGGGAAGGTTTGCCGTTTCCTTCTCCAGGGGATCTTCCCAACCCAGGGATTGAACCCTTATTTCCTGGATCTCCTGCACTGGCAGGTGGATTCTTTACCACTGAGTCACCTGGGAAGCCCCAAATAAACTTATTCAATATCATATATCTGTCTTTATTTTTGTGTCTCAGGGTACAAAAGCATGCAAACAGGCATCTAAACTGGAGGGAGAGTCCAGATGACTGCCTTTTACATTTTTTCAATCACAATGGAAACAACTTAAAAAATCATTCACTGTTGTACTTAAAAAAAAAAAATTATTTAATTCATTTGTTCGGTTGCACTGGGCCTTAGCTGCAATACGAAGGATTTTTCTGTCTTTGTTGAAGCATGCAGGTCCTTTAATTATGGCATGAGAACTCTTACTTTGCGCACATGGGATCTCATTCCTTGACCAGGGAGCGAACCCCAGGCCCCTTGCATTGGAAGCTTGGAGTCTGAGCCACTGGACCACCAGGGAGGTCTCTGGATTTCACTGTTTTGAATTAGACTTTTTCTTAAAGTAATGGAGTGAGAGTTTCACATCTCCCTAAGGAGAGACATCACATCTCCCATCAGGGAGACATACCACCGGTATAAATAAGCCACATTTCTATCCATGTATGTTAGTATTTTATTAATAATTAAAGTATTTAAAATGAATAAAAATTAAATTTGGAAAATGGTGCAGGCCGAGGGCACAGATAATTGTACTGTACACAAAGTAGAATGGCATCCATGGTTTGGCCTTGTACCCAAGGGAATGTCAGTAGTACTAGCAGAGGCCTGTGGTAGGTTGTACACTTATTTGGGATAAATGAAACTCTCCCAGAGGAGTCTCAGAAATTTTGGTGTAATGGGGAGAGTTGTAGGAAATTAAAGTTCTGCTGAGCACGTGGGGAAGGGCAAGTGCCATGACATTTAGGTTAATGACACCCCATTTGTCACCACATTCCAATGTATGAGAGCGTCCAGTGGAAACTTAGGTTACACATAAAACCTTGGTTCTTTGGAGCAGCAACTGCTGAAACCTCTTCCTTCTTCTCTATCAGCTGCCTCTTGAATTACCTCCCCCAGGGCCCTCCTTCATTTCATAAAAGGCTAGGGCTGGGATGTATCATGTTTGCAATGCTTCGGAGTGAAGCAAGCCTTTTTCTTTTTTCCAAAGCAAACACTGGAATGTTCCCTCTAAACCCTTTGATGGACTAATTGAGATAGATCTCCAGGCCTCCCGGGATTTGAAGGAGGAATAAGAGGTGGTCCTCACAATGGCCGTGGGAAAATGATGAGAATAGAAAATGATGGTTTCTCACGTGTCAGTAAAGAACATTCGGCCTATTCAATATATTCGAATGTATTATTTGAATATTCAGGGGCCCCCAACCTCCAGGATTTAATGCCTCATGATCTGAGGTGGAGCTGATGTGATCATAATAGAAATAAAGTACACAATAAATGTAATGCACTTGAATCATCCTGAAACCATCGCCCCCCTCCCCCCCCCCACTGTAGTCTGTGGAAAAATTGTTTTCCACGAAACCTGTCCTTGGTGCCAAAAAGGTTGGGGACCACTCAATATATATAATCTGACTTATTTCCAGGTTAAAATGTACAGCTGAATAATTGACTTATTTTACTTTTTCATCTTTATTAAAGTATGATTGACTAATAAAAATTGTGTATCTATAGGGTGTACAACATGATTTGTTCGAGCACTTGAATGATTGATTTAGTCAACTTTAGTTGGCATCTTACTATTAAGAGAAATCAAATTTCACTATATTAACAAGTTTATTCATTCCCCACCCCCCCAGATTTATAAGAATTGAAAGTCTTGGAAAGATTTTGCTTGTAAATTAGATCAATATAGTGTTCATGAGACAAATCAAATGTATTAAATTCATAAATAAAAGTTGAAATATTTAAGGGACTTTAATTAAGTAGGTTAGTTCCAAAATACTAATCCAAGGCCCCTTGAAAAGTGATAGCTAAAAACTCCTAAATTTATAGACAGAATAAGATTTGTAAGCTGAATATGAGAGCTGGATGAACTTTTGTTTTATTTGTGGTTGTTTTGGAGTTTTCTTTTTTCATTTGTAACTTCAATAAATTAAACAATGATTTTAAATAACAAATAAAATAAAATGATGATTTCTCTCCATGGGTGGGGAACCAGCCATCCCACCTGTTCCCAGCTCAGCCCTGCCCTCAGAGCCCAAGGCTGGCAGGTTGCCTAGTTAATGTTTAAAACAAAAACCTGTTGAACACAGAAAGAAAGTCTTTGAAAGTACAAAAGGCCTTCACACTGAAGGCCCCCTCCTAAATCTCCCCTGGGTAAAGAGCACTGGACGCATTATCTCCAGTAATTCTTGGTGAGAAGGCATCGGCTTCTCAGGGAAGGTATTGCTGGTATTTAGGTCAGGAATAATAAAGTTCTCAGGAAGAGCCTAGAAGTTTAGGGCGAGGGAGGGGGCACTGAGAAGATTAGTGGGCCCCAAACACAAGTGGGTCCAGAGAGGGTCTTGGGTCCTTTAACGTAAACCAGCCAGAAGGTTTGCCACGAGCTGGGTCCACACAACAGCTGGGGTCAGCCAGACTGATTTCTGAGAAAGGCCGTCCTGTCAGCAACACTGGGAGAATGTTTTGGAATTTTGGTTAGAAGTGGTTAATGTATGCAGCACGAGGGAAGAACTAAGTAAATATTTGACGTTCAGCTTGTGATCTGGAGGAGAGGAGGCAATGGAGGACTCTCCTGAAATAGAGGGTATTTTATTTGGAATTGTTTGATGATAATGAAAGAACTTGGAATGGAATGTCCACGCCCCTTCATTTTCAGCGTGGGGTGTTCTGAGGGATGCCCTCCTTTCCCTACTCTGCTAAGAGGTAGAGGTGGTCCCCTTAGGGAGTATAAATGTCTGGGGTATAACAAGGATTGACCTCAAAGGGGGACAAGTAAATAGTTATCGGAGGACCTTCACCTGGAGTGTCATGTTCCCACAAACAGTGTCTGGAGAGTGGATGGGCAAGGTTTTGGTGCACAGAAAGGACAATGGCTAAAATATAAACTCAGCATTTGTTCATGGATGTATCCTAAGTGCTCAGACCAGTGTTTGCTACATGAATGGCTTTGCTCACATGACGGGAGGGACCTCCTGCTAAGGCCAGTATAGCCTCTGGCTGCAAGGGTGCTTCTCGCCAGGGTGGCTTTCCCAGTGCCCTGCACCTGCCTCCTCCAGGCCATGTCTCTCTCACCCTTCCTCTAGCCTTCTTACACTAAAAGTCAACTAAAAACTGTTGCTTCTATCCCTTTTTCCAACTGACAGCATGTCTGCTTCCTGTTTTAGAGTAGCCGCCCCAATCCCTAGGTATACCCCCTCCAAAGGGGAGCTATGTTTATAGTTTTCAGATGAATAAAAGGAGACAAAAAGCACAATTTAATAGTCTATCCAGATATTTGCTACAGGGCAAATAAATGATCTGCATGTGAAGTGTGACTATCTATCACCTCTGTGTGCTCCCAACCTGTACTTCTAAAAATTCTTAGGGGGCAGAGATGCTATTTATAAGATATTTTGTGGCATAGAAGAAGTGATGAATTTTTATTCCATAAGAGATAAATACTTGGCCCAGCAGCAGCCAGGTTGATGCGTCATGCTATATCTCATGATGGAACAGAATTGAGGAGCAGAAAAGCAGATAGGATATACAATTCCTTCTTCTTTGTCATTCATCCATTAATTCAACAAATATTTATGGCACCCTGACTCTGCCTTAGGCATTGTTGCTGGAAACCTGGATGCAGTGGTAAAGAACCCTATTTTTCTGGAGCTTAAAGTTTTTCTGGGAAATTAGGTGTTTTCTACCTAGGTCAGAGGACAGAGAGAGGAGTTAAGAGATATTTAAATTTGTCACAATCTATGAATTCTTCCAAAGAAGTATAAAAATAGAAGGCTGGTAGCATTTTTGATGCTAAATTAGCCTGCTGTAACTCAGTGGCTCAGTGGTAAAAGATCTGCCTGCCAATGCAGAAGAGGTGGGTTTGATCCCTGGGTCGGGAAGATCCCCTGGAGAAGAAAATAGCAACCCACACCAATATTCTTGCCTGGGAATCCCATGGACAGAGGAGCCTGGCAGGTTCTCTGCGACAGTTCATGGGGTCGCAAAAGAGTTAGACGTGATTTAGCAACTTCAAAATGACAAACAAATAAACAAAAAAGGAAGGTTCTATTAACCCTAGGAGAGATATAACTGGACCACAGGAAGAGAATTAAGAATGATACATAAAAAATTTTTCTAAGAAAATCTGGGAGTATGTCAGTGTATGTTTTTAAGGTCAGTTTTAATGTTGCAACTACTAATACACAACTTCTTCCTAGCTTATTTCTTTAAAAAATTTTTATGTGGACCATTTTTAAAGTCTTTATTGAGTTTGTTAAAATATTGCTTTTGTTTTATATTTTGGTTTCTTGGCTATGAATCAGGCAGGACCTTATCTCCCAGATCAGGGATCAAACCCACACCCCTGGCATTGGAAAGTGAAGTCTTAACCACTGGACCACCGGGGAAGTTCCTTTTTCTAGCTTATCTGTGACTGAACCTGCAGAAAGCCAGAGTGGATACTCTATGCTGTTTGGATGGCAAGATCGAAGAGGGAGGAACCCATTCATCTCGCCCCTCCTCACACACAGAACCTCTGCTTCCTTATAACAATGGTGGCTGGGAGTACACCTCCCAAGCCCCCACAGATACAGGAGGGCTGCATGGGGCTGAGCTGATGGCTGAAACCAAAGAAGCCCCAGACCTGTGGTTGAAGCAGCTGCATGAGTCATAAATTGTTTGTAGAAGCAGCCCTAGTGGCTGTCTAAGGGGAGGGGGCAACAGGAGCAGCTACAGTCAGGACTGATTTCCCTTTGGTTTCTCCATCCAGCTCAGAGTTGCAGGATTCTAGGTTCTTTTCTGGAGACAGAAATACAAAAGCTGGGCTTCTTTTAGATTCCTTTAGTCAGGGCAGGGCAGGCAAGCTCCCTTCCTTTTTGTGTGTGGTTCTACTCTTAGGCTGATTTCCATTTCCGAGAGAGCACTGAAGGTCCTCACCCTTGTGAGGGTGATAAAGCTTCCCTTCTCTAGGTCTTCTAGGGCTCTTCTCATGTTGGTCTTTATGGCATTGTATATGTCCAATGAGCTGACTCTTCGGAAAAGACCCTGATGCTGGGAAAGAGTGAATGCAAGAGGAGAAGGGGATGGCAGAGGATGAGATGATTCAATGGCATTACTGACTCAATGGACATGAATTTGAGCAAACTCTGGGAGGTAGTGGAGGACAGAGGAGCCTGACATCCTGCAGTTCATGGAGTTGCTGAGTCAGACATGACCTAGCAAGAGAACAACTACAGCAACCTATCTTTTCACAGGTGAGAGAAAGCAGCACTGTGCATTTGTCTCAGCTTCACTGTCTTCCCTTGCAGATTACAAATAAAAACCTTGACACTCAAGTGGGGTCCCATGCCTGTCCCCAAGGGAGGGCCATGCACCACATGTGGCTGTCTCCTTCTGGACATTTTGGTCTCGGCTGATACATCATTGCCTGAGAAGGACATTCCCTTAATATTTAAATATGCTACCTTGTCCCTCCTATCACGTCATCTTTTACTTTTAGTTATTGATGTCTCTCACTATTTGCAGTCAGCTGTTCATTTATTCTTTACTTGTATATTGACCATCTTCTCCAACAGAATGGAATCCTTATGGGAATGGAGACTTTAACTGCCTGACTTAATCTCCTGCCTGTGCCTACAAAGGTGTCTGTCATATAGTGGGTGCTCATCGTCACCCAGTCACTTCCTGGGTGCCTCAGCAGTAAAGAACCCACCTGCCAAGTGCAGGGGATGAAGGAAACATGGATTTGATCCCTGGGTCAGGAAGATCCCATGAAGGTGGGCATGACAACCCACTCCAGTATTCTTGCCTGGGAAATCTCATGGACAGAGGAGCCTGGTGGGCTACAGTGCATGGGGTCCCAAAGAGTTGGACACAACTGAATATACATATGCACACACCAATTACCCATCTGCTCATGACCCTTCACTTTTTCCTATCTTAGAGGGAGTTAAGGTCTTGTATTTCGATAACCTACAAGGCCCTCCAAGCTCCATCTCTCAAGCACCACTTGCCTCTCAAGTACCACCTCTCTGAGCTTGCTTTCTTTCTTAATCCACTCTGGTCAGACTGGTCGGCTCATTAAACACTGGGTGTGCCAAGAAGATGCCTTTCTCACGCTCTTACACCTGCTGTTCACTTGCCTGGAGCCCTCTGACCTGACACATCCATGGGCCTGTTTCTTCATTGCTTCTTATCTTTATCTGATGTCTTCCCTCCCTTCCTATCACAGCCTTTAGTCCCACGCTGGCATTTCTTCTTTTCCTTCCTTTATTTTCCTCCTTGGCACTTAACATAATCTAACCTGTTATATATTATACTTGCTTTTCTTGTTTATTTTCTCTCTCCCACTAGACAGTGGGCTTCCCTGATAGCTCAGTTGGTAAAGAATCTGCTTGCAACGCAGGAGACCCTGGTTTGATTCCTGGGTCGGGAAGATCTGCTGGAGAAGGGATAGTCTACCCACTCCAGTATTCTTGGGCTTCCCCTGTGACTCAGCTGGTAAAGAATGCCTGAGACCTGGGTTTGATCCCTGGGTTGGGAAGATGCCCTGGAGAAGGGAAAGGCTACCTACTCCAGTATTCTTGCCTGGAGAATTCCATGGACTGTTTAGTCCATTGGGTTGCAAAAAGTCAGACACAGCTGAGCAACTTTCACTTTCCCACTAGGCTGTAGTTCTCTGAGGGTAGCGGTATTTGTCTGTTTGGTTCACTATTATATTTTGGTGCTTGAGCAGTGTCTGACACTGAGTAGTTCACAGTAAGCATTTACTGAGTGAATGAAAAGTGAGGGAGAACTTGGTGTTCTCTGTCATAAATTCTGGACTGATTGGAAGCCACTGAACACTGTGAAGGAGAAAAATGTCAGTTTTCCATTGGAAAAAAGATTGATTTGGGCACTTGGGATGAATGGATTGGGAGAGCAAGTGTGGATATGGAGTGATAAATTAGGAAGATTTGCAAGAGTTTAGGGGAAAGAGAGTGGTAGCCTGAACTGGGGCTGGGGGAGTGAGAATGAAGATCGCGGATGTGTTAGAAACTGTTAAGATTCTGAATATGTAAGTCTTGGGGACTGATTAGAAATGGGAAGCTATGGTTGGAGACAAGATGTGGAGTAGGAGAATGTATGCATACATATATCTGATTCACTTTGCTGTACAGTAGAAACTAACACTGTTGTAGCCATGCGTTCCGGGAAACAAACTCACTCAGAAGGACAATGCAAATAGTGGAGTGCAGTTTATTACCCCAGCGGGCCCAAGGCAGAGTCTCCTCTTAGCCAAGGACCCTGACCAGCATTTGTGAAAATCTTTTATACCCCATGTGTACGTGTCTGAACCCACCACTCCGAATTCCTTGAGACTTACATAAACCAAGGAAAATACAATCCCAATAACCCCATCATTCATGTGCTATGTGCTCGTGTGCTCAAACAGTCAAACAGTTAGCCAATAATCAATAAACCCGAGGTTACACTCCGATAGATACAGAAAAATTTATGGCCTGTCTGGAGGAAGGGGTGATTAGTGTATGTTTTCTCTTAGGCGATGAGTAACCTAGATACGATCTTCAAGGTTCCCCTGTCTGGAGGGGGTCTTATCCTTCTGTTATTGTTTTCGTAGGCACTGAACACAGAGTCCAGAGTCCGTTGGAAAGGTGGCCGAGCATGACCAGCATGAACAGGCCTAAGATGGAGTCCAGGCCCTATGAATTCCTTCTTCAACACAACATTGTAAAGCAACTCTATTCCAATGAAAATTTTAAAAAGGAATGGGAAGCTAAGCTGCATCAAGAATGAATCTAAGGTTTCCCTGTGTGAGTAAGAACCTGTGTGAATGGTTTGTTGTTCTATTCCTGGATACAAAAAACACTGGAGGAGGAAGAGATTTGAGGCAGAAGATCAAGGGCGTAAAGTCTCTGGCCTTGCTGAGTTTAGGGCATCTGAGAGATAGCGGAGTGGAAATACTGTGTTCGCAGTTGGATATTCAGGTCAGGAGCTCAGAAGATTCGAGTCATCAGCACATAGATAGTACATGAAGCCATGGAAATGGATGATAAACAAAAACCAGCATCAGGTGGCATCTGTGAGATTAAAATTCATCAGACATTTTTATAATTCCAGTATGGCTTTATCGACTGAAAAAAAAATGCATACCCAATTGATAAAAGTTGAGAATTGTGACTTATTTGGCAGACTTTCTGAGGACTCCAGCCTGGGAGGCAGCCTCTCAGACAGCTTTGAGGGACTGCTCCGAAAAGGAAGGGAGCCCGAATATATAGGGGTTTTGGCAACAAAAATTAGGTAGTCAGAACATCAAAAGATGACTGTTAAAGAAAACTGGATATCTCAAGTTAGTGAATTTAGTGCTTTTCTTCGTATGGGAAGATCCAAGAATCTGGGCTCATTGAAATCAATCCTTTGCTATGCACCTTAATTATCAAGGGCCAGTATCCTGCTTTTCTCCATTCTGAATCCCCTCAGGGTGTACCATTGTGTGGCTTGATGACTGCAGCATCCTTTGTTTACTGAGATGACAAGTGACATTTTTCATCCACAGCTGTTTCTCTCTGGGAAGGCTGGTTTGCCTTTCCCCCTCCTACGGGGGGAGGAGGCAGTGGGGCAGTGGGGGGAGGGTGTGGGGGGGTCAGAGAACTCAGCCTCCACCTCCAACCTGAATTTTCGGTTGGTCCTACATGCATCCCTCCACCAGGGTTACCCTGGATAAGACTGCACCTCTGTCTTTAGACTTAGTTCTATTTTTGAAAGTTTCCCTTCTGCCATCAGTCCTGAGTCTTCCCCAGAAACCAAGTTAGTGAGGGGATGGTGACAGTTACCATCTAACCCAGCTGTTGATGGGGTCAGTTTTCTCCTGAAGCTTTTGGACCTGTGTTCAAAGGGGGCTGGAAGACAGATGGCTCCAGAAAAGAGAAGTTCAGGACTAACAGAAGGGCTTTATTATTTTTTATTTTTTAATTGGAGGATTGTTGCTTTACAATGTTGTGTTAGTCTCTGCTGTACAATAGCATGAATCAGCTATATGTATATGTATATCTATATATTCTTCCTCTTGAGTCTCCCACTCCACCTCCATCCCACTCCTCTAGAGCACTGAGCTGAGCTCTCTGTTATACAGCAGCTTCCCACTAGCTATCTATTTTACAAATGGTAGAGTTTATATGTTGGCACCCCACTCCACTACTCTTGCCTGGGAAATCCCATGGACGGAGGAGCCTGGTAGGCTACAGTCCATGGGGTCGCCAAGAGTCGGACACGACTGAGCGACTTCACTTTCACTTTTCACTTTCATACATTGGAGAAAGAAATGGCAACCCACTCCAGTGTTCTTGCCTGGAGAATCCCAGAGACAGGGGAGCCTGGTGGGCTGCCGTCTATGGGGTCGCACAGAGTCGGACATGACTGACTCGACTTAGCAGCAGCAGAGTTTATATGTTAATGCTACTCTCTCAAATCACCCCACCCTCCTCTTCCCACCCTGTGTCCCAGAAGAACTTTAAGTTGAATGAAGATCTTGGTGCAATTTCGTGAGCATTTTGACATCTTTGCATCTGAAATGGTAGTTGTAGGAAACCATGCATTTATTTTAGGCTTGTTTTATTCTTTCTTATTTAAAATGTTGGGTTTTTTTTTTTAATTTAAAATTTAAAAAAAGAATTGGGGCCACATCCAGTGGCTTATAGTATCTTCCCTGACAAGGGATTGAACCCGGGCCACCACAGTGAAAGTAGACCATGATGACTAAAAAAGATGTACAACTTGAGTGTTGCGAGTTAAGTTTTTTTGGGGGCAAATGAGGACTGCAGCCCAGGAGGCAGCATCTCAGATAGCTCTGAGAGACTGCTCCAAATAAAACTTAACTCACAACTCTCAAGTTGTACATCTTTTTTAGTTGACAGTTACGGCAACTGATGAAGCGACCCAGAGTGGACTTCCTTCCTTAGCCTGGACTTAACGAGGAACCGGAGCTTTGGTAACAGCAGTGGCCTCTTGCACCCATCCACCTCCTCGGGGAGTGTAGATGAATTTGGGTAAGTCTCTCCTGGTTCTCGAATCTCCCATATTGGTTGAGATTCTGAGTTTTATCTGGTGGTGGAGCAGATTACCTGCCGCCTTCCAGTAGGAAAGATACTGTGGGGGCGGTGTGTGTGTGAAACATCCGGGGGATACTCACTCATGATCTAGACACTGAGTGGGGCTTGGTTGAAAGTACTGAGATATTCCCACCCAGTCAAAAGATACTGGGTGTCAGGAGTTGGGGGAGGGTGGCTGACTGAAAGATGCCAGGGCAATTGTCACCCAGTAGAAAGGTACTGGGCGGGAAAGGGCTCAATTGGGAAAAAAATTGAGGAATACTTGGGACCTGACTGAAAGATTCCGAGGTTGCTCCACTGTAGGGGACTGAATGGTCTTAGCTGAGTGGTTAAGTAAGAGGCTGATCTGACACTTTCCCTCAGTTTGACTGCCATCACAGAATTTGTCAGGATAAAAGTGAGGAGAATGCAAAGAAAAGGGACACGACTCCTCCTTGCCTGTTTCAGTTTTCTCAGGTGACTGAGAATTTGCAGGAGTGGTGGAGGCCTTGTCTTCATACTGTGCAGTGGTCCCATAGGGAAACCCACTCATTAATTAAAATACTTGCTCGTCCAGGGGTCGCACAGAAGAACTGGCCATTCAGCAATGTGAGGAGCCTTGGTGGTCTTAGATTGCCAGAGGCAGAATCTGAGACGCATAAGACGAGCTGAAATGATTCTGGGGTGACTCCTGGAGGAGTTAAGCTCACAAACAGCACTTGGGCCCATTACACAAGTTCACTAGTGATTTTTATCCCTGACAAATTCAGCTTAAAATGGGAAACAAAATCTCTCAAAAACAGAAACAAAGGGGTGTCAGAAAGCCAGCCTCTGCCTAACACTCCAGCCAGAGTCATGTACAATACATATGGAGCTCATACTTGCAAGTACCTGGTTAATTGGAGAAATTATACTAAAAGAGATTTCGATCTAAAATGGCCAAATTGGGGTTCTTTTGGTATTTCAAAATTGATGTTTTGGTGTGCACAGTTAGAAAAGGCCGGCCGTGCTTACTTTGGTATCTAGAAGCTTCTAAAAGAGGAATTAATAGAGAAACTTCTTTGCAGGAAACCAACAAGAAATTGTGTGAAACTGTATCAGAACTAAAAAAGGCTGCTAGCCCTGACTCTGCCAGGTCACAGGTCTAGGGGAAAGGGGAAGTCACATTTGGCATTTATGCCATTTGGCTTTTGATTTCTGGGCATCATTTTACCATCTTTTGGGGGCACTCTTGCCTCTTGGATTTTGATTCTGGGCATCACTTTGCCTTTTTTTTCATTTGGAGTGTGACTCCTGGCTGGTGAAGTTCTGGTTTGGTTTGGTTTGGTTGGTCTGTTTTGAGCACACAGACATCTGGTACAAACTGCTGGAGTTAGTATGGGAATTGCTTACTCTAAGGTTCCACACTCCATCTGGGAACTCCTGGGAGAAAAAAGGTTTTTTTTGACTTGTCAATCAATAGCTATGATCCAATGACAAGAAAAATGGCCTAAAAATATTAGATCTTTATTGACATTGGATAGGAAAATGGACCAAAGTTTCCCCTATGTCCAGGACTTCCTCCTGTATCTCTTTAAGAATTCTTGCCTTGAGGAAATAACTTCTCCTAATCCTTTATACCAGAAGCATCACTATGAACAAAGCTAGGGAGGTGATGGAATTCCAGTTGAGCTATTTCAAATCCTGGAAGATGATGCTGTGAAAGTGCTACACTCAATATGCCAGCAAATTTGGAAAACTCAGCAATGGCCACAGCACTGGAAAAGGTCAGTTTTCATTCCCATCCCAAAGAAAGGCAATGCCAAAAAATGCTCAAACTACCACACAACTGCACTCATCTCACATGCTAGCAAAGTAATGCTCAAAATTCTCCAAGCCAGGCTTCAGTAGTACATGAACCAGATGTTCAAGCTGGATTTAGAAAAGGCAGAGGAGACAGAGATCGAATTGCCAACATCTGTTGGATCATAGAAAAAGCAAGAGAGTTCCAGAAAAACATCTATTTCTGCTTTACTGACTATGAAAAAGCCTTTGACTGTGTGGACTACAACAAACTCTGGAAAATTCTTAAAGAGTTGGGAATACCAGACCACCTGACCTGCCTCTTGAGAAATCTGTATGCAGGTCAGGAAGCAACAGTTAGAACTGGACATGGAACAACAGACTGGTTCCAAATCAGGAAAGGAGTACATCAAAACTGTGTATTGTCACCCTGCTTATTTAACTTAAATGCAGAGTACATCATGCGGAATGCCAGGATGGATGAAGCACAAGCTGGAATCAAGATTGCTGGGGAAAATATCAATAACCACAGATTTGCAGATGACACCACCCTTATGGCAGAAAGCGAAGAGGAAACTAAAGAGCCTCTTGATGAACGTGAAAGAGGAGAGTGAGAAAGTTTGGTTAAAACTCAACATTCAGAAAACTAAGATTATGGCATCTGGTCCCATCACTTCATGGCAAATAGATGGGAAAACAATGGAAACAGTGACAGACTTTATTTTTCTGGGCTCCAAAATCACTGCAGATGGTAACTGAAGCCATGAAATTAAAGGACGCTTGCTCCTTGGAAGAAAAGTTATGACCAACCTAGACAGCATTATTAAAAAGCAGAGACATTACTTTGGCAACAATGGTCCATATAGTCAAAGCTATGGTTTTTCCAGTAGTCATGTATGAAAGCTGAGTGCCGAAGAATTGGTGCTTTTGAACTGTGGTGTTGGAGAAGACTCTTGAGGGTCCCTTGGACAGCAAAGAGATTCAACCAGTCCACCCCAGAGGAAATCAGTCCTGAATATTCATTGGAAGGACTGATGCTGAAGCTGAAACTCCAATACTTAGGCTACCTGATGGGAAGAACTGACTCATTTGAAAAGACCCTGATGCTGGGAAAGATTGAAGGTGGGAGGAGAAGGGGAAGACAGAGGATGAGATGGTTGGATGGCATCACCAACTCAAAGGTCATGAGTTTGAGTAAGCTCTGGGAGTTGGTGATGGACAGGGAGGCCTGGCATGCCGCAGTCCAAGGGGTCGCAAAGAGTCAGACATGACTGAGCGACTGAAGTAACTGATACCTTTATACCAGAGTTCTCTGGATCACTTATCTAGACCATCTCTAATTCCTGAAACCAAAAGAAAAAAAAAGGGAAACAAAGTCTTTTAGAATCTTATTTCAACCATTGTTTACAACTACGGAGTTTTGTATTGTGAAATCTGATTCATAGTAAGTTTGGAAAACAAAGCTATAGGGTCTCTTGTGTCTATTTGGATATATGTATGTCTCTGTGTGTCTTTGTTTTTTGGATAATATTGCTGATTGCTGAGATCAGTTTGTAAATGAGTTCTAATCTAATTGGCATCAAAAAAAAAAAAAAAGTAAGCGCTTACAAATCAAATAATTCTAAATACAAGAGAAATTAACCTAAATGAATTTCAGGTTCATGTGAACTGGGAAATGTTTAGTATTAAATACCCGATATTAATGTTTGTTTGTTGATATAACTAATACAGACATTCTAAATAATTAACATTAGGCAGAATATTTTCATTGTTTAGGAATGTCTGTCTAAAATAATCTCTCCAGATTGGGGTAACCTGAATTTCTAAGGGTTGTGCTAAACTAAATATTGGAAGTTTATTGAATCAGATCAGATCAGATCAGTCGCTCAGTCGTGTCCGACTCTTTGCGACCCCATGAATTGCAGCAAGCCAGGCCTCCGTGTCCATTACCAACTCCCGGAGTTCAATGAGACTCACGTCCATCGAGTCAGTGATGCCATCCAGCCATCTCATCCTCTGTTGTCCCCTTCTCCTCCTGCCCCCAATCCCTCCCAGCATCAGAGTCTTTTCCAATGAGTCAGCTCTTCACATGAGGTGGTCAAAGTACTGGAGTTTCAGCTTTAGCATCATTCCTTCCAAAGAAATCCCAGGGCTGATCTGCTTCAGAATGGACTGGTTGGATCTCCTTGCAGTCCAAGCGACTCTCAAGAGTCTTCTCCAACACCACAGTTCAAAAGCATCAATTCTTCGGCGCTCAGCCTTCTTCACAGTCCAACTCTCCCATCCATACATGACCACAGGAAAAACCATAGCCTTGACTAGACGGACCTTTGTTGGCAAAGTAATGTCTCTGTTTTTGAATATGCTATCTAGGCTGGTCATAACTTTCCTTCCAAGGAGTAAATGTCTTTTAATTTCATGGGTGCAGTCCCCATCTGCAGTGATTTTGGAGCCCAGAAAAATAAAGTCTGACACTGTTTCCCCTGTTTCCCTATCTATTTCCCATGAAGTGGTGGGACCGGATGCCACGATCTTCGTTTTCTGAATGTTGAGCTTTAAGCCAACTTTTTCACTCTCCACTTTCACTTTCATCAAGAGGCTTTTGAGTTCCTCTTCACTTTCTGCCATAAGGTGGTGTCATCTGCATATCTGAGGTTATTGATATTTCTCCCGGCAATCTTGATTCCAGCTTGTGTTTCTTCCAGTCCAGGGTTTCTCATGATGTACTCTGCATGTAAGTTAAATAAACAGGGTGACAATATACAGCCTTGACGAACTCCTTTTCTTATTTGGAACCAGTTTGTTGTTCCATGTCCAGTTCTAACTGTTGCTTCCTGACCTGCATACAAATTTCTCAAGAGGCAGGTCAGGTGGTCTGGTATTTGCATCTCTTTCAGAATTTTCCACAGTTTATTGTGATCCACACATTCAAAGACTTTTGCATAGTTAATAAAGCAGAAATAGATGTTTTTCTGGAACTCTCTTGCTTTTTCCATGATCCAGGGGATATTGGCAATTTGATCTCTGGTTCCTCTGCCTTTTCTAAAACCAGCTTGAACATCAGGAAGTTCACGGTTCACGTATTGCTGAAGCCTGGCTTGGAGAATTTTGAGCATTACTTTACTAGCGTGTGAGATGAGTGCAATTGTGCAGTAGTTTGAGCATTCTTTGGCATTGCCTTTCTTTGGGATGGGAATGAAAATTGACCTTTTCCAGTCCTGTGGCCACTGCTGAGTTTTCCAAATTTGCTGGCACATTGAGTGCAGCACTTTCACAGCATCATCTTTCAGGATTTGGAATAGCTCAACTGGAATTCCATCACCTCTACTAGCTTTGTTTGTAGTGATGCTTTATAGCTAGGTCATTTCCAAATAAAATAATATTTTGAAACATTTACTACTGAACACTAATTTCCTCTTACAGAGAAACTAAAGAGATTTGGGACTAAAAATGAATGATGTTTGGTGCCATCCTAAAATGTTCTCTCTAGTAAAGCGAAGGTTTTAGAAATTATCACTGGTATTTATGCTCGCAATCTATAAAATACTAATATAAAAATAATTTCTTAGTTTCTTAAGGAGAGTAGGAAGTGTGTTTTTGGTAAAGAAGTTATGAGGAATGAAATTGCAGTTTGTGAAGGAAAAAGGAAGTAAGCCTGACTTACAGGTGGCTTTTTAGGACGGAAGAACAAAGCACTCAGTACAGAAAGTGATAAGAAGGCTTGTGAAGAGTCAACCATGAGAAAAGAATTTTTTACATGGTTTAAAATAATTTTAAGTTTAACTTTTAAATAAAGTGAAAGTGAGTGAAGTCACTCAGTCATGTCTGACTCTTTGTGACCCCATGGATTGTAACCTACCAGGCTCCTCTGTCCATGGGATTTTCCAGGCAAGAATACTGGAGTGGGTTGCTGTTAAAGTAGGCTGGTGCAAAAACTTGAATTTAGCTTTTCTGTCTGTTAAGATGACACCTTTTCTTCAGATGTTGAACTGCCTTTGATAATAGATTTAAGTTTCTTTATCTCCTCAATGATCTGTTCTGAAATCCTTTATTGTTACTTTGGCTAAGTGAATAGCCAGTGACCTATAATGGTATCTGACTGAGTGTTCTAAACCTTTTTGATATTTGTTGACAAAACTTCCTAAATCATTCTAATGAAGAAGATTTGTAGCTAAATTTGGGACACTTCAGAGGGCCCCTGAAACGTCCCAAAGAGATGTTTACACTCTTTAGATGTTACACTTGTTAGGTTCATTTATTACACAGAATTACTTGGGAAGTATTGTCAGGTGAGTAATAAGTCTCAGGTTATATTGTATGGTTAATGTTACTAATATAGATATCCTAGAAACTAAAATTGACTCTTGGATTAACTCTTACTTCTAAATGCCCCTATGCGGAGCTGGTCTATAGAGAGGCCTGCTGATCTCAAACTCACCTTAAGATGAGGCTCAAAAAGAAGAAACTGCACTGCACTAAGAGAAGAAGATGACAGCAGAAGTAGACAGCTTGCCCAAGATGCTGATCTGGTTTGTATGATCATTTGTAATGTTTTCTTGATTCCTTGGACCTATACCTATCAATCAAATGTTTTCTATCATGGACACAATTCTATGCTAGTTTAAAACTCAATCCAATTGTTGGGTTGTGGCCAATAACCTGTGTCTAGTACTTCTGTTTTACCTTGGTGGATTTTTGTCCTCCAGGGCTCTGATTGGATATCCCATAGGAAATTTATTTTAGATGAGAGTTCAGTCATGTTCTGTCTATTCATGACGTTACTAGATGGGATCCTCTCATCTGGCCAATTAATAATACCTGCTCTGATGTTCAGAGAAGGCAATGGCACCCCATTCCAATACTCTTGTCTGGAAAATCTCATGGACGGAGGAGCTTGGTAGGCTGCAGTCCATGGGGTCTCGAAGAGTCGGACATGACTGAGCGACTTCACTGTCACTTTTCACTTTCATGCATTGGAGAAAGAAATGGCAACTCACTCCAGTGTTCTTGCCTGGAGAATCCCAGGGACGGGGGAGCCTGGTGAGCTGCCATCTATGGGGCCGCACAGAGTCGTACATGACTGAAGCGACTTAGCAGCAGCAGCAGCAGCTCTGATGTTGGCAATAGATTTTTCTCTTAGGGTCATTCAGACTCAATCAGAGTGACAAGCTAAGTCTCAATAAAAAAAAAAAACAACTAACCTCTCATCTATTAAAAGGAAAATTCCAACAATTATGGGATGGATCTATATGGTTATCACCAGGCTACAATTATTTAGGTTTAAAAGCTTCTCTATTTTGGGAACAATTAAATCATACTAAAAATTATCAACCTGGTAATATCATGAGACAAGGCCAGGTGCTTTATGAACTATGCCTATTATTACCCTTAGAGAGAATGATTGTTATGGAACTCAGTGGATTTGTGACACTAATTTATGGCCTTGACATCTATAGGGATGGATATGAAGGTGTAGCCTGGGATTCTCATGAATTTAAGGTCATACATGTTAGCAAATTAGAGGTAACCCCAACCAACCTACCATTGGTATGATCCCAATTGGTCAAAGATCTGTATTCTACTGGTATGACCACTTATCAGCTTTTTTGGTGTGTGCCTTCATTGGAGTTGGAGGATGTAATTGGGTGTATAAGAAGCCTTAACAATTTTCATAAACTTTAAATGATAGAAGGAAAGTTATGACCAACCTAGATAGCATATTCAAAAGCAGAGACATTACTTTGCCAACAAAGTTTCGTCTAGTCAAGGCTCTGGTTTTTCCTGTGGTCATGTATGGATGTGAGAGTTGGACTGTGAAAAAGGCTGAGTGCCGAAGAATTGATGCTTTTGAAGTGTGGTGTTGGAGAAGACTCTTGAGAGTCCCCTGGACTGCAAGGAGATCCAACCAGTCCATTCTGAAGGAGATCAGCCCTGGGATTTCTTTGGAAGGAATGATGCTAAAGCTGAAAGTCCAGTACCTTGGCCACCTGATGCGAAGAGTTGACTCATTGGAAAAGACTCTGATGCTGGGAGGGATTGGGGGCAGGAGGAGAAGGGGACGACAGAGGATGAGATGGCTGGATGGCATCACTGACTCGATGGATGTGAGTCTGGGTGAACTCCAGGAGTTGGTGATGGACAGGGAGACCTGGCGTGCTGTGATTCATGGGGTCACAAAGAGTCGGACATGACTGAGTGACTGAACTGAACTGAACTGAACCAGATTATTAGCCTATTGAATTCTATGGTGAGAATTTTCCTTTTCTCTATGATGAGAAAGGCAGTGCTACACAACTGCAAGGCCCTTGACACCTTACAGCATCTCAGAGAGATATCTGGGCTATAATTCAAAGTAAATGCTGTATTTCCAAACCCGATAAATCCTTTAATGTAACACACTTGATGAACCATATGAAAAATCAGATTTCTGCTTTAAGTGACCCATTCCCTAATCTTGATGATCTTTTAAACTGGTTTGGTGTGGAAGGCTCATGGCAGAAATATTTACTTTTAATTCCACTAATGTTATTAACTATACTATTTGTATTTTGCTTGTTTCACAAGATTATTGTTTCTTGTATTACCAAGTGTATGACTGAGCCTCCAATGTAAATAATGATGACTAGACTTGAAGCAGTTGATCAAATATATAGCTCAATCTATGATCAATGATTGTAATAGTGTATCTCTAGATATGGGAAGCGGAGAAGGCAATGGCATCCCACTCCAGTACTCTTGCCTGGAAAATCCCATGGGCGGAGGAGCCTGGTAGGCTGCAGTCCATGGATGGGATCGCTACGAGTCCGACACGACGGAGCAACTTCACTTTCACTTTTCACTTTCATGCTTTGGAGGAGGAAATGGCAACCCACTCCAGTGTTCTTGCCTGGAGAATCCCTGGGACGGGGGAGCCTGGTGGGCTGCTGTCTATGGGGTCACACAGAGTCGGACACGACTGAAGCGAATTAGCAGCAGCAGCAGCAGATATGGGAAGATGCAATGAAAGGAAACACTTAACAGGACCATAACTAGAAGACAGGTGTCCAGAGATCTTTGACTATTAAGACCTAGTCCAGTAATAGCACACTGAGTGGCCCATCAACAGAAACTCTCTTCAGAACTGGGACAAAACCTTGTGTATTGACCTTCCCCCACTGCTGCTTTGGCGCGGTCTCTCAGAGCTCTCTGAGATGCTGCCTCCCGGGCTGCAGTTCTCATTCTGCCCCAGATAAAACTTAACTCAAAACTCTCAAGTTATGCATCTTTTTTAGTTGACAGCCACAAGGGAAGTCCTAAAATTTTTTAAAAACTACATATTTATGGTAAAAAAAAAAACTCAGTGTAGAAGAATATAAGTGAAAAATATAAATTCTCTTTCTTCCTCTCCATTAAAAAAAAAAAAAAGCTGGTTCCAGTGCTCATCCTGTTACATTTTGTTTTAAATTCAAATTCGATTGGGTGCAGCAAGTTGGGGTGATTCACTCTTGGGTTTCTTTGTGGCAGCTGTTTGCCATGAATGAATATCTCGCTTGTCCCAGGGGTCTTCCATGCGGCCTCTCCGGGCAGCACCTGGGAGAACAGTCAGATCTTTTCATTCTTGGGCAGGAGGTGGCGTGCCCTGAGGACAGGCAGCTGCCTCCCTGTGGGAGGGGAAGGAGCAGGTGGGGCTAGAGGCCACATGCCACCAAATCCCTTGCAAATTTTCCTCCTTCCTCAGCCCGAGGCTGCCAACCAGGCTGAATACCACAGGGAGATTTTTTCCACTGTGAACAACTGTCCCGGGACAGCAAGCTGGGATTACATTTCAGGAATCTTGCGTTGCCCTTGAGAAGCCGTGTGGACGGCTGTCAAGTATGTATAGGGGATAAGAAGGCTCCAAAGAGAGATGATGAGTCAGGAGGCACTGGGGTGAAAGGGGCGCCTTCTGTGGGGGTGGGGGTGGGGACAGCCTGATCCTTCCAGGCTTCCCTTCAGCCTTTCATGGAAGAGAATGATCAAACTAACTCACATTTTAAAGATTTACTTTTTGTTTTATTTAATCTTCCTTTTCCTTTCCTTTGAAATTTTTTTTCATTTTAATTCAGTTTCCAATCCAATTTGAAATATAGTATTGTGAAGTTGATTTATCTTCAATGATCTATTAAAATTCATGGAACATATAACAATATTGTTGTACTTATTTTCTTTCCTAATGTTATTTGACTCTGAAACAACATTAGTTATTAATACTTTTATTCCCAGCATGAGCTGTCTCAATTTTTTTTTAAATCACACGTGTTATATATGAATTCTAATTCTAAGTCACTTCAGTCATGTCCGACTCTGCGTGACCCCATAGACGGCAGCCCACCAGGCTCCCTCGTCCCTGGGATTCTCTAGGCAAGAACACTGGAGTGGGTTGCCATTTCCTTCTCCAATGAATACCTCTTAGTAAAATATTCAGATAACCCCCATCTTCTCATTTGAGGGCATTTTACAGTTTACAAAGTGTGTTCACAATTATTCTCTCATCTGATTTTTACTAGAAGGTGTTCTCAGCTGATGGTCTATATCTGCATATTTTTGAAAGACTCTGGGAGAACAGCCCCGGGAGGCAGACTTCTAGAGCAAGCGTGGACAAGAGAGATGGAGGAAGAGGGAGAAGGTGGCTGCCTGGAGACGGGAAGTCAGAGAACAAATGCGGTCTAGTTCCCAATCTAGTTCAGTGAATTTAGGAGGCTCTGCATGGTCCCCAAGCCTAGTCCCACCCCTTTGTTAGGTCACCCACCCCCATCAAATCAGGTGACTTCTAGATCCCATGCCTGTAGAAGGAGGATACCCTGATTTGGTGACCAAGGGTATGACAGGGGTTCAAGGAGGCAGCCACCTAGAGTTAAATAATAAAATACAAACAACAGACCCTGGGGAATGATGTGAATACCCCAAGCCCGCAGCCTGCCCTCCCATCTTGCTTCACACCCTCTCTTCTTCTCTCCCTTCTTCCCTTCCTCCTCGCCTCCTGTCTCCCCTCTATGCAGCCCATCCTCTTTACAGCCAAACCACCAGCTGAGATGGCCCTTCTCCATTTCCCCCCATCCCCTTGAGTGCTATTTTATGTGCCTTGGAGTTATTTAAGTCAGTCCTTGGAACTCATTTTATCCATACTTCATCTGCATAATAAACATGTTGACATGCCCCTGAACATGTGGGGTCTCCCTGGCTCAGAGTGCCACCAGAAGAGTCCTATTTGCAGGAAACAATGATGCCATTTCACTCTTCCCAGAATGTCTCTAAGCCCTACATGCCAGAACTTTTAAGATTAAATCTCTCTGCTCCTCAGTTCAGTTCAGTTCAGTCGCTCAGTCGTGTCCGACTCTTTGCGACCCCATGAGCAGCATCCCAGGCCTCCCTGTCCATCACCAACTCCCTGAGTCCACCCAAACCCATGTCCATTGAGTCAGTGATGCCATCCAACCATCTCATCCTCTGTCGTCCTCTTCTCCTGCCCTCAGTCTTTCCCAGTATCAGGATCTTTTCAAATGAGTCAGCTCTTTGCATCAGGTGGGCAAAGTATTGGAGTTTCAGCTTCAACATCAGTCCTTCCAATGAACACTCAGGACTGATCTCCTTTAGGATGGACTGGTTGGATCTCCTGGCAGTCCAAGGGACTCTCAAGAGTCTTCTCCAACACCACAGTTCAAAAGCATCAATTCTTCTGTGCTCAGCTTTCTTCACAGTCCAACTCTCACATCCATACATGACTACTGGAAAAACCATAGCCTTGACTAGATGGACATTTGTTGGCAAAGTAATGTCTCTGCTTTTGAATATGCTATCTAGGTTGGTCATAACTTTCCTTCCAAGGAGTAAGGGTCTTTTAATTCATTGGCTGCAATCACCATCTGCAGTGATTTTGGAGCCCCCCCCCCCCACCCCCCAAAATAAAGTCTGACACTGTTTCCACTGTTTCCCCATCTATTTCCCATGATTTGGGAGCTCCCAAAATAAAGTCTGTCACTGTTTCCACTGTTTCCCCATCTATTTGCCATGAAGTGATGGGACCAGATGCCATGATCTTCGTTTTCTGAATGTTGAGCTTTAAGCCAACTTTTTCACTCTCCTCTTTCACTTTCATCAAGAGGCTCTTTAGTTCTTCTTCGATTTCTGCCATAAGGTTAGTGTCATCCACATATCTGAGGTTATTGATATTTCTCCCCGGCAACCTAGATTCCAGCTTGTGCTTCTTCCAGTCCAGCATTTCTTATGATGTACTCTGCATATATGTTAAATAAGCAGGGTGACAATATACAGCCTTGATATACTCCTTTCCTGATTTGGAACCAGTCTGTTGTTCCATGTCCAGTTCTAAATGTTGCTTCCTGACCTGCATACAGATTTCTCAAGATGCAGGTCAGGTGGTCTGGTATTCCCATCTCTTTAAGAATTTTCCAGAGTTTGTTGTAGTCCACACAGTAAAAGCCTTTGGCATAGTCAATAGAGCAGAAGTAGATGTTTTTCTGGAACTCTCTTGCTTTTTTGATGATCTAGCTGATGTTGGCAATTCGATCTCTGGCTCCTCTGCCTTTTTGAACTCCAGCTTGAAAATCTGGAAGTTCACGGTTCACATACTGTTGAAGCCTGGCTTGGAGAATTTTGAGCATTACTTTGCTAGTGTGTGAGATGAGTACAGTTGTGTGGTAGTTTGAGCATTCTTTGGTATTGTCTTTGTTTGGGATTGGAATGAAAACTGACCTTTTCCAGTCCTGTGGGGCCACTGCTGAGTTTTCCAAATTTGAAGGCATATTGAATGCAGCACTTTCACAGCATCATCTTTCAGGATTTGAAAGAGCTCAACTGGAATTCCATCACCTGCACTAGCTTTGTTTGTTTGTAATGATGCTAAGGCCCACTTGACTTCACATTCCAGTATGTCTGGCTCTAGATGAGTGATCACACCATTGTGATTATCTGGGTCATGAAGATTTTTTTGTATAGTTCTTCTGTGTATTCTTGCCACCTCTTCTTAATATCTTCTGCTTCTGTTAGGTCCATACCATTTCTGTGCTTTATTGTGCTCATCTTTGCATGAAAGTTCCATTAGTGTCCCTAGTTTTCTTGAAGAAATCTCTAGTCTTTCCCATTCTATTGTTTTCCTCCATTTCTTTGCACTGATCACTGAGGAAGGCTTTCTTATCTTTCCTTGCTATTCTTTGGAACTCTGCATTTAAATGGGTATATCTTTCCTTTTCTCCTTTGCCTTTCACTTCTCTTCTTTTCACAGCTATTTGTAAGGCCTCCTAAGACAGCCATTTTGCCTTTTTGCATTTCCTTTTCCATGGGGATGGTCTTGATCACTGCCTCCTGTCCAGTGTCATGAACCTCCGTCCATAGTTCATCAGACACTCTGTCTATCAGATCTAATCCCTTGAATTTCTCACTTCCACTGTATAATCATAAGGGATTTGATTTAGGTCATACCTGAATGGTCTAGTGGTTTTCCCTACTTTCTTCAATTTAAGTCTGAATTTGGCAATAAGGAGTTCACGATCTGAGCCATAGTCAGCTCTCGGTTTTTGCTGACTGTATAGAGCTTCTCCATCTTTGGCTGCAAAGAATATAATCAGTCTGATTTTGGTATTGACCATCTGGTGATGTTCATGTGTTGGAAGAGGGTGTTTGCTATGACCAGTGCGTTCTCTTGGCAAAACTCTGTTAGCCTCTGCCCTGCTTCATTCTGTACTCCAAGGCCAAATTTGCCTGTTACTCCAGGTGTTTCTTGGCTTCCTATTTTTGCATTCCAGTCCCCTATAATGAAAAGGACATCTTTTCTGTGTGTTAGTTCTAGAAGGTCTTGTAGATCTTCATAGAACCGTTTAACTTCAGCTTCTTCAGCATCATTGTTTGGGGCATAGACTTGGATTACTGTGATATTGAAAGGTTTGCCTTGGAAATGAACAATGATCATTCTGTCATTTTTGAGATTGCATCCAAGTACTACATTTCTGACTCTTGTTGACCATGATGGCTACTCCATTTCTTCTGAGGGATTCCTGCCCATAGTAGTAGATATAATGGTCATCTGAGTTAAATTCACCCATTCCAGTCCATTTTAGTTCGCTGATTCCTAAAATGTCGATGTTTACTCTTGCCATCTCCTGTTTGACCACTTCCAATTTGCCTTGATTCATAGACCTAACATTCCAGTTTCCTATGCAATATTGCTCTTTACAGCATTGGACTTTACTTCTATCACCAGTCACATCCACAACTGGGTGTTGTTTTTGGTTTGGCTCCATCTCTTCATTCTTTCTGGAGTTAGTTCTCCACTGATCTCCAGTAGCATATCGGGCACCTACTGACCCGGGGAGTTCCTCTTTCAGTGCCCTTTTTTTTTGCCTTTGCATATGTTCATGGTGTTCTCAAGAATATTGAAGTGGTTTGCCATTCCCTTCTCCAGTGGATCATGTTTTGTCAGAACTCTCCTCCATGACCCGTCCGTCTTGAGTGGCCCTACGTGGCATGGCTCATAGTTTCACTGAGTTAGACAAAGGTGTGATCCATGTGATCAGATTGCTGATCGTGGTTTTCAGTCTGAGCTTCTCTTCAGATTTGATTAATTTGTGTGAGCAGCTCATGAAACTCAGGAAAACATTTTACTTACTAGAAAACTGATGTATTGTAAAAGGATAAAACTCAGGAGCAGCCAGATGGAAGAGATGCATAAATGAAAACATGTGGGAAGAGGCATGCGGCTTCCACGCCTTCTTTGGGCATACCACTCTCTGACATCTCTGCGTTTCTACCAACCTGGAAGCCCTCTGAACGCAGGTCTTTTTTTTTTTTTGTAGAGAGTTCATTGCCTTATATGGCATGATTGATTAAATCATTGGCCATTGGTGATTGAACTGTCTCCAGTCACTTTCCTCTCTCTAAAGGTTGGGAGTCTGTGGCTGAAAGTTCAACCTCCAGTCATAGGGTTGGTCCCCTGGCAACCCACTCCCACTCTTAGATACTTATCAAAAGTCATCTTATTAGCATAAACTCAGGTGTAGTTCAAAGAGTTTTGTGATGGATATCATAAGTCATCTTTACTCCTATCACTTAGGAAATTGAAGGGATTTTTGGGAGCTCTGTGCCAATATATACTTATTACAAATCACATAATTATAGCAGAATTTTCCAAAGAATGTTCAGAATTGGAACCCTAGTTCCAAAGAAAATGATGGATCTGTGAAATATGTATTTGGGAAATACTTCAAGAAACTTAAGTGGGATTCATTTCTGCGGGACCTCAGAGGCTTTATCTATTTTAATTAATTTTTATTGGAATATACTTGCTTTCAACGTTGCGTTAGTTTCTAGTGTACAGCAAGGTAAATCAGCAATAGATATACATATATCCTCTTTTTTTGGATTTCTTTCCCATTTAAGTACCACTGAGCACTGAATAGGGTTCCCTGAGCTATACAGCAGGTTCTCTGTCACAGGATTTAATAAGCCAATATCCGTTGTGTATCTTTAAGGAAGGGTGTGTCAGAAGCATCAGTGAAGCCCTAACACAAGGAAGGGTGTGTGTGTGTATGTGCTCAGTTGTGTCTGACTCTTTGTGACCCCATGGACTGTAGCCCACCAGGCTCCTCTGGCTATGGAATTTTCACAGCAAGAATACTGGAGTGAGTTGCCATTTCTTTCTCCAGGGCATCTTCCTGACCCACGGGTTGAAAGCTCATCTCTGGTGTCTCCTGCATTGGCAGGCATATTTTATTTACCACTGAGCCACCTAGGAAGTCCAAGGAAGAGTATAGCTCATAACATTTTACACGCTATTTGATCACAGAGCTTGTTTTCTCGTGAACTGTCTTTCTAAGTTATTGAGTTACACAGAATGTCTTTTTTAGGCTCCCTCAAATGAAGGAAGTTGCTCTAATGCCACTCTGTGAAGTTGATTGATGGGAAGATACTCTGGGCTAGACTGGGTTCTGAGGTGCCTGAAAGTTTACATTTTGGATGGCTGTCTTTTCCAAATTAGTATTTATTTGCTCACAATGGTCTGCTTCTGTGTTCACCTTCAAGGGCTCAATACTGCCCCCTAGTGGGTCCAGTCGGATCCTAAATTTTCTGTGCCATTGTCCTAAACTTGGGAAGTGACCTTGGCAGTTTCTAAAAAAAAAGAAAAAGAAAAAGAAAAAAAACCACCTTTTCAAGTTACAAAAAAAGATACTACTGTTATGATACCTGATATCACTTAAAAAAACTTTACGACACAATAATAATATGTGTTTGTTTTAGAATGAGAAAATTTAAGGTAAGTAAAATGAAGAAAATAAAAATAATCTACAATCTTACCTCAGGGTTAACACTTATCATTCTAACATGTATGTCCATGCAGTCTTTTTTTAAATCTACATTTATCTAAAAATTCATACTTCCCCTGATCCTAAACTAAAAATATGTTTTTTCCGGACTTTTTCTTGTATGCCCATTTTACTTGAACGTCAGTTAAGAACCTACTCCTTGAGTACTTTTGGTCCTTTTGAAGGAGGCAGGAGAGGAGAAGGGGTGAAAAATTTAAACATTTAAAGGGGTGATTCAGGGGCTAAGTGACCCACTATGTTTTACGGGTGATTGCACCAGTGTCTTCCAAGAGGGGCACATACACTTTAATGGCACCAAATGGCAACCCTTCCTGGCTGCTGCTATAATACAATTATATAACAATACAGTATTATATAAACATATAAACAACATCTAAGGCTGTGGCTTAACGCAAACGTAGTGGCTTAAACAACATGGATTTGTGATCTTACAGTCTGGGGTCAGAAGTCAAAGTCAGTTTTGTAGGGCCAAATCAAAGTTTTTGTAGGGCTAAATCAGTTTCGTAGGGCTGTTCCTTCTGGGGGTTCGTCTGTTTCCTTGCCTTTCTGTCAGCTTCTCAAGACCCTTGCATTCCTCAGCTCGTGGTCCTTTTTCTCCCAACACATCAAACTCTGACTCCTGTTATCACATCCCCTACTACTAACTCTGATCCTCCTGCTCCTCTCCTATGAGGACCTTTGTGTTGATACTGGGCCAACCAGGAGACTCTCCCCATCAGGACCGATAACTTCATCACACTGGCACAGTCCTTATCACCATGAAAGGTCACATTTTGACAATCTCTTCTGGGCATTAGGATGTGGGTAACTTTGGGAGGGCCATTCATTATTCAGTCCACCATACTGAATACGTTTCTTCTCTTTCTGCTCCCCTCCCCCTGTCCTCCTCACTTCCCCTCCTCCTTCTTCCTCTTCTTCTTTGTTTTTGAGAATTTAAGGTGAGAATTAGGTGTTCATTTTCTGGAAATCATGGTCTCTAAAGGCCAATTAATCTCGTCGATATAAGAGCTTGTCAGATTGCAGCACAAAGTCAAATAAAGCCCACTTGGATCACCTGCCTTGGCTGAGAGCTGCACTTCTGGGATGGACACAATGGTCTTTGGCCATTTACTGCACTGGGGGATGATGGGGCATTTCTGGCAGGGCCCAGAGCTGGCTGCCAGGAGCTGTTGTGTCCCATCCTTTCCTCCGAGTGTTCCCTCCACTCCTCTGGCTTAGCTGTGTGCCCCCTTTGAAGTTCTGCAGCAGTTGTCGTCTATAAATAGGGCATGCCCAGCCCCATCAGAGTTCTCAGATGAAGGGCAGAGCTCACTTACAAAGCGTTGAAACCGCAGGACGGTGTAGGGAGAGAGCCTGCTTTCATGCTTCTTCTCCAACCTCTCCTCAACCCTCCCACCTCCAATTTCATGTGAAAAATACATGAAGGCCCCAGAGAGAATAATCAAAGCTCTGTCACACTTGGAAGACACTTTCTTGCTTCCCTTTAACAAGAAGAAGAGAGAAATGAGCTTCTGGATAAGAGCCCAGGAGCCTATATCAGTTCAGATGTGCCCCAGCATCCATATCTCCTGGAGGTCTTCCGGTTGTAACACCAAAGATGACTACATTATCTGACTCTAAGATTCTGGGTTATCTCATCTTACCCTCATGACTGTCCCTGGAGTCGGGGTATACGAGTTTCCATCTCTCAGATGGGGAGCTTTCCCCCAATTTCTCACTTCTAGGAACACAAAGGAAATGGTAATATTTGAACTTGTGGGGGCAGAGTGAAAGGTTTTTTCCCAAGTACCTCTCACTTCTCTCTGCCACCTCTGAGCACGTCATGGGGTCGGTGCCTTGTTAGTCCATACAGCGGAATGCATGTACCAGTTACAGCCGAGAAAGCACATTTGGGTGTGTGAGCCACCGATTTGGTTCTCAGGCTTGACTCCACATTCGTTAGCTGTGACTTTAAAAGAGCTACTCGATAGTTCCACGATAAGTGGGTACAGTAGCCCATATGGTTGTAATAAGCCTTACTGGGAGCCTCCTCCTGGCATGGTAGCCCCAGGTAGCTGGACTTCTCAGGGATCGGCTCAGAGTTCTAAATGTAAGTATAAGTGTACCAACCTACACTGCAAAACTGTGTTGTGACTTAGCCTCGGAGTGGCGTCATCTCCAGTGATCACCATTGGTTATAAGTGAGTCACAAGTCTATCTGGGTCCAAGAGGGAGACATAGATTTCCTTCCAATGAGATCATTGATAAAGACTATTTTTAAAGACACTGCCACACTATGCATCTTCACAGACATCTGAATGGTTTTCTTTAGATATAGTAATAGCTCTAAGTCTTACTGAGCAATTTTATCCGTTACTGGTTGTTTTCATTGTTTAATTCTGAAGGCAGTCTTTACTTTTAGGTTTTTGTAGTTCCCCTCATTTTCGTGTGGGGCTTCCCCCATAACTCAGTTGATAAAGAATCTGCCTGTAGTGCAAGAGACCTGGGTTCGATTCCTGGGTTGGGAAGATCCGCCAAAGAAGGAACTGGCAACCCACTCCAGTGTTCCAGCCTGGGAAATCCATGGACAGAGGAGCCTGGAACACTACAGTCCATGAGGTCCAAGAGTCGGACACGACTTAGCGACTAAACCACCACCAACTCATTTTCACCACCGATGTTGTCCCTTATATCAGGTATCAGACTCGGTATTTTATCAGCTGTGCAACATTTGCCAGAGAAGGGGGAAACATTTCTTTCATTTTCAAAACAATTTTCTCTAGGATATAGAATTTGACCGTATCATAACATTCTGCTGCTAAAGCAAGCATTCTACTGGGCTGCAGATATTTATGACTTCTATGTCACTCATTCTTTTAAAACAAAATATGAGATATACTTTAGACATCTCTGCTGGGCTCCTGACTCAGATATTAATAGTAACATGGAATCAAACTAGAAAAAAATTAATTGCTTTTGTATTGTGGCTCCCTGCTGGTATGATTTATTTTAAATTCTGCTGATCCCAGGGAGAAGATACTATATTGTCTGTAATTCAGAAACTGACATATGCTGTTTTCCCATATTTCCCACAAATGCTCCAACTTCAAAGAAAAATATGCTTCTGTGGTCTGGAAAACACTGGATATCACAACATCTATTTTATCTGACATGGCGGGAACTGAATTACTTGACATGTAAGTGGATTTTAGAAGCAACTGTATACAATCTGTCTGCCTTGAGTGCCAAAGCCTTTTAGAAAATTATTGACTATTTCTGGACTAGGAGCTGTCTAAAGCATAGGGGTGAGTCATCCTGGTGGTTTTCCTGGGACTCTCCCTGTTTAACACTGAAAGCCCCATGACCTTACCTTGGAAAGCTCCCGGTTATAGACAAACTGAGATAGTTGGTCATGCCCTAGATTAGATATGAGCTTGATCTCACCACTTTCTGATCATCCTGTGTCACTGGTATGAATCTAGCTATGCTGAGTGTTGTGATCCAATGATGCCCTCAGGATGTTTGAGGTATATAACCCATAGATTTCCAGCCTATATGATGCTGGAGTAGCCGGTTAGCTCTGCTTATTCAAATGAGGAAACTGCCTGTAGTTCAATGTTAACTCCCAAGTACGTGGACATGATGAGTTATTTTCACCTGTAACACCCAGGGCATCCTTGTTGGTTTTTAGGACTCTCATCAGGATGATAGAGGGCACGACAGTTTTGATTCCAGGTAAGTGGGGGTCATTATTATCAAAATAAGTTAATCAGCAAAACTGACCTCAGACAGGGGCAGTAATGAAGGATTACTTTTAAATAATTTTACTGAGTTGCTGTTGGTTTACTTTTCGTGAAACCATGTCTGGACGCGGCAAAGGCGGCAAAGGTCTGGGGAAAGGAGGCGCTAAGCGCCACCGTAAGGTTCTGCGCGACAACATCCAGGGCATCACTAAACCTGCTATCCGCCGCCAGGCTCGTCGTGGTGGTGTGAAGCGCATCTCTGGGCTCATCTACGAAGAGACCCGCGGGGATCCTGAAAGTGTTTCTGGAGAACGTGATCCGGGACGCGGTCACCTACACGGAGCATGCCAAGCGGAAGATGGTCACCGCTATGGACGTGGTCTACGCTCTCAAGCGCCAGGGCCGTACTCTCTACGGCTTTGGCGGTTAAGCTTTCCAGTTTGCTCTCAGGAGCTTGATTTCAACCAAAGGCCCTTTTCAGGGCCAGAAAAAAGAAAAAAAAAGAAAAAAAAAAAGACAAAAGAAAGAAAAAAAAAGAAAAAAAGAAAAAAAATAATTTTACTGTAGTGGGAAACTTTGTCTAAAGAAACTAAGAAACAAATATTTGATCAGAAACTTAACCCCTCTAGTGGAACAAATTCATTTCTTTTCCAAATATGAGTTCATATATTCATTATCCTTTGGCTCCACATGTAATCAGGGGTATGATATTGAACCAGAGAGAATATAATTCCTTTAGCTTTGTTTCTTTATGAAAAAGGGAGGCTAGGGAGACTTGTGGGCTTCGCAGGTGTTGGTAGTGGTAAAGATCCTGCCTGCTAATGCAGGAGACATAATGAGACTCCGGTTTGATCCCTGGATGGGAAGGCATGGCAGCCCACTCCAGTCTTCATGCCTGGAGAATCCCATGGACAGAGGAGCCTGGTGGGCTACAGTTCATAGGGTTTCAAGAGTTGGACGCGACTGAAGACTTAACATGCATGCAGGGAGACAAGGTGGAGAAGGAAATGGCACCCCACTCCAGTACTCTTGCCTGGAAAATCCCATGGATGGAGGAGCCTGGTGGGCTGCAGTCCATGGGGTCTCAAAGAGTCGGACTCGACCGAGCAACTTCACTTTCACTTTTCACTTTCATGCACTGGAGAAGGAAATGGCAACCCACTCCAGTGTTCTTGCCTGGAGAATCCCAGGGATGGGGGAGCCTGGAAGGCTGCTATCTATGGAGTCACACAGAGTCAGACACGACTGAAGCGACTTAGCAGCAGCAGCAGCAGGGAGACAAGGAAAAGGAAGGACTTGAGTAACTTGAGTTGGGTCAATCTTAGACAGGTGAAAGGGGACTTTACCTGTCTCACTTCACCTGGGGAAGACTCTGACCACACAGGAAATGTGAAGGGTGTGGCTGTGCCATAGTTCCAGGGCTAGTCACACAAATGGTATATACTCCAGAGCCCCGCTTACAAGTGAAAATCTTACTTAGATGAAAGGGCCGTGTTAATGCTGTGCTCCAGGTTCATTTTCTATCAGAAACATGCCTATGAGTTGAAGAGGATATGATAAAACAAATTCGATAAAGAGAAAGCAAAAAAAAAAAGAAAAAATAGAAATAAATAATAAATGCATTGAGCATTCTTGGTTTCCATTTAAAACCTGCTTTTGACTTTGGCGGCCGTCATCTACTGCAGAGTGTTTTTCCTCAAATGAATTCATAGGCATTTCTTTTCATTTGATTGTGTGCCTACAGTATATAAGGTACAGTGCAAAATGATTTGAAGGTACAGAGAGAAAATATCAATTTCTTTCTTTAAGAAGTGTGGCGTCTATTGGGGGATGGCCAAAAAGTTCTTTTGGATTTTCCTAATATCCTTATTGTATAGAAAAATCCAAAAGAACTTTTTGGTCAGTCCTATAGTTTGAGAAAGACATGTATAACCCAAATGTTTTCAGGCATCACCATACTCAAGAAGTCACATTTACTGTGGTACTCTCACTCATTTTGATGACTTCTAGCTCTATATTTTAGGGCTTCCCTGGTAAAGAATCTACCAACCAATGCAGGAGACTCAGGTTCGATCCTTTCATCGGGAAGATCCCCTGGAGCAGGCGGATTCTTTACCACTGAGCCACCTGAGAAGCCCTCTTGATGGCAAGGCTGCCAAAAAGAATGATAAATATCCATTGCAGGTTCTTTACTCAAGGATAGATGGGTTAATTTCTGGAAACCTCTTATTAAAGTAGCAAGAAGTAAAACACAAATTAAGTCTTAATCATGAGATGTGACTAAAATATAGTGAACTAATCTGATCATGATTTTTGTTTCCCCTGCCAAATAGCAAGCACTTTGAGGGCAGAAACTGTATTATGTTCTTTATAAAAATAATTTTGAACCATCTAAGTGGTTCATGAATATAATTTCTTTTATGAAAATAAAAATTACCAATCATTTGAAATCCCCTTTGATTATCTCCCCCGAATCTGGTCTGTCTGTTCTTCCTTGTTTCCCATGTGGCTCAAATGACGCTTGTGGACCTGTCCTGGAGGGTCTAGAGTGGAAGCTGGGGTTCAGGAGGGAGGAGGGTGGCCGGGTGATTGGCTCCCTGGCCACCTGATCTGGCCAGGCCTCCTCTCTCTACCCTACTGGCTGCTGCTGCTGCTAAGTCGCCTCAGTCACGTCTGACTCTGTGCGACCCCATAGACGGCAACCCACCGGACTCCCCCGTCCCTGGGAATCTCAGGCAAGAACACTGGAGTGGGTTGCCATTTCCTTCTCCAATGCATGAAAGTGAAAAGTCAAAGTGAAGTTGCTCAGTCATGTCCGACTCTTAGTGACCCCATGGACTGCAGCCCACCAGGCTCCTCCGTCCATGGGATTTTCCAGGCAAGAGTACTGGAGTGGGGTGCCGTTGCCTTCTCCGACTGGCTGCAATGCTAGCAAATCATTCTGCTTGTCACTGCTTGCCAAGCTGTGATGCACAGGAGATTTGGTAAAGACTCCCATACTTACTGGGCTTCCCTGGTGGCTCAGCTGGTAAAGAATCTGCCTGCAATGCAGGAGACCTGAGTTCGATCCCTGGGTTGGGAAGATCCCCTGGAGAAGGGAAAGGCTACCCACTCCAGTATTCTGGCCTGGAGAATTCCATGGACTGTGTAGTCCATGCGGTTGCAAAGCGTCGGACATGACTGAGCGACTTGCACTTTCACTTTCTTTCCCATACTTTCTAGAGGATACTTCCACCACAGTCATGAGAGATGTGTTGTATTTCTGAGGGTTAAGTCTTGCTTGGGATGCTTCCCAGGTCTTTTGAGGTGGACATTCAGGGCTATCAAATTCTATTAAAAAGGCTTCTGTCTCAAAGGAAAGAAGATGAATTTCTTCTGATCAGGAACCACTGGGCATGGCTGACTCCATCAGGAAGCTGGTGATGTGAGCTGGAGTGGGTGGTGGGGCAGAGACAAGGAAGTCAGACATAGACCAAGTATGGAGGTGGTGCTGATCTCCAAGGTCAGATGCATGTCTGATTCCTCATCAAGAGAGTCAAACCAGTGACTGAGACCTGTGGTCTGGGTCCTAACAGGAGGTGATGGGTGGAAGCCAAGGGCTTCCTCTTGGCCAAAATGCAAGGTCAGGAGGGAGGAAGGGAAGTGAGAAAATAGAGAGGGCTTGCATAAGCCCTTTCTTAGCAAGATTTTGAGCAGATCATCTCCTGTCTGCTTCTTTAGGTTGCAGTAAAAATCACTCAGTCATGTCCGACTCCTTGCAACCCCATGGACTATACAGTCCAGTGACCTCATGAACTATACAGTCCATGGAATTCTCCAGGTCAGAATACTGAAGTGGGGAACCTTTCCCTCCTCCAAGGAATCTTACCAACACAGGGATTGAACTCAGATCTTCCACATTGCTGGAGGATTCTTTACCAGCTGAGCCACAGGGAAGCCCAAGAATACTGGAGTGGGTAGCCTATCCCTTCTCCAGAGGATCTTTCAGACCCAGGAATCAAATCCAGGTCTCTTGCCCTGCAGGCAGATCCTTTACCAACTGATCTACAAGGGAAGCCCTTTAGGTTGCAGGGCAAAGGCAACTCGCACTTCATGTTGGAACTGTTTCTGTGACTTGCTCTTTTGTTATCATAATCACACCTAACTGCCCACGGAGAATCCTGCCCCTCTGCCTGACTGTTAAGTGCCTCTGTTTATAACCCTGTCCACCTGTAGATGGTAAGAAGGAAGAAATTAAGACATCCCTTGCCTCAGGCTTGCCAGTCTAGGGGATATTTGTAAGATTAATGGCCTTTTTACTTTGTTTCTTCACTCCCCCCATCCCTGATCCGTAAAAGAACCTGGCATCAGACCCTGATAAGGAAGTTGTTTTGAGACAGTCTGCCATCTTATTGGTCAGTGGGCTCTCTTAAACTCGCATTCCTTACCCCAACATCTCGTCTCCGATTTGTTGGCCTGCCATGCAGTTGGACTCAGTAACATTTAGACTCACCCCGCATAGTGAGAATGCCAACCTGCGGCAGGGCATTTAGCAGCCTTTCCTCTTGATGAGAAGTCAGAGACTGCTCATGAATGGGGATCAGCCCTTCAGTGGCCCTTTCTCCTGGGCCTGTGTTCGATCACTGACTTACTGGCAAATTCTTTCAATCATTGAATACCTGTCTGTCTCATTGGGTAAACTTTCATCTAAACATCTTATCTAGGGTACATGTAAGTGGAAAAAAAATGTTAAGACTTTCTTTGATCATTAATAAAAGATCATGGGGAAAAAGCCTCAGTAGCTTGTGTTAATCATTAAACTTGCCCCATGGTCAGCTCTGAATTTTTTCTTTAGCACAGGTTTGGCTGGGACACAAACGAGTTAGGTGAGTTACAGCCTGACAAGTTACAGCCAAGTAAGTTACCTGTGCCGCCGCGGGTGGGCTCTCACCAGGTAACACAGCCATGGGTTCCTGAGAGGAAGAAGGTCATTCTGAAAGGAACAAGGTCGTTCGGAAAGGAAAGGACTCCTCCCTTGAGTCCAAAGGAGAGAGGAACAGGAAAAGGTACTGTTGGGTTCAGAAATGTCTCTGCCCTGTGTTTTCTAGGTGTTGCCTTTTTGCTAATATGTTAAACAAAGGAACTGGGGGATATGATGTAGTAACCTCCCAGGTTTGTCTTTTCAAAGCCCCAAAGGGAGAGGGGCTGGGAAGGGGAGAGAGAGGAGGAGGAAGAATGAGGGCAGAGTGGGGAGAGAGACAGGGGAGAGAGAACTGACCAGAGGCACACAGCTCTCCTCTGGTTGAAAATATTCTGGTTAAAGTATTTAAATGGAGGCTGGGTTTGTTCTTAGGAAGAATTAGTGGATAATCATTTTAAGAGAAAATACATTTGTTATTGATTTGATTGCTCTGTTTTAGAGGGAAGATGTAGGTCTGAACATAGAGGTTTTTTAAAAATTAATTTTTATTGGCGTATAGTTAACTTACAATGTTGTGTTAGTTTCTGCTGTACAGCAAAAGGAGTTAGCTGTACAGGGACGTGAATCCCCTCCCTTTTGGACTTCCTTTCAGGTCACCACAGTACTTTGGCTAGAGTTTCCTGTGCTTTAGAGTATGTTCTCATTAGTTATCTGTTTTACACATAGTCTTTATTGATAGTGTATCTGTGTTAATTCCAATCACTCATTTCCTCCCACCTGCCCCCTCCCAACACAGGGTTTTAAGAAAACCAGCATGCAACTATTTACTTCTGATGTTCCAAATTTGGGAGTAGGCACCAAAATAAAATGTTAAAATCCCAGTCAGATTGAAAATCGACTCTCCTGTGCCTAACATATTCTGTTGGGTGTGACAAGTAAATCAAATCCAGTGCTTTTGGACTATAAGTAACTCCTGGGTACTTTTCTCTAGGCAGTAGATGTATTTCTGAAAATTAGATGTTTGAAAAATGAATCCTATTCCAAATCGGTGTAAAATATAGAGAATTTTACAAGTTAAACACCTGCTTAATCTACTTGAAAACTTTAGAACTCCTCTTGTAAATGAGAGTAGCTTCTGCTCCTACCCCAACTGCTCGGTACTTGAAGGCAGGTACAAAGATAATTTATCTCTGTTTTCCCAGCTCCAGTGGTACAGAATCTGCCTCTAATACAGGAGACATGGCAAGAACTGTGGGTTCGATCCCTGGGTCAGGAAGATCCCCTGGAGAAGGAAATGGCAACCCACTCCAGTAGTCTTGCCTGAGAAATCCCACGGACAAAGGAGCCTGGAGGGCTACAGTCCATGGGGTTGCAAAAGAGTTGGTTGGACACGACAGTCACTAAACAACAAAAGAAAGCATGGTGCTCAGAGTATATTAGGCATACGATGAATGTTTGTGGAGTGGAATGAGCTACAGGTGATTATCCATTGCACTGTCTTAATTCGGACGTCCCTAACAGATACGTTTATTCTTAGGCTTTTTGTAGATACTCTTTTTCTGGGCATTTATTTATTTATTTATTTTGTAATGGTAAAACTATTTTTTCTGGCTTCAGTGTTTTCTCAACCCCTCCCCCCCCAATATCAATGAAAGGGGTTTGTTACATTGAGGATATAATGTTAACATGTGGAGTCTTGCTTCACCTGTTACGAGGTCAAGAGGGGTGGATGCTGCTCCACCTCCTCCAGGTCATGGACAGGGCGTGACCACCAGTCCACCTGCAAGCAGGCCTCCTCCCACCCCACCCCAAGTACTTGAAATGTACGTTTTGCGCAAAGGTTCTACAACAGGAGCTGTTTTCAGAGATGCACTTTTCAGAGAGCCATGTGGCATTGGGATCATTGGGATTGAACACGTGACGACGCTGTTCAAGCCTCTGTATAAACTTTTAAGATTGTGATGGGTGGAGATCTACTCATCTTGCTAACACCCAAGACAAGCCTGGTATGTAAGTTTTCCTGCTTATGAAACCCGGCACCTGCCAATCTGGAGTGTTTGCGTCCTTCTAAGGTATCTCCTTGCCCTCCGTTTTTGGAGGCCAGTTAATTTTTTTCTTAAACCTTTATTTATTTGGCTGCACCGTGTCTTAGTAGCAGCATGTGGGATCTAGTTCCCTGACTAGGGATCGAACCCGGGCCCCCTACACTGGGAGTATGGAGTTTTAGCCACAGGACCACCAGGGAATTCCAGTTAATTTATGAATCTACGTGGGGGACAGATTCCGTGGAGAGGCAGCTCCTGAGTTGGGCCCTGAAGGAGGCCAGGAGTTCATTAGGGCACAAGAAAGTTGGGGGACTCTAGAAAGGGCCCAGCAGGATCCAAGGCAGAGGCTGCCGTGTGGGGAGCTTGCTGGGTTCAGCGAAAGGGGAAGTTGGAACGATGAGGGGCAGGTCCTGGTGAAACTGCGGAGTCAGAGCTTTCTGTGGGACGCAGAGAGCCTTTGAAAGGAAAACTGACCTTTGTGAGTGTCTTCTTTGTACCAGGCCCTGTGTTGATTTCTTTAGGTATATATCACCTCTGCTGCTGCTAAGTCGCTTCAGTCGTGTCCGACTCAGTTATTCTTAATAAAAATCCTCTCAAGTGTTCTTATCCTCTGTTTGACGTGATAGAGGTTTTGCTTTGAATTGAAAGCATTAAACAGGACAATGCCACAGTGAAAGCAGTGTTTAAGGAAGCTGATCCAGGCGTGGTGGATTGAGGTAGAGGGACCTGGAGTCCTGGGGTCCAGTTTGGAGGGTCCAGCTTTGTCTTCCTGTTTCTCCCTCCCTGTTTCCTCTGCTGTGAGAGTAAGATGCTGCTGCTGCTGCTTGGTCACTTCAGTTGTGTCTGACTCTGTGTGACCCGATGGAGTGTAGCCTGCCAAAATCCTCTGTCCATGGGATTCTCCAGGCAAGAGTACTAGAGTGGGTTGCCATGCCCTCCTACAGAGGATCTTCCCCACCCAGGGATCGAACCCTGGTCTCCTGCATTGCAGGCAGATTCTTTATGGCTGAGCCACCAGGGTAAGATAATGTCCAAATTTCCATTAGCATCTGTTTTTCAACCTGTTACCATGTTTAACATTCATTTTGTTAAGCTCTTTACTCTTTTTTTGCATGTTGATTGCTTCCTGGAGGACTGAGACTTCCAGAGAACAAAACAAAACAACCCCCTCCCCCCATCACCATTAGCTAGTATTTTGGCTCTGGGATTTCCTTACTTTTAAAATGTAAGTGTTTAAGAATGAATTAACGCAAGAGGTTACTATTACTTACCTAGGTTACGTATGCATAAAATGAGTAAATGAGACAAAGAGAGGGGGTAGAATAGTGATGATTTTATATAAGATTCTTAGATTGTCCTTTTCTTGCAAGTTGGGATGATGGTGGGTCTCTCAGAAGATCCTTAATTTTCCAAGTTTTAACACAGCAAAGCAATTGTATGTAAGCCAAAATGATAGTCATCTTTTTTTTCAGTTTGTTTTTATAAAGCTATGCAGCTCCAATCAAAATTGAAGATGTGTTTAATGTCTGAGCAATTTTGAAAGGATCAATTTCAGCAGACAAGATGACTGGCTGGCTGATCTCTCTGACAAGTATCAAAGTACTACTTCTGGCAGGTGAGTGAATGTGTTTTGAAGAGATTTTAGGGAGATCACAGCAGGCTACCTTGAGAACTAGTTTACTGATACTTAAATATTATTGGGAAAGGTTGAAGGCAGGAGGAGAAGGGGACGACAGAAGATGAGACGGTTGGATGGCATCACCGACTCAATGGACGTGAGTTTGAGCAAGCTCCGGGAGTTGGTGATGGACCTGGAAGCCTGGCATGCTGCAGTCAATGGGGTCACAAAATGTCAGACATGACTGAGCGACTGAACTGAACTGAACTGAACAGAAATATTATTGGGGATGACCTACTAGTGTCTGCTCTAAGACTGAATTTTCTCTGCTTAATAATTTTCTGTTTATTAGTTGATGCTATGCTAAGTTACTTCAGTCATGTCCGACTCTGTGCGACCCCATAGATGGCAGCTCACCAGGCTCCCTCGTCCCTGGGATTCTCCAGGCAAGAACACTGGAGTGGGTTGCCATTTCCTTCTCCAATTCGTGAAAATGAAAAGTGAAAGTGAAGTCGTTCAGTTGTGTCCGACTCTTGGCGACCCCATGGACTACAGCCCACCAGGCTCCTCCATCCATGGGATTTTCCAGGCAAGAGTACTGGAGTGGGGTGCCACTGCCTTCTCCTTATTAGTTGAGGTTGTACATTAAACAGTTACAAATATATACTTTAATTTTTAACAGCCAGTGGAAGTTGCTATTATAGTCTAGAGCTTTTAATAATAACTCATAATCTTTTTATAATTCCTTTTTGAGCCATACAATGCAGTTCTTTTTAGATTTTATTACTTTATCTTCCCAAAGGAAGGCTTAGCTTGTCTTAGCAATGAACGGGCAACTAAAATTTTCTTTTCTGAAATTGTGTCACTACTTTTCTCAGCAAATTCGGTTATCCTCTGTATCTTCTTGGGGGCTTCCCAGGTGGCACTAGAGGTAAAGAATACGCTTGCCAATGCAGGAGATGCAGGAGACACAGGTTCAATCCCTGGGTCATGAAGATCCCCTGGAAAAGGAAATGGCAACCCACTCCGGTATTCTTGCCTGGAAAACCCCATGGACAGAGGAACCTGGGCTTCAGTCCATGGAGTCGCAAAGAGTCAGACACGACTGAAGCAACTGAGTGCACACACATCTGATACAGCTTTGAGGGCGAGTGTGAGCTGGTCTGGCCAGAGTGCCACCAACGACTGTGTTCTTGTGAATGTGCCTTTACTGTTAGTGCAAGTTCATGTTCCCAACGTAGAGTGAGGCCAAACAAACAGAAACGTCAGCGTTTGGAGCAGAGAAACGTTTATTGCAGGGGTGTCCAAGGAGAATGATAGCTTATCCCCTGGGGGAAAAGCAAAAGCCAAACAAGCCTGAGTTCTCTGAAGATTTTCAGGAAAGCCGTTATAAAAGTCAGGTGAGAGTTGGGGGGTCATCGGGTCAGCTGTCACAATTCTGACTGATGGTGGTGAGGTAACCGGATGCTGTCACAGAGGTTAGCATTATCAGTCCTCAGGCTCCTGAAGGCCTGGGGCTCTGTGCTCAGGCTTATCGAGTAGTTAACATCTTCCGTTTGGTGGGGGATTTTCATATTTGCAGAACACCTTAGGAAATGTGAATCAAATACTGTTATCCTGATATGTCCTGTTATCCTCAGAGAGGACGAAAAGCAGAGGCTATGGGGAAAAGCCTGTCAACGCCCCCTGTCCCCCACCTCCTGGGAAGGCCCCATGGGGTCCTACTCAGTTGCATCATCACTCTTGGGCACTGTGCCACCTGCATATATGTACATGGATGCCCTGGGCTTGCCAGAGTTGGCGTGGCCTTGATGATCCTTTAACTTTGCTGATACAGAAAATGACAAGTGTTTTATAGGCTTCACTGGGGAGCTGATTTTTGCTGGCTTTACCTCGGACAAGGAATGTCCATCCAGGAGCACCCTCAAAGATGAGGCATTGATAACGTCATACTCAGCCTGCAGTCTGTATGGGAGAACCCAGGTTAGCCTAGTGTGCAAGTCTATAGTGGTTTTTTTTTTTTTTTTTTTTTTTTTAAATTCCAGCACTGATTCATGCTTCACTGCTTCTCTGAGCAGGCAAAGCAAGAATTTAGAGGATTTTGTATTTGGGGAGTCATTCTGATCATGTATTCAAAAGAGGATGGTGTACTGAGTAGGAAGATTAAAAATAGAGACAGCTTCTAAAAGTTTCTGGGAAGTGGAAATATTAGAAATAAGTGGTAACTGTAAATACAACCTGATGAATAAAGAATTCGATGCAGGAGATGCAGGAGACACAGGTTCAATGCTTGGGTCAGGAAGATCCTCTAGAGGAGGGCATGGCAACCCACTCTAGTATTCTTGCTTGGGAAATCCCTTGGGTAGAGGAACCTGGTGGGCTACCGTCCCTGGGGTCACAAAGAGTCGGACATGACTGAGTGATTAAGCACACACACACACACACACATAAAATATCCTGATTAAAGAGTGAGAAAGAGGGGAGACATATTTCGGCTTCCATTAGGAACCAAAATGTATCCTTGAAGCTTCTTCCAAAGGAAGTGGAAATTCAGGATAGTCTTGGTGAACACTGGGGTTTTGGATGTCTAGGATCAGTCAGAACTTTTCCTAAAATGGGAGTTTTGAAGGCGTGATTCTCCAGACTGAAAGCAGAAGGGACACTTTGTCAGAAATGCAAATTCTTGGGCTTCACCCAGACAGAAGCAGAAGCTCGGGGTGGGACCTTGTTCTGGGCTGTATCAAGCCCTACTGGTGATTCTGAGGAATGCTGAAAGGAAGCTGGGGGACTGAATTTGCACACTGAAGCCACTGTCTCTCCTATTCACTTACAGTGCCTTGTCTGAATATCCACATTGAACCTGAAGAAGGAAGCCTCGCAGGGGGAACATGGATCACAGTCATTTTTGATGGTAAGTCTTGGTCTTGCCAAATGCAAGTTTCTTATTTACTGATCTAAAGAATCCTAAAGGATGTGAGTCTTTGGTTTCTTCTTGTCTAAGGCCAGATGTAAAAGAGGTCCTGAAGGGGGATGGACCTAGGGAACACCCTCTCTGTTACTATCAACAGGTGCTAATGTCACATCACAGCATTCCGTGTTTGGGTCCATTTCCTTATTCTGAGCTGTGGAGTGGACTCAAGGAACCCTGATGAGATGATGCACATGTAGCATAGAACTTAGCAATGTGACCCCAGAACCTTGGTTATCTTCCTTGTTGATAATCCTACATGCGGGAGTTTCTAAACCATGGCTCAGTGTCTCCATCTTACTCCACAATAAAGAGTAACTTTCAGGGTTGGAGAATTCTTTCCTGGATTTAGACGGATGGACCTGAAAAGAGAATTTTAAAAAAAATAAAGTCATAAATGAGAACACTCATTCATATGGCACTCAGAAATGCCTTGGGAAACAAGGAGCCTTTGAATTTTAGGTAAACTCAGTGCCTCCCACTGCCCCCTTGTGGCATGTTTTTGTATTGCCCAGTGTGGATTACAGCTCTGTTCAGCCTGAGACTCCTCTGTGCCTTGTGTTCAGGTTTGGAGTTGGGTCTCCTTCATCCCGCCAATGGCTCTCAGCTGGAGATCCACCTGGTGAATGTGGCTCTGCCAACGCTGCCCAGCATCCCCTGTGACGTCTCCCCTGTCTTCCTGGATGTTCCAGCCGTGATGTGCAGGACCAGGTACCCGGGACAGGGAAGGCCAAATGGGATGAGTACTTTCTTCATCTCTGTAGCTTTTGGTGGTGAATTAGAGCAACTTCTGCAGTGATTGCATTTACCAATATAGTTCCCTGTCAGGGCTTTAAGGCTTAATGAGGATGAGATATGGGAAATGATGAGACTCTGGGAAAGATTTTTGAGAATTTTATGCTATTTATAAGGAGGAGTCGGATTATGTTTCCAGTTGTTGATTTTTTTGCAAGGTTTCTATTGATATTCAGATTTTAATAAATGAGGCCATTTTACCATCTTCTTCCCTCATGGCTCAGATGGTAAAGAGTCTGCCTGCAGTGCGGGAGATCCGGGTTCAATCCCTGAGTCAGGAAGATCCCCTGGAGAAAGGAATGGCAACCCACTCCAGAATTCTTGCCTGGAAAATTCCATGGCCAGAGGAGCCTGGCAGGCTACAGTCCACGGGGTCACAAAGGGTCAGACATGACTGAGCAACTGTTGCTTTTGGAGTAGGCATAATTGTAATGACTGTACATTAACTAAAAACCATTTAGAAAGGAAATTCACCTTAGTCTTCAGTTTCTTTGCTGAGTTCGATGTGATGTTTACAGGATTCCAGATTTTCTATCGTCCTACTTAAGTTTTCGTTGGCCAGCAAAGTTTACACTAGTTCATTCTTTCTTTAATATCTTAGACATGCTGCCTGAAAGTGGATCATTCGTTAAGAGAAAAGGAGATTATGATTTCCTTTTGTTTTCTGTTTCCTCTTTCAGGAAAGTTCCCCCTCTTCTATCTCTGCCTATTGAACCAACCATACTGCACACACTCCCTCGCCCCTAAACAGCCAACTGAGTATCATCTTTCCCTTCCTTCACAGGGGGACAAGTAGGAAGTGAAATCCAGGCTTTGAGGAAGGAGCATGTTCTAGGAATTCATCCACATGATGTGTGTGTTTGTGTGTGTGTTACACACTTTCTTGTGCAATTCATCTTCCTTGAGGGAGGACCTTTTTGTAATTTACACAAAGACACAATATGCACAGCCTTAGTGGCCAGGTTTGCTCAGCTTTTTGTTTCTCCTGACACTATGGCAACTGCTCACTTTTCAGATTCATCCTCATGAAACTAAGTGCTTTGAGGACAGAGGATGTGATCAACTCATCCTTGTAGTCCTTATGATGCTGAGCACAATATCTTGCTAATAGAAGATGCTCAATAGATATTTCTTAAACTGAAGTTCCTTATAGCATTACTATAGGGAGAGATGATTTCCATAGGTTATATAATATTTTAGGGGATAGAGTTCTTGCAAGAACTTGCTATGAAATAAGTCAAAGCTCTAACAATTTGTATGTTCTATTTTCTCAACCCCAACATACTAATGACTTTAACATGCACCATTGACTTTATATCACCATTTTAGAAGAAAAGAAATATAACCCTCTTAAATGTACTCATTGATTGGAAGATGAATATCAAATTAAATTAGCAATCAAACGTGAGAAAATAATCAATGAAATACTGTTATTATAATAAAAAGACGTCTGAGTTTGCAAAATTTGGCAATGGAGCGTCTAAATCAGCACTGCCCAACCAAGATATAATGCGAGCCACAAAGAAAACTTCACATTTTCTAGTAGTCACTTAAAAAATTTGAAAGAAAGAGGTGAGATTAATTTTAATGATACATGTTATTTAGCTCAACATATCGGAAACACTGTCATTTTGCATGTAATCAATATGTAAATTATTAATGAGATACTTTATACCCTTCTTTGCCTACAAAGTCTTCAAAACCCAGTGTGTATTTTACCTTAATAGAATATCTTAATTGGTACTAGCCACAATTCTTCTTTTTTTAATAAATATTTAATTAATTTATTTGTTTAGGGCTGCACTGGTCTTTGTTGCTGTGTGCAGGCTTTCCCTAATTTGGGGGAGCAGGGCCTACCCTCAAATTGCAGTGCACAGGCTTCTCATTGCGGCTGCTTCTCTTCTTGCAGAGCACAGGCTGTAGGGTGTGCAGGGTCAGCTGTGGCACACAGACTCAGTTGCTCTGCCGCAGCATGTGGTATCTTCCTGGAGCAGGGCTTGAACCCCTGTCCCCTGCATTGGTAGCCGGATTCTTAACCTCTGACCCACCTGGGAAGTCTGGGATTAGCCATTATTCAAGCGCTCAATAATCACATATGACTAATGGCTAGCACATTGGACAGTGAAGATTTAATATTTAGGGTAATGCTAAAGATTTTAAGAGAAGTTTTGGAGGGGAGACACTTCTAAAATCTAACTCTGTATTCATCATATTCTCCTCTCACAAAAATCAGACTGAATGGTGGCCTTGAAAAGGCAAAGAAATCACTGTGATCTTCACGAAAAGAGGAGAGAAGGTCTAGGACTCTCTGGGGGATAAGGGGAGTGTTTATGGGCTGCTGGAATAAGTGTTAAGTCAAGAGTTTTTGGCAACATGTAAAATCAATGCCTTTTATCAGAAAGAGCCTCAGACTCAGGTCCTACTTTGCCCTTCACATTGGTGTTTACTTACCCAGATCCCTTAATCCATGAATATGTGGTTGTTGTTCAGTTGCCAAGTCGTGTCTGAGTCTTTGTGACCCCATGGACTGTAGCCTGCCAGACTCCTCTGTCCACGGGATTTCCCAGGCAAGAATACTGGAGTGGGTTGCCATTTCCTCCTCCAGGACATCTTCCCCAACCCAGGGATCAAACCTGAATCTCCTGCGGTGGCAGGAGGATTCTTTACCACTGAGTCACTTGGGAATCGCCTCTATATGGAACTCATTATTTTTTAAATGGAAACTAGAGTAGATTATCTATCAAAGTCCCTTCCAACTCTTTACAGGACAGAATTTTTAAAATTTCAGGTACTTTCAATAAAAGATTCATAACTTTTGCTGAAGGATCCAATCTTTAAAGTCTAGTGAATGCATGGGTAGAGGAGGTAAAAAGTGAAATACAGGAATCCTGGGTTAGCTCTGCTTCACAGGTGCAGAGGGCTTCCCAGATAGCTCAGCTAGTAAAGAATCCGCCTGCAGTGCAGGAGACCCTGGTTCAATTCCTGGGTTGAGAAGTTCCCCTGGAAAACAGACAGGCTACCCACACCAGTATTCTTGGGCTTCCCTGGTGGCTCAACTGGTAAAGAATCTGCCTGCAATGCGGGAGATCTGAGTTTTATCCCTGGGTTGGGAAGATCCCCTGGAGGAGGGCATGGCAGTTCACTCCAGTATTCTTGCCTGGAGAATCCCATGGACAGAGGAGCCTGGTGGGCTGCAGTCCATGGGGTCCCAAAGTGTCGGACACGACTGAGAGACTAAGCACACACACACACACAGGTGCAGGAAGGAAGTCCGAAGTAGTGAAGTTGGACTGGCAGCTTTGGCAATTCATGTTTTTTTAAAAAATAATTTTATTATTTATTTTTAATTAGAATATAATTGCTTTACGGCATTGTGTTAGTTTCTGCTTACAACAGTGTGAATCATCTATAAGTATACACATATCCCCTCCCTCTTGAGCCTCCCTCCTGTCCCCTTACCCCACCCCTCTGGGTCATCACAGAGCAGCGCTGAGCTCCCTGTGCTCTCCAGCAGCTTCCACTAGCTGTCTATTTCACACGTGGTAGTGTAGAGATGTCAGTGCTACTCTCTCAGTTCATCCCACCCTCTCCTTCCCCACCAGGTCCACAAATCCGTTCTCTACATCCGTTTCTCTATTCCTGTCCTGCAAATAGGTTCATCAGTGCTATTTTTTCTAGGTTCCATGTATATGCGTTAATATATGATATTTGTTTTTCTCTTTCCTGACTTACTTCACTTTGTATGACAGACTCTTTATTCATCTGCTGCTGCTGCTGCTAAGTTGCTTCAGTCGAGTCCGACTCTGTGCAACCCCATAGACGGAAGCCCACCAGGCTCCCCCATCCCTGGGATTCTCCAGGCAAGATCACTGGAGTGGGTTGCCATTCCTTCTCCGATGCATGAAAGTGAAAAGTGAAAGGGAAGTCGCTCAGTCGTGTCCGACTCTTAGCAACCCCATGGACTGCAGCCTTCTAGGGTCTTCCATCCATGGGATTTTCCAGGCAAGAGTACTGGAGTGGGGTGCCATTGCCTTCTCCGCTTTATTCATCTACATCACTACAAATGACTCAGTTTCTTTCCTCCTTATGGTAGAATGATATTCCATTGTATCTGTGTACCACGTCTTTATCCATTCATCCGTCGATGGCAATTCATGGGTGATTCATACGAATTTCCACTTTCTGCCCTCAGATCTCTGCTGCCTGAAGCACAGGAGGGTGTGTACTCCCTGGAAGTGCAGGCTGGGGGACAGGTGGTAGGCAGCCCACATCCAGGACCACAAGACGGCCGCACTTTCAAGGTGGGTTCCAAGGAGGGAGGAAAGTGTGTTTGCCTGATCTGAGGGTGTGCTTACACTGTCGACAAGCAAGTTACACCTCGGCTAGGGAGTCTGTCTGCCTTGCCAGGATGAGAGGACAGGTAGATGATAGTTATGGGGTTTATGAGACTATCTTAAGAAAGTTAGTATAGAGCATGTGAATGTCAGGATCTCGCTAAGTGCTTTATACTCATTAACTCAATTTTATGGGGTAGCTTTTTATTACTGATTAAAAGATTAGGAAGGAAAGAGAGGGGAAAGAAAAGAAACACTTCCTAAAATTGCACATTAAAGATATCAAGTCCTTCAGTGGTTCCCAGAACTCCGTAAGTTGATGAAAATTCACCAGGGGATGCAGTTAATGAGAGGCATTACATCTGTTTTTACAGATGAGAAACCTGAGACTCAGGGAGATTAAATAATTTGGCCGTGTCGTCAAGTTCATAAATTGTAGAGCCAGAATTTGAACCTGCGTTTAAATCCTCATTTAAATGGAAGCCCATAGAGGAGCCTCAAAGATTACCATTGGGCATCAGTGGTTCATCTTACAGAGATCATTTGGAGTATTAATGTGGTGAAGGGACTCAGGGACCCAAGTTGTACCTTCCTGTCTGCTTCACGGTTGATTTCTGCTTCTCTTTCCAATCCTCAACTGAAAGGGCATTTGCTGCTGCAATTCTCCTTCAAGCTCAGAGAGACAGCCAAAAGCAATCAGGGCAGGGTGGGGTGGGGGTGGTTTGGGGAGAGAGAGTGAGAGTTTATGAGCCAATGCTTGGGCTTATTTTAGAGGTTCCATATGCATTAATTTTACATTGGGGCTTAATGTTGTTTAGTCTACTGCCCATTTCAGATTGGTTTTATTAATACACTAAAATAATCTCTGAAAGCATAGGTTCTAGATTTTCCATAACGGGCAGTGGTTCAGCAGGGCCCCTTGCCATGGTTGTACTTCCCACAAGGAGCCTCCATTTAAGAGGGTTCCTAAGAACACAGTTCAGTTGTTAATTAATGCTCCTGTACAGCAAGTCTTCGTTTTCCAAATTCATCTCTCATACAATCTGCATTTTAATATAGGCAATTCATCTTTAGAATTTGCCATCAATTCACATTTGGCAACTTGTTTCTCCCTCCAAGGGAATCTTGTTTTCCAGAATTTTGCTTCTGCACATATGAGGCAGAAAGAAAAAAATTATTCTTTTTTATTAAGACTCGCACCACCACCTCTACAGTGTCTCAATGAATAAAACAGAAGAGAGATGGCTGGGCATGGTCCTTAATCACCATGCTGTTTTTGGTTTTGATGGCCTTTCACCCCAGATAATAGTTTTCCTACTGATTAAAAGATTAGGAAGGAGAGAGAGGGGAAAGAAAAGAAACACTTCCTAAAATCGCACATTAAAGATAGCAAGTCCTTCAGTGGTTCCCAGAACTCGGTAAGTTGATGAAAAGTCACCAGGGGATGCAGTTAATGAGAGGCATTCTGAGCTGAAGGAAACCCGGTGTCTGCCTTTGTTTGGGGACTGGGGCTAGGGGAACCGTGTGTATTAAAAATTAATTCCACCTCGCCAGTCCACTCCAAAGAGCCTGCTGCAGGCACTGACAAGTTAGAACAGCTCACAGAAGGTTTATCAAGCAGCTGGTGGCTCGGCTTTGTCACTCTCATCCTCTGCTTCTCAGCTCCCCATCTTGCTGCTGCCGACCCTACTTGGGCTCAGGGATCAGCATGAGGAAAGCCAGGTTTGGAAGCTCATTAATTTTTCACTCTGTCATGTCTCTAGCTTGGTGGGTGACCAGAGGCCTGTTTCTCTTTAAAAAAGTACAGCTTTATGTCATGTCAGCTCACAGAGAAATCACGAGTGGAGCCCTTTCCGAGGTTTCCCTCTGAGCCTGCTCCACCACCCTGAGGACCCGGGAGGGATGATCAAGCTCTCTTTCCCCTGCTCTTCTGGAGGAAGGCATACAGCTGAAGGGTAGACCCTGTATTTTAAGCTGGAAATCGACGGGTGTGTTTTCTTGTGTGGTTTGGACTTAGTTGTTTCATCTGCCTCCGTTTCTAACTTCTGGGAGATGGGGCAGTAACCACTGCTCTATTTCACGAAGCTCCCATGATAAAGTCCCAGTGGGCATGACAGTGGTCTGAAAGGTGTCCTGGTGGAGGTGGAGGTCTGGGTGCAGGAGGAGGCTGGGAGAGAGGGAGTGTACATTTGGCAAGTGTGTGTGGAGCTGTGTTAATCTTTATCCTTCGGTGCCAGCAGAGACAGCTCCCAGCCTGTGAAGTCACAGCATTCTTATTTTGACCCCCAGACTGTGCATATTTTCTGTGCACTCTTTTCTAACCTTTCTGTTAGGAAGGGAGGAAACTAACCTTGATGACAGACTGCACAGATGTGTGAATCAATACGTAAAGCCCACACTTGCCCAGACACCATCAAAGTCCGTTGATTCACGATGTCTGATGAGGGCTGGTGATTAACACTGGAGTTACTCTTTAGTGACCTTCTCCCTGGGAAGGTGGACTCCTGGGGTGCTGGAAGCTGACCAAGCAAAACAGTTTGCTGTCTTGGCTTGGCAGATGGGAGGTACAGTAGGTTTGGGGAGGGAAGGCGGTCTAGGCGCCTATAAGAGGTGGGGGTGAGGGTAGCAGGATGGGGAGACTGGGTCTCCTCCTGGGTGAATCATGAGCACGTGGCTCAAACCGCGGCCAGGGCAGTCCATCCTTATGACTCTCTGTTTCTTCCCACTGGCCCTGTAATCTGGGACTAACCCATAGGATGACAGGTGATATGGAATTCCTGGAATTGTCTCCTTTTCTCCTTTGCTTCCGGGCAGTGTGTCAGTTGTCTCAGATGGGGCCTCTCCATGCATTCACAAAAATGTAAATGTCTCCTTATACCAGGCTGTGCCCAGGGATGCAACCAATGACTTAGGCCTTGCCCCTGCCTCTCTGGAACTTATAGCTAGCAAATGACGCGCTGCAGGAGGTGACCTGAGTGCCACGACCAGGCTTCCCCTGCCTGTCCCATCAATGCTGGTTTCCTCCCTGGAGAATAATGTTGCTTCTCATTCGTTGCGTCATGTTCCCCCCCACAACAGGCACCTTGCATTTTCCCGAACAAATCTCCCTTTCGTATCTTTCAAACTTCTAATTTTCATAGCTTGCAAGGTGCTGACTGATAATAATTTAAGTTGCAATCCTTTCAATTTAAATAAGCAAATTATTGTCCAGAAAAGTTAAAAAAAAAAAACCACTTTAAGACCCCAAGATATCAAGTTGCAATAAAGGAATTAAAAGGTTGGTATTTTAAAGCATGGCTTGTCTACCTTTCCTTTGGTAAAACATGCTCCTGGTATGACCGGTGGGCTGGTAGAAACAGATTTGCCCAGGTGTGAGTGATAAATGGTGCAGGGAGACACATGACCTTGTCAGAGTCCCTTGACCTCATCCATGGAAGAACTATGATAACATCTATCGTCTCTGCTTCACAGAAATATCATGAAGATGAAAAGTAGTAGAAGTGATTTGAGGAAATACAGCGACTTGCTTCCGTAGATGAACGACCTGTGAGGAATGACAGGCTTCTTGTGTATGTTTTTGTGTTGTTCTAATGAAATGCTCACCGTGATAACATTTTCTAAACAGTTTTCCAGGGCACAGACACCAATTGTTTACAAAGTTAATCCACCCAGTGGAGTTCCAGGTAAGAAATCTATTAACAAAGGAATAAATAAGAATCTCTTTACCAAAGCTATTGTAAACTCTTCGACCCTGGTAAATGGTCTCCATAAACAGGAAAATCTTACCACTTCTCTGATGTTGTTTTGAAGGTGAGTGTCAACCTCTGGTTTACTTTAAACCTGGTTTGGTTTCACCTCTGGGCACTTTTGCTCTATTAGGTCACTGATAATCAAAGGAATCCTTACGTGAAAAGAAAGAGAGACCAGCAAAATCAAACCAGGTGTTGCTGGAGAATGGAGAAAATAGATATCATCATCACTCCTAAGTTTATAATCATCCACATACTGCTGCTGCTGCTAAGTCACTTCAGTCGTGTCTGACTCTGTGTGACCCCATAGACGGCAGCCCACCAGGCTCCCCTGTCCCTGGGATTCTCCAGGCAAGAACACTGGAGTGGGTTGCCATTTCCTTCTCCAATGCATGCAAGTGAAAAGTGAAAGTGAAGTCGCTCAGTCGTGTCCGACTCTTCACAACCCCATGGACTGCAGCCTACCAGGCTCCTCCATCCGTGGGATTTTCCAGGCAAGAGTACTGGAGTGGGGTGCCGTCACCTTCTCCACACCCATGTACTAGCAAACCTTTATTGACCCTTGCTGGGAGCCAGGATCTGTTCTAAGCTTTTGGTTTATATTATCTCATTAGATCCTCATAACACCTAGTGCTATAAGAACTATTATTAGTTCCATTGTTTAAAGGCATACCCCTAACGAGTGGTCAAGCTGAGGTTTGGACCCAGACAGAATCTAGAGTGGGCCCATGTACCTTACATTGATTGTATTTTGTATTGAGCCGAGTTGGGTGCCAATTGGAAGGCCATTAACTCTGGTCCTCATCCTGGGAGTTTGTTTATGAGTTAGCGAGCACATGGATATGCAGAGACCAAGAGGACAGAAGAGAAGAGAGAACGCTAGTGGGGTTGAGGCTGGACTCAAAAGAAAGCATTGCAACTAAGGCCTGCCAAGCCTGCTTTAAAACTAAGTAGTAAACAGAGCTAGGATTACATACAATTTGCAGTCTGATTCTTGACGAATTCCTACACGTATTTTAGGTTTCTTGTTTGTTCAGGGATTCCAGATGGTATAAGTATGGGGATACAAGTTGTTCAGCTTTTACTTGTGATTGGGTCTCAATACATGAACTGATCTAGTTTCGAATGGCTCAGGAATGTCGAAATGAATATCTTACTCAATGAAGTGTCTGTACTTTTTGGCGCATGTGTGTGTATAGACACACAGATGTATGTGTTTTTTAAATTACATCCTGAAGAATACGAATTTGGCATTATTAGTCACATTATTCACAGATCTGCTCCATTCCATTCATCTCAATAATCAAGACATGATCATGTTTTATTAAAAAGAGATGTGACCTGTGAAAGTCACATGCTGTCATTTCGCTCCCCCTGTTTGGACGATAGAAGCCTTGTTAGGATGAGGGATGAGGAGGGAGCCTGTTGTGAGCAGTGTGACGCAGGGCATCAGCTGGCACTCAGATTAATCAAGGCCATTTCCCCCACCCAGTTTGAGTTCTTCACACTGTCTTTTCCACCTTCAGGGAGAACTGGTTGGAGTGGTCCCTCTGGGCCGGATCCACATGGCTGCATCTTCAAAATCACTTTCCAGACGATTACTCTCATTTCCTTTGGGAAGCCTGCCCAGAGTAGCAGCCGCGGAGATGGGGGAGATAGCGGGGACAGCAGAGATATTTTGTGAGCAGTTGATTTCCTATATGTGGTTAACAGTCCTCCACTGTAACGTGGAATCCACCCCCTACCTCCCCCAGCACGTGGTCTGGCTTGGCCATTTGTCAGCTGCTGTTGGGCTTCTTTGTTTAGAAATAAAACAAAAACTCGTGGGAATTCCTAGTTTCTATAACCTCCTATTCGTTTTTAAAATTGTGCCCATCAGTTGTAGAAATCATGCCTGCCAAAGCCAGGAAACTGATCATTTAGCCCTAATGAAATGAAGGTGAGTTATTTTGCTAGATGGCAACAGTAGTAGAGACCTTCAGACTCTACGTGCTGTGCTGTGATTAGCTGCTCAGTCACGTCCAATTCTTTGCAACCCCAACCCCATGGACTGTAGCCCACTGGGCTCCCCACAGGGCTCCTCTGTCCACGGTGATTCTCCAGGCAAGAATACTGAAGTGGGTTGCCATGCCCTCCTCCAGGGGATCTTCCCAACCCAGGGACTGAACCCAGGTCTCCTGGATTGCAGGGAGATTCTTTACTGTCTGAGCCACCAGGGAAATCCAAGAATACTGGAGTGGGTAACTTATCCCTTCTCCAGGGGATCTTCCCGACCAAGAAATTGAACCAGGTTCTCCTGCATTGCAGGCAGATTCTTTACCAGCCAAGCTACCAGGGAAGCCCTAGGCTTCCGCCAATCCCATGACCTTTGTCTAAGTCGACTAACTTCCCACTCATTGTACTCTTTCTCTGGTCAAGTGCCTGCCGTACTTCCTGGAAGTTTTCCATTGTTTTAGGACCAGTCATCCAATGACTGCAGCTAAAATCACTTCCTATTAATAAAACATGTGCACAGTATGTCAGGAGCATTACTTCTTGGTCATGTTCTTTTTTTGGCCTTAAGTGTAGCCATGAAGAAATTCAAAGTCCTCTGAAGTCAGTGGCCTCATGAGCCCTATAGGTGCCCTTCTCTCTTCTAATTTTGAGGTTTTGTCTAGTTAACCAGCACCTTTCTTATCTCTTAGCATTGTGATACTGGAAGATGACAGCCTTAATGGTTAAATTCTATCATTATTTAGAAGGCATACTCTTGCAGGTTGTGGGATTGTGTGGTGAACTTGAACTGCATTGCCTTGCTATGTTTGCTTCAAACCTTGCTTCATGCCGTTCCACAGATCTGAATCTAGGTGTTTTTCAACTGGAGGAAGTCAGCTCAAGTAGCATCTGGTATGGGTCCCAGAATGTTTCTGAGAAGGGGCTGTTCTAGATTTCTTTCCCAGGTCCTCTGAGCAGAGAAGTTGGGGGTAGTGCTGAGAGTGCCCTTGATGAAAAGGGTTGTTGATGCCTGCTCCCCTATTCCTACAAACTCAAAAGAGGCGAGTATCAGGGGAAAACTTGCTACCCAATGGAAATCTCTGCAAATTGGATAGAGCAGACCCAGCTGAGCAAGTCATCCTCATCAGTGAGCAAGGCAGTGCCAACTGTCTGTGGATCCCCATTTTGCCTGATGTTTGAACATAAGTATTTTTGTTGAATGAATACTATGTGCAGTGGCTCATTCTTTAAGCCAGGGCTCTGTTGCTCTCTCGTGTCCTTCTTTCTGACTTCCTACCCGATCAGTTCATCCGTGACATTTATCTTTTGTACTCTGAGATACAGAAAAAAGTTTAGTATTTTTGAATATCCATCCAGATCGTGTGATATGAGCCTTCTCTTATCACATGTGTCCAGAGGAAAGTCACATGGAACACTCCCAAAGAATATTATTCTTAAATCCCGTGTAGGTGAGTGGTCTATACACAGCCAAGAGGGGAACAAGGCGGTGTATTTCAGCAGGCCCTCCCTCCCTTCCTCCCTCCATCCCTCCCTCCCGGGGACTGAGGAAGCTCTGCTACTCCTTCTGCTCCATACCAACCTGATAAAGTCTGCAGTGGCAATGGTTGATTGTTTTTGCTTCTTTGATTGATGACTGGGTCGTACTTGGTGATCCTTTCCTGTTGTACAATTTATAAAACTGTGTTAGAATTCTGAGTCATGACCAGTTTGGCCATTTTGAGTAGAGATAACTGAAAACGAAATACAGTGTATGTTATATATTTAGAGTGTGAGCTGAATAGGTTAATTAAAAAAATTTTTTTTGAAACAGGAAAGCTAATACATGTGTATGGCTGGATTATCACTGGAAGGTCAGAAACCTTTGATTTTGATGCTGAGTACATTGATAGGTAAGTGTGTGCTTGTTTCTGTGTTCGACCTGTTACAGATACGCAGGATTGCTCCCTGAGACCAGCTTCCTTGAGAGCAATAAATTGTGAGCAGTTGGCACAGAACTGCTATTTTCCTCTTTGCAGTTTATGGTCCCTGGTGAGCTGGGCTTCAGCAAACTTGGCTAATGTAATTGCAACTGGTCGATTAAGTTGGTCCATTTATTCACTGACAACTAGTCACTCTGGGCACAGTGTGAGTTGGACTGTAATTGCATCTGTGGATTTTCTTTCTTGATTCTTCCCCTTTTCCCTCTTGTTTCTCAAGCTGGAATAAATCCTTTATAACCATGTGTGAACCTGACCACTGTAACATCCTTGTTTGTTATCCATCTGTATATTTAGAAATTCTGTTAGTGTGATCAGACAAAAATGTGGAAAATGTACAGAAAGCCATTGAGCTATTTTTAAAATTTATTTTATTGCAGTCTAGTTGATTTACAATGTGTTAATTTCTGCTGTACAGCAAAGTGATTCAGTTTTATGTCTATCTCTCTCTCTCTCTATATATATATATATATACATTCTTTTTCATATTATTTTCCATTATGGTTTATCACAGGACACTGAATATATTTCCCTGTGCTATACAGTATGACCTTATTGTTTATCCATCCTATTAGTATATGTAATAGTTTGCATCTGTTAATCCCAAGCTCCTGATCCTGTCTTCCTCCTCTTCTCCTCCCCCTTAGCAACCGCAAGTCTGTTCTCTATGTCTGTGAGTCTTTCTGTTTTGAAGATAAGTTCATTTGCATCATATTCTAGTTTCCACATATGAGTGATGTCATATGGTGTTTGTGCAAGCAATTGAGTTTTTAATATTTTGGGGGAATGATTAGGGCTTCTCTAGTAGCTTCGTGGTAAAGAATCTGCCTGCCAAGCAGGAGACATGGGTTTGATCCCTGGGTCAGGAAGATCCCTTGGAGAAGGAAACAGCAACCCACTCCAATATTCTTGTCTGGGTGATTTGATGGACAGAGGACCTTGGTGGGCTTGCAAAGGGTTGGGTACGTAGGATGCCGATGTGACTTTTTTCATTGGAGACTTTTAAAATGGAAAGTGAATTGAGATGTTCGTGAGAACCTCTAAGCAACTGTGGTTACTCAGCATGAAGCAGTTAGAGTGAGGGTTTATAAGGTAGAAGGACCACAGCCTCATGAGATGCTCTGCTGAGGGACGCCACATAGTATGTCTAATTTTTCCTCTACCCCTTGGATAGAGTGGGGGAATCCTCATGTTCTGCTACAAATCTTTGATTTTGAAGTTGACTGCTTTCAGGATCTACATTTCTGGCGTAAAATAATGGTCAGGGAATTCCCGGGCAGCCCAGTGGTTAGGACTCGGCACTTTTCACTGCTATGGCCACAGTTGATCCCTAGTTAGGGAGCTAAGATACAGCAAGCTAGGCTGCGGCCTAATAATAATAATAAAATAGTCAACTTGTCTTGAATGGAAATTACTCTTCCCATGGAGGCTTGAGGCCCCAAGTACATCCCTGACGGTATGCCATACTCAGTACTTGGTCCCATCGCAGCCTTGGTCTGGGATACTGTTTGGGAGGAACACAGGTGTACACTCCTCAGTGGCTCTGTGTAGACCCAGTATAGTCAAGGAGGAGATGATGATGATTTTTCTGGAAGGGGCAGTGCTCCCTCACTGGTGTGAAAGTATGGGCCACAGATGAGTGTTATGCACCCTGCCCTAGGGTTGAGGGTCTGATTTAGCATCTCCTCTGGGGACAGTCCCCAGCCACCTGCACTAATGCCCCATAAGTTAAGAGATGAATGTTCACAATAGTGTTTCCTCTGAGTTTTTCCAGAAATGTTTGCAGAGAGCACTCCCTCTTGACTTGTGTCTGTTGTTCCCCTTTTGTATCCAGTCCACTGATTTTGGAAGCTCAGGGAGACAAATGGATCACTCCTTGCTCTCTTGTAAACAGACAGACGGGATCCCAGTGAGTATCTTTCTTGCCAATATCTATGTTTTTAGGCTCTCCCACGTGGGCATAGCACACACATAAACATCTATTTTTAATTTAAAGCACCCATGCCTGTTGACTGCCTTATCTTTAGACTTCCTAGAAATGGCACAGTCATCGATTCACAATGCAACCTGAAGTGGGTTCAGAAAGCTTTCTTGAAAAGACAGGTAGCTAATAATAAGTGCTTACTGCATGAACACTTTCACATTGAAGGCAGCCAATAACCTTGTAAGTACATACAGCTCTTAGTCTCACTTTACAGATTTGGGAGCTGAGGCACAGAGAGGTTAAGTAATTGCCCAGAGTCTCACTACGAGCAAGTGGCAGAGCTGGGATTTGAACCTGGGTCCACTTACTAGCCTCTGGAGTTCATCCTGTTAACCACTGTACTATATCCAGAGTTCATCCTCTCACCCACTGTACTGTATCGACTAGCCAGAGGAAAAAAACACTAAAGTTTCAGTTGTTCAATTGTTTATTTATTACAAGGAAAATTTAGAAAATGAGTATCTATGTGCTTACTTTTGAGATAATCAACATTTTTCTGGCTTTTTCAAATCACTTGGGACTGAGTGGGTTAACCTTCTGTACCCTATGACTTACCTTTTTGGGACTAGTGTTTAGAAGAGGCAAATTGTATAATGTGATTTCTTCCTGGTATCTTCCATTGGTTTGCTCAGAATTTTCCTGTTTCAGGTTCAAACTTGCTAATAGACTTTTTTTGGGGGGAGGGTGATAATGATCTTGCTGTCCTTGTCATAAAACAGACTTTGGAAAGAAAGAACCCAATGGAGGTAAGGAGTACGTTAAATTTTGTCTCTCACACTATGTGTTTGACTGGTAGTGTATGTATTGATGATAACTCTAGTTATAATTTTATTTTGTTTTATAACTTTCCTGGGTAAAGAACCAGAGCTTCTGAAGTGAATTGCCAGGTAATTCTTATCTCTTACCTTTTCCTGTTTTTCCCTAGCTATCCTATTCAGGAAGACCATGGTCTTGGGACTCTGCAATGTCGTGTGGAAGGCAACTACATTGGTCTGTTTGAGAAGTAACAGAATTTTAAAGTCTTATCCATCTGTGTCTCTGTGTCCAGAAAAAAACTATTTCAAGAATTGGTTCTCCTGAGAATGATACTAATAATTACCATTTGTTGAGAATTCTCTGGGAGACGCTCTAGGAAGCAGCTTAAATATAAACTAAATTAATCCTCACACATGCACCTGTGAGGCTGGTGGGATTGTTCTTGCTTTGTAGGAAAGAAAGTTGAAGCTAGTAACCAGTGGAGCAGGATTTATCCTTCTTGGTCTAACTCCAAGCCAGTTCTTAGCTGCTCTATTGCTATTACATTTATCCTTGTATTGTTAGACGTCGCCACTGCTGATGCAATGCGAGTCTGGAACGTGTTTATTTCGAGCACTGTTAGAGACGTTAAGGTGCGGGTGGTACCTTGGTGATCGCTGGACTTCTTGCTTTATGATAGCGATGTCCTGGCCCATGTAGTTCATGCAGGTTCCTGTATTGATGCTTATTTCTGTTTGTTACAGGCTCCCAGAATGTTAGTTTCTCAGTATTTAACAAAGGAAAGTAAGTAACTGGGAGGAAGCAAATTTATTTTTATCTTACATTATCTACTCTCTTGTCTTGCTTAGTTTTCTTTAACCTTTTATAATGGAAAATTTCAAATGTATACAAACAGTAGTGTAATAAATCTCCAGGTACCTACTTGATTCTTTTTTTACACCTGAGTGAATATAACTGTGTCCTGTGCACTCATCTTGAAGTGACATAAATGTTTCAATGGGATAAAGATACAGAATTTGGGGAATTACTTAAGTAATCTCATAATACTGGAATTTTATTTTATTTTTTTTAATTTTTTTAATGGAATTTTAAAACAGTACATAGTTCCATAAAGTGCTTTGTGTCATTCCAAGAAATGACTTCTTTAAGATGGAAGGGGTCCAGATTTTATAGAACTCTGGAGAGAGAAATGTGGAGTCTGGATTTCTGCTTGCCTTACCTCATATTCTGACACTATGTACTTTTCAGTGTTTCCTGAAAAGGGCATTGCCTAGCTGATATTAATTTCATTGTGAAGATAATAACACATGACCTACAGCTACTCAGCTCAACATAGGGAGATTTGCTCTTTGTGTCTCTGACTCTTTTTTAGGAAGGAATAAAACTAGCATCTATTGACTACCTCCCACGGGCCAATTCCACACCAAGCCCTTTCACATTCATTATTCCGTTTAATGCTAGTCACACTCTGTAAAGTAGGTATTATTATTCCCATGTAATTTTATAGATCAGAAAACAAACTTTGCCCCATTGGTATTCTCTAGTCATCAAAAGGAGCCGGTATCTAAACAGTTTTAAAGATCACTAAAAGTTAGTGATCTTCTTTCAAGCAATCTAAAAAATGAAATCCCAGATGCAATTTTCATCCAAAACACAATTTTGTGGGTTTTTTTTTTCTTTTTTTCTTTTTTTGGAGGTCAGTGATACACAAGGATGCATGGCTGGTCAGTGCGAAGCAAGACCTTTTTCTGTACCAGACGTACTCAGGTACCATTTTCCTTCACGGTATTTCTCCCCCCTTCCCTCACACCACCCTGGACCTTGAACTCTCTCTGACTTCCTCTGGCCATTTCTCTATGATCATTAACACCTAAAGCTTTCCCTGCAGTCATTGATGGCCCTTTGGTTTTGTGTGAGAATAAGTTCCTTGATGAGTGTTGACTTTATTTACTATATTAACTTTTTGAATATTAAATTTAATATTTATCTATTAATGATTGAAATTAAATTCAAAGTAAAATTAAAATATTAGAAGAGGCTTGGTCATGGATTTTTATACAAAATCTAGGGATATAGACTGAGTAAAAGAAAGGGGAATCATCCTTATTGTATGTTCTAAAAGAATAACAGAAAAGAGATGGCGCTGAAAAATCTAAAAGCACATCTTTGTAGTTATTTTAGCATCTTACCTCTGAGTATTCATGCAAGGATTTATGATTTGCTGATACAGATGCGAAGTTTGTGTTGCTATCTGATGAGTATACAAAAAAAACCAAAATCTGAAAAACTGGAAACTTGCATGAAATTGTGAACTCAGTCTAGGACTAGAAAGCTGACTCCTGAAAGTGAGTGCTAGCTTCTCAAGTTGAGTACAATCTCAAAACCACTGAAAAGTTGTGAGGCTGATTCAAATCCCAGAGGCAGCAGAAATCTACCTTTGCCAAAAGTGCAAGAAATTTCCTAAGTGAAGGGGTCGATGCCATTCACTCTGTAGGTGGCCTACCTCTGTCAAAGCTGGATTTTGACCCTTGCTTTTGTTTTGGAGTGGTAACCACTCATAATTAGCCTCTTTGTACCTTCAATTAATGAGAGAACATGACTACTTGTTCGCTTTGAGGGGATGAAACTTAGAACTCTCAAAGTTTGATCATAGGAGGGGAAAAGATCAGAAAAAGTTAAATTCCTGGGGACTTGTGGCATATGACAGTGTAACTCATTCTTTTGCTTAGAGCAAATCACAGACTCATATGTGTAAACTGAGACCTTGACCAATGCATGCGGAGTTGAGGTCTCTATAAAGTATAACCTATTGTTCTGTGATGTATAAATAGGGTCCTTGAAGTGAGGAGACAGATGTCCTAAGAAAGCCTCATGGTATGCAGGGATTTTTGCTGACAGCATGAGCAACCATGGGGAAACTCATGGGAAAAGCTGCAATTCCCACTCTTTTTAAATATTGATCCTGTATAGTGGCTCAGACGGTAAAGAATCTGCCTGCAGTGCAGGAGACACAAGAGATGTGGGTTCGATCCTTGGGTTGGGAAGATCCCCTGGAGAAGGATATGGCAATCCACTCCAGTATTCTTGCCTGGAAAATCCCATGGACAGAGGAACCTAGCGGGCTACAGTCCATGGGGTCACAAAGAATTCGATAGGACTTAGTGACTCAACAGCAGCAACATGATTATATTATTATTCGGGTCACATCCTGGATTATATTTGGAAACTTACTTTTCTTTTCCTCTTGCAGAAATACTGTCTGTGTTTCCAGAAACTGGGAGCCTTGGGGGAAGAACAGACATCACAATTATAGGAGACTTCTTTGACAACCCTGCTCAGGTTACCATTGCAGGTAAGTTGAAATGACTGAAAAGAGTTCATACTTGAATGCTGTAGGATATTATATATCTCTTTTGGCCTGGAGAGGGTGGAAGGGAAGCAATCTTTGCCTCTTCTGACTCCTCCTGGGACCCTGTTCCACGGTCTTTGTCCTATGTTTGGTTGAGACTGGGAAAAGGAGGGGATTTTGGCCTTGCAGCTCTGCAAACATGTAACAGAATGCCCTGTTGCAGATACACTCACAAATCAGAGCAAGTCCCTTTGGTGTCCCCATCTGGGGAGGGAAGAGAAGCAAGGGCACAGCTCCTCTTCACAAAAGTATTTCTTTTAAGGGCTTCCCTGGCAGCTCAGATGGTAAAGAACCTGTCTGCATTGCAGGAGACCAGGGCTCAATCCCTGAGTTGGGAAGATCCCTTGGAGAAGGGAATGGTTACCCACTCCAGTATTCTTCCCTGAAGAATTCCATGGATAGAGAAGCCTGGTGGGCTACAGTCCATGGGGTCCCAAAGAGTGGGACATGACTGAGTGACTAACATTTTCACTTTATTCACTTCTCACTCCTTCTAAAAGGCAACCTTACTCCCTCCTCCTTAGCCCTGTTTGTAGGAATAAGCAGGAGTGGGTGGGCATTTGTTACACCAATTCTTCTGGAATGCCCCCTGGGCAAATGCTTTTGTGGAACCTGCCTAGAATCCTTTGTTCTGCCTGATGGGATGCTCTTCTAGCTGGTGACACCAAGGATACTGGACGATGTTTTCACACTCTCCTGTCACAGTTCCCTTCCCTAGCTTGGTCATCTCCAGGGAACGGCATGGCTAACATTGCTTTCTTCCTGATTGTTCTAAGTGGCCTGTGTTCCACTGCTCTGCATTCTCTCTTTCTTGCCTCCTCCCACAACTTTCTCGCTACTCTCCACTTCCGGCCTTTTGCCCTGCAACAGGAGCCTGTCTACTTTAGTGTGGTCCTCTGGCCACATCTGTATCTCCACTGATATTGCTACTGAGATCTGAATCTAATTTAAATTCCCCCTCAGGCATTCCGTGTGATATTAGACATGTGTCTCCCAGGAGGATTGAGTGTACCACCAGGGCCCCGAGTAAAGGTGCAAGGCTCTCTGCTCCTCAGGCAGGTAAGGAAGTCGTCACGGTGACATTTTTTAACCACAAGGGGCAGGAAGTGGAAAGGAAGGCGTTTGAATCTGATCTCAGCTGTTTGATTGGCTGCTCAGTGAGTCCTGCATCATGGATCAGAGCTTTTCTTTCAGAGGTATTCTTAGCTTTACTCAGATGCTTGACAACACCCGGGACTCCTAGCCCCAGGCGACTGAATGGCCAGTGGGTTCAGTGGAAACCACAATCCAGGAAGTGTAACTGCCATCAAGATGTTCCCATAGTGATTGGTGGAAAAGCCTGAGCTGCCTCCTCCATGCTCTGGGTCAGTTGCACTCCAGTTCATGCTCTAAGAAGACAGAGCAACAGACTGCTTCTTCTTTGCTCATAGGACGGTTAGATGAGGCAGAGAGTGGGGTGTAATGGGGTGCATTTAAATGTTGTTTCTTTGCTGTTGTGAGCAGCTGTCTGTTACTCTGAAAAGTAGAGCTGTATTGTGATGGGGCCACCAGAAACAGAGGGGGCAGGGGGGCAGGTTCCACTGGTCCTTTTCCACTATTTATTTATTTTTGGCTGGATCTTCATTGCTGCACATGAGCTTTCTTCGTTGTAGCGCACGGGCTTCTCACTGTAGTGGCTTCTCTCATGAAGCACAGGCTCTAGACCCACGGGCTTCAGTTGTTGTGGCACACTGGCTTAGTTGCCCCATGGCATGTGGGATCTTCTCGGACCAAGGATCGAACCCATGTATCCTGAATTGCAAGGCGGATTCTTAACCACTGGACCACCAGGAAAGTCCACCTTCTGTGTTTAAACCTCCTACCCCATGTCTACAAATTGCAAGTGCACCAGGGAAGCACTTTTCTGGGAAGTGTTAGAACAGGATCTCAGGTGTAGTTAGGGATGAAGGGTAGTTGGTGTCTGGAGTCCTACATGCCCCACAGGGGCTGACTTCACAGTTAAAAGCACAGGCAGGGGAGTTCATCTCCTGAGTCTCATCGAGGGGAAAACTTTCTAAAGAAAGGCCATTCGGGTGTAAAAACTCATTCAAAGCTTAGGCTGGGCATTCTCCAGGTCCCTGATCTGTGGTCTTTACTCAAGGAAAGCTCTAATCCAAGGTAACAAATGACTATATGAAGCAAGTGATGGAGAAAATGTGAGTCTGAATTCAGGGAATAGAGAGTCTGATTCCTATCACAGCGGTTCCTGCTGGAAGCTACCAGGGTCGTGGTAGGGGAATTTCCTGAGTGCTGCTGATTTTTTTAACTTGAGGAAGTAATTTTTATTGCATTTCTAGGCTTCCTTATTACATTTAGCAGGCAAGTTTGAAGAATGTTGCTCTAAAATAAGATCAAAAGAGTTTAAAGTGTACATTATAAATAAAATGTATATAGAAAACACAATGTGGCAGTTCTGGATGGTTGTCAGTGTCCTTTATACAATGCTTTTGGAATTTCTTTTATGGAAGAGTAGCAGGGGTGGGGTGGACAGGCAGCTGTTAACATTCGATCGTTAGCTCTAGACAGGCAGATCACAGTCTCCTCCCCAGGGCCCTCCAGGCTGTCTGGTCTCAGGCTGGCGGGTGAGCTGGGGGTCTCAGGGACAGGATGAGGGCTGTGTCCTGCAAAGCTCCCAAGCCCTCACCCCAGCCTCCCATTGACCGGCGCAGGTCTTGAGTCAAGGACGACTTCTCCCCTTATCTTTGCCTCTGCGACCTAATGGCGACAGGGGTCTCCATGGGTTGCAGTTCATGGGATGCAGCCCCGATTTGGGCGGCCTGAGGATCCTGAGGGGCAGCTGGAGTCCTCTGTGATGGTGACTGGGTAAGGTCTGGATACCTGAGGGCACCGCCAGCTGAAAGCTGCCTCCTCAGCTAGGCTGGGCACTGGCAGGAGGACCCAAACTTGAGTGCTGGCCATACATTCCCTGGGCAGGGTAACCAGCACCCGCAGGGACCCCCCCTCCTCTTAACTAGGACCTGGATCTCAGAGGGTGAAGGTTGAGCCTTCTTGGGACCTTGCCCTTTCTTGTCAGAACAGAGACTAACATTTGTTTTGATGGAGACTGGAACATTATGGCCTGACCTCAAGAACAAAAGATCTGACACCTAGAAATTTGCAACAACTAATAATGCCCCTCCCTCACCTTCCCTATAAAAGGACTTTGCTGAAAAGCTTTCAGGGAGCTTGGGTTTTTTTTAAAGTCATGAGCCACTCTTCTTGCATGGCTCTGCGGTAAACCTTTCTCTGTTCCAGGCTCCGATGTTTTGGTATTGTTTGGCCTCAGTGTGTATCGGGCACACAGCCCTGTGTTGGGTAATAATGAATAATAATTCATGCATTGGGTAACAGGACAAATGATCCTGTTTTGCAGCTGTTGTCAGTAGCAGGCGTGGGGCACTTGGCAGTGTTCGGTCCTTACAACTGGGATGGCGGTGCTACTGACCTCTAGTGGGTAGAGGCTGGAAGTGCTGCTAAACATCCTTCAGTACAGCCCTTAAAACGCATTGCAGGCAGCACCAGGGAAGCCCCACAATGGAGTTATCCAGCTCCAAATATCAATCCTGCTGAGCCTGAGAAACCTCAAATAGTACATTAAAATATGATGTTATTTTTCTGCTTATTCCTTATCTGTTTCCCCTTCTTAGGATTTAACAGGGAATAACAACAGGAATTAAAAATAATAATAACAGCCCTAGCTATCCTTTACTGAGTACTTATATTTCCGGCTCTTTGTATATATATTTTAAGCTCCCTTTGTCTTTTTCCCTCCAGATTTGTCAAACTGACTTTACTTCTCCCCACGGCTTTATTGAGATATAATTGCCGTGTAACTCAGCTCCCTTAGTCTTTAGAGCAGTTTCTCTGTTTACTATTGACCCCATTTTGATGCAGGAGAAAATAAAGATGTGAAGCAGTTTGCTCAAAGCTGCCCATCAAGTAAGTGGTAGAGCTGGACTCTGAACCCATCCATGGGTGATTCCAGAGCTTTTACCGTCAACCCAATTAGTAGCCAGTATAGGAGAAGGCAATGGCACCCCACTCCAGTACTCTTGCCTGGAAAATCCCATGGACGGAGGAGCCTGGTAGGCTGCAGTCCATGGGGTCGCTAAGAGTTGGACACGACTGAGCAACTTCACTTTCACTTTTCACTTTCATGCATTGGAGAAGGAAATGGCAACCCACTCCAGTGTTCTTGCCTGGAGAATCCCAGGGACAGGGGAGCCTGGTGGGCTTCCGTCTATGGGATTGCACAGAGTCGGACACGACTGAAGTGACTTAGCAGCATTGATAACACAATGCAGTATTTTAAAAAGCAGAGACATTACTTTGTTGACAAAGGTCTGTCTAGTCAAAGCTATGATTTTTCCAGTAGTCATATATGGATGTGAGAGTTAGACTATAAAGGAAGCTGAGTGCCAAAGAATTGATGCTTTCGAACTGTGGTGTTGGAGAAGACTCTTGAGAGTCCCTTGGACAGCAAGGAGATCAAACCAGTTAATCCTAAAGGAAGTCAGTCCTGAATATTCATTGGAAGGACTGATGCTGAAGCTGAAGCTCCAATACTTTGGCCACCTGATGTGAAGAACTGACTCACTGGAAAAGACCCTGATGCTGGGAAGGATTGAAGGCAGGAGGAGAAGGGGATGACAGAGGATGAGATGGTTGGATGGCATCACTGATTCAATGAACATGAGTTTGAGCAAGCTCTGGGAGTTGGTGATGGACAGGGAATCCTGGTGTGCTGCAGTCCATGGAGTCACAAAGAGTCGAACATGACTGAGCAACTGAACTGACCTGTACTGACTGATTACACATATGTCTTTGGTCTCAGGGTTTTTTTTTTTTTTAATATAAAACAAATAAATAGATGACATTTAGAATGTTATGTAATGGCAGCCTGTCACATGATTTGCTGCATGTTCACAAACTGAGGTCAGGACTCATGAAAAATGTGAGGATTGCCAATTTTGGGGGACAAAGAGGGTTTAGGGAATAGAGTTCTCATGACATTAAAAGTGCACTGAAGTGCACTCCTGGCTTCACAAGCCTTTTTTGCTTTTTCGCATTTTTCTCTTATCTGGACACTCCCATTAAAAAGCGCTCCTTGGTTCTTTATGGTCCTCTGAGAAGATGCCCCTTACTGCTCCTTGTCAGGTGTCTCTTTCTCAGAGGCTGAATTCTTACACCTAGCAGTAGTTTCCACCTTCTAGAACATTTGTATTATCTTTATTTATTTTGGGGGGTATTCTTTCACTTAAATTTATTAGGATAAAGTTGCTTTACAATATTGTATAAGTTTCTGCTGTACACCAAAGTGAATCAGCTCTATATACAGTCTTTACAATGTCTCACATGATTACTCCATCTGGGTCTCAGTTGACTCACCTTCTAAATTGTTCCCGTATCATCTTCATCCTGAATCTGTAGTCAAGAAGTTCCCCCGCTTGGGGCAGAATCCCCCTCTGATGTTTATGAGGCATACGTGTCTTTCAGGCAATCGAGGGCTTCTCTTTGAAGTTGGAGATGCTTCTGAGGACTTGGACCTGACTGAAGCCACCCCTGGGTACAGTTGGCAGATCGTCCCTAATGCCAGTTCACCATCTGGATTTTGGTCAAAGGAAGGGCAACCTTTCAGGTATGTTTGTAGGAAAAGTGGATGTCCAGATCACAAGTGAATCTACTGGCCTGGGTGAGGCTAGGAGACAGATGAGTAAGCAATGAGATTTCTGGGGGAAAATGTAAAATATCTACTAACTCAGCAGTCACAAAGTTTGATCACTGTTTTCAGCCATGTTCATGGACCATGTTCATGGACCACAGGCCCTTTATGTGTACATGCTAAATTTTGATCAATGAGTAAAATACGTATGTTGTACAGCTTAGTTTGAAATCTGCTTTGGGGAGGACTATTCATCAGAATATTTAGCTGGGTAGGCTTGGAAGCTTGGTAAAGAGCAGGGCAAAACTTCCTGTAGGAATGTGGTTAAGAGATAAAACCAATATCTGGATGATGCTAAAGAAAGACTCAAACAGTTGCCCTTTGGGCATATGAGGGAGCAGAGGCTGAGCAGCCAACAGCTCTGTGGGAACAATTATCCAGTGCTGTAGGTCAACCAGATGGCTGGTGTAGAGCAGGGGTAAGCTCCTGTGGGCTCGGGAGACATTGTTTTCTACAGCAGTGACTGCAGTGTGGTGAAGTTTCCCTGTTTAGATTTGTCTTTTTAATCCCTTCAAGGATGTGGCCAGAATTTCTCATTATTTTAATGTGGGCTTAAAAATGTAGAAAATAAGAGAACTGTGGAGACATAGTGTGCTCTAAGCTTGTATATAGGGGTCTATATCCTTTAGGTGTGATGGATCTCTTCTTTTTTTGAAACTCTCCTCAGAGAGGTTGGTTATGACTCCTGTATCTGAATTCTGTGCTAAGTCACTTTAGTCATGTCCAAATCTTTGTGACCCTATGGACTGTAGCCTGTCAGGCTCCTCTGTCCATGGGATTCTCCAGGCAAGAATATTGGAGTGGGTTGCCATGTCCCCCTCCAGGGGATCTTTCCCACCCAGAAATCGAACCTGTGTCTCTTACATCTCCTGCATTTGCAGGCGGGTGAATTCTCGTCCATCTGTAACCACTTTCAAGGATTTGACTCTTCTACTGATTTCTTTTGGCTGTGCTGCATAGCATGTGGGATCTTAGTTCCTCAACCAGGGATCAAACCCATGTCCCCTGCAGTGGAAGTGCAGTCTTAACCACTGGACCACTAGGGGAGTCTCTTGGCCATTTTAAAGGTTAATTCAGTTGTGAAAAGGAAGGCTTTGTTCTCTGTTCATTGAATTTCAGACATTGAAGGAACCAAGTTGGGAAGGAAATCTGATCAGAGTTAAGTTTCTATTGTCTTGAAAGTCGTACTAATTAGATATCTAACCACCAGTATATGGTTTTAAAGTGGCAATAAATAGTGTGTGTGTGTGTTTGGTGGCACCTAGTACTGCAGCTTTGTCATAGTTTCTGAGGACCATAAGTAATGTTCCAAAGAAAATCTTTCAGCTATATTCAGTGTGTGTGGGGGCGTCAAGGAGAGTCCCACCTCAATAGATAAAAGAACATTTTGATTATTTGGTATGACCTGTAGGTTTCTCTCTGCCATTTCAAGGATCCCCAAACCAGAGAGCAACTCTTTCTATTCTTTCTGGCATTCGTTTCTGTAAAATTCAAAAATTTAAAATAAAAATTGGAATACTTATTAGTATGATAATGATGGAACTTTAGTTATTTTCAAAACTATTCTCAGAAAATATTCTCTGTATTCTTCATATGTAGATCAAATCAGAGAAAACTCTGATTGAAGATCTCTATTTCTAATAATGAGAATGAGATTTACTATTGACTGAATGCTTACCATGTGCCAGACCCTGTACTGGCCATGTTTGGCAAGTGATCTCAGCTAAGCCCCCAGGTGACCCTATGCTGTGGCTACAGCATCTTTTCCCAAAGATGATGCAAACTGCCTGGGGAGTCGTGCCAGTTCGAAGTGATGGGCTGAGATATTGAGCCAGGCAGGCATCACAGGAAGAGATGCATCCAGAGGGCTCTGGCCAGTCACAGGCGTAAGAGTCAAGTGTTTCCTCCTCATTAACATAAAGACAAACAAACCCAAGGGCACCGTAGTTGGGTCAGTGATACCGGGCTTGGCTGCCCTCACGTCTTTCTCTGTGTTCCTCTGCTTTCCAGAGCACGGCTCAGTGGGTTCTTTGTGGCCCCAGAGACAAATAATTACACTTTCTGGATCCAGGCTGACAACCAGGCCTCTCTGTATTTCAGTTGGTCGGAGGACCTGAGGACCAAGGTATTCACCACCTTCTTGTTTTCCTTCTTCTTGTCCCCAGTCCCTCACTCGTGGAAAAAAAAAAAAAAAAGCAGGAAGTCAAAATGAAGGCTTTCATGGTCTACTGATAGTTGTAACACACTGTTAAGCAACCAGAGACTTTAATTTTTTTTGGTGCGTTCATGTGTGTGTGTGGGTTTTTTAAAATTAGAAATGTTAAAAAGTTGAGATATAATCTACATGATTTTACTTTTTGAAACAGAGCTTGCTGGTCATTATGCTACATACCTTGTTTCTAAACTTCACAGCATCTTGTGAGCTATGTCTCTTTATCTCCATTTTCCAGATGAGGACAATGAGGCTTAGAAGGCTTGTATGACCAATCCAGGGCCACTGGGGTGATAAAGAGGCACATTAAGAATTCAAATCCAGATTTGTCTGACTCAGAATTTGTTTTTACGACTGATTCTGGGTGTGGATGTAGCTAGTTTTATGCAGGAATTTTCTGGCCAGTTTTGAAGGATAAAATAAGTGTTTTAGCAAACAACCAAAATTCCTTAATGCCATTGTCAAAGAAACACAGTATTTTCTCTCAAATGATGAATATGCTTCTATGAAATTACTTTGCTGGTTGGGTGGAGAAGCATCATAGATTTTGATGTGGTCAAGTCGTTTAGATTTCTCAAAGGGTGTCATATGATTTTACCCACAGCATCACGTAAAGTTAGGGTTTCAGGTTGGCTCTTCCAGGTTTACACATGGCCCATCCATCTCATCTGAATACTATGTGATTTAGACAGAGAGAGAGAGAGAGAGAGAGAGATGACTGGAGAGGCATGCATAGAATAGTCCTAGAAAGTTTAGGCTAACTTGTTGGAAAAGGCAGAACAGCCCCCAAGTCCCTTGTTAGTAGATGTCTAGATGCTTTTTGTTTGAGAAAGAGAAGCCCAGAAGCTTCACAGTATCGGTCCTGATGTGTTTACTGGGGTGCAGGTGAAAATGGCCTCTATCAGGGTGGGCACTGCCGACTGGTTTGACTCCTGGGAGCAGAATGGGAGTGACAAGACCCAGCAACAGAAGACCCCCAAGCTGGAGCTGCTTGGGGGAGCCAGGTACTACCTGGAAGCAGAGCATCGAGGGAGAGCCCCCAGCAGTGGGGTGAGAATTGGTGTCCAGATCCACAACACCTGGCTGAATCCTGACGTGGTCAGCACATACCTCCGGGAGAAGCATCAGATCCGAGCTTGGGCCCAGAGACTTCCGGAAATCCAGGTCTGCCTGTGTTTTTTGTCCCATGGGGTTAGATTCAGGGGCTGAACTCTGCAAGGAATTTAGTGCTGGCTGGCTGGGAGCCAGGAGACTTGAGCCATAATGATAACTCTCCTACAAAAGAGATTGGACATCCATCCAATAGAGTTGAGAGGATTTTTTTTAAAAGGAGTCTTACTGTTGTGACGCCCTGATTCATGGACTTAGTTTTGGGTACCAAAGTCCTGGTAAATCTTCCTTTGGAAACGTATTCCTCAGAGAGGAAATAAGGTCCTCCTAACACTCACGCCCATGTCTGCATGCCTGTGAGTGTATACATGCGTGATTTCATAGCTCTTTGACCCACTTAGGTCCTGTTTCCTGGTGTACTGTCTATAGCAAGTCAGGGAAGTATGTCTTATGTTCCTAGACTGTCTTTTTGGCTCAATGAGCACATATTCTTTAATTCTGTCTCTCTTGACTTTATAGATGCTGACTCTGTCTGGCACGGGGAACTTCTTCCTTACCTGGGACAACGTTTCTAGTCAGCCAATCCCTGCAAATGCCACAGCCCATCAGGTGGGCATTTTATTCACATAGGGAGAGGTGGGGGAACTAGAGGTAGTCTTTACATCCATGGCATGAGCTCCTGGTCATTTTTCTTATTAACAGATTCAAACAGCCATTGAGGAGTTACTTGCAGTCAAATGCAAACTGGAACCCCTTTCAGCGAACATCTTACTCTGGCTGGGATTTGAACAAGGTACGATTCCTGGTTTGACAAATTCTGACCTTCTTCTTCACGCTTATCTTCTCTCTCTCTCTCTTTTTTAATGTAAACAGGGAACAATCTTCATTTCATCTCCAAGGTCACTCTGTTCATTTCAATGGAAACTGGATTTGGACACAGTGTTTAAGAGAGAGGCTGCATGTTTGGGAGGGAGCTGCTTGGTGTGGGAATCAGAGAAAGAAAAGACATCCCTTCTGTGCTGTCAGGGGAGCAGAGAGTTGGAAACGAAGGATGCTGGTGACTTAGGCTCAGGAACTGCATCTCATGCCACATGTGGGAAAGAGCAACCGATATAGGAGAGACATAGCAGAACAGTGCAAATCTTGTTTAACTCAAATCATATCTCAAAGGAATTCTTACATAATGCAGTAGTCTGTGCTGTGCATAGTATCTTGTGTCAGTCGTGTCTGACTCTTTGTGACCCTATGAACTGAAGCCCGCCAGGCTCCTCTGTCTGTGGGATTCTCCAGCCAAGAATACTGGAGTGGGTTGCAGTTTCCTATGCCGGGGATCTTCCCAACCGACCTATTGAACCGAGTCTCTTATGTCTTCTGCATTGGCAGATGGGTTCTTTACCACTTGGGAAGCCGAAGACGGTAGTCTAACATATTCCAAATATGTGAGGATATGTTTTAGAAATCGTAAGGTGAGCTAAGTTGCAGTCAACACACCTTACCTCTTTGCTTCTCAATATTTTTTTTTGTGTGTGTGGTACACATAGAAAATGATAATAGATTTTTAATGCTCTGGAGCAGACATAATGTATTTCTCATAGGTGGAGCCTTCGAGCTGGAGGGTGCTGGCCACCCCGAGCCCTGCCCGGCTTGCCCAAGGACTAAGAGGCCGATGTCATGGAGAACCCATAACCCATTCCCTGCAGACATGTTGTGGAGCTCTGTTTGATAATTACTCCTGTCTTCCTATTTTATCTGAACTTCATCCAGGGTTAGAAGGTTCCACCTCTGATGGGCACCTCACCAGTGGGACAGAGCCCTTCTGTGGGAGGTTCAGTCTCCATCAGCCTCGACACCTTGTCCTGACACCTCCAGCTGTTCAGAAAGTCTACCGGCTAGATCAGTACACACACGTAAGTAGCAGCCATGGTGTTTGCAGGCCAGGTGGGTAGGGAGGGGTTGAAATTGTTCTCTGGGGTGGACAGTGGAGAAACAGAAGCACAAGGGAGTGGTTACCATGACTCACAAGCTGTTTCAGGCTGAGGTGCTAGGTTTTGGGTGTGAATGGACACCTTGGGTCCTCCGTTAGCTAGTTGCTGCATAGAAATGCCTTTGTAATAACTGAGACCTATGGAAGCTTCTGGGCTTTCTAGGTGGCTTAGTGGTAAAGAATCCACCTGCCAATGCAGGAGACGTGGATTTGATCCCTGGGTTGGGAAGATCCCTTGGAGGAGGAAATGGAAGCCCGCTCCAGTATTCTTGCCTGGAGAGTCCCATGGACAGAGGAGCCTGGAGGGCTATAGTCCATGGAGTTGCAAAGAGTTGGAGTTGGATTAATGACAAAACAACAACAATGACGACATGGAAGTTTCCATATGCTTCAGTGTTTTCTTTGGTCTCCAGGTATGAGAGCAGACTCTCCACTCAGACTCCCTGGTTTTTAATTCTGACTCTATACCCTGCATGCCCTCTTGTTTTATCTTAGTTTATTCATCTGAGAAATGGGTGATAACAGGTCTGCCTCTCAAGCTATGGAGGAAGAGTGTATGAGGTAATCCAGTAAAGTGCTTGGGCAGCGGCTAGGACTTGTTTAAAGCTAGTTATTATTTATTATAGTTACTGTTATTATTGATGGATGGACTGACACATTCCTCCAGTACCTCATATCCTTTGCGTCAATAGCTCTGCTCTTTGGGAACCAGTGTGAACCTTCCTGGGATAACTGAGCTCACGGCAGTGGTTTCAAGTCCTTTCTGAGTCAAAAAAGAGTGGGAGCTGGGACTAAACGGTTCAGGAAAGGACAACACCCAACTTCCAGCCTTTCTTCTATAGCACAGGCACCCAGCAGGTGGTGGTGGGGATTTAGCTCACACTAGAGGCCTTGGAATATGGAATGAAACAGGGCAAAGACTAATAGAGTTTTGCCAAGAAAATGCACTGGTCATAACAAACACCCTCTTCCAACAACACAAGAGAAGACTCTATACATGGACATCACCAGATGGTCAACACTGAAATCAGATTGATTATATTCTTTGCAGCCAAAGATGGAGAAGCTCTATACAGTCAACAAAAACAAGACCAGGAGCTGACTGTGGCTCAGATCATGAACTCCTTATTGCCAAATTCAGACTGAAATTGAAGAAAGTAGGGAAAACCACTAGACCATTCAGGTATGACCTAAATCAAATCCCTTATGATTATACAGTGGAAGTGAGAAATAGATTTAAGGGCCTAGATCTGATAGATAGAGTACCTGATGAACTATGGAATGAGTTTCGTGACATTGTACAGGAGACAGGGATCAAGACCATCCCCATGGAAAAGAAATGCAAAAAAGCAAAATGGCTGTCTGGGGAGGCCTTACAAATACCTGTGAAAAGAAGAGAAGTGAAAAGCAAAGGAGAAAAGGAAAGATATAAGCATCTGAATGCAGAGTTCCAAAGAATAGCAAGAAGAGATAAGAAAGCCTTCCGCAGTGATCAATGCAAAGGAATAGAGGAAAACAACAGAATGGGAAAGACTAGAAATCTCTTCAAGAAAATTAGAGATATCAAGGGAACATTTCATGCAAAGATGGGCTCGATAAAGGACAGAAATGGTATGGACCTAACAGAAGCAGAAGATATTAAGAAGAGGTGGCAGGAATACACAGAAGAACTGTACAAAAGAGATCTTCACGACCCAGATAATCACGATGGTGTGATCACTCACCTAGAGCCAGACATCCTGGAATGTGAAGTCAAGTGGGCCTTAGAAAGCATCACTATGAACAAAGCTAGTGGAGGTGATGGAATTCCAGTTGAGCTCTTTCAAATCCTGAAAGATGATGCTGTGAAAGTGCTGCACTCAATCTGCCAGCAAATTTGGAAAACTCAGCAGTGGCCACAGGACTGGAAAAGGTCAGTTTTCATTTCAATCCCAAAGAAAGGCAATGCCAAAGAATGCTCAAACTACCGCACAATTGCACTCATCTCACATGCTAGTAAAGTAATGCTCAAAATTCTCCAAGCCAGGCTTCAGCAATACGTGAACCGTGAACTTCCCGATGTTCAAGCTGGTTTTAGAAAAGGCAGAGGAACCAGAGATCAAATTGCCAATATCCGCTGGATCATGGAAAAAGCAAGAGAGTTCCAGAAAAACATCTATTTCTGCTTTATTGACTATGCCAAAGCCTTTGACTGTGTGGATCACAATAAACTGTGGAAAATTCTGAAAGAGATGGGAATACCAGACCACCTGACCTGCCTCTTGAGAAACCTGTATGCAGGTCAGGAAGCAACAGTTAGAACTGGACATAGAACAACAGACTGGTTCCAAATAGGAAAAGGAGTATGTCAAGGCTGTATATTGTCACCCTGCTTATTTAACTTACATGCAGAGTACATCATGAGAAACGCTGGGCTGGAAGAAGCACAAGCTGGAATCAAGATTGCCAGGAGAAATATCAATAACCTCAGATATGCAGATGACACCACCCTTATGGCAGAAAGTGAAGAGGAACTAAAAAGCCTCTTGAGGAAAGTGAAAGAGGAGAGCAAAAAAGTTGGCTTAAAGCTCAATATTCAGAAAATGAAGATCATGGCATCCGGTCCCATCACTTCATGGGAAATAGATAGGGAAACAGTGGAAACAGTGTCAGACTTCATTTTTTGGGGCTCCAAAATCACTGCAGATGGTGACTGCAGCCATGAAATTAAAAGACGCTTACTCCTTGGAAGGAAAGTTATGACCAACCTAGACAGCATATTAAAAAGCAGAGACATTACTTTGCCAAGAAAGGTCTGTCTAGTCAAGGCTCTGGTTTTTCCTGTGGTCATGTATGGATGTGAGAGTTGGACTGTGAAGAAGGCTGAGTGCCGAAGAATTGATGCTTTTAAACTGTGGTGTTGGAGAAGACTCTTGAGAGTCCCTTGGACTGCAAGGAGATCCAATCAGTCCATTCTGATGGAGATCAGCCCTGGGATTTCTTTGGAAGGAATGATGCTACAGCTGAAACTCCAGTACTTTGGCCACTTCATGCGAAGAGTTGACTCATTGGAAAAGACTCTGATGCTGGGAGGGATTGGGGGCAGGAGGAGAAGGGGACGACAGAGGATGAGATGGCTGGATGGCATCACTGACTCAATGGATGTGAGTCTGGGTGAACTCTGGGAGTTGGTGATGGACAGGGAGGCCTGGCGTGCTGCGATTCATGGGGTCGCAAAGAGTTGGACACGACTGAGCGACTGAACTGAACTGAACTGAGAGGCATTTTTGGTCATCACAACCAGGGAAGTGTTAGTGCCATCCAGTGGGTAGATTCTAGGAAAGTTGCTACACGTTCTGCAATGCACAGTGTAAGAAAAGCACTCACAGAAAAGTCCCAGTCCTAAATGTCAATAGTGCCACAGTTGAAAAATCCTGCCAAACGATTTTACTTAACTCTGAATTAGAAGCCAAGGATGCTGGTGAGTTCAGGTTAAGGAGTGAGGCTCAGACAGGTTCAGTGCCTTGCTTGAGGTTGCACAGGTATCTGGGTCACAACAAGGGATTTCTAATTGAGATCTCTAATTGAGATAAAAAATCCTCACAGCCACACACAGTGCTAGGCATTGAATAACTCTCTGTTGGATAAATAGCAATTTGCTCTAAACTAAGGTAAGATCCGGAGAAGGCAATGGCACCCCACTCCAGTACTCTTGCCTGGAAAATCCCATGGATGGAGGAGCCTGGTGGGCTGCAGTCCATGGGGTCGCACAGAGTCGGAAACGACTGAGCGACTTCCCTTTCACTTTTCACTTTCATGCGTTGGAGAAGGAAATGGCAACCCACTCCAGTGTTCTTGCCTGGAGAATCCCAGGGACGGGGGAGCCTGGTGGGCTTCCGTCTATGGGGTCGCACAGAGTCGGACACGACGGAAGCGACTTAGCAGCAGCAGCAGCAGCAGCAGCAAGGTAAGGTCTAGGAGGGCAGGCATGGTCTGGCTGTCTCTAGGTTGGTTCTAGGGGGTGGATTGTCCTCAATAAACATTACTTGAACAGCTGCTTCTTAGTGACAGAGCTGAAGCTCTTGTTTTGTGTCTCTAGTTGTGCCTTGCATACAGAGGCCATGAGAATACAACCCTGAAGATGACTGTGTCCTTCACAATTGGCCTTCAAAACCCTGTTAAGAACATCACGTGTGACTGGAGTCTCCTGGGGACCAGTCCTAAGTAGGTACCCACAGGTAGCTTGTCTGTGGGCAGGTGTGGTGGGAATTCTGCCAGATGGTATGGCTAACTATCCTGGGGACAGTGATTCATGGGAGGTATTGTCTGATAGTGGGGTCTCGGACAATAATTTCAGCTCTGAACATGTTTTATTTGGCAAAGAAGTTTGATTTAAGAGCAGTTAGTCGTTACATATATAAGGAGTCTGACATTTCTCATAGGCATAGAGTCAAAGACCATCATATGTGGAAGAGATTTTATGGAACATTCCTTGACATTACAGATGAGAAAAATCGGGGCCCAGAGAATGTGTGATTCACTGACATTCATTCAGCAAGTGAACAAAGATGCTGGAATATGATTCAGGCATTTTGATCCCTTGATTCAGCACTCTTTCCACATCTCTCAGGGGTTTTGTAAGTGGTTTTAAACCTAAGTGAGTCTTAGGTTTTAGAGACCACTAATCATCTCTGTGGTTAGAGCCTAACATGTGATCTGCTTAAGACACACAATTGTATTGTAATTTGAAAGTACTGCTGACATTGTTATGAATGGATGGTGGACTTAAACATGACTCACTGGTGTTGTGTCCCAGCCAAGTTGAACCCATTTTGGGTGGGATGCTGGTACCATGGCAACCAGGACTGTGTGGTCTCCCAGCTGCATGGTCTTCGGGCCCAGGTTGGGGAACTGGGGCTCTCAGGTGAGAGGACAGTGGTGCTCACGGGAGGCCCGTGTCTGCTCTGTGCTTGTGTTCAGCTGGCAGTTCACCTGCACCGACCTCTGGAAGATGTGTGTGCATCACGCCTCGCATCTCCAGCTGCCTCCTGCAAATTCCCCAGTGCTGGTTCATCAGATTGACCTCCTCCCTCTGTCTCCAGAGATGGGCATGTTCTATGTGGATGAGATTATTATTGCAGACACAAACCTAACAGGTGATTATCAGATCTACTCTCCTCTATGAACTATCCATCAGATAGGGTCCTCAGGCTTTTCTGGAGGGGCTGCTTCTCTTTTAATGGAGAGAGAACAGATGATTCTCCATCTTTCCGCCTCGATCCCAGGGAGAAGATGAAGTCGTGATTGTGTGTCTTTGGCTTTTATATCCCTCTAGCAAGTTCCTTCTGTTTTCTGTTATTTACCCCAATGTTTGCTCTTGCTTTGGGTGCCTGTCATCTTATCCCAATTTTACCACTTTCTGGCTGAGAGGCCTTGGTTTTCTCATCTATAAAATGGCATAATGAGGCCTCTACCCCATGGGATTACTGTGAAGATTAACTGAAGTGTGATGTAAAGCACTCATCATGGGTCCTGACTGTAGTAGGTGCTCAGTAAATATGATCAGTTATTACTACTATTATCATTACTATTGTCAGGCTGGCAGGATTTCTCCCCCTCCATCTGTTAATATCTGTCATAAAGGTGCTGTGAGGAACAGACCATCATTGGCCCTGAAATGGGCCACAAGTCTGATTTTACAACCCTTAGGGCCAACTTGGTGTTAGAGAGTCATCACATCCTCATGAGAATAGCTTTGTCTTTCTGCCCATCTGATTGCTCCCACGCATCACTCAGAGCTCAGGCCTGGCCCCTTCTGCACAAAGTCCCTTGATCTCAGCTGGCTTTGTTTGTCTTAAGGGCAAGGTGCTCACCAAGGGTTCCCCCGAGGCCACGTGTGACACACATGCCAGGGACAGAAGGCCAGAGGGGTGGTGTGGTTTGCTCCTAGGGCCTCTAGGTTTCCAACTTGTTCACTCTCCCTCTTCCATCAAATCCCTTGTGACTCTGGCTTTCCTGCTTCTCATAGCTTCTCTTTCTCTCTTCAAGGAGAAAAGGATGGAATGGTCATTTGCGTTCTGATTTTCAAGTTGTGCAACTTTTAGTCTTTTACCTGAAAGTTGCAGAGCTAAGGGGCAGGGAACTTGGGGGTGAGGGGTAAGAGAACTCTCTTTCAAGCCCTGAAATTGCATCATTTTTGATGCTCTTCAGAATTCCATCTTTTACCTGTTCCAGTGATTTGAGTGTTTTGGGCATCTGGCATCGCTGACTTCAAATTCCATGTTCTGACACACAGAAAATAATATTCAAATAGTGTGCTGGGATAACTGTCTGAATTCCTTGGTGCCCAAGACTGGCTGGGGCCTTTGGTGACCCCAAATTCTGCACAGATTCCCAGAGGGCTAATGGGATCAATATTTCATACACTTGAACCCACTAACTGGGAAACTCAGGACTAGATAATTGGTATCATTTCCCTTCCTCCTCTCCAAACTCTCAATGCCCAGGATCCCAACTCTTTCTTACGGCCATCACCACTATGCACCCAAATGCTCCAGCATCTGGAGCCATGTAGGGGTGAGGTGGGGAGGGGAGCAGGGAGGCAGAGGGCAGAGATAAGAAAGGCAGGAGGTGGCTTGGGTATAACAATCTGCTTCCCACTTGGTTCAGTCATCCTGCTGGCAACAATTTTTCTATGAGGATTATTTAATAGTAACATAAACGACATACTTGGGCTCCATATTCATATTTAATTGGCTGACATTTATCTGATCAGCTTAATATTTGATTATATTCTCCCACCTAATGTCCTCTATGAAATTTCTTTTTATTTAGTGGTAGCTACCAAATACTTCTCATTTAATTCTCAGAACCCCTAAGATGGCCCTATGATCCCCACTCTATAGATTAAGAAACCAAAGCTAAGAGGGTGCTGAGTGTCTTGCCTCAAATCTTTGGGGATGTGGGGGACATTGAAACCTAGAGATCACTGGCACCAGAGCCATTTTTAATGACTCCATACTCAGTAGAGCAGATGAACTTTTATCGAGCACTGGCTCTGTGCCTGGTGTTGTGCTCAGCACTGGGCCTGCAAGGATGCTGCTTTTCAACTGTTTGCTGTCTCGATGGCACAGACTTGGGAAAGAAACTGCATTTACATGGTGCCTAATAGAAGGGAAAGAGGATATTACGCTGGCCCTTTAAACCTGCCATCTCAGTAAACTCTCCCTGCCAAAATGCAGACTGATGTCTATCATGAGTCCCACTTTAGCAATGAGAAAAGAGTCTTACAGGGGTATGGTGATTAGCCAAATGGTCACCCAGTAGAAGTGGAAAATCAGGATTTGCAAAATGGTCTGTCTTAAATGCTTGCCCTGTGTCTGTACACATGGTGACACCATGCAGTGGATAAAACTCAAGTATCTCTAGGATCTGCCTTGTGTGTTCCGTGTTCCTGAGGGGATCATCTTGCATTGCTGGAGCTGCCGGGACTTGGAGAAGGAAAGGAGGAAGAGAGGGGCAGTGCACACCGCCACAGATGAGCTGTGTGTTTGCACGTGTGTGTGGCGGCAGGGGACCTCCAACGGAACAGGGAATGATGATTGGTTGGCTTGGGGCTTACTGAAGTTTGCTGTGGAATTAGTCATCGTCTTCTTATATCATGACCTTGCATTTTCTTTTGGCAACTGAATTCCTCCCTCTTCCTTTTCTCCTCATGGCAGCAGGTAGGTGGGAATCTCTGTTTTCATGGTGTGCTGAGATGTGAGTGACTCAGACCCTCCAGCAGGGATCATCCACCCAGCAGGTCTTCCATCTTGATTTACTTGATGACGTTTGGCTCCTCGGTCTCCAGTTTCTCAGGCAGACACTGGTACAGCTCGCCCTGGCGGGAATCTGCTAGAATTGCTCTCAGTAGTGGGATCACCTCCCGTCTACAGTGTGACCTCCTGGTTGGCAGGGTGTGGCCTGGAGCTCCCGCTCATCACTGCAAGGTAGGGAACCATCTTTGGTCACCTGTCCCTCCTTAAAATTGCTAACTGGCCTTAGGAGTCACAGCAGTGAGACTTTTTATCAATCAGGAAATTTTACCTGCCTTGCTGCTTACAGCAATAGTTCTCAGTGTTAAGAATGCTGCATCAGACTTACCTGAAGGTTGTGTTAAAACACAAGTTGCTGTGCCCTAACCACACCATCCTAATTCAGTAGGCTTGGTGGCAGGGCCTGATAATTTGCTTTTCTAATGAGTTCCCAGGCAATGCTGATTCTGTTGATCTGGGGGCTAGTTCCTAGTTAATTACTTTACAAGTAGATGTATTTTTATGCTTTTCAGAGGTTCACATTACCACTGTTTTCTTCTTGCTACTCTTCTTCCATTCCATTAATAAGATTAATATATAAATTTTACTAGAATTCTTTGAGGCAAAAGGAAGTACAATTCATAGACAAAGGAACAAAACCAGCCAGTTCTGAAAGCTCACCACCAGATGGCACTAGAGCCACATAAGCGTTGATTCGTCAATAAACCGTCTTGGCCATAGTTTACAAAGCAGTAACTAAGAATCAGGCTCCTCCAAGCTCCTGGAACACATGCATGCTGTAATTCGTCCTTTTAAATGTTCACTAAAACCCGTAGGATGGGGACGACTGAGATGCCTTGTCTTTAAAATTTCTTTTCTCCCCCTGTATCTAACATGTTCTGAAATGAGTTCTCATTACTTACACCGTGCTTGAGACTTTTTATCAATGTTAGAAAGCTTGAATCTATATTCCACATTTCTTGACAATGTTTCACGGTCCTCTGGGTAGAAAAGACAAAAAGTCATCAATAGAATAAAGGAGGGAAAGGCTTTTGGTGATGGAGAGGGAGACGTCAGATGAGCCCCCTGTGATCCTGTGCTCCAAATGCCAAAGTTATTAACTCTGAAATGATGGAGTATAATCTAGGTCCACACTTAGAAAGGTGCTCACAACCTCCCCTTCTGAGTTTTCTCAGGCTCCTTAGCTCCTTCTGGAAGCCTTCAGCCTGAGAAAGTCAGGACAACACAGGATGGCCCCCAACCAGATAAGCCTCAGTCTAACTGTTTCTGTGTGTTTGTGAGTATGCACATCAATACGTAGTACTTAAGTAATATTACTGATCAAAATCACACATGTTCATTGTTGAAAATGTGGAAAGTACAGAAAAGCACATAGAAAAGGTACAAATCACTCATAATCCCTCTGTTCAGAGATACTTTCTTTTAACACGTTGAATCCATGTTCTAAAATACTCTTTTCCCCAAGGCAGTTTTTATATACACACACACATATACATATATACACAAAATACATGTATATGTACTATATATTTATATATATTTGGTGGCTCAGACGATGAAGAATCCGCCTGCAGTGCAAGAGACCTAGGTTCAATCCCTGGGTTGGGAAGATCCCCTGGAGAAGGGAATGGCAACCTACTCCAGTATTCTTACCTGGAGAATTCCAAGGACAGTGGAGTCTGGCAGGCGACTGTCCATGGGGTCACAAAGAATCGGACACAACTGAGTGACTAACACTAATTATATATATTTACTTTTTAAACCTCAAGTTGGTACAACAGATAAGACACTGTATTTGCAACATGTCCTTTTCACCTACTGGTATAAATGGAATATTTCCCCATTTCATTAAGCGTGCTTTTTAATGGCTGAATAGTATTCCACTGCATGGTATGTCATGATTTATTTGACCCACTTATTGTACTGAAAGCAGGATTAGGTATGCAGTGTGCACGCAGGTGCTGGATAAGGACTCTGCTAGATGGAGTGGCCTGTTTCTGCTGGGGATACTGAGCGCAGAGGATCTGTGGATCACGGTGAGCTTTCATCTGACTGTGAAGATACAGTTAGAGAGCACAGGCTTCTCCTTCCACTGTGCATCAGGACCAGAGCAGCGGAGGCTACACTCCTCACTCTTCACTCTGCCTCTGCGTTCTCCCAGGATCAGTAGAGGGGGAGAGTGGAAGACCCTTAGAGACCCCTCATATTCACCTTTCATTTTCTCTGCTGTGGTGGGAGAGGGATTATTTTGGAGCTCATGCTCATGGCCTGGAAACGTGGGAGACTGTGTGGTCCTTGAGATGGAGCTGTGCTCTGTCTGGAGCAGCTACTCGAGGGTCCTTGTGGTTAATGCTTTGTTTCTGACATGTTGCAGCGCTGTGCCCACTGAAGGAGCAGAGGAAGGATCCCGGTTGGTCCAGGTGACAACACAGAGACTGCAGAGGACAAGTCCACCTTTAGGAGGACACTTTCGCATCCAGCTTTCTAACACAGCGATTCCTGGTAAAGGGGCCGTAACGGGTGCAGCATTTCTTGTTGAAGCTTTCCGTGGCATCCCCAGGCAAACAACATCCTGCCGATAGGGTGACAGTCTTAAAGTTAGCATACTTTGTTAATTTTCCAGTGTCTGAGAATGACTTTTCTAAAATTAAAGATCTGGGATATCCTTGTCAATATGATCCCAGTCTTTCAGCTTTACAGATGAGGAAACTGAGTGGATTAGCTTCCTACAGCTGTCATAACAAATTATACAAGCTTGGTGGCTTAAAATGACTGAAATGTATTTTCTTAGAGTTCTGGAGGCCAAAGTGCAAAATCAAGTTGTTGGCAGGGCCACGCTTCCTCCTCAGGCCTAGGGGAGGATCTGTTTTCTGCCTCTGTAGCTGCTGGTGGCTGTTGGCATCCCTCGGTGCAGTGCATCGTCCCAGCCCCTGCCTCCTGGTTACATGGTCTCTTCCTCTGCCGTCTCCAAACTCCCTCTAAGGATAAATAGGACTGCATTTATGACCCACCTGGATAATCTGGGATGATTCCCTCTTCTCAAGATCCTTAATCACATCCTTTGCTCTATGATATAACATCATAGTTTCCAAGAATTAGGGTGTATCTTTTTGAGGGCCACCATTCAGCTCAGTCTACTCAGGCTTGCCCGAAGCTCATACAAATAGCTGAAGCAGGGTCCAGGTATGAACTTGAGTATTTGCTTCTCAAAGAGTTCAGTCTTCTTCTCTAGAATTTCATAGACCAAGATCCATGGTAGCCACCACCTTTCTAAATTAAACTCCCAAGTGATCCCACATGATGTTGAGTGTTTTAGAAACCGTATCCATGGGGTTGCAAAGAGTCAGACACGACTGAGCAACTGATCTGAACTGAGAAACCATATTAAATGTAGAAAGAGCTTTCAACTGCAATGAGAATATAAATGTTTCTAAATCTTCAACTATCAATGTATATACATCTCATCAAGGACAGGGTTAGAAGTGATTTTAATATTTATTTAGTAACAACATAGGGGAAGTTGGGGGCTCAGGAGAATGTAAGAGTGGTTGTCCAAAAGTTGGCAAGTGGTCCAAAAATCTTCTACCCTCCTGAGAAGAAAGATGCTGGACTTGCAAAGAAGTCCATCCTTGGCTGGAGGAATGGAGTTTTTCCTCTAGTAGGACAGCTTAGGAAAAGTAGATGGCCCTGAGGCTATTGGAAACTGTAAGTGTGTGAGTAAGTGCTCTAGAGCTCTGCCACTGTGAAGCCCATTACTGTGCTGTTTCCCTTCTCACAATGAGGGAACTGCAGAGTACCTGTTGAGAGATTTTTTTTTTTCCTGCCATCATCTTCTGTTGCTGATGCTCTTCACATCACTGTCTGCAAAACAACTGGGGGATAAGCCAGCCTTCACCTGGCCATTTGAAATGGCCCTCAAATGATGTATTCATATAGGACAATCTTTTTTTTTTAAAAGATGAGTTTTGTTTGCATTTTGGAAATGCAGTGGTATTTCATTAACACTCCAGGGCAGTGTGGGATTCAAGAGGAAATCTCTTGAGTTGGTCAAGGCAATCTGGGTTTTAATCAAAACCCCTCTCACTTGTTTGGTGAGCTGTTGAATCACATTGGGTTTCATTTTCTTCATTTCTTAAGGAGGCATTAGGTACTCTTGCCTGGAAAATCCCAGGGACGGAGGAGCCTGGTAGGCTGCAGTCCATGGGGCTGCTAGGAGTCGGGCATGGCTGAGTGATTTCACTTGCACTTTTCACTTTCATGCATTGGAGAAGGAAATGGCAACCCACTCCAGTGTTCTTGCCTGGAGAATCCCAGGGATGGGGGAGCCTGGTGGCCTGCCGTCTGTGGGGTTGCACAGAGCGGGACACGACTGAAATGACTTAGCAGCAGCAGCAGCAGGTTATCCAGATGACCCACCTCAAAGGGTTGCTGGAGTAGCTAATGAAATGGAAACTTCAGGTAAAGCATGAAACAGTTTTCAAACACAAGCCCAGAGTGCAGTTATTTCTCTGCATGGATGTGTGATGGGGAAGCAGGTGGTTGGGCTTAAAGGAAATTCTAATAGAGAAACCAGAGTTCAGTGCCAACATTCCTCAGCTTGGTTGGCTCTGTTTTTATAGGTGTCAGCTGCTTTATGCCTTTCCACTCCTTGTGGAAGGTGGCCAACTTTTCCCTATTCACAGGGCCAGCTACACTTTTTTTTTCCCGGGAAAAACTCAGTATTTAATTAGACTTTCAGGACTTACCAGTGTTTGGAATTCACATTTTGAGTTGACAGCTGAGATAGTTTTGTCTGATGTGACTGTGTTCTCTGCTTGAGAGATATGATGCTGGTTAAAGGAATTGTGATATAAAAAGTGAGCATCTACTTATGCTTGCCTTAAAAATTGCGTAACTGGACTGAGGGTTCTCTTGAAGCCACATCTTGAACCTGAGGGTCTCTGCATATGTGAAGGTATTTTAACCTGTATTCTGCTGTCTTGATGATGAGATGCTACAAGGTGGAGTAATTAGTTTCCTGTATTTTCTATATTGCACTTCCCTGGTAGCTCAGCAGTAAAGAATCCTCCTGCAGGAGATGGGGGTTTGATCCCTGGGTTGAGAAGATCTCCTGTTGAAGGAAATGGCAACCCACTCTAAGATTCTTGCTTGGGAAATTCCATGGAAAGAGGGGCCTGACGGGCTACAGTCCATGGGGTTGCGAAAGAGTTGGACACAACTTAGCGACTAAAATAAGAACATTTTCGGTGTCACGACCTTCTCCCACAGGTGTCCCTGTGCACATCTCAGCCAGTCACCTCCAGAAGCTCTTACAAACCAGCGCTGATGACTTCACATCCAGGTACCTCAATGCTAGTGACTTCACTGTGACGGAGGATCTAAAGTCTTGCTATGAACATGTGTGGACCTTCTCCTGGTCCAGCCGGGTTGGGGACTTGCCCAACTTCATCAAGGTATGTATGGCATCCCTTTTGGCTTTATGGACTTGGTGCTCTGAAACAATTTTGTGAAAAAAAAAATCAGAATTATATGAATGAAAACTGTCATGATTTGTGAATTTGTTGGAATACTCAAGTAAAAGAGCTCAATGATCTTTCTGAAAGTTTCAAGGTATGTTTTGTATCTCATATTCCTGATACAGCAATTTAAGTATAATGTTGCCTTTCCTAACATGATGTAGGTAAAGAAATTGTTGGTCAGTGTCCACCATACAATTATTCTACATCTGTTATTGGATCATTTAAGCAGATGTGATTGACTTAGATTATCATGGAGGCAGATGGCAGAGCAGAAGGAAGTTTAGGAACGGATTTGCTGTCTTCGGATAATGACAAAACCAGATGCTCTTGCATATTTAGGGTTTTAAAAAATAATCTAATGATCATCTAGCATTTGGTTTTATGAAGTGAAATCCAAGGTGAAATTTTATTCTTGTTATTTGGTGTTGTGGGTCATCTGGTTTTCAAACAAAATCCTTGGGTGGAGATGGAGGAATGACGGAAGTCATCTCATGGCACTTGTTTCCTGACATCTTATTTTAGTATTTGGATTGTAAACTTGTAAAAAAAGCGCATGGGAACAAAATCTCTTGCAAGACTTGAGAGATTAGCATAGTGTGCATTTTTTGGTAACTCTACTTGCAAATAAATATTCTTCTAGTCTACTGGGGCTTTCATTCACCACTACTTACTGTTAGGCTTCTAGATTTCAAGCCCGGTGTCACTCTATTTTCACTTTCTAGCTATCTGATTATTGTAAATGAATGTGAAAACACCCTTTGTCATTTGTTTCAAGCAAGATTAGACTTCTGTTCCATGGCAGGATTCACCAGAAATGTGACCATCTTAGGTATCTAATGAAAACCTCACCGGAGTGAACCCTGCTGTGACCACACGTGTGGTATATGATGGTGGTGTTTTCCTTGGACCCATATTTGGAGACATGTTGGTCACTGCCAACCAACACACTCAGGTGAGAGCAGATGGGCCCCCCAAAGTGAAGTACTGGTTTCCAGTCTACTGCAGCCCCTCCTGATTTGTGATGTGGGCCAATCCCAAGGGTCAGTGTTCTAATTTGCAAAATAGAGACAGCCCTGGCTGTGCTCTTTCTACTTCCACAGGGTATGGAGAATACTCTGAAAATACAAGTGCTTTGTAAACACAACATCCAGTTGTTATAATTACTGATGCTCTTATGGCACCCAAAATAGAGAATCTCTAGCTACCTACTTTTTATACCTCCTCACAGTGGCCTTGGAAAGTAAATGGGCTGAGTCACCTCCTTTTCTCTTTAAAATGTCTTTTGCACTTTCCCTTCTTATAAGTCATGTGCATTCGAGACAGTTTTAAAATGCAAAATCTGTAAGAATAATATAACCAATACCTGGGTACCCAAACAAGAATTAACAATTGCTAACATTTGATGCATGATCCCTTCCTGCCATAAGCAAACACTATCATAGATGTAGTGTGTACTTAATCCTTATTTTATAGGCAAAGACTGAGAGTCTTACCTTTTTCACCACTTTCATCTACAAGTATTGTAGAGTTCTATTAGATTAACCTTAGTCCCAGTGAGAGGGAAAGATATATAATTTATTCTTAGGGACTTCCCATTCTAGGACAAAAAAGACCCCAACCCAAGTGTCCAAATCCACTCTAATCTTTAGTTATATTGGCATTTACCAGCAAAGATAGGGCTTTTCACAGGCAGTAGGTCCTAAGTTAAAAAATATAAGGTGTTAAAAAGTCCTTGCACAGTTTGAATTTACTTCTATGTGAGAGGGAATTTACTCCAGACTGAGCCTATCTAATTGTAAAAATATTAGGTTTCTGCATATTAACCATCATTTAAAGATAGCCTACCATGTTGAGTCATGCTTTACAACTGAGAGTCTATTATTGGAAAATAGAAGGAAAAAATAAAGAGTAGGTGAATCACTAACACATTTCAGTTTGGGCAAATTTCACATGTCCTTTAGGAATACCCTTGAGCATATGAGATGTGTACATTTTAATGCTCTTGCCTTTTTCTAGGTGGTTGTGCGAGTGAATGACATACCAGCTTATTGTTCAGGTTCCTGTGCCTTCCAATACCTTGAAGGGTCAACTCCCCAGGTCTACTCGGTGTGGTATGCCCTTGGTATGACATGTACTTGACATTGAAATGGGCGTTGAGTTTATTTTTTGATTGGAGTGTAGTTGATTTGCAATGTAATGTTAGTTTCAGGCATATGGCTCAGCGATTCAGTTTTATATGTATATATACCTATAAAGTGAAAGTCAAGTCGCTCAGTTGTGTCTGACTCATTGTGACCCCATGGACTGAAGACCATCAGGCTCTTCAGTCCATGGGATTCTCCAGGCAACAATACTGGAGTGGTTTGCCATTTCCTTCTCCAGGGGATCTTCCAGACCCAGGGATTGAGCCTGTATCTCCTGCATTGCAGGCAGATGCTTTACTGTTTGAGCCACCAGGGAAGCCACACATCCCTATAAAACTATGTGTATATATACGTGTGTATGTGTGTATGCTGTGTGCTCGGTCATGTCTGACTCTTTGTGACCCCATGAACTTTAGTCTGTTAGGCTCCTCTGTCCATGAAATTCTTTAGGCAAGAATACTAGAGTAGGTTGCCATTTCCTGTGTGTATACTTGTTTGCTCAGTTGTGTCCAACTCTTTGTAAGCCCATGGACTATAGGCCACCAGGCTCCTCTGTCCATGGGGATTCTCCAGGCAAGAATACTGCAGTGGGTTGCCATGTTCCGCTCCAGGGGATCTTCCCAACCCAGGGATCAAACCCAGGTATCCCACGTTGCAGGCAAATTCTTTACTCTCTGAGTCACTAGGGAAGCCCTTTTCCAGGTGATCTTCCCAACCCAGGGATCAAGCCCGTGTCTCCTGCATTGGCAGGTGGATTCTTTACCACTGAGCCACCTGGGGAGCCCCATATATATGTGTATTTGTTGTTGTTCAGTTGCTCAGTTGTGGCTGACTCTTTGTGACCCCATGGACTGCAGCACACCGGACTTCCCTGTCTTTCATCATCTCACGGAGTTTGCTCAAACTCATATCCATTCAGTCAGTGGTGCCATCCAACCATCTCATACTCTGTCGTCCCCTTCTCCTACTGCCTTCAGTCTTTCCCAGTATCAGGGTCTTTTTCCAATGAGTCAATTCTTTACATCAGGTGGCCACAGTATTGGAAGTTCAGCTTCAGCATCAGTCCTTCCAATGGATATTCAGAATTGATTTCCTTTAGGATTAACTGGTTTGATCTCCTTGCAGTCAAAGGGACTCTCAAGAGTCTTCTCCAACACCAGAGTTCAAAAGCATCGATTCTTTGATGCTTAGCTTTCTTTATGGTCCAACTCTCACATCCTCACATGACTACTGGAAAAACCATAGCTTTGACTAGACAGACATTTGTTGGCAAAGTGATATCTCTGGCTTTTAATATGCTGTCTAGGTATGTCATAGTTTTTCTTCCAAGGAGCAAGCATCTTTTAATTTCATGGCTGCAGTCACCATCTGCAGTGATTTTGGAGCCCAAGAACATAAAGTCTGTCACTGTGTCCATTGTCTCCCCATCTGTTTGCCATGAAGTGGTGGGACCAGATGCTATGATCTTAGTTTCTTGAATGTTGAGTTTTAAGCCAACATTCAAAAAACAGGTATCCATGTATACACATATGTATTCTTTTTCAGGTTCTTTTCCCTTATAGATATTATAAAATATTGAGTATAGTTCCCTGTACTATGCAGCAGATCCTTGGTGGTTATCCATTTTATGTATAGTAGTATGTAAGTGTTACTCCCAAACTCCTAATTTATCCCTCCCACAACCTTTCCCCTTTGGTGACCATAAATGTGGGTTTATTTCTTGTGCGTGTGTGTGTGTGTGTGTGTGTGCGTGTGCGGGGTGGGGGGTTACTATTTCTGTGTGTGAACTTTAAGATCAGAATGATCTGTTGGAGGGTATGTCCCTGGTGATGGCTGAATAGAAGGTACATCAGCTCATGGGGTGAATGTAGAGTAGCACAACAAAAGGACAACTTTGAGCTAATCTAAATGAAATGGTCATGATTTGAAATGGTAGATTGTTGATGACTTAAAATGTTGCATATTCTTTGTCCCTTGTTTTGAAATATTCTTTAGTTTTTCCCCATTTTTTAACTGGTTAGTGATTTGTCATTACTAGTTTGAGAAAATTTAAGTGGAGGGCTCTAGGCTATTAAAATAAACACAGATTCCAATATAAGTCAGCATTCAGTTCCTTGAATTTTGAGAGGAAGGTGAGAGGGAACGGATATTTGACAGAGTTCTCATAAATGGAGTGATATTGCTGAGAGATGGTTTCTTTCTTCTTTTAAGATGACATGGACCTACTGGTTTATATTACGGGAACTAGTTTCTCTGGTGACTACAAGGCCCTGCAAGTTACAGTGAACAAAACGAGTTGCAACGTTATTTTCTCAAACCAAACAAACGTGGTGTGTCAGACAAGCCTGCTGCCTATTGGATTGCATCAGATCTCGATGTTGGTGAGACCCTCTGGTCTTGCCATCAATGCCAGTGGAGGAGGCCTCTTCCTAAATGTGGAACCCAGACTGGACACTGTGGAGCCTTCCCGAGCTGCAGACATTGGTAATCTGTGGGCAACCACATTGCCTCTGATGCTCTGAGACCTTCGTTCTTGCCAACCTGCAAGAATCTAGTCTCGCCACATAATAAATCCATATCCACTGTGGTTCACAGGTTTTTGTTTTCTGCCATCAGCATTTCTTCTAATGAGTAATGGACGTTTGAGCCCTCAAATGAAGTCACTTGCCACATAAAATGCCATAGTTTGGTTAATGGTGTCAGGCATCACGAGGTCAATCATTAAGTCACTGGGACAATCTGATCAAGGGGAAATGACACTAGCTGGGGATTTGGGACATGTGGTTTTGTTTTCAGCCTGCCAAAGTCAGAAGTGTGACCTTAGATATTTCATATACTCTGTGGGACTTAGTTTCCTTATAACGATGAGGATGGGCCTGGTATCATTTACTGAGCACCTCTTCTAGGCAGTTGCACACCCTAAATGCTAACAGTTGCCTGAAAGATGGAATTATTATCCTCATTTTTCAGATGATATAATAGGGTTCTAAGAGAAGAGTGACCTGCTCAAGGCTTCCTGATGAAAAAAGTGCGAGTGGCTAGGACTTCAGCCTATGAATTTTGAGGGGGACACCGTTCAGGACTCCTCTTTCTGGTATTGAACCTAGGGCTGGGGGGAGCCAGTATGTGGCTTGAACCCCTTAGTCCCCTGGAAGGGTCCCTGAGCCTGTGACATTCCCCTATTCTTCTGTGTCACCTGTGAGGGTCTTGACTTGATTGCTTCTCTTCCCTTCCCACCCGACTAGGTATAGATCTTTCTTACAGCCTTGGTTGTAAGAAGAGCCTTTCTGTCAGCCTTCAGGTTGTTAGCAGTGAGCTCTGCTCCACATGTAGGTGTATCTTTGATGTTTGTGTATCCTTCTACTCTGCTGTCCTGATCTCTCCAGATAGAGCTGTTTTATAAGATATTTTAAATGTCCAGCCGAAGATCCCTTTACTTTTATTATTGGAATTTTGTTATTGGCATGTATTTTTCATTGAATTTTAAAATCAGCTCGTTTAATTTAAATTAAAAAAAAATTTTTTTGTATTTTTATCATAATTGCACTGGTGCTTTAGTTTAACCCAGAAAGATATGCCACCTTATGATGTTCACTTTCTGTACATTTACTTTAGTTTTCTTATTTAGGTTTTAACCCATCTGTTAGATTCATCAACAGCATTTCAAAGCTTTCTTCAAGTTTCTTCATATTCTTGAATTGCTCTTGTCAAGATTGTTTCCAGATATTGTATCTTTTATGTTGCTATTGTATGTTGGCTCTTCTTCAGTGTTAGTCTTTAACTTAGAAGTCTATTATGGTCGTGCTCTGAGTCTTCAGGGCATGTTTATATCTTTAACTTCAGGGTAATATTCCATTCAGTCACGTGATACTGAAAGGTCTCCGTCAGGCTGTACGTTTCCTTTCTCACCCCGACACATGTGCCATCTCCCCACTCTCGTGTGTCTCTATTTGGTGGCTTTACTGCCTCTCCTGTATCCCTTTCTGGAGAGATGGCAGACCAGAGTCATTGCTCATCCACGAGAGATGGGCTACCTGTCCATCAGATGGATCAAGGGCTGCCCTCCAGGTGGGATATCAGTGTGACTGGTGCCATCGCTCCTCTTGTTGACATTATGATTGCTATAGTTGATCCTCAGTGGTCAGTGCAGAAGTCCTGATGACACCAGGTGCTGATGACAGTCACTTCTATATCATCATGGAAACCAGAACCTTGTTGGTGTGGTACCATTATCACAAAGCCAGAAAGGCTAAGGCTGTCATTTAAAGATGAGGGAATGGAAATTCGCTGGTGATCTGGTGGTTAGGACTCTGCACTTTTGCTGCAGAGAGCATAGATTTAGTCCCTGGTTGGGGAACTTAAGACCTGCAAGCCATGCAGTGTGGCCACAAATTAAAAAAAAAAAGAAGAAGATGAAGGAGATGAGACCAGTGAACTCAGGGACAATAGTGCAAATGACCTGCTGTAAGTGGCAGAGCAGTCTGTGGCCCTGACTCTGGGACCCTGTTCTTTCTACCATTTTATTCTTCCTCTCTTACACTCTTTTCTTGGGAAAAGAATTTAAGTTTTATAGAATTGACAAGGATGATATTTAAAAATCTTGAGCAGAAAGAGTTTTCGGAAACCATTTACTTTATTTCTCCTTTCCATGACTGTGTTGTATCCCTATGTTTTATTCTTGAATATCTCCTTTTCACTGCCCTCTATTTACTTTATTTCTCCTTTCCATGACTGTGTTGTATCCCTATGTTTTATTCTTGAATATCTCCTTTTCTCTGCCCTCTAGTCACTGTATCTCCCACCTTATTTAGCAGTTTATATCTTTAACTCCAGTCTCTTTCTGCATGTTGAATGTGCCTTGTGTTTTAACTACGCAGCTTCATATTTTTATTTCACCTATTTCTCTTATGGGTTGTCTACTAGCACAGCTGTGTGTCCCATCTGAAAGTGTTGCTTTTTTACAGGAGGTCTCTGGGCCACCATCCGAGGGTCTGGTTTGGATAATGTTAACCTGGTGTTATTTGGATCCCAGTCTTGTGTCATTAATGTCACTACAAGCAACTCACGAAGAATTCAGTGCAAAGTTCCATCCAAAGTAAGTGGAATCTTTGGGCATCTCCTTTCTGGGTAGATGACCATTATTAATGTGTAGTTAATTAGGGGGAAGGCAATGGCACCCCACTCCAGTACTCTTGCCTGGAAAATCCTATGGATGGAGGAGCCTGGTAGGCTTCAGTCCGTGGGGTCGCTAAGAGTTGGACACGACTGAGCGACTTCGCTTTCACTTTTCACTTTCATGCATTGGAGAAGGAAATGGCAACCCACTCCAGTATTCTTGCCTGGAGAATCCCAGGGATGGGGGAGCCTGGTGGGCTGCCATCTATTGGGTTGCACAAAGTCGGACATGACTGAAGCGACTTAGCAGCAGCAGCAGCAGTAGTAATAGCAGCAGTTAATTATGTGTAAGGTTCTCAGTGGATCATTTCTTAGAACTAAGTTGACTGACATGATCGTCTCATCATGAGAGCGTGCTTACTTATATTGCTTACACGGACACACTTTTGCTATGAAGTGGGAAGCTGACCCCACCAATGTTGCTTGTAATTAGCATCAGTTAATATCTTTTAAAAGAAAATGACCAGACTGTCCCAGTCCACACTCTTAATGAATATTAGTGCCACTGAGTAAATATATTAATTTAGTGTACATTCTGAGTGTTGGTTTGCAAGACATATATCTTATAATTTTACTTCTTTTTCAAGCAAACAACTTAGTTTTCATAAGCAATTTTGTTTTCTGGCATGGATGGGACTGGTGAAACTTGGAATATTCTAGAATGTCTGCATGTATGCATGCTAAGTCACTTCAGTCATGTCTGACTCTTTGCAACCCTATGGATTATAGCCCACCAGGCTCCTCTGTCTACGGGATTCTCCTGGCAAAAGTACTGGAGTGGGTTGCCATGCCCTCCCCCAGGGCATCTATCTGACCCAGGGATTGAACCTGGGTCTCCTGTTTGGCAGGCAGCTTCTCTACGACTAGTGCCACCTGGGAAGCCCTTCTTTTCTCCAGGGGACCTTCCCAACCCTGGGATTGAATGCAAGTCTCTTGCATTATAGCCTGATTCTTTACTGTCTGAGCCACTACTCAGTCGTGGAATGTCTGGTTCCTGTGAAATAAATAGCTTAGTTAATCCTAGTTACTCCCTGCTGCTCCCCTGTTCCCTTAGAAGCAAGTCCCTTAGCTTTCTCATCCCTCTTCAGTTGGTTCTGTTTCATAGATGGCACAAGAGGTTTGGGTCCAGGCCCTTGCCTAGTGCTGTGGGAGAGAGTCATGCTCGCAGCTGAGCTTGAACCTCCTATTCAGAGTTCACTTCAGTGCCATCAACATTCCTAGCACACCCATGATCCCCAAAGAAGGCTGTTTGCCAAACAATAAAGATCTCTGAAAGAAGAGAAAGTTCAGAATAATCTTTGGTCTCATATTTTTAATCTCATCCAGTTATTCAAATATTATGAAATATTAGCTTTTATATATAAACTGCATGCAGTTCTAACATATGTTTGTATTGTGATTCATTTCCTGTTATTGGACATTTAAATAATTTCCAAAGTTTCCCATATTTATTGTGTACTCACCATGTGCCAATATAAAAACACAGACATATAAAGCTTTTGACACAGGTATCTGGTTGTCTGAAACTCTTTTTAAATTAATACTCTCATCGTCACACGGGTGCCTGCTTTCTGATCCCTTGGCCAACATTGTCAGCACTTTAGTATGTATTGACCATTTTAATGGGTAAAATTTTTACTGATTGAATTTCTTTCACCAGAGAGTATAAATATTAGGAAAATCAACTTTTAAATTTGAACCAAGCAATGCATGCAAAGTTCAAAAGAAAATGATAAAACAATCGCACTCTCTCCTTCCTCACTTCCCCATTCTTCAAGTCCCCATTTCTGAAACAACTACTTTCAATTCTTTTGATTATAGTTACAGAAGCATTTTATGGTGAAATCAATAAACCATATTTACATTATTAAACTATTTAAATGATAATGGTAGGCAATATGTATTTTTTATAGTTTGTTTTTTCTTAGAGTTTTTTTTTTACATGTCTTCCTTGTAATAAAAATACTCTGTATTTAAAAAAATTCTTTGTATCAGTTGCTCTTTTTCTTGATGCTTTCTCTTCTGCTTCAATTTAACTTGGTGATTTCCAGATTTATTTTACAGGTTTCATCCTAGTGTTTCCCTTGATTGCTCTCCTGAATAGATTCACTGTTTCTTGGAATTTCTTTCTCCTTTTTTGGTTATTGTTTATTTTTTGAGGTCATGTCTGTAAGAAATAGTCCAAGACAGAAAATGTGGGCGGGAAGTTCTCTGAGTACTTAAATGTCTGAAAGTATGCTCATACTTGATGGATAGTTTAGCAAGATATAGAGGTTTATTTGAAATTGCTCTTTTTTTTTTCAGAACCAGTTGATGTGTTAATTGCAAATCACTCTTATTTACTCTTTAATCTGTTAGATACTGCACTTACCTTACCTGTTCTAAGTATTAGTCACTGTGTGTGTGACAGAAAGAGAGAGAGACTTGAAAGTAGCAATTATATTCTTTAAAAACAATTTTCTTGAAGTTAATCTTTTAAACTAGTTCTATATGGACTTCACTCACGTCAGTCTTTTTTACAGTTTTGATTTTTAAAATTAATTTTCAGGGGGAAGATGGACCTACTGTGAATGTGACTGTTATCTTGGGGGGCCATCCTGTGGTTCTTGCCATGGCATTTACATATGTCTCCTCTTTAAATCCAGTAATCGTGTCTCTCAGCAGAAATGGAAGCAGCATAGCAGGTAAAATACCTCATCCTGGAGGATATTTTCATTTTAGACCACTGAGCCTATAAGAAAGGCAAACAATGGCCTTATTAATTTTTAATGAATGTAGTATTATATTTTGGATGGAAGTTATTTTTCTGAAAACCTGGAGACTGATTTTCTCATCTTCGTGTGCTCAGTTGCTAAGTTCTCTCTGACTCTTTGTAACCCCATGGACTGTAGCCCACCAGGCTCCTCTGTCCATGGGATTTTCAAAGCAAGAATACTGGAGTGGGTTGCCATTTTCTCCTCTTGGGGATCTTCCTGGCTCAGGGAATTGAACCCACATCTCCTGCACTGGCAGGCAGATTCTTACCACTGAGCCACTTGGGAAGCTCTTTCCATCTTAGCCATCATTAAATAAATCTCCTTATATATATTTTTCTCTCTGTAAAATTGAGAACCATTTCTATCTTGAAAATGGGAATTCAGTGGTAAAAATTCAGTAAATGTTTATTGCACCTATCATGTGCCAATAATAATAGCACAGACATATAATCAGAATTCATCTTTGTCATTAATTGATAGAATTATTAGCCTCAGTTTACAGATTAGGAAACTAAGGGACAGAGAGAATAAGTAACTTGTCTAAGATGTTACTTGTAGTAAGTACTAGAGCAGGGATTTGAACTCAAGCAGCCTGGTTGCAGATTCCAAGCATCCAGCCACTTATAGTTTACTATAAAATGGCATTTGGGGCAGCAGTTCCTATTATAGCAATTATTTGATATGATTAGAGAATAGTATATTCTGATGAACTTTTTCCTTGAGAGACATGTATAGAAAAAATGAATTCTTTAACATTCCAACTGCATTAAATGACTTAATCTTTGATGATTTAGATGATACAACAGGATGGAATTATGACAATTTATTATCATGTCTGGATAGATTTGGAAAAGTAGCGGGTAACATGGTGTTTTGGTTAATTGGATGCCAGACGACAGAGTTTATGGCAGACATGTCTAAGGGTTTATTATACAAGACCATCAAATTTCCCAAAGAAACAGCCTGGACTCCATCCTTCTGGTACTATTTTCATTTTCCATTGCTCAAGAGTACATAAATAAAGGGAGGTGTCCTTTAGCTTCTCAATATTATTCAGCTCAGATAGTGCAGAAGAAGAATTTGCTGCCTGAGGCGACCAAAGTGTGTAAAATTCCTTAGTGGTATAGATTCTTCCCAACAAAGTAGAAAAGGGAGGAGGGAGCCCTGTGTTCTATTCAGATTTCAGTGATTTTGGCTTTTAATAAAATTCCCCACCTATAATGAAAAGAATAAATGCATTGCATCAGTGCCTCAAAGGCATCTCATATTAGCTTGACAGTTGACCAAGAGCCCAAGGAGTTCATGTTATTGATATATACAACATGATGCATTATTTGCAGGATTTCCACTTGCATTGAGATCTTTCTACAGGCAGAATAAAGAAGAACATGTTATAAAACCCCAAGTGAGGAGTACCCTATTGGGAAAGTCTGTTTCGAAAGTTGGAGGGTATTAATACATATCTCCATCAAGAAGATGCTGATGCTGATGATAACAACAGAGTCAAGAAGAAATCAGAGAAAGAGGAAGAGGAGCAGGGGAAGGAGGAGGAAGAGTTTGATGTGAGGGACTGTTAGTGTAGTTTTTGTCATCAGCGCTAGATTTGAATGAATCCCAACTTAACCACTCCCTGGGCAAATTACTTAAGTTTTTTTTTTTTTTTTTTTTTTTTAGTGAAAAAGGCGCTGACATGTTTATTTTTAATATTTATTTGTTTCTTAGTTGTGGCACTCAGGATCCTTGATCTTGTTATGGCATGAGAACTCTTAGTTGCAACAAGCAGGATCTAGTTCCCTGACCAGGGATTAAACCTAGGCTGCCTGCATTGGGAGCATGGAGTCTTAGCCATTGGACCACTCCTTGAACTCTATTTTTAGTGTCTCCAGTTATTAGGTGGGAATAATCATTTCAAGGCGATTGGGAAAAATGGAGATAAAGTAGGTAACAGTACCTAGCCCACCCAGGAACTAACATGGAGTAAGCACTCGATAAATGCTTTGTTGAAGTGAACACTGTCATTCTGCCAGATACTGAATGTGGAATAAATGGGTCAAAGATGACCTCTGTACACTGGCCCCATGTGACTTGCTCCTTTAAGCAGGCTGGGATCCATCAGCTGAAAACTCCGCCAATGCCAAATTCAAATTCTTTCACCCCCAGTTGTTTGAAAGAAAGAAAGAAAGAGAAGTCACTCAGTTGTGTCCGACTCTTTGTGATACCATGGACTGTAGCCTACCAGGCTACTCTGTTCATGGAATTTTCCATGCAAGAGTATTGGAGTGGGTTGCCATTTCCTTCTCCAGGGGATCTTCCCAACCCTGGGATGGAACCCAGGTCTCCCGCATTGTAGGCAGACACTTTACCATCTGAGCTACCAGGGAAGCACCGCCCCCCCGCCCCGCTCACAAGCATATTTATTTAACCTTTTAGAGCCTATCTGCTTTACACACCCTACAAAAACACATTTAACATGTTACAGCCATAGATCAGATCAACCTGGGGGACTCAGAGCCATTACCACCCTGCAAAGCTCTCTGACCCAGAAACTACCCACGGGGATGCTGAGTGACTCATTATGTGAGGGACATAGAAGCTGCCTCTCTGATCTCTTTCTCCCCTGGAGTTCTTTGCCCTTCTCCTCTTCTGGGTGGCAGTCTCTGACTGATGCTTCTGGAAGGTCTCCAGCTGGCAGATTTCCCCACCTATGGAACCTGTCAAAGCACCATCTCTATAAATCTTGTTCTGTGCTACGGCCACCTTGTGATCATGTCTTCTCAGTCAACCCTGAAATTTTTGTACTCACTACCCTGAGGCTTCAGACCTGATAGTATAAATGAGGTTGGGAAGACAGGAAGAAGTAAAGAGGATACGGAACAGAGAAGAAAATGAAGTTAGCTTTCTTCGTCTTCAGCCACAGAACCATCTTTAACTTGGCCTCTTTCCATACGATCCTTAACTGTATCCACATGTACCTAGAATTCCAGGAAGTCACCCCTTCTCTTTCCTTCTCTCCAAGTCACTGGGTGATTAACTGAGAAATTGCTACAAAAGGCAAAGCTTTGGGTAAAACTGAAGTTTTTAGAATCAAATTGTAAATCCTTGACTCTCTATCAGTCCCTATTGGGATTTATCTTTCAAATTGAATTCCAGGCACCGTCTTGCCCACAGGGCCTTTCTTGATATTCAGACAGTGGCTCTGATTTGAACAATGCCATGCCTAATTTCTGCCTCTTTATGGCTTGTCTTGTTCTGAAGCTTTTTCGGCACCTATTTTTATTAACTTTGGAGGTTCTTTGAGGGCAAGGACCACATTTAACTTATTTTGTGCCTCTGTGGCATATTCTTCTTTATACTCAAGAAATATTTGAGATAAAATGAAGTGTATTCATTTTATTCATGTACAATGAACGCTCATAGTATACATGGCATTTTAGTAGCGTTGCTAATAAACTAAAAAGGCATTGAGATATTTACAAGACTGGGCTCAGGCCCTCACATTTCCATTAATCATCTCTGAGACCTAGACTTCTGAGCCTTGGTTTCCTCAAAAGCAAAATGCTGGTCCTGCTAACTGTCCGAATAATGTTATCGGGACAGTGTGAGGATCAAATGGGACAGTATAGGTGAAAGGACTCCATAATTGTGAATTGTTGTTGTTCAGTCACTCAGTTGTGTCCGACTCTTTGCAACCCCATGGACCGCAGCATGTCAGGCTTCCCTGTGAATGACTGAATGCATATATAGCATTGCTATGGGGCTCAGTGCATACTGGAGACAGAGTTTTAGATTTTCATCTTCAGAGAAGTGGAGGCTAAAAAAGAGGTCACGAGGTGTTACTTCCTGGTGGTTATGCAGACCATCATAACTACTTGATTTGCCTTGACACTGAGATGAACTAGTGCTTCTTGAGTATAATCGTTCTGACCATTTTGCTTTCTGTGCCCTTGAGGTTATAGGCTGTAGCTCCATTAAAAGAGTTGTAAGTTTCATGAAAAAAAATTAGGTTGACATTAAAACTCTTGATTAGAGTATTATGCACAGTGCTGACCACGTGTTTAATCCGGAAAGATAGTTTTAGAATTGAATACGTGACTGAAGCACTAATCCACTTCACAGGGGCTAATGGATTTTCTTCAACACAGGAGGTGAGATCCTTTCCATTGGAATGCGCTGCCAGTGAACCACACAGATCTGGATGCTGAAGTCCGCATTGGGGACACCAGGGCTTGGGTCCTAGCGCAGACAGCTCAGGGCCTGGAGGTGGTGCTCCCCCCGCTGCCTGCTGGGCTCCATGGAATCTCAGTCTCCATCAATGGAGTCCACATTCATGCACAAGGGTGAGGTGGACTCCTGCCATTCATTACAGCTCTCCTGATGGTCTAATGATTCAGTTGAAGAATTCTAGCTTTGAGTTAGGTCATTATTTTTTTCTTCTTCCTCTGAAGTTAAGAGATAAACTCATGAGAATCCTAAAATTTGAACAAATCTTAGAGATCCTACAGGACAGTTTACTCTCAAGTCCAATTTTTGGCTTACCTGTTGGGGAAAGGAGAACTTTCTGGAGCTAAGATGTCATGTCTCTTGGTTGGGCTGGGGTGGGGTGGGCACCTCTATGTCAGGAGAAAGAATCTGTGCTTAATAAGAGACTGATTTCACTAAGACTTTAATTAGACTGTAACTTGGTCTTTGAATAAATGCTGTCAATTACTGCACAAGCTGCTGTCGGTCCTCTTCGCCCTGAAGTCCCTCTGCCCAGCATTTCTCCGAAAGTTCCCTTGCTTCATTCAGAAAGTAGCTAAACTCAGGGAGACTGATGTGGCCCACCTGATGTCCATGCAGAAAAACGTCCCCCACAGATTCTTTTCTACACTATTTCCCTCTTTCTCTGGTGGGCAGTGCTGGTCTCATATGCTTTCCATCACAGCCCCCTTTCTCTTTTCTTCTCTAACATACACATCTCTGCTGTTTTGTGCCTTCTTTTCTCTTCTCCTGACTTTCAGTTATTTCATGACCATCTCCTCATTTGATGTAGGGTGGATCTTCACATCCAGTACATCACAGAAGTCTTCAGCATCCAGCCTTGCTGTGGGTCCCTTGTGGGTGAGTGGCTCTGACCTGACTGGTTTCATTTATTCTGCAAGTCTACTCCCTGGGTATTCAGATTTTGTTCCTGGATTAATTAACTAGTGAGACCAGAGATGGGGCTTCAAGGAGAAGCCCTTTTCCCTGCCCTGGGAACTGAGTAGTGTACTTTGGAGAGTGTGAAACTCAGGATTCTTTAGCCCAGTGAGTTCAGAAAATTAAAGAATTTTTATGAAAAAGACATGTGCCTGGTTTTCTTTTTTTTTTAATGGAAAGAGGCTGAAATATCTAAAAAGTGGCACATCTGGAGTACATATCACCAAATCACTTTGCTATATACCAAATGAGCAGAAATGAGCATAATATTGTAGATCAACTACAGTTCAATTGAAAAAAATACAGAAAACAAGTGAAGAGCTTCCTGAGTTAGCCATTTCGATACTGCTTATGCAAGGAGAGGAGACATGAGTCTCTGGTGTCTTTACTTGCTCTGGGATGTGGATGAAGGACCAGAGTCAGGAGATGGATGGGAAGGAGTGGGTGGAAGGGAGGTCCAAGAGAGAGGGGATGTATTGATACGAATAGCTGATTCACTTTGTTGTTCAGCAGAAACTAACACAATAATGTGAAGCAACTATACCTCACTAATTAAAAAAAAAGAAACACAAATGCCAGTATGGGAGATGTCAGGACTGGACAAATAGAGAAATATAGAAAACTATTCATTTTCAGAAAAAAAAATGAAAGCTATGTATTTGCATGTGATAACCATTGTGACAGTGTATGAAATAGCACAGTATTCATTACAATTTTCTTATTGAAGTATAGTTGATTTACAATGTTTTGTTAGTTTCAGGTATACAGTAAAGTGAATATATACACACATATCCATTCTTTTTTAGATTCTTTTTCCATGTAGGCCGTTACAGAGAATTGAAGTATTCCCTGCATCCTATAGTAGGTACATTATCCTTTTTTGAACGTAGTATAATCCTTTTAAAAGCTGCTTTACTTTACCACTGATTTGGTGATGATAAGGGGTTTGTGGCTCCCATCCCTGTCCTGTAGGGAGGGTGTGATTGGCCCTCAACTAGAAAGTGAGACAATATGACTGTAACAGCAAAACCACAAGCATGTTTCACTGTTTCAGTGGCTCTTGATATGTCACATACAAATACACATATGACTATACAATATATGGATTACTGAAACATTATATAGACTAATATAGAAGATAAGTAGAAGAATTCAACAAATTTAATTTTTCATCAGTGTGTAAGTTGAATATCAGTTCAGTTGCTCAGTTGTGTCCAACTCTGTGACCCCATGGACTGCAGCATGCGAGGCTTCCCTGTCCATCACCAACTCCCAGAGCTTGCTCAAACTCATGTCCATCGAGTCAATGATGCCAGCCAACCATCTCATACTCTGTCATCCCCTTCTCCTCCTGCCTTCAATCTTTCCCAGCATCAGAGTTTTTTCCAGTGAGTCAGTTCTTTGCATCAGGTGGCCAAAGTATTGGAGTTTCAGCATCAGTCCTTCCAATGAATATTCAGGACTGATTTCCTTTAGGACTGAGTGGTTTGATCTCCTTGCAGTCCAAGAGATTCTCAAGAATCTTCTCTAACACCACAGTTCAAAACCATCAATTCTTTGGTGCTCAGCTTTCTTTACAGTCCGATTTTCACATGCATACATGACTACTGACAAAACCATAGCTTTGACTAGACAGACCTTTGTTGGCAAAGTAATGTCTCTGCTTTTTAATATGCTGTCAGTTTGGTCATATATAGAACAATATACATATACTCTGCATAATAATACAGAGAATAATATGGAATAATAGGGCAGTTAATACAACAGATGATAAGACTGGAGAATTTGATTTTTTATTAATGTATATATTGTATATCGGAGAAGGCAATGGCAACCCACTCCAGTACTCTTGCCTGGAAAATCCCATGGACGGAGGGGCCTGGTAGGCTGCAGTCCATGGGGTCACTAAGAGTCGGACACGACTGAAGCGACTTAGCAGCAGCATGTTGTATATATGTGTATATGAATTACATATATACTCTTTCTACATAGTAATATATAGAATAATGTAGAATAGCATGTACGATAATACAGCAGATGACGAGAGCACGTCAAGAAATTTGATTTTTCATTAGTGTCGAAGTTGTCTAGGATCTATAAATATACTTGAAAACGTATTTTGTCTTAAACTTTATAAACATTCTTCTTATGGAATAATTTGTGTTGTTTTACTGCCATCTGAATTTCAGCCCATCTGACTCCTGCCAAAACAGTCATACATTTAACACTGGTGGGGTGAGGCGAAAAATTTCACTAACGCTTACCCCACCTTTCACTTAGTTGTTCTGGGGCTCACACAGCTGCTGTGAGTTCCTAGTTCTGAAATACCAGCTTCTCAGTTTTTTTTCCTCAATATTTGTGCTTCAGGTGGAACCATCCTCAGCATCTCAGGAAGAGGGTTCAGCAGGGACCGAGCTTTGCTTTGGGTGCTGGTGGGCAATCGGTCCTGTGACATCGTGAACTCAACAGAGACCAGCATCTGGTGTGAGACCCCGCCGCCAGCCCCCCTGCCGCTGAGCGCCCCAGTCCCTGTGGAGGTCTGGGCTGGCAGCAAGCCCTTCCCCCACCGACCTTCGCCTCGCCTGGTGGGGAAGGGCTTCACCTTCATGTATGAAGTGGCAGCAACACCAGTGGTCACTGCCATGCGGGGAGAAGTCACGAATCACAGCCTGAGGCTCTATGTGGAGGGACAAAATCTCTTCGACTCAGTGGTCCTTCTGGGTAACTTGAGCTGTGATCTCCAGACTCCGTCTCCTGGGAGCAACTTGAGCCCGGCTGGGTGCGCTTTTCCTCTTGACACTTTGGAGGCCGGCCTGTATCCTCTCCAAGTACACCAGAGGCAGATGGGGTTTGCTGACATGTCTGCGGTGCCCCAGCAGTGTGTGGTGATGCCTCAGATAACCTCCATTTTCCCAACACGCGGGTCCACTTGCGGAGGGACTGTTCTCACAGTGAGGGGCTTGGCTCTCCGCTCCAGCAGGGGGTCAGTGGAGGTTGACCTCTCGGGTCCCTTTACTTGTGTGATTTTGAGTTTGGGGGACCAGACAGTCCTCTGCCGGATTACCCCCGTGGGTGACCCCTTGCCTGGTACTTCCTTCGCCCTGAATGTCACTATCCTGGTGAATGGACTTCCCAGCACGTGTCAGGGGAATTGTACTCTTTTCTTGTGTGAAGAGACAACTCCTATCGTGGATGAGTGGACCACAAACATCAGTGGGTCTCTGACCACAGTGCTGGTTAGGGGTCAGAGGTTAGGTATCACGGCTGATGAGCCAGTGGTGTTTGTGGATGATCGTCTTGCTTGCACTGTGGCTTTCTGTAATGCAAGCCACGTGGCGTGCTGGATAAGTGACTTGTCCCCTGGACCTCACTACCTATCTGTTTTTCATGCAAGATATGGGTATGCCTGTTCTGGTAACTTGTCCAGACACTTCCATGTTTGGCCTCAAGTGTTTCATTATTTCCCCAAGAATTTCAGCCTCCATGGTGGAAGCCTCTTGACCTTGGAGGGCACAGCCCTGAAGGGACTGAACTCCACATTAGTCTACATTGGCCAGCAGGCCTGCCTGACCGTGAGCCTCGGCTCTGAGCTCATCCAATGTGCTGTTCCTGCAGGGAATGGCTCTGCTGCCCTGGTCATAGAGGTAGATGGACTTTCCTATCAGATGGGTGTCATTGGTTACAGCAGTGCCTTCACTCCCGAATTGCTCTCTGTTTCTCAGACTGAAGATGTCTTAACCTTTTCGGTAGCCCGGATCTCAGGAGCTGCAAATGTAGACATTTTTATTGGGATGTCCCCTTGTGTGGGTGTCTCTGGCAACCATACCCTTCTCCACTGTCTGGTCCCATCCCTTCCGACCGGGGAGTACCAAGTCAGAGGTTACGACCGCATGAGAGGGTGGGCCTCGTCCATCCTGGTGTTCACTTCCAGAGTGACCATCACAGCAGTGACCGAGAATTTTGGTAAGTCGGACAGATGAGGCAGAGAGCTTTCTTTATGTAAGTGAATTAATAGCTCCTCTCACCACTCTACAAGGTAGGAAATCAGCATCAGTTTGAACAACAGAAGAAGAGAGAAGCCGGTTGGCCTCTTACAGTCCCAGCTTCCTCCTAAAACTTTGTCATGCTCCAATTATGAGGCATTTTTTTTTGTTGTTGGGGAGATTGTGCATATTCTCTAAGTGTTTGATTGTCTTTTAATTTGATGCATTAACCCACTTTAATTTGTGTTTTAAATTAAATAATACCATTTGTAAGAGCTCATAATTTGATCATTTAAGTAGAGCATAAATGCCTTCATCTATTTTTAGACCTATTTGCCAATTTGAATTGTTTTAAATGTATTAAATATGATTAATTTTTATCATTTTGTACTATTTCACACATGAATCCATACTCCATAAATAACAGGCCAATTGTGCAGTACAGCTGCATTGGTTGAACTTTCTCTCCTTTGAGATATACTGCAGTGTGCTTTGCCTTTTCTTACAGGGAAGGTTTGGGTTTCTGTTCCCTTAGTGTCTTCCTGCATTTAAGATGGGGCTTCCTAGGTGGCGCTAGTGGCGAAGATCCCACCTGCCAATGCAGGAGACATAAAAGATGTGGGTTCCATCCCTGGGTGGGGAAGATCCCCTGGAGGAGGCATGGCAACCCACTCCAGTATTTTTGTCTGGAGAACCCTATGGACAGAGGAGCCTGGTGGGTTACAGTCCATGGGGTTTTAAAGAGTCAGACACAACTGAAGTGACTTAGCACATAAACACACTTCAGTTCAGTTCAGTTCAGTTGCTCAGTCGTGTCTGACTTTTTTTGACCCCATGAATTGCAGCACGCCAGGCCTCCCTGTCCATCACCAACTCCTGGAGCTCACTCAGACTCACGTCCATCGAGTCGGTGATGCCATCCAGCCATCTCATCCTTCTGTCGTCCCCTTCTCCTCCTGCCCCCAATCCTTCCCAGCATCAGAGTCTTTTCCAATGAGTCAACTCTTTGCATGAGGTGGCCAAAGTACTGGAGCTGCAGCTTTAGCATCATTCCTTCCAAAGAACACACTTAAGATAGTTCAAATGTGATTGTAATGCAGAAAGTTTAGAAGTCATGGAGTAGGGTCTTAGACGGAAGAAGTACCAATCCATTTTTTGGAACAAATGTGTCTGTCCTCAGCTGGGTGAGATACTATAGGGATTGGGGCTTGTTTCTAAGTCTGTTACTATGTTAGCTGGGTAACTTTTTTAAGCCTCAGCATTCTTATTTGATAAAAGGTTGGGGCTGGTTTTTCCTCCCTAGTTCCCCTTTCAACTCTCTAAGAATCCATGATTTTTAGGCAAGAGGGCAGGGGTAAGAATGTACCCAGGCAAAAACTTGGTCAGGTGGCTGTGTAAGTACCACCTAGACTTGACATGAAGGTGGGAGAAGCTGGAATCTCAGCATGGCCTAGAGATTTCAACTGGCATTTTCCTTTATTGGTTCTCATACTGAAGCAAAACATATTGTCTTGACTTTACCCATTGGATAGGCATACTTCCTACACAGCCGGTAGGAGTGTAAACCAGGGCAACATTATTTTGGAGAGAAATATGGCCATATCTTTCCAAACTAAAAATTTCCTTTTCTGTTGACCTAGTAATTCCACGTCTAAGTGTTTGCATCATTTTTATTCATATAAGTGTATAGTCCATTGCAGCACTTTTAATTGCAGCAAAAGGGGAGAAATTATGGAACTATTCCTGATAGCTCAGTTGGTAAAGAATCTGCCTGCAATGCAGGAGACCCAGGTTCGATTCCTGGGTTGTGAAGATCCCCTGGAGAAGGATAGGCCACCCACTTCAGTATTCTTGGGCTTCCCTGGGGGCTCAGCTAGTAAAGAATCCTCCTGCAATGTGGGAGGCCTGGGTTCAATCTCTGGGTTGGGAAGATCCCCTGGAGAAGGGGAAGGCTACTCACTCCAGTATTCTGGACTGGAGAATTCCATGGACTGTATAGTCCATCGGGTCACAAAGAGTCAGACAGGACTGAGTGACTTTCACTTTTACTTTCAGCAATCAACAGGAAAATTGCTCAGTAAATTAGGGCATAATCATATAATGGAATTCTAAGTGTCTATTAAAATGAAGAGCTGGATTCTCTCTCTCTATATATATATAGAGAGAGAGACTTGGAAAGATGTTTATGCTGCATTTCTAATTAAAAAAACAAGTCGTAGAATGCTATGTATAGAATGATCAGTTTGTAGTAAAATAGTCTATATGCTTTAGAAAATCCTAAAGGCTTCACAAGAAACTAGATATGTCTTTTTCTGGGGAGTGAGATGAGTAGGTAAGGGAAGTTTTACTTTCATTTTGTACTCTCCTGTATAAAAAGTTTATAAACTATAAACAAGCATTATTTTCATACATAAGAATCATATGACACTTTTCATAGGTTGTTGAGTATGACTGGGTTTGACAGAACGGGCTTCAGAGCTCAGATCTTAGTGAGAGGAAACTGAAAAAAGTCAGGGATCTCAGGCCAATTGTGTGGACTCCATTAGGCATGGAAAGAAGGGTGGGCAGCAAGAAAGCATAGGTTTGAATTTTGAGAAAAAAAAAAAAGATTTGCCTCTGTGATGGTAAACTCCTCATTTTGTCTTTAAAGGCCGCCTAGGCGGGAGGCTCGTGCACGTGTTTGGAGCAGGATTTTCTCCCGGGAACATCTCAGCTGCTGTGTGTGGTGCTCCCTGCCAAGTCTTGGCTAATGCGACGGTGTCTGCCTTCAGCTGCTTGGTTCTGCCCCTCGATGGTCAGTAAAAACACCAGATTTGTTTTATAAAGAGTAGGTGTGAAATTAGCATACTTTGGTTAACTGCATCTTTTTGGTAATTCATGCTCTCAGTTCAGTTCAGTTCAGTCGCTCAGTTGGGTCCGACTCTTTGCGACCCCATGAATCACAGCACTCCAGGCCTCCCTGTCCATCACCAATATTGACTCAATTTTTCTGTTTGTTCCTATGGAAAAAGTTTTCTCTGATCCCCATGTAAAGTGATAGTTAGCACTGAAGACCGCCTATTAAGATGACTCATAATAGCTTTTTTTGTCGTATTAATAACAGCAGAAAATTTATCACATATTTTTGACAGCAGTTCTGTGATGACGGGGAAAGTGATTCTGAGTTGTGAATACTAGTTTCAATGGCAGCATAACATCAGGGAGAAAATAGTCTCTTGGTCTCCTGAGGTGGGGCTGCTGGAAATGTCTGCCTACTGGAAGTACTAGCGAAGGGATTACATCATCCGGCTGGAAATGTCTTGCACATTAGTGTGCTCAGGTCCTGAATCTTATTATAGGCAAAAGGGTCAATGTTGACATTATCCTTTTATTCTGTAAAGTCCAGGTAATTATCTGAGCCGTAACTCAGTAAAATAACCATGATCTCTCATTGCTTTAAACTTTGTTGTAGTTTGTTGCTCTCTAGTCGCTAAGTCATGTCCAATTCTTTGCGACCCTGTGGACTGTAGCCCGCCAGCCTCCTCTGTCTGTGGGATATTCCAGGAAAGAATACTAGGATGGGCTGCTGTTTCCTTCTTCCGGTGATCTTCCCGGGATTGAACCTGCATTTCCTGCATTGGCAGGCAGATTCTTTACCCCTGAACCACCTGGGAAGCCCTTTAAGTTTTGTAAAATATGGCATGGGAAGCTATGTCTTTGTGGGGTGAGGGGGTTAGAATGCAAAGTGCAAGGCTTGATTTTCCCATGAAGCTCACAACGCATACTAACTGCCCACTGAGCTTCAGAAAAAGAATGTTTCAGGGATGAAATTGCCATTAATCACTACAGGGTCAGCTAAACCACCTGATTATCTTATTTGCATAGTCATACATCTTGTACCTGTGCACTTAAAAACCATTTACCCTCATGTTTTCTGTGTAATGCTTGAAGTTACATTCCTAATTTATGTGTTTGCAACTTGACTGTGGGTAAAAGACTTATAGTGATAAAAGCATTGCTTCATCTGAACTTGGACAAAAATTCCATGATGTATAATACTATTGTGATGGCAGTTTACACTGGATCGTCTTAGACCAGAAGGAGGAAGGAGAGGAGGGGGAAAAGTTGGGGGAGGAGAAATAACCCTTGTTTAAAATACCAGAATCTGAGGGTCTTATTATCATCATGTGTATAAGCAGAACATTATAGAAGAGAGTATTATTCTACTTAAGACTCTGCAGTAGGATATTTAGGATATGGTAGAAAATTTAAGTTAATATATCTGTTTCTCTGCTCTCACTCCTATGCAAAGAACTGTCCTGGCTTAGGGGACATGCAAAATCAATGTTTGATGAAAGAATAAATAAGGGAATTGGGAAATGGTGGAAAGATAAACTGTTAGTTGCTCAGACGTGTTCCACTCATTGTGACCCCTGGACTGTAGCCTGCTAGTCTCCTCTGTCTATGGTATTCACCAGACAAGAATACTGGAGTGGATAGCCACTCCCTTCTCCAGGGGATCTTCCTGAACCAGGGATCAAACCTGGGTCTCCTACATTGCTGGAGCATTCTTTACCCTCCCAGTCACCAGGGAAGCATAGAATCAACCATTTCTAGGTCCTAATATTTTATAAATGCTGCTACAGTTGTTTTTTTTTTTTTTTCTGAGGGAAGGTGTGGCTTTCACATATACACTGTTTAAATCAGTCAACCCCTTGCTATTGTTTCAAGACAACCAGAAGTACAAACTTAAAAACCATGAAGTCAGGGTTAGAGAATTTGTGTTTTATATTGGGAGTTTCATAACTCATAGGAGAAGAATAAAATAATTACATTTAATGAGATTTGGTTAAATTTATAAAAAGACTTCAAAATTTCTTGATATTTTGAGGAAAACGAGTGAGAAGCTGTGACTCTTACGCTTACCACTAGGTGTCAGCAAACACTCGTTGATTGTGCAAGGGCTGCTCATTTATTCCAGAGAAATGGATAATTTGACTTTTCCTTTTTCATTAAAAAATAAGTCTTTTAAAAGATGTCTAAAGATGGGGAGGAACTTGTGAAATCCTACTCCATTGGTTTTTTAATGTAAGATCCAAGATGGAAGTTGGAGATTCTATGAATCTCTGAAATTGAATAAAATATTTTATGACTATGATTATGTATTTTTTCTCCCAAGAAGTAGGTCTATAATGGACATCAAACTGTCAGAGGGATGTATCTCAGAAATTCTTAAAAACTACTAATAATTACCCTTCCTTAAGAAAGGACTGTACAGAATCAAGTTAGTTAAGAATCTGTTATACTTTAAAAGATTTTTTTAGTGGGCACTTTCACAGCAGTAACCCCCTCAAGTGGTTCCACAGTTACTCTTTCCAGAGAAATCTGCCCTTTTACCTAATGCTCCCCACTCTAGTTTTTTCACCTTAATCAGTTGGAAAGCCCTTGGGAAAGCTGAATAATTTCGGTTCTTTTAACATAATGCTTCTCAACGATTTTATTATTGAGGATTATATTATTATGGATGGATTATTGAAAAAAATTATTATTACTGGAGCAGCAACAGTAGCAGCACCTGGGAGTCTGTTAGAAACGCACAACCTTGGGGACTGCTGTATCAGTAAACATTTTGGCATTTCTCTTCTGAGACTCTGTAGAAATATGGAATCACTATGCTGTATCCTTGAAACTAATATAGTACTGTAAGTCAACTATACCTCAATAAATTTTTTTTTTAAAGATGAAGCTTTTAAAAAAGTCCTTTTGCTGCTTTGGGGTCTTTCATCTTTACTTTGGGGCTTCTCCAGTGGCTCAGCAGTAAAGAATCTGCCCGTGATGCAGGAGATGGCAAGAGACCTGTGTTCGATCCCTGGATCGGGAAGATCCCCTGGCAGAGGGCATGGCAACCCACTCCAGAATTCTTGAGTGGAGAATCTCATGGTCAGAGGAGCCTGGCGGGTTACAGTCCATAGGGGTGCAAAGAGTTGGACATGACTGAAGAGACAGCACACACACACACATCTTCACTTTTTCCTCAAATTATACTTCTAATGAAAGGAGACTTTTACTTTTGCATATGATAGGTTGTTATAGCACCTTGTCAGTTTAACACTCTGTTTAAAATCAGCAAGATATTTGATCTTTTGGTTTCCTGCATTTATATCTTGACTTATACAATATGACTTCTTCATGGAAACTGATTTTTTCTGTGAGGTGCGAAAACCTAAAGTGATTAAGGTTGCACAGCTATTTCGTGGCAGAACCTTGAGTAAAATTGAGTAAAATTCCTGGATTCCGATCCCCAGCTCTGGGCATTTATCATAATCCACCTTGTCAATTTGCATCCACCTAATCACCCGTAATGAGTTCATTACTTTATAGGTGTTAAGCCTGTTTTTATTTGCCCTAGGGCTTACTAACTGGAAAGTTCTCATATTTCCTCTGTCCATGTGAGAGTCTTACTTTCCAGACGTTTTAACTGCTATAATTCTTTGGAAACACAGTCACAGAACCTACAATGTGTCAGGTGCTTCAGAATGTACCAGCAAAAAGAGTAACTATTTTTGTGTGAATGAGTAAAGGCAAACCCTCTTGTGTACTTGCCTCATACCTTGCTGCATGCAGTCATGTGATATGGGCAGGTGTCTTAGCTTCAAACTCATAGTCCTTGATAACACATGTTCTGTACCTGCGTGAACAGGCTAGCTCCTGAGGTAGAAGACTAGAGAAAATTTGCTTTTTTTTTTTTCTATTTGATTAAGGTTTTCAGGCAGAGGTGCTCCCAAACCATCTCACGTAGAGATGTGTTCGTGCTTAGTTGCTTGGTCATGTCCAGCTCTTTGCAATCCGTGGGCTCTAGCCTGCCAGGCTCCTCTGTCCATAGGATTCTCCAGGCAAGAACACTGGAGTGGCTTGTCATTTCCTACTCCAAAGAAAGTAGGAAATGGCAGACTTGTTCATCCTCCTGTTAAAGGTTATTGCCAGTCTGCCTTGGTGATGCTTTTTACATTGGGTCTCGTGACGTGGGAAGAAATGGTCTCAGGGTCAGAGAGCTTCAAATCATTGCTTTTCTTCTTTACGAAATGTTAATCGAACTCCCTGTATGAAAATCAAGAACTTCAGTTAATCAAGAGATCCCATAAAGATAATGAGAAGTCTAGCCACAAACCTGGCGAAGGTGTTAATAAGCATGTAACTTCTTTAGGATTAGCACTCAGAATATAAAATGGCACAAATCAATAAGGAAAAGATAAGCATTCCAGTAGAACAAAGAGGCGAGTGACCTACACGGGAAGTTCATAGAAGAGAAAATAGGAGTTATTACTAAATATACAAAAAGCTGTTCAACCTAAAAAATAATGATGAAAATGCAAATTAAGGTCACAATGAAATGCTTTTGTATACTCACTGGACTGACCAAAATTAAGTCTGATAATCTCAAGTGCTGGCAATTATGTGCATTACTGGGAACCCATAAAGATAGGAAAGTAAAATGGCACAAACAATTTTCTTAGAGACATATCCTCTAGAGAAAATGCATCACATATTTGTAGTGGCAAAAGCTGGGAAATTCCCCAAAGTCCATTGGTGACAGAGTAGGCAAATATATTGTAGTACTTTCACTCAAAGCAGTGTTGAAGAGCAATGAAAACATTGGAACAGCAGTTATGTGTGATAATATGGCTAAATCTTGGAAACATAATGTGGAGTGAAGAAAGCAGGTCTAAGAATATTATGCCATGTATAACTTTCTAAAGTTCAAAAGGAGGTAAAAGGCAGCCACCTTCTGTCTAGTGGCTGTTTCCGAGAATGAGGAGGAGAGTGGTAGACTTGGCCAGGAGCGCGTCGATTGGCGAGCATCGTGCCGGTGTTAGACTTTATGTTGGCTGATCCTGTGGTACATTCACATGAGTTTTTTTTACTTGGATGATTTATATTTTACAAAAACATGATTTATATCCTTCTGTATATATTATGTATATCTAATACATTTAAAAATTAATGTATTTTATTAGAGGATAATTACAATATTGTGGTGTTTTTTTTCATACACCGACATGTGTTATTTATTTTGGGGGTATAGTTGCTTTGGGCTTCCCTGGTAGCTCAGCTGGTTAAAAAATCTGCCTGTAACGCAGGAGACTCCACTTCAATTTCTGGGTCGGGAAGATTCCCTGGAGAAGAGAGAGGCTACCCACTCCAGTATTCACGGGCTTCCCTGGTGGCTCAGATGGTAAAGAATCCACCTGCAATGTGGGAGACCTGGGTTCGATCCTGGGTAGGGAAGATCCCCTGGAGGAGGGCATGGCAACCCACTCCAGTATTCTTGCATGGGGAATCCACATGGATAGAGGAGCCCAGTGGGCTACAGTCCATGGGGTCACAAATCAGACACGACTGAGCGACTAAGCACAGCACAGCACGTACTTGCTTTACCACGCTGTGTGAGTTTCTGCTGTATAATAACATAGATCGGCTAGGCGTGTTAAGTCGCTTTAGTCATGTCTGACTTTTTGCGACTCTCTGGACATAGCCCACCAGGCTCCTCTATCCGTGGGATTTTCCAGGCAAGAATGCTGGAGTGGGTTGCTGTTTCCTACTCCAGGGGATCTTCTTTACCCAGGGATCGAACCTAAGTCTCTTATGTCTCCTGCACTGGCAGGTAGGTTCTTTACCGCTAGTGCCACCTGGGAATCAGCTATATGTGTATATATATCCCTTCCCTCTTGAACCTCCGTCCCACCGCGCCTCCTTCCCATCCCATCTATCTAGGTAATCACAGAGCACAGAACTGAGCTCCCTGTGTTATACAACAGGTTCCCACTAGCTGTCTGTTTTACACATGGTAGTGTATATATGGCAATCCTAATTGCTCAGTTCTACCCACCCTCCCCTCCCCTACCCTGATGTCCACATGTCCATTATGTCCATTTTCTACATCTGTGTCTCTATTCCTGCCCTGCTAATAGGTTCACCTGTATCATTTTTCAAGATTCCACTGATGCATTAATGTATGATGTTTGTTTTTCTGATTTTTAAGAAGAGTAAACGAGGAAGTTTATTTTCCTGTTGGTCAAAGTACAGCACATGGGCTTGGTTGATGAAACAATGTGAGGCCTTCAGTTCTCTCTGTGGTTATCACCTAAACCAGCGGTGACTGTTTCCTGCAGTGTCCTTAGCTTCCCTGTGTGACCTGAGGCCTGAGGAGGAGGACTGCGAGACCGCCAGCTGCAGCTATGTGCACTGTGATTTGATCATCACTGTGGGGACAGAGAGCCTGCCGGAATCGTGGCCTTACTTCTACATCTGTGAAGAAAGTTCCCGATGCCTCTTGGCACGAGATCATTGGACAGAGTCTATCCTTCCATCGTTCTCAGGCCTCTTCATCAGGTAACTCAGTCCTCTCCCTCCCTGACTTGGCACACAAATGCGTGGCCAGTGGATTGATGGAATCATCAGGAACTCCATGTTGGGTGGACATGGCCCTGGGGCCAATGCTGTTGTCGGAGGGACTGTTCCATTGTGGATTCCAGCCAGCCTGCATATCAAAGCGTCTCCTGTCTTTTCAAGTGTTCAAGAGAACATCTGAAAAATCTGCCCAGTAAACAGCCCGCTTTGTTCTTGCTTAGATTTTAATATTTATCTTCCGATCCGAAGCAACATCTGGTGAATGCCAATGGGGAAAAAGATTAGACATTATGAAAAACAGAAGGCTCTTTTCCCCTCTCCTTTTTCTTTTCTTTCCAAACAGATTCACAAGTATGAGAAAAAGTCGTAGAGAAATCCAGCAGATTGTACAATGTTTATTCAAAAGAAGTGGGGGTGTACAGGCAGGACTGTAGATTTTGGATTTAGAAGTTATAAGCTTATAAGGATTTGTTTTTTTTTGAACTTAAAAAACAAATACCACAACTTTCTGGGTAAAAATCACCTTTTCTAAACAAATTTTTAAAAAAGTGTGGCCATGTCGGTTGCTCTACATGGACTTCATTTTCACAAGCAGCTCCTGTTTTATGAAGTATGATATTTTAGTGCTGAATGTGGCCCAGTGTCCTTCTTTATTTCTTATCAAGAGTGGTTACATCCAATTATTCAATGAAGGCCTATTTCCTCATTAAAAAATAAAACTAAGACCGACTACCCAGAGGAAAAACAAGAACCAGCCTTTTTCACAGCAGTTGGACTTTCTGATGTCCTGGGACAGTCCGTGTTTAGAGTGAATTTGCCACCAGGAGTTTGGATTTAGTGAGAGGAAGAAAGGGCCTCCTTAAGGTTGTTATCTGGACTAGAGGGGAAAAGCTTGCTTAGGGCTCATCAGAAATGGGGCTGCAGCTGGTGCTCAGGGAAGACTGGATCTCAGCATGCTGATGCTGGGGACCAAGTGTATGTCAGCTGGTCCTGGCTCCCCAGAATTCGATAACTTTATTTCGGTCCCTAAGCTATTCTTTGGAGTTCTTCTATGCTCTTCTCTCTAGGAGGTGGCTGAGGGCAGCTGAGCCCTGTGCTCATTCACTCAGTTGTGTCCGACTCTTTGAAATCCCATGGACTATAGTCCTTCAGCTCCTCTGTCCAAGGGATTCCCAGGCAAGAGTACTGCAATGGGTTGCCATTTTCTTATCCAGGGGATCTTCCCGACCCAGGGGTCAAACCCGTGTCTCCTACACTTGCAGGCAGGTTCTTTACCACTGAGCCTCAGACCCTACTAAAAACTATGTCCTTATCTATGAATATCATTTGCAATATACACTAATAACCTTATAATTCTTCATATTCTAATTCAGCAATTTCACTTTCAAGATTTTAAGAAAGCAGTTAGAAATATGTAATATTTATGAAAAACTATAGTCTTTGAAGTTTTAGGTATAAAAACAACAACAAAAAAGCTGAAATGAAGTAAGTGTTTATACTAAGAAACCTTGAAAAATCATGATGGATAATATTTAACCAGACAGAGAAATGCTTACAATATATTAAGGAGTGAAATGTGCAGGTTATAAAATATTGCATCAATGTAATCCTGAAAGTGTTTATAGTACCTGCGTCTGTAGGCATATATGACAAGTATTTGGGAAAAGACTAGAAGGAAGTATTCCAAAACACTGAGGGTGCCTAGCCCTATGCGGCTGGAGGACTGATCATATTTGCTTTCATCATTGAGTTTTTATGTAATTTTTTCAGTGACTATGTACTAATTTCTTAATCAGAAAACACATTATAAATTATACAAGGGGAGTTAGGAAAATCATGTGCTAAATGGCTTACCTTGTTCCTCTTAAGATTGTGAACCCATGGAACTGTTTTCCAGGATCTTTACAAGGGATCCATTTCATCAAATGGTTTACTCCTCAGCCAGCCACTACCACTATAAATTTGATGTCATTTGGCAAAGGCAGATATTCATATCTGCAGCAACAATATGCCTGATTTGTCCATCTACCCATCCATCTATCCAGTATTTATCAAATGTTTACTATGCTCTAGTTATCAGAAGCTGGTGATTCAATGATGAATAGGATGCAAAGTGCCTACTTGTAAGGGTCAGGAGGGGGCTAGGCAATAAACAAGCTGGTCATGTGTTGTGCTAAGGGCTATAGAGTGATAGAAAACAGTAAAAGCTATTTAAAAAAATTATTTTTACAACTGAAAATTTGTAATCAAATTGTATATTTGATTCACAATACTGTGTTACTTTCAGGTATACAGCAAAGTGATTCATATATATATATATATATATATATATGTAATATATTCTTTTCAGATTCTTTTCTCTTTTAGATTATTTTAAGATATTGAGTAAAGTTCCCTGTGCTATACAGGAGGTCCTTGTTGGTCATCTATTTTGTATATAGTTGTGTTTATATGTTAATCCTAAACTCCTGATTTCTCTCTCTCTACCCCTCTTTCCCCTTTAGTAACAGTAAGTTCTTTTTCTATGTCTGTAGGTCTATTTCTGTTTTGTCAGTAAGTTCATTCATATCATTTTTTTTTTTAGATTCCACATATAAGAAATATGATTATGATATTTGTCTTTTGGCTTACCTCATTTAGTATGATAATTTCTAGGTCCATCTAAGTTGTTGAAAATGGCATTATTTCATTATTTTTTATGGCTAAGTAACATCCCATTGTATGTATGTACCACATCTTCTTTATCCACTCATTTGTTGATGGATACTGAGTTTGCTTCCATGTCTTGGCTATTGTAAATAGTGCTTCAGTGAACACTGGGGAATGTGTATCTTTTAGAATTATAGTTTTTTTCCAGATATATGCTCAGGGTTGGGATCCCTGGCTTGGCTCAGAGGAGACTTTTCAGAAAAGGTGTCTGTTAAGCTGAGCTAAAGACAAGTGTCATTATGGAGAGTCAGATAGTGGGTGCAGCAAGTACAAATGACTCATCAAGTTTCATGAACTGTTAGAGGTCAGAAGGGCAGGAATAGTGTAGGAAGAAAATAAAGTGGCTAAAGATGAGCTCGGGGAGGCAGGAAGACCTTGAAGGCCATAGTAAGGAGTTTGGATTATATTCTAAGAACAGACTAAGTATCTTTCTAAAATCACACTGTCAAGCCTTGGTGGTATTGGGGCTAGAACCCAAGGCTTCTGACTAACTTAGCATGATGCTATGTTGTCAGCATCAGCAGCAAGAGGCTTGGCTGGGCTGTGTGGGTCCAGGAGATGAGACAGAAGAAGCAATTTCAGGCTAAGTGAGGGAGACAGAATGACAGCCTGTGTTTTTATTGCCTCCCCTAGAGAGCGAGTACAAGGAGATTACCTGCTTACCTTTGGGTCTGATCAGACCAACTGAAAGAGAAATAGGTCAGGACTCAGGAAACTTAGGCTCTAGAACTCTCTACCACCATGTGGACCAAATATTCTTTCCACATTCTGTCAGAATAAATATTTGTGTGCATGTGTATATGCATGCCCACTATATAATCTAGCTGTGTATTTCTCTACATATGCATATGTCTATATTTAAATCTAGCCAGTTGCATTCCTTAATTCATAGGATGATTGTGGAAGAAAACATGGCATAGTAATTATTAAGAAACTTTGAAATTTTGCAAATGTTAGTCTATTGTTGATATCCTGGTGTCTCTGCTCATCTTGATGATGGCTTTTTAATGAAAAGTATTCTAGTCAGATAATCAGAAAGGAAAAGAGAAAAGAAATAATGAGCTAAAAGTTGTGAAAAAGGCTAAGGAGCAGAAAGGGGTTTTAACTCTTTTAGAGCAAGAAGAACATGATATTTTTCACTTTATTCCTTTATTGGGAAGCACATGCAGGCACACAGAATAGGAAGCAGCCTGGAGACCCAGGACGATGGGAGGCAGAGTCAGGGGTGCTATGGTGGGCAGGCCTATGCCCGACTTCACAGAGGTGGGGAGGAGGTGGGCCCGTCCACACCACGATCACTGGTCTTTCCCAGGAAGATCAGTGGCCCCAACATGACATCTGCTTCTTCTGACATGTGTCTGAGACTGTGGGGAGCAAGCTATCTCCTCCTGGAATGGTCTGGAAAGCCATAGCAATCCTTGCTACAACATTGACAGATACCAGCAGGACCTTCTGCTGGGGGACCAGCTATTGGAGGACTTGCTGAAGGAACAGGCTTTGTTTAGTTGGTCTAGGACTCTGTCAGCCGGAGTGACCTTCTGATGGCAAGTGATACATATCATGCTTCTGGAGTCACTAGTGGAGTCACAATGGAACATTTCACAATTGTTCCATTGTGAAATGGAGCAATCCACTGGGAACTGGAGGGCATTGCTACAGGCAGGTGGAAGGAGGGCAGGGCAACTTACCCCTTTTTTACTCTGACATTTGCTTTTGAAGAAACTAGAAAGGGTAGACGAAGGCTCATTAGGAGGTAGAAGCGCATGACCAACAAAGGTTGTAAAGGAAGTTGGTTGCTTCTCCCTTGGTATCCGAGATCATCCTATACTGAGTGCAAAAACCCTGCTCATACGAGTGAAGATCCACAGGGGGAAATGAATGTGAGAGCAGGGCACAGAACAGGCAGAGGTGACAGCAAATATTCTTTCTCTTGCCTAAAAAGCAAAACAAGGGGAATTCTGGAAATGTAGAAAGCTAGGCTTGTATTATCCCTGACAAAATTCCAGAATGAATTATTAATCAGATGGTTTGTGATTACTTCAGAAATAGAAGTAACAATCTGGGAACCGATTCACAAGGAATAGGATGGGGTGGGAAACCAAATTCGTTTCCTCTCTGGTGACGTTAGAAGAGATTTACGATGGCAGTGGCGAAACTACTATTCTGTTAAACTATTCTACCCACTCCTCTACTCCCACCTCTAGTAGCAAAAGAAAGGGTCTCGCTGCAAAGCCCGAAGTGCCCTGGCATAAACATAGAGTTGCTTTGAAGTCAGGTGTTTCACTTGGAAGGTGAATTTTGCATTCTACTTCCTCATATTTCCATAGGTATCTAAACATTACATCATATTTTAATTTAGAAGTTAAGTTGGTTTTCTTTTCTTTACTGAAGCTTTGAGTGCAGCCAACACTCCAGGAGCAAATGGTGTGGCTCTGTCTACCCACTGGATGATGGCTCAGTAGCTACGTTACAGGCTCAGATTCCAAATGTATCTGAACATTGGGTCCACATCAGTGAGATGACCTAGAACAATTTACAATGAATGTAAATTCCCACATTGGCATTTCAACAATAATACCACCAACGTCCCTACCACTCAAAACTAACAATGGCTGACTTTATCAGCCACTTCCAAGTGCCAGATTCTGTACAGATCCGTTTGTTGGCTTCATTTTGCTCCATCCCCCAATACCTTATTTTATTTAAATATATTCAACTTAATTGGAAGGTAATTGCTTTACAATATTGTGTTGGTTTATGCCCCAATACCTCTTGAAAACACATTTTTTATGATCAGTAATTTCATTTTATAAACATGCTTTATAAACCAAAGCTTAGAGAGTCATGTTTTCACAATGTCAGATGGATGGTAGATATCTGTTTAGGGATTTGAATCTAGTTGGTCAGCTTCCCAGCCTCAACTCTGCATGCTAATACTCCTCAGAAAATTGTCGTGGCTCTGAGACTTCAAGTTCACTGTCATCTTAATTTAAGCTTGAAAGTGAAAGTTAGTCACTTAGTTGTGTCTGACTGCGACCCCCTGGACTATAGCCCGCCAGACTCCTCTGTCCATGGAATTCTCCAGGCAAGAGTACTGGAGTGGGTTGCCATTTCCTTCTCCAGTTTAAGCTTGGGGGGCTACAAAATGAATACAGTATTAAGTGCCATGGTGAGGAGAGCCTAGGTAATGGGAGACCACAGCCTCAAAGGTCAGCCAAACTGGGGTGCATGATGTTAAAATATTGACACTGTACGGTAGGTCCAGAAGATAGTGGGTATGGGAGTCACGTCTTGGATGGATATGGAGCTGAGAATATTCTAGCCTGAAGACGAGGAGATTAAGCAGGTGTAATAGTTATCCTGCTCATTACTTCTAACAAAGTGTGGGGGAAACCATTTTTGACATTGATTTGAAAAAAATATGGTTCAACATGATAGTTTCTCAGTGACCTTTTGCCCTCTTCATCACCAATTCTGGTCTTCCCATGGGATCAGCCATCTTGGCTGTGATGCTCCATCTCAAAACTTAGGGGTACTGCTCTAGGAGTTGGGAGCCCTGGAGCCTCATCTTGGAGCTGACATACTTTTCATGTTTGACTTTATGCAAATCCTCAGGTCTCTTTGGGTTACACTTTTCTTATGCCTCTACCTACTTTACTGGCTGAAATGAGATCATACATATGAAATTGTTAAAAAATGTAAAACATCATACATTATTATAACTAATCATCTAGGAGCTAGTTGCAACAATGCCTAAAGCCAGGATTATTCTCGAGCAAATATCACACCTGTTGGGGGCCATACCCTGCAAACTCCATGGTCTCGTTTCCTCTGGACCACATATTTTTAGACTTTCTGTAATGCTACACTGCTGTTTTTCATTTTGAATCCACTCTGGTTTCTCTCCTTAAAGCAAGAGGACTTTTAAAGCAAGTGGCTGGTAGTATAACTGGCACATATATCGAATCTCCTTAGTCTGGGCTGTTAAGTAAGTTTAATTAATTTACTAAGTTAATGTTCCACTGCTAGCAACAGAGACTCATTGCCATCAGCTGGGGAGAGGGAATTGAAAGCCTAAATGAGCTCATTTTTTCACAGTTGGAATTAGGGACCAGTTAGCCAGTTGTGTGGGTTTTCCAATTTCTCCATCTGCCCTGGGGGCATTTAGCAATTCACTCCCCACACAGAGTGTAAGAACAGGAAGAGAGAAGGGGTAAAGAAAAAAAGAAATTTTTTTCCCCAACATTTGCTTCCATTTTTGGAACTGGAAGTATTGTCTGTGTATTGCTTATTCGGTTGGGCTTGGAGAAGCTTTTGCTAAATGTTCCTGATAGATCTGGAAAAGAGAAAGGCCTCAGTGAAAGATATTTACCATGTGCATTTTCATTGCAGGGTGCGCAGATAAAGGGAAAACAAATAAACAATAAAAGAATGGAAACAAAATTACAGAAATTTGCAAAATTTGACAAATGGTGGCCTGTAGTTGCCACAAGCTAATGGCTTGCAATGATTAATAAGAGTAAAAATAATTGCATTTCATTAAGATTGATGACACCCCATTTAACCTCCCCTCTCGTTTCAGCCCTAAAGTGGAAAGAGATGAAGTTCTCATCTATAATAGCTCCTGTACCATTACCATGGAAACTGAGGCAAAGATGGAGTGTGAGACGCCTAATCAGCCAATTACCGCCAAGATTACTGAGATACGGAAAAGCCGGGGCCAGAACACTCAGGTATAATCAAATCTTTTTTACAGACTGATTCAAACAGCTGAAATTAAATTTGTAATATTGTGTACATTAAAAAAACAATTTAGCCCAAATGGCAGCGATATATAATATTAAATGCTCTCAAACTTTGAGGAGCTGGTCTAATGCATAGCATCTGAATTCATAGTTAGCTATGGTTAATCATATATTTTCTCAAAAATAAATGAGTGCTGCCTGGGCTCTTTTAAAGCAAATTCTGAGCAGATAATCTCAACATTTTGTCCTGCTTTCCATGAGCATGTTTGAAAGAAGCTCTCTGTGGTTTATTTCTCCATGAAATAAATGGCCTACAATTTAACCAGGCGCTTCTGGAAGGTTTCCAAATCACTCAGCCATCTTCATTTGGTGGGATGACAGTGTCTGCTGGCCTGTCCCGTTCGTGTGTGTGCCGTACAAAACAAACAGAGTGGAAACTTCCACTTCTGAGAGGATGACATGGAAATGAGGACCAAAGAGGGAAAAGGTCTGCAGGGTCATCTGGCCCAGCCTCCCTCCTTCATCTATCCGTTTTACATCATCTTAGCCACCCCTCCAAGGGGCTCTTATAAGAAGGTGTTCTTAAAAGTCCCCAGTGAGAAATTCCACAGCCTCCCAGAGAATTTTTGAAAATTGAAATCAGAGGCGAAGCGCTCTTTGGAAATATATCAGATAATCTTTTACGACTCTCCGGGCTGCTCATGGTACACAGATAAAAAATAATATTTATTGAGCACCTACTCCCTTAGGTGTCTTTCTCTTTATGAAAGCGATCCTCAGATCTTCCTCTTTTGTCTCTTTTATTGAGACAAACCTTTACTGAGTGCCTATTAAGTGCCACACAGGGTCATAGATCTTGTAAATGTTGCTCAGATGAAGGCTTTGCAATCCCAAACTGTGCTTCCTGGGTTCGTGAGGCGTGGTTTTCTCTAACTTCTGGGCTGGTGCTGAAAATGCATGCTATGATAAGTAACGTGATTTTTCTGTTCCCTGTCTGCCTTCTCATCTCTCCCTCACCCAGCCCCCCAGGATCTCCCTGTCCAACCTCCCTCTTCCCAGGCTTCTCATGCCCCTTTCCTGAACCTTCAGGTGGTTGTACGGGCTGGTACTTCCTCCTTCATTGTGTCTGCCTGCCGCCCCCCCTCCTCCGCAGAATGCACCTCTTCCTTTCAATGCTTCATTGCATCAACAGCTTTAATTCTTCATCTGCAGCACTATGGTCCCCTAATAACAGCCTCCTCTTCACGCCAGTGCCCCTTCTCAGCAGTTGGCTGGCAGTGATGTCTCAAAGGTTTACGGTAGTGAGCGAGCCTGCTGAATTAGTCTCGAAATGTAGAAAGAGAACTGTGGGCTGAAGACTAACTCTGGGACACTGAGCAATCCTTAATACTTTCTGGGCCTCTGTTTCTGCCTCGGGAAATAAGCTGGGTTGTTGGTCTGCTCATCTGAACAAACGTGGTGACAGAGAGGAAGAGGCAGGTAGCACAGGAGTGAGGAGTGGGCTTTGAGTTGGACTGCTGGGGCTGGAACACATCCGTTGCTCCCTGGGGGACTTCCGGCAACTTAGCCCCTCTGTGCATCAGTTTTCTCGTCTGTAAAGTGGGGATAATAATGGTACCTGCCTGATAGGGTTGATGTGAGGATTCTAGTGTGCGAGCTGCTGTGAATTGCATCTCACACACAGTCAATGTCCCGTGTTGGCTGTTCTTGGCCGTGCTGTTTGCTAGTTTCAGTGCAAGAAAATGAAATAGGATCATTTCTCTGCAGTGTTCACTGCTTTGACCAGATCATTTCACTTAGATTTCTTTGAATTTTCTATCATCTCAAAGACTAACTTTGAATTTTTTTTTGAGGATTAGATGTCTGTCATCTTTAAATATTTATCGTCCTCCCTCCCTCTTTGGTAACCATCAGTTTGTTTTCAGTGTCCATGAGTCTGTTTCTGTTTTATAAATAAGGTCATTGTATCATTTTAGATTCTACATGTAAGTGATATTATAAAATATTTGGCTTTCCTGTCTGACTAACTTCGCTTAGTGTGATCATCTCTAGATCCATCCATGTTGCTGTGAATGGCATTATTTCATTCCTTTTTATGGTTAATATTCCATTATGTGTATGTATATATATATATATATATATATATATATATATATATATACACACCACATTTTTTTTTATTTGTTCATCTGTTGATGGACATTCAGGTTGCTTCCATGTCTTGGCTATTATAAACAGTGCTGGTATGAACATTGGGCTGCATATATCTTTTTGAATTAGAGTTTTAATTTTTTCTGGATTTATCTGGAGCAGGATTGCTGGATCATGTGGCAATTTAATTTCTAGTTTTTTTAAAGAACTTCCATACTGTTATCTATAGTGGCTACACCAATTTATCAATACATTCCCACTAACAGTGTAGGAGTGTTCTCTTTTCTATCTACCCTCTCCAGTGTTTATTATTTGTAGATTTTTTGATGGCCATTCTAACCAGCGTGAGGTGACACCTCATTGTACTTTTGATCTACATTTCTCTAATAATTGGTGATGTTGAGCATCCTTCTCCTTTCCCTTTTCCCACTCCACTTGAATATTTTGCTGAAATGCTACTTCCTGAATGAAGTCTGTCCTTCCCACCCTATTAAAGTTACAACCCAGTGCTGCTTACTCCGTGTGTCTTACTGGCAATTTTCCTTTGTCTGTTCCATTTTTTTCCCCCTAGACCTTCTCACCTGCTAACATATGTAAGGTAATATGTTATTACATAAAATAAACACATTCTGTTTATTTATTGTTTAGTGTCTGACTTTTCTTGCTAGAATATGATCTCCAAGGAGGCAGAGTGTTTGTCTGCTTTGTTCACTGGTTTGTCCAAAGTATCTAGAACTAAGCCTGAATCAATTGTACAAATGGACAATAAAATAAAATATTTTATTTTAATATAAATTAAGATAAAAACAGGTAAAAGAAACGTTCTCACATGTTCCTTCTCTAATTGCATCCCCTGAAGATTCCATCTGAAAGAAGGCACACACACACAGGTATAGATATACCCATTTGCACACACAGGTGTTATTGTGTCATTAATATTGTTCTTCAACTTGCATTTTTAAAAAACCTATTGACAGTCTAGGATATCAGCTCCTGAAAAGAGGCACTTTGTTTTGTTGCTTCTGTTTCCCAAAGCTTTGAACGATGTCTAATACACAGCAAATCCTCTTAAAGTTTATTGAACGGACAAATGGATTTATAAATGAATGCATGCGTCATGGTCATCTTTCCATTTTAGCATAGGTACATTTTTCTCTTCTTCAGAAAATATTGTATTGCTATGGTACATCAAAACAAGAGAAAAGATATCAGGAAAAAAAAACCCAACATCTAAAATGTTGCTGCAAAACGCAATAAGGTGCCATAAAACAACCAGCAGTTTTGAAGAATTCTTCAAGGATAAAGCGTGGGTTGCATTGGATGGGTAGAGAAATCAGAGCAGAATAAACATGATACAAAATCAGTTTAGAGAAAACTGATAAAAAGAGTCCACTATACTTTTCAGTGGAGTTCCCAGAGAAATTCTAAACTTGAGAGTCCGGCAGGGCAGGTATCAGAGTGACTAAGCAAAGAATTGCTTGGGAGAACTGCTAGGGCCTTTTCCCTCACTTTTCCCTCTCTCTCTTTGTCTCTGTCCCCGTGGTGGCTCTGTGGCTCTCAAGATGAAGTCTTAAGAGTGATTCACAAAGCAAAAAGGGATTATTTTCTTGGGGACAGGAGATGGGTGTGGTCCTTTGTGGGTTATCAGTTTCTTTTTTAAACTTGGCCCAACCCAAGGCGACTCTGAGATTCCAGGACAGACTCAGGGAGAGAAGGAAGAAAAGGGTGGGGAAAGCCACGTTCTTCTCATTTCTGCCTCCGAGGAATCCCTTTACTTTTCCTCCACTCATCCAGATGTTTCACCCAGCAATTTCCGTTGTGCTAACTTGAAGAGGTTTCTGTGAACATCTGATCTGCCACATCAGTGGAAAAAGAAGTCAGAAACAGTGCTGTTAAAGTTATCTGGCAGGTGATTTTAAACCTAGCATCCTATACCCTGTACAACACTATTTGGAATAGAAACAAAATAAAGACATATATGCTATACAAAATTTAGAAAGTTTATCACCCTGTGCACTCTCTGAAAAATGACATGCTCTGGCAAGCCGTAAAACGAATCCAAGAAGATGGAATGAGGAACAAGAAACTAGTGAATGAAGAACCTTAAAATAGCAAAACCAGAGAAAAACGGTTAGAAATATGACTGTGATGCTTAATATAGTTAAGAATGGACTCTTAACCAAACAGAGGAAGGGACCTCCTGTGTCAAGGAGGAGGACAAAAAATAAATAATAAAAGGAGGACAAAAAACAGAGGCATAAGCACCCTTCTTGATTAAGTGGGGAGATTTTTGTAACACAAGCACACCATGTCAAGATGGAAAGTATATGGGGAACGTGGATGAATTCATGGGGAATAGGAACATAAAAATGAAGTTCCTGCAAAGGGACATTTAGATAAAAAACAGGACAGTTTGCCCCACTGGACCCTAGAAGAGCTTTGGATTTAGATAAATTTAGGTACCAGGAAGGAGCTTCCCTAGTAACTCAAGGGAAGCTAGCTTCCCTAGCTTGTAAAGAATCCGCCTGCAATGCAGGGAACCCCAGTTCATTTCCTGGGTCAGGAAGATCCTTGGAGAAGGGATAGGCTACCCACTCCAGTATTCTTGGGCTTCCCTCGTGGCTCAGATGATAAAGAATCTGCCTGCCACGTGGGGGACTTGGGTTTGATCCCTGGGTTAGGAAGATTCCCTGGAGGAGGGCATGGCAACCCATTCCAGTATTCTTGCCTGGAGAATCCTATCGACAGAGGAGCCCAGCAGGCTATAGTTCATGGGATGGCAATGAGTCAGACACGACTGAGTGACTAAGCGCGCTTGTGCACACGCGCATGCACACACACACACACACACACACACACACACAGAGGTATCAGGAAATGGACAAGAGTCTGGAGGGGTTGTTTGAAATCTCTATAAAGAGTAGCTAGAGCCCAGGACAGTACTGCTGGCAGACCCAATCAGACATCTACTTACCACTCCTTCCTCCAGGAAGCAGAGACATAATTGATGGACATACTGAATTAGTGAGGTATTAATTAGGTGCTTGATGGAACCTATTAGTTTCCAAATAGGAAAAGGAGTATGTCAAGCCTGTATATTGTCACCCTGCTTATTTAACTTATATGCAGAGTACATCATGAGAAACGCTGGGCTGGATGAAGCACAAGCTGGAATCAAGATTGCTGGGAGAAATATCAATAACCTCAGATATGCAGATGACACCACCCTTATGGCAGAAAGTGAAGAGGAACTAAAGAGCCTTTTGATGAAAGTGAAAGAGGAGAGTGAAAACGTTGGCTTAAAGCTCAACATTCAGAAAACTAGGATCATGGCATCCGGTTCCATCACTTCATGGCAAATAGATGGGGAAACAGTGGAAACAGTGGCTGACTTTATTTTTGGGGGGTCTCCAAAATCACTGAAGATGGTGACTGTAGCCCTGAAATTAAAAGAAACTTACTCCTTGGAAGGAAAGTTATGACCAATCTAGGCAGCATATTGAAAAGCAGAGACTTTACTTTGCCAACAGAGATCTGTCTAGTCAAGGCTATGGTTTTTCCAGTAGTCACGTATGGATGTGAGAGTTGGATTATAAAGAAAGCTGAGCGCCCAAGAATTAATGCTTTTGAACTGTTGTGTTAGAGAAGACTCTTGAGAGTCCCTTGGACTGCCAGAAGATCCAACCAGTCCATCCTAAAGGAGATCAGTCCTGAGTGTTCATTGGAAGGACTGATGTTGAAGCTGAAACTGCAATACTTTGGCCACCTGATGTGAAGAACTGACTCATTTGAAAAGACCCTGATGCTGGAAAAGATTGAAAGCAGGAGGAGAAGGGGATGAAAGAGGATGAGATGGTTGGATGGCATCACTGACTCAGTGGACATGAGTTTGAGTAAACTCCGGGAGTTGGTGATGGACAGTGAGGCCTTGTGTGCTGTGGTCCATGGGGTCGCAAAGAGTTGGACACAAATGAGCGACTGAACTGACCTGAACTGTCCAGCACAGAGGAGGAGGGGATGGAGAATACAAGATTTCCAAGTTGGAACATTGTTTACTCTTAAAGAGAGGTCAATCTCTCCCAACCCCCTACAAAATTCTTTTTTTTTTTTTTGCCCCCAGCTCCAGTATCCTGGTAATTCAAATTCTATTCTTTCCAGAAAAAAGATTGGAAGATACTTTTTTTTTGGAGCTAAAGACCCATGGATTTGGACATTTGGAAGCCTCATGACATCCCACTTACACAAATTGTCCACTTCAATTTTTAGTGCATTGCTCTTAAATGTGAACAGACAGACTTCTGGTTTTGGCCACAGGAGAGTGATGTTTTAGACTTACCCACCTGCTGGGTTTCCCTGGTGGCTCAGTCGGTAAAGAATCTGCCTGCAATGTGGGAGACCTGGGTTCAGTCCCTGGGTTGGGAAGATCCCCTGGGGAAGGGAATAGCTCCCACTGCAGTATTCTGGCCTGGAGAATTCCACGGACTGTATAGTCCATGAAGTCGCAAAGAGTCGGACACAAGTGAGAGACTTTCACTTCCACTTCACTTTCATCTGCTGTACATGACTGTAAAACTAGTTAGAATATATTTCAGGCTTTGGATAATAGACACAAGGCTGTGATCCTTGAGAGAAGGGAAACACACAAGGAGAGAAGCAGCTTTCTGTCTGGGGACACTATTCTAGACACAGAAACCTCAAGCAGAGAGAGACAGCAACACTGGGGGTCATCGGAAGCTGGAGCTCAGGGCTGCTTTTGTAGGTAGGAAGCATGGAAATGGAAGTGGAGGTGAGAGGGAGAGAAAAATATTTAATGAGATAATGGCCAAATGTTTCCCAAATTTGATAAAATACAGTCTCACAGATCCAAAAAACTTGAAAGTCACTCAATTGTGACTTTCAGGGAGTCACAAGGAGATCCAACCAGTCCATTCTAAAGGAGATCAGCCCTGGGATTTCTTTGGAAGGAATGATGCTAAAGCTGAAACTCCAGTACTTTGGCCACCTCATGCGAAGAGTTGACTCATTGGAAAAGACCCTGATGCTGGGAGGGATTGGGGGCAAGAGGAGAAGGGGACGACAGAGGATGAGATGGCTGGATGGCATCACTGACTCGATGGACATGAGTCTGAGTGAACTCTGGGAGTTGGTGAGGGACAGGGAGGCCTGGCGTGCTGTGATTCATGGGGTCGCAAAGAGTCGGACATGACTGAGCGACTGATCTGATTTGATCTTATCTGAGTGATGCTTGAGGCTGCAGGATAGTATCGATGGGGAGGAAAACCAGATTTTGTGGGGATAAAGAGTAAGTGAGTGGTGAGTAAACACAGCAGCTGGTGCAGATCATAAGTAGGAAGAGAAAGGACAGATGAAGATTGAGGGTGGGCAGCCAGCGCCTTTCTCATGCCCATACTCACCTCGTTATCATTGGCACTAGGGATGGTTTCTTTTCTTTCTTTCTTTTTTTTTTTGGTATTTTAATGTACTTTATATATAAGGTCATTAAAAAAAATTAGTTTTCATTGGAGCATAGTTGCTTTACAATGTAGTGTTATTTTCTACTGTACAGCAAAATAAATCAGCCACATGTCCCTTTGGACTTCCTTGGGAACATGCTGTATAATAGCACAGGGAGTTCTACTTAAGGCAACTGTGGTGACCTGAAAGAAATGGTTTCTTATGTTCAAGGCACTTTGATTCAAGCGGGGATCTTTAAGGATATTACGTGATTTGACTAGACAGAATCTCTGCAGGTGTCTCACCCTATTCATTCTTGTGTGTGTGTGTGTGTGTGTGTGCTCAGTCGCTTGGTTGTGTTCATTCTTCTAGTGACTACAAAATAAATTGCATGTGCTCCTGATGTTAGCTGGTTGAATCGCTGCCATTTATTTTAGAAATATTCATATTTTAAAATGCACTTCAATGCCGGGATTGCTGTTAAAAAAAGTAAGGCCCCTCTGCTTAATTTAATCCCTAATTTCGGCTTAAGGACATTCTCCTAGAAAATTGATGCAAAACAGTGATGTGACAGATTTTACATTTATAAAAATAATGTGTGTACCTAATTAGAGGCTAATTTGAAAAACTGCTTTCTATTCCCTAATGATTTTGTTTCTTCTGTTACCGAAACCCCATAGCACTTTCCCACTTTTGTCTCCTCTCTTTTCCCCTCCTTTTGGTCTTATTTCCTTTCCTTTTCTTTTTTCCCCACTCTTTTCTCTCTTCTCTTCTATTACTTTCCCCTCTCTTCTCTTCTATCCCCTAACTCCCCCTCACTTTTTCCCCCCTCTCCTCTCTCGTTTTTTTCTCCCCCGTCTTCCTTTCTTCCCTTTAAATCATCTCTTTTATTCAGTGTTTATCCTCAGGCTGTATGCTTTTTCAGGAGATGCTTTTGGAAGTAGGGTTGAGCTGGTTGTTAAGCTTAGGGCCTAATAATTAAGTGGTAGTCACCTCCCAAGATGAATGGGTGTTTAACTGATTTTCCAGAGTTTTTCCTTTTTTTTTTTTTCTGCATACAAAACAATTTGTTTTTATTAGAGATATAAAAGAGGAGAAGGGGACGACAGAGGATGAGATGGCTGGATGGCATCATTGACTCGATGGACGTGAGTCTGAGTAAACTCTGGGAGTTGGTGATGGACAGGGAGACCTGGCGTGCTGTGATTCATGGGGTCGCAAAGAGTCAGACACGACTGAGCGACTGATCTGATCTGATCTGAAAATCACATAAAATTTCTATAATCCTATCACTCAGAAAGACACACATGAACACTGTCGCCAGGCAAATTTTTAAATGAGAATATTTTTAAATATAAAACATTTTTATAATCCACATTTCATCTTAAATATTTTGTAAAATTTTGATATTATTAAATAATTTTACAGTTTTTCAGGGGTTGCATAGTATTCCATCATTTGGATGTTCTATATTTTTTTGAGAATATTTCTTCTTTTTAAAAAATTAATTTATTTATTTTAATTGAAGGCTAATTACTTTAGTGGTTTTTGCCACACATTGACATGAATCAGCCACAGGTTTACATGTATCCCACTGTCCCAAACTCCCTTCCCACCTCCCTCCCCATTCCATCCCTTTGGGTTGTCCCAATGCACCAGCTTTGAATGCCTGTTTCATGCATTGAACTTGGACTGGTCATCTATTTCACATATGGTAATATACATGTTTCAATGCTATTCTCTCAACTCATTCCACCGTTGCCTTCTCCCACAGAGTCTAAAAGTCTGTTCTTTATATCTTTGTTTCTTTTGCTGTCTCACATTGAGGATCATCATTACCATGTTTCCAAATTCCATATATATGCTTTAATATACTGTATTGGTGTTTTTTTTTTTCTGACTTACTTCACTGTATATACTTCACTCCAGTTTCATCCACCTTAGAACTGACTCAAATGCATTCTTTTTAATAGTTGAGTATTATTCCATTGGGTATATGTACCAAAACTTTCTTATCCATTCATCTGCCGATGGACGTCTAGGTTGCTTCCATATCCTAGCTATTGTGAACAGTGCTTCAATGAACATTGGGGTACATGTGTCTCTTTCAATTCTGGTTTCCTCGGTGTGTATGCCCAGCAGTGGGATTGCTGGGTCATATGGCAGTTCTATTTCCAGTTTTTTACGGAATCTCCACACTGTTCTCCATAGTGGCTGTACTAGTTTGCATTCCCACCAACAGTGTAAGAGGGTTCCCTTTTCTCCGCATCCTCTCCAGAATTTATTGTTTGTAGACTTTTAGATAGCAGTCATTCTGACTGGTGTGAGATGGTACCTCATAGTGGTTTTGATTTGCATTTCTCTGATAACGAGTGACATTGTGTATCTTTTCATGTGTTTATTAGCCAGCTGTATGTCTTCTTTGGAGAAATGTCTCTTTAGTTCTTTGGCCCATTTTTTGATTGGGTCGTTTATTTTTCTGGTATTGAGCTGCATGAGCTTCTTGTATGTTTTGAGATTAATTCTTTGTCAGTTGCTTCATTTGCTATTTTCTCCCATTCTGAAGGCTGTCTTTTCACCTTGCTTATAGTTTCCTTCATTGTGCAAAAGCTTTTGTTTAATTAGGTCCCATTTGTTTATTTTTGCTTTTATTCCCATTACTCTGGGAGGTGGGTCATAGAGGATCTTGTTGTGATTTATGTCAGAGAGTGTTTTGCCTATGTTTTCCTCTAGGAGTTTTATGGTTTCTGGTCTGGATTTAGATCTTTAATCCATTTTGAGTTTATGTTTGTGTGTGGTATTAGAAAGTGTTTTAGTTTCATTCTTTTGAGTTGTTCCTTTTCGCTAAGGATGTCCTGCGGTTCTGCAGTCAGTTCGCTTCGTGGTAGCCTCCTCCACCATCCAGTCCTCATCTGTTTTGAACCCAGGAGGGCTTCACACCATTTTGAAGGGTGATGGGCCACCTCACTTGCTTAGCTTGTGGGTAGAAATTTTTATGTCTAGGGCTTGACTCTCCAGATCTCTCTTTTCCTTTGCCTTGATGATTAAATGGCAAGGGCGTGGGGCCAAGTTATAGAGGAAAGCTGGTCCATCCTGGAAACTTGCCAGCATCTATAATGGACTTTGTGTTGTACCCATGAGGATTTGGGGCTGTTTGTTACTTCATGTAATCTAGCCAGTCCTAGCTATAGACTAATGACTGCATCATTAACCTTTAGCCTGGTGACTGGCTCACTGCATTCCACATGGTCCTTTAGTTCTTGTCTGTGAGTCCACGTAGAATAATTTCCATGTAGAATAATAATCCTGATTTATGTTTTCAGTGGCAGGGACGACAAGAAACTCCTGATATGGGACCATTAGGCAGAGCTTACAGCCTGCTGGGAGTTAGTAAGGTAAAGCCAGCCTCTTTCCAGACCCTGTTTCCCCACTTCCCTCCCCATTCATTGGTGATGTGCTTCCAGTCCCACCTTTATGTCCTGAAGATTTTCTGTGGAATTTTCTGCACTGAGAAATTAGTCATCATGTTTTGCAGTGTTGTTGCAAGCTGTGGAAGTGTGGGGGGATATGTGGCTTTTTTCCCTCATAACTCTACCTGTGCTGAAATCTTGTCTATTTCCTCCTGAGAATCACTCTGGAACATTATGTGTGAAGAAGATTTGTTCCAGTGGAGCAGATCTTTATATCTGTAGTCTGTAATTCATATCCATAACTCTGTGGAATCCATGTGTAGGTATTTTTCCACACACTCATGTGCTTTCATTTCTTTCTTATAATTTTACTTAAAAATCTTCTTATGAAGATTTCAATCACAAGGGAAGAAGAGCATGACTCAAATGGACTTAAATCATAAAGCAACTCACAGAATGGCTCATGGGACAGGAAAACTCATTCAGGAGTCACAGGTGTGGCCTGACCCAACAGTTCTGTGCTCACTTAATAAATGGGTCTTTCCATGTCTCTGTTCTGCCTTCCGTGGGGCCACATTCAACCTACAACTGCCTTTTCTGCAGCCAAAAGGTGGTTGCCAGTAGTATTCGGGGCTACTTGCTCCCCTATCTACCCTGCATGTGAATAAAAGGGTCTTTTGTGGGCACAGTTTCAGAAGGAGGAAGTTTCCTTTCCAGAAGCCCTCAGCAAATGTCTCTTCATGACTCATTGATCCAAACTGAGTTGCTTGACCTTACTGCCCTCTGCTCAGGTGGTACGTTTTGCTGGCTATTTTTGGCCAATTATTGTGGGTCTTGGAACAGAGTCAGTGCCACCCCTAACACCTGGGTGAAATATGACAACAGTGATGGCTGGAAGGAAAGATCTAGAGCTATTGACAAGGGAAACTGGAGAATGACACTGGAGGGTCAGCCAACAATCGACCTCAATGGCTTCGCTTTTCTTTCTCTGGCTCTAAATGAAGCCCTCTTCCTCTGAGTCTCCTCACTGATCTTTTGTGATAAACTCAGGCATTGCTATTGCATGGAATTTTGATGGAGGTGAGAACAAGGTGCCAATAAGGGATCTGGCTAAGTGAAAAGGAAAAGAGCGTTTGGTAAACCTCCCTTTAAATTCCACAGAGTGTTTGCTTTTAACAAACAAACAAGCAAATGAGAACGCATCATGACCACATAAAACACACATACCTCCAGTAGCCTGCAGGACCTCAAAACCTGTAATGTGTCTCTTCTGTGGTGTGCATCTTCCTGATTCAAAATGACAGGAGTTGTTTATATGATGTACCAGCTCCCAATGGGGATGGCTCATCATTCAGTTCTAACCTTCTTCTAATAATAAGGAAACAAGCAATCTAGGGAAAGAAATGATCTGTTTGAGTGTTTGTTTCTCATAATGGGTCTTCCCAAACACTTGGCAATTATTAGTTGATCCTCTCAGTGCCCCTGTGTAATGAATACCTATGTATACAAGGCGTGGGGTAGACATAGTCAACTGACCAAGGCCCCTCCATGAATTAATGTCAAAAACAAGGACCTGGACTGTTAGGCTCACAGCTCCAGTACCAGTCATCTTAAAGCAGTGCCAATTAACTTCTTTTCCTTCCCAGAGGGGAAACGTATGCACGGCCAAGCAGAAGCAAATATATTTTGTTCTCTTTCTGCTTGGCACCAGTGAGTATGCATTCGAAGGACATCATATGATGACTTTACTAAGACATTGAACAAAAGCAGCAATGTGGCCAGCAGAGAGGGCAAGGTACTCCTGCACTGGGATAATGAAATTATTGTCCTCATTCCTTCTCAAACATCATTTACTGACAACTCTTAGGATGCCAGCCATTGTATTAGTCCCAGTATAGGAATGCCACATGCTCCCTTTGAGAGATAACAGAAGACTTTGAAACTATGAAGGACTTGGACAAAATAATTTGGTCACCTTCCAAAGGGTTGGATTAATTCTACAGATGAATAAGATGCAACCCCTACCTTGTGGAACATTCTCTTCACTAGGGTAGATATAAAAGCCCAATAATTATGCTATAAACAAAAATGTAATAAATGTGGTAATAAAGGTATTTGTATTTTACTGTGGAAAATTGGTGAGGGCCAAGAAATCTTCTGGGTGGAAAAATCATCACCTAGAAATCCCTGGAGGGTGTGCCATTTTTATCTGGGCCCAAATTTATGAGGATTTAAAGGATAAGGGGAGAAGAGAAAGGGTTTACTAGTGAAGAGATGAGTTTTACAGAATCCCAGGGGTGGGAAGACATGGTTGTTATATAAGTAATTGTATTTGGCTGCAGTGTAAAGTTTGAAAGGAAGTAATGGGGAAGAGAGTCCCTGGGAACAAAGGTTTAGAAACATAAACCGTTCTGAGTGTCAAATTAAGGCATGTGGATTTAATCCACGTGGAAATGTAGGACTGTTCAACACTTTGTAAATTTTATAGCTGCCATTTTGTCTCATGAAATATCCCTTAGAGCTCATGTCAGGCGGAGCACTGCTGGCTGAAGTGTGGCCCAATGTCAGGCTAGCCCTGACACTTGTAGCTCCTGTTCTGCAGCTGAAGTGCAAGTGTTCATGGGGCAGAGCTGAGGCACGAGCCTGGGAAATGAGGCATCAGGAAGTGGCAGCTGAGAGAGGGTTGAGGATGGGGGTCCTGAAGGCAATATGGAGAGATGTCCTCACGTCTCACTGAGGTACAGGAAAGCACAAGTGATTCTCTTTGGTATTCTGGATTCCTGTGAGTTACAGAGAGCAGCCTGGGACCAGTGGTTGGCCTGAGAGCAGATGACCTGGGTCCTAACTCCAGGCTTGGGTATCACCTACCTGTGTGGTTCTGGGCAAGTCCTCGGGAAAACCAGTTTCCTCATCTGTAATGAGCAATGGGACCATGTCAGCATTTTCTAATGTGAGTTCTCTGAACAATTAGTAACAAAGAATAACCCATTAGAAAAAAAGAGTCTGTGGTTGAATACGTTTGGGAAACGCTGCAGGCTCACTTGTACGCTGGGCATCATGAAGTCCAGCGATATGTTAAAGGCAGGCAGTTTCACTCTGTCGAACTTACTTTTCCCCAGACTTCTCTGCTCACAAGAATCTGACTTATCTCTTCCTTCCATGCAATACCCCTTGGCTGCCTATGGAACATCTGGGGAAATTCTGGAGTAGATCATTTTAAGGAAAGGACTGTCTTCACATTCTCTGATCCTGTGTTAACTGTGAAGGTTTCTTCTCAGTTTTGGATTTTACAAATCCAAAGGAAGTCTTCTCCTCCAGTCTGATTGAGGGAATTCCTACCTGTAATACAGGATTGGCCATCACCCCTCAATCAACTTTCAGAATCGAGGCAAGAAGTTTTTTAAAAGTGTTTTTTAAAAATGCTTTGAGATCCTTGAGGAAGGAGATCCCTGGTGGATTTGTCATATGACTTCATTAGAAACCTTGTATGCTAAGAAGCCTTTGACTTCACCTCCTAGTTTGGAATCATCATATTTCTAACGTTACTCTATTAACCAGGAAAGAGCTGAGGGATTATTTTTTTATTCTTCTTCTCTCTCTCTTTTTTTTTTGCATCTATATATAATGTAATTTAACCTAGCAAAAAAGACACTGATTGTCTGTCCCACAGGACTTAATTAACTCCCAGCTTCACAGTGAGCCACAGAAATAATAAGAAAAGGAAAAGTTCGGGTATTCCATACCTGTCCACTTCTACCTCTGGTGCATAATGAGATGTCAGGAGAGGTGACACTGACGAGATGTGTAAAACACGCTGATTGCAGGAGGCGGCCAGCTGCCTGCTCAGCTCCTGGGAACCCTGGCCAGGCTGGAGGAACTGCGGACCCAGAGAGCACTACTTTTCTTCAGATGACAATTTCCAGCATCCTTCCCGCCCACCACCCTGCCATCTGAGCAGTGCTTTTGTTAACCTTTAGCTCTGCCTTCTGCACCCTGGTCGGATGTTATGACAATTGTCATGGGGCATATGTTATGTTTATTAAGCTGCCAGTAGCAAATCCGGATGAACAGTGCAGGGTTCTACCAGCCAGCCCTCAGGGGAGCCCATTAAGAAATTGCAGGGCTAATAAAAATCATGCTGGATGAAATTGCAATCCTCTTGTGCCACTCTCGGATGGGTTGAAACTGGTTTTAAATTTTCATTGGGGCAGGGACTGAAGGTTTAAACTGGGTCCCTTGTCCCAGTAGCCCTCAAAGTTGCACCTTCCTAACTCAGACTAGAAAAGTGCAGGGAGAGGACATGCTTGCCTCTCTCTTTGTGTGAGGTTTCTGTACATTTTAGATAGGAATTCATGCATGTTTCTTGCATGCTAGCAATGGGAGAGGCTCTGGAAAAAAGCCTCACTCTGCTGAGTGGCATGAAATTTGGCCACAGTTCAGGTCCTCTAGCTTCATACTGGTTGAAGCCTTCAGCATCCAGGCCTGAGGTGGATGGTGCCTTGAAAATGCAAGGGAAACAATTTTCGGTTCCCTGTCTCGGTAAAAGTGTTCTAAAACTTCCCTGTCCTGGTAACTTCACGAAATGGAGATTCTGTAGTTTTCTTGGAGAGCCATTCCAGCATGGCAATTCATCTTCACCCTATATCCCATCCAGTCCAGGGGTCATGGTTTCAGAAAGGAGTTCTTCGTTCCTTTGTGGAATCTGTTTTGCTTGTGGGCTTCCCTGGTGGCTGAGACCTTAAAGAATCTGCCTGCAATGCAGGAGACCCACCTTCAGTCCTTGGGTCAGGAAGACCCCTGAAGAAGGAAATGACTACCCACTCCATTATTCTTGCCTGGAGAAGTCCATGGACAGAGGAGCCAGGTGGACTACAGTCCATAGAATGGCAAAGAGTTGGACTCAGCTGAGCAACTAACACTTTCACTTTCTTCTGCTTTTAGAATTCACCATTTCATCTGGATAGGTAAATTGTTTTTAAACGTTAAAATGAAACAGCCAAGTTTATAATTGCTGTTTGAGGGAAGACTGAAGAAAATGGAAGGAAAAATGTAATAGGGAATTTCAGTAGCAGGTATGATACCATCTAGGGTGATACATTCTGTATTTTCCTGAAAGAAGCACTACCGAGGGAAGGAGGTAACATTGACTGAATACTGACTCCTTGTCAGGGACTGAGTGAAGTCCTTTATTTGAACTACCTGTTCAATAGTCAGAACAGAGCTGCGACATGGTTACTGTAATTATCTCCAATTTTGTTTGTTCGGCTGTGCCGTGGGCATGCAGGATCTTAGTTTCCTGACCAGGGATTGAATCCATTCCCCCTGCGTTAAGAACAAAGAGTCTTATCCACTGGAACACCAGGGAAGTCCCTACCATCTCCAATTTACAGATTCATAAAGGCTCAGAGAGGTTCTGTAGTTTGTTTCAGGACTCACAGCAGGTAAGTGGCAGAGCAAAGACTCAAGAACAGAAGAATTCCAGAGCCTGTACTATTACTAAAATAATAATTTTAATAATAATAGAATAGTCATTTAGCAATATTACTAAAATAATAATTCTTTTCGAAAATAATTTCAAGAAATAAGCAAGGAAAGCTATCCTCTTTTATAAGCAATTCTCAAAATGTGAAGTTACAGTATAAATTTGTGGATCTCTGGGTAGTGGAGAAAGTACTAGTATATGAAAATGTAACTCTCAAGCTTCAACCTTGGCTGGGAGCATGGGTCTACTTCTGGCCCCTCACCCACCACGGCACCTTCAACCCCGGCCTTCTTGTGGGCATTGACTCACCACTAGTGTTCTAGATCCTTCTAGTGAGATTTTCTGCTTCCTCTACCCTCCTGCTCTGACAGTGATTTCACTGGACATGCTCTTATGTGGGCTTGTGTTTGTTTATGCTGCTGGGGGCTCGATATTTATATTTTATAACTACTATAGAAATAAAGGTTTATTGAATGAATGCATGAGTGAACATCACTAAAGCTGATGATCACCAGATAGAATGTTATGCGTGCTTAGCTGCTCAGTCGTGTCTGACTCTTTGCAACCCCATGGACTGTAGCCCACCAGGCTCTTTTGTCCATGGGATTTTTCAGGCAAGAATACTGGAGTGGGTTGCCATTTGCTTCTCCAGGAAATCTTCCTAACCCAGGGATCGAACTCACGTCTTCTGTGTCTCCTGCATTGCAAGCAGATTCTTCCCCTGCTGAGCCATTAGGGAAGCCCACCAGATAGAAACCAGGTCTCAAAAGTTTCATTGTGAAACTTTCAGAAACTGTTATTGAGACTGGAGACATTGGGGAACACAGAAGCCTCCTGCTCTTACCAAAGACATAAATTATACAAAGAGTGATTTACTCAGAAAGGCCTTCCAAGTTCAGAGGAAGGCATTTGGCCTTCCAAACAATAATAGTTTCGCCATTTGTCAACTGTGTTTTCCTGAGGGTTACTGAAATAGAGATCTGGGAATTCTCTGGAGATGCAGTGGTTAGGAATCTGCCTGCCAATGCAGGGGCATGGGTTCGATTTCTGTTCTGTGAAGATTCCACGTGTTGTGGAGCAACTAAGCCTGTGAGCCACAGTTACTGAGCCAGCATGCCCTAGAGCCCATGCTGTACAACAAGAAAAGCCATTGCCGTGAGAAACCTGTGCACTGCAACTAGAGAAGAGCCCCTTCTTGCCACAACTAGAGAAAGTCCACGTGCAGCAATGAAGACCTAGTGCAGCCACAGATAAATAAATAAATGAAAGAAATAGAGATCTGCTTGACAGGTGATTTTCATGATATCTTTCTGAACTGTTTCATTAAGTTTTGATAATGTGGGCAATATTTAGTAGAAATGACTAATTTCTGCAGTACAGAGAGAACATTGTGATTTCCTTTGCCATGCTTATTATCTTAGTGAAGTAATTGGAGACTAGACCTGTAGTTCCAGAACATTCAGCTTAATTTTCTTTTTTTTAATTTTCTGGGAAGTGAGGCTTTTTTTTGCTTTTATTTAAAAACATCTTTTCAAGTTCTTTTTATTTTCTTTATTATCATTACACCGGGTCTTAGTTGTGGGACTTGGGATCTCTGATCTTCACTGTGGCATGTGGGATCTTTTAGTCACGGCACTCAAACGGTTAGTTGCAGCATGGGGGGTCTAGTTTCCTGACCAGGGATCGAACCAGGGTCCCCTACATTGGGAGCATGGAGTCTTAGCCACCGGGCCAACAGAGAAGTCTCGAGACAATGTGTCTTGTAAGCTAAGTTAGGGATGATGGGTGCTATTGTGGGGGACACACGAGGGTCATAATTTTTAGGCACTTCCCAATATCACAATGCACCTAATTCCCATTTCTGTCTTTCTACTATTTTGGCTGCTCCATTTAAGTGCTTAGTATACAAACCAAAACAAGACAAAATACCTTTTCATCTTATTGAAAAGAGGATACATACTTAGAGTAGACAATGTAAAACAAGATAATAAAACAGACAAAAAAGATCTTCTATAATTTCAGCATTCAGTTGCTTCGATCCTGGCCAAAGGAATGTTGGCCAGTGAAGTCATGAGCCAGGAAGGCTTTCCCGGCTCCTCCACCTCATAACCTTCAAGCTGGAGAGAGATGGCCACTCCTGATTTCAGTGTCTGCAGGTATTGAGTGTACAAGTATGGTACTTGCGTGAAGTAATTAAAAGGCTTTCTCTGTATGTTGAATGAATAAATTTGAAAGGGTCGTAAGTTCAGTTTTGGCAATGTGTGGGGTGATATATTTATGACTATATATCTATCCATAAAGTACATCATTTGAGACAATATTTAAGACTTTGTTTTGTCCTAAGAAATCATCCTTTTCAGAAATCAGCATCACAGAAAACTGACCCAGCTCTTTACTGTGTTATGCACTTTGAAGACACAGTTGGAAGAGCAGTGCGATTGGCCTATTGAAGGTAATATATTTATTGGGACCTATTTTTCCTTAACTTTTAAAATACACAATTTCAAATATACTAAAGTAGAGAGACTAACATAATAAATGCCATGTACCCATCTTGCGCCTTAAATGGCTCTCAACTTACTTTTGTTTTTTAACAAAACTTGAAGATTATTTGATACAGGTTACCTTTGAAAGCAGAATCTGCTGGTGGGATTTTTAAGGATGAAGGTAGTTTTTAACCTGGGAATCTCTCATAGTTTAGTATTTCACACAGGGTATAAATGCTGTGAAAAGGATGACTATGTTTCACATCTATTTGAATTTATAGGAACATGAGGCATCTGGGGTTTAGATTAAAAATGGTCTCTATATAAAGTTGTCCTTTGAGCTTCCCTCTCTCTCTCTTTTTTTTTTTCAGTTTATGTCTTACTTTCTTATTCAACTTCTATTTAAGTTCATAAAATCCAAAAATCTCCAGGTATTATATATTTGCATTTTATAATGGAATTCTTGGAGACTCAACGGTTATAATGACATAAAAATAGGCGGTGATGATTTTTATTTAAGAGTTGGACCATGCTTGGTACCCCACCAAATCCCATTGCCTGACCAACTAAATGACCATTTATTAGCTTTAAAACAATAGTAGCTTGTTTTAGTAGCTACTTAAAATAGTAGCTTCAGTATATGGACCTGTCATATGTGATGGGCATATGGCATATGACTATTCTGTACATGTTATTTTCATAGCACATTGAGTAGACATTAGCTCCATTTTGCAGGTCAGGAAATGATGCTTCTGAAAGTTGAGAGGCTTATCCAAGGCCCCATGGCTAAAATGTTGGTCCTGGGATGAGAAACTTCCTCTTCACCATGATGCTGCATGCTAAATAAGTGACTAAAAATGATTGCAAATGGTATGTGGGGGGTGAAGAGAAGACAGGATGGGAAAAGGATGGAGTAGCATGAGTTAATCAAAAGAAATGTTTCATTAAAATCTCATGTCTAGTGGAATTAGAGCAACACTCTGTGAGTTTAGTTTAACTTTATGGGCATAGCTGGATTTCCTAAGGAACAAAAAGTGTTTCAGTTTTATTCTGAAAATTTTGCCCCCCTCCCCCAAGCAAGATTCTTTTCCTAGCCTATAACTGTTTCCCTGGCCCTGGAATTTGGAAAGGCTCTGACAAAAGGGAGGGGCTTCACTCATTCCCACCTTGATTTTGTCTGAAAAGATGTCTACTGGAATAGAACAAAGAAACAGGCCAAACAAGGGAAGAAAAGGACTCGGGAGCAGATGTTCTCAGGCTGGGAGGTGACGTCTGCAAGTCAAGATGGCAGCCCAGTAACCACGGGCTACAGACGCGCCAAGATAAATGGTTGACCCCGGCCTGTGTCAGCCCACGATTGATGCCACTAACAGTCCTACTGCCTTCCCAATGAGTTTTTTTTAAAAAAAAAATCTTTGATAGAGTGTGTTATCTAGTTACTGGCATGAGGGCAATAGCCCGGAGGGGTGAAGGAAAAGGAAAGAATAAAAGGTCACTCCAGGAGGACAATCTCTGTTGGACTAAATGAGAAAAAAGGATCTGACTCCAAAGGGGAGGAAATAAATAAATAACAGTAATAGCAGCTGCAAGGTGCTTGGATGGATAAGTGAGATGCGGTCCCTTTGCTTCCCTTCCTTTATATTCCTTCCTTCCTCCCTGTCTCCTCCTCCCTCCCTTTCTTGCTCTCTTCCTCTCTCTCCCTCTATTTTCTTTCCTCCTCACTCTCTCTCTCTCCTTTACATCTCCCCTTTTAAAAAAAAAATTAACATAGGCCTTGAGCTGTTCTAGAGAATTTCCTACATGTAGCCATAGATTTTGTTTTTTTCCCTTGAACTTTTCTAATGGTCTGATTGGGATTGTTAAGTCTTAAAAAAAAAAAGAAATGTCGAGGAGAGGTGAAATTAAAGGCCTTAATAGCCTCCCACTTTGTCTGTAAAAGAATGACAATTCAAGTGTAAAAGGTACAAAAAAATAACATGAGATTCCTCTAGATAACAGGAAATACGTCATCATAATATGGTTAATAATTATAATAATTATAATAATTATAATATGGTTAATAATATTATTAACTGTTTTGTGATGGACATATGAATTCAATTCTGTAACAACTGTCTGGCCTCCCACCCCCTGACACACTCAACCCTGAAGGGTGCCCACATGCATAGTTTTTTCACAAACACCTATATATACTTTTTTTGGAGAGGCAGGAATATAATTGCTTTTACTCAGTATTGCTGCATGCACTGAATTCTACTTCGTGATAACAGAATCTTTAATTGGCTCATTTAGTCTTGAAGGACATGTTTCAGAGGGAAAAGAAAAGGAGAACTGAGGTTTTGTTTTGTTTTTTTTCCTAAAAGATCATGGCTTTAATTATGAATTTTTGCTTTGTACTTGATCTGGAAAAACCTAGTTTTTTTTTTCTGCCCTCATCAAGTGTTTGTAGAAGGTAAAATGGTTTCAGGGCCAGAAGCCTGAAGACTGGGTTGGACCTATGACATTAATACTATCCTTTGAGAGGAATCATGTTGGATATAAAAATATTGTTCCTCAAAAGCAGCTCTGGAAAGAGCAGAGACATGTACTGTAGGCAGAATCCATCCTCTGGATGGCCAGAGCAGTTTAACAACTTGACTTCCTGGCCTTATGACATTGGCTCTCAGTAGCCAGTGCTGGATAGGGTCATCTTTAGTTGGCACAGGTTGGAGGACCTGTTTTGCCATGTTTTCCTCTGTCAAAGGCATCTAAGTAATGCTAAGAGATGAGTATTGTTGTTGGAAATTGTGGTTTCTAGTCTCTGCCAAGACCATCTTACTAAGAGTCCCAAGGCTTGATTTCTCAGAGCCATCATTGTCCTCATGTACATGAAGACGCTAGTGCTTCACAGCATTTTTCTGCAAAGGTTGTAAATTTAAATGAGTCTGCAAATGTGAAAACCCTCTGAAAGTACTACAGTGCTACTCAATTGTTACAACCCCTGTATCAGTGTGGATTCCATTGTTGTATGGAACTGGTGGTTGGCTGTAACATGTTACTTGTAGAATAGAGCAGTGACATGATAGCTCCTGTAAATTTCCACGGGATTGACTGAAGTGGGAGCAAGGTAGAGGAATGAAATTTTAGGGCTAGCAGAAAAATATGTAATGCATTATTTTTTTTGGTTTTTAGTAGTTTCTAGCTTGGCACCATAAAATATATGTTGTACAATTTTGCTTGCTTATAGAATTAATATATTTGATATACTAAATTTAAAAGTAATATTTATTTGTCAAATATTTGTCTCTTGACATAGTATGATATATAAATTACATAGACAAATGTACAGATCTTAAGTGTATTGTTCATTGACATGGATGTACCATGAAGCACACACTCAAAATCAAGTTATGGAGCATTTTCATCATCCCAAAAAGATGATTTCACTTTTTTTTTGCCACAAATAGTGATGCAACAACTGAAATCTATCTTCTCCTTGTTTTTATTTAAGGAAAAGTATGAGAAAAGCAAGAAGTAAATCCCTGGTATAGGTCAGACACTGAGTTGGTCTTCATATATATTAGTTAACTATATACTTTATAATTATAATGGCCCCTGAAGAATCTTCATTTTATGGTTGAGGGACTGAACTTCAAAGAAATTATGTGACTGCCAAGGTCACACAGTGAGTAAATGGTGAAGTTGGGATTTGAATGCATGCTGCTGCCTTCCAAAGCCTTTTTTTTTTCCCTTCTTCAACTGTTAAGTTGAAATGATTCTTAAGATTTGGGGACCCAAGGGTCTTCCACAGAATCAGAGGTATTGCAAGTCTACATTTTCAGGAAAAAAGAGCTAAAGAAAAAGAACTTTTTCCCTATGAGGGGAGAAAAGTGATTGGTTGCAACTTTTGATTGGTGGAGCTCTGTTTCTGGGGTTATATTTTCCTCATCGCTTTGGATTTCTGAAAACTGTGCCATTCTTGAGACTGTTTGTACTGCCCTTGGTTGTTCTTTAAGGCATAGGTGCCTCACGTCTGGACACAGAGCAGTGAGCCCTGGTCCCAGCCCTGCGTCGTGCTTTGTCCTGGAGCATCCTCCCTGCCTTCTCTGCACGTCTCAGTTTTCTCATGTGTAAATGGGTTGATAAGATAGCCTCCTCACATGCTGGTTGAGAGGCTCTTCCAGGGTTATGACAGCGCAGGTCTTAGTGCAGTGCCCAGCATCTGATGAATAGTGTTCAACTGGTATTTACCATTATTGTTGTTGTATTTTCCATTCCTTCCAGCCTCATGCCTTCTACCCTGAAGTTTCAATCGGTTTGGTTTTTATTTTGATGTTTTTCAAATTCAGATCAGTTGAGAGTGCTCCCCAAATGGGGAGGATCTGAGAGAATAAGGAAACCACTGAGTCAGGGACTGTGCTGGGCACATGCCTTGCCTCATCCCTGGAGTGCTTTTTGGTCCTGTGGCTGGAGTTCTTTGGTGATGCCCCGACACCCCCTGCAGCCACCACTCTGCCTGGTACTTGCTCTGATACTCGTTTTCTTCTAGATGATGTGCCCTGGGAGGCAGTTTGGGCACCCAGCTTGACACCTGACATTAGTAGGTGCTGCCCCACTATCTTTTGAATAAATGGCATTTCCAGATTTCATTCCTGGACCAGACTTCTCGTCTATTTTTCTTGGTGGGGGGATGAGGGATAATGTAGGAGTTAATTTTCTGGACAACCAAACCATTGTCCTTAAAATACTGAGCCATGTTTATTTTGGATGCTATCTTCTAGAACAGAGCAAAGGCTTCTCTGACTTTTTGAGCGACTCTGAAGTGAAGTGAAGTGAAGTCGCCCAGTCGTGTCTGACTCTTTGCGACCCCATGGGCTGTAGCCTGCCAGGCTCCTCCGTCCATGGAATTTTCCAGGCAAGAATACTGGAATGGGTTGCCATTTCCTTCTCCAGGGGATCTTCCCAACCCAGGGTTTGAACCCAGGTCTCCTGCATTGTAGGCAGATGCTTTTACCGTCTGAGCCACCAGGGAAGTCCTGACTGACTCTAGGGAGCAGAATCAGAAGTTTCTTGGATGCTTCTGGGTCATTAGCATAAACCTCAGTGAGTTTACTTTTTAGAAATAACACTTCCGCCAGAGGTAGTATTGAAAAAGCAGAAGGTGTGTGCTCTGTGCCAACGGCCACGAGCACACTGGCCTATTGTCTTTGCTGTTCAGACTGCAGGTGTCTGTCAGGCCGGGCCGCTGTCAGCAGCCTCCACTTCCTTCTGATCTGTCCTGTTCTCTTCTTCATTGACTGCGCAATTTTGGCAGATAGATATGCAAAACCAATGTAAAGCAATTCTGAGTGCAACGTTGAAAGATACTTCTTGAAGAAGTTCATGAGCTTGTGTGTGAATCTTGTGAAATTAACACTTGCTCCCCCCCGCCCCGCCCCCCTCCACCATTTCTCATTAATCATCTTCATGACTGAGGGATGCATCTTCTACCATCGAGACCTAATCTCGTGATCTTAGAAGACCAGAGCCAAGTGCTATATGTTACTTACACTTCTGCTGCTTCTTCTTTTACATACTTGACACAGATAACTATAGTTACACAGGTTTCCCCAGAAAGAATCATTCTTGTTTATCACTAAGTTTTTACTTCACGCTCTCACGTTTATAATGGGAAATATGCTAAGATGAAAAATAAATTGATAATACAACCTGTGCCTTTTGTTAAATAATAGCTATCAAAAGTACATTCTGATGCACTCAAGATTGACAAAAATTATTAGAAAAATTCTGCCCATTGTATAACTTTGAGAAATACTTTAAAAGTCATGTAACATGTGAGAATAAGGAAACATACAAAGATTCTATTTGGTACTTAAAAAAAAATTAGAGTCTGATTATATTTGTTTTTTTCTTGCTATGAAAATAGAATCTAGTAATGACAAAGTATCTTTGGACAAAGAGCCCACCCTTCCCACTTCCTCCTCCTCCGGTGGTAACCTCTGAATTACTGTCATGCTTTGGAGTCCTTCTCAAGCCTTTCTGTTTTTGGTGTTGTAGAGGTGGCCCAACTTGGTTTGGTAAATGAAACTTTACATTGTGTGTGATTTCTAGGTCACAGATTCTGAACTTCCTTTTCTTTGTAACTAAGCTTCTGTCTGCATTCCTCAGAGGCATTCCAGATTAGATTAGAAATTTTGCTTCTACTTTTGCTGGGTCGGGGAATGCCTCAGGCAAAGAATACCCCTAAGTTCTCCAGCATAACAACAGCCTTAGGGAAAGGGTGGAGGTCCTGAATTTCGTACTGATATTGACATCTGGGCATGCTTAAGGTCAAGAATCCATACAGGATCACGGAACATAGAAGAGTGCTCTTAGGACTTTGGCAGGAGATCCAGAAGAGACCTGCTTTGTTAGAATACATCATGGAGTTGGAGGCTCAGTGGACAGACTGTGCAGGAGTGGGGTATGTGTAAATATCCATTTATGTCAGGCTCATTCACTCTTCGTCCTCTTTCTCCCTTCTTCAACAAGTCAGTGTTCCGAAAGCCTTCTTTGGCAAAGAGTAAAGAGAGGAGAGTAGCTTTCTTGACTTGGTTAATGATGGATTCACTCTCATTCAATGAACCATGATTTTAGCTAAGAATGCAGGCCATCTTCTCAATCTCATCAATTTGTTCACTGTGCTCTCTTTGGAAAAGGTTTGTTTAATGGCCTTGCCAACAACACAAGTATTTTCGTCTTGCCTTTTGAAAGGGCTGACTTTTTTTTTCCCTCATGGCCCGCTCCTTTGTCATAACTCCACATTCTCAGACCCGTCCTTACAATCCAGGTTACTGTAGAGCAAAGAGGTTCATTAATGTGTTCCTGCTAGACTTGAAAACAATTAGAGCCGTGACTAGGAGGAGTTCAAGGGGACCCCCCAAATCCTGAAACCAAACAGACATCACAGGGCAGGGATAGCAGGTAAAGTGGTTGCTATAAACACTTTCTCTTGAAAGCTGTGTCTTTTCAATAAACACACCGTTAGGCCCTAGCAAAATATTTCCAGTTGGCGTCATGGGTGGTGCAGTGCTGGAAGCTGTTAGCTCATGCTCAGTTAAATTTCAAATGTCAAAGCTCATTAATAGTGATTTTAGCCAAAGACAGCTTGTAAGGAGCTGTGCAAACTTAACTTCCTCAAATAAAAGGAGAAGAAAGATGACCATTTAACATTGCTTTTCCTCCCCCTGCTTTCTTCACCTCCGCTTCGAGTTTGTTTTGGGTTTTATTGACAGTAGGTTTCAAGTTTATATTCTGCATTTCCCTTAATTTGCCTTGTCCTTTTATCCCCCCCTTGGGAAATAGGCCTATTACAAAGGTGTCGCGATGTTTCTTTGAGTTTTAGGAGGAGTGTTTTGTCTGTTTGAAGCGGGCCTGGAGGAGTCTGTGAAAGTGTTAAAGCAGACGGTTCAGCTTTTGAGAGACAGAAACACACTGGGATATGATTATGTGTTCAGATGCTGTTTCCAGCCTTGTCTGAATACAAATGTCAAAGGAGATTCTTTTTACACCAATAACGATGCTTCAAATTAAAATAGGAATACAAGCTGTATCCTCATTATTTGAGGTCTGGTCAGGTCTCACCACTCTGGTCACCACTCTGGTGACCACTCAGCTTTCAAATCAAATGAAAACCAGGAAAAAAATTTTTTCTAACCTGAATTTACTTGTGCAGTTGTGATTGTGGGGTGGCTTGCTGAGTTAAATTCTGTGAAAAACAAATTCATTAAGTCACCAGTTACAAATTTGACATCAACTTGGCCACCTATATAGATCTTGGATTTTACTAGCAGCAGGGTTTACTATGCTCTCTTCCTGAATCTTGCAGAGGTTTCCTGGGTGTCATGTAAGCAACACCTGATTTTCAGCTTTGGTGCAGGAGGCCTGACTTACCCAGGGCAAATGTCTCAGAGGTGATCTAGGTGTGGCTGGCTCGAAGTTTCTTTTATTGGACCCTGTGACTACCGTTGTCTTGAGGAACTTGAGCTTGGACTGCACTGAGGTTTTCGTGTGACTCCAATCAGAGTAGAGGTGGAGAATATGGGTGGATGAATATGTTAGGGTGAGTGTGTATCAGGGGATGGTGTTGAATCAGGAATTTCTTCTGAAAATTTATGACAATTGCCTCTTGGGGTGAACATGGGTCCCAATCAGAAGTTTATGAGCCCTGTGTCATTTTCCATTAAAATAAAAGGAATTTTAATTCCCCCCCTAAAACGTTTGTTTAGATTTTTAAAAACGCTTACTGATTTGGACAAACGTTGTTATGCTGAACAGAGATCATTAATTGTGAACAGTCCATCTTCTTGAAATAAGAACCCAGTTTCATTATTAAATGGATGGGTGTCCAGTTATTGTTTATAGATTTTGATGATATTTGATTTCCAGGTAAGGGCTTTAATAACATGAGATCATGTTGAGTAGACTATTTGGTTCAGAGTATTAAAAGTTTGCATGATTTCTTTTTAAAAGTCAAGTAATTACATTTTCTGTAAGCAGGATCATGATCTGGGAAGTATTTCTAAGTATACTCTTTTAGCTTTTATCTTTTCTATCTTCTCTCATAAACATCCAGATTTTGCCCTTCTGAGAAAAGAAACAAGCGTATGCAATATTATAAGAATTGGCTTTTATGTTGGTTTCTTCTAGACAGTGAGCTTCCTGAGAGCAGGGAATTATGTTACTTATCATTTTATCCTCGGGGCTTAGCACAGTACCTGGCTCAATAAATGTTTATTGGCTGAATATAGTAAAACTTCATTAATTGATACACTAACAAGACTGTAGGTGGAATATTTAACTTAAGAAAAAAATCAATTTTATGGACTTTAGCACATTAATTATTTGCATGTAAATGGAAGCTGCAAATTACAAATAAGTGCTATCAATTTATTGAGGCAGGTCTAGAGGTGCACTGCCAGCAGACACAGCCCCAGAAATTTGGGTTGTACCTTGATGAATATATTCTGCAGTCTTTTTTTAAAAAAAAAAACACTGAATCATTTTAACAGAGGACAAAGACATTGTAAGAGGAAGATTTTTGGTGTCACTGTAATCCTGTTTACTGCCTGCCTGTTCACATAACTGGTCTAACTCATGAAATTTGGTCTAATTGACTTGGTGGGAATCCCCTGTAAGAGTAGTTTTTCAAGAGCCTAAGAAAGCCATCACAGAGACATTTAAAGTGGAGCCAGACTGAGATGATGGTATTGCCCAGGAGAGGAGGGGCTTAGCATTAGCATGGTCATGATGTGCTTAGGAGATGGTGTGGCTTTGGGTATGAAGCCCTTCTATTAAGCTCTTCCATTGGTTCCCTTGAATCCCATCTCATTTGGCTTCGGTGAGGAGGGACTGGAGACAGAAAATACCACAAGATACCAAACATCATGGAGATAAGTACTCAAGCAAAAATTCACAGCCCAGTGGCTGGAGAAAAAGGAGACAGCTCATTTCAGTGTGAGGGGACACCAGCTAAAGCTTCAGAGAGAAAAGGGGATGACCTGGCTTTTGAAGACTGAGCAAGCGCTTCCCTGCTAGAATAGGGTAGAAAGGTCTTCTGGACGAAAGTTATAGAGGTCCACCTCCAGGACTGGAGGTTGGAGATAAGTAGCAGAATATGTCTGGGGAGCTGCAGGAGATTTCTGTGCGCCATCATGCAGGGAGGAGGTGAGTGGAGTGGGGAGGTGACCAGGGACTAGAAAGCACAGAAGACTCATGGATACACTCAGGCACATGCACTCACAAAAACAAGGGGACAAACCCACTCTCCACAGAGCAGCAAGGCAATGCTGAGGCTTATTTTCATTTTTGGTTTTGCGTTCCTTTATCTGGTTTTAGAACCTTGAAAAAGTCATCTAACCTTCTGAGCTCTAGTGCCATCATCTGAAAAAAAAGGAGACAGGAGGCTCTAAAATTCCTCATTAAACACAAAGAAACATCTCCCCCACCCCATCAGTTTTTAAATTGTAGTTAAATATGCATAATATAAAATTCACTGTTTTAGCCATATTTAATTGTGCAGTTCAGTGGCATTAAATAATTCACATTGTTGTGCAGTCATCACCACTGTCTGTTTCTGGGACATTTTTGTCTTCCCAAACTGAAACTCCATACCCATTAAACACTACCTCCCCATTTTACCTGCCCACAGATCCTGACCACCATTATTCTACGTTCTGTCTCTGCATGTGGCAACATAGGTATCTCATCTAAGTGGAACCATATAATATTTATCCTTTTGTAGCTGGCTTACTTCTCTTATGAGCTTCTGAGCAGCTTCGGGGAATCCCTGAACCTCTTAATGTCTTCAGGGTTCATCCATGGTATGGATTTGCACATTTTGTTCATTCATCTGTTGGATGCTTTGTCTACCTCTACTTTTTGGCTTATAATAATGATGCTATGACCACGGATATACAAATATCTGTTTGAGTCCCTGCTTTCAGTTATTTCAGGTATAAAAACAGAAGTGGAATGGTCAAAATTATATGGTACACCAATGTTTAATGTTGCAAGGAACTGCCATACCACTTCCAAAGTGGCTGCACCATTTTACATTCCTACCAGCAAGGCACAATACTTGTTATTTTGTTTGTGTTTTTGTTTTAACTAATAGCCACCCTAATGACTGTTAAGTGACATCTCATTGTGGTTTTGATTTGCATTTTCCTAATGATTAGTCATGTTGAACATCTTTTCATATGTTTATTAGCTATTTATAGATCTTTGGAGAAATGTTTACTTAAGTCCATTGGCCATTTTTATTGTTATTTTGAAGAGTTTTATTATTATTTATTGACCACACTGAGTGGCATGTGAGATCTGAGTTCCCCAACAAGGGATAGAACTTGTACCCCTCCATTGGAAGACAGGGTCTTAGCCCTTGAGCTGCCGAGGAGGTTCCCCCCCATGCCCCTGCCCCAATCAATTTTAAATAGGGTTGTTTGGGGGTTTTTTTGTTGTTGTTGCAACTCAGAATTTCTTTATACATTCTGGATATTAATCCTTTATCAGATACATGATTTGCAAATCCATTCTTCTATTACACAGGTTGGTTGCCTTTTTCACTCTGTTGATAGTGTCCTTTGATATACAAAAGTTTTTAATTTGATGAAGTCCAGTTTATCTAGTTTTGTTATTGGTGTTGTGCTTTTGGTATCACAGTGAAGAAATCATTTCCAAATCCAAACGTCATGAAGATTTCCTCTATATAACAACAAAGAAGCATCTTTTATATAAATTATGTTGACCTAAGTTCTGTCTTTAAAATTCAAATCTCTAGCTTAGTCTGAAGAAGATTAACTTCATTTATCTTCTGCTCTTGCCTCTAAACATCCTTTCAGTAAGGTCAGTCGCTCAGTCATGTCTGACTCTTTGCGACCCCATGGACTGCAGCATGCCAGGCTTCCCTGTCCATCATCAACTCCCAGAGCTTGCTCAAACTCATGTCCATTAAGTTGGTGATGCCATCCAACCATTTCATCCTCTGTCATCCCCTTCTCCTCCTGACCTCAATCTTTCCCAGCATCAGGGTCTTTTCCAGTGAGTCAGTTCTTCACATCAGGTGGCCAAAGTATTGGAGTTTCAGCTTCAGCATCAATCCTTCCAATGAATATTCAGGACTGATTTCCTTTAGGATTGATTGGTTTGATCTTCCTGCAGTCCAAGGGACTCTCAAGAGTCTTCTCCAACACCACAGTTCAAAAGCATCAATTCTTTTGGGTACTTCTTATCCTCTCAGTTATTTGAGGAATTAGGCAAGGTTTCAATGATCTATGTCCATTATTACATTGTCTATAAATGTTCTCAACATATTCAAAGGTTTAAAAATGTTTTAAACGAAGGTTTAGGTTTGCTTTGGGTTGCTCAAGTGAAAACTTAAAGACTGGCAGAGGAAAAGCTACGTTCCCACCTCAGCTGTGTGTGTGTGCACAGTTGTGTACGACTCTTTGCCACCCCATGGACTGTGGCCCTTCAGGTTTCTCTGTCCATAGAATTTTCCAGGCAAGAATACTAGAGTGGGTTGCCCTTTACCCCAGAAAGAGGAAGGAGTAACAAGGAAATGTTATTTCTTTCTTCTTTACGTGATTGATAAGGAGGTGAAGTGAATTTTTTCTCAATTTTCTGAAACAACAGAAATTCCTTTGGATAGATCCTAGGCAAAGGAAATTTCACCTGAAGGAGTTGTCCAGAAGTAGGAAATGGGGAATATGGAAAGCTGTGCCATGTGCTTGCCAACTTTTTCATGGCATCCATTGATATGGCTCATACCTACCAAAAATGCATTATTTTTTGGCTGCCGCATGCAGCTTATGGGGATCTTAGCTCCACAAGCAAGGGTCAAACCTGTGTCCCCTGTAGTGGCAGCAGAATCTTAACCACTGAACCACCATGGAAGTTCTGAATGCATGTTGATTGGCCCATCAGGAAACTTTGAGAAGAGCTCCTTGTGCATGCATGCTAAGTTGCTTTCGTCATGTCTGACTCTTTGCGACTCTCTGTACTATATAGCCCACCAGGCTCCTCTGTCTGTGGGATTCCTCAGGCAAGAAGTAATCTTGCCAGTAGGAGTGGGTTGCCGTGTCCTTCTCGAGGGGATCTTCCCTACCCAGGGATAGAATTGTGTCTCTTACATCTCCTCCATTGGCAGATGTGTTCTTTACCACTAGTGCCACCTGGGCCTATTGGGAACTCTATTTCATCCCATTGGGAAAACGGGGAAAGAAGAAGCTTCTATTTGATTCAGGCGAAAAAGAGCTATGTGAATAATTAATCCTCAGCCAGTTGAGGTCCTGATTTTCAGCAGAGGGATAATGCCCCCAAATTGGGAGAACTCCTGGAAAGGTGCTTTGCATGTGTTATGTTACGATCTTGGATCCCATACTGCTTATTGAATTAGTCCAGTCTCGGATCCCTAGAAGGTTGATTACTGCTGCTTTAAGGCTCATTCATGGGGGTCTTTGTGCCTTTTAAACGTCCAGACTTCTTGGGTGATAACTATGCTTGTGGATTGTTTAGTATGTGCTGAGGGTTCTGAGTTTTCTGCCTTTAAAGACACAATAAAGAAAGTTTTTCAAGTGTTTGTATAAACTTATGTGTATATGTTATACATATACCCCTGTTTATACATTATGTGCATTGTATACAATGAATGCCAGGTGACTGGAAAGCAAATGATTAAAGTGCATTTTGCTATCTGGAAAGTCTATGGAACTTTATGATTTTTTGGAAGGGTTTTGGAAAATTTTTCTTTATGGGGTTTTCTCTAAAAAAGAGTTTGTTGGAAAAATGCATATATTTCATTCATTTTATTTATCATCAGTCAAAGCAATAACTTACACATATATATTTAAAAAACAGTTGAGAGCACCTTTCTTTGAGATAATAAATAGATGGCAGTTTAGTTGATTTTTGGAAGCTTTATTTTTAATCACAGGGACATGTAAATTATGTTACCACTGGGCTTGCCACACCTACCCATACTGATACCTGGCATATGAAAATTTGGAAAAATAAAACATTGACATTTTTCCATCATGTCAAAATAGCATGTGGTTTTGATCCTGAGAGTGGAGGGTTTCCATCAGACTGCTGTATCTGAGATCTCTGGATCTATTTCCTCCTTTGCCTGGACTGCTGTTACTGGTAGTTGGCATTATTCAATTATCTCTACATTTTAACCTTGGTGTTTACCTCTAATGTCGCTCAAGTCAGTAGATGATTCATTGCATCTGGAACCAATAAACAGGGTTTGGCAGAAAAGGGACAGTGTGTGGCGGATGCGTTTAGAGGGAAGGGAACAATGCACTTGAAGCTGGGCTCTAAGAGCTTACAAATTCAGTTATGCATTTGTGGGTCCAGAGAAGGGTCCCATAATGCCTGCGCCATAGAGAGTGCTCAGTAAACGTTCATGAAGCTGATGGTGATGATTTAATCAACACAACCAGTGTATATAAGAAAAACATCTGGACTGCAGGGAACAGGCAAGTTCCCCAAAATCTAGATCCTTAAGATGGCATCCCAGCTTTGAAATCCATCATTTAATCTTTCTGGGCTTCCTCATTCCCAAGTAGGACGGATAATTTTGTGGTATTAGCATTAAGAAAAATCATCTTTTGCATCATCAAATGCCAGACTATATATGCGTGAATGCTTAATGATAAAAGATTATGCTACTTTGATATCAGGGGATCTTAAAACCTAAATTAACATTTCCTTTGTCTTCCTAAAAAGTATGGTAATCACTATCCTTAAAGAATGCAGGAAGAGTTATGTAGTCAAGATTGATGAAGATAGCACGTCCAGGTACAGAATGGATTTCTCTGGTTTCAGAGCTTGGTTTTCCTCTGCGTTGCCTTTTTTTTTTTTAAGTAAGGGAATAAAAAGCCAGATTCTCTTCTCTCCTTGGGGAGCAATGCAAGCAAAAAAGTAATGCTATTAAAACCAATTATATTCAAAATACTATTTTCAGAAGTCTAGTCGAAATCTGGGCTTTCAAAAATTCTTCATCTCTCCCGAAGGACATGCATTATGGTTGTGTTTAGGATCAGGAAGGTTTTGCGTTTCTTCAGCCTAAAATAGAGAAAGGTTGTGAAGACACAGCAGCCCTATGACATTTTCTGTTTTTCTTCAGCTGTCTTAACTTTTCCTGAGCAAATGAGTTCTCAGGTCTTAAACTTCTTGGCATTGTAAATGAACAACAACAACAAAAAAACATACAATCCGAAAAACTGTATTGCCAGTCCTGTGTGCTGGGAGTCACTTGTGCAGTGGGAGAACCATCTGACTTTCTGCCCAGCACCACTGTCTTAGCAGCTTAAGACAAGGCCCATTTGTTATCTCCAAGTTTCTGCAGGTCAGATGTCTGGGAGCAGAGTAGCTGGGGTCTCTATACAACATCTCATAAGGCTGAAGTTAAGGTGTCAGCCTAGTTACATCCTTACCCTGAGCTCAAGGTCTTCCTTCAGTCTCATTCAGGTTGTTGGCTGAAATCAGTTTCTTCAATCTACAGGATGAGGGCCTCAATTTTTGTTGGCTGTTGGCCAGGGACCAGTTTGGGTCCTTGAGGCTGCTCTTAGGTCCTAATCACCTGGTTCTCTCCATAACCTGGCAGTTTGCTGCTTCAAAGTCAGTGAGGGCTCTCTCTTTTAAGGGCTCACTTATATGTCTATCCCCTTTGACTAACCCAAAGTCAGCTGATTTCTGAACTTAATTATACCTGCAAAATTCCTTCACCATTGCCATATGATGTAACCTAGTCATGGGAGTGAGATCCCATCCTGTTCATCAGCTCTGTTCCTACTTCAGGGGAGGGAAATATCTGTGGCATGTATATGAAGGGGGATCAAGAATCCTGGGGGATATCTCAGAATTCTTAATATACATAGTATGCTCAAATTTGGGGATTAGAGAAGGTCTCTAGACATGGCCTTTGTGAAAGTCAAGTTCTGCTGGCCTTGCAGTCTGTTCCATGTCTTTCTGAAGGTCACACATTTCACTGAAACCTGAGTTCTCCTGGAGTGCCAGGGAAGGGACCCATTATGGTCTATTTCGGAGAAGGCAATGGCACCCCACTCCAGTACTCTTGACTGGAAATCCCATGGATGGAGGAGCCTGGTAGGCTGCAGTCCATGGGGTCGCTAAGAGTTGGACACTACTGAGCGACTTCACTTTCACTTTTCACTTTCATGCACTGGAGAAGGAAATGGCAACCCACTCCAGTGTTCTTGCCTGGAGAATCCCAGGGACGGGGGAGCCTGGTGGGCTGCCGTCTCTGGGGTTGCACAGAGTCGGACACGACTGAAGCGACTTAGCAGCAGCAGCATGGTCTTTTTCCATTCCTGGAGGCTTTTTTAAAATTGTATTTTTAAAAACTGTTTTTTTTTTTTTTTTGGTTTCATTATGTAGCATGTGGGATGTTAGTTCCTTGACCAGGGTTGGAACCCGAGTCCCCTGCATTGGAAGTATAGAGCCTTAACCGCTGGACCACCAGGGAAGTTCCTCCATTCCTGAAGGCTTTACTGAGGCTGTTAGTTCTGGCTTCCAGTGAGGTGTTCAGGTTTGAGGTGGTCTCTGGGGAACTTAGGAGAGAGAATTTTTACTCTTGGCAGACTACCTATCTCTATATTCAGTGTTTCTCAAAACTGGCCATGCCTGATGCCCACACAAGCACTGGAAGAAGACTTGACTTTGGTTCTGATCCAAATGTAAGGAATTGATGTGATGTCACCTGTAGCTCAGACAGTAAAGTGTCTGCTTACAATGTGGGAGACCTGGGTTTGATCCCTGGGTCGGGAAGATCGCCTGGAGAAGGGAATAGCAACCCACTCCAGTATTCATGCTGGAAAATCCTACGGACCAAGGATCCTGGTGGGCTACAGTCCATGGGGTTGCAAAGAGTCAGACACGACTGAGCGACTTCACTTCACTTCACTTCACCTCAGACCTAGAAACGTGCCTGGGCATGTCCTTGCCCTCTGTGATCTGTGGGCTTGATTCCTCCAAAGTGGTGGGGCAAGGAGGAAAGAGGGGGGAAACCATGGAGAAGACTCAATTTGTTTCTGTTCATCAGAAACCTACCCACTTTCTTAATTGATTGTTCATTACAAAGTAGCTTGATGCTTCTTTAGCCTGGAAGCTAAGTGTAATCAACTTTTGTTTGTTTCTGTAAAAAACATTTTTTTTTTTGCCCTTGAGGAGATCATTATTTCTATTGTATGAAGATGGTAGCCCAAACATTAAAAGTAATTAGAGCAGATGGCAGTGAATACGGCTATTGTAAAATACAGGGATGCTTACAAACTGGTTTTCATTCTCTCGGCTTCCTCCTTTTCTTTCTGCCACCACATATTCATTTTGCTTCCCTTCAGGTATAAAGGGGAGGGGAAAAGAAAAGGAGGAAGAAAAAGGTTCCCCTGGTACATGAAACTGAGGAGCTGTCAAAAGGTTCATAGCAGGGAAAGTGAGCTCCCGTGTATTCAATCACTGAAATTAAGTGTTTTCGAAGGTGGTGCAGTCACGGGTCCATTGCATGGGGAAATAACATGCTGTAGTCCATCACTTAAAATGTTAACCTTGTCTCTTACTAGTGACTGGGAACAGAAACACGTGCTCTGTGCTCGCTGGTTAAATGGCAGCGTGTCAGCTCTGTGGAAAAGGCTAGCGTGTATCTGTCAGTCTTCTGATTTGGCCTTATGTGTGTATGTGTGCATGCCCATGACACACACACACACACACACACACTCACTTCCACTTGCCCTTATGTAGCCTTCAGAGACCTGGCTTATTGCTTACTGGAAAATGAAGAGAATTGAACCTGTTTCCAGTGTTTCAGTGTATAGTCTTTTGCTATCCAGTTCCCAGATTCTTAGGTAGTTGTATTACAATTATTTATTTTTAATTGTAGAAGGCTCTATTTTGAATATATTTCAGTACTGATGGAATATAGATATACTGTTGTCGATTAGTCACTAATCGTGTCCGACTCTTTTGTGACCGTGTGGACTATAACCCACTGGGCTCTTCTGTCCATGGGATTTTTCCAGGCAAAAATACTGGAATCGGTTGCCATTTTCTTCTCCAGGGGATCTTCCTCACCCAGGTATTGAATCTGACTGTCCTGCAGTGGCTGGTGGATTCTGTACCACTGAGTCACCCAGGAATCCTATAGATGTAGTGTTCTGAGCATATTTTAGGTACCTAGACAATACCAGTTATTATTATTATACTGATTATATACATCAGAATATATCAGGAGTAAGCAATTTTTTTCTATAAAGAGCTAGGTAGCTTTTAGCTTTGGTGGGCCATAGAGTCTTTGTCACAAACAGAAAACAGCCAGAAAACAGTATTTAAGTGAATGGTCAAACCGATGTTCTAATAAAACTTTATTTTTATTTCAGCTATAGTTTGTGAACCCTGCTATAGACTGCTGAATGTTTTACTTGATTCTTTTCTCTGTGACATGAAGAATTTGAGGTCTTTATGCAGTTGGAAAAATGACTGAATGCCCTTCTTCAGCAAGAAGATAACAGAGCTGTGCAAACTTCTTGCCTCCAGACCCAGCCGCCCTCTCTGGGCTCCTTGCTGAGCTTGCAGCATTTCACACGTCTCCTTTCTCAGAGCACCTCTGGCTCATACTCCACCTCTGCTCCCATCTTTTATCTGAGAGGCTGGACCCTGATCACTCGATATGAAATAGATTCTCCCACACTGGTGCTTCTGTTCTACTTCCCCTTGCTTTTGCTTTTCAGATCACATGATTTGTTTTATTTATTTATCTTTACCTCCCTAAGATATAAGCTCCCCAAGAGCAGGGTTTTGTTTTATTTTGTGGTCAATAAATATTTGTTGAACCCAGAGATTCATCTGCTCCTGCAGGCAAGGAGGTTGAATAGAGTCTATGATGATTGAGTGAGATAATACTTGTTTTTTAAAAATTGTATTGAAGTATAGTTGAAAAAGCAAGAGAGTTCCAGAAAAACATCTATTTCTGCTTTATTGACCATGCCAAAGTCTTTGACTGTGGATTGTGATTGTGGAAAATTCTGAAAGAGATGGGAATACCAGACCACCTGACCTGCCTCTTGAGAAACCTATATGCAGGTCAGGAAGCAACAGTTAGAACTGGACATGGAACCACAGACTGGTTCCAAATAGGAAAAGGAGTACATCAAGGCTGTCTATTGTCACCCTGCTTATAGTACATCATGAGAAACGCTGGGCTGGAAGAAGCACAAGCTGGAATCAAGATTGCCGGGAGAAATATCAATAACCTCAGATATGCAGATGACACCACCCTTATGGCAGAAAGTGAAGAGGAACTAAAAAGCCTCTTGATGAAAGTGAAAGAAGAGAGTGAAAAAGTTGGCTTAAAACTCAACATTCAGAAAACTAAGATCATGGCATCCGGTCCCATCACTTCATGGGAAATAGATGGGGAAACAGTGGAAAGAGTATCAGACTTTATTTTTGGGGACTCCAAAATCACTGCAGATGGTGACTGCAGCCATGAAATTAAAAGACGCTTACTCCTTGGAAGGAAAGTTATGACCAACCTAGATAGCATATTGAAAAGCAGAGACATTACTTTGCCAACAAAGGTCCGTCTAGTCAAGGCTATGGTTTTTCCAGTGGTCATGTATGGATGCAAGAGTTGGACTGTAAAGAAAGCTGAGCGCAGAAGAATCGATGCTTTTGAACTGTGGTGTTGGAGAAGACTCTTGAGGGTCCCTTGGACTGCAAGGAGATCCAACCAGCCCATTCTGATGGAGATCAGCCCTGGGTGTTCTTTGGAAGGAATGATGCTAAAGCTGAAACTCTAGTACTTTGGCCACCTCATGCGAAGAGTTGACTCATTGGAAAAGACTCTGATGCTGGGAGGGATTGGGGGCAGGAGGAGAAGGGGACGACAGAGGATGAGATGGCTGGATGGCATCACCGACTCGATGGACGTTGAGTCTGAGTGAACTCCGGGAGTTGGTGATGAACAGGGAGGCCTGGCGTGCTGCGATTCATGGGGCAAAGAGTCAGACACGACTGAGCGACTGAACTGAACTGATAGTTGATTTACAGTGTTAATTTCTGCTATACAGAAAAGTGATTCAGTTATTATATATATAGATAATATATATATGTATTTACATATATATGTATAATGTATATATGTATTATACTGTTCAGTTGAGTTCAGTCGCTCAGTCGTGTCCGACTCTTTGCGACCCCATGAATCACAGCACGTCAGGCCTCCTTGTCCATCACCAACTCCCGGAGTTTACCCAAACTCATGTCCATCGAGTCAGTGATGCCACGGTTAAGTGCACACAAAAACATTAGCCATTACGAATAATCTTTAAAATTTCATATTTCAGAAATTTAAAGTAGTGAGGGTAATGTGTAGGTTTTTCAGTTGTGAGGTGAGTGATACTGTAAGTCACATGTCTAGCAATGTGCCTGGGGCGTAGGAGGCATTGGTCATGGAATGGTCTTCAGGCTTATAATTCAGAAGAGACGTTACTTAGGGAGATTTGGAGATTCAAGTGGAAGAGAAGATGAAGAAAGTTTCTGCAAATTTGTTCTGTCTGCAGACTGTACTAGTTCCTTAAGCTCAAGAGTGCTAAAATAACTTACCTGGATGAGGCACCGAGCTAATATCAGTATTGTTAGAGAAATCATGGCATGTAGGATGTTCACAGAAGGGAGAGAGAGGCTGGTGAATTGCCCGGTTTTCTAACAGGGACAAAGTTAGGTGTGAACTGGGTCCCAGTTGCTGGCAGAAGGTGTTACTGACATTTCTTTGAGTCATCGATGTGCTGGGCAGTGTGTGTGTGTGTGTGGGGGGGGTACTTTCTGATGTTATCTCATCATCGTGAAGGGTTTATAAGCACTGAGAAAAGAAGTGATCACTGAGAGCAAGCATGAGCCCAGTAAGAACAAATCATGCCAAACTAATTTAATTTCCTTTTTGTTCCCTAAGGAGTTATTAGTTTAGAGGTCAGGGGCACTATTTGTAATCCTGGATTTGTAAGTGGTTGGCTTTTCCTACAATAAGCATTTTTTGGGTTTCATAATCAGCTGAAATAATCTCAGGCTGTGTTAATTTATATATAGTGTCCAGGTTGAAAAAAGGAAAGGTAATTAACACACTGGATTTCACCTGGTAGGCAGTCTTTACCAGAGTTAACCATCTAATTTTCTGAACTCCCATAGTACCTTGCTTATACTTTTAATTATTGAATTAATCATGCTTTATATTAATTACCAAGCTATATATCTTTTTTCAATGATAACACAAGCACCTTAAGAACAAGGATGAGGTCACATGTATCTAAAAGAAATACCTTTACACTAGCTCATTCAGGAAAGGTTTGGGATTTTAATTGGCCACCATGCAAAATATCACCCAATATTATAATGCAATTATTAAAATAGCCAAGATTCTTAATTGGGAGAGCAAGTGTTATTTAATAAATGGTATGAAGTCATTTCACTATTTGGGGAAAAAACAAAGCTAAGATAAAAAATAAGGATAAATGGAAAACTTCCCACCAACATAAATTCTAAATTAGTTCAGGATTAACATACAAATGTAAAATCCTGCAAATCAAGAAGAACACACATTAGAAGTGCTGTTTGTGTCAGAATGAAAGAAAGGAGTCTTATGTGTAAAAGAATGGGGGATGTTACAAAAGAAAAGGTCTGTACATTTGGTTTGATAAAAATTTAAAACATTTCTATGTAAAAGATCACTGAAAAAAGTAGAAAAAACCTGCAGCTTCATATCAGATTATCTTAGTTATGAAAACAATATTTTAAATTATGGGTTAGCGATTATGAGCTCACAAAAGAGTTGAGTATTCAAACATATTTTGGCGGTAAGTACTATGTGCCAGGTACTGTTGTAGGTACTGCGATACAAGGGCTTCCCTAGTGGCTCAGAGGTAAAAAAAACACGCCCAGCAATGCAGGAGAGCCGGGTTTAATCCCTGGGTTAGGAAGATCCCTGAAGAAGGAAATGCAACCCACTTGAGTTTTTTTGCTTGGGAAATCCCATGGACAGAGGAGCTTGGCGGGCCACAGTCCAAGGGGTTGAAAAGAGTTGGTCACGACTTAGGAACTAAACAACAACAGTAACTGGAACACAGCAGAAAACCAAGATGTTCTCCTGAAGCTTATAGTCAACTGGGGCTTAAGTAACTGTGAACAATACACAATATTTCAGTGATGGTGAGTAAGTTCTTTGGAGAAAGCAGAGCTGTGTAAAGTGGGGAGAGAGTGTCAGTGATAGGGACCTGTCTTTTCCTATTTCCAGGATTAGTTTGCTGAAGCAGGCATTCTGGGGAGGTGTCAACTAGTTCCTTCTTGTCTTTGTCATCCAGGAGACACTGTTGCTAGAAAGATCCCCACACCCTGCCTGCTCCACCATCCCTGCTTAACACAGATGCTCGCAAACAGGTCTTTGCTCTGCCTGGTGTTCCAACTTGCTGATCAATGATTTCTCTCAAGGTAACTCTGGTGGTGTTGCAAATACATTTAAGGTGACACCAAAGATTTGCAGACACTGCACATTCCCTGAAGTTCAGAGAAGTGCTGACAAGCTGTAAAGGAAAAAACAAATTGCGTTCTCTTCTCGCTGAGCCAGGAAAGTTTTTGCTTGTGTTTTATTTGGTTTGGGGTTTTTGTTTTGGCTTATTTGGGGCTGTAGGTTCTGAGGTAAAAATGAGGTTGTGTTCTGAATAGTTTCCAAATCTTTATTTTTATCCCCCCTCATATGCCCCCATATGCCCATAGGCAGATATTCTTCATCTGCAGAATGGGAATGAGTGATTTGTTTATCTCGAAGTTGAAAACCAGAAATAAAGGCTGAACACCTTGGGGACTATGGTAGAAAGAGGTGTAATTTGGTGCAAGTGAAACTTGCATTGACCTGGGAGTTGAGTTGGTGCCACAGAGCCTGGCTTGCACCTAAAACATTACATTGGTATCAACTGAGAGTTTTTCAAATGTATGGACAAGAAGTCTTTTTAATGATACTGTTGGCATTCTTTTTTGCTTGATTGGATCAAAATGATAGGAATGGAAGGATAAAGATGTTGGGAAGTGGGCCACCTCCTCTGTCTCGTGCAGTTATTGCCTAGGAAGCCCGTGGAATGGAATTATACTACCATTGTGTCTGCTATGAAAATATAGAGCTAAAATTCTTATAGTGGCATACATATTACCATGGATTCCCTGACAACTTGAAATCGTGGAGATAGTTGACTCTTCTACTTCCCAAGGTGCTATCAGACACGTGAGGGTCCATTAATGTTTTAGGCCTTTTAGTATTTAGTCATTGTTTTGTAGTAGGCATGAATTATCAATAACATTTTATATAATTTCAAGATATCTTTATTATGGTAAAGAAAAGTTTTGGGCAGAGAGAAGCTTAGATCTTTTAAAAGTTAATGCTTAGCATTGATAACTATTTGAAATGTACTACACTGAATAAAGGGCTTCCCAGGTGGCACCCACCTGCCAATGCAGGAGACATGAAAGATACATGTTTGATTCCTGGGTTGGGAAGATCCCCTGGAGGGGGCATGGCAACCCACTCCAGTATTCTTGCCCGGAGAATCCCATGGACAGAGATGCCTGGTAGGCTGCAGTCCATAGGGTTGAAAAGAGTTGGACATGATTGAAGCGACTTAGCACCTATAGCACATTTTATAAATATATATGTGTATATAAATACATATGTGTATATAAATATATATATACATATACATATACACACATATATACATACATTGTATATATAAGGCTTCCCTGGTGGCTCAGAGGTTAAAGCGTCTGCCTGGAATGTGGGAGACCTGGATTTGATTCCTGGATCGGGAAGATACCCTGGAGAAGGAAATGGTAACCCACTCCAGTACTCTTGCCTGGAGAATCCCATGGAGGGAGGAGCCTGGTAGGCTACAGTCCATGGGGCCGCACAGAGTCGGACACGACTGAGCGACTTCACTCATACTCATTGTATATACAAACACACTCACACATATATATTCTTTTACAGATACTTTTCCATTCTAGATTATTCATTTCAGTCGCTCAGTTGTGTCTGACTCTTTGCAACCCCATGGACTGCAGCACGCCAGGCTTCCCTGTCCATCACCAACTCCTGGAGTTTACTCAAACTCATGTCCATTGAGTTGGTGATGCCATCCAACCATCTCATTCTCTGTTGTCCCCTCCTCCTCCCCAGTCTTTCCCAGCATCAGGGTCTTTTCCAATGAGTCAGCTCTTCGCATCAGGTGGCCAAAGTATTGGAGTTTCAGCTTAAGCATCAGTCCTTCCAATGAATATTCAGGACTGATTTCCTCTGGGATGGACTGTTTGGATCTCCTTGCAGTCCAAGGGACTCTCAAGAATCTTCTCCAACACCAGAGTTCAAAAGCATCAATTCTTCGGTGCTCAGCTTTCTTTATAGTCCAACTCTCACATCCATACATGACTACTGGAAAAACCATAGCCTTGACTAAACAGACCTTTGCTGGCAAAGTAATGTCTTTGCTTTTTAATATGCTGTCTAGGCTGGTCATAACTTTTCTTGCAAGGAGCAAGTATCTTTTAATTTCACGGCTGTGGTCACCATCTGCAGTGATTTTGGAGCCCCCCAAAATAAAGTATGTCACTGTTTCCATTGTTGCCCCATTTATTTGCAATGAAATGATGGGGCCGGATGCCATGATCTTAGTTTTCTGAATGTTGAGTTTTAAGCCAACTTTTTCACTTTCCTCTTTCACTTTCATCAAGAGGCTCTTTAGTTCTTCTTCACTTTCTGCCATAAGGGTGGTGTCATCTGCATATCTGAGGTTATTGATATTTCTCCTGGCAATCTTGATTCCAGCTCGTGCTTCATCCAGCCTAGTGTTTCTCATGATGTACTCTCATATAAGTTAAATAAGCAGGGTGACAATATACAGCCTTGACGTTGTCCTTTCCTGATCTGGAACCAGTCTAGACTATTACAAGATATTGAGTATAGTTCCCTGCGCTATGCCGTAGGTGCTTGTTGTTTATCTGCTTTAGATATAATAGTGTGTTTCTTAATTCCAAGCTCCTAATTTATCCCTCTTGAGCTTTTGGGTCTGTTCTGGTGGCATGGAAGGAAGCTCCACCTTAAACAGCTCTAGGCTGAGAAACTCAGTCTGAAGTATCCTTTTTTAAATAAAGGGATAGGATTTCTCTAGAGTCCTTTCCGTCATTGATCTTCTAGAAATCCAAGTGTTTTGCTTTTCATATATTTTGTCATAGTGAGTCGGGACTGATTTACAGATAACCTGGTTTGCCGTCTCTGGAGTGGTCTTTACCATCTTTCAATCTTTCCCATCTTCTCACCACTTTATTCCACTCCAATTTCCTCCTGTCACCCCTCCCCACTTTCTCTTTGTGGATTGTACAGGAGTGAATTAAAGTATTACATGAATGTAGAATGTCTAGCCTTATAAGGAGATGTTTCTGTATTTTTACCTCCCTGTGCCTAGCTTCAGTGTGAGATCAGTAGAGTGCAAAATTTCCCTTCTACTTTTTGAGTCTGTGGATGCTTATCCTGTGGGCATGTTTCATACAGCTCACAACAATGCTCAGGTACCACATCTTTCCTTTTTCTCCATCTTGCTGAGACTACTTATCACTGTGCTGAATGCCTTGCCATCTCTTAAATTGGGATGACTCATTGACTTTTATCTCCTTTATAGATGCAGAAAATGAAAAGATCCTACTTTTCCTTATTCCCAAGCTTTGTTGGTGGTGAGGTTCAGTACAATCTGGGACTAGAGAGCTGGGGGTCAGTATACCCTCTGGAAAATCTATTGACTCTTCTAGGAGCACATTTCTCTATTTTCTGTGTCTGAAACACTCCAGGGCACTGTTCTCTGTGGAGGTGCAGTTATTGGCATTATAAACATGCCTCGCCTTCCCTCATCTTCTCTCATCTGCCTCTTAACACCTTACCAGAGGGCCTTCTAGGCATCTATTTTATAGGAACCGGGGCTTCTCATTAGGTTGGAATCTGGGTGGGAAGAACTGTGGGGAGAGAGGCATGCACTTGTCATCTGTATGACCTTGAGCTAATCACCTTTTCCGAGAGGATTTCACTATATTCATAGAATTACAGTTCCATGGCTGCACAGGACATGTAGACCTGTTCACTGCCTCTTTCATGAGCCAGAAACTGCTTTCTGTGACTTTCACATCCTTCGTTGGAAAAGCACGTGACTTCATTGTGACCATAAATTAACAGGGAACCAAGAGCTCTGAGAGGGAGATTGAGTGGGGTGAAGGGTGTTTCCTCCTCTGGGCTCCTCACAGTCCTGCTCTGGCTCCTCCCTCAAAGGTTCTGGGTTGTCATCTGAAGTCAGCTGGCGTTCTTGCCATGCATGAGCTTTGCTGCCTGGGATGCACTTAGCACAGAGGGAAAGGCAGCAATAATATCAAAAGAGGCAAAGTAGGAGGATGGGTCTGAACACATGGAGAGAGGAGTTTTCCTACAAAACAGAAATGCTTGCAGTAGAGCCTGTGAAAAATGGCACCAATTACATAAAGTGAAATGCCACCCATTTAAATTCTCTCTGTTCCTGACTATTTATGACGTTTTGTCCAAGACTCGATACATGTCTCTACAAATAAAAAATGGAACCAGTCCCATCTGTTAGGTATAAGGGGGCTGTGCTGGGGGAAAAGGTAAGAAAACATTAGCAGCATGTCATTGGAGAACTCCAGAGGCTGAACACAGAGGCCCTTCAGTTACAACTTTGCCCCTTCCGTATTTTCCTCTTTTGGAGTTAGTTGTAGGAAGGTGATTCATTTTATTGAGAGGTTTAAAATTAAATTTAAATTAATTTGAGTTTAAGGAGTTTCTATTTTGATGGATCACCCAGACTATCCTGCTTTTAAATAAAGCAAAATAAAATAACAAAACCTGTTTTCCAGGGCAACTTTATCTTTCAATTCTGCGGGAGGTGGTCCAGGGCTCACAGCTGGTTTCCCCAGAGACCGCCACAAGAGGGCGACAACGTCACGGTGGAGAAGGGCCAGCTGCTTCTGTTGGACACCAACACCAGCATCCTCAACTTCCTCCACGTGAAAGGTTCGTGGAGCTTGGATATGGGGGTGGCATTATTACATATGATCCTGTTATTTTAGAGGCAGGGGTCCGGGGGACATTTTGGATAAGTTCCAGCACCTGGTTGACAATTTATTCTCAGAACAAATTGAGATTTCACTATGAAAGGAAGAAGTGGTCAGAGGGTTCAAAACGAAAGCCTTTTCTTTTGACTCTTAAAAACACAGAGCTTGATTATTTTAGTTTTTCAAGTACAAAAGGGTGAACAGTGTTCTCCAAGAATATGCTTCTTTATTCAAGCCCTTTGTATGCATGCTTGTCCCTGGCAGCACCCACAGTATAGCAAAAGGCTCTGAAATCAGTTAATGCTGCTGCCTTTGAAATTCCCTGCCGAGAAGGCAGTGCCTTCAGGCTTTTACCCTGTTGTGGTTTTGACTTCCTGGTCCCGTGGAAAGTCATATAAATAGGCTTCCTTATTGCAAAACCGGCCACATAGCTCTAGGGTCTGGGAATTTGGGAGAGATTGAGAATTTACATTTTAACTCCTCCACCCCACCACCAAGTGACTATGTCAGTTTTTTCTACCTCCTCATGCATTTGTTTCCTTATCTGTTAAATGAGAATAAAAATCATTGCCTACTTCAGTAGTAGATAATAAGGAATGGTTATCAAAGGGACTCTTGTTCATCGGCAAATGAAAATTACTTGGGAAATGTGATTAGTTATGGAGATCTATAAAACGGCACCAAAGCACCATTCTTTACTATAAATATATTTAACATTTATAGGAGCATTTGTTCTTGTTAAAGTAAGAGGGTGGCTATATGAGGGAGAATAAAATATTTTCCAGGGAATAAGCTGATGGAGTGTGACTACCCATCTCTTAAAGGTGGACTCATTAAGAATTTTACATTCTTTACTCTGGAAGCTGCTTTTTTCCCCCTCAGGCAGCAAGGAGAAGTTTTCAGGCAAATCACTTAATTAGTACCCTTTAGGAAAAGGGTCTGAGCTTGGGTTCCTGACTTGTCTTTGTGGTGTGTGTGTGTGTGTAGCCAGTGGCTATGGGGAGTGCTGACTTATTGACAGCTAGCAGCTACCTAAGGACTGGCAATGACAAAGGAAAATTACAGACTTCAAGTCTCAGCTCAGGGAAAAGATGCTCTTTTCAAGCCTTTAACCAGGACTCTCACCACAGGAGTCAAATTCTGTTGGAGGATGGGATGCCCGTCAGGCACTCTAGGGTCTTTTCCTAACCTTGATACCATTTGGGAGAAGTTTCCAAGCTAAAAGTCGTCAAACTCAGCCCATCTGAGGGTCTGGATTTCCTAATAGTCCCCGGTAAATGTTCCATCAAGGAATGGTATTTGTCCATAGGGCCAGAAACTAAAGATGGAGAAGAGGCATCAGAGGGAAAGCAGAGAGTAAGGGGAAGGGTGAGGCAGGTGGGTGCATAACCTGACTTCCACTCTTGGAGATTTCAAGATCCAAGTATCCCAGATACTTGCTCCAACCTGTCACCTTTCAGTAGTGGTTTTTCTAAGTATTCCCGGTTCAACACTTCGCTCTCGTTATTTAGTATAAGTGACTAGGTTTAGAAGGACAAACCCTCATCCTGTGGAGAGGGAAAGACTGTTGTGTGAAGGGTCTCCCCTCTCTCTTGGGAAGTAGGACCATTGGTAGGATTGTGAAGGTAAGCAGTGGACACCAGTTTCTGTACAAACTGGAAAGTATGAGACCTGGGAAAGGACACAGATGAAATTTGGTGCAACAGATGACTTGTGACTACTTACTAAGTGGCCTAGGAAATCTGTATGAGACATAAGAAGCAGTGAAGTATAACACTTAATACAAATAATGTGCATTACTACTAAAGAAAAAGTAGTTAGGCAGCAAGTATAGAAGAGTCAAATGTCTAGTTATAAAATGTGTTGTAAGGATTTCCCTGATGGTCCAGTGGTTAAGACCTCACCTTCCAAAGCAGGGGTATGGGTTTGATCCCTGGCTAGGGAAAATTTCATATGCCTCATGGTCAAAAAACCAAAACATAAAACATAAACAATATTGTAACAAATTCAATAAAGACATTAAAAATGGTTCACATAAAAAATCTTAAAAGAAAATAAGATAAAACATGTTGCTGAAGGTAAGGTAGGATGTGGATGGGAATAATCCGAGTGTCTAGGATGTAAGCTTAGAGTTAGTGGAGAGGCGGTGAAAAGCATGTCTTTGTCCCTCAGACAAGTTTTGATTGTGTAGATATCAATATATGCAAAGACTCGAAGTGGGAGGGACTTCCCCATCTCACTCGGTAGCCAATGCATGCGTGTTCAGTCACTCAGTCATGTCTGACTCTCTGTGACCCCATGGACTGTAGCCCACCAGGCTTCTCTGTCCATGGGACTCTCCAGGCAAGAAATACTGGAGTGGGTTGCCATTTCCTCCTCCAGTGGATCTTCCCATCCCAGGTATTGAACCCATGTCTCCTTCGGCTCCTACATTGGCAAGTGGATTGTTTACCACTGAGCCACTTGGGAAGCCAGTGGCTCAGGCCAAAAATCTTGGCAGCATCCTAGACATCTTTCTTTATCTCATATCCCATGACCAATCCATCTGTGACTCTTGTTGGCTGAATCTCCAACATGTGTCCCATTGTACCAACCTAGTCCTAATCAACATAACTTTTTGGATGAGACCATCTCAAACAACTTCTTTGTTGCTTTCTATGTTTCTAATTTTTTGGTGTTCTTTAGTAGCAGGACCCAAGTTTTTATTTGGGGCAGCAGTATACCCAGCTAAAATGCTGTATTTCCTCCTCTCCTCTGTGAGTAGACAGCCTGTGGCAAAAAGCTGGCCAGTGAGCTGTAAGGGGAAGCATGCCGCAGGACACCTAGCACGTGTCCTAAAGTAGGGCTGACCTAGTAGGAGGCGAGTCCAGCTTGTCCCTCCTGCTTTCTCGTCTCTGCTTCCTGGAATGTAAATATGATTGCTACATTTTTAGCTGCCTTCTTGGACTATGAACTGACACCTTAGAATGGGGAAATAGAAGAATGGAAGACATTGGGACCATGATGACTTTTGAGTTGCATACTAGCATGGCACCTGGGGCTGCCTACCTCTGAAGTCACTTTTGTGATAGAAAAATATGCCTTCATGTGTTTAAGTAATTGGTATTTGACTTTTATGCTGTATAGTAAAATAACCCCCAAAAACTTATTATCTACATCCTTTAAAATATGTCAGATCTTATCACTTCTTTTTTCAACCTACTCCTACCTCAATGGCTTCTCATCTCATTAGGAATAAGCTTCACACCATTATTAAACTTCCAGTCCCTTCATTGACCTTGTCTTCCTCATTCACTCTGATCCAGCTCTTCTGTGAATATACCAGGAACACGCCTGCCTCCAGGCCTTTGCACATAATGCCCTTTGCCTGGAATATTCTTCCTCCAGATGTTCATGTGACTAGCTCACTTATTTCATTCTCTGTTTGAGAAAATGTCAACTTATTACAGAGGACTTCCTGGCAATCTTTTCTAAAATTATAATAATCCTATTACTCTATCCTTTTCTTCTGCTTCACTTTTCTTCATAACACTTACCATCACCACATGACATACTATAAGTTTACTTGTTGATATACAGTCTATTTCCTCTGCTAGGATAAGCTCAAAAAGGCAAAGGATTTCCATCAATTATTTACTGCTGTCCCTTCAGTGTTTAGGACCGTGCCTGACCCATGATGAGGGCTCAAAACACATGTACTGATTTTTGAGTGGATGGACGATGAAATGGTGCAGAGTTCAGGTCCTGGATGAAATTTAAGAAGTCTCAGATAAATTTTAAATCCTTGCTCTCTTGAATATCAGTTTTCTCATTTTCTGTAATTTACTTTTACTCTCCTTAGTTGTACATGTGAAATCCATCTATATACATATGTACATATATAGACATAAATTTAGTATATACATAAATAGTCACCAGAGATAGGTACATAAATTTACATATAGTCACATACATACACATATATATACATATACACATCTACATAAAAAAGTATATCTTCATGAGTTAAAATCCACTGCTAAGTTATTTTTCTGTTTCTAAAAGGCATATGAAGAATGCTTTCCCTGGGGAAGAGCTCCAGCTCTCAACTCTGGTTGAGATGGCATAGTTCTAAACCCCTTGGTCCGTAACAGGTCTGAAAGTACTTGAAGGATAAGAAAAATCCAACAGCAGTTCGCTCTCTGAGTATCTGTTACTATCTTTTTCATACCCGTTCATGACCAGAAAAATAGCTCTGTGACATTTTCTTTGTTCTTGGACACCATCTGTGGGATGAGACAAAGCATGAAAGATTTCAAGCCAAAAAAATAATGACTTCAAAAGATTTTAGCGAACAAGATATTATAGTGAAAGTACTTTGTAAGCCATTTCTACAGTATTGTGAAGAAAATGTTCTACATAAAGTATGTACACACTTTGAAAAGATTAGTGCTAAATTGAAGTGTAACTAGATCACCTGAGAACTGCATTTGGAACCACTTAATGTAGATACGGCACCCTCCATATTACTTTTCCACTCACGGAAACCAGAATCCTAATATATACAGGGACCAGGCTTCTCCGTCAGGAAAACTAACACTTATACATATGGCCCTTGAGAATTCTGAACTTAGCTGTGCCTTCTGTATGGTTCCATGTATAAAATAGAACTTTTTTTTTTCCTTATAAGCATAGCTTATAGTAGAAAGGAGGATTATATAAATTTCTTTGAGACAGTTGGAAAATGGCCCCCAATGACTAAGTTTTCACCATTATTTTTGCTGCTGTATATACTGATTCCTGAACTTTTTGGGAAAATGGCACATTATTTTGTGACCATGATAAAAGCTTGAGCTCTCTCTCTTAATATTTCATGTTAATTAGTGAAGGACCTAGAACTTTTGCTTTTTACCATTTCAATTTCTTCCCTCCATTCCTCTTTCTTTTTTTAAAAACTATTTTTTAGGGGGTACTGTTCAACACAAAAGAGAATTAACCCAATCAATTAATACTAATGAGCTGGGATGGAAATAGGCATATTGCCTTGATTTAGTTAATTATATTTTTCGTTCTTTTATGTTAAGATGCCCAACGGCCATAGGCATCGCTGAATTAAAATTTATTATTTTATTCCAAGTAATTATGATGAGCCATAATAACAAAGACGGAACGTTACCCTCTCGTCTGCGCTATTATGCATTCTGGGCAAGGATTTGGGGCTTGTGGTCTGTCGCTGGAAAAGCATCTTTATTTTCTGAATGAAGCGATGACTGTGTCCTGGTGGTCAAGCCACTTGATGTCAAGTGGCCTAGAGCTTAATGATTAATAAAGGGTCAATTAGGGGAAGATGAACTCTGGAAACCTCTTGTCCCTTGATGTTGGGCTATCAAGAGGAAGATGTTCTGTAGTTTCTTATTCAAAGTGCCATCACTTTACAAGGCTGGAGCAGAAACTTGTGTTGTTTAATAGTACACTGGCATCCTTTCACATGATTTTCTATTTCTTGGTCTAGTGGTGTATACAAAGCAGTTAAACGCTTGGCAGGATTTTGAGCCAGAGAGAACTGAATCTGAATCTGGGCTGTGCTTCTTACTGGCTTCTGTGACCTTGGGCAAGTTGTACAGACTCTGTGAGCCTGAAGTTTCTGCTCTTAGAGTAAGACCTGTTTTAGTAACAGCAGTAGTGATAGCAAATTGCTCACATTTATTGCTTGCTGTTGTGTCGCCAAACTACACTGATCACCCAACTCCTGTGGATGTTTTGGGGACTAATTGAGGGAATGTTTCTAAAACCCTAAGCACAGGGTCTGGGCCAGCGTAAGTATTTGATTCATGTTAGTTGTTTCTTTTGGATTGCAGGGGATAACCAAAGAGATGGCTGGATGTCAGGCCTAGGTTGCAATTTTATTTACAGCTAGCGGTTGCTTCTATATACAAAGCAAACTGAATTACTGAAAGAATTAGCTGGGCAATGAAGACCTCAGATGACTTTTGCCTCCGTTATCTTCAAAAAGCATACTAAAGTGTTTTTTCTTTCTAACAGCAAGGAGAGGGAAGGATACAGAGGTGGAAGCAGCAGTTATTCACTAGGTTGCCTCTGTTCTCCTTGGCATTTTGACTTTGTGGAAGAAGGTTTTCTGGTGCAGTTGGGAATGTGGTCTTGCTGGCTCAGACGGTAAAGATTCTACCAGCAATGCAGGTGACTTGGGTTCAGTCCCTGGGTCGGGAAGATCCCCTGGAGAAGGAAATGGCAACCCACTTCAGTATTCTTACCTGGAGAATTCCATGGACAGAGTAGTCTGCTGGGCTACAGTGCATGGGGTCACAAAGTGTCTGACATGGCTGAGCGAGTAAGATTTTCATTTTCACTTCACTTTCACAGTTTTGAGGACACGCAGATCATTTTAGTCTGTTACACTGGGGATTTCTATAGTGTAGCAATGCATATTCTTGGTTTATTGAGATGAAGCATCTTCTCTTGGCCAGGTTCATTGTAGAGTTTCTTTTTTAAAAGATTAAAAACAATTTGATTGAGGTATAGATGACATAATGTAAATTTCAGGTGTACAGAATAATGATTTGATATTTGTATATGTTGCAAAATGATCACTACAATAGTCACCACAGATAGGTACAAATATTTTTCTTGTGTGGTGGAAACTTTTAAGATCCATTCTCCTAGCTATTATACTTTCAAATATGCAATACAATATTCCTAGCATATAAAAAAGCAGAGACATTACTTTGCAGACAAAGATTTGTATAATCAAAACCATGGTTTTTCCAGTAGTCATGTACAGATGTGAGAGTTGGACCATAAAGAAAACTGAGCACCAAAGAATTGATGCTTTCAAACTGTGGTATTGGAGAAGACTCTTGAGAGTTCCTTGGTCTGCAAGAATATCAAACCAGTCAATCTTAAAGGAAATTAACCCTGAATATTCATTGGAAGGAGTGATGCTTAAGCTGAAACTCCAATACTTTGGCCACCTGATGAGAAGAAATGACTCACTGGAAAAAATCCTGATGCTGGGAAAGATTGAAGGCAGGAGGAGAAGGGGATGACAGATGATGAGATGGTTGGATGGTATCACCAACTTGATGGACATGAGTTCGAGCAAGCTCTGGGAGTTGGTGATGGACAGGGAAGCCAGGTGTGCTGCAGTCCATGGGGTTGCAAAGAGTTGGATACGACTGACTGAACTGAACTGAACTGATGTGCTTCAGTTTTGGTTAAAGACACTTGTGACTAATGAAAGCCAAAAAAGATTAAAAAAATTTTTTTTGAATTGATAATGAAATGAAGAGAGTGCTTTAATTAATTAAATTCAAAAAATTGCCTCGACTTTTATTGTCTTAAGTTCCTTTTTGCACTGACTGCATATATTAGCCTTTTGATTGCATAACACATGCCTAGAGAACTTTCTTTATGTGAACAATTTATAAACTATGTCAGTATTTGCATAGTAGTTCATTCTTTCCATCTGAAGTTTCCATGGCCAACATTGGTGATCCCGATGCTGGGAAAAATTAAAGGCAGGAGGAGAAGGGGACGACAGAGGATGAGATGGTTGGATGGCATCACTGACTCGATGGACATGAGTTTGGGTAAACTCTGGGAGTTGGTGATGGACAGGGAGGCCTGGCATGCTGCAGTCCATGGGGTCGCAAAGAGTTGGACACGACTGAACGACTGAACTGACTGACTGATTATTAACTGTAGTCACCATGCTGTACACCACATCCTCGTGCCTTATTCATTTTATAACTGAAGTGTATACCTTTTGTCCCCTTTCATCGATTTCACCTACCCCTCAACTGGCCACCTCAGGCTAACATCAATGTGGTCTTGATATCTGTGAGCTCAGATTTGTCTGCTTTTGTTTGTTTGTTTTTTAGTTTCCTCTGTAAGTGAGGTCATATGGTATTTATCTTTCTCTGACTTATTTCACTTAGCTTTACGCTCTCAAGTTTCATTCATGTTGTTGCAAATGGAAATATTTCATTCTATTACATTTTATCACTAAACAATATTTCATTGTCTCTCTCTTTCTCTCTCTCTCTATATATGCAATATCACATTTTAATTATCCATTCATATATTAATAGGCATTTAGGTTGTTTCCATACCTTGGCTATTGTAAATAATGCTGCAATGAACATAGAGGTGCATATATCTTTTTGAAGTAGTGTTTTGTTTTCTTCAGCTACATACCCAGAAGTGGAATTGCTGGATTATATGGTAGTTCTATTTTTAATTTTTTAAGGAACTTCCATATTGTTTTCCACAGTGGCTGCATCAACTTACATACCCACCAGCAGGGCACAAGTGTTTCCTTTTCTCCAAATCCGCCCAGCCTTGTTATTTGTTGTCTTTTTGAGACTAGCCATTCTAGCAGGTGTGATATGGTATCTCATTGTGGTTTTCATTTGCATTTCCAGTTTTATACCAATATTGAGCATCTTTTCATGTACTTGTTGACTCTCTGTATGTCTCCTACTGTTTTTTCATCCTCATCAAGGTTTGAAGATTTCAGAGCGAGGTATTAAGAGCTGTAGCCAGCACAGCCTTTTTATCCCAGGGTTTTTAACTTGATTCCTTTTCATTAGAACCAAACTAGGCTCAGTTTCAGTAGATGCATGCTTCACAAAATGCTTTACAATGGAGCAATCTGGAAATGCTATGAAACAGGGCTTCCTGCGATATCTGTGTGGTGTCTCTGTGCATCAGGACCGTGGGAGTCATTGGGCACCTTACCCTGTACCTGCAGTTTTAAGACTTCATCATAGCAGCTTGGATTCAAAGGAAATCCATCGAAGGCATTTGATACAAATGAAATAAGCTGCATTAATGTTTTTTTCTTTCTTTTCCTAACTCTATAATGTCTCCGTCAACATGGGAGGGCTTTGTGGGCTGATACAATTTGTTTCAAATGGATATGTTTAAAATAACATGTAGCAATTGGCTGCAAAAGGAGAACTGAGTGAACTGACTTCTTGCAGCTGAACTGCAGCTACCCTTCAAGGCAGGAAACGGGATGACTATGTACAGATGGTACAACATGGTTGTCTGGGGTTTGCTCAGCAAACTAGGGGCCTGAGTTCAAATGTGAGGCAGTCTCGTGACTCTCCTGTGGCTTTGGGTAAAGTTCTGGGCCTCAGATTAGTGCATAAAATGGAAATGATGATGATTCCCTCCCGTTGCAGGAGGAGAGTGGCTTGTATAAATCTGTTGGCTGTTAATTTTTTTGAATTAATAATGAAATGAAGAAAGTACTTTAATTAATTATACTCAAAAAATTGCCTTGACTTTTATTGTCTTAAGTTCCTTTTTGCCCTGACTGCATATGTTAGCTGTTTGATTGCATAACACATGCCTAGAGAACTTTCTCATCCGTAGCCCCGAGTGGGAAGCGTGGTAAATGGGTTAGAAAACTTTTTCCCCATAGTTTCAAGCATGCTCCTCAGAAGGGCCTGGGCTACACAGTGACCTTAAAAGGGGAAGTCAGGTGAAGTCAGCAATGGAAAATACTCACCTAAATTCTGGGAATCCATCCTTAACTCCCTTAATTTTGTGCATTTCTATGTGTCAGTCTTTTCCTGGCAACAAGTTGGTATTACTCATTTTATGAGGGGACCTTGCTTGTATCCAAAGCTAAGTGGGTCAGTGATAGAATTTTTAATAGGCTGAGAACATGGTATCATTCATATATATATATATCATGTAAATTTTTTATGAATTAGTTTTATATAAATTATTTAAAAGCTTAATATTAGGGTGTGTTGTTACTGCCCTTTACCTTTTGAGAAGGTGCAATCTAGGCAGGTAAACTTAAGAAAAAAAGGATCCAGGTCCGTTTTGGCTCAGTATTGCCTGGACTATTATATCTTCATGTATGTAGTTGTTCAGTCACTCAATTGTGTCTGACTTTGCGACCCCACGAACTGTAGCACGCAAGGCTTCTCTCTCCATCACCATCTCCAGAGTTTGCTCAAACTCATGTCCACTGAGCTGGTGATGCTGTCCAACCATCTCATCCTCTGTCGTCCCCTTCCCCTCCTGCCTTCAATCTTTCCCAGCATCAGGATTTTTTCCAATGAGTCAGTTCTTTGCATCAGGTGGCCAAAGTATTGGAGCTTCAGCTTCAGCATCAGTCCTTCCAATGACAATTCAGGGTTGATTTCCTTGAGGATTGACTGGTTTGATCTCCTTGCATGCTGAGGGACTCTCAAAAGTCTTCTCCAACACCACAGTTTGAAAACATCAGTTCTTCAGCACTCAGCCTTCTTATGGTCCAACTCTCACATCTGTACATGACTTCTGGAAAAAATGATAGCTTTTACTATGTGGACTTTTGTTGGCAAAGTAATGTCTCTGCTTTTTAATATGCTGTCTAGGTTTGTCATAGCTTTTCTTCCAAGGAGCAAGTATATAGTATGTGCATGCTGCTGCTGCTGCTAAGTCACTTCAGTTGTGTCCGACTCTGTGCGACTCAATAGACGGCAGCCCACCAGGCTCCCCCATCCCTGGGATTCTCCAGGCAAGAACACTGGAGTGGGTTGCCATTTCCTTCTCCAGTACATGAAAGTGAAAACTGAAAGTGAAGTTGCTCAGTTGTGTCTGACTCTTAGTACATAATAGGTACTCAAATGGTTGTTGAATGACTGAGTTTCTGACCTGAAGAGTCAGATTCATGTTGGCTGTGAATTTTTCTGTAATCAGAGTCCTTCCTGGTATCCTCAAATGTTAGTGGGTTAGTCCAGACAGTGACCAATTTCATTTAGTACTTGTGTATCAGGAGATCAGAGACAAAGGCTTTTTCATGTGGGGGACACTTGGCTCTGAAACCCCTTATTTCTCCCAATCAGACATGACTTACTTTATTTACCTCCAGAGAACAGTCCCAGACATACTTGATTAGCCTTAAATGAAAGATAAGCTGTTGCTGTGAGAAAGGACATGCTTTCAGTAGATGGGCAGACAGACAGATAGATAGATATTAAACAATTTACAGTTTGTGTCTTGACAACTTGGATATTGTAACATGAAAAATGCTATTGAAAGGGACCAGTCCCTTCCTAGCACAGAAGCTACAATATTTTCAGTAACAAAAGATAAATATTTCAATCGTCGTTCCTTAAGACCCTTCACGGACTTTCTATTAGCCTTTTGCGTCAGGTTTGAACTCCTTGGTATGGTTTGCAAAGTCCTTCGGGACTTGGTCTCTCCTTACCTTCTCTACCTCATTTGCTGATTAATGATTCTTGCATCCTCTTTGTCCATACTGGGAGTGAAGTTGGAAATCAGGGATGCTTAAATAGCTAGAATGTTTGTGCAGGTTAAATTATACCAAAGGCAGCTTTTCATTACTATCATTTCCCATGTACTGCAATATTCCTGGGGGTCAAAGGCAGGATGTACTCTCATTTTTTAAATAAATACTATGAGAAATAACTGTTATCATTCACTTATAAAATTATCATATTGTAGGCGAATCATTGTTTACAATATTCAGAGAATAATTATATTTGGAACCTTTTAAAGTTAAAAAATAAACTTAAATTAAAAAAAACAAAAAAACACAAAAAAATAATGATTTTTTTAATTGAACAATATTTGTTTTACAATGTTGTGTTGGTTTCTGCCAAACAAAAAAAAAAATCAGGCATAAATAACTATATGTGTCCCCTCCTTCTGAAACCTCCCTCCCCAGCCCCCAACCTTTTAAATAAACAGATTGCTGAGAGAAATGTATGAGGTTTCATGACTGGTTAAAAAAAAAAATGTGATTGGGTCAGTGCTAACTGAATTTTGATACAGAGAAGGAAGGAGATTATTTCAATGAATGAGTAACTTGGTAGTGACGGAGATTTTTGCCTGCCTGGAAAAGACAATTTCTTCTCCCCCTGTTTTCTCCTTTCTTTCTGAGGTCTTAAGTGACCTTTTAGAAACCCAGCTAAGGGCCTTCAGAGTTTAAATATCAGAAACTTTGTTGGTAAAAGAAAATTTTGATTTTCTGGAGGAGGAATGGAAATCAAGGTTTAGTTAAGCAGTAATTGATTACAATATAAACAAAGGCACTTATTTACATCTGAATATTTTGAATTCCTTTAGATATTTCTCTTCCATTATATGTTTACCCTTTGTAATTAGTATAGAATTAATTAAGAAAAAAGATAACTTCATGATTTTTAAGTTTTATAGAAACAGTAAAAGGCTGAGTCATCATCTTTTTAGGTTATCTGTGAAGTTGACCAGTTCACTAAAACCAGGGAGCAATGAAACTTGGAGCAATGAAACTTCACTGTGACCTTCTGGAAGTACTGACTATATTTTTTACACTTTTATCATGGCACCTAGAAGAAGGACTAGGAAATAACAACAAATGTTGGTTGAATGACAAAGTGAATTAATCTGCAATTCCAGTCTTGTATTTCTCAACCTGTTTTAGACAGCGGACACATGGAACAAGCTTAATTAACCTAGAACAGTGGTTCTCCAAGTGTGTTCCCTGGTCAGCAGCAAGAACATCACCTGGGAACTTGCTAGAGATGCACATTTGGGGACCCTGTAGCAAATGTACTCTGGGGGTGGGGTGACACCTCCAATCTGTCTTTTAAGACCTCTGGGTGATTCTGTACACTCCCTGATAGCTCAGTTGGTAAAGAATCCCCCTGCAATGCAGGAGACCCCAGTTAGATCCCTGGGTCAGGAAGATCCGCTGGAGAAGGGATAAGCCACCCACTGCAGTGTTCTTGGGCTTCCCTTGTGGCTCAGCTGCTAAAGAATCTGCCTGTAATGAGGGAGACCTGGGTTCGATCCCTGGGTTGGGAAGATCCCCTGCAGAAAGGAAAGGTTACCCACTCCAGTATTCTGGCCTAGAGAATTCCATGGACTGTATAGTCCATGGGGTCGCAAACAGTTGGGCACGACTGAGCAACTTTCACTTAACTTCACTTCAAGTTTGAGAACTACTAGCCTGAAACAACTTGATGCCTGCTGATGCAGGAGACACAAGACTCGAGTTTGATCTCTAGGTCAGAAAGATCCCTGGAGTAGGAAATGGCAACACATTCCAATATTCTTTTTGGAAAGAAAGAATCCCCTGGACAGAGGGGCCTGTCGGGCTACAGTCCATGGGGTTGCAAAGAGTTGGACACAACTGAGTGCAAGCATAAAATAAAGCCTAAAACAACAAAGGAAGCCATAGAGGACTGTCTGGACTGGAAACCAATTAACCTGGTCCAGCTACTTTTTTCCCAAAGGCTATGCGACCCTTTGCAAAGGGCAGTGGAAATCTTGCTGGCTGCATTGAATGTGCCTGTCCTGAATGTGGAATTTTAGTTAGATACACTTGTCTCTCCTACCAGGGAAATCTGAGCTGATGAAAATGATTCTCCCAACTGCTATTGTTTCATGGCTCTGTGTCAGTGATTTTATTTCCGATATGTTTTCTCCTCCACGTTGCCCATTTTGACTAGCACTGCCAGGCTAATTAAGGAATTAGTATGTGGCACCCATTCGAGGAGGTGTGTGATTCTCTTTCTGCATCCTGAGAACATTTTTGCAAACACTTTCTGGTTCATATTTTCTTTTTTTAATCAGGCAGAGACATTACAATTAAAATACCGTTAAAGTGATTCTGGCAAGTATTGCAATAAGCATGTTTTTTAATTAAAGGAAGAACAGGGGGATGCATAAGCAGCCTCAGCTAAAGGGGAGAATTTCCTCCGATATCTATTTTAATTGAAATGAAAAAAAGACTCTGGAAAAGCAGCAGCAGCCTGTGTGTGTGTGTGTGAGACTCCCAGGTTGCTAGGTTGAGGTGTTCTGTGCTTGATTAATTAGTAGCCAGCCAGAGAGTCCATTGCCTTTGCCCCCAATCCTTAAAGCCTGATTTATGCCTCACCTCCCCCATGAATATGTGAGAGCTCCGGCATCTATTTCCTGAGCTGCTAGTGGATAGGATTATGGAGCGTGCACTGAGCTCTCGGGGGCTCTCGTTTGCCAGCCAAATTGATTTTCCGCCTCTCTGGCCGGGGACAAGCCCACCTCGAAGGCTTCCAGGCTCTGCTCCAGTGGATCAGGCACAAGCCTAATCCGGATCTCACCAACAAAGGAAGCTGTGTGCATCCCCATCAGAATGCAAGCTCTGAGCTGTGGATACCTTCCTTGAATGCTGGCCTTCTCTTCTTCCTCACCTTCTCCTGACACCTACCTGCATAGCAACAGAGTTCTGAAGGGCACAGTAGGGTGAAGCAGAGCACCCCAGCTCTGCTCCATCACTCAGCCCACACTCCTTATCCAGGGACAGCAGGACCCATCCATCCTGAATGTATGATCATCTCTAATTCTCCAGGGGAAGAGAATTCCATAGGCTCCCCCTGTGGAATAACTGGAAAGGTAACACAATACAGGATGCTAAAATTTTTAAGGAATTATTCAGAGTTGACACAAAAAGCTGAATGGAAGCTCATCTATGTGGATAAGCAAGCTGGATAATTTACATCTGAAAATTTAGGTAGTTCAAGCTTTGAGTACATGAATAATCTAGTTTGGTGACACAGATTGATCTAATGAATTGGGGATTGTCACCTTTCTCCCTGCATCTTGCCTCCATACATCTCTGGGTTTCCTTCTGCTTAAAATGGGAGTCATTCTCCCCAAGTTCATTCATTACCTGGCACGTGTGTCCTAACCAAGTGTATTCTTTCTCTGCACCCTTTGCCCTCAGATCCTCCTCAAAGTGACACTAACTTTGCCATTGTCATCTGCCACCTTCCTAGTTCTTAAAGCTCTTCCAGGAACCCATCCCAACCTTTTGATTCCTGTCCAGTTTACTTGTTTCACTGACTGACCCGAAAGAATCATTCTACTTCTTCTCTTTAGTCTAGTCTGTAAATACTAGATGATAGTCTTGTCTCTCTTCTGCTCTCACTCTACATGTCTGCCTAGGGAGACCTCATTCTCTTCTATAACTTCAACTCCTATTTATCTCACAAGTATTTAGTGACTGCTTTCCAAGCTCCCCGTATGACAGGCGCTGTTCTAGGAACAGGGGCTGCAGCTGCAAATTAAACCTGGACTGTAAGAGAATAAAGTTGTATTACATAAGCCAAAAAAAAAATAAAATAAATAAACACACCCAAATTCTTGTTCTTTTGGAGTTTATATTCCTAAGGAAACAGTCGTATCGCATTTTGTGTTAGATGCAGCAGGGGAGAAGGATCAGGAGCTGGGCGGTGGTTTGTGATGGTTGGGGGATTTGCACACAGTGAGGGTAAAGGCTGTGCTTCAGGGGAGCGAGGGTCAGAGTGGCAGAGGACTGTGAGCTGGGGGGAAGAGATGGGGGAGAGGGGGGCGGAGAGGGCCAGCCCTGCTGGGTTTGGTGGGTTTTGACTCTGTGTGTGGTGGAAGCTGTTGGAGAATTCTCAGCAGAGAGGTGATGCGATGAAGTTTACATTAAAAATCACATTGTTGTTTTGAGAGTAGACCCTAGGGTTGAGGCAGGGGCAGAGCAAAGAGCTGAGTTACAGGGCTCTATGGTTACTTGGAGATGAGATGTGACTTAGATCCCAGTGATGGACGTGCAAGTGGTGAGAAGGGGCTGGATCACAGGGATGTTAGGGAGGAAGAATGCACAAGATTTCTTGGAGCCTCCGTTGTGGTGTGTGAGAGAGTAAGTGTGGCCTCTAGGACTTTCAAACTGAGCAATGGGAGGGATGGAGTTGCCATTTAAGGAAATGGGACAAGACAAGGAGCTCACTTTTTGGATGTTCTAAGTCAAGAAAACTTTGAGACATCCATATAGAGATACCAAGAAACAGATGGGTCTACGAATCTTGAACTGAGGGCAGAAATGGGCCTTGGGAGTCATCTGGGAGTCATCGGTGATTACTGTACGATGAAGTTTGAAACCTTAAGACAAGGTGAGAAAAGCAAGGCCATGTTCATAGAATGATCGGAAAAGTGATTAAGGGGCTGAGTCTTGTGACATTCCAAGTGTCAGTGGTTGAGACAGTCAGGAGGAATCAGGCAGAGGAGGCCGGGAGGAGAGGCTGGGAGTGGGGAGGGATCCAGGAGAGCACAGAACTGGGTGGCCGGGGGATGCAGCAGCAACCAAGGACTGAGCACGCATGTCAGATGCCATGGGTGCTCAGCAAAGATGAGCGCTGAGCACTCAGCCTTGGATTCAGCAGTGTGATTGCCACTTGTGACCTTGATAGGACCAGTTTTGGTGGAATGGCCAAGCAAAGCCCTACAGGGGAGGGTTCCACAGAGACTACAGGAAAAGAATTGGGATAGAAGATATAGCCAGTTCTTTTCCGGTACCATGTGGGATCCTAGTTCCCCACGTGTTAGTCACTCAGTCATGTCCGACTCTTTGTGACGCCATTGGCTGTAGCCCACCAGGCTCCTCTGTCCATGGCATTCTCCAGGCAAGAATACTGGAGTGGGTAGCCATTCCCTTCTCCAGGGGATCTTCCTAACCAAGGGATTGAACTCGAGTCTTCTGCGTTGCAAGCAGATTCTTTACCATTTGAGCCACTAGGGAAGCCCCCTAGTCCCCCAACCAGGGATTGAACAGGCACCTCCATCCAGTGAAATCTCAAGAGTCTTAACCACTGGACTGCCAAGGAAGTCCCTTGATGAGTATATTCTTGTATGGTATAATATTTATACTCTAAGTGTTTTCTGTAATGGGGAAAATAGCTACAACTGTGTATTTGTTTTTCTTTAAAACACACTCATGCACACCAAATCATTTTGTGGTTATTACAGAAAATGGCTAATTGTGGGGTTAGCCCAAAGTAGGTTTTGATGTACTTTGCAAACATTCACTAGCTGCTAAAAGTCTCTTTTACTTCCCTTTAAAAGAAATAAAAGAGACATTTAATGGAAACAAATGATTACATGTAAAAAGTTGTGTTCATTTGTTTATTTTGGAGGGGAAGGAACAATAATGATGGTTGATTGATTTTTATAAAATTACCCAAGGTCACTCGTGGGACGTACTCAGCTTTCATGAACAATCGTAACAAGCAGTGTCAGGGTCAGAGCCAAAGGCTGATTTCAGCCCCGCTCTTTATTTCAGCTTTCAGAAATGGGGTCAAGCTCTATAAAGTGGAGAAATAAAGTCCTCCCACTTCCCTCCCGTATTCAAGTAACTCTTCTTTATGTCAGCTCGGTATGTATTTGTCTTAAGCTAATAAAGTGTGCAATGAAACACTTGGGGCCTTGGCACAGAGGTAGATTGAATATAAACTTCCTGTTCTTTCACACCAACAAGCTTTTACCTTGGTTATCACATACAATTATTTCAACCAAAATTAGCTGAATTCCACAACAAATGTGTGTTCAATTGTGTCTGACTCTTAGTCCTCCACGCTCCTCTGCCCATGGAATTTTCCAGGCAAGAATACTGGCATGGAGTGCCATTTCCTACTCCAGGGGATCTACCTGACCCAGGGATCAAACCCAGTCTCTTGCGTCTCCTGTGCTGACAGACAGATTCTTTACCACTAACACCACTTGGGAAGTCCCAAATTTCATAACAAACTTTCTTCCATATTTACCTAGATTTCCCTATACATACTTGCTACTGATAAAGTAAAGAAGGAAGGCTTTTCTGCAGGTAATCACATTAACTAATTACTCCTACTTTCGGAGAAGGCGATGGCACCCCACTCCAGTACTCTTGCCTGGAAAATCCCATGGATGGAGGAGCCTGGTGGGCTGCAATCCATGGGGTCGCTAAGAGTCGGACACGACTGAGCAACTTCCCTTTCACTTTTCACTTTCATGCATTGGAGAAGGAAATGGCAACCCACTCCAGTATTCTTGCCTGGAGAATCCCAGGGACGGGGGAGCCTGGTGGGCTGCCATCTATGGGGTCGCACAGAGTCAGACCTGACTGAAGTTACTTAGCAGTAGCAATAGCATAGTACTCTTGCCAATGCAAATTATTTTTTGGGGGGCTGAGCTTTTCTCCCTTCATTAGTGTTATTATTAGGTCCCATCAGTAAATGACTTTTTCAAATTTCTGCCAATTTTCCTCAGTATATTTAATATTTTGCTTGATAGTACAAGGGACAAATCCCCAATTTATAAATTTACCCACTAATCCTTGTAATCTGCCTCAAATCCTTTTCAGAATGAGGTGAGGTGTATCAACATTAATAAAATTAAAATAAACCTCATATAAACAAGCCAAACTTACCTAAATAGGCAAGTTTGGCAATAGGCAAACTTACCTAAAAAAGTAGCATGTCTTTTTTCTTAAAAGTAACTATCATAAATAATGAAATTAATGAAATAATTAATGAAAAGTATTTCCTAATTAATGAAAAAGCTACCTGGTAGGGTTTGCAAAGTGGATAGAACGTGAGTGTCTCTGGCAGGTGGTCCTGGGTTCTAGTGCTCGCTCTGCTTCCCCCAGCCCACTATCTGCTCTGAAATATGGAGTGTGATGTTGACCTCCTAGGCTGGTTTGGAAAGGTTGTTTCAGAGAACATCACTAAAGATAATGGCATAGGATATGTGCTTAATACATGTGAGTTCCCTTGTTTTCCCCATCATCTCATTTGAATTCCTCACTGTGCAGGTAATCTCTTTCTCAAGTGACATTCAAAGCTCCCTGCAGTGTAGGTGGTGTCTGGAGAACAAGAGGTCCATGTCTCCATCAGTGTCAAAGGCACACTTGACTGCGTTCTTTGTGGGTGTAGATGTCAAGTGTTCCAGAGACAGAAGGAGCCTCAGTGGGTGCATAACTCTGTTCCACACGTCCCTGAGGAGCAAACAGACCATCCCTTGGCACTGAGTGGGACAGATGTGGAAACCGAGACGTCTAAGGCCCAGCAACTTTGTGAGACATATTGAGGGTCATTCAGAGGCCAACACCAGAGTGGGGACAGGTATCTGATTCAATACTCCGTCTCCATCATGGTTCATCTCAGTTCAGATTTCCTGACTATAGATATGGTGTGACCCATCGTTGGACCCATTGTTCAACCCATGTTCCACTAGTTGAAGATTTGGGACATTAATGACACATGGCTGTGAATGAAAATGTTCTAGTGAATGCAAGAATGTAGCCTGTACCACAGGTCGCATTTCTTCCCTCTTGTTCACAGCCGGATTCATTTATTGTTGTTCAGTCATTCAGTTGTGTCCAACTCTTTGCAACCCTGTGGACTTCAGCATGCTAGGCTTCCCTGTCCTTCACTATCTCCTGGAGTTTGCTCAAACTCATGTCCATTGAGTCAGTGATGCCATTCAACTCATCTCATCCTGTTATCCTCTTCTCCTCCTGCCTTCAGTCTTTCCCAGCATCAGTGTCTTTTCCAATGAGTCTGATCTTTGCATCAGGTGGCCAAAGAATTTGAGTTTCAGCTTCAGCATCAGTCCTTCCAATGAATATTCAGAGTTGATTTCCTTTAGGATTGACTGGTTTGACTCTTGCTCTCCAAGGGACTCTCAAGAGTCTTCGCCAGCACCACAGTTTGAAAGCATCAATTCCTTGACATGGGACTCATTACTGCATTTCTAATGATTATTCTTGTCATTGTCATGACAATGGAAGGGAAAATTAAAGTCAGACTTTAAAATCAGAATTGCCAGCAGGCCCTTTGGAAAACTGGTAAGGATTGTGGTGCTATTCAAGCATCAAACCTGTAGGTCACCAAAGGAGAGTTGCTTCTTGGGTCCGTCACCTTAGAGTGTGATCAATTTGCCATTTTTGAAAAAGGGACATCAGGACAACAGAGGCTGAGGTGTTGAAAAGAGGTGGGCCTTTTGGAGGGGCTTGGCAGGTGAGGGTCTCAGAAACAGGGACTCTTCTCAGGCTTGTTAAGATACAACCACTGGAATTACTAAGAATCAAATAGTTCCAGCCTCCCCTTTCCTTTGGCTCCAGATTTCCTTGAGAAGCAAGGAAATGACCGAGTTGATGGTAGGATAAGGCATCATGATTGACAGTTCTACTCAGCTCTGTTCAATGGAGCAAAATAATTCCTTGTGGAAATTAGGGTCTATTATCCCAAAGAAATAGAGTAGGAAATGACACTCTACCCCAGTATTCTTGCCTGGAAAATTCCATGGGCAGAGGTGTCTGGCGGACTACAGTCCATGGGGCTGGAAAGAGTCCGACACGTCTGAGAGACTGAGCATATCCAAAGAAAAGGATAATGGATGTTGGTCAGCTAAAGTGCAAAAAATTTCATAATGCCACCTAATTACACTGCCTTTTACCATGTCTTATAATTGTGGCATTATTTTCTTCTATTCCTATTTCCTGTTTACTGTTTCCCTGTTTTTTTAAACTTAATTTTCTAAGCTGCTATTACGTGGTGAAACGGTGACCTTCTCATTTCTTATTTAACCACTCCTAAATTTCTAGGCATTTAGGTTATTGTGACTAAAAACACTGTAAATAAAGCTGCTGTGAATTGTGATAGCTAACCTAAGCTGACTTAGTAATACTGTGCTTCTGCTCCTTGATGTCAGATGACTCAACTGTGCTTCTAGGAAAGAAGGTGAGATAAATCTAAATTTCAGCAGAATCATATAAATGAAGAAGGTTTCATCAGACATTATAACTGTCAAAAGAAGCTGAGCCTCATCTTCCCAGAGACTGAGTGTCTTCTCTGTGGCTCTTAGGAGGGAAGTTGATCTTCCTGGACTTGGGACCCATCGAACTCAGGAACACACTCCATCCTTGTTTCTGATGGTGGAGAACTCCGGATTGGATCTGAGGACAAGCCTTTCCAAGGCAAAGCTCGGATCAAACTCTATGGGAGCTCCTACTCTGCCCGCTTCTTCCCATATGGAGTCAAGTTCCTGGCTGTGAGGAATGGAACTCTTTCCCTTCATGGTGAGTGAGGCAAATGGCCAGAGGAACTGAGGAAGAGCTTTGTCTAACCAAGGTACAGACAATGGGGAAAATGGCTAAAACTACTCACATCTCTTTGGCTGTTAGTTGCTGAGGTAACAAAGTGAATTAAAACACGGGCACTGTTTCCTTAAATAAGGAGTATTTAATATTAATATTTTTTACTGTAGTATTTGCTTTACAATGATATGTTAGTGTCTGCTGTATAGAAAGTAAATCAGCTATATGTATGCATATATGCCCTCTTTTTTTGATTTCCTTCCTATTTAGGTCACTACAGAGGACCAAGTAGAGTTCCCTGTGCTGTACAGCTGGTTCTCACTAGTTATCTATTTTATACATAGTATCAAGAGTGAATGTCACTCCCAATCTCCCACTCCATCCACCCCCTTGATATCCACGTTTGTTCTCTACATCTGTGCCTCTAGTTCTGCTTTGCAAATAAGTCCGTCTATACCATTAAATAAGGAATATTAATTGTGATGCTACTCACCGCAGAATATACTATGGTTCTCAGTTATTCACTTGCCTTTCTGCAAGAGGATTATACACCTCTTCTCTCTGTCAGGTAACTTTCAGTTCCTCCCTGTGGGTAGACCATATTTCCTTGTCCCAGTGAGAGTGGGCTTCACCTTGGACTTGCTTTGGTCAATGGAATGGGAGCAGAAATGATGTACTTCATGGTCAAATCGAAGTTTTAAGAACCAGTGTAATACTTTGAACATTTTTCTGTTTTCTTTCTGCTTGAGAATATACCATCTCCTATAGGAACAGGGGTAGTCCCTTAAGCTTGGGCACAGCTGCATGTGACCCACCGCTCCCCTGCGTTTGAGTGAGGAATACACTTTTGTTGTCATGAATGACTGAGATTTGTATTTGTAACTGTGGCTTAACCTAGTGAAAACTGACCAGTGGGCTTACTTACTGTTACTTAGCCTACACGGGTGGCTGTGTACACTCGTGGCATCACAGACCAAGCAGACAAGCTTGTTGTTGTTGCTGTTGCTGTTTTCCCCTCCTGGGAACAGGGTTCAGTTGGAATTCTCCCTGGAATCCTGTTACAGGTGAGTTGGTGTTTATAGATTCCTGGGGAAAAAACAGATATTAGGTTATAGTGTGTTTCTGCTACAATTTTGTTTGCCTTTTGCTGACCTCATTGCACTTTGCAAAATAGACATTTTTATTTTCCTCAAGATTCAAGAAATTACTTTGTGTGCCAGGATAACCCTTAGCATCAACTAGAAAATGTAAGTATAGCATGATGTGCGTGGAGTGTCTTTCAGTGGGTACTGATAAACTTTTTATTACATGACACGAGCCAAAGGCAGATAAAAAGTGCAGGCACCAGACAGTGGCCCGATTTGGGTTTCTGGAGAGAAAATGTGGTGTCTTCTACACTGGAATATCTGTGCTGGCATAACAAAACAGGACCCTGCTACCTCTCATTCGGTAATTGTTCTAGACATGGCATGTTGCTATGCTGAGGAGTCAGTCTTTGTTTGCGACATCAACGGTTTGTCCATTAAAAATTGTGGCCCTCAATCATTGTCTCCTAAAAGCCCTCTTCTGCCTTTTTTCAACTTACTGTGAGTAGAAGGGGGATCTTATCATCAAGCATTTATTAAATGCTGACCAGGGACCAGCTAGAGAGATACACACTGGGAGTGCTTTTTGTAAGGTTGAAAAGCCCACAACTGTCTAGACAGAAATTCAAAACACCTACAATATTGATTCTTGTATTCTACTTCTAAGCAGTACCTTTTTCTTCCCATTTTCATCAGCTAGCAGTTATATTGATCTTATAGCCCAGATCCAGGAGGGGCTTCTGTCTGTTTACACAGCAGTGATGATCTCCAATGGTTGTTCTAGTCTAACAGCCACTTAGACCACCAACCCAATGTGCTGCTGTTTACCCTTGAGAAAAAGGCACAGATCAGTATTTCAACCAGCCTGATCCTGAAAGATCCTAAAGCTTCAGAAGTATCTGTGGGTTTGAGAGCCATTGTCCTATGAGATGCAGATGGCGTAACTCTTGCCTGAAGTGGAAATTCACCTGAAGAAGGACGAAACTCTCCCAATTCTTTCACTCGAATTCTTTCATTCCAGTGCCTTCTTTCTCATGTTCTATTATGAAGGGTCAGAGAAAGACTTTACAAGTATACCTTTGTGTGCTTATATTGTAAATGTACTCTGTGCTTCTAACCTCTGTGTTTTAATAGATGTCAAGTTAAGAAAATCCCTAGGACCATTGTTTATAATTAATATACGGGGCAATTAAAGCAAAGTAGATGCCTCTAATGTGTTTTAAGAATCCTGAAATTTCAAAAGTGTTGCGACCTTATCCTGGTGATGTTATTGGATGCTGAAAGCTCAGACACCTCCTCTCCCCGGCTTCCCTCATTTCCATCTTCTCCTCTCATTTTCCTCCTTCTCCTTTCCCAACCCTCTTCCCCTCCCTCCTTTTCCTCCTCCTCTTCTTTCCTATATTCCAAGGGTTAGGGTGTCATCAACAGCTGTCTTACCCCTTTCCCCACAGTCCTACCGATACAGGCATGAATATCATCTCTCTCATGAAGCAAAGCTTGAACATGAACACAGGCAAAATCAAGCTGTTTTCCTGACTGAGTTGCTGCTGCTGCGTCTCATTCATTTGAAAGAAAAAGTGTGTAGAAAAGAGCTGAGCCACTGGGTGGGAAGGATCCCCAGTCACAGCCTGTGATCTGTCAGCCCTCTCCCTTCTCTCTCCCTCACCACCTGAGGTCTCAAACAGACCTCCCCTCTGGCAGCATGGTGCCATAGCATGGTTAAAATCATTACGTAATTTCACTGGCCTTTTCCCAGGGCCAGAGGTGGACCTGGTGACACTGGGGCTTTAGGGGAAAACTAATTATCTTTTGCTGTCAAGTATGCAGAAAAGTGAGCAACTTGATTCAGTGCTTTGCCCCCAGCAGGTCCCTAAAGACCCGACTTCACTCAGCTTTCCAGGATGCTATAGGGAGGGGAGCCACCAACCTTTGTGCATGGAAGATGCTTCTCGGGAAGATTCTGAAAATCAAGGTTTCTGGACCTCTCTTCCAGAATCTGAGTCTGTGGGCTTGGCATGGGATTTGATTCAGGGAGCGCACTGACTGCTCATGGAGAAAGGCTGTTTTTAGTGGTTCATGTAAGTTTGGGAATCAGAAATCAGCCCAGTTCTGCCGCTTATCAAGTATGACCTTGGGCAAATCAATCTCTATAAAACCAGAAAAACACAGTTCCTACCTTGTAGACATTACTGCTTGTGAACTGCTCCAAAGTATCCAGCACATGGTAACACTCCAGCACTGTTAGTTATGGCTGTTCTGATGACATTTTCCCCCAAAGCAGCGAGTCCCCCGTACCAATCATCTCATGTGTGTGTGTGTGTGTGTGTGTGTTCACATGCGCGTGTGTGCTCAGTCTCTCAGTCGCGTCTGACTCTTTGGGATCCCAAGAACTGTGGCTTACCAGTCTCCTCTGTCAATGGCATTTCACTCAGGCAAGAATACTAAAGCGGGTTGCCATTACCCACTCCAGGGATCTTCCTGACCCAGGGGTAGAACTGCATCTCTTGTGTCTCTGCACTGGCAGGTGAATTCTTTACCACTGCACTGGCAGGTGAATTCTTTACCACTGCACTGCCTGGGAAGCCCCAGTGATCTCATAGTTTCTTTCAAGGATAAGAGGGGACTTCTACTTGGCATGGAACCAGCTCTGCTTGGAGAGTTTTCTCCTTATTCATTATATTAAAAAAAATTACTTATTTATTTGGCTGCATCTGGTCTCAGTTGTGGCACACAGAATCTTTGTTGCATCATGTGAGATTGTTGTAGCACATGGACTCTTTCGTTGTGGCTCAGTAGTTGCTGTGCATGGGCTTAGTAGCCCCATGGCGTGTGGAATCTTAGTTCCCTGACCAGGGATCAAACCCTCATCCCCTGAATTGCAAGGCAGACTCAACCACTGGACCAACAGAGAAGTCCCTCTTTATTCACTTCCTTGTCTACATTTCATCACAACAAGAGAGAAGTTTTAACGTTGGAGGTCATGAAGGAAAAACACTTCCAGGCACCTTTGTTCTGTTTCCAAAACTCAGTGAACACAGTTTTATTTTAATCTCTGTGGTGCAGCTGCTTCCTAGCAGTGGATAAACACCATTGCTGGGCATGATTACAATGAAGGCTTCTTGGAAACCATTTGCATGGGTTCCAGTCTAAGCAAAAGCAGAGCACTGCCCTGCCAATGAGGCTTTTTCAAGTGTTTTATTCCCAACATCCAATAGGAAGAGGCCTGACTGATGGATACAAATTTCACTCCTAGAGGATCACACCAATGGGTCTGCGTTTCAGTGGCAGGCTTTCCCACCTTCTCTGTTCCATCTCATTCATCATGGCTGCCCCTCGTAACCCTTCTGCTCTAGTTGATTTTTATCATAGATTAAAGTTGCTAAGCAAACAGACTTTGTTGTTCAGCTGTCACCAAGAAAGATGGAGCTGAAGGCATGTTTTTCATGTTTTGCTTTTAATGTAGAAAATTTCTCTTATACTCCTATACTCAGCTGCCCTGCCCCTACCCCTTACACACACTCATACACACACACACGCACACACAGCCCAGTATGTCTTTCTCTTTCTCTGGGTTTAAGAGTAGATGGGACAGCTTGGGTTCTGAATCTCTGGTGATCAGATGACTCAGTAAATTGTGTTGGCTGTATGCTTTGCTATGTTAATATGGCTAAAGGCTTGCAGATTCTTACAGAGTGTCAGTCTGGGGTTTTGGGGGGCTATTGTCAATGAGGAAATTTCACCCTCACCTTTTGCTCCCTCCCTCTGTCTGCCAATCCAGGTTCACCACCCCAGACCAAGTGCCAATCACATGTCACTTTTCAAGGGGGTTGCTGTCAGCCTGGGCAACTTGAATTTTTGACAATGTAATTACGGCCCTTGCTTCCACAGTGGGAGGCTGAACAGGATGGTGGGGCTTTTATTGATTGTTCAAAAGGGAAATTTATCAATGTCTCTCACTTCATTTCCAGTTCCTCCCTGAGAAATTTGGCTGACAGTTTCTCAGCAGAAAAAGCCGTCTTCTGGCCTTGAATGGACTTCTGTCTTTGTCCTTTTCAAGAAATTACAAGATCAGTCATTAAATATAAATGGGAGTTTGTGGGGAAAGTAAGACTGTGGGAACATGGTTGAAGGAAACAGTGTAACGTTATGAACAGGAGACTGTGATAGGAATAAATAGGAAAAAGGGGTCTAAACAAGCAGGTTTAAATACAGCTTACTTCCCTTCTCAAAATACCAAACATCTGTAGGTAAACTCCATGCTTTTTATGAGTACTGTCTATGGGCATGCTTACTGTGTAGCTAAAGTGTATCAGGCTGTCTGGAAGCATGATGTTGTGTGCATGGAGTTGACACATATGTCCAGGGCAGTGGTTTTCCTACTAGACTCCACAAAACCTGAACATTTCTTGAGGGAACTGCAGAGGTTCTGCAAACAATGAATTATTTGGGGATCAAGCTATAAAGGTTTAAATTGCTCAAGCAACTGCCTCATTGTTTTTACTTCTAGCTTAAATTTATGTTAAAATAGTATTTCACTTGGAATAAAGAGTTCTACTGTGAAAATAGTGATACAAATGACTCAAGTAGCTCATCTCTTCTTTTTCTTTTTTTTAATTGAAATACTGTTGATTTACTATGTTGTGTTAATTTCTGCTGTACAGTGATTCAATTACACACACACATATATATATATATATATACACACACTCTTTTTTATATTCTTTTCCAATATGGTTTATCATAGGGTATTGAATATACTTCTGTGTGCTATGCAGGCTTCCCCAGTGGCTCAGCAGTAAAGAATTCATCTGCAATGCAGGAGACATGGGAGAAGTGGGTTTGATCCCTGGGTTGGGAAGACCCCCTGGAGAGGGAAATGGCAATCCACTCCAGTATTCTTGCTGGGAAAATCCCATGGACAGAGAAGCCTGGTGGGCTACAGTCCATGGGGTCACAAAGAGTCAGACACGACTGAAGCGACAGCGTGCATAGGCGGTTCTATACGGTAAGAGCTTGTTGTCTGTCCATTCTATATATAATAGCTTACATCCCTCCTACCCTGTTGGTGGGAATGTAAGTTGGTGCAACAACTATGGAAAAGAGTATGAAAGTGCCTCAGAAAACAAAAAAACAGAATTACCATATGATCCATCTGTCTTTTGTATTCTCTTGGTGCTGGGGCAGGTAGAAGAAGTGAGGCAGGTGCTGAGGAAGATGAGGCAGGGAGGTTACCTAGCTTTTAATTGAACTGTGCAGTTGTATTCTCTCTGGATAATACTGGTTGATTGTTGATTCTCTCTCTCTCTGATCATTGGAGTCCTACAGAAAACCTTCCCACTCTTTTCCAATGTGGAAGCTCCACCTGAGTTTGCAGTCCCCTTAGCTTCCACCAGAAATTTGGCTCAGATTAAGCTACCTTTCCCAGAATCTACTTGATCCAGAGGAAACTTACAAATCTTTCCATACCACAGATGTCCCACTCACAACCCTTTGCTCTAAGTCTCCTCTCCCCTTTTCAAATAAGCATGGAGAGCCCACACATACGCTGCTGTATATGTAGACATCCAATCTGGGAAGCCAGTCTCCTTTTCTCCAAAAAAAGAAGCCAGTCTCCTTTTCTCCCAGGCATCTCAAAGGCTGATATCTTTGAAGCCCCTTTTCTTTGATGAAGTGGAGAGAAATAGCCTCAGACCTCCCTCTGTGGGAAGGCAAGGAAAAGGCTGCTCACGGGGCTAATGACTCACCCCCATGACTGAGAATTTCTTTGAATTTCCTCTCTTTGTTGATAGTATAGCTTGAGGTGGGGTCCATCCAGGAATGGGCTCCAATGGCAGAATTAGATTAGCCTCCTTTAATAAGCCCCAAGGAAAATCTGCACCGTCTGTTCATTTCATTGTTCAGTTGCTCACTTGTTTCTGACTCTTTGTGACCCCATAGACTGAAGCACGCCAGGCTTCCCTGTCCTTCACCATCTCCTGGAGTTTGCTCAAACTCATGTCCGTTCAGTCGGTGATGCCATTCAACCATTTCATCCTGTTGCCCCTTTCTCCTTCTGCCCTCAATCTTTCCCAGCATCATGGTTTTCAAGTGAGTCGGCTCTTTGCATTATGTGGCCAAAGAATTGGAGCTTCAACTTCAGCATCAGTCCTTCCAATGAATATTCAGCTGATTTCCTTTAGGAGTGACTGGTTTGATCTCCTTGCTGTCCAGGGGAACTCCCCAGAGTCTTCTACAGCACCACAGTTCAAAAACATCAACTCTTTGGCGCTCAGCATTCTTTATGGTCCAACTCTCACTTTTGTACATGACTACTGGAAAAACCATAGCTTTGACTAGATGGACCTTTGTCAACCGATGATGTCTCATGTAACTTGAGGCGGGGTCTATCCAATGATGGCTCCAATGGTAGAATTAGATTAGCCTCTTTTAATAAGCCTCAAGGAAATTCCCTGTCTGTTCGTGGCTCATGTACAAATATGGATGCTTATCATCTTTTGTCCCTAGCTTGGGTCCTCTTGGTTGGGTTGAGGGAGCAGAAGTCTCTGCTTGGCAGTTTGCTACATATGTGAAAGGGTGCTCCAAAGGGATTTTGGGTTAAAAGAGAGAGAAGCTGTTTTGTGTGTGTGTGTTTTGTTTGATTTGGGGTGGGTGGAGAAAGTAAGCTCAAAGTGAGAGGAAGAATAGAGGAAGATGTATGAGAAACATAAAAAACCTGCTTTCTGTAATCTTAAATTTATAGACGCTTCAATCCAACACTGGGGTTCTAATCAGCTAGTATGTTGTGGCAGATGGGTAACTACTCAGTCAAGTTAATGTTGGTCAGCGTGGTTCTGGACTTAGAACCCTCAGCGTGCAGGATGGCCAGTGACTGATGACTGCTTCTCTATTCAAAGCACATGAGAGTTGGTCCCTAACTATATGTCTCTCAAAATACGACCAACACCATCAACAAAAGTAAGACAAATATTCTCTGTTGCCTTGTAAGCCTTCAAAAAAGTCAAAATACAATTATTCTATATGCCCATATCTGGTAAAATCTCAATTTATTCTTAGCTGAGATAACTTAGAATTTGTAATTGCTTGATCTGGGCAAGAGTGACCTTGGAACAATGGACAAGAAAGGGTTCCTTCCAGTAAGAGTATAAAGCACACTTTAAGGAACTTTAAAAATGTTAAAGTGAACATGCTGTTTTTAAGGTCTTAGGATTTTAGGTGTTTACTTTGAATGTATCCTGCTAATTAGAAATGAGTTCTAGCTATTCGATAATCCAAGTACAGCAGGAACCCCACTTAGAAACACATTATAAGCTACTTTAAGTTTCTATATATACCTGAAAGTGTTGGCATTTGTCAGGTCTTTTTTGGTTGCAAGTGACAGAAAACTCCATTCGAACCCCCCAAATCAGGGCGTTTATTGCCTCATATAACTGAAAAAACTTGAGGCACAGCTGAGTCCAGGTGCCTCAATGAAGTCATTAGGACTTTGTTTCTCTGCAGCTCTCGGTTCTGCTTTCTCTTGAGTTGCCTTCATTTTCCAATCTGCCTCCTGAAGGCAGAAATAGGTTCCTGTGGCTCTAGATGAAAAAATGGCTCTTTTCCAATGACTATTATACCCCTGAGTAAATTACAACATTCCCCTCATCAAAATTTCACATCCCTCCCTCTGAGTTTTCCCTTTAGCTTTTAACACTCTCTAGCATATCATATTGGAGAAGGCAATGGCACTCCACTGCAGTACTCTTGCCTGGAAAACCCCATGGACAGAGGAGCCTGGTAGGCTGCAGTCCATGGGGTCGCTAAGAGTCTGACACGACTGAGCGACTTCACTTTCACTTTTCACTTTCATGCATTGGAGAAGGAAATGGCAACCCACTCCAGTGTTTTTGCCTGGAGAATCCCAGGGACAAGGGAGCCTGGTGGGCTGCCGTCTATGGGGTCACACAGAGTCAGACACAACTGAAGTGACTTAGCAGCAGCAGCAGCATATCATATATAGCTTATTTGTCATATATTGTGCTTATTCTAGTGTTTTCCCTAGTAGAATGTATACATCCCAAGGGCAAAGATTTTCATGCCTTTTTTTTTTTTTTTAATTGACAATATCCTCATTCCCTCCAATAGTGCCTGGACTCATAGTAGGCTTTCAACAAGTATATGTTGTGTGAATAATTGAAATGGAAAGCTTAAACAGAAGCTTCAGGATTAGCTTTGACTGTGTTTGAGTCATAAGCCTATCACTGAAGCTACTGCTATGACCAGGGAAGTGGTGGTCTTATTGGTTGGGATGGAACAAGAAGTGGGACCAACTTTCCAGACCCCCAAGACTACACAATCTGTGACCAAGAGAGGATGGTTTCTTAAGATTAGAGGTGTGTGATCTAACCAGAATAGGGGAATGGGCAGATAAAAGCAATAGCTTTTATCTTTTTAAAAGTCTACTTTAAAAATATCTGACAATCTGTTATTTTTACTACTTTTGCTAATTTGAAATTAAAATCAATAAATGTTAACTGGATATTTCAAACCTGTTTAGTTTGGCTGGGAAAAACTTCCAGTCAGTTAATTCACTAAGTAAAACAAAATTTACTAGTGATAGAAAATTTGGAATTAAAAATTTTCTGATAACTGTGTTTCACTTTATCTAGACAGTGTTATTGAAAGAATGAGGTTGAGTCTAAGATATTTTTTACTTAGGGAATCCAGGACTGCATGGATCTTGATCTAGACTGGCCGCTCTTTTGTGTAAATATATACATACTGGGTAATGGCCATCTAAGGCATCAATCCCCAGTATTAGGATTTAGCCCAAGCAAGGGAACCTCTCGTGAGCAATGGTGTGACTAATTCTTGACTAAGCTGTGAAGAGGAAGGACAACTGACCTTTGAAAAAAGTCAACTTTCAGTGTTTCAGTTTCCATACACAAGTTGAAGATGATTCTAAAACATTTCTCATGATGCTGTTAGGTGATTAAATGAAGGATGCTTGGGGCTAGTGCACTGGGACGACCCAGAGGGATGGTATGGGGAGGGAGGAGGGAGGAGGGTTCAGGATGGGGAACACATGTATACCTGTGGTGGATTCATTTTGATATTTGGCAAAACTAATACAATTATGTAAAGTTTAAAAATAAAATAAAATTTAAAAAAAAAAAAAAAAAAACAAAACATGTACAGCACTTAGCACAGGAGAGGCATTGAGTGATACCTGCATATCTACTCAGTAAATATTAAATATTGTTGTTATTATTATCATGTGCGTACTGTTTTGATTTGATGAAGCTGCCTTGTTATTCTGAGAGGGATGGGATGGTGTTTGTTGCTTTCCAGTAATCCGTCAACTGGAAACATTCCTGATAGCCCTCTTGTCCAGGCTTCTTCATATTATGTCCATCACCAGGTTCTGACTTTAATTCTTGAAAGACTCACAAGTCCATTTGCTTCTTGCCACTTCCATGACTACAACCTTAGTTTATGATGCCATCAACTTGGGCCTAGACTTTTGTTTAAGCTTTCTAGTTTATCTTTTAGTTGCTATTTTCACCCCTCTCCAATTCATTGTTTACCCTGGAGCCAGAGTGATCTTTTAAAAATGCAGATCTGTTCACATTACACCACTGCTCAAAACTCTTCAGTGGCTTTCCATTGTCCCTAAGATAAAGTCCAAAATTTCTAACCTGTTTATAGCACCCTCTCTGATGTAGGTTCCTGAATTTCCTGGTGTGTTTTCCAACCCTCTCTCATTCTCCTCCCCCACTGCTTTTTGGTCTTAGTAACCTTCTTTCTTAATGATTTTTTAAGACTAAAAAAGATCTTAATGACCCAGATAACCATGGTGGTGTGATTACTCACCTAGAGCCAGATATCCTGGAGTCTGAAGTCAAGTGGGCCTTCATCACTATAAACAAAGCTAGTGGAGGTGATAGAATTCCAGCTGAGCTTTTTCAAATCCTAAAAGATGATGCTGTGAAAGTGCTGCACTCAATATGCCAGCAATTTGGAAAACTCAGCAGTGGCCACAGGACTGGAAAAGGTCAGTTTTCATTACAATCCCTAAGAAAGGCAATGCCTAAGAATGTTCAAACTACTGCACAATTGCACTCATCTCACATGCTAGCAAAGTAATGCTCAAAATTCTCCAAGTGAGGCTTCAACAGTATATGAACTGAGAACTTCCAGATGTTCAAGCGGGATTTAGAAAAGGCAGAGGAACCAGAGATCAAATTGCCAACATCCGTTGGATCATCAAAAAAGAAAGAGAGTCCTAGAAAAACTTCTACTTCTGCTTTATTGACTACACCAAAGCCTTTGACTGTGTGGATCACAACAAACTGGGAAATTCTGAAAGAGATGGGAATACCAGACCACCTTACCTGTCTCCTGAGAAATCTGTATGCAGGTCAAGAAGCAACAGTTAGAAACAGACATGGAACAACAGACTGGTTCCAGATAGGGAAAGGAGTACGTTTTAACTTATATGAAGAGTGCATCATGTGAAATGCCAGGCTGAATGAAGTACAAGCTGGAATCAAGATTGCCGGGAGAAATATCAATAACCCAAGTAGGCAGATGACACCACTCTTACGGCAAAAAGTGAAGTGGAACTAAAGAGCCTCTTGTTGAAAGTGAAAGAGAAGAGTGAAAAAGCTGGCTTAAAATTTAACATTTAAAAACTAAGATCACGGCATCCGGTCCCATCAGTCAGTTCAGTTCAGTTGCTCAGTCATGTCCAACTCTTTGCAACCTCATGGACTGCAGCATGCCAGGCCTCGCTGTCCATCACCAACTCCTGGAGTCTACTCAAACTTGTCCATTGAATCGGTGATGCCATCGAACCATCTCATTCTCTGTCCTCCCTGTCTCTGTCATTTGGTCCCATTACTTCATGGCAAATAGATCGGAAAATAATGGAAACAGTGACAGACTTTATTTTCTTGGGCTCCAAAATCACTGCAGATGGTGACTGCAGCTGTGAAATTAGCAGACACTTGCTTCTTGGAAGAAAAGCTATGACAAATCTAGGAAGCATATTAAAAAGCAGAGATGTTACTTTGCCAACAAAGGTCCATCTAGTCAAAGTTATGGTTTTTCCAGTAGTCGTGTATGGATGCGTGAGTTGGACTGTAAAGAAAGCTGAGCGCTGAAGAATTTATGCTTTTGAACTGTGGTGTTGGAGAAGACTCTTGAGAGTCCCTTGGACTGCAAGGAGATCAAACCAGTCCATCCTAAAGGAAATCAGTCCTGAATATTCATTGGAAGAACTGCTGCTGAAGCTGAAACTCCAAAATTTTGGCCACCTGATGCGAAGAACTGACTCATTGGAAAAGACCCTGATGCTGGGAAAGATTTGAAGGTGGGAGAAGGGGATGACAGAGGTTGAGATGTTTGGATGGCTTCACCAATTTGATGGACATGAGTTTGAGCAAGCTCCAGGAGTTGGGTGATGGACAGGGAAGCCTGGTGTGCTGCAGTCCACGGGGTCGCAAAGAGTCAGACATGACTGTGACTGAACTGATCTGAACCTTCTTTCAGGGGCTTCCCTGGTGGCTCAGTGGTAAAGAATCTGCCTGCAATGCAGGAGACCCAGGTTCTGTCCCTGAGTTGGGAAGATCCCCTGGAGGAGGGCATGACAACCACTCTAGTACTCTTGCTTGGAGAATCCCATGGACAGAGGAGCCTGGCAGGCTGCAGTGCATAGTGTTGCACAGAGTCAAACATGACTGAAGTGACTAAGTAGCAGCAGCAACCTTCTTTCAGGATTCCCTGTTGGCTCAGTGGTAAAGAATCCACCTGCAATGCAGGAGACACAGGAGACATGGGTTCAATCCATTGGTTGGGAAGATCCCCTGGAGGAGGAAATGGCAAACCTACTCTAGTATTCTTGCTGGAAAAATCCCATGGACAGAGTGGCCTGGTGGGCTACAGTCTGTGGGGTCCCAAAGAGTTGGATGTGACTGAAGCACAACTTTCCTTTAGCTTATTAAATGGTTAATGTATTCTAGATTTTACATTTTTTATGTTTTTGAGTAGCAAAAGAAATCCAGCTTTGTTAAGTAAATGGAATGCTCCATAGGCAGGAGCATGTGATTTTTCCTTCAAAGAGAATTCTTCCCCATGTATCATCAAAGCAGTATTATTAATATTACTGCTTTCAGCCTGGTCCTGAAGAAAGAGTATCATTAAGTTGGGCATTATATTCAGTATTTGTTAAAAATTGGATTTTTACTGAGATTCTGGCACTTTATATTAAAAATTTTCAAAGCTACTTTCCATTCTTCCCTCTCATTTAACTCTCACAACAACTCTGTGAAGTAAGAACCACTGGGATTGTTACTTTCATCTCAGAGATGATGAAACTGGGGCCTGGAAGAGGAGGTAACTAATATTCACTCCATCCTCTTCAAGGGCTTATGATGCACCTGGGCTTTCTGCTATTTTACATACACATAGCTGGTGTTTACCTGTGACAGAAAGACAAACACAAGATACTCCTTCCAGGTTTCTGGAATGTTCTTCTTCAGTTTTAATTTTCTCTGGTTATCTATGTGGGGCTTTGTTACTTTTGATTCCCTTTGTAGTATTTTTGATAGGGGGACAAAGAACCTGCTTCTTCCCCAGTTTGTTATTTGCCTTTAGTATTTTTATGGAATTTTCTGATTTCTATAATGGCAAAATTACAGATATCTTCTTTTGTGGTTTCTGCCTTTGATTTCCTGGTTAGAAAATTCTCACCTATCCAAAGACTATATAAAAGTTTATCTGTTTGTTTCCTGGTACGTTTTTATTTTTTTCACATTAGTGTCTTTAATCCAAAGTCAGAAGACAATGGCCTGTGGGCTAAATCTGGCCCTATTTTTGCAACAAAATTTTATTGAAGCTCAGCCATGCCCATGTGTTTAGGTGTGTTTATGGCTACTTCTTGATTCCGTGACAGAGGTGAGTAGTTGCAACAGAGGCAATCTGGCCTGCAGACCAAAATCTGTTGTTTGGCTCTGAATAGAAAATGTTTGCCAATCCCTTCTTTAGTTCATCTAGAATTTATTTTGATATAATGGATAAGTTCATTATCTAATTTCTTTTCAAATGGCTAGTCCATTTTCTCAACACTATCAATTCAACAATGCAATTATGCTATTCTGAAAAAATGCCTCCAAATATGTTCATACCCCAATTCCTAGAACTCATGAAGGTTTGGCAACAGCAACTTTGCAGGTGTGATTAAGTAAAATATTTTAAAATGGGGAGATTATCCTGGATAATTCAAGTGGGCCCAAGTTAATCACACTGGTCCTTATCAAAGGGATACCGGAGGAGTCAGAGGAGAAGGAGATGCAATGATAGAAGCAGAGAGAGGAGTGAGTGTTTGAAGATGAAGGAGGGGCCACAAGCCAAGGGATATAGGTGGCCACTGGAAGCCAAAAAAGACAAGGAAACAGATTTTCCTCTCAGAGCTCCAGAAGGAAACAGCTCTGCTTGAATTTTTAACTCAGTGAATCCAGTTTCAGAATTCTAACATCTAGAATCATGAAACAGTACATTTACATTTTTTAAAGACATTAATTTTGTGGTTAATGTGTTCAATCATTAGGAAACTAATACATTCCTTTATCATATGCTAATTTCTTATTTGATAGAGATACAAATAACTGTCTTTTATAAATAAAGAGCTTTTAACAACAAATTTAAGTTCTGGTGTTGGGTGTGAATAGACTTATCAGTGCAGTTAATGCAAATGACCAACATGAATTTATGTGGGGAGTGCTTGGGTGTGTTCACAGTGCTGTGTTCACAGGGGAGAGAGATTATTCTTTATTTTTTTTGAGTTTTCTCCAATCTTCACCTCATTAGTAATCACAGAAATGCAAAATAAAGTAAAAGTGATTTTTTTTCCCTTAACAATCAATTTGGTCGATATTAAAAAGAAGTAGAATGTCTGAGGGATGGGCATTCATATATACTGCTAGTGTGCGTAGAGCATGTACAGTCTTTCTGTGAGACAATTTGGTAATAAAATCAAACAGCCTAAAACTAGGCATTTGCCTTGATATGGCAATGTCACTTTTAGGAATTTAAAGTAGTGAAATGATCATGAGTATGCCTAAAAATTATGCTAAAGAATGGTCACATCTGCACTGTTTATAAAAGGGAAATATTGAGAAAAAACTGAATATGAAAAAATAATGGATTAGTATTTAAAACAGACATTTAAAAAGTGATATACTATGATATTATCATGATATTACACAGTATATAATACAGATGAAAGATGCTCCTACTCTATTAAGTGAGAAAATTTATCAAAATGATATGTACAGAATTATAGAATTTTTGTTTATACATATATGAAATGTCAACATACAAATATAGGGAAAGGATAGAAAAGATATATATTAATCTGTTGTAATAATTGGTGATGAATGCCTTTATTGTCATCTTGCTTCTTTGTATTTTTATGTTAAACATTATACATTTATTGGTTTTCTAAAAGAAACAATGCCATTAAAAATTAGCTCTTTCTTCACTGTTACTCCATTCCATAGCATAATCCGTAGTAATGATTATCAAAACAATTGTCTAGAAATATATCTGGGTTTTTATATATATAATATATTTGACCATGAATAGAAGTGGGTGTTAAAAATAAGTGCAGAAGCCTTTAGCTCTGACCAATGGATCTTGGTCCTCTTTCTATAGAACTTTCCACACTATTCTGTAGGGCCTAGGAGGCTCATTGTTCAACTGACCTGAAATCCTCACAGGAGCTGGGAACAGTGCTGTAGATATTTCCGCTTATCTTACATTATATGATTTCCTTGGTATTTTGAACTTTATCCTTTGATTCTTCTCAGTCACTTTTAAATCGTAGCACCAACAGTAAAGCTCAGAGTGGTTAAAAACAAAAGTTAGCCTTTCTTTCATAGCTCTACAAAAGGCCTTCAATCAGAGTAGGGCTCATGGCACCATCCAGGTAACCTTGGTTAGCCTTGATCTAAACCTTTCTGCCAAATGAATGGCAGAATTCTTAGCACTGGGGGCAGATGTAGTCCCAGGTCTCGTTCATTGCAGTGCAGAAATGTTTGCTGACCAGCTGTGGGTGAAGCCTGTTGGTCTGCGTCTATACAGGATGCCTTAGCCAGTACCACTGGAGATTACACCAAGGCTGCAGAAGGCTTTCAGTGCACACACAGAGTCAGGCTTGCTCAGGATTCCCCTGCCAGGGTTTGCCTTCATCCAAGAGAGAAATCACAGCAAATGTTTCTCAAGGGCAGGGAGAAATGTATCTGCAAAATGCTTCATTCCATCTCTTTGGTCTGCCAGATAGTCTTGTTTTAATGCTAATATCACAGTCTTCTAAATAAAAGGGATCTCCTCTAATTCACAAATAGTTTGATTTCAAAGAATTCTCTTCTAAGTTGATTGTTTGCAATTTGGAATGCATTTGTTCAAAGTTGGTTGAGATTAACACATACACATTACTATATGTAAAATAGGTAATCAACAAGGACCTACTGTATAGCACAGGGAACTCCACTCACTATTTTGTAATAACCTTTAAAAGAAAATAATCTGAATATGGATATGTATATATGTATAACTGAGTCACTGTGCTGTACACCTGAAACTAACACACTATTGTAAATCAACTTTACTCCAGTTTTAAAAAGTGCTGATAAACCTTGTGGTTAATGACCCCTCTTGGGTGGGTCCTGCTCACCTTTCCAGGCGCATCCCCACTGCACCTCCTCAGGTCCCCTTCCCTGCCATGCACCTGCGTTCTGGCCTTGCCTCTTCTATGGCGGTTATTTGCATGTGTCATGTTACTCCTCACCACTGAATACATCTTCGCTGCCTTTGCCTGGAGGGCTCTGCCCATTTTGTTCTCTGCTCAACTGTGGCTTATCCTTCAAGACCCAGCTCTGTTATCACGTGTTCTGGGAAGCATTCCTGGAAACAACCCCCTCCTCTGTGTGAGTGAGGTGCTCCATATCTCTTCATTGGTGGACCCCGAGTGTCCTTCTGTCTTAGCACTTAACAGAGTACATTTATGACTTTTTGTCTATTTCCTGTACTGTTTACGGACACTGGAAGACAGTGACTCTATTCCCTTTATGTCTTTCTTCCCAGTGCTTCACAGATGTTCATCTACACCAAAGAAAAAATAGCATTCATTGTTTTGCTGTGGATAATGGTGAAGCTGCATACAGAAATAGGGAAAATTATTTGCATATATTTGAGAAAAACATTTCTAGTCCTTTTGTGAGTTTCTTTCTGTTTCTATTATGTTGTGAACATGATTTTCATGAAATGATTCTTTCCTCCCTCCCTCCTCTTTTCCCTCCCTTTCTTTTTTTCCTCTCTCTCTCTCCCTCCTCACCCATTCCCTTACTGATTTGGAAAGGTCTTGGCAGTTATTCACTTGGAATAAATTGAAAGATTGAAGTCCTACAAAACAAACAGAAGATAATTAGTGATTTTAAAGTGTGTTAACCCACAATGATGATTTTCTTTCTTTCCATGCCTGTTTGGCAGGATGCTTGTCTGGGCCGGTGTAATTATGGATGAATGTGCTGAAGTGCTTGAACAATAATTTGTAGGAAATACAATTTTGAGTAGAAGTCATTAGTGGGAATAAATGAATAACTTGTTGGTTAACAGGTCAATGTTGAAAACCCAAATAGGTTAAACATTGTATTAACTTATGAGTCAAGAGAACAATCTTTTTTTCTGTAAGCATATGCATAAAATTATTGAGCTTTTTAAACTGTATTTTTATATATTTTTTGATTTGTGGTAAGAAAGGAAGAGGGCCACCTGACCTGAGTTTCTGAAGAAGGACTCTTCTCAAAATTTTGTAATGACCTATATGGGAAAATAATCTAAAAAGAGTACAAATGTGTATGTGTGCATGTGTGCAAAATTGCCTCAGTCGTGTCTGACTCTTTGTGACCCTATGGACTGTAGCCTGCCAGGCTCCTCTGTCCATGGGGTTCTCCAGGCAAGAATACTGGAATGGGTTGCCATGCCCTTCTCCAGAGGATCTTCCTGACCCAGGGATCGAAACTGCATCTCCTGTGTTTTCTGCATCGGCAGGCGGGTTCTTTACCGCTGGTGCCACCTAGGGAAGCCATGTATTACTAATTCATTTTGCTGTACATCAGAAACTAACATTTTAAATCAACAATACTCCAATAAAAATTAAAGTAGTAAAAAAATCTATCACAAAGAGTTCTGTAAGGTGAAATGACTCACATTTGAAATGTGTACAATGCTGCCTTCATCAGAGAAGTCAGTCAGTGTACAACTTTTAAATAATATTTATAAGATAAAGGATATAATATTTTGCATATCAAAGCTAATTGGGTACAGTTAATATACAGTTATTTCCAGAGGCTAGAATTCCATTATGTGTCCAGTTCTTTGGTTCTGGATTCAGAGGAGCCGGTTTCAGAATTTGGTGCTGACATCTCCTACTGTGTGATTTTGTCTTCAAAGTATTTTTTTAACTTCCTAATCAGTACAGTCTGTTAAAAGGACAAAGAAAACAAAACCCAGAAAAGCAACAGCTCTTACTTTAGAGTAACACTGATTAGCACAGGTTGGAATTATTCTAAGTTCTCAATAATGTTCGTGTTATTTTTCAGCTTTTTACGTACCGGATATTATATTTTTATTGAGGTACATTTCTGATGGAAGTTTGTAAGTGGTTGTCAGGGATGATCTTGTTAAATGAGAAGAGACTTGACTTCCTGGAATGGAGAGTTTATTAAGGAGTCAGAGATGATAAAGTGGAGTTTGGTTATGGAGACTCTTGAAGGTCCAGAAGGGAATTCGGGAATTTGTTGCTGAGTACTGTAGGCAGATCATTGTTGTTGTTGCTCAGTCACTCAGTTGTGTCTGACTCTTTGCAACCCCATGGACTGCAGCAGGCCAGGCTCCTCAGTCTTTCACTATCTCCTGGAGTTTGCTTAAATTCATGTCCATTGAGTCAATGATGCCATCTCCTGGAACTTGCTCAAACTCATGTCCATTGAGTCAGTGATGCTATCTAGCCATTTCATCTTATCCCATCCTCTATCTAGCCACGCTCTTCTCCTTTTGCCTTCAATCTTTCCCAGCATCAGGGCCTTTTCCAGTGAGTTGGCTCTTTGCCTCAGGTGGTCAAAGTATTGGAGCTTCAGCATCAGTCCTTCCATTGAATATTTAGGATTGATTTCCTTTAGGATTGACTGGTTTGATCTTCTTGCTGTCCAAGTGTTTCTCAAGAGTCTTCTCCAGCACTACAGTTTTAAAGCATCAATTCTTCAGCACTCAGCCTTCTTTATGGTCCAGCTCTCACATCCGTAGATGACTACTGGGAAAACCATAGTTTTGAGTATATAGGCCTTTGTTGCAAAGTAATGTCTCTGCTTTTTTAATGTGTCATCTAGGCTTGTCACCCTGCTTATTTAACTTATATGCAGAGTACATTATGAGAAATGCTGGGCTGGAAGAAGCACAAGCTGGAATCAAGATTGCTGGGAGAAATATCAATAACCTCAGATATGCAGATGACACCACCCTTATGGCAGAAAGTGAAGAGGAACTCAAAAGCCTCTTCATGAAAGTGAAAGTGGAGAGTGAAAAAGTTGGCTTAAAGCTCAACATTCAGAAAACTAAAATCATGGCATCTGGTCCCATCACTTCATGGGAAATAGATGGGGAAACAGTGGAAACAGTGTCAGATTTTATTTTGGGGGTCTCCAAAATCACTACAGATGGTGACTGCAGCCATGAAATTAAAAGACGCTTACTCCTTGGAAGGAAAGTTATGACCAACCTAGATAGCATATTGAAAAGCAGAGACATTACTTTGCCAACAAAGGCCCGTCTAGTCAAGGCTATGGTTTTTCCAGTGGTCATGTATGGATGTGAGAGTTGGCTGAGCACCGAAGGATTGATGCTTTTGAACTGTGGTGTTTGAGAAGACTCTTGAGAGTCCTTTGGACTGCAAGGAGATCCAACCAGTCCATTCTCAAGGAGATCAGCCCTGAGATTTCTTTGGAAGGAATGATGCTAAAGCTGAAACTCCAGAACTTTGGTCACCTCATGTGAAGAGTTGACTCATTGGAAAAGACTCTGATGCTGGGAGAGATTGGGGGCAGGAGGAAAGGGGATGACAGAGGATGAGATGGCTGGATGGCATCACCGACTCGATGGACGTGAGTTTGAGTGAACTCCGGGAGTTGGTGATGGACAGGGAGGCCTGGCGTGCTGCGATTCACAGGGTTGCAAAGAGTCGGACACGACCCAGAGACTGAACTGAACTGAAGGCTTGTCATGGCTTTCTTTACAATGAACGAATGTCTTTTAATTTCATGGCTACAGTCACCATCAGCAGTGATTTTGGAGCACAAGAAAATAAAATCTATCACTGCTTCCACATTTTCCCCTTCTATTTGTCATGAAGCAATGGGATTGGATGCTATGATCTTAGTTTTTTGAATGTTGAGTTTTAAGCCAGCTTTTTCACTCTCTTCTTTCATCCTCATCAAGATCCTCTTTAGCTTCTCTTCACTTGAGGTATCTTAGTAGGCAGATACTGCAGATTAATGAACAAACAAGGGATGTAATTAAAAAAGAACAATGCACAATCGTCATAGGATTAAAAATTGTTTGTGGAAGGTCTAGCTCAGATGATTATTACATTCATTTTGACATTCTCAAGTTTGAGAATATTTGTCTGGGATAGCTCAGTTGGTAAAGAATCTACCTGCAATGCAGGAGATCCTGGTCAGATTCCTGGGTCAGGAAGATCCGCTGGAGAAGGGATAGGCTATTCACTCCAGTATTCTTGAGCTTCCCTTGTGGCTCAGCTGGTAAAGAATCCGCCCACAGTGCAGAAGACCTGGGTTTGATCCCTGGGTTGGGAAGATCCCCTGGAAAAGGGAAAGGCTACCCACTCCAGTATTCTTGCCTGGAGGATTCCATGGACTGTATAGTTCATGGAGTTGCAAAGAGTCAGACATGACTGAGAGACTTTCACTTTCAAGTTTGAGATGATGGTAATTCATCCAAATATTCATATCTGCTATATAGCTACAAATATGAGGCTGGCACTCATAAAACACCCAGACTGATCTTTTAGTTATACAGATAGAAGTGTGCTATTTTTGCAATGAGAGTGAATACGTTATGAGATAATTTTACTGCTTTCTAGAGGCTCTGTAAACATTTGAAAGGCCTTAAGTTTATGTTAATAGTTAAAAAATCCACTTCAAAATTCCCTGTGAATTTTTCCATTTATTTTGACTTGACTGTTATTTAGAAGAATGCTTAGTTGAAAAATATCTTTGTCGTGTCAAATTTTGGTTCTGACACATGTAGCTGCTTGTTGATAGGTGCATAGTAGGATGCTCTTTGCTTATTGATTATTATGAATTATTATTGATCACAGTGTATAATCATATTTTGCCATCATATTTTGTCGTTGACAGACATTTTTGATGCATGGTCGAGATGTTTCTGTGTAGACTTTGAAGAACAGATCATAGAAATTCACACATATATAAATATGCATATACACTGAAATAGACTTTATTTTATTTATTGTTCCCAAAGGTTAAAACATACAAACAGCAATAAAATTAAAATTATTTTCTTTAGACATGATTTATGTGTTAATTTTCACCTGCTCTGTAATTAGAAATTTTGAACTCTGGGAATTTTTTTTTAAGATAAAATTATTGCCCGAGTAAACTTCAGAAATTATATCATTAACCCGGAGACCTTTCTAAGCCTAGAACAACATTGCTGGTACAAGTGCACTGCTCTCCAACATAGACAAATAAATAAGGAGGGAAGTTTAAAATAATTTGAAAATGATTTATTGTTGGCCACCTCTGTAGTTAGAGAGTCAAATATTCTTACTTTAGTTTAACAAGGGAGGACAGGAAGCTGCTGTGAGCTAAAGGTAAATTATGTCAATTGCGAAGGAGGAGGAACTGTACCAAGGAGAGGAGTTGGGAGGAAGCCTTGTGTTTTCTGAGGTACTGCTCCAGATAAAGCCTGGAAAAAAAAAATCTCTGCCTTGACCTTTGTTGGAAAAGGCCAGAGTAAACTACAAGTCTGACTACCTTCTTGAATCTTTGCTGGTTAAGGAGCAGCTTATGGTTTGGGAAGGGTCCGATAGTTGCACTGGAACCTAAAACAAACCCAGTTATTTAAGGTCACACATTCCACTTTTTTTCTGCTCTGCTTAGCCATCCTATCCCTAGATACACCCCATGTTAGAGTAAGAGGGGATTACACACCAAGACTTAGGTGGATCATTCTCATGGTAATTTTTATTTTTAGCTCTACTATCACCATTTGTACAGTGAGTTGAAGTCTTAAGTTTAGAAATTCGTGGTGAACTTATATCTTGGAGCACCTAATAGTCATTGGTTTTAATTTGGAAGAACGAGGTGATAAATTTTATTCTCAAAACAGTGTGATGCAGGGAAGGAAGAGAGAAGACTAAAATATATTGAGGGGTTGTTATGTGGCAAAGTCCACACTACATGTTTCATAGATATTATCTCATCAAATTGTCTTAAATCCCTAGGAGGGAAAGCTTTGCTGCTTCTGCTTTGTAACTGAGGAAAGTGAAACCCACCTCTAAGTATATTATCCAAAGGAACATAGTTAGAATGTGGCAAGACTGTGATTCAGCTATAAATTTATTATGACTTCAACCCTGTGTTTTTCACCCCATACCATTCTCTGTCTTGAATTATTGTCACCATGCAACAGACAGGAAAACTAATACGCAAAAAGTAATATAGTGATATCACCTTTGGTGATAGCACCAGTGCTTATAGAACCTGAAGCCTGATTTCCCAGATTCTTCTTTCACTGAAGTCTTTGGCTGAATAACATCACATTCATATTAAGTTTTAAAAATGTCTAAAGGCAAGTTTCCCTTGGACTTGCTTTAGGTTCTCTCCCAGAAGTAGTGGTCACCCATCTTCGAGCAGCTGCCAATGCCCATGACACAGTGTTGGCTCTGGAAGATGCTGTCGATTGGCATGCTGGAGATGAAGTCCTTGTCATCAGTGGGATGGGTGCTGAAGATGCCAAGCCTAAAGAAGAGATTGTCACCGTGGAGACTGTGCATAGTACAGACCTCCAGCTGAGGTCACCCTTGAGGTACTGCATGCCAGCTTGGCTCCATTTAGATGGAAGATGAGGTCTTAACTGTGTAGGTGACCAACACAGCTGGTCAAAAGACATTTGTTTGTCTTTCAATAATATCATTTACATTAAATCACAGTAGACATTTTGGCAAGAAAATTACAAAATATGAAATATTTGGAAGATTTAGACTTCTTAAATAAGTTTCTCTTGTAAGACTAGAACTTTTGTCTTTTAGTAGATGGTCACTGCAATAGTCATCATAGTTCCTAATTTTCACATACATGTGGCTATTTTTTACTCTTCTGTGTCTGAGTTTCTAAAGAAATAAAGTCCCAGATGGAGGATTAGGCTAATTTAATGGCTTACTATTCATTATAAGACTTGGAGTGTTATTTTCAGATTTTTTTTTTTTTTTTCTTTTCAGATATTCTCACAACTCCACAGAGAAATGGGTGGCTGGAGAGCACCATGTTTTAAAGGTCATGCTGGTTCTACTCAGCAGGAGTATTACCATACAGGGAAATCTCACTGATGAGAGAGTGCAGTTCCTTGCTTCATGCCAGGGGGCCAGTGCTTCAGAAGGTAGAGAACGATTTGTTGGGAAGTCTAATGGGTGAAAAACAATGTTCTTACTATTCAATGATATGTGGTATGGTTGACTTCTTTTAATTAGTGTGTTCCTAATATAGTAAGAAAGTGAAGTTGCTCAGTCGTGCCTGACTCTTTGTGACCCCATGGACAGTAGCCTGCACCAAGCTCCTCCGTCCATAGGATTTTCAAGGCAAGAGTACTGGAGTGGGTTCCCATTCCAGGGAATCTTCCCAACCCAGGGATCGAACCCAGGTCTCTCACACTGTAGACAGATGCTTTACCTTCTGAGCCACCAAGTCCCCTGCAAACAAATGTTATCTTCTGAGAGCATGTTCGTAAGTCCAATTTGTAAGTTCAACCAAGCTGGCCTAGGCACTCAGCTCACACAATCGGCTATATAGTACTGTACTGTAATAGGTTCATAATACATTCCATACAAGTCATACATAAAAAAAGCAAGCAACCACAAAAAAATAAAGAAAACATTCTCAATCTCACAGTAAGGTACCTTGAAAAGTGCAGTAGCACAGTAAAAGAGCTAGCATATAGGGGCTGGCAAGAGCTACTGACTGGAGGAGAGAGAGGACTTGGAAGATGGTAGAGTTGAAGGATCATTAGCAATAGGAGACGGAGGGCAAGCTGCAGTTTCACTCATGCCTGACATTGACAAGAATGCACGCTTAAATCTTTGAAAGTTTGAAACTTGAAGGTGTGAATGTAGGGGACCTGCTGTGTTCTGTAGATTTCAGAATGCTCTTGATAAATCGTCATTTCCTCTCCTGCCCTCAACCCCCTTGTGAAAGAGATAGGCAACAGTATCTGCTTGAGAAATTAATTATTTCTTTGAGGAAAAGATATTCCTATTATATAATAAAATCTGGAGAGTTGAATCAAATTTTCAGGTCAGAGGTTATAATGAAATTGATTCCCATCCTTCTCTACAATTCTCAGGAAAAGTGCTTAATGCGAGAGTCAGCGATACAGGCAGCACGTTCTAATGAGTTAGACTTGGAAGGCTCTTCCCTCCCCCCACCATTCCCACTTTTGGAGTTTGTTTTCTGAGTGAAACTACCACATACTTTAAGTAAGTGGTTGAAAAAGTCAATCTATCTTCGAGAAGAATAACAGGCACTGAATCACACTGATGTACCTATTAAACATCTATTTCAGGGATGGTTAGTTTAGTAGGTTATGTTTTGGTTTCCCAGGCTGTAGATTATGAGGCTTTCACACGTTGGGAAGACATCATTTTTCAACTTTGGTCCAGAATGGTGTGGGTGTCAAGGATGACTCCCAGGCATGAACTCTGGATGGATGAGGAGGCTATTTATTGAGATGGGAAGGGAAACAGGTTTGGGGGGTGGGAGGGTAGAGATCATGAGTTTAATTTTGTACATGTTGAGATGCCAGGCCAGCATGTGACTGGAGATGTCTGGAGCCTGGAAGAAATGTCAAGTCCGGAGTTAAAGATTTGAGTCACGTCTATGTATAGAGGCCTGTGGGGATAATGTTGGTATATGGTTGGGTAAGAGGGACTTTGACCCTGCCCCCCACCCCCTAGTCATCTAGTTCACAATTGTGTCATTCTGAAAAAAAAAAAAAAAGTTTTCATCCAGTGGGTTGGAATGCAGTGACTGCTAAATTTAACATTTCTGCTAAACTGGCATCTGCAGTCAATTACAGACTCTCTTGGTAATTCTCATACAGGTATTCTCAGATCGTATTGTGCAAAACATGGCATTTAATCATGCTCCAAGGGAGATCATGCCTCTGGGTTTGGGCTATTATAAATCTGTTGTCTCCTAATGAAAAAAATAATCCCTAGTTCTACCACAATTCTTATTTATGACTAAAAAATTCCAAAAATAAAATAAAATTCATAGACCTTCGTTTTAAAAATAACTTATCATTCACCTCTTCTTTTTATGGAGCTCGAATATGGAAACAACGTAGCCAAAAACCATAACAAGAGGCCTAGACGCTGGAAAATATGGCTCACTGGCATACAATGGTTAAATGGTGATAAAATGTACAAATACCAAACACCTCTTTATTCACCTCTGATATCACTTTATGGCAAATAGATGGGGAGACAATGGAAGCAGTGAGAGACTTTATTCTGGGGGGCTCCAAAATCACTGCAGATGGTGACTGCAGCCATGAAATTAAAAGACACTTGCTCCTTGGAAGAAAAGCTATGACCAACATAGACAGCATATTAAAAAGCAGAGACATTACTTTGCCAACAAAGGTCCATCTAGTCAAAGTTATGGTTTTTCCAGTAGTCATGTATGGATGTGAGTAAGACTGTAAAGAAAGCTCAGTGCCAAAGAATTGATTCTTTTGAACTGTGGTGTTGGAGAAGACTCTTGAGAGTCCCTTGGACTACCAGGAGATCCAACCAGTCCATACTAAAGGAAATCGGTCCTGAAAATTCACTGGAAGGACTGAAGCTGAAGCTTCAATACTTTGGCCACCTGATGCAAAGAACTGACTCATTGGAAAAGACCATGATGCTGGGAAAGACTGAAGGCAGGAGGAGAAGGAGATGACAGAGGATGAGATGGTTGGATGGCATTGCCGACTTGATGGACATGAGTTTGAGTAAGCTCTGGGAATTGGTGATGGACAGGAAGCCTGATGTGCTGCAGTCCATGGGGTTGCAAAGAGTTGAACGTGATTGAGCCACTGAACTGAACTGATATACATTTTCTGAGACTGACAGTAGATGACTGTTAGAATGATCCATAATTTTGTATTAGTGGCTCTTCTTCATTGGTTTATTAACCTGGATAATAAAGAGTTAATTCAGGAGATGATTTCTTCTCTATCCTGAGGTTAGTTCACCCTACCAAATGCCATGTGTCCTCACTAGGGCTCTGCTGTGACTGAGGCGTTGGTGTGGGAGTGGCTCAGTCATTTCTCTGGAGTTCTTTTCCATTTCTTTGATGGCATCATTGCTATGTCCCCAAACCATAAAGCAGCAAAATATTGGGAAAACCCCACTGGACAGCAAAGAGATATGATTACATTTAGCGCTCACATGTCTTCTCTTCAATTATCCACCCACCAGAGGGTCATTTTATTGCACACTCCCTCAGGGGGATCTTTTGGATTGTAATAAGCATCTATTTAGGTTGGGTTTATGGGTTCTAGTCAGCCTTTTTGTGCTAATATTAAGGTGATTGATTTGGGAGCTTCTGGAAATAATAGAGTGAAGGCAACATCATGTTCTAGTTATCAGATGTTTTAATTAATAATCCAAAGGGGAGAATTGAAGTAAAAGGGAAGTAAGGTTATTAAATAAACAGTCAGGGTCTGTCCTTTGTGCCACAGTGCCTTTCGTACTGGGAGATTTGATTAGAATCATGCTGTACCTTCTTCTGTGCCCCTTGACTTCATTCTGTGTCTCAGGTGATTTGCAGAACTGTTTGTATTCCAAGAGTGAGAAGATGCTGGGATCCAGGGATTTGGGGGCCAGAGTCATCGTTCAGTCCTTTCCGGAGGAGCCCAGTCGGGTCCAGTTGAAGGGAGTGCAGTTCCGGGACTTGGGACAAGCCTTCCATGAGCATGTGAGCTCCCTGATGCTGGTAGGAGCTATGAGAGGTGAGGAGGCCCAGGCATGATGTCTCATCTTTCTTCTTCTATATTCAAGGCTCTCTTTGCAAGGGGGTCCTGGTAGGTGGTATGTGGGAACATGGGGGATTCAGAGATGGATAACTATACTGTAGATCTATGGTTCAGAGAGTCACTTGGAGAGCTTATTAGAATTCGCACGTAGAGACCCTGTCTCAGACAAATTGTGATCCAAAGTGAGCCTAGAAAAACTGAATTTTTAACCTTCTGATTCTGGAACAAGTAGTCCATGTTTCCTTTTGAGAAATGTCACTATAGGTACAGCAGATATGGAGGGAACCACACAAATCCATGTTTTGAATCCTGCCACTACAATGTACTGGCTTTGTGACTACAGATAGATTGATATTAAATAGTATAAATTATCAGTCAAGGCTAGTGGAAAGCACTTTGGGAAGATGTCCTAACATAGAGGAATCCCCTGCCTGAGAAAAGTGGGGAGAATGGCTGAGAACCAGGCTCTCTTCCTGGGGAAGCAGACAGAGTATGCAGACCTTGACCAGACCTGAAGAGACACGAGGGAAGCAGCAGACATCCAAGGCAGGTGGGGACAAGTAGATAAAAAGATCAGAATCAGAAAAGAAGAACATGACCAGATGTACTGATAAAGGCTCTGAAATCAAAGTTGGAGGGGTGTAGGAGCATCTAGGGTGAAATTCCAATGCCAGAGTCTGATATATGGAGTTGAGAGATGGGTACAGATGCTGAGCGATGAGGACAGCAGCCCTGTCGCAGTTACGCTCCCCTGCCCTCAGCACCTCAACACCCACACAGCCAAGCTCCAGAAGTCAATGCCTGACAAAGCACATCAGGGCATATGGGAGGTTCAATGGGGCTTGAAAAGTGCTAGAATTACAGCAGGCATTGACAAAGTAATCCATGAGGTCACTGAAGGCAGGATCCTGGCTAGCAGCACTTTTTTTCTCACTTTAAATTATCTGCTTGCCAAGAATACCTCTCCTAATTTTCTAAGATCTTTTCCACCTTATTTATTTCTACACTCGTTAGGGGGATGGGTCCCTCACATGGTTCTTTCCCAAGTACATTAGGATGATCAGAATCTTTGTACCCTTCTTTCTGGTTCTTCGGTCTCCTGGTGCTTATAATGCTGAGGAATATTTGATGTGGGTCAGTTCCAGTAGAAGTGAGGGGAGCAGTCACATAGGAGTTATCAATTGAACATAATCAACAGCTCCCCATCAAAAATGTACTCAGTCTGCCTCCTCAACCTCTGCTTTAGAGTACCTGCACATTTATTTATTTATATATTTATTAGGTTTTATTTGAAAAATGGTTCAGTGCTTGGACTTCCCTGGTGACTCAGATGGTAAAGAATCCGCCAGTAATGCAAGAGACCCTGGTTTGATCCCTGGGTTGGGAAGGTCTCCTGCAGAAGGGAATGGCTACCCACTCCAGTATTCTTGCCTTGAGAATTCTGTGGACAGAGGAGCCTGCGGGGCTACGGTCCATGGGGTTGCAAGTTGGACAGGATTGAGCAGCTAACACTTTCACTTTCACTTTTCAGTGCTTAACCAAAGTTTGAAATCCATTGAATTAATACATTATCCCCTGTAGGTCTCTGTTAAAATGCAAATGTGTTTCCTGGGAGGGGGAAACCCATTAACCCAGAGGTTAGAAACTTCTGGCATGCTTGCCAAAGAATCCTTTATTGTTTCATGCCCTACGGGCTCTCATAACCTGTGTGGCCAGCTTGTCCTCAGTCACGGGAGTTAGAGGGTGTTGGAATCTTTGCTTGGTGTTTCCTTTAGAGGTTTACCGTTTCCTGAACTCATCCACTATAGCTCTGTTAACACATTAGTCCTTACTGGTTGTTCAGATGTACCATTGTATTCTGAGGGGCAAGCAGTGATGTTGTGGTGGAGACCTGGTCAGGAAAAGTCTGCAGCAGGCAGTGTTTCCTACATGAGTGGATGTGGATGCGCTAACTTATTAGTGAGTGATGTGAAGGCATATGGTGCTGGGATCAAGGCGAATCTATAGACCTTGTGTCTATGGAGACACTGTAGTTGAGATTTTTCTGCTGCTGCTGCTGCTGCTAAGTCACTTCAGTCGTGTCCAACTCTGTACGACCCCATAGACTGCAGCCCACCAGGCTCCCCCATCCCTGGGATTCTCCAGGCAAGAACACTGGAGTGTGTTGCCATTTCCTTCTCCGATGTATGAAAGTGAAAAGTGAAAGTGAAGTCGCTCAGTCGTGTCCGACCCTCAGTGACCCCATGGACTGCAGCCTACCAGGCTCCTCCGTCCATGGGATTTTCCAGGCAGGAGTACTGGAGTGGGGTGCCATTGCCTTCTCCGTGAGATTTTTCTAGATAGTCCCAAGGTCAAAGGTCAAATTATTACATAAACCAAAGCCATTTTTCTAATACTTCAAACATTTGGTATCGATATAATCTCTCTCCCTGTCTGGAAATAATACAAAGCTTCTTTTTCAGGATTTATAATTTTATTATCCAAATAAAACATTTTAATTATTTTAATGTGTTTTCTTCATCAGACTCAAGATACACAAATGCAGAATTTACTTAGTTTTATTCATCTTACACCTCTGGCACAAGACATAATTCCTGAAATATATAGTTGATACTCAGTAAATAGTTGTTCATTAATTGATTCAGTCCACATGTATCGATTTGGGAGGTCATAAAATATGTTCATGGAGCCAGTGTAATGATTTTCTTAAATGTCAGTTTCTCTTAGCACAGTAGAAGATATTTCCCCTCCAGTTCCACAAACCACCATATTCAAATGTGAGAGTTCTGGTCCTCAGACTGATCTGTAGCTTTACTTACAATTTGGATAAATCAGGAATTTGGGATTAACAGATCCACACTGCTATATGTGAAATAGATAAACAGCAAGGACCTATTTATTGTATAGCACAAGGAACTGTGTTCAATATTTTGTAATAATCTATAATGGAAAAGTTTATGAAAGGGAATGTGTATATATACACATATATATATATACATATATACACATATGTATGTATAACTGAATTACTTTGCTGTATACCTGAAATATCGTAAATCAACTATACTTCAATTAAAAGAATAACTTCATAGCTCAAGATATAACGACTACCTCTCCTCATGCTGGATGCAGTTTTCAGAGGTCAGAATTGGTCTGTAAGCCTTAGCTGTTTGTTTCTTGAGCTGCTGTCCATTACACTGTGATGAGAAGTGGAAGTGAAATCTCTCAGTCGTGTCCGACTCTTTGCGACCCCATGGACTGTAGCCCACCAGGCTCCTCTGTCCATGGGATTTTCCAGGCAAGAATACTGGAGTGGGTTGCCATTTCCTTCTCCAGGAGATCTTCCCGACCCAGGGATTGAACCCCGGTCTCCCACATTGTAGGCAGACGCTTTACTGTCTGAGCCACCAGGGAAGTCCAAAGAGTAGATACCAAAGATGGCGGCCACCAGGACATCTTGAGAGCCATGCGTTCCTCGTGGCTTGGCCATGCTCTCTCTTTCTCAGATGGTTTTCTTTTCTGACGTGTGGGCCTTGGATTCCACTATGGTGATCTTTGGTGTCTTTAAGATACATTGGTCTAAGCTGCCTGTTTTTAAATTTCTGCTGCCAACTCCTTATTTCTTGAATTTTATTATTGTGTGGAAGAATGTTCGTAGTTATATTCTAGCAGCATTTGGGGATGATCAACAGAATGTGAGGAGCCTTTGAGATTCCCTACTGTTTACCATCCTCTTTGTCGTTCAGGTTCCTACGTGCAGGGTTGCACAGTGCGGCGGTCCTTCAGCAGAGGCCTCAGCATGTCCCAGACCTCAGGCCTGAAGGTGGACAGTAATGTGTTCTATGATATTTCAGGCCATGCACTGCTGCTGGGTAAGTGAAATCGGCTTGTTTAACTTCGACATTCTGGTGGAGGACACGTTATTTTTTAAAAAAGAATTATTGTTCCCAGATTTGAATTTCCAATTTGTAAAAACTTTAGTCTCTGATCTTTAGAAATAGGCTGTAGTTAAAAATTCTAGTTGTAAATTCAGTCTTTAATTAGCTTACTAAGCTTTACCCATAGGAAATTGATTTTTATTTTTTGTTTCTTTAAATTTATTTTAAAAATTTTATGGAAGTATAGTTGGCTTATAATGCTGGGTTAATTTCTGCTATACAGCAAAATGGTTCGGTTATGCACACACACATATATATATATATATATGTATATATTCTTTTTTCATTTTCTTTTCCATTGTGGTTTATCACAAGATATTGAGTATAGTTCTCTGTGCTCTGTATTAGGACCTTGTTTATCCATCCTCTGTATAATGGTTTGCATCTGCTAATCCCCAACTCCAAATCCTTCCCTCTCCTACCCCACTACCCCCCTGGCAACCACAAGTCTGTTCTCCATATCTGTGAGTCTGTCTCTCAGGAAACTGATTTTTAAAGATAGACATTTCAGTTCATGTTAATCAATATACAATAAATATAAAATTTATTGTCAGCAATTTCAACAGTAATTCAAAGTCACATAAATATGTCTTTGTGCAGCTTCATGAAGCATCAAACCTGGATGTTGAACAAGGAATTAAACATTTTTGAATCCTGTTCTTCACTACTTCTGTGGCTTGTCGAAGAAGCCTGTTTTAAGAATTTTCTAAATGGTCATCTGTATTGACATTTGTTTCCTAAAGTCCATTCCCTTTGTGATGCTTAAAAATATCAGACTGCATCATCTTAAAGCCCTTTAAGAATTTATTTCTTTTAGAATATAATCCAGAATCCTTACTCTGGCTTAAAAACCTTCCTTAGTGAGGCTGCTTCTACTAACCTTGGTATACCTCTCTTGCTCTTTTTCTCTCCCTCTGTGCTCTCACTACACTGACCTCTTTTAATTCTTTCAAAAAGCCACACATTCTCCTGCCTCAGGACCTTTGCACAGCTCTTGCCTTCTGTTCATACCATTCATTCTCCTCCTATAATAGCCCTCCCCAACACTCCCAAATCAAGTCTGTCTGTTTAAACTCTTTTATCACCATTCATTACTTATTGATTTAAAATTATACATCATGTTTCTGACCATCTGATCAATGTCTGTTTTTCTATTAATACCAGATTTCATGAGAACATCATCTCCTTAGTACTTAACAGAATTTTAAATAGTGCATTTGGAGATATATTTGTTGAAATAAATCTATTAATGAACAAAAGGTCTTTGGTTATATCAGAATAACCAAATCAGAGGTTTTCACTGAAAGGAAAACTATAATTGTACTTGTTAGCTAGTGTTTTCTATTTAAATTAATTCTGTGATATCATCAGTGGGAAAATTTGCATGTTTCATTTAGGAATGATCTGTTAAGATAAAAGCTGGAAAGGTTCTAACTGTGGAAGGAAATAGTTTAGTGAGAAAATATGGATCATGTAAACTAACTCCAGGGTTTCTCTGATAGCTCAGCTGGTAAAGAATATGCCTGCAAGACCCCAGTTCAATTCCTGGGTCAGGAAGATTCCCTGAAGAAGGGTAGGCTACCCACTCCAGTATTCATGGGCTTCTCTGGTGGCTCAGACGGTAAAGAATCTGCCTGTAATGTGGGAGATCTGGGTCCAATTCCTGGATCAGCAAGATCCCCTGGAAAAGGACAGGTTACCCACTCCAGGATTCACAGGCTTCCCTGGTGGCTTAGGCGGTAAAGAATCCGCCTGCAATGTGGGAGACCTGGATTTGATCCCTGGGTTGGGAAGATCACGGGGAGGAAGACATGGCAACTCACTCCAGTATTCTTGCCTGGAGATTCCCCATGGACAGAGGAGCCTGGTGGGCTACAATCCATGGGGTCCCAAGAGTCAGACATGACTGAGTGACTAGGCACAGCACAAACTAACACCAGCTCTAAAAGGCTAAGGGCTAAGGACAATAGAAGTTATCAGGTGCAAGACAGTCTTTTGATTGGAAAAGGACAGGGCAGTCAGACTAACACATGGAAGGTTGGCGTTGCTTATTTTTACCTTTATTGCTGTAAGGGAAAAGTTTGTTGAAACCTGGTGCAGAAATTCAGGGAGGCACCATAACAATATTATTTTAGGGGGAAATTTTGTGAAATTGGCATTAACTAGGCAAGGAATGAAACCTGCAGGAGGAATTTATCCTTAAGTGCTTGGATATCGTGAGTGGAAGCTCTTTGACCTCTACTGTATTGTAGGTGATGGAATTAGAATATCTGTCAGTGAATTTTAGATAAGATATTCAATCCATGCAAAATAAGTTTGCAGACTCAGACACATGAAATGACATAGGAAACCCAGATATCTGAAGACCTAGAAGAAAGGGGATCTGTGGGGCTGCTCTGTATGGATGCTACATGGTTGACCTCTCTGTAGAATCCATGTGTGCATGCTAAGTTGCTTCAGTTGTGTCTGACTGTTTGTGACGCTATGGACTGTAGCCTGCCAGGCACCTCTGTCCAAGGGATGGAATGCTGGAGTGGGTTCCCATTTCCTTCTCCAGGGGATCTTCCCGACCCAGGGATTGAACCTGTGTCTCTTAGTCTTTTGCATTGGCAGGCGGTTTCTTTACCACTAGTACCACCTGGGAAGCCTTTCTGTAGCATGGGCCATGCTCTTTTATTCTGTTCTAGTTCAAACCTCTGATCTGAGTGTGAGTGCCTCAGATCCTGTCTAGCCTGTTTATCCAGGACATTCCAGATCTTCCAGGGTATGAGAGGGGCATGCAGATGGTTGGTGGTCAATTCAAAGAGCTCAGGGTAGGGCTGGATGTAACACGGAGTGTGTGCCATTTAACTGCAGAGACAGTCACTTAGATTCTTCTTAAGAAGTAAAACAATAGATCTATTTCTTTGTTATTTTATTTAAAATGAGCTTCTGATTTCTCTGATAGCTCAGTTGGTAAAGAATCCGCCTGCAGTGCAGAATATCCTGCTTTGATTCCTGGGTCACGATGATCCCCTGGAGAAGGGAAAGGCTACCCACTCCAGTATTCTGGCCTGGAGAATTCCATGGACTACCGTTCATGGATCGTAAAGAGTTGGACACAACAGAGCGACTTTCACTCACACTCTGATTCAAGAAGTTCTAGAACTAAAAGGTTCACATAATCTGTGTCTGTCTGATTCATAGATAAAATCACACACACAAATTGAAGCAAGCCACACCAAAACAAGAAATAGTATTAGAGGAGCTCTCATTTTCCTGGGTGGCACGAAATGTGCTGAGCTAACATCATCTTTTGTTCTCAGGTACATCCCCTGAGATAAGGTATATCCTTTGGGAGGTTACTTCTGGAGGAGGAAAGGGTAAATATGTAAATTGGTTTTAAATTTATTACCATCTATTTAAGTTGTCATACATTTTATAGACAGGGCTGCTGGCAGAATGTTAGATGTCTTAAATTTGTTGAACACACTAGATGTTTACAGCTGTCTATATAATATATGTATATACATGATGAGAACTCTAATCTATATTAGTAGAAATAAGAATGTTGGGTCGAGTACATTTTAATTATGTTGGCAAATCCCCTTTTCTTAAATTAGACTGGTCAGAACAGGGAAACATAATAAGAAACAATGTGATCATTCGTGTTTCTGGTGCTGAGGGACTCTCCAGTCCTGAAGTGATGACACCCTCTGGTATCTACATCCGCCATCCCACCAATGTTATAGAGGTAAGAGCTTCAGATCCTCTAGGGAGATCAGAGCTGAGAGGCATAATGTTCATTCTGAAAATTATCCTGAGTGGCAGCATCAGTGTTGTGGGATAAATCATTTACTTGCTGCACATTGATAATGGGAAACTACTTTATGATTTTGGATTAAACAGCTTTAGGATAAATGTAATCATTTCCTCAGAATTCCCATTAACATTCTTTGAGGCAATATCTATATGAAGTGAAATGAAGTAGATATTGATTACTTTCTGGTCATAAAATATCTTCCTGAGTTATATGTGGTGGTCACTGAATTTGGTCTTGATTCTGATAATAATTATTAAAATCTTCGTTATGCTACTGTATTAATGTGGTCATACTATTGCCCTTTAAGAGTGTTCAGAACTGAGGGTCAGCAGAGTTGTGTGGTGAGTGACAGCATGTCAGATTCCAGGATGAACAGAGTACAGTTGACCCTTGAACAACACGGGTTTGAACTGCATGAGTCCACTCATACTCGGATTTTTTTTCCATAGTAAATGCTACACTCTCATATTATCCACAGTTAGTTGAACCCGCAGGCGTGGAACCATGGACCCTGAGGAATCATGTATATGGAAGGCCGGTTATACATTTTATGTGAATTTTTGACTGCATAGAGGGTTGACACCTGCAATCTCTGCAACGTTCAAAACTCAGCTATACACTCTGTTGGCCTTGGTTTTTTTTTTTTTTTTATCCCGTTATTTGTTACAACTTAACATTACTTTTCCTTGGTAAATTTCTATCTAAGCGGTTTAAGGAATTATTTTTTTCTGGTAGTTTAACCACAAATCTGTGAATGAGGAATGGCATCAGAGTAGTGGGAAGGCCATTTAGTTTCCCCTTTTCCAAAGGTTTTGTCCCATGGACTATGAAAGGGTTAAGGGCCTCACTCTTCAGGACATGGCTCTGAGTATCTACTGTGATAATTATGCCAAGTTTCTGAGGAATGGAGAGAATGAACATCTCTCTCTCTCTCTCTGATCATCTGTTTTTAATTACCTTCAGCTGAATAACCCCTAATAAAAGTCATGGTTATCTCTTCAACCCTCAGCTAGACTCTTAATTATGTTTATTCCAAGCACAGCACTTACACACTATTTTAGGTGCCTAATAGGGGCAGCTAATATGCCAATGAGGAAAGGAGGCAGAACTGCATGATTGAAGAATACCCAGCTCTAGACACAGAGCAACGAGAGCAACATTTAACTTGTTGGTGACCACAGGGCTTGTGGCATAGCCATCCCAGAAAGCTTTGGGGACTTAAGAGCTATGTTTTGTATAGTTTCTTGGATACTATGATACATGATTCGCAGAATCATGACTACTTTGAAATACCTAGAAGAAAGGACACCCTCAAGATGCCCAGGTCATCTTCTTGCAGGAGACTGCTGCTGCTGCTGCTAAGTCGCTTCAGTCGTGTCCGACTCTGTGCAACCCCATAGACAACAGCCCACCAGGCTCCGCCGTCCTTGGGATTCTCCAGGCAAGAACACTGGAGTGGGTTGCCATTTCCTTCTCCAATGCATGAAAGTAAAAAGTGAAAATGAAGTCTCTCAGTGGTGTCCGACTCTTAGCGACCCCATGGACTGCAGCCTACCAGGCTCCTCTGTCCATGGGATTTTCCAGGCAAGAGTACTGGAGTACTCTGCCTGCAGTAGAGACTAGAATGTATCTAAATCCACACTGAGTGTCAGGGGTGCTGCCTGCTTTGCTTCACTGGGTAGAGTCTTGTCTCTGGGGCAAGTGTCCTGACTACTAGTTGACTAGTAAGAAATGAGCTGACTAGCAGCCACTATGAGGAACAGTATGGATGTTCATTAAAAAACTGAAAATAGAGTTACAATATGATCTGGTGGTCCCACTCCTGAGCATGTTTCTGGAAAAAATTAAAACTCTAATTCGAAAAGATACATGTACCTCAAAGTTCATAGCAGCACTATTTGGAAAAAGTGAAAACTCTAATTCAAAAAGATACACTCACCTCAGTGTTCATAGCAGCACTATTTATGATAGCCTAGGCATGGAGAGTTCTTGCCTGGAGAATCCCAGGGACGGGGGAGCCTGGTGGGCTGCCGTCTATGGGGTTGCACAGAGTCGGACACGACTGAAGTGACTTAGCAGCAGCAGCAGCAGGCATGGAGAAGGCAATGGTATACCCCACTCCAGCACTCTTGCCTGGAAAATCCCATGGACAGAGGAGCCTGCTGGGCTGCCAGTCCAGGGGGTTGCTAAGAGTTGGATACAACTGAGCGACTTCACTTTCACTTTTCACTTTCACGCACTGGAGAAGGAAACGGCAACCCACTCCAGTGTTCTTGCCTGGAGAATCCCAGGGATGGGGGAGCCTGATGGGCTGCCGTCTATGGGGTCGCACAGAGTTGGACACGACTGAAGCGACTTAGCAGCAGCAGCAGCAGGCATGGAAGCAATTTAAGTGTCCACTGACAGATGAATGGATAAGGAAGATGTGGTGTATATGCATATATATATATATATATATAGTAGAATTATTTAACCATAAAAGAATGAAATAATGCTATCTATAAAAACATGGATTAGAGATTATCATACTAAGTGAAGTAAGATAAAGAATGACAAATATCACCTGATATCACTATCTGTGGAATCTAAAAAAAAAAAAGGTACAAAAGAACTTATTTACAAAACAGAAATAGACTTATAAACATAGAAAACAAGCTTATAGTTACCAAGTGGGAAAGGGAGAAGTGGAATAAATTAGGAGTTTGGGATTAACAGATAAATGTTACTATATATAAAAGAGGTAAACAAAGACCTACTATATAGCACAGGCGACTATATTCAGTGTCGTGTAATAACCTGTAATGGGTACGAGTATGAAAAAGAATATATATGTTTGTAATTGAATCACTTTTCTATATACTTGAAACTAACACAAAACAAACAAGCAAAACAACATGAAGCAAAAGAAATGAGCTGGCTATAGGTGCAGAGAACCAGAGGCCCACAGGCAAGCTCATAGGTCACCTGAGACTTTGTAGACTGATTTGTGTAACAGTGCACAGTCAGCAATGAATATATTGATCCCAAAACAGGTTTTTTTGATTCCTGTTAGATGCCTTCCCTTTCCATTCATTTACTTTCTTCCTCTTTACAAAGTTAAAAAACAATACAGTGCATGCATTTGGAGAATGAAATTTTAGTTTAAGGTTGTAACATAAGTTCATTAAGTACATTCATTGGGTATATTCCTGACATTTTCATCTTCAATGATCTTAAGATTCTGTTGTTAAAATTCTGTTATAAAATGATCTTAAATTGGCTTGTTAACTTTTAGTCCTTAACAGTGTCTGATATGTAATAGTTGCTCAATAAAAATTAATTGAATATAATAAATGAATGGATGTAGGTATAATTCCATAATCAAAGAATGGGGGAAGAAAGAGGAAATTAAAGAATGGATCCCAAGATCCCTCAATCATTTTGATGACTGAAAAATAAGGTGTTTTCATCTGTGTCAGCATTTAGATCTTGTGGAACTCATGTCTGAGTGTTAAATTTTGCACAGTCCCCTCCAATTTTGCAGCTGTGCCCCTGGGGTCCTGCTGTACTGTCTCTTTTGTATTCTGTTGTCTAGAATGTGCCACAACCAAGGGACATAGGTGTAACTGGGCATATGTGTCAGAACCTAAAAATTAGGAACTTCTCTTAGTGCCTATGAAGGTCATTTCAGTCATTGGACAAATAGTAAGCTTGTGTTTATTGTATTTTAAGTGGATGATACACAGAAAAAATGTGTCTTAGAAATATATTTTTATTCCAAAGTGATAATCAGAAGGCTACAACAGTGATGGGCTGGTGCGTGAGGTGCAGTTTGTGAGAGGTGTGTGTATGTGCAGTTTGGCAAAATATTTTTTTTTAAGCTATGCGTTACTATGATTCAATAGGATTTTTCTTTTTTAAAAAGTTTTAATTCTGAAATAATTTTAGACTTAGAAGTTGCATAAACAGAACCGAGAGTTCCTATGTGCCTTTTCCCCAGCTTCCCCCAATGGTACCTAACCATAACCATTGCCATAGAGCAATGGCACAACCAGGAAACCGGTATTGGGACTATGTTATTATGTAAACAAAAGCCTTTATATTTGAAGGTGACCTAATCCCAGTGGCTGGACAACCAATCCAGAAAGCCTACATTATAGACATTGACCTTGAAATCTCTGGCCTAGCCTGGCAGGCAGGAAGAAATGGAGTTGATCCTTAATTAAGTTTCTGCAGTGATTTGTAGTTGTATATTGTTCCTAGATCCAGAGACTAGGACCAAATGTTCTGCCCAGTGCATGGAATTCACCTTGGCTGTCAGGCAGCCATCTTTACAGTTCACTCACCTTCAACTCTGCCTGGTATAAGGATATTTCAAGTGAGATATTCCTTTTTAGTTTTCATAGCTGCGAGTGGTTCACTTGCCTCACTGCCCAGGCTGCCAGTAAGCTAAATTTGGGGCAGTTTCTGTGAGAAGCAAAATCTTAGCTTTGTGTCGTTCTTGCTAGTGAGGGCTCAGTGTGGTAGTCCTGTTTGAGTGTCCAAGGAACTTGAGGTGTTCCTTTATATACTCCTTAGATAGGTTTTGCCAGGCTTTCCAGCAAAGATTGGTGGTGGTTCTTCCATGCATAACCTGTAGCATTGGGAGCACTTCATCAGTGTCCTGATTCTCTGACTCCTTTATGGGCATTTCTTGTTACCTGCCCAGGCGCTTCATCTTTCTCATAGACTGAACCTAGTTTGACCTCAGGCTGGAAGGTTTTTGCTCTCTATCAGCGAGAGACCGTACATGCTGAGTGCTCCAGAACCTCCCATATGCATGTGGGCTTTGAACATTTCCCATGACCAGACCCCTATTTAGAATAGCCAATGGAAAACCCCTAAAGACCAGTCCTTTGGAAGCATCCATTTGATTTGTAGGGAATTTGTTCTGGTTTGTGAATCAATTTTGTAAGGAATTCTGTGTTTAAAGGCTGATTTCAGCTCTCTAGCTCTCTCCACTCAATAGCTAATGTATATTTAAGAGCTGCCTGAAGGGTTGACTCACTTTTTTTTTTTTTTAGTGACTACAGATGCACACCTCAAGGAGCTGGCATACTTGGGCAGTTAATTTCTTTCTGGAATTTCTCTTCCTTGAATGTCCATAATACATTGACTTCCGCAAAGAATTGATTTCCACACAAAATTCCTTGCTTGCCTTAAACCCTTCCCCACAAGCCGCTGGCTACCTGCATACATATGTGGTTTCTTCTCATGAATCGTTTGTAGCATACCCAATTGGAATGGAGAGTAAAAAGGGCTGGAAAGTAATGCCATCCGACTGTTTAAGTGCTTCTTTTATGAAAAAAAGTGAGCCTTATTGGCTAACAGAAGACCAAAGTTGCAAATATCCTGCCCAACTATAAATGCACTTGGAAAGCATTTACCTATGATCACCCAGGTGCTCCAAAAATACTAATGACACCAGGGCAGATGATTTAACAAATTATTCATTCTCTCAAAATACATGCCTGTCTAGCCAAGACAATGAATAAGGATGAAGTCTTTGGAATATATTCTGGAAATACTTGAATCTTTCCCTTCCTGGTAGAGTCGTGGTAATGAATTAGCATCTCATCGCTAATGAAATAGAAGTGTACATTCAAGTTGAGAAGATCATTTTAACCTCTTGTGAACCTTTCTTGTGGTTTGTATACTTGCAGAAGAGGCAGGTGTTTCAGAAGCTCCCGTTATCTAACTCTCAGTTCTCATATACTCGTGGCCTTTCTAGTGACTCATAGGGCGGTGGAGACATAGCCACTCTTCACTGGCTGTGTGGAAGGTGGAGCTTCATATGTGCTTCTCTGAGGAAGCTTCCTGTTGTGTAACCATAACGGAATCAACAGTCACATTGCTTGCTTGTGTTTCTTTGAGGGCACTTTTATTTAGTGCTTCCCCTGGGCGCTTGGATCTGTCAACTTAGGAACAGCGATTCTTTCAAAGCTGAGGATCATAAGTGCATGTCTTGTTTGCTAGCTGAGCGAAGAATTGCGATAACTGATTCAATTGCTAATAAGTGTTCTTTGGGGGAGTGTCTAATGGAAGATTTGATTGTTTAAAAAGATATAAATACCCTCCAAGTAAAAACTGTCAAAGTATTCTTGTTATAATTACCATGTTTTTATATTTAGGTTGGTCTTTCCATCAACATTTGGAGATAGGATACTGGAAAATGGGTATGGGTCATTTCAAGAACACATACAGACTATTTTTTTTAACCATGCTAATACTAGCATGGGCTTCCCTGGTAGCTCAGATGGCAAAGAATTTGCCTGCAATGCGGGAGACCCAGGTTTGATCCCTGGGTTGGGAAGATCCCCTAGAGAAGAGAATGGTTACCCACTCTAATATTCTTTACTGGGAGAACTCCATGGACAGAGGAGCGTGGCGGGCTATAGTCCATGGGGTTGTGAAGAATCAGATGCAACTGAGTGACTTTGAGCAAGAGAGTATTTGGGGCCATAACATTTGGGGCCATAAGATTCTTTGGTTGTGAGAGCCTGTCCTCTATAAACCAGCATTCCTGATTTCTGTCAAATTAATGCTAGTAAAACCCCTCTCTTTCTGAGTTGTGACAACAGAAACTGTCTCCAGAGATTTCCACATGCTCTCTGGGGAACAATATCATCCCAGCTGACAACTACAGCTCCAGACTCGCCCAGCCCCCCAAGATAATTGGGGTCTTAAAGATGGCCCAGGTCCCCTGAAGTCACGTTAGCATCTTTAATAGTGATTCAGCTTCATATTCAATGATATCCAAAAGTCACTTTTGGCATGTGGAAAGATATATGATTGGAATTTTAAGTGGCTTCAGGAAGTGGAAGAAGAGCTCAGAATCCAAAAGAATGAAGTGCAGTAGAGAATGGGCCTCTGGTGCACAGATAAAGAAGGTGTTCTGTGGCAGAGTGAAAAAGTCCTGGCTGGTGGGATCCAAATCCCCGGAGTGAGCGAGCCTTCAGCGCCCCCAGTGGATGAGAGGCTGATGTTCAGGAAACGGCACCTATGATTATGTCAGTAAGCCCTGGCCCACCTACCAGGTCCCAGCAGTGTTGTCTCCCTGCCAGGCCTCCCATCTCAGGGTCAATTCTGGCCTTCACTCACACTTCTCCAGAAGCCAGCAACCTCCAGGGGCTGGGGCACTGGTTTCTCCTTTCGCATACACCAGGAGTTGAGTATTGTTGGTTTTAAAACATCCTATTTCAGGGCTCCCTTTACCCCTGTCACACAAGGTGTAGAGCTGAGACTGGGCAGCTTATTCCCTGGCTTTCCTTCTCTGGGTTCCCATGGGACAGGACAGATGCCCACAAGTACATAGGATGTATCTAGCATCCTGATCTGTTGGCTGTTCATTCCTCCCACTAAAACAGAATAGCCCACATAGCATTGACTATTGCCTGGGGTTAAGAGGTTATAAAGTCAGTGGCTACAGGGATCAGCCTGATATCATAAAGAACTGAAGCAGGAAAGGTGGGGACTTTCCAGGTGGGGACTTCCCAGGTGTTCTTGTGGTAAAGAATCCACCTTCCAATGCAGGAGACATAAGAGACGTGGGTTCAATCCCTGGGTTGGGAAGATCCCTTGGAGGAGGGCATGGCAACCCACTCCAGTGTTCTTGCCTAGAGAATCCCATGGACAGAGGAGCCTGGCCAGCTACAGCCCATAGGGTTTTAAAGAGTAGGGCGTGACTGAGTGACTTAGCACCATGCATGGCAAAGTCATCCATAGTCCAAGACAGCAGGCTTTTCTTAGCTCCAGCTAATCTATGGCTATCCCACAGGAGTTGGGCTCAGAATTTTTTTTAAAAAGTGTCTGAGTTTTTATCTCAAGTCTCCTGGTTTTAAAATGGTGCAATAAAATGCACATTTTTGTAAACATTGGATATAACCAAGCAAAGTACCTCTGTGTCCAGTATTACACTCTTTAGGGAGTTGGCTTTCTACTCTGTCTTAAAATATACTATATAATGATGGATATTTGCAGGTATTTAATTGAATTATATAAAAATAAGCTCATTGTGTTGTTTGCTCAGAATTACAGCCCCAAACTCATATCATCAATTGGAGAATTTAGGTTTTATATGAGCATGAAGTGAAGTGAAGTCGCTCAGTCGTGTCTGACTCTTTGCGACCCTGTGGACTGTAGCCTACCAGGCTCCTCCATCCATGGGATTCTCCAGGCAAGAGTACATGAGCATATAAAAGGCATTAAATTATTTAGAAGGTAAATCTTATCAAGAATTATAGGTGATTGAAATGATTGAATGGTGACAAGAGTACCTTGAGGGGATTTGAGTTGTATTTGAACTCAGCTGCCGTGTCTCAGTGGAGAAGAGAAGGTAGTGGCAACCCACTCCAGTACTCTTGCCTGGAAAATCCCATGGATGGAGGAGCCTGGTAGGCTACAGTCCATGGGGTCTCTAAGAGTCGGACACAACTGAGCGACTTCACTTTCACTTTTCACTTTCCTGCATTGGAGAAGGAAATGGCAACCCACTCCAGTGTTCTTGCCTGGAGAATCCCAGGGATGGGGGAGCCTGGTGGGCTGCCATCTATGGGGTCGCACAGAGTTGGACACAACTGAAGCGACTTAGCAGCAGCAGCAGCAGCTGTGTCTCAGAGCTAAGGCATGGATAGTGCTATTACTGGCCTTCAGCCCGTAGTCAAATCAGTGATTTGTTCAGAGGATCAGAGAGAACTCTTTGTGGAGACTTGGCTTTAGGAAGGCCTTTGGCCCCAAGTGTTTTTCACGTAACAAAGAGAAGAGCTTGGATTAGGTGATACAAGTAAGCTCGTCACTGTGGAAATTTACAAGGATGTGTTAACATGAGATTCCAGCTATTGAGGTGGGGAAATTAAAGTCCAGTTGAACTGCCTGGAGGAGGAGGAATGAGGATATATTTGTTTTGATTTACAGTGTTCTGTTTAATCTCTTCTCTACAGCAAAGTGACTCAGTTATACATCTTGATGTTCTTTTTCACATTCTTTTCCATTGCAATCTAGCACAGGATATTGAATACAGTCCCCTGTGCTATACAGTAGCACCTTGTTGTTAATTCATCTTGCATATAATGGTTTGCATCTGCTAATCCCAAACTTCCAGTCTATCCTCTCCCACCCCTCTACCCCCTTGGCAACCAGAAGTCTGTTCTCTATGTCTGTGAATCTGTTTCTCTTTCAAAGATATACTCACTGGTGTTGTATTTGAGATTCCACATGTAAGTGAGACCGTATGGTGTTTGTCTTTCTCTCTGACTTACTTGGCTTAGTATGATAATCTCTAGGTTCATCTATGTTGCTGCAAATGACATGATTTCATTCTTTTTACTGGCTGAGTGATATTCCATTATACATACGCAAACCTACACACACACCCCACAGCTTGTTTTTCAGAATGAATGTATGATCAAGGTATATCAATATGACTTGGTAGGAATTAAGTGAGAAAGAAGAATGAGCACATTTAAAAGTCTTTCCAGTGGCCTTATTGTAATGGACTAACTATGATTAAACTATATTTAATTTCTGCAGGGAAACAGGGTGTTTGCTGCTGGTTATGGCTACTTTTTTCATCTTGTGACCAACCAAACATCCCAAGCTCCACTTCTCTCATTTACACGGAATAGTGCACATTCTTGTACAAGGTAACTTTGGGGAAGTTCATCTACATTTTGGGTGTAACTTTTTTTTTTTTTTTTGTAGAAGACTCATAGAGAAGGTTGAATAATGCTTGGCATCCATGTAAGATTTGATGATATATCTGAGTGAGCATCTTCGGTCATAAGTTTGGTGGTGAAGGGAAAGGGAACAGAGAGAGAGGTCATTTGAGGGGGCACAGGACACAGGACGCCTTTTGTGGCCAGAGAACAATTTCATAGAGAAATGAATTAAACTCCCAAGAGACTGGGGGCACTTGGGAGGCCAGAATGCCTGAGCTCAGGAGCTGAGTGGGGAGACGAGGTTTGGAGAAGAGGCTCTTTGCCTGTGACTTGCACACTGTGAGATGACAGTGACTAGTTCAAGGTCTTTGCTATTTAGAGGATGCAGTCATCTGCTAAGAGCAAGGACTGGGAACCATGGTAGAAAAGTAAGGAAAATGTGAGCTTCAGAGTCAGTCGGGACTTGATTCAGAGCTGGACTTTGAGTAACTTGCTTTTTTCTAAAGAGTCAGACCTTTATTTGTAAAATAGGGCCACATCTCTATTGAAAGTTTGATTTGAAAATTAGAGATGACTTATGTTATACACCTAAGAGAACATCTGGAATATGGTAAGAACTCAATAGTTGATAGAAATAATTCTATTAAACAATTTAGTATTGATATTATTTTTGGCTGTGTTGTGTGGCTTGTGTGATCTTGTTTCCCTGACCAGGGATTGAATCTGCAACCTCAGCAGTGAAAGTGCAGAATGCTAACCACTGGACCTCCAGGGAATTCCTCAATATAAATGATTCTGATAATAGTTACATTAGTAATAGTGAGACAATATTGTAATGATGGGAAATTATAAGGAGACTAGAATGAGGATTAAGCACCATTGTTCAGCCATGTTGAAGTGCTGGCTGAGGTAGGATCAGTACATGTGTCATGAAATTATTATTAAGATAATGAAGTTTTTTTTTTTATCTAGCAGCTTTCAGCAACCCTGGGATATGAGGGGAGAAGGTATCCAAAAATGCCACAATGCTAGGCCATTTCAGGGAGAAGCACAAAAGTTGCACGGGTTATAGGCTCTGGTATATGGCTTCCTCAGCAAAGGGGTGGATCTAGAAGAAGGCTGATGGAAGAGTGGGGCTCTGTAGGGCTAGTCAGGGGTGTCCAGGTTCCTAGGAAGGAGCTGATAGAATTTACAGGGGCTGATGGAATGGAATAGCACCACGGCAGCCTGCACCTTGTTGAGATCCAGGAGCAGGTCACAGAGGGTCACAGAAAGAAAGGCTGAGGGATGGGCAGTGACCATCAGAGAGAAGACCTCCTCTTCAGTCTCACTTATTCCCTTATTCAGTATCTTCAGTTTTATATTTTCCAATGAGTGAGACATATGGAATGCAGAAATCAGCCAAATTTCACTCTTTATCTTTCTCCCCAGGTCTGGTCTCTTTGTATACCCTAAGTTTCAGCCACCTTGGGATAATAGTGCTGGCTCCACCCTGTTCCAGAATTTCACAGTTTGGGGAAGTGCAGGTGGTGCCCAGGTATGTTTCTTTAATTTTTTAAAGTTAGAAATGTCATTCATTTTCTTATTCTGCATCTGTACTTAAAAGGCGATGATTGGTTTCTGGGGGAGGATTGCTATATTATCGCAGCTTTAAGGAGCCAACAGCATCATAGGTGTGTGTGTCAAATAGTTGTTGAATGAACAGATTCCTCATCAGAAAGCCAAGGTTTGTCCATTGCCTCTGTGGTGACTTTTCAGAAGCTCTAAGGGAACAACAGAATCGTAGAGATTTGCAACCAAGAAGAATCAAAGGAGGTCATGTATTCTTCCCCTCACATGCTTATTTGGGGAAAAGATTAAGGCTCAGAAAGTAAAGGGATTTGCCAAGGGTCACACCGTTTGTTAGTAGCAAAATCAGGTGCAGAGTCCAGACTGCAAAAGTTGTGTGCTTGATACCTAACATCCGCTTTCAGTCGTAAGAAAAAGTGCTGTTCATCAATGAAACACAAAAATTCCGGGTCAAAGTGGCATTCTCCCCTTTACCAATGGGCCAAATTTTATTTTCTTTGAAAGAAAATGTTAATGTTAACTCATTTACTTTTCTTTATTGCAGTGACTTCTTATAAGAAAGCTTTGTATGCTCACTATTACCAATACCATGTAAAAATTATCCAGGGTCTCTATTTGGTGTTATACAGAGAAAATTACATACATTTGGTCTCTGCCATGGAGAAATATGGAGCCTAAGATACAAAGATGAAGAGATACATCTACAGGACATGCAGAAAATAGAATAAAACATATAATTAAGTCACAGTAAGAAGGTTAGGTATTTATTTCACATATTCAACATAAGGAAAATGATTATAGATGGGGGGAAAGTTACAAGATACAAAATTGGGGTAGCTAACAGGAAGAATCCCAGTTGTACTAAATATTTTGTTTTCATTAAATTTGATAAAGTACTTTGTTTCTCATTAGCACAGTGAATATAGTGGGGACAAATCCCTCTTATGCAGAGAGACAATTTGTACCTTCCAGAGGGTCTGATGCCTGTAATGAAGTAAAAACTGTTGTCAAATTTGTTCAGATCATAGCTATATTGTTTACACAGACCTCTGTGTCTTCAAAGATCTATCATTCTATAAAAGGTAATGTAGAGTGGGAAATGCAAGCTGTTCAGTTCTTGAAAAGTCAAGCACAAAAACTGATTGACAAGTAAAAGCACTAACCTATGGTAAATCAAGGTTGCTGCTGCTGCGTCGCTTCAGTCGTGTCCGACTCTGTGCGACCCCGTAGACGGCAGCCCACCAGGCTCCCCTGTCCCTGGGATTCTCCAGGCAAGAACACTGGAGTGGGTTGCCATTTCCTTCTCCAATGCATGAAAGTTTACCTTGGCCTTATTTAATAGGAGACTCCCACTTGAAGATACAAATGTAAACATGGCCCTATTTAATAAACAGAGGGGTGACTGTATAAGTTTAACTGGCAGTCCTGACCTCCACCCTGATTTTCAAAATGGTTGAACTGAGAGCTGGGAGAAGTAAAAAGTCTTGCTGAAGATCACATAATTAGCTAATATCAGTGCCAGGTTAAAAACTTAGGCCTGGGTTCCCCAAGCTAGTGTAATTCTTTCAACTCTAACAAGCGTGTTTGGTTAATCCTTGATCCTTGTTTGGAGCCACTAACCTAAGCTGTATACACAGAGAATGTATTTTGAATCTATAGTCATGCTGAATTACTTATTTCATATTTGCAAGTGTTTGACAATCTTAGTTAATAACACTGAGGTAAATATTAAGTACTGGAGTTCCTGGATGTTTTGTTTTTCTCCATTAATTTTGTGTAATTTGACAGTTGCAAGCTTATTTTAAATACATGAAGAATTCACATTGACCTTTATAATGCATCAGTTGTTAGGAAGAAAAATGAAAAGCGCAGAGGGGATGTTACAAAGGGGGCTAGTTAATGCTGACCTCACGGCAACTTTGGGTTGCCTGCACAGATATTGATGGACAAAAGCAGCTTAAATATGATATAGCACACTCATTTGTACTTAATCAATAATTAAAGAAGCTACAGGAAATCTGCAAGAAAAGCCGAGCCTCAGACCTTTGACATAACGTATATTGTTGCTTTTATAGATTTTTAGAAGTAGCAATCTTCACCTGAAAAACTTCCAGGTTTATGCATGCAGAGATTTTGGAATTGATGTCTTGGAAAGTGATGCAAATACATCAATTACTGACAGCTTACTACTGGGTCATTTTGCCCACAAGGTAAGTGCCTTCATGTGATTCTTTTAAGTTGTTCATCAAAACAGAATCATATGTTCTGGGTCCTTTGATGATTCAGGATATGTAGTTTTAATAGAATTCTTTAGCAAATCTTGTGTTTAGTTGGTCAAAGTTAGAGGATTCTTTGATTTGTAGCAGTGGTGATATTTATCATAAAATTCAAGCACACATAAGATTTCGGTGTGTTGTGTTCATATAAATCACAAAAGCCCTGAGTGGCTCACAGAACTCTTATCTGGTTGCGATTTAGGGTTTTTATCCACACCAATTAAAAAGTCTAATAATTTTAGGTTCATTTACTCTAACCTCACAAAGTTTATGAAATAATGTGAGTCCATTTCGTCTTTATGGACTGTGGTTTGCCAAGTTTCAACATCAACATTTTGTTCATAGGGTTCTTACTCTATTTAGGGCCCCCTCCCATAAAAAAAATGGTGATATAAATTTGTGTTGTTTGCTGTAGTTTACTAGGGTTTCTTAAGTGATCCCCTAATATTTACCTCAGTGTGTGTATCTATGTGATAAACATCAAACTATGGATGACTTCCCCACCACTGCATGGCCAGCGGACAAGAATGTAGCTGAGCTGAGGACTTCTTGGGTAAGAAGTACTAGTTCTCAAGGGAAGTCCATGGCTGCCATTGGTTTCCGACCTATAATGAGTCCCTTCGTTCTTTTTCTTGAAGGAGTTACATGCGTTTTAGTGTCGCAGTTCAGAATAATCATAGATGGAGGGGACCTAGAGTACTTCTGGGGACCAAGGGAAGAGTGTTCTCTTTAGCTCATTCCTGAATGCTTTGACCAACTGACATTTAAGTGATAAGTTTTTACTTTGCTGCTTCCTTTGATGATTCATAACTACAGATACCAATATCGAGTTTAAAAAATCACTTTCTTATTAAGCTACATTTTCCTACGTTTAATTCTCCAGCTTCCTTCCTTCTTTCTCTTCCGAATCCTTGTTTTTAGGAGGGAAATACCTGCCAGTTTTTCCTTTTCTCTGAAAAGATTACCACCTTGAGAGATGATTCTTCCGTTCAAGTTCCTTAGTTTTCAAGAGAGATGAGATCCAGATTTAGATTCTGTGATGCAGTTTGACCTAAGGCCCATAAATTTCTCAGAAACAACCTTAGAGAAGATGCTAAAAACAAAACGCCCATCAAGCTGAAGAACCAAGTGTCCTGGCAAATTAATGTCACAACATCTTAATTGATGCTAAATAGACATCATAATTAGTGGAAGAGTGACATAAATTAAGATTCAGATTATGACAAAAGGGTGCTTATCATAACAAATATAATCTCACCCCTGGGGTATAATTCACCAGCGATGCAATACAGCTGAGAACTTCTCAGTCTCCTAACAAGTAAGTGCAGGACCAAAGTCCTTGGATGGAAAATGTTAAACAATTTTTTATAGGCATGATCTAGGTCTTAGTTAGGCATCTGAATCTTAAAGCCATGCAATTTATTGTGTATATGTATGACATTATCACATATATACAATGGAATATTAGTCAGCTATTAAAAATGAAACTGGGCCATTTGTAGGGACATGGATGGACCTAGAGGTTGTCATAGAGGATGAAATAAGTCAGAAAGAGAAAAATGTTATAAATTGAGGCATAAATGTGGACTCTAGAAGGGTGGTACAGATGAACCTATTTGCAGGGCAGGAAAAAAGATGCAGATGTAGAGAACGTGTGGGCACAGAGGTAAAGGGGGAGTGGGATGGGTTGGGAGATTGGGGTTGCCATATATACACTATCACGTGTAAAGTAGATCACTAGTATATGCAGGGAGCTCAGCTCAGTGTTCTGTGGCGACCTAGAAGGGTGGATTGGGGAGGGGGTGGAAAGGAGATCCAAGAGGGAGGAATATATGTATACATATAAGTGATTTAATTCATTGTACAGCAGAAACTAACACAATATTGTAAAGCAACTATATCCTAATAAAACATAAATAAGTCATGTAATATTAGAGATAGATAATACCTAAGAGAAGATCTAGTTAGAACTCCTGAATTTACAGGTACAGAAATGGAGGCTTTGAGAAGCCATATGAGAACCCAAGATCATGCCCAGTATTGTGGAGCTTGGACACCTGGATATCACGCCTGGTCCAATACTCATTTAATTACATATGGGAAAATGGCCTTGGCACAAAGTATTTATTCGTGCTTACTCCAATATTCTCTGAAGTGTTTTCCATGGAAGGCTAGTTCCAAGAAAGGGTCTGAGAAAAGGAAGATTCTTAGGTTAATTACATATAGGATGTGCTAGGCACCGTGGTAAAAAGTCTGCCTGCCAATGTAGGAGACACAGGAGATGCAGGTTCGATCCCAGGATTGGGAAGATCCCCTGGAGTAGGAAATGGCAGCCCTCTCCAGTATTCTTGCCTGGAAAATTCCGTGATAGAGGAGCCTGGCAGGCTACAGTCTGCAAGGTCCCAGAGAGTCAGAAAAGACTGAGTGACTGAGCATACACACACATACACATGCTGTTTACCATCCCTCCCATCCTCTGAAATTCACATTGCGTATTAACCCATTAAAGTCTTTGCAAAGTTCTAGGGTTAAAAACAAACTAACGAAAAATCTATAAATCTTTATTTAGCACACTATTGCTCAGATTTATTTGGGAACTGCTTTATTGTTGTATAAAATTGTATTAGTTGTTTTTTTTTAAAAAAAGGATGCCAACCTCTCTTTGGTTGTAGAAATCTGAGTTTAGCCTCTTTCTTTCAAATCTGCCATTTCTTTAGGAATTAAAAATTTCAGACACTTTGGCTTAATCATTCTCAGACCTTCCACCTGCCTATTTTGGTGACACACAATGATCAGTGAGTCATGTTTTAAAACAAACACTAGTTTCTGGAAGAATTGTTTATTAGAAAGGATTTTTTCCCATTAGATATATTTGTTTATGTTGGTACTTTCATACCCAACATTACCTTGGTATTGAGATGAGTAGAATAATTTTCAGTGAGAATGGCTTTATTATGCAAGATAAGAGGTGTGCAAACCATCACTATACATCCAAGCTTGGTTTATTCTGCTGTCCTAGCCTTGCTTTTAATTAGCACCCCCTTCCACAGTCTCCAAGATGTCCTGATTTGGATGTAAATTATGATCACCCCACTTTTGGAAGTATCTGTACGATGGTTGCCTTTTTGCTGTTACTGTAATTCATTCAAGCAAATGATACTACTTAAAAAAAAATCTTATTCGGGAAAATGCTGCTGAGGTTGCTTCATTCTATTTCTCTCAGGGTTACTTTTCATTTTCACTGGTGGATCTGTCTTCCTCAATTTAGAACTTTCATCTTTTTGTTTCTCTAAATTCCATCCTAGGTCTCCTTCTTTTCTACATATACTTGCTCTCCCTGGGAGAAATCTCATTTTCTCTAGTGGTTTCAATTACCATCCACATGCTGATGTCTCCCATATATTTGCATTTATTTCTACCATTTTATCTTGTGCTTTCAGTTTGGAATTCATTATCTATGCTTTTTTCCCTACTTTTCAAACTTGATTTGTCTTGCATTGAATAATATCTTTTTTAATATACACTCATTTGAAAGTTATTCATTCTGTTAAAATCATATAGGTTCTTGGACTTAAATTTGTGACACGCCTGCTCATCTTCACAAAGTTTTAATTACATTGGCACTGTTAAACTTCACCTGAGCCATGCAAGGACCTTAAACTTCTTTAACTTCTTCACCCTCTCGTCTCATTCATTACTTTTCTCTAGTATTTGTTCTACTTTTTAAAACAGATGTTTCATGGAAATATGACATTTATGGGGAAAAGTGCACAGATCACAAGTGAAGCGCTCTATGAATTTTTGTAAAGCAAAATCACATGCACACCACCCAGATCTAGAAATAGAACATCATCAGTTCCTCTAAAACCCCTAATGTCTGCTCCCAGTTAACCCCAACCCCTACCCCCCAGCCAAAGGAGAACCATTATTCAGACTTCTCAAGTATAGGTTAATTTCCAATCTGTTTTTGAACTTTATGTAAATGGAATCATACATCGTGCAACTCTAATGTGCCTGGCTTCTTTGGCATATTATTATGTCTGTGAGATTCATTCATGTTTTATCTGTTTCAATAATTTATTCTTCCAATTGTTATGTCATTATTGTTGTTCAGTCAATAAGTCATGTCCAACTGTTTGCAACCCCATGGTCTGCAGCACACCAGGCTTCCCTGTCCTTTACCATCTCCCAGAGTTTGCTCAAACTCATGTCCATTGAGTCAGTGATGCCACCCAACCATCTTGTTATCTGTCATCCCTTTCTCCTCCTGTCTTCAATCTTTCCCAGAATCAGGGTCTTTTCCAATAAGTCGTCTCATCACATCAGGTGGCCAAAGTATTGGAGCTTCAGCTTCAATGTCAGTCCTTTCAGTGAATATTCAGGATTGATTTCATTTAGGATTGACTGGTTTGATCTCCTTGAAGTCCAAGGGACTCTCAAGAGTCTTCTCCAGCACCACAATTCGAAATCATCAGTTCTTTTATGGACTGTATCATAGTTTTTAAAGCCATGTTGCTATTGCTGGACATTTGCCTGTTTCCAGTTTAGGGTTATTACAGAGAAAGATGTTATGAACAATCTTCTATATGCATATCTGTTGAGTATGTGCCTGATTTTAAAACTGCTGGCTCAGAGGCTGGCCCTTTAGCTTTAGTGGATGATGCCAAACCCCACACAATCCCAAGTGTTTAACTTGTACCACCGGTTTGCAAAAAGTGTTTCAGAGCTAGGTCTTGGAATTTCTCTTGACCAACATTCTGTAGAATTTCTTCATGTCTCTGTAGTATTCTTGCTCCTATTTCCCCCATCTTACTCTTTTCTGATTTAACTCTCATTGTTTTAGCCTATGGCAACTTTTTAAACTGATGGTCTGTGGAAGGTAAAGATTTTGACCTAAAAATGGAGACCCCGTTCTTGGAAGGTTGTTACTATAGACCACTAGGTTGGAGTTCACTTTGCCTTGATGCTTTGGAGTTGATGCTTCATCGTCTTCTATCTTCTAGTCCTGAAGTTAAAGGGTTTTTAGATGCTTCATGGAAACCATATATAGGATGGATAAACAGGGAACTGTATTCAATATCCTGTGATAAACCATAATGGAAAGTAATTTTAAAAGGGATGTATATGTAACTGGAGGACTTCCCCAGTGGCTCAATGGTAAAGAATCTGCCTGCAATGCAGGAGATTTGGTTTGACCCCTGGGTCAGGAAGATCCCCTGGAGAAAGAAATGGAAACCTACTCCAATATTTTTGCTGGGTAAATCCCATAGAGAGAGGAGCCTGGTGGGCTACAGTCCATGGGATCGCAAAACGGTCAGACATGACTTAGTGGCTAAACAACACAAATGTATATAGCTGAGTGACTTTGCAAAAAAAACACACAAAAAACCCAGTTTATAGATACTCTAATTCTAAGTCTTTTATATGTAACCTATTAGTTTTTCCTCTTTGGAGATTTTTGGGATCTCATCCTTGTCCCTGGTATTTGTAATTTCAGTATGATGTAACTTTGCTATGGCTTTTTCTTCTAACCACTCTGCTAGGCAGTGGGCAGGACTTTTCAGTCTGCAAAGTCATATCCTTTCCTTTTGGGAAATTTTCTTTACTTATTTCTTTGATAATTATGTCCTCTATATTTTCTGTTTTATTTAAACTCTTATTATTTTGATATTAGCTTTCCTGAATTACTTTTCGAATCTTCTTAATTTCTCTCTGATTTCCCGTTGCCTTTTTATCCTACTTTCTTAGATGTTTTTTTCTATTTAATGTATTAATTCTACTCTCCTATTATTTTTTTTCTGAAAAATTCCTTTTTAGGCTTCTTCTTTCATGAACATGATAGTCTTATTTCTCTGATGTTATTAAGTTTCCCTTCTGATTTCTATACTGGCATTGTCTCCACTGGGTTTTGTTTCTCCTGTTTGTTTCTTTTTCTCGCTGTCTTCCAGGTGGAGACTCTTGACAGTTTCTGGTGATCCTCAAACATACATCTATTTCGGGCAGTGGAAGAGTGAGGCAGTAACAGCTTGATTAGATGGTGTTTGTTGAAGAGGTTTTACAGGAAATCCTGGAAGCAGTTTTTGTTGTTTTTTAGACTTTTTAATATTTATTTTTTTATATCGACATACAGTAAAATGGACTTTTTGATGTCCATTTTTTTAACATATGAGTAGATTTATGTAACTACCACTAAGATATGGAACAGTTGCATCAGCCTGAAAAAGCCCTCCCTTTGGCTCCATCTCTGTAGCTACACCTTCTTTTCACATCCCCGTGGAGGTCACTAATCTATTCCCTGTCACTGCAGCTTTTTCTTTTCAACAGTCATACGAATGGGATAACATAGTATGTAACCTTTTGAGACTGGCTTCTTTCACTGGCAGATACCTTTGGTATTTATCTAACTTGCTGCAAGAAACAGTATTTTATTCCTTGTTATTGTGGGGGACAGTATTCCACTATATGGATGTACCACAGTTTATTCATTTGTGGAAGGACATTTGAACTGTTTCCAGATTTGGTGATTGACTACAAATAAAATTGTCTCACCCATCTGTTTAAGGCTTTTGTATGAACCTAAGTTTTCATTGGAGAAGGCAATAGCACCCCACTCCAGTACTTTTGCTTGGAAAATCCCGTGGATGGAGGAGCCTGGTAGGCTGCAGTCCATGGGGTCGCTAGAGTCGGACACGACCGAGCGACTTCACTTTCACTCTTCACTTTCATGCATTGGAGAAGGAAATGGCAACCCACTCTGGTATTCTTGCCTGGAGAATCCCAGGGACGGCGGAACCTGGTGGGCTGCTGTCTATGGGGTCACACAGAGTTGGACACGACTAGAGCGACTTAGCAGCAGCAGCAGCAGCAAGTTTTCATTTCTCTAAAGTAAATGCTTAGGAGTTGAATTGTTAGGTCAGTGATGTGTGCATGCATGCCAAGTCACTTCAGTCCTGTCTGACTCTTTGAGACCCCATGGACTGTAGCCTGCCAGGCTCTTTTATCCATGAAATTCTCCAGGCAAGAGTATTGGAATGGGTTGTCATGCCTTCCTCCAGGGGATCTTCCTGACCCAGGGATAAAGCCTGTGTCTCTTACGGCTCCTGCATTGTCAGGCAGGATCTTTACCACTAGCACCACTTGGGAAGCCCTTAGGTCAATAATAAGATTATGTTAACTTTGTTAAAAAGTGCCAAACAATTTTCCACAGTGTTTATGCCATTTTGCATTCCCACCAGCAGTGTATGAAAATTTCAATTATTTTTTTTCTTCATCAGGGTTTGTTTTGTCACTAATTTTTATTTAACCCTCTAACAGGTGTGTAGGATATTGCATTGTGATCCTTTGTGATATGTATGTGCTTTGCAAATATTTTCTCTTAGTCTGTAGCTTGTCTTTTTACTCACTTAGTTGCTTTTATTCATGTATTAAAATTGTATTTCATTTGGCCGGTTCTCTTATTTTTCTTTCCTTATCCCCTTTCCAAATCACAGGCAAACCTGTGTATGTCAGCTGGGATCAAATCTCCCAGAAGGTGGGAACTGAGAGTTTCTAACACAACCTTTGTGAATTTTGATCTCACTCACTGTGTGGCCATCAGGACCTGTTCAGGCTGCTCCCAAGGACAGGGTAAGTTGTTTGAGTAGATAAGACAAATAATAAAACTAGTAAATGAGTCCAGTACGCACATAAGTGTGATAAATAGTGTCAAAGCCATTGGGAATCATTATTTCTTTTACTTAACGAGATTTCTTTAAGAGGAACTAAAGATCTTCTTGATGAGGGTGAAAGAGGAGAGTGAAAAAACTAGTTTAAAATTCAACATTTGAAAAACTAAAATCGTGGCATATGGTACCATTACTTCATGGCAAAAGAAGGGGGAAAAAATGGAAGCAGTGACAGAGTTTTATTTTCTTGGATTCCAAAATCACTGTGGATGGTGACTGCAGCCATGAAATTAAAAGACGCTTGCTCCTTGGAAGGAAAGCTATGACAAACCTAGACAGCATATTTAAAAGCAGAAACATCAACATCACTTTGCTGACAAAAGTGTGTATAGTCAAAGCTATGGTTTTTCCAATAGTCATGTGCAAGTATGAGAGTTGTACCATAAAGAAGGCTGAGCACCAAAGAATTGATGCTTTCAATTTCTGGTGCTGGAGAAGACTCTTGAGAGTCCTTTGGACAGCAGGGAGATCAAACTAGTCAATCCTAAAGGAAATCAACCCTAAATATTCACTGGAAGGACTAATGCTGAAGTTCCAATATTTTGGCCACCTGATGTGAAGAGCTGATTCATTGAAAAAGACCCTGATGCTGGGAAAGGCTGAAGGCAAGAGGAGAAGGGGGCGGCAGAGGACAAGATGGCTAAATAGCATCACTGAATCAATGGACATGAATTTGAGCAAACTCTGGGAGATAGTAAATGACAGGGAAGCCTTGTGTGCTGCAGTCCATGGGGTCTCAGAGTTGGACATGACTTAGTGACTGAACTGCTCAAATCTCCTAAAAGAAATTCTAGAGGAGGCCAGGTGCTCCCAATATGGTTCTTGCAGCTCCCCGGCCTTTCCCTACCTGGTGCCTGTCATACTCTATTATGATAGTTCCATGTCTCTGCTGGATTCTGAGCTTCATAAATGCAGGGACCACAGCTCTCTCTCATACTGAAGTATAGTTGATTTACAATATTGTATTAGTTTCTGTACAACATAGTTATTCAATATTTTTATGGATTACACTCCATTTAAAGTTCTTGAAAGTATTGACTATCTTCCCTGTGCTGTAAATATATCCTTGTAGCTAATTTACTTTGTACATAGTAGTTTGTACGCCTTAAGCCTCTCCCTTACTGTGCCCTACCCATGTCCCTCTCCCCACTGGTAGCCACTAGTTTATTCTCTATATCTGATCACACCTCTTTTGCTCAGAGTTTTATCCTTAGTAACCAGTAGTCTGGTGCCCAGTAGGTTCACTGATTAAATCAATGAATGGAGTTGGATGGATATACATATGGATATGAACGAATACACATACAAGCTTTCCTGAAAGAGCTAGAGTTCAGGAACCTTATGGTTTCAACAGCCCAAGGCTTTTTGTACACACAGAGAGACCATAAGAATTTTTGTTCACTTGTTAACCACATCTCAGAGGTGGTGAGAAATACCTTGGAGAACTCATGGGCTAAGGCGAAAGAACTAGAGAGCAATCTAGTTGATTTGATCGTTGTAAACAGACAAACCAAGTGGTTCAAGTAAATATGCTCTTGTGGTTTGAATTGCCAATTTAGATAATTGTTTGCTTTTTTAATTAAATGAATAATCAGTAAGTCTCCACTTTGCTTTTTACCCCCCCTCTATAGACAGAGCCAAAAATTGTTTTTATTTGGGTGGCATCTGAGTTTAAGATTGTAGAAATAATAATAGGAATGAAAAATGCCTTAAGACAATCACTTCAAATATTAATTCCTCAGTTAGAAGCTTCACTGTCTCATATCATTCATAAGACACTGAAAAGGAGCAAGATACTCCTTATGAGCTCTGATTTCTTCTCCCTGGATGTCCTTGGCTAAGCCATCTCTTTCATTTGTTTAAAAACTATGTAGTCCAGATTCTGTTTAAGGACCTGAGTGGTACAGAGATGAAAAGCACATAGTTCTTGTCTTCCAGGAGCTTTCCATCTAGGCACAAGAATAAATGTCTGAGCCAATGAATGTAATAGTATGATGAATCCAGTACTTGAGGATTGAGCAAGGTCAATGAGGGGAACAGGAAGGAAGGGGGTCAGGTAGACTTTATCATAGATTGCCTTGAGCAGGATTTAGAAGGGTGAAGAGACGTTTGCAAGAGGAAGAGGCAGAGAAAAGTTTTTACATATTAGGAATAGCCTATGCAAAAAAAATTCAAAGAGCAAGTTATGATTAAGAAGTTGCAAAGAAATACAATATAGCTGACTTATAGAACTGCATGTGGTGTTAGATAAGCAACAAGTTGCTTTCCTGGTGGCTCAGATGGTAAAGAATCTGCCTACAAGGGAGGAGACCTGGGTTTGATCCCGGGGTTGGGAAGATCCCCTGGAGAAGGGAATGGCTACCTAATCCTGTATTCCTTCCTTGAGATGACAGAGGACAGAGGAGCCTGGCGGACTACAGTCCATGAGGTCAAAAGAGTTGGACACAACTGAGTGACTAGCACAGACACACACAGAAGTTTCTGAGGTGGAATTGTAGCATCTTGAATGAATGACAGTTGAGTGCACAGACTCTACTGGGATGCGAATGAAAGCTTTAGGGCCTCTCTTTGTTTATATCTTATTTTACATTTTTCCTTTTTTTATGTATTTTATAAGATACATAATATAGCAATATGGTAGCATATATCTAAGAGATGTGTCCTGAGTTTTTAAATTTTAATGACAGGGTGGGGTGAGTATTAGAAGACCACTGCCATTGTTTCTTCCTGGGCAACTGACTAATAGCAGAACCAGTGAATCATATGAAGCGGGTGCGGGGGAAACCCTGCTAAGACATGTAGCCCGAGAGCTGATACCTATCAAATGTGCTACTATTTGTCCATGTGATTGATTGAATATGGCTTTTGAGGGCAAATGTTTAAAGTATAAATCTCATAAGAAGTGGGGTTAGATTTGCCTTAGAAGAACTAGAGCAGAGAGATGGAAAGACCAGCCCTCAGGACCTTTAGCATTTGGTAATTAGTAATGTTCGGTGTCACTCCCAGTAGACCGCCATTTCTCACCCTTGGCATTTGGGACTGGATAATTGTTTGTTGTGGGGGCTCCCCTGTGCCTTGTAGAATGCGGGGTAGCATCCTTGCCTCTTCCCACCAGATGCCCTGCTGTCCACTCAGTTGTGACAGCCAAAAATGCTTGCAGATGGTACCAAATGTCCCCTGCAGGGCAAACCACCCCTGGCTGGGAATCACTGCCTGAGAATACAGGCTGCATGAGGACAATGCCCCTACTACTCTCATTTCACTCTGTCTGCAGCACATAGCACAGAGCCTGACACATAGTCAACTCAGGATATATATTTTTTCTTGGACAAATAAGTCAGCAAATTGTTAAACTGTATAAATATGCAATTTTAAAATACTGAGAATAACTCAGTGACTTCAGTTGCCATTTGTGATCACATTCTTTTGTGCCTCTGTGTCACAGTCTTTCTCCCAACTTACAGGTGGGTTTACTGTGAAGACCAACCAGTTGAAGTTTATGAACTCTCCGAACTTGGTAGCATTTCCATCTCCTCATGCAGCCATTTTGGAAGACTTGGATGGGTCTCTGTCTGGAAAAAATAGAAGTCACATTCTTGCTTCTATGGAAACACTTCCAGCTACTTGTGTGGTCAAAGCTAGCTTCAGCCAGCTTGTCCATGGCAGTGTCTGTGAGGAAAATGTTCTCTTTCATCGGATGTCTATTGGTTTGTAAGTTGAATTAACTCTACATTTTGGCTTGTCAATGGACACGTATATATCATTCAGGTTGTTGATATTTGTAGAAGAGAAATTGTTTTGCAGATTCTGTTTGGTGTATTTAGTTCTACAGAAGTGATATGGGATAATTTTGACAGCTGTCAGATCATAAGTTTATAGTAGTTTTAGGCTGATTTAAATGACAGCTTATTTTCAATAACAGTGGACCACATCTCATAGCCCTTGACCACTTATTGGCATTTTGAGTTAATCATTTCCTCTCAAAAAGACTTGCAACCAACAAAAAATTGAAATGTATTTAAATTAAGAGGAGTATTAATAAATTCCAATATTGTCCATTCTCATTTATATGCACCTCCTCTCCCTGAGCTCTTTTTAAGTGTTTGCTATGCTCCAGGGAAGCATTGCTGATGCTCCCTATTACTTGTGAAGTTGCTTCACACCAGTTCATTTTCCTTGTTAATTTTGTGAACTATTGGATTTGTACAATACATATCCTATTTAATATTGGAGCAAGAACTCCTTGTTTATGCTACTTGGCCTACTATTAAGTCAGGAGCTTGGCTGTTTATAATGCATAATAGGATTGCTTCTGCCCCCTTTAATTTCCAGGTAATGATTGCTGAGTGACTAGGGTTCTACCATTTACCTATTTCAAATGCATTGTATATAATTAGCCACATTCCTTTCTCTCCTTTGTTTTAAGTGTCCTAACTTCATGAATATTAAGTCAGGTGCTTCAGCCAGATCATGCTGGCATCTTATTTAAACAGGTAAACTCCACAGAGAGGGAGTCAGTATGGTCAGGTTTGTACTAAGTCTGCATTCTGAATGCATATGCCATCCGTATCTTGACATTCTGCTTTAGACACCTTAGTGATACCCTGCTAGCATGGAATTGTCTGAAAACATTCCACTTTTGCTTTTCAAGCTGTTTATTATTCTATCTAACGTTAATGGACCCAATTCCAGTGAGTAATAACAGTATGGAGCAATATGTTTTCATTTCTAATCATTTTGATTATGCAGAGCATGCCTTTCATTCTTAGGGATGCATCCTGATTTTTATTATTTTTGTGATTTTAAAAAAGATGTTTTTAATGGCATTTTGAGGTTTACAAAAGTGAACCATTTATTTCTTATATGCATGTTTTTTAATGAAAAAATAGATTTGTGTCGTTAAAAAGAACATTATGTGCTTGTATAACACTGATTTCTCTGGGTTCTTGATATTCCTTTTCTATGTCTTGAAAACCTACTGAGAGACTGTCTCTGAAGGTGGCATTTAGCGGTGTGGCATTAGAAGCCTCTGCAGTTGTAATCCTTCTGAGCATCTGTTCTTGGAGGTCTTCAGGGCAGGACACCTAGGTGCTTGCTCTGGCAGCAAGTCATGGTCCCAGCACTCAAGGACTGACAAGGTCTAAAGGAGAATAATCCTGATACTGTGTTCTGAGTAGATTCAGAAGATCCCTACTAGGGTGAAACACTTGCCTTGGTTTGTTTGGAATTTTCTTGGTTTTAAAATAAAAAATCTCATGTCCCAGAAACCCCTTCAGTCTTGAGAAAACCAAGATGGTTGGTCACCCTACTCCCTAGGCTTCTATTTAAACATTTTCAGGTTGATTCACAGATCTGTGGACAAATGCTCAATGACTTCAAGCCCAAGAGAGACTCAGCACACTCCCAGTTATGCGTCTCTTAGCCCTGTGTCCTCATCTCTGGGGTGACATGGTTAGATTAGATGATCTCTAAGGCCTTGCTAGTCAGAGTGCATCAGTGGGACCTGGGACTAGATGCAGAGAATCTCAAACTCAGCCTAGACGTTCTGAGTCAGGACCCCTGGGGAATTTATACTCAAGTTTTAGAAGCACTGCCTTAAGATCTTTCTAACTTGATCTTTCCAGATTCTATCCCCAGTTATTTGTGTTCAGTGACTTGATCTCTGTCCCAGAGCATTATAACCTCATTAGGAACATGTCAGAGCTAATGAGCAATTTGAATTCCACGTAGATACAAACTTTGTGGCATTTCATGGAGAAAGGACTAATTTGCTGTGCTGTTTTCCCTGGAGCGTGCACCCTAAGAGTTGATTTGCAAAGCTCTCACAGTCCCCATCTTTTGGGGTTGCTTGCTGATGGGGATCTGATGTGGCACATGGTCCCTGCCCTCTTTCCTTTCAACATTTAGCCCCTCCTGCCTCCTCAGCCCAGGTGCCTAGAGGGTAGGGCGTGAGGTCTGCACAGCTGCCTAAACGGGGCACCCCTGCCCCCTAACTAACAACTGAGTACTTGGGGCGTGATCTCTTCCTCGGAGGCTCCTCCTGGCCCATGTTCAATAGGTTCTGTGTTTGACATTGACAACCTTCTTCCCTCACTACCTTTTCCAAGAGTGATGGGCACTTCTGGTTTCGTAGCTTCCTCTGACTTCATCCTCACAGTTGTGTTGACCAAGGCATAGAAATGTTTAAAGTTGGCAATAATAATTAATATTTTGGTGAAGAAAAGTTTCCTACCCTCTACAAGGCAGAGTCGAAGTTCTGTTTTGTTAAAAATAATGACATTTTAGTCTGGGTGAGTTCTCTCTCACTACAAGTTCTAAAATGTGCTTTCTTAAGGGGCCACTGGTGTTCAGGGTAGCATTTCTTTCCTGACTTCTGTTTCTACCAATCTCTTTCTCTCAACCTCATCCTTCCTGATAAGACCAGGAAGTGGTAGCTCTACCAGTAGAAGTCAGGACCTCATTTCAGAAAAAATGTCAGCACCATTTGCTCCAGAGGCCTCATCATGGCAAAATGGCTCACATAGTCCCTGGATTCATTAATCCTAAATTTCTTCTGTGTAGAGATGCTTACCTGGGACAAGGATTGTGTCACCAGTAGGGTACTGTGTGCTCCTTCTAGACCTCCTTTGTAAGCTTTTCTTCCTGACCCTTCAATGCTAGTGTTCCTTAAGATTCTTCAAGAAGCTTTCAAGTTATTCTCTTCCCAAATGATCTGGACTGTTCCATAGCTTCAGTTAACATTCACTGATGGTGCTTTATGGAAGTCCAGACCCATTTATCCAACTGCCCTTAGGATCTGCCCTGTCCAGTATTGTAGTCACTTACCACAGGTGGCCACTGAACACGTGAAATGTGGCTCATCCAAATGGAGATGTGCTGGAAGTGCAAATTATGCATCTTGTCTCTAAGACTTTGTATGAAAAAAAGGATGTAAAATAGCTCAATGATTTGTTTATATTGATCATCTTGAAATGATAAGATTTTGAATATATTGGGTTAAATATATTATTAAATTAATTTTATTTGTTTCTTTTACATTTTTTAATATGGCTATGATAAAATTTAAGGTTCTATCTGTGGCTTGCATTTATGGCTTGCATTGTATTTCCATTAAGTGGTAGTGCTTTCAATATTTCTGTTAGAGTATTCAGCAGCCATCTCAAACACAACCTGTCAAAACCAAACTTAAGGTCTTTATTCCATGGACCTATTGGGTGTTAAGAATCTCTGGGTGTTCAGACAAACGATGCAATTACCTGAACCAGAAATGGGAGTTATCCTTGACTCATCTGCTCACAGAAATCACCTACCATGTCCAGTCCATTTCATCTCCTAAAAAAAAATCCCTTTTGAGTTTTATTACTCTCCTTCCCAACTTCTCTAGTCCAAATTGACACTCAGATGCCACCTGTTTAACTGCAGCGGCCACTTAGCTTGCCACCTTGCTGGGATCCTGTCCTTAAACTTGTGAGTCTTTGTAGATCAGATCTGGTCCTGCCATCCACACATTCCCTTGCTGAGGCTTCATCAGGGCTTTCCCAGTGCCTCCCAGTGAAAGCCTACCATTTTTAACGTCTCAAGGGCACTTCATGACCTACTCCTTTTTGTGCTATACTTCTAGGATCCTTTCTCAATGCTCTGCCCTCCTTTCCCTAAATTTTAAGCTTCAGCCACACTCAACTTCTTTGTGTTTTTTGATCCAAAAGGTTCAGCTTCCATGAACTCAGCATGAAGGTAGTTTACTCTGGTGAGCTTCCCCGAGCTTTCTGCACAGCATTGTATCCCTGCTGTGTGCTGGCTGTCTGTACTTTCTCTAATCAATACTCACAGCTCCTACATAGCTTGTAAATCACCCCTCCCTTCTCATTCATGGTAAGTAGGACAAGGATAGTGGGATTTGTTTGCTTCTATTATGGTACCCAATACCACGTTGAACATAAAGTGACTCAATAAAATTAGTATTGAATACATAAATATCATTTAAGAAATTGTGGACTCCCCCAAATCTTCCTCTCATGTTCTTATTGTCCATTTCTCTCTTAGGACCTATTTATGAGGAGTCCACAGCACTTAACTTTTCTTTAGAAGATCCAGGATTAAAATATTATCGTGTCGTTATTTCTAAAATTCCTAGAAACATCAAATACTTAAGAATATCCTTTCATAATGTCTTCTGGGCTTTTGCTTGCCTGGGGCTGTCAGTTGATCAGACAATTTATTTTAACAGCTGATTTCTTCTCAACCCCGCCCCTACCCCACCCCTACTGAAATAGCAGTTTGCATACATTTGCAAGCATTTTCTTTTCCTGGTGGTATAGATGCACAGAATTGTGATGGGGAGAATGAGAACCAACTTTCACAATTACCATCTGGGAATTATTTGTTTTTTTGGTTTAGAGCACTCTACAGCTCTTTCAGTTGATACAGATTTATTCAAATATCAGTAAATCAAGCCTTGATCTGTCTTCCAATTACGTACTGAACCGAATGTGGGGGAAATTAAAAGAGTTTACAAGATGTTGTAGGTTGGCCAACCAGTCGTTCTGAGTTTTAATAGGAAGTACATAAAAGAAAGTCTGGCTATATGCATATGTTTGAAATTATTTTTCAAAGGCTGAAGAATAAAGAAGTAATTAAGAATCATTTGTGGGTATAAATCATAAACCACCCTCCCTCCGCCACTTCCTAGGTATGTTCCTGGACAAGTTACTTCACTTCTTTCTGCTTCAGTTCTCAAGACAGTAAAAAGAGCAAAATGTTACTTCACTCACAGGGTCGTTGTCGGGCACGAAGTAAGTGCTCAGTAAATGTTGTCTTTCGAAAGCCTCTACATTTATGATTGATAAAACAACATATAAAGTTACTACTAATAGAATAAAATATAGATAATTATGTTTCTGAGAAACAAATGCCTGGCAAGGGAATTAAGTTTGTTCAAATGAAACTTAATCCAATTCTTGAAAGACAGGGAACACTTTCCAATAGTCACGAGACATCGCACTGATCCAGAAACCTCCCAGAAAGTCGTGGAATCTGGAGTCTTTCCGGACACAGTTTTTGATTCACTCATGCCCCCAATGCTTTCTGTTTCTTCCTTCCTATTTCTCCTAGAAAAGGTGAATGTTGTTGTTGATCACCTTGATTCTTAGATCTTGCTTAATATCCTCTCCTGTAGAGCTTACATTCAGTGTTTACCTATGGAACTGCTCTTAATGTGTCAGTATTCAGAGTACGAGGCACCCCCTGCCTCTTGAATGTAAAAGTAAAGAAGAGTTCAAATGGAAATTGTGGCCTAGCTTTTCCTCTAACAATCGCCTAACTCTCTTCCTAGGGATAAATAGGCATAGCATCACTAATGGTATCTTTTCAGTTCTCAAAAAAATAAAAAACATGTGAGACAGGGAAATTCCAAGAAGTTTTATCCTCTCTAGGCAGCAGAGGTTACAGAAGTAAAATAGAAGAAGAGCTAAACCTAAAAATGGAGCCCAAACCAAGGAATAGCATCAATAATACTCCACGGTTATTAAATTTCATGAATAATAAAGGGGCCCAGGGGTGTGCTGGTACCTGTTTTACGACTAGAATAAAAAGCCTGATTTGTAGCGTTTGCCTAATTCCTTGGTGGAAATACTCTCACATGACTGGGCTAAGGCTAACATCATGATGTCACTGAACATGGAGTTGGGAAGAAGGGCTGGTGATGAACTTGTGGGCAGGTGTCGGTCAGTCCTACCATACCAAGTGTGCATAGGGATAAAAGGGAGGGTGGGCTTTGTAACTACCTGCCTGCATGGAATTGTTTTTCAATATTCCTGACAAATAGTTGTCTACCTTGCAGTTGTGTAGCTCTAAGGGTAGTATTCTCATGTTCTGAGGTAGCCATACCAACTTCATCCCACAGATTAAGCTAGAGATGCAATAGAATCTAAAGTATGGGTAGATAGAGTATAGATAGCTACTGCTTCTCTTCAAGGATGAAGGTGTAACAGGCAAGAATTTTTGTCAAGTATGTTGCAAAAACTGTAAATACTATGTCTGAGGAGATGCTAGGCTGATTTGGGGACTTAACAATCATTATTGCTTTAGCTGACTCTGAGAAGAGATAAACAGAAATATACATCAGCAAAGTCATGGAGAATGACTTTGAATCCTCCATCATGGAGGACCCATGATGTCAGGATATACCTACCAGAAATGCAAGGATTATTATTTTTTTGTTGAAGCGTAGTTGATTTACAATATTGGGACAGTCTCTGCTGTATAGCAAGGTGACTCAGTTATATACATATATATGTTTTTTGTAAACATTCTTTTCCATTGTGGTTTACCACAGGAGAGTGAATATACTTCCCTGTGCTCTACATTAGGACCTTGCTGTTTATTCCGTTTTAAATGTAATAGCTTACATCTACCAACTTCACACTTTCAGTCCATCTGTTTTCCTTCTACTCCCTTGGCAACCACACGTCTGATCTCTACATCTATGAATCTATTTCTGTTTTATGCTATGCTATGCTAAGTCACTTCAGTCGTGTCCGACTCTGTGCGACCCCATAGACAGCAGCCCACCAGGCTCCCCCGTCCCTGGGATTCTCCAGGCAAGAACACTGGAGTGGGTTGCCATTTCCTTCATTTGAGCCATATTTTAGATTCCACATTTAAGTGATATCATACAGTATTTTTCTTCCTCTTTCTTAGTTTACTTACTATGATAGTCTCTAGCTGTATCCATGTTGCTGCAAATGGTATTATTTCATTCCTTTTTATGGCCAAGTAATATTCCACTGGCCATAAAAATCATTTTTATCCACTCATCTGTCAATGGACATTCAGTTTGCTTCCGTGTCTTGGCTATTGTGAACAGTGCTGCTATGAACAGAGGGGTGCATGTATCTTTTTGAATTATAGTTTTGTCCAGACATATGCCCAGCAGTGGGATTGCTGGATCATATGATAATTCTGTTGTTAGTTTTCTAAGGAACCTCCGAGCTGTTTTACACAGTAGCTGCACCAGCTTACATTCCCACTAACAGTGTGTGGGTGAAGTGAAAGTGAAAGTGTGAGTTGTTCAGTCCTGTCTGACTCTTTGTGACCCTATGGAATGTAACCTGCCAGGCTCCTCTGTCCATGGAATTCTCCAGGCAAGAATACTGGAGTGGGTAGCCATTCCCTTCTCCAGGGGATCTTCCCAACCAAGGGATCAAACCCGGGTCTCCTGCAGTGCAGGCAAATTCTTTACCATCTGAGCCACCCTAACAGTGTAGAATGGGTCCCTAGAAATGCAAGATTATTAAATCGCATGGCTTGCATCCCTGTACTTGTTCTATTTTTTATGTGAATTTAAGGATTGTTACAAGTTTGGGGCAAAGACTGAGGGTTGATTTCTTTTCTCTTTTTAGGTTTCTTACTCAGAAGGAGAAATATTTGTTTCTCCGTCAATAAGAGTGTATACAGAAAACTTCTTATTGATACACATCAGATAGTACTGGGTGATGGCAGATAGGTAGATAGAATAGTCATCTTCTGACAAAGGCTTCTTTTTTTCTTTTTGTTAAAAATGTGTTTGTTATTGTTATTTACCAATGGGGAGAGGCAGTTTATTTATAAGCCACAAAAGCAAGGGGATAGCACAGTTAGTTAGCAATCTGTGTAAGATGGTCTACTTATGCAAAAATAAGACTCTTCAAAACAAAAAACGTGGAGAGCCTCTGACAAGAACTTCTTAGGAGTCCAGTGTATTTTAAAGATGCTAGAGAAAAATAATAGGAGAAGGCAATGGCACCCCACTCCAGTACTATTACCTGGAAAATCCCATGGACAGAAGAGCCTGGTAGGCTGCAGTCCATGGGGTCGCAAAGAGTCGGACACGACTGAACGACTTCCCTTTCACTTTTCACTTTCATGCATTGGAGGAGGAAATGGCAACCCACTCCAGTGTTCTTGCTTGGAGAATCCCAGGGACGGAGAGTAGTGGAAAGGGTCGCATGGTGGGCTGGTGGGCTGCCTGTTGGGCTGCCGTCTATGGGGTCACACAGAGTCGGACACGATTGAAGTGATTTAGCAGTAGCAGAGAAAAATAAAGCCACAAAAATCTGTTGGCTGTGCTCAACATTTTGATTTTGTCTTCTTTGTGCAGTAAAAGATGAGAGTAACATCAGCAAGCATGAATATCCAGGCGATGCCGACAGCACCATTTGGGGCTAGTTATTATGATGTGTTGGCTTAGGAGATGCAAAATTATAAAGGGTTTACTTCACAATTGTTCCAAAGAGAGGGCATTTAGAGCTCAGTGAAGTGTTTGTCTTAATACACAGAGATTAAGTGTAAGCCAATGGTAAACACAAACCGGGGAGTTAATATTTGTTCTCATTGGTGTTGTTGATTACCTAACAAATCCTCTGTGGGCAGTATACACTCAACAGTTCCACATAGTATCTGGGCACTAAATTACAGAACTGTTGATGCAACGAGTATTGTGACTTGGGACTTTGGTTGGGGAGTTTATCAAGTGATAAACTTGATATTTATCAAGTGATAAACTGTTATATTTCTAAAGGAAGATGTCCCTGAATTAAAAACAGCCTTGGTGATTTAAAAAAAAAATATATGCTCCCTCATAGAAAAGGAAAAGCTTGTAGTTTTCTTGTCTTTTTGATTGTATCCAGGAGCTGTTGTTGACACCAAGGTAAGGGTTAACATTTCAAATGGACTGGTTGCCTCCTGATTTCTTGCACATAAAGCCACGCGAAGTTCGGGGAGAGACTTCTTCCCCTAGTAATGAAACTCTCTGCTGCTAATGGCCCATGCAGACTCCCTTGGCTCCTCCAAATTAGAAATACTTCAGTGTGCTCCTTTGCTTCATTAACAGTAAAGAGAGGGAGATTGGTGGCTATTTAGGGCACGGGGAAATTAGTGGCTATTTAGGGCAAGAGAAAATTGTCGTAATTATGGTTGGTAAATTCTCTTCATGGTATTCTTCTATTCTGAATGTTCTTTGGGTGCTTTTCAGAAGAGCCCACCACTGGCACCGCTGGCATTTGGCCTAGAAGGACGGGAGCTGATTTGACTACGAATTTTTGGCCCTCAGGGTGACAGTCAACACAAGGCGTTTTGCCTCCTCGAAGACTGGTCTTTGCCATTCGGGTTTGGTTTTCAGAATGCGCACGAGACCCTTTCCACTACCAACTGTGACAAAGGAGTATTTGATAACCTCCTTCTCTACTTGTATCGCTCTAAAGAAAGCTCATGCTGTCCACAAATGCCTGTGAAATTGTGTCCCATATGAACCTCTGCTGAGATAGATGGGGCAGCTTGGTAGAATCCGAGCAGTGTATGAAGAAGGAGGAGGAAAGAATGATTTAGGATCACAATGTGCTATGGTTGGTTCTCCAGTTGATCAAGGAGTTAGCATCAGTTTGGATACTGGTTGGAAGAAGGGGATCAAAAAGAAACTACAGAAGTCCTAAAGATAAGTAGAACTGAATTGATGTTAGCATTTGAAAATAGGGTCATGTGTATAGGGGTCTTTAGAAACTGGGGAGTATGGCCTGAAAATGACTCCTTCAGTAATTGCTACTACGATCTGTAGTAATGGAATCTGGATAAATTAGATCCTAAAACTGATTTGTAAATGTCATACTGATAGAAAATTAAGAAATAATTAAGTCTCATCAAAGTGACCAGGGGGATTCCTGAGGCCTCACTGCTGGAATGAAGTATTTCTGGACATAAACATGATGTCTTAAGAGAAGAATGACAAAATATGGGTTGGTAAGGCAAAGACAGTGACAAAATATAGACCAGAGGAATTAAATGGGAACAGATGGATGCATTTGAACAAATAGAATTCTTTTGTTCTATAGTTAAAAATAAAACCAGGACTCTAATCTAAAAATAGTTTAACTGAGAACACTCCACTTGGATAGAAGAAATCTAAGTTCATAAGGAAATCTTCGCATTTTCCTAAGCCAGGCCCATTGTTAGTGCAGTTGCTTACATGTGTGCAGAGGAGGTTTTCTGACCACTCAGTTCAGTTCAGTCGGTCAGTCATGTCTGACTCTTTGCTACCCCATGGACTGCAGCATGCTGGGCTTCCCTGTCCATCATAACTCTTGCAGCTTGCTCAAACTCATGTCCATCAAGGCAGTTGATGCCATCCAACCATCTAATCCTCTGTCATCCCCTTCTCCTCCTGCCTTCAATCTTTCCCAGCATCAGGGTCTTCTCCAATGAGTCAGTTCCTCGCATCAGGTGGCCAAAGTATTGGAGTTTCAGCTTCAGCATCAGTCCTTCCAATGACTATTCAGGACTGATTTCCTTTAGGATGGACTGGTTGGATCTCCTTTCAGTCCAGGGGACTCTCAAGAGTCTTCTCCAACACCAGAGTTCAAAAGCATCAATTCTTCGGTGCTCAGCTTTCTTTATAGTCCAACTCTCCCAAAGAAAGACAATGCCAAAGAATGTTCAAACTACTGCACAACCGCACTTATCTCACATGCTAGCAAAGTAATGCTCAAAATTCTCCAAGTGAGGCTTCAACAGTATGTGAACTGTGAAATTCCAGGTGTTCAAGCTGGATTGAGAAAATGCAGGGGAACCAGAGATCAAATTGCCAACATCCGTTGGATCATTGAGAAAGCAAGAGAGTTCAAGAAAAACATCTACTTCTGCTTTATTGACTATGCCAAAGCCTTTGACTGTGTGGATCATGACAAACTGTGGAAAATTCTTAAGGAGATAGAACTACCAGACCACCTCACCTGCCTCCTGAGAAATCTGTATGCAGGTCAAGAAGCAACAGTTAGAACTGGACATGGAAAAACAGACTGGTTCCAAATTGGGAAAGGAATACATCAAAGTTGTAAATTGTCACCCTGCTTATTTAACTTATATGCAGAGTACATCATGTGAAATGCCAGGCTGGATGAAGCACAAGTTGGAATCAAGATTGCTGGGAGAAATATCAATAACCTCAGATTTTCAGATGACACTACCCTTATGGCAGAAAGCAAAGAAGAATTAAAGAGTCAGAAAGAGTGTTCTTTCTGACCACTAAAGATAAATGTTCAAGTCTTCTTGGCAAATATCTTATTGATAATGAGGTTGACTGTATCAAGAACTGATAACTTATCATCAAATGCTTATCTCTTTTGATTAATACATTTACAAGAAGTATTCTGACACTCTTGTTGTTTTCTGGGTAGACTTCCCTGGGACAAAACATCACTAAACAGCCAGCAGCCAAAGTGTTCTAATCTACTTAACACTCATTTATTGATTCAACAAACATTTGTTGAGCACTCACCATGTGAAAGACAGTTTTATTTCTCATTGCAGATTTTAAAATGGAAATTCTGATTTATCAGTGAGTATTTCTTGGAATTTTGTCTTGTGATTCATTTTCCAGAGCCAGTGTCTCTGTGAAAGCTGAAGGGCTGCACTTTCAGAACCTGAGATGCTCGGAATTATTTTCTGGACTGTGGGGAAATTCCACCTGATATATTGACCTTGGTACCCATGGTGGCCACCTCATTTGCCTCTTTGGGATTTCAACTTATCTCTTCGTATCACATTTGTTTTATATTTATTTCCCAGAAGCCTGTCTTCATTTATTAAATATATTAGTTGGGCCAAATTGTGCTGGATGATATCCTGGGATGCTGGGACTCATGTCTTCGTAATGATTGAGGGGGGATGGCCAGACAATACAAGGAAGAAAATTAAGCCTTCTCCAACTTGTCTGAAATGAAAATTTAGGAATAAATTTCATAAATGGAGAAGGAATTTGAGGATGTGAACTCCCCATAACTGGAAGAAATAACAAGATAAAATCTGGAGGAAATTCCCATAATGGGTTGGATGTTAGAACAAATGATCCCCATATCCACTCTGAGTAGGAATATGAGCCCAGATTTCCATTAGTCCTAATTTAAATCTTGGTATACATGAGGGAAAAAAAGGTCCTTCATACCCCAAACCCAAAGAGAGGAAGAAGCCCCTCCATTTCAAGATTTTTTTTTTCTTTTGACCACACCACATACAGGATCTTAGTTCCCCCATCAGAGATCAAGCTTGCATCCTCTGCAGTGGACGCACAGTCTTAACCACTGGACCACCAGGGAAGTCCCCCCCCAAGATTTCTAAAGGTTCAGTGAATGCTGTGTAGAGACATCTGGGAAACGGTAGTTCATTTATTCCAAATGCCCTGAGTATTCTTTATCCCTTTTTATCTATTAACAGATGAAACAAACACATTTTCTTACAAGAAAGAATGAAAGAAAAGAAAGTGAAGTCGTTCACTTGTGTCCGATTCTGCGACCCCACGGACTATAGTTTACCAGGCTCCTCCGTCCGTGGGATTTTCTAGGCAGGAGTACTGGAGTGGGTTGCCATTTCCTTCTCCAGGGTTTCTTCCCGACTCAGGGATCAAACCTGGGTCTCTCACATTGTAGTCATATGCTTTACCATCTGAACCACCAGGGAAGTCTTACAAGAAATATACATCAAATACTATATCACCAGGGCTAAAGCTCATGAGAGGATGTGAGCGTGTTTTTAAATGACCAAATATCCTGGATAAACCTTGAGACAATAAAATAACTAGACAGAGTGGCAAACCAGGTACATCTGAAGTTCTTTCTTCCATGAGCTATAGGCAGACTTACTGGGCTTGAGATGGTTATTGAATATATCGATTATCACGTTGTTTCACAGCTGCTACAGGAGATACATACTGTTGTCTCCATTTGAAAAAAAGAAACGAAAGCTTACAGAGGGTAAGTGAGTCCCCAGAATTCATACACTTAGTTCATGCAGATATAGACTTCCAATTTACACACGGTTAACAATGGTCCCCAAATGTTTAACACGAAAACCAGTCTCCTCTTTATACTGTGCCACTCAACTGTAAATTGACTTTTGATTTGCTCACGCCACCCCTCACTTTGAAAACCCAACATCCTCCGTCATTTCATTTCCTTCTACTGTGAGAATTTAATTATCTGCCTGCAGCAACATGCCACAGTTGAAGATTCTCATGAAAACTAAACCAAAGGGGAAGGACAGTCATATTATGTGTGTGTGTTTTTTTTTTAACTTTTGCTTTAATTTTTCTGTCACTTTGACTTTCTTTTAGGGTCTAAGCAGGTGGAAAAAATGTATTTATGATCTGGTAAAGACTTAAAAAATCACTTTCTAGGAGAGTTGACTCATTGGAAAAGACTGATGCTGGGAGGGATTGGGGGCAGGAGGAGAAGGGGACGACAGAGGATGAGATGGCTGGATGGCATCACTGACTCGATGGATGTGAGTTTGAGTGAACTCTGGGAGTTGGTGATGGACAGGGAGGCCTGGTGTGCTGCAATTCACGGGGTCGCAAACAGTCGAACATGACTGAGTGACTGAACTGAACTGAACTGAACTGATGGGGAATAAGGTGTAGAAACCCAAAACTTTGTTTCTACCTGTGACGCTCACATAGTACGTTTGCCATCCTCTGTCTCTATTTTCCTCATGGTGAGATACCATTCTTCTAGAAAACTTTTCTGTAAATTGGGAAGTTGGCACCAACTGCTTTGGGGAGAGCTCCTCCATGCAGTTTTTGTTCGTATTGTTGTTGTTTATTGTTTAGTCGCTAAGTTGTGTCTGACTCTGCAACCCCATGGACTGTAGCCCTCCAGACTCCTCGGTCCGTGAGATTTCCCAGGCAAGAATATGGGAGTGGGTTACCATTTCCTCCTCCAGGGAATCTTCCCAACCCAGGGTTTGAACCCGCATCTTCTACATTGCAGGCAGATTCTTTACCACTGAATCACCAAGGAAGCTTTTGCTCGTATAACAAATATGGTTTGGGTACCCATCTTGTGCAGAGTCCGATGCCAGGGGGCAGGATACAGAAAAGAGGAAATGTCTCTAACTTCAGGATGTCGCAGTCTTTGTTAACAAGCAAAACTGCAAATCCCTCTGGCACTGAGTGATCATGTAAGGCCACGAGAGAGGTCTCAGGGTCCTCTTTGTTCTGGGGAAGCTACTGAGGCCATTGCTGCTGGGCAGTTGGAGGTGGACTCTGTGAGTCCAGGCACATCAGGCTCTGGGCGTCAGCCACTACTCCCCAGAGAGATAACTAATAACTATATAGTGTGTGTTCTGCTGCTGATAAACCTGGGCCATGGCAATATTCTGACCATGGACATTTCTCTGTTAAAATAATCGTATCTAGTCCTGGCCTGTATGAACTCATTAGAGTGGCATTGATTAGTGGCCTAAGATCTGAGTGTTACAGGCCACTGCAGATCTGAGTGGAGCACACATGATCCAACAGCACTCTCCCACTGGGCATTTTGACCCATGGTGTGACTTCTAAAACCTCCATAAGCACTGGGGAGACATAATGGAGAAAATGGGAGATGGCTTACAGCTGATGGAGAGGAGTGCCTTAGATCCAGGATGGACAAAAACTTACCACCCACTTTTTTCTTTTAAATCTCCCTAGAGCCAGTGCCTTGAAAGTTTCTCAAGATTTAACCATAACGGACAGCAGAAACAAGACAACCACTGTCAGTTATGTGCATGACACTCTGTCTAACCCTTATGGCTGGATGGCCCTGCTCTTGGATCAAGAGACCTACTCCCTGCGATTCGAGAGCCCTTGGACTAGCAGCGCTCTGCAGGTAACCCTGACATCCACTCGCTGGTAGATTCCTTTCCCCAGGGGTTCCCAACTTGCCTTCTGTGACATAATAGTCTGCAGGTATTAGCCTCTTCTGGTGCTGATCAAGCAAACTGCAGCAGAATTTTTGCCAGATGAATGTAACCTGAATTTGAGATATGATTGTTTTTTTTATTTTAAACTTGAAACTTGTAGAATCTATTTAAACCTCACTTTGAACACAGCATGATTCTGCCTGAAAATTTAGCTTTATTAATACACTGACAAATAGCTTCTAAGCATCCTATAGATATGCAGTCCTATGTTACAGGTTAAGAACCAACCTACCCCAGGGAAGTGTTTCATAGCCAAAAGGAAATATCTTCCCAAGGCATTTTTACATTACACACTGCCACCTTGTGGTCAAAGAGTAACTTGCAATGAAGGTCTGTCCTTTCCGTTGTTAGGTTGAAGGAGTCAGATGGTTAGGGGAGGGATGGTAGGAATAACCATGTGGAAAATGGGTGCATTTTCCAAATAGCCCACTGGATTCCCTCAAGCTCCCTTTTCTTCCTTTTAAGCACATTTCTTTCTTTCAGTCTCATCACACACACATTCTTCCTAACGGTCATGAGAGTAGTTCTTAGGGAGCTGGAGGCAGGCGTGCCATTTGTTGTTCAGTTGCTCAGTCAAGTCCAACTCTTTGTGACCCCTTCGAATGCAGCACACCAGGCTTCCCTGTCCTTCAATATCTTCCAGAGTTTGCTCAAACTCATGTGCATTGAGTCAATAATGCCATTCAACTATCTCACCCTCTGTTGCCCCCTTCTCCTCCTGCCCTCAATATTTCAAAGTAGAATCTTTATGATACCTTCACCAGGGCTCTCAGGAAGGGTGCCCACCTCTCTCTCCTTCCCTTGAGGTTCCCATGAGAACATTCTGGAGAGGTGAAGGCAGTAGAATGGTGACTCTGGAGGTGGACACCTGGGTTTCTGTCCCAGATCAGCACTCGCCTACGTCATGATGTGGGAAAATTTACTGAACCTCCACCTGCCTCAAGTGTCCTCCTCTATAAAATGGGGACAGCACTAGTAACAGTTCCCAGGGCCTTTAAGGATTGAATACCTGGATATGAATGATACCTGAGCACGTGGCGAATGCTCAGCCATGTTAGCCGTTACTGTTATAAATGAATGGCACTCCTGCCAATGCCTGCTATTTGAATCTTGGGGAAAACTGGGTGGGAATTCTAGACGTGGCTCTGTCTCTTCCCACTGGTTAACCTGAGACAAATTACTTCGCTCATCTGAACTTTGGTTTTCTCCTCTAGATTGTTAAACAAGAAGAGGGCTTCTCTGGTGGCTTAGATGGTAAAGAAAGTGAAAGTGAAGTCACTCAGTCATGTCTGACTGTTTGCGACCCCATGGACTGTAGCTCACCAGGCTTCTCTGTCCATGGAATTTTTAAGATGGTAAAGAATCTGCCTGCAGTGCAGGAGACCTGGGGTCAATATCTGGGTTAGGAGATCCCCTGGAGAAAGGAATGGCAACCCACTCCAGTAACTTGCCTGGAGAATTCCTTGGACAGAGGAGCCTGGTGGGCTATAGTCCATGACCAACAAAGAGTTGGTCACAAAGATTGAATGATTAACACACACACACAAGAACCTTACAGCTTTCAGTCCTCACATTGTATGATTTTTGTAGCTCTAGTTATGAGATTATTGTGCAGTAAATTTAAGTAAACCCATTTCCCACAAGAAAAGTACCCGGTGTGAATGGTCCTGTTTCTAAACTACTCCATCCTGTTCTTTGTAACTCTTTTATTGGCAAGAGTTTTCCTTTCTAAAAGAGCACTTTTGCACTTTTCTCTCACTTCAAGTACTCAGCAACATTTGACAACTTTGCTCCTGGAAATTTCCTGTTGCTGGTGCACACAGACGTGTGGGTTTACCCTGACATCCTCATAAAGTGTGGGAGTCATGTGGGGCGGTCCCTCTCATCTCTTCCATCGCCTGGCCAGGACCAAGGCTGTGACTGGTTCTTCGACAGTCAGTTGAGACAACTCACCTATCTGGGTAAGTATGATTGAGAGAGCATGTGGAGTGCATGTAGTCAGAAACGACAACTCACCTATCTGGGTAAGTATGATTGAGAGAGCATGTGGAGTGCATGTAGTCAGAAACCACTATTCCTTTTGGAATTTCATTGGTGCTGCGAAGTGATGAAGAACTGAAAGGGACACCTGTGTGCTGTGATTAGGTGATTGTGCTCCGAAATCAGACTGCCTGTGTTTAAATCCCAGCTTCAGCACCTGCTAGCTATGAGACACTGAGCAGGTATTCTTTCTAAGCCTCAGTCTCCTCCTCTGTAAAATGGAATAATAAAAGGGCCTACATGAAGAACAGGAAATTAAGTAAAGGATAAGATGTAAAATTCTTTAAAACAGTGTCTGATCCAGAGTGAGTGCTTAATAACCTGTGATCGCTATTCACATTTTTCCTTCATGTTAAGCATTGTATTTGTAGAAAGGTCAACTGCACATGTAAAGACAGGGTGGCTGGCTGCCATCACAGGGACAGGGGACAGCAAAGAGTGCAAGGTGACAGAGAGGCAGGATGAAGAATGTAGTCAGTGTGGAAGGTGAGAAGCTTTGGAAGGCAATCTGAGGACAGGAAGATGAGATGTACAGAGTGCTGAGGACAGGGGGATGGGCTGCCTCATCCTGTGTCAGATGCAGCATCGGGGTGCAGGATCCAGGGGCCTTGTTTCGTGGAACCAGAAACCCTACTGTGACTGCTCAGTAACAGGGGCCGGCAGGATTTCCTTACTTTCTTATTGTGCGTGTTTCACGGAAGCCCCGTATTTGACTCAGGGCCATAGATTTCTTTTGACTTCCTGGAGCTCATCTCTTATTGCCTTTCCATATTGTTTCACTGATCACTCTGAGTGCCATGATGTCTACTTATGCTAACCTTAGCTCAGTGGTCTGTAGGAAGGAGAATCTGAAAAAATGAGTCTCTAGAATGACAATTTTGTTACAAATTAGTCTTCATAGATCTTGGTCTAATTCAGGACCATGTCAAGCATGGGAAGACCCAGCCTCTGCCATGAGCCAGACTTGGCCCTAAAGGCTTAGAGGGCTGGTAGGTGTCCCAAGTTCCGCGTCTCCATCACTCGTGCCTAGCCATAGGTCGGCTGAGTCGGATCACACTTGGGCCCTGGTACTCTTACATGTTCATAGCATGAGAGAAGAGAGGAGGGTGTTTCCTGGGTTCTTAAAAGTGTTTGCCAAGTGGATTGCTGTATATTTCATTTGCACTGAAATGTACCATCCAGATTTTATTTTGGATTTGATCCATCTATAAATGTAACCTCAAACTATAAAACTTCAAGATGGACAGAGATGCCTGACACCATTTTACCACTAAAGTCAAATACAACCATTAAGTAAGAGCAAATAGTTGCTGTTAACTTTAACTGTGGCTATTCATTTCATGTATATTTTGAAACAAAATTTTAATTTCAAATTGCTCTTGTTTTATCACTTAACATGTTTCTGAGGAGCCTGTCTTCTTCATTGATGGGATTTTGTTTATGAATTGCACTCTAGTTTGAACAGTCAAAAAAAGCAAGCATGATAAAGGAACATTTGTGGCATACAGAACAAAAAAATCAAGTCATGCAGTTACAGATTTTTCTTCCTCTTTGATGGCATTATTTATTGAATTAATAGCAAGTTATACTATTGTGCTGTATTTATACATATGTTCTAAATGCATGTCTGTATAAGTGTCTCTGTATTTATATGTATATTTATATGTACATATAGAGGATATAGGTGAATATTTGAATATAAACCATTTTTATTAGGCAGATGGCTTTTATTAATTAAAGAGTCTTTGTATCAGAATCCTTTAGTATCTCCACTTTTGAACAATGTGAGTTGGTCAAGGAACAGGAAGTCACAGGGGGTTGATGGAATGTTTAATAAAGTTAGGGACCCTTGTTCCTTGGAGAGGATTTCCAGGACTCCAGGTCGTGACTTTCCTGGTCATTTGTGCCTTTGAGTGCGTGGAGTACATAGGTGACGAGAGCCAGTCCTGTTCCCATTCCCGGGCTGGCACAGTGAGGACGTGAGGGTTCGGGAGGAACCAAGGTTCACAAACAGGTCCCCCATGGTGGTGGCCCGTGCAGCGATATTGGGTTGTGTATGATGGGCTGTGACTTTTTATACCCTCTGTGTAAAGTGTGCACCACCACTGTGAAGTTGATGAGGAGGCGACCATGTTTTCCATAGACCAACCCCACTATGGCAGTGACGTAGTTGTAGCTGACGCCTCACAAAGGCTCAATGCAGTAGTTCCAGTTACATATTGATTAGCTTGTTGTGAAAGTCACTCAGTCGTGTCCGACTCTTTGCGACCCTATGGACGATACAGTCCATGGAATTCTCCAGGCCAGAATACTGGAGTGGGTAGCTGTTCCCTTCTCCAGGGGATCTTCCCAACCCTGGGATGGAACCCAGGTCTCAGATTCTTTACCAGCTGAACCACCAGGGAAGCCCTGATGAGCTTGTTACTTTCGCCTAATTGTTTTTTGGGCTGTGCGACTTTAAAAGTCTGTGACGGGGTAACTTACATAAAGTACATTTAATCTAAGAAGAGAAGAGAAGACTTCACAGTCAAAGTAGACATATTTCTGGAATTAAAAAAAAAAGAAAAAAAAAACTCATAGCGTTGTGTGTACAGAAAGTTCATTTTATTGTAAGGGAGCTGCTTGACCTCCTCCAGGTCCACTGAGCTTCCTGTCAGACTCTGGGGGGTGGGCGTCGGGGAGACATTGCTCTTTTACCCGCCGGCCTTCAGTTCGGAATCCTGCTCCACTGATGTTTGGCTGGCCTTCACTCATTCCTTGACCACTTCTAAGTGGCCCTTCTTTTGTATTGTTTCTTCATAACCCTACCACATCCTCCTCGGAGAGGAAGTTTTAAAAAAATCCCAATTATCTTCATTTCCTCCATTTGGCTCCTTGGTGTATGATTTAAGATGCCTGACTCCTTTCCAACCCAGCGAGATTGGCAGAGGGTGGAACCCAGGCATTCTGGCTCCTGTCTGTGCCTCTCCACTAGGGTGTGCTGCCCACTCAATAATCGTGGACCCCTGACCAGCCAGGCTGGGGGGTGCCCGGCAGGTTTCCGGGAGAACGCTTCTCACTGATCCCCAGTGACAAAGAAAAAAATCCCGCACATACAATATTCTTTGACCCTTCCTTTTTTCTTCTTTACCAAGGCAAGTTTTGCCTTTGTTCGGCAAACGTCTTTACAGAAAGCAGCTTCTTTGGAAAGCTCACGGCCAGAGTTTGGGGCTTCGGGCTTTAATCAGTGGCTGGCTGGTTATTTTACCTGGGGCATGGAATTATAAATGTTCTCTTCCTCTGTGGCTACATCCATACAATGAGGTTAAGCTTACTTATCTATTGGAATTGTGGTACAAAACACCCAACCTCTTCAAGTGTGATTAGCATGTGTTGTTACTTCACTATACACTTTCTCAGTAGATGATTTCTCTAAAACGGTTCTTTCTTCCCCCACCTCCGCCCCCACCCTGAAGATGAACAACCTCAGGTGCCTTGAACTCAGCGTACCTGTCATAACTTGTCTGCAAGAGTCTCATTCTATTTTCCTTGACTAGCTTTTGTAAGATAACAGATTCATGATAACATGACATGGATGATAAATGGGTCCCCTGATTGAAACTTAATACCACTTAAGCAATTGTTACCCACAGACTAAGATAACCTCGCTCATTTAAAAACATCTCTCTTAAGGAGATTGGTTCAGGTTGCCTTTCTAATGCCCCTGAGATTTCTGCCCAATGAACCGCTTAAACACAGACCACGAGTGAAGTCCTTGCGTGCTATAGTTTGTGTGAGGGTCCCGGAGGGGCAATATTTGCTAGAATAAACTGTTATGAATGGCAGTCACGAACTGTCACTTCTGCGCCATGCTTGTGACAGGTCTGACTGTAAAACAAGAGTTCCTTTATATTTTCAAAGTCAGAGTCAAATCCAGAGAACCCCTTTTTCAGTTTCTGCTCTTGGATTCACCAGCACTCCCATCTTTGCCTTACGCATGCAGTCAGATTCCCACTGCCTCTGTCCCTGCAGTTTTTTTTTTTTTTTTCTCCAGGAATGTTTCAGTTCATGGTGAACTATTTTTATTTTTTAGTTACATTAACGCTATGAAATAATTAGTCAGCTAATTAATCTGGTGTACAAGCTTTGTAGGATTCTTCAGCTGTCAGTCAGGCCCAGGCCCGAGGCCTACATCTAGTCTCAGCACTCTCGCCCATGTGATTCCCGTTGCCATGGCTACTGGGTACATCTGCTGACACCCCACTCTCTATTTATTGCTTAATTAAGAATTTCACGCTCAGCCCTTATCTGCCTCTAAGAACAAGCGCACACTGTTAAGAAATTCCGAATTTAGGCCTGGGCACAAGGAAAGCCTTTCTTGCGGGGCTTGGCTGGACTGGAGCCTCTCTAACGATCTTCTCAGCATCCCAGCCGCCACCCTTCAATCAAAAATCATTAAATGGGGCAGAGATAATGAGCATGTAGCGTATCAAAGAAGGATGTTTGCTTGGTCCAAAGGAGGAAAAGCTGCTAGGCCCCATGCTCTGCTCCACTTCAAAGGCAGAGGAGACCCCTTGTCACTGGGGCCTGATAAAGCCTCATTTGTTCTGGGCTTGACTTATGCAAAAGGTCTGGTATGTCAGAGTCCCATCTCACAGACGTGGGATTCCCTCCCCCGGCACCACTTCTTGCCTCCACCTCCACCGGCCCCCTCCCTGGCCTTCCGCACACGCTCGTGTGTCAGCTCTTAGGCAGCTGGGCCCCCCAAAGCATCAGGCGGAGCGTGTAATCACTGACTCCACGCTGACAATGGCCACTTGTAGGGGGGTGGCCAGGAGGAGGTCTTCATCACAATAGGAACACAATTATTGCAGCTGCTAGGGAGGGCTATGCTTCTTCCTGTAGAAATAGAATAGGACTTGCCCCAAACAGGAGGACAAGGTTGGGGGGAAGTGGTGGGGGTGGAGGGGGTGGAGAAAACAATCCTGAGTTGATTATTCATATTCTGACTCTTGGAAGCCTGATGCAGAACCAGTGGGGTCCCAGCAGCTGTTCCCGCACCGTCCTCTTCTAATAATCGTGCATTCTGTCTGAGGTCAACTTACTTTTGACCCTGTCCTTTTTATACAGGGACGAGGCTCTTTAGGGCAAACTGTTGGGTTGTGGCAGGGTGCATTAAACACTCACAGCCCCTTCCCCTTGCTCTATCCCCCGCCCAACCAGCAGCCGGTGATAAATTCATATCAGATGCCGAGCTATTCACACTCGCCCTCCTGAGTTCACACAGCCCCCACTCGCGCAGGGGAGATGCAGCCGAGCTGGGATATTGTGCGAGGTGGCAGCTGAGAAAGTCCGCCTGCTAGGCTCAGAGGCTCCCATGTACCACCTTCTTCTCATCAGACTGAAAAACAGACACGTCTAGTCAGGCTGGCCACTGCTTATTTCCAAATGTCCCACTCACCAGGATAAAGACAGGCTCTTTGGCAAGAATCTGGGGCTCTTGTCCATGAGGGCAAGAGGGCTGTGGATAGAAAGGCAAATGGACTTTATTGTCTGTTCCTATTACTCCAGAGAACTTAAGTCACATCACACTGAAGTCTCAGAAAAGATGCTTTAATTTGAGAGATCCTGAAAATAAGGAGTGTTTTCCCAACTGCCCAGGTTTCTCTCTCCTCAAAGCGCTAAGGTCCTGGGATGGAGCTGACTGCTATCTGGACCCTTCTGTTTCTCAGTGGGTCTAGGAAACCCCATGCAACTCCTCTAGGAGGAATCTTGCCAGAATCTAAGGAGGGAAGACTCAGCTGGCTCCCCAGAGCTCTTGGGGAGGATTCTGTGAGCAGGGCAGAATCATAATCCTTTGAAACTCTGTACCCATTCCCATGTTGAGGCCCTCTGAGGCAATCTATGGCATTCTAGTTAATAAATTAATTTACATTCTTATAGAAAACTCATTCCCCAAAGATCCCCAAGGATTTTGTACCAGTAATATAGAGAGTTGACTTCAGGGACTTGCATGACAAACCTTTATGGCAAAAATAGAATGGAACAGGAGCTGTGGATGTGAGAAGTGATTTTTGCTTCCCAATTACAAGCAACTTCTCCAAAAGGAGAAGGAAGAAATGGAGAAAAGGAAAGAAAGAAGGAAGGAAGGAAAACCCAGGAGTCAGAATCAGATACTTTTTCTAGGAATCACTCAAGATTAAGGAGCTCATTCTCAGTGACGCTGGTGGCTGGCTTTGGTTCATGCAGGTCACAGGTGGTATAACCAGTATCGTGACTTGGATTTTCTGACTGTTTCAGTACTGTTTCTAGTATATTAGTGTTTTGTTTTGTTTTAATCCAAGCTTATGTTCCTACCCTTGTAAACCAAATCTTCTTTCTTCTATTTGTAGGAAAAACCTATACTTATTAACAATGCTTCTTAAACTTTAAGCATTAGAGTACCACCTTCGTACTTTGTCACATCCTACCTCCTGTACTATTACTTCCTTGATAATTTTCTTAAGTCGACTTCCACACTGTTTTATTTTTAAAGTCCATCTCTTTTTAAGCAATAATATCCATAAAATCATGGGTTTAGTGACCTACTTGCTTTCTCTAAAATATATTAACATCCATAACTATTAAAACTTTTATCCTACTAACATCATCACATTTACTTTATATTTTGGGAGTAGACTTTGACCTTCAAGTTTTTGGTATAAATGATGAAAAGTAAGAATTGTGAATGTAAGGATCTTTTTTTTTTTTTTTTTAAATTCTGGGTCCCTTTCCTCATTTGCTAAGAACACCTGCCTCTGAGTAAAAATCGCGTTTTGAGAGTAGGGTACGAAAAAGGTTGTAAACTCCCTTCCATAAGCGCTTTCTAAGTGTGCCTCCTGGGCACACAGCTGGAATGCTTGCTTCCAGGTTCCCTGTCCCCTGCCAGAGGCTCTGGTTCTGTAGATCTGCACAGGGCCCAGGAATCACACACCTGCTGCGGAAGTGCAGCCAACATTGCTCTGAGTCAGAATAACAATTGTGATTGTTCTCTGAGTTAATTAAGAAGGTATAATTGAGCTAACTCTCAGGACTGTTTAATGTAGATATATTTGTCGACATCTCGATCAAATTCTTTTGCTCTTAAAAAATTACACCCTTTAAAGAATGAATGTTGGGAGTAATAGGAGACTCTTAGAAGGATTTTCATATCCTATTTCTTTGAAGGTCTTGAAAAGATCCTGAGTGATGAGGGCTGAGGTGACTCAGTGGCTGTCTCTGAGAGGCTGGAACCAGACAAGAGTGTGGTCCTGCAAATCAAGTTTTAGCTGCCCAAGAACCAGTTAACAAAAAAGCCTTCTCTGTGGCTGGGTGAAAGAAGTGATTTCTAGGGAGCAAGAATTGAACAGGGAGGGAGAAGCAGAGCAGGAGGGTACAGGAGTTGTGAGAAGTGGTAGAGGCCAACAGGGCAAGTGAAGATGAAAATGCCAAGAGAGGATCAACCCAAGAGCTGGCCCATGAAGATGGTGCTGGAAGTGGGTCCAGGGCCCACAGAGATGGAAAGCAGGCATGAGTTGATAAGACTGGATGGAACTCACAGACACAGAAGTAGTTGCTGTTTTCTGTTCTGTCCACATGCAGATAGAGGGTGACTCATCCTAGATAAAGGTGGGCTGAGGGAGAAGTCCCAGTGTGTGCATAGTAAGTTGCCTACATACAAGCGAATTCAGTTCCATAATTATGCGTAACTTGTGCATAAGTCCAGCAAAGTTAACCTAGGTACCCAACTAACACAATCAGCTATATAGTAGTGTACTGTAATGGGTTTGTAATACTTTTCACACAATACATAAAAACTGAACAGACCCCCAAATAAAACATTTTTAAACTTGCAGTATAGGACCTTGAAAAGTACAGTAGTACCGTACAACAGCTGGCACACAGGGGCTGGCATCGAGTGAGCAGGCAAGAAGAATTACTGACTGGAGGAGGGGAGGAGGTGGGAGACGGTAGAGCTGAAGGAGGGTCAGCAAGAGGAGACAGAGGGCAAGGAGCAGTTTCAGTGACACCTGACGCCGATGGCCCTGGCTCTGGTTCCTTCCTGGAACAAGATGCACTTGCACGTCTTTGAGAGTTTGCAGCTTGAAGGTTTGTATGTGGGTAGACTTTCTGTACAATCCTCAGAGGCCAGGTGAGCAGGGCATAGAATGAAGAAGAAAACAGGCGAGGGATCTATTGCTAAGATGCCAGGTGGTTTTTCTTTTCAGATAGACAGGTACTCTTCCCCTCCAAAATTCCAAGAGAAAATGGGACCTGCTCTGGGAGAGAATCAATTAATTTTTCTCTTCCCTAGGGCCCTCATGAAGACAGAATTTGCCAGCACAACACATCACTCTGGCAGGCACTAGAATCAGATCTACTTGAGTAATTCCTCTCTCACCGGGAGCCATTTTCTTACACGTTTTTCTCTTTCTCCTGGATGTCTGTGTTTATAGCAAGCTTAGATCATATAGCACTCATCAGAATAATTTGGCCATAATTGACCTAAAGACTTCTTTTCTTTTTGAGGACCAACCAGATATTACAATCTGGGAAGGATCAACAGCAGTGAGTTTCCATTGATAAACAAAGGAGATTAACCGTTCTCATCTTACAAACACAAAATCAGAAATCATAAGCACTGAGAAAACATATGTACAGTATCACAGCTTGTGTTAGGCTCTTAAACTCTCCCTGAGTCAATACCTTTAGTCTCAGATGATTTTTATCCTTCTTTGTATGTACCCAAATTGGAAATGACACTGCATTTATACTGTCTTTTATAGAGTCAAAGCACTTTAGCAAACTTTAGTGGATCTGGTTAAGTTGCTTACAACTTGGAATACTAGGGCTCATCATGATTAGGTGCAGCTGTCAAAAGAGTAAAAGCTTTTTTTTTTTTTTTTTGGTTTTGTTAACTGGCTCCTAGAAAAATGAGCATGTCTTAATAACAGTATTGATGATGACTCACATGTATTGTTCATTGAAACCAAGTCCTGTGCTAAGTGTGTTACCTGGATTATCCCATCTTTTCTTCCTGATCACCCTATGATGTAGGTAATAGGATGATTCCCATTTTTAGAAGAAGTGAGTGAGGCTCAGAACTTGTCAGTTACCCATGTAGAGGACCTGGAAGTTCTAGGATTCAAATCCAGGCTGCTGAATTTCACCCACAAGCTTCCTGTTTACTCTCTGTGGTCTCTCTCAGCCTAGAAAGGGTGTTTGGGAAGAAGCAGCCTACTGCATCAGCGCATGTGCTCAGAGGCAGCCCGCAGGGGCCATGTGGTATAGGAAATCAGACTTTTCTCGTTTTTCCTACTTTTGGTGCCTGTGCCGCATTTTCTCTGCTACTGAAACTGCTTCTCTTCTCATGCCTGCGTTGAGGAAGAGGTTGCTCTGAAGGTTGGGGCCATCTGTATACCTGTAGAGGCTGAACAAAGCCAGAATCTGCCCAGCTTGGAAGCCACTGGTACAGAGGTGCAGGCGTGATAGCTCGCTGCTCCAGGGATCCTTGGTTTACTAGCAACAGGGCCTGGGTGAGGGCTTTAGTGGACAAAGGAAAGTGAGACAGCCTATCATGAGAGTCAGAGATGTCCAGGGTTCACCTTTTCCGTCTTCTGGGTAATCATCACTGCTGCCTATCAGGACTGTATAGTCAGTGTTAACTTCAGCGCCGGACGCTGCACTGCTGGTGGGATCCTTTACACCCAGGGGATTCTGGATGCATGGATTACTTTCCCTTTACTTCAAATCCCCTCCTCTATGTAGTGGGGAAAATGCTGTTTCTATTCTCCCCTAAGTATAAATATTATATATTTTGGGTTAAATAAATCATTATAAAATTGCTAGAGTAGCTTTGAAAAAGACTCTTTACATGTGACTTTTTTCACTTTCTTTAACCTCAGGGGCTGTGTCTTAAGGAAGAAGGCACAGATGTACTAAAATTTACAAATGCCTGGAAATTATTAATAAGGATAATTGAAATAGTTTTTATTGAAATCTAGTTGATTTACAATGTTCTGTTAGTTTCTGCTGCACAGCAAAGTGATTCAGTTATACCCACCCCTACACACACATATATTCTTTTTCATATTCTTTTCCACTATGGCTTATTACAAGATATTGAATATTCCCTGTACTATAAAGTTGGTCCTTGTGTTTATTTATGTATAGTGTTGTGTATCTGCTAATCCCAAACTCCTACTTTGTCCTTCCTCCATCTTTGTTTGTTTTCTATATCTGTGAGTACAAGGATGATTTTTATAACATCTTTAAATGAGCTAACTTCCCTTTCCAAATGATTCTCGGATTTTTTTTTTAAATTTACCTTTCCTAGAGTTTGATTCTATTACAATATTTTATTCCTTTCTCTTGTGCAAGGGTATTTTATTGTTATAGACTTATGCATGTTTTTAGATGTCATTTTGTCATAAATTTGACTTTTCTTTCTGATTGAATAGAATTTTTTTACTACTTTGTCTTTGAGTTCCTTTAAAAGGGTTATTTCCTGCCTCCAATTGTTTAATTTGTTGAAATGGTGAGTTATTAATACATCCTGGCATCCAGAGTAGAGCAGTTTATCTAGATTGGTTCATGAAAGTTAAGATATACATGCCCAGCAATGTCTAGGATCTTAAGGTACAGGAGAAAAATCCCTCTCTCAGAGATTTAGAGACAGACCTTAGGATAGAGGCAGTCCTGAATTCACCACAGTTGATGCACAATAATATTTTCTCATTGAGAGTGACCTTGCTATAAGTATCATAGTTTGGTTTTAGGAGTGCTTTTCAACTTTAGCAAATGCATATAGATCAGTGTGAGTAGAAATGGATATTAGGACATTATAGGAAAAAAAAAGAGATGTTGAGCTGGTGTCTTTATTATTAATTATTATTATTAAGTTAGAAAAGTGGGTGAAATGGGCAATTGTATAAAAAAACAATATAAGCAAAGCTTTGGAAGGAATGATGAAGGAGAACACATGAAGAACAGGTCGGCCATTGTGCCTGGTCTCAAAATGTGTACAGTGTAAGGAGAAAGCCGCAGACACACACATTTTATAATAGGGAAAATATTTTTCACTGAAGTATAGCTGATTTTCAATATTATATTAGTTTCACGTATCATCATGATTCTGTATTTCTGTATTCCTGAAGATGATATTCTACTATAGGTTATTATAGAAAAATTTAAAATGGAATAATCAACAAAGAAAGAATAAAATCAGAGAGGTCTCATCATGGGTGTTTTGCGGACTTAATGTTCTGAAGCTTATGCTTTGTAATTAGAAAGAATGATCCTTGGTCTACTCCAAACCTGCCACAGAGGAAAGGGTTTAGTGCTCCAGGGAGAGGCAAATGGGGGGCATGAGTGGGACCAAGGCCCCAGGGCTGCAACCTTCAGCATCATTGGGCTCTTCAGTGGTGGGAGACTTTGGCCTTCATGGCATCTGATAAGGCAGAAAGGTAATTAACCAATGAGAGGCAAGGTGTTACTGAAAAGTGGGGTTCGTGCACCTGATTACTAATTAATCAGGCGTGAGAGCACCTTGTAGATGCATTCACTATTTAATTATAGCAGCCTCTCTTGGCAAAGGAGCATATGTTCCCAGCTTAATCTACTGGTTTATACTGACATCAAATTGTCATTATCAGAAGGAATCAGGCCTTTTGATTATTTTCACTAATTTATTGAACACTTAAAATTAATGAACCCCAGGCCTTTCAAATGTGCTCAGTTGGTTTGGAAGATAGGAGGAGAAAGTGGAAGGGGGGGGAGGTTGGAGAAACAACTTCATTAAAAGGACAATTTGCCTGGATAAAGGTAAAGCAAATACATTTCATGGGTGATCTGAATTCTATTGGTGAAGAACACATGAATTCCAAAAGCTGAGCCTTCAAACTGATGGAAGGGAAATAGGATATGAGGGATGTCCTGCTGACCAACACTGGCCTCCAAAAAACATATGGTTAAAGGATTTTTTTCCCCCTAATTATTTACGTGCCGATTCTCTTGGAAACCTTACTGTGATTAAGTTTAATCGAAAGCAAACAATCAAAATCAAATGTTGGAAATCAATTGTTAGACTAACTAACAAGGACTGAATTTTTTTTTAAAATTTTGAAAATGTAATTAGATTGGGAGAATTTAACATAAAGTCGTCTTTCTCACACGTGAATATCTCTTGTATTAAGAGAATCTTTGTATCATATCCAAGTTGTGATTCTCTTTTGTATTCAGTTTCAGGTGAGGGCCAAGTTAAAGTAGTTCTCCAGGTGAGGAAAGGTGTGGACCCGACTATTTCAGGTGAGTATTAACCCACCAAATAGAACTGCCGGATGCAAAAAGATGTCTTCCCATCATTTTATAAATTTCTCCCATCATATTTTTTTGTAGGGAAGGGATCAGCCCTAACGCATTTATGTCTGACAAGTCCTCACTGCGTCACCCCTACAGCTAAAATATACGGATGCATGTCAAAGAAAGATATAAGTGGTGCATTTTAAAACATTGGAAAGTAAGAATTACAACATGTAAATAAGCACGTTTCATAAATTATGGACCATATGTGCACATAGGAGTCCAGATCTGCAGATGGGCCATTAGGCCCCCACCAAATGGAAAGAAAAATTCAGGGTATCTCAAAACTTTAATTGTTCCCAGTAATTTCAGGAAACCAGGGTAAACAAACCCTCCCCAAAAGTCAGATGGTTCTGTGAAATCTTCCTAACTCATAAAAGCTAAACTCTCAACGACTAAATGACTCATAAGCACCTTCTAATGTATTACGTTGTTTGTTTTTGTTTATTCTGAGGCAGTTTAACTATACATTTGCAGCCGGGATAAATCTTTTCAAAGGCCGAGTTTTCCTTTGATTTCCAGTGGCATTTTTTTGTGTTATGTCAGAGAAAAGCCAGGCTAATCAGAAAATGATCTAATTCCTCCATTTATTTTATTTTTTTAAAGTTCTCCATTTAAATTAATAAATTAACGAGGTTAAGGTATTGCACTAAAACTATAAACTGACCTTGACTATTCCATGCTTATTTGCCTGAGAAGAATGGGATTCTTTGTTTTTATATCTGTGAACTGCCATCGCCTTTGCTCTTTATGTTCCTGGTCCTTTTTCACTTTTTTCCTTTAGGTGACTCACAAGTCTCTGTTGAATCTCCCATGTGATGTGTAGGAGGCCACAATGCTGAGCAAGATGGAGTGCTCTTTGACTTCATGAGGTCTTATGGTCACTAGGAGGTGTCAATCAAATGACTAATTAATCAAGGAATATGTTCCTTTTAAAATAATTGTTACCAAAGAGAAGTATCATGATTGTTTTTATGTTCAAACTCCCCCAGAAGAGATGCGATTGGTTGGGTGAGGCCTTATTTTGTAGAGAACCACCTGTAGGGGGAGCTCTTATGCCAGGTCCACTGGGAGGATCCCGGACCATCTCCACCTGTAGGTGGCCATTCCTGGTTCAGACAGCTTTCATCAGCATAACATGCCACTCAGCACTTAGTGTGAAGAAGTCTGTACTAAGGACTCTTTGGAAGGACATTGTGGGTAGCTGGTATCTGGGACTTTTCAGCAGGGGTCAGTTTAACTGGGAGATGCTTCACTTGGCCTGTCAATTGCAGCATGCTGGATGAATAGAAAGCTGGTGCTTCACAGAGTTGTAGAATTTTAGTAAGAGAAGGAACCCCATAAAGTATCCTATCCAACTGCCTCATTCTACAAATAAGGACATGGAAGCCTAAAGATTAAGCAGTTTACTTAGTCACATTCAGTGGTTGAGCCCGGATGAGGACTCAAGTTTCCAACTCAGGCCAGTGTTCTTTCTGTTATACCATGTAAACCCTAAAGTGTTCAAGCTACCTTTTTTGGTATATTTTAATTTGTGAGTTACATTAAATTTATTGTATATAGCCAATTTTTGTAGCTTATATAGATTGGGACACAAAACTATCCTAAGACCCAGGGAGTCATGGAACTGGTATGTTACCATTTGTTATATTCAAATATTTATTATTAATATGGTTCCAAGGCATTGATTGATCTCTATCATGTAGGATATAAGCACTAATGTCAAAATTATACTATGGGCGTGTATTTTGTTTAATGGAGAGGTCTATGAAAAACAGTAAAATGTTTGCAATATCAAAAATTCTTTGACAAAACAAGAATGGAATGCACAATGGAGTTCCATCTATATGTTCCCATTAAGAGATTCAATGAACATATAATGCAGAAAATATATTTTGGGTTTAGGTGTTCTGCTACAGAGTCTTTTAGCCTTTTATTTAATTGAGGACCTAACCTGTGTATAAGACTGTGCTGGTCATTGTGGGGACGTTGGAAACGCCAAGGAAGCAGAAATTAAAGTATGTATGGGGCAGTGTTGGGAAGAAGCAGAGAAAGTGGTGCTGATGAAAGCTGTTGTGTGGTGCTTAGTCAGGTTGGGGTAAGGATGTATGCTCGTCTGGGTCAGGATGGTACCCAGTTTTCTGAAGACCCCATACAGGTCTTAATGCTCCTCCGACACTGTGACTTCACTGGTTTTCTCTCGGTGTCCATGGCGCTTTATAAAAGATGAAGGAGAGGAAGAGGATGAAGCAACTCACATTAGGGGAAAGTAAAAATATTTCTGAGGAGCTTTTACCTCAGCCATGTTGTCTTTTCAGTGGGGGCTAATTGCAAATATTGTTGACAGTATTTACAAACATTCAGATGATTGGACAGAGAAGGAAACGGCACCCCACTCCAGTGTTCTTGCCTGGAGAATCCCAGGGATGGGGGAGCCTGGTGGGCTGCCATCTGTGGGGTCGCACAGAGTTGGACACGACTGAAGTGACTTAGCAGCAGCAGATGATTGGATCCTCTTTTCCTAAATTTGTGCTCCCTTTCCCCACAGATTGGGTTTATTTCCTTTCTTCTGGCTTTGACATCTGTCAGCCTTTCTCCTATTTCAAGTCAATCCATCCCTTCTAGCATCTTTTGAACTTTATTTTATCAGCAAATGAAGTTAACCTCTCCATCATTCCTGGCTCCTTCTGTTCAGTACCTCTCAATTAAAAAAAAATCAAAACAAAATTCATAGACACTGACTCTTCCACAAGTTGACATTGCTTCTGCAGACTTATCAAAAGATGAGCCTTCTCTTGATGCAGAGCCATAAAAAGCACTGTTTATAATAGTCAGGACATGGAAGCAACCTAAATGTCCATCAGCAGATGAATGGATAAGAAAGCTGTGGTACATATACACAATGGAGTATTACTCAGCCATTAAAAAGAATACATTAGAATCAGTTCTAATGAGGTGGATAAATCTGGAGCCTATTATACAGAGTGACGTAAGCCAGAAAGAAAAACACCAATATAGTATACTAACGCATATATATGGGAATTTAGAAAGATGGTAATGAAAACCCTGTATGTGAGACAGCAAAAGAGACACAGATATATTGAACAGTCTTTTGGACTCTGTGGGAGAGGGCGAGGGTGGGACGATTTGGGAGAATGGCATTGAAACATGTAAAATATCATATGTGAAATGAATCACCAGTCTAGGTTCGATGCATGAGACAGGGGGCTCGGGGCTGGTGCACTGGGATGACCCAGAGGGATGGGATGGGGAGAGAGATGGCAGTGGGGTTCAGAATGGAGAACACATGTATACCCATGGCTGATTCATGTCAATGTATGGCAAAACCAATACAATATTGTAAAGTAAAATAAATTAATTAATTTAAAAAAAAGGAAAAAAAAAGAAGCTGGGTAAATGAAGGATTAGATGGCAATATTTGGCTCACATAATGAATTGGAGACCATTTCAAGTGGTGACTGTTGTTGACTGACAAATTTGAGAGGGAAATGTTGGTCTTGAACAGTGTTCATGGACTCCAGTTTTAAGATAAGTCTAATTTATCTAAAAAGTAGGAAGACAGATCAAAGGCTCAGGATCTCGGATCATTTCCTCAATAAGTGTTTTGCATGATCAGACCTAATGTCTTTTCTTCCTCACTTCTAGTGTACTCCTAAGTCTGCTATAATTCAAGTGGTTTCCACCTCCAGCACTCCATTGACACTGTCTTCATCCTGATCACCCATGCCCTGGTTGTCACATTCAGCAGCCACTTCTTATTCCTTCTCTTATTGGAACTTTGCTATTAACAAGATCACTTCTACTCTCTGGACATTCTTTATTTCTTAGTCTTCCAAGACATTCCTCTCTTCTGGTTCTCCATGTATATAGCTGATAGCTTTAACTCTTTAGGCTTCTTTTCCTCTCCTCTCCTTTCTGTATTAAAAATAGTCACCTGGAAACCTGATGTTAACTGTATAGACATCTCATAACTGCAGGAGACTAAACATGTCCTTCGCTATTAAGTGTTCTTATTTTAAGGCAAGATGGTATAAAAGAATCAAATTCATTCATCATAACATTTCTTAGAATAGCAATTTCAAGATTTAGTTTGTTCAGTTAAAGACAGGTTTAACCCTCCCATAGATAAGAGTGAAGATGACAAAAATGAAGAATGTTTCTAACATGTGATACAAAATTGAAACAACTAAGGGTTTTTGAGGCTTGGAGTAGGGTTTTAAAGAACCTGATCATTGCCTGTTTAAAATATCACTGGAAATGAGAACATCTCTTTCTGTTTTGTGGTGTCTGTTAGTGGCCACCTCAACAAATATCCCCACCCTATCACCATCTGGGTATTTAGAGTATAGTACTGGAAAGAAAACAAAATTGAAAAGAAACTTAGAAAGTTTCTTTGTAAGAATGTATTATATTATTGGTATTTATAAAATATTTCTATTTTTTAAATTTTATTTTTTTAAAAATGAAGTATAGTTGATTTATAAATTTATAGTTGATCTGTAGTTTCTGGTGTACAGCAACATATATATATATAATTTTCTTATGCTTTTCCACTATGATTTATTATATAATAGTAGATAAATATAAAATATTTCTAAAACCTCTTTCACAGTAAAGTTTGTTCCAAGACATCGCCTGGTTTCCATGGTGTGGGATATACTTTGTGCTAATTAAATTGTCTAGGATTTCTACTTGACCATAATCCATGTATTTTTAAGTTATCCTGGGGCCCTAATTAGACCATAACCAGCAGGGAGTTGGGTTCATACAGACAAAATAGTCAGGTGTTCTCCATGGTTCTGACCTTAGGCATTTTGTCTTTCCACACTGTAGTCCCAAGGAGCTCTCACAACCCATCCTCAGATTTTCAAATATGGCCTCTGGGCCAATGATGCCAAGATCCATCTCTCAGATTCAGAGTTCTTTCCCATCCTTCAGATTCACATCCATCCCCTGCTTGCCGTGCATCTCTACCTGGAGGCCTCAAAGACACCCCAAACTTTAAATGGCCCAAACTGAATTAATCAAATGTCAGTCTTAATGGGCATCTCCACCAGGCACCAGCTATGCTGGAAACCCCCGGCTGACCCTTGGCATTTTTCTTACCCTTCCCGCTCTGACCTCTGGTTGTTTTTCTGGCCCCATCACCTGCCTCTTTGCGACTGTGTGACTCAGCAATACCAGATTGCTTGTATTCCTTCCACATGATCTCTCATTTCTTGCCATCCATTGTGTTCATCCCTCTAGAGGGCAGACTCTCAGTTCATATCCTCACCCCCTTCACCTCAATTGGGTCCTAAGCCTTTAAGTGCAGCTCAGATGCTCCGACTCCAGGAAGCCTCCCCTGGTGAGGTCTCACTGCCTGCGTTGGTCAGGTACCATCAAAGATAATTCCCTTCAGAATTCTATCCCCCTAGTATTTACTTATATACTTACACAATGTTTGTGCCTCCTGGGGGGCAAGCATGACATTTTATTTCTTTCCTTTTTTTTTTTTAAATTGTATTTTATTTTTAAACTTTACAATATTGTATTAGTTCTGCCAAATATCGAAATGAATCCGCCACAGGTATACCCGCGTTCCCCATCCTGAACCCTGCTCCCTCCTCCCTCCCCTACCCTCCCTCTGAGTCGTCCCAGTGCACCAGCCCCAAGCATCCAGTACCGTGTATCGAATCTGGACTGGCGACTCGTTTCATACATGATATTATACATGTTTCAATGCTATTCTCCCAAATCTCCCCACCCTCTCCCTCTCCCACAGAGTCCATAAGACTGATCTATACATCGGTGACATTTTATTTCTTTTTGCACTATTTCACTGTTTTTTTAGGACAGTTCTGATAGAGGAGGCACTCATTATTTATGCTTATGAAGTTAGCAAGTACTAGAGGAGATTCTTTCTCTCATTATGTGAGTTTATGAATCTCCCAGAAAATCTGCCAAGTAAAATAAGAACTGAATGTAAAATTACAAGTTATATGATCTAAATTACATAAAAATGCTGAGAGATTCTGGAAGGAAACACAAATAAAAGGTTAATGGCAGTTATCTCTAGGTGGTGAGATAGTAGGCAATTATTATTTTTCTTTTTCTTTCTGTATTTGCATTTTACAAATGGCTCATGCTAAACATATGCTGTGCTATTCATAATAAAGGCAAAACACAAGTGTTTAATTGCAAAAGTAGAATACATTTTCCCTTCAAATTTTCCCTTCAAGTGGAGGTAATCCAAGGATTGAATAATTACTTATTTTATACATGGTAAATGTTTTCATTAATATAAATATCTGAAGGCAGCTTTTTGTGGGAAGTGAAAATGTCACCAGGATCTTAATATAAGGGTAGAATTTGCAAGTTGTCATAGTGAGTCAGATTTTCATCGTTACCCTTGTTATTTTCCTTTTGTTTTCTAGCTTCTATCTCTGTACCAGAGTCAGTTTTAAAATGGTCCCTCCCTGAAGCATGGGAAGGCGTGGCTGAGGGCTGGGGAGGACACAGCGGTGCCAGTCCAGGCCCTGGGGAAGACGTCCTGATTTTATCCAGTAAGTGAAACAATCCATGGTGTGAATAATCACAGATAGACTGAATCAGGCCAATCTGGGAATTATCTGTCATTTAGATATTCTGAACAACACGGTAAAGAATGTGAAAATAAATAGGCAATTATGTCTACAGCCTTCTCTTTTGGGTTATTACAAGAGAGGAATTTAATAACCCAGTAAAACCGGAAAAGATAGTTCCGCCTACCTTCATTAAAGGTGGGGTAAATAGCCCCATGCCAAAAGGAATTAGACTAATTCACTAACTGGATGATTTTTCTAATATGTCCAAGAACAGATTTATAGAAAATTTTAGTGTTCTTATATTTGAAAGACACGGAGAGTATGGAAAGAAGCAGTTCGTAAATGCCTCCTGCTCTTCTGCATTTGTGAATCTTTTAAACATGGGACTGAGAAATGACAAGGTCTTCTATTGCCATGGTTTTTCAAAGATGATGGGAAAGGAACAGATAAATCAAATAGAAAAGCAACATTTTACCAATCTATCATCTCTCCAATCTCTCACCTATCTTTTCATCAGTCCATCTGGCGGCTTCAGATGGTAAAGAATCTGCCTGCAAAGCAGGAGACCCGGGTTCGATCCCTGGGTTGGGAAGATCCCCTGGAGAAGGGAATGGCTACCCACTCCAGTATACTTGTCTGGAGAATTCCATGGACAGAGGAGCCTGGCGGGCTATAGTCGATGGATTCACAAAGAGTCAGACATGACTGAGCGACTAACACACTTCTACCTAGAACTCTCTTTTTGTTTAAATAAGAAGGGAAAGATGATTCCTCAGATATACAGATTTACACATCATACTTGTAAAATTCTTCTTTCTTAAGAGAGAATTCTTGAAACTCCCAGAAAATTTTCCTAGCCTGAGAAAAATATTCTTCATAGAACAGATATAGTTTCTCTAAAAGACCTATTTCCATTTATGATTTAATTTGAACTTCTAAAGATAATACTGAATAAAAGAGGATCAGTACTTGAAGAAGAATATTTGGTCATCTGTGAAATAATAATATGCTAAAATATTAAACAAGTTCTTCCCTGTAGCTCAAATGGTAAAGAATCTGCCTGCAATGCAGGAGACCCAGGTTCAATCCCTGGGTCAGGAAGATCCTCTGGAGAAGGGAATGGCAACCCACTCCAGTATTCTTGCCTGGAAATTCCCACAGACAGAGAAGCCTGGAGGGTTAGTTTGTGGGGTCTCAAAGAGTCAGACACGACTTAGTGACTAACACACACACAATATTAAACACAAGTTGACAACTAACAATATTCAGGAATCATTCTTCATATATTAACTAATTTAATCTTCATAATAATTCTGCAATACAAGTAATATTATCATCATCCCCATTTTTACTGACATAGAAACAGGGCCCAGGGTGGTTAGGGAACTTGCCCAGGGTCACACAGTTTGCAATTCAGCAGAGTCAGGATTTTGACACAGGCGGTCTGTCTCAAAGTCCTTATTCTTAACCAATCAAGTACATTCCCTTTCTAAAAGGACTGCTGCTGCTGCTGCTAAGTCGCTTCAGTCGTGTCTGACTCCGTGCGACCCCATAGACGGCAGCCCACCAGGCTCCGCCATCCCTGGGATTCTCCAGGCAAGAACACTGGAGTGGGTTGCCATTTCCTTCTCCAATGCATGAAAGGGAAAAGTGAAAGTGAGGTCGCTCAGTCGTGTCCGACTCTTCACGACCTATGATAAACAACAAGAGCGGTGGTGTCTTTTGCTTTATTCATGATGGGACGAGAAGGCAGGAAGATCAAAACATACTGACCACCTTCTGCGTATTGGTGGGGTGCATATGATACACAGAGATGAGGGCTGGAGGAGGGGGCTGACCGATACAAACTTAAACTGCTTATTATCATCCCACCCCCTATCACCCACCTCTCTCCATGGAGGATGGAACTTTTTGAATAAACAAGCTCATGAGTCATTCCTATACGGAAAGGAAAAATCTGTTCTGTCTCAGCCATCTCTTTGATGAATGTAGCCAGTGGATTGGCCCTGGGCTATGGTTTTCCCCACTAAGCAAGCTGTTTCCCCCACCCCATGCAGGAAGCACCAGAAGCTTTTGAAGGTTGCCAAGCTTTTAGTATCCTTTGGGACCTTTATGCTGAGCGACAAGCAGTCTTTGCTTTCTTGCTTGGCATTGCTGTTGTCTGTATCCACTGTGTGTCCTGGTTTCCAGGGTCCCTGGCATTCTCCATCTTCCTTCATTCCTTTCTTCATGGTCAGCTTGTAAGGTGGACTCAAATTCTTCACAAAGTTGCTCTTAAGGAGCACAAATCAGTGCTTTGGAAAAAGGCGGGGGTGGGACACAAATACGGGATATCTGAAGTGTCTCCCAGTTGGTCCTTCAGTATTATTGTAAAAATGAAAGTTAAGATTTTTAAAACCTGCCATTATTGTTCATTATTTAGTTTTCAATTGGAAAATAAGTGAATGAGAACAGATTTGTAATACATAATAAATGAAATCCTTACTTCTTATTGCCTCTCTCCTCTAAAAAGCCCTGTCTGTTGATAATTCTAGAAAATGATCTGAAAGTGGCCAATGTTTGAAATCTGTTCTGTTGAGGGTCTAATGCAGGAGCTCTGCTGGATTACTTCTCCCTTTTGATTTTTGGCAAACCCTGATATTTTGACCTTTGATGGCCCCTAGGGTTGAATTGCCCTCTTTCTGCTTATGGTTTTACCGTCTTGACCTTTTTCCTGGCTGCTCTGTTTTCTTTCCTCCTTTGCTTCCTCGAAATCAAGAGTTTGTTCATTCAAGTCTGGCACAAAAGAGACACCAAGTATTGCTTGAATGAAGCACACGGTCTCCAGGCTGCCGTCCGTAACTTAACACCAGAACTGAATCTGTGGGTTTCATAGGATTGACCCAGGGTGACTGCAGGATTATACAGGTCTATAGAAAATAACGCTTTCTCCTTCGAACAGAGTCCTAAGAATTAAGATTTTCCTGATGATAATGATGATGGTCCCAGCAACTGTAATTTGAGTGCTGGGTATGTGCTAAGTGTTTTACATGGATGTTCTCAGTTATTCCTCACAGCTACTTTGAGTTGGATCACGTTGTTATCTTCTTCTTCTTCTTTTTTTTTAATAACTGAGGGACTTGGTACTCAGAGAGGTTAAGTAACTTCCCAAGTTTCTGCCAGATAACAAGTAGAAAGGCTGGCAGAGGGAAGCAGACAGTTTGATTCCAGAGCCCTGCCTCTTTACCACATATATTTTTAAAAAACTCACCATTCCTACTTGCTCTGATACACTCAGATCAGACTCCATATTATACTGAATTTATACTTCTCTTCTTACTGTTTCCATTGTTCCCTTCACTTTGAATTAAAAAATACTATTTATTGAGTACCTGGCATCTGTCAGATATTCTCTAGGAACGCATTCAATCTCACTATATTCTCATTAGGTGCATACACGCAGAGAAGCTGGAAAAACTCCCCAAAGAGGTATCTGATGCAATGAGCCATTGGGGGAAGTACCCGCTTTGCATCTGGTAGCAAGTGTAGTTCTAATTCAAGTTAACATTCCTTTTCCAATTCAGTTTAACCAACAATAACTGAACACTCACTGTGTTCAAGGCACTGAACCGGGACCTCTGATCAGCTGTGATCTCAAGCAGCTGGTAAATTAGCTGGGTTGATAAAACACATACTAAAGCGTAATAATACAACATGCAGCTGTAATAATGAACAGAAGTATTCAGAATCAAAGTGTCTCAGGTGAGAAGAGAGCTGGCCCCGCAGAGCAAGAGGCATTTGAGGAGGACCTTGATGGACGGGGTGAAAAACTGAAGGCCAGTTATGAGGGTGAACTGGGGAGGAAGCAGTGCTTTAGGAGATGCAGGATGGGCTTTTGACTAGGATAAACCTGGGTTCACATTCAGATTCTGACATTTACAAACTGCATGATATGGGACAAGTGTAAATGCTTCCCACGTTCACTTTCTGACCACATGAGGGCTATAATTAACACATCATCATGTTGAAAGGATTAAATGAGATAACGTCAGTACACATGACCACTGTATGGAGTGTTGGTGATAATGGAATCAGAGATGAAAGCTGTGATTTTTAATGTGTCAGGTGCTCTTTTCTTTCATTTTCCCATCTGGCTGCCCCTCTTGGCCTCTGGTATTAGCCACACTTTGTATTTGCTTTCCAATGGCTTATTATTTAATTTTCACAACATCCTTGGGAGCTAAATAGGTAATAACTATTATTACAGTAAAAACCCATTTTTACATAATACGATTTTAATGGAACTGCTGATTTTACAAAATGAAAGTGACTGGTAAAGAAGATTTAAGTGATACTTTTGAACCTCTAATATAATTTTATGATGTTTTGTGTATTTTAATTCATTAATAAAGGAAATGTGTAGAACATTCCCATCATTATTCAAATAGAATAGCATAATTTTTCAATAAAATTCTTAGGGTAAATTGCCTATTTCCATTTTCTGGGAAATCAATTTTATGGAATGACCTCAGACCCATCCTATTCCATAAAAATAGGACTTTACTGTACTAATAAAAGATATCACTATTTTAAGTATGGTACCATTTTCCTTCGAGGCATTCTGTCTTTATAGACGTTGGATTTTGAAAAAGCTGTAAATTCTTCTTGGTGGTGTTATGGAGTGAGCTGAAGTCATCGTGAAGAATTGGCTTTTGTAGTTTAGTTTATGATGACTTTGCTTCACGCAAACAAGTATATCTGGTTGTCTTTGCCATTTAATTACTAGGAGAATTGGTCTAGATGTGTTCACAACATCTCACAGAGTGGAAACGAGTTCTAATAAGCCATGCAAATCTCAGAACTTCACAAATGATCCTACTAGCGTGTACTCCAGGTTTTATCCTGAACTGACCTGTGAGGATTTGATGCTTCCAGTTCTTTCTCTGAAGGAGTCTTATCCACGACAGGATGACACCCTGTTGACACAGAGCAGGCTTAATGAAAGGAAAATGTGTTATAATTCTAAGGGGTAGGATTCTGTTTTGAAGGGTACAGATATGATATCATGTAGCCTCCAGCATGATTTTATTTTTGCGTGTATGTGTGGTAGAATTCACTGTGTTCCATTTTCCCGTATTACTTTGAACTGTCTTTATTTGAAGAGATGAATGGAGAAGTACTGGTTTTCTTTCATAATAGTTCCTCTGTTTGTTCTGATTTTCAATACTTGGGTACTTTAAATGGCAGTGAGGCTCATCAAAGTCCTGTGATGTTCAAAATCAACAGTGCTTAATGCATTTCCTTGTTAAACCGCAAGGCATTAAGGTTGGAGATATGAGCTAAGATGACCACAAATCAGGAAATAATTTTTTCTGGGGAAGAAATTTTTACAAAATGTTCTAAGTAGAGCATTATTAGTTTGATTTACTTTTTTTTATTACCTGAAATGAAAAGTAGTTTAAGGTAAGATGTTCATAATACAGAGATTTGGGTCTGCAACATCAATCAGAAACCAAATACTATAAATACCAGTGTTGTCTCAAATAGTTTCAGAATTCTGGTATTTTTTAAGTTGGATCAAACAGAAAGGCACATAAAGAATCACCCCCATATATTCTGGATTGCTAGCAAGTGGGAAGGGTGAGTTAATTTAAACTTGAGTTACTGGGGTTCTTTGTATGGTGGGTGCACGTCTTCAGTATGCTGACTACAGGAGTGTGAGTGTTCTGGAAATCTGTCATTACTTAAAAAGCCACCTAGAAACTTAATAGCTTAAAACATACCTTTTATTTTGTTCATAATTTTGTGGGGAAGGGCTAGACTTTGGATCTTCATGCTGGAGTCTTTCATGAATTGCTGTCAGATTATGGTTGGGCTCATCTAAGGTTCCAGCATGTCTGGGTGGCCCGAGAGAGCTCATCATGCAGCTGGCAGGTGACTCTTGTTATTAGCTGTGAGCTCGACCAGGGCAGTCAGCTAAGAGGACTCAGTTCCTCTCCACATGGGTTTCTATATGGTCTTGGGTTTTCTAATAGCATGGTAGCTGGATTCCAAGAAGGAACATCCTAAGAAGGAGTTCTCTCCAAGTGAGCAGTTAAGTTGTAGCTGTTCAGTTGCTTAGTCATGTCTGATTCTTTGTGATTCCATGGACTGCAGCATGTCAGGCTTCTCTGTCCTTCACTGTCTCTTGCAGTTGGCTCAACCTCATGTCCATTGAGTTGGTGATGTCATCTAAGTGTCTCCTCCTCTGTCACCCCTTCTCTTCCTGCCCTCAATCTTTCCTAGCATCAGGATCTTTTCATGAGTTGGCTCTTCATATCAGGCCAAAGTATTGAAGCTTCAACTTCAGCATCAGTTCTTCCAATGAATATTCAGGGTTGATTTCCTCTAGGATTGACTGGTTTGGTCTCCTTGCAATCCAAGGGACTGCCAAGAGTCTTTTCTAGCACCACAGTTCAAAAGCATCAATTCTTTGGTGCTCAGCCTTCTTTATGGTCCAACTCTCACATCCATACATGACTACTGGAAAAGCCATAGCCTTGATTATATGGACCTTTGTCGACAAAGTGATGTCTCTGCTTTTTAACATGTTGTCGAGGTTTGTCATAGCTTTTCTTCCAAGGAACAAGCGTCTTTCAATTTCATGGCTGCAGTCACTGCCCATGGTGATTTTGGAGCCCAAGAAAATAAAGTCTGTCACTGTTTCCATTGTTTCCCATTGTTTCCCATCTATTTGCCATGAATTGATGGGACTGGGTGCCATGATCTTACTTTTTTGAATGTTAAACAGGTAAAAGACCAGGAAGAAAGCTACACACCTTCCAAGCCAGACTAGCAGACTGAGAATATCATGACCATCATGACCATCACACTGTCTATGTGTGATGTAAAGCCTGCCCAGGTACAAAGGAGGAGAATTAGGCTCTCCTTTCACTGAGAGGAATAGCAAAGAAGTTGCAGCTGTCTTTAATCTACCACTGTGCATGTGTTTATGTATGTGAGTGCATGTGCACGCATGTAATTAAGAGCAGATGTACCTGACTTAATTCAAAAGGTTTGAGTGTTTAGGGTCTTGTCAATTTGTGCTGTCTTCCCTCTCTGGGCAGACATTATTTAGATTCTGTTGGCTTATGAGTCAGAAATTGAAGAACACCAGGAGACAGACTGGTCAAAGGATTTTAGTTTATTCTCTACTCCCTACCATGCTGGGTGTTATGCTATTGCTTCTTCACTGCCCCCAAAGTGGGGTTCTTCAACCCTTGAACATAATTAGAGCCCTGATCTGGGATTTCTCACCCCGAGATGGCTGAAGGATGGCAGTGTTGGGCTGCAACCTGTGTCCAATTCTGTACATGCATGACCAGAAGCCTCTTCTTGGGCAAGAGGGGTGCCTTGGCGTGAGGGAAGAAGTAGAGCATGAGTATGTTGAACATTTTACTTCTTTCAGGGTAGAAATTAAATGTCTGCAAGGACAACAGTCAACATTTCCTTTACCTTATTTAGAACGTGAGTGTGAAAGCTAATTCTTTAAGATTGTGTGGGGAAGAACAAATATGATTTCAAGAGACACTTGACACAGAAATTTTAATCAGCATTATTAGAAAATAAAAATAAAGAAGTAAAAAGAAAATTTGAAACCAGAGATCCAAGGACCTTTAGATACTGTATTCATCTCCTTCTTTTAGGCAGTTTCTTGGAGGGGAGCGCAGACCTCTGGGAACCTTGCCTTATGGTGAAGGGTGTTGAGGCTATGTCCTTCCCACAAGAAGGAAATATCAGGATCCCAAACTCCTTGGGGCAAGTATTTCTACTGACCTCCTCAAATAGTTACGAAAGGCTTAATGTAACCTGACTTTTCATATATTCAGTTATTTAAGAATATACCACAGAAGCTTACTATTTAAGGCAATCTAAGTGCAAAATCCTTTGCAATATGGTATCCTTGGGTGAATTGAATGATTATCAAGCAATTTAGTTTTATTTGAAGCATTTTTCTATGGATTTAATTGTATTAAGTAAACATTAATATATATATAAAATATGGATACAAGTTAATAGAATTGTTGAACTGGTAGGGAACTTAGTGACACTCAGATGAGCTAAAATAATGCAAGTGGTCTATAAATTGTAAAATCCTATGAACCACATTATTATCATTATCCAAACGTATATGAACTTTTGTATCAAGGGTAAGAATAGGATTTCAGTTTCCTTGTCTTCAAACCAGTGCTGCAAATTGTCTGCTAAAATTTATAAGAAAGAAACTTGCTTTATTTGCTATATTTTAGATAATTTGTGTCCTTCAAATAGGTTTACTTTTGAGAGACATACTTGAAGTCTAGGGAGTTCCTTTCAGTTGTGATGACTGTGATTCAAATGGCTTTTTACAAATGAGTAACAGGGATGCCCTAACTACCAGCCCAGACCTGTGATAGGGCATCCTTGTCAGTGGTGGAAAACCAAGAGTTGAATTTTTTTTTAAGTATTTTTCCAGCTGTATATTTTTCCCCATAAAAATTAAATTTCAATTAAAATAACAGCAGAGATTTTTAAATTTCCTGCAAGTGAGAAAAGGAACATAATAAATATATATTAAAATAAGTTGATATCCTTTCTTGAATCTCAATTTGTCAGTCTGTTTGACTCAGTCATGGCGCTTGTTTCTGGACTAATTAGAACTCACTTAGAATCTTCTCTTGGGACCCAAGTCATGTAGACCCTGACACTCTTTATGGCTTGCTAACTTGCTGTAACTAATTGGAGTTTCAGTTTAATTGAGCAGTTTTCAAACTCTTTTCTGTCCTGACTCACCTAAGAAACACACTCATTGTCACTGTCCATTAGTATTAGGATCATAGCACTTTTTTAGGAGGGCAGGGTCTTCAGATCATCATTTGGGTAGGGGGAATATCAGCAAGTATGAAGTGTGTAGGAGACTCAGGGTTTATTTTGGTACTTACCCCACCCACAGAATCACTACTTTTATAAGTTTACAAACTCCCAACTCCAGTCTCCCAGAAGTGTGACCCTTCTAGACCTTTGGGTTCTAATTCTTCATCCATTCATCAATTGATGAACACTTAGGTTGCTCCCTATCTTGGTAATTGTAAATGTGGCTATGAACATTGGGTGTGTGTATATTTTCAAATTAGTATTTTGTGTGGCTTTTTTAAAGATATATACTAAGGAATAGAATTGCTGGGTCATATGGTAGTTTTATTTTTAGTTTTCTGAGAAACCTCCATACTGTTTTCCACAGTGGGTCACCAGTTTGCATTCCCACCAGCAGTGTATGAGGGTTGCCTTTTCTTCACAAGGGAGGAAATTAAAAGAAAGAAAATTAGTTAAAACTTCCCTGATGAGACAGTAACACTTCTAGTGTGGCAGCCCAGTTGTCCATATACACTTTGTTTCTAGAATATGGCCAAGTGTTCCAAATGAATAGGTTATATAATAAGCTTAGTCTAACAGAACTGGTCAATTTGTATAGCTCAGTCAGTCTGGGAAAATAGAACAGGCTATTTTCTCTAAGGTAACATTATCATTTCCTAAAGGGATACAGTATTACAAAAATATAAATCAACACAATAGATGAATTTTTAATAAAAATTTAGACTGTATATAATTGTTAAAATGAGTTTAGTTCTGGAGGTAAGAATTTATGGTCATATTTTTAACAGGCAATAGTAGCCCATCAGAGTACATTGGTGGAGTCCGTTCAAATTCAGACCAGTGAAAGCAGCATCCAGAGATTTTGGTATTTACTTTGGGGTGTTGATCTTAGGAACTCATCTCTTTAGAGTCATTAGTAATTAGAGCGACAGACTACTCTGGTTTATCCAGAACTGAGGAGTTTTCTGGGACACAGGACTTGTAGCGATAAAACCTGAAAAGTCCAAGACAAACCCGAACAAGCTGGTCGCCTTACTAAGAAATCAGCTTTCAAGTTCTTAACGACCCCGTAGTCTGTTATCTGCACTGCCACAAATTTGCTGAGGATTAATGAAATTTTTCCTTGACTTCAATGCAGAAACCTATATTTTTACCTTGCTTTATTCCCCTAAGAAATTTGCCTCGTGGAATTAATATTCTTTGAGGAGACACAGGCATTTCTTACAAGAGAAGGGGACCTGAGTGCTTGCATATGTATTTTACCTCCTGGTTGGGGCCGGGGAAGTTGAGCCGAGGAAGGAGCAGCTGCCTACGGGGCCCTTAATCTAGAGCAGGGCTTTTTTCACTTGCTCTAATCGAATTACTTCTTTTTCTCTTTACTTTATGGTCTGTTTTCCATGCAGATATTCTTGGAATGTCGAATTAAATAATTCATGATTTCCCAATTATTGGTTTAGGTATAGTTGCCATTTCTTGAATTGATTATACTTTCTGGAGGGAGCTTTCGGAGTGTCTTCACATGCAGAGCTTTAAAGATAAGAAGTTTGCCCATTAGAGGTACAGCCCAGCCAGAAGGGGTGGACTAGCGCAGCAGTTCTCTGTTGACCCTTGGGGGTCACCACGCTTTTACGCAACCCAGGGTTTCTGAACTACTCGTGTGCCCTTGGTTCCTTTATCAGTCTCGTGAAGCCTGGATCCAATCTCAAAATAATATTTTTAATACATAAAAAAGAATAGGCTTATAAAAGAAAGCAGTTATGTCGATCCAGCTATCAAAATACTAAAAATTGAATTTGTGATGTGATAATATATATGCTTCTTTACTAGAACATTAAATAACGCTATCTAGTTCTGTGCTAATTACTACCATAATACCGATGTTGCCATTGTAGATATCCTTCAAAAAGGGCTGCCATAGATTCCTTCTCTCCTTGTAAACGTATTCTGTTCCTCACTGGAAGAAGTAGGGCCCAGGTCACAAGAACCTTTGCATAAGAAGACCATTTTGCCTGGATGGCTGTCTTGCTATCAAGATGCTCCCTTTTGTGGCAGAGTCCTCAGGCCATGGGACTTGAACCCTGTGGGAAGGCCAGGTTTTTAACACTGGTTGGCAGGCTTGGACGAGCTCTGTTAGTAGCTGGCATTGATTTCCAGCCATGTAAGTGATCTCTCTTGGATGTCCAGGGCTTCCTTGGAGCCCAGTAATAAGGTCTTACTGGTAACTCTGAGGTTTTTTAAAAACTTTATTTGAAAACACGTTAAAAAACCTCTTATTTTACACTTATGTGAATATTTCTCAGAATTTATTTTTTTGTATTCCGGAATGTTCCCTTAGAAGGGAGATTCATCTGTTTGACTTATTAAGAGTCCACATAGGCCCTGAGGAGTTCACTGCCTTCAGGCTGTCAAAGAGAGTGAGAGTGATTAAAACTCCTCCTCAAAGTGACCATTATAAACTAATAATATTAACAACTGCTATAGAAAACATGCAGAAAGTTATGAAAGCATATACCAACAAGACTAGGACCAGAATGATGTGATTCTACCTAGGTTAACCATATTGTAAGGCTAATACAATCATTAGATATTACCTTTTAATGGCACCCCACTCCAGTACTCTTGCTTGGAAAATCCCATGGATGGAGGAGCCTGGAAGGCTGCAGTCCATGGGGTCGCTGAGGGTCGGACACGACTGAGCGACTTCACTTTCACTTTTCACTTTCCTGCATTGGAGAAGGAAATGGCAACCCACTCCAGTGTTCTTGCCTGGAGAATCCCAGGGACGGGGGAGCCTGGTGGGCTGCCGTCTATGGGGTCGCACAGAGTCAGACACGACTGAAGTGACTTAGCAGTAGCAGTAGCAGTGGTAAGTTTACCCAGAATTTCTCAAATTGTTTCCTATGAAATTAGTTTATAAGCATCACACATAATGTCCATGGAATTCTCCAGGCAAGAATACTGGAGTGGGTTGCCATTTCCTACTCCAGGGAATCTTCCCGACCCAGGGATCAAACCCAAGTCTTCCACGTTACAGGCAGATTCTTTACTGTCTGAGCCACCAGTGAAGCCCATAAGAAGGATACCAACATCAAATGACTTGGGGAAATTTGGAACTAAACACAGAAAAATTATTTCTTGCATCTGATTTTTTCAGAGCCCTTTATATGATAATATAGATTGTGTAATTTCAAGGGGGGATATAGCATGTACTGTTTCTGAAAGATATTTAACCCTGTAACTCTTTTATTCACAGAACAGCTCACGATGCCAGGAGTTTAGGGAAACCCTCTGAGTACAAAGTATTCTCACACTTAACATGCCATTTCCAACAACCCTATGAGGTTAGGCATCAGTTGTATTAGATAAAGCTAGGTCTTCTGTGAGTAACAAAGACCCGAAAGTAGGAGTTTTTCTCTCTCTTATGTCTCTTTTGTCTATTCTGTGGCATCAAGGACTTGGACTTCATTTATTTTTTTGCTCCAATATGTGCTGTTTTTCCATTCCCAAAGTTACTCTGTGGTCCAAGATGTTAGCTGGAGCTCCAGCCATTGCACCCACATTCTAGGCAGCAGGCAGTATGAAGGATTCCACCTCTAAGTCACATGGCTGAATAGTCATAACTAACTGAAAAGGACACTGCGAAATGTAGTTTTTTTTGGCTAGGTGACAATGTATTCAGCTAAAAACTGGAGTTCTTATGACTAATGGAAAAGAAAAGAGATACTGGGAGACAACTGGTTGTCTCTGCCACAATTATCTCTCACTTTATAACTGAGGAAAATGGACTCCAACAGGGATGCCCGAGTAAGAGTTCAGAGACCATGGCGAGAGCACAGATTCAAATATAGGCCTCCAGACTCCTTGAGTCTCTCTAGTTCATTACAAAAATCCCTACTTAAACAAACATGTAGAAGGGATCCAAATAGAGCATTTCAAAGGCTGTGATCTAAAGGGTCATGGTGATATAAACAGATACACCACCATAAAAGAAAGGAAGGGCTATCTGTTTCTTAGAGGTATATCCTCATATTTGGAAATTAATAACACTAGATAAACAAAAACCCGTAAGTGGGATATGACTGTCCTTTGCTGTGGGTGTGTTATTAATGCATTATTGACCAGGGGGTTTTGGGGAAAACTAATGCCTGTGGCTGGCAATTTTTATTTTGGCTGACCAAAAATTAATTCTGTTATTTCACTAACACTCTGAGGGTTATTGCATTCAATAGTTGCACTGGACACACCTGTAAAGTCTTCTAATTTTCATAAAATATTGTCTTCACTTCACTCTTTTGAGGAGGCAAAGCATTCTCTAGCACCATGTGAATTTTCACTTTCTGAATCAGAATCAATCATTAAGGTTTTTTTGTCTTTTTGTTGGTCTGATATTCACATAGTCTGAATCAGAACTATATTCTGAAGAACTATCATCTTCAGAGACACTAATATGTATCGCTTGGACAATCAGAGACTTTTATCTACATAAAATACATCAAAAAATTCTTGTTTCCTAAAAATTTTGCAATGTGTCATTTTTGAAAATTTTACATTTTTAATATACACAAGGTTGGAACAAAATCCTAACAGAGCAAAATATGAATGATAAAGACAATCATAAGGTGTAGAATGAACTCTTGATCAATTTTAAGCCCTAACAACTTTTCAGGGTGATGCTAACTGTATCAGTTTCTAAAAACATATTGATATGTCTCTGGTCAGTGAAATTCCGGTAACAAAAGATCATTAATATGTCTCCAGTCAGTAATGTTTTAAGATTAGTATTCTGTTTGTCAGGCTGCCATGAGCTGCAGGACCTGCACTGTGTCTAACGGCTTGTCCTCTCTTTCCTGCGTTTGTCACATCAGTGATGCTCTGTAAGCCCTGGATCCCATCTGAAGCCATCTGTTTGCTTCTCTTTATTTACATGATAACATCACCTGATGGCAAGTTAGTGTTTGGATAAAACAACACTGGTCTTACCTGGATTGAGCTGGGTTTTTGTCTTTAAGGACAGTGGGCTAACCCCCTGCCTGCATTTCTCGGGCAGCAATAATGTTTGCACAGAGGTGACAAGCCTGCTGCACTGTGCCAGGCCTGGCTGGGCTGTGTGCACGGGTGCAGATGGCAGGTGAGGCTCTGTTGTCTTCCAGCACATGATGAGTACCAACAGGAACCTCTCATCTTTGTGTTCCTGGGTCCACGATAGCTCTGGAACAGAGGAGATGTTGTCTGCTTATGTGTTAATGAATGAACAGTGAACTGGATGGAATGCTGATGAATCCCGGACTTTCTCTTCCATTCATATGATGGCATCCTTGCTAGACTTGTAGGAATGATTTTTGTTGGCAAAGTGAGACAGATGCCTTGAGATGGTTGCTCGGTGGACATGGCTCTAACTCTGAATCGGAGCCTTGACATTGAAGCCAGGTCCCTTTCTCTCCTCTTTGCCCATCATAAGATGGGAGGTGGTGTGTGGACATACTTTGCTCTTGAGAGATCTCTAGGGGAATGTGTCTAGAGTAGGGTTTCCTCCCATATGTTCTGGCATTTAGGATTCCAACCCTCTGCACTGTGGGAGTTTTTCTAACTAAAAATCACCCCCACCCCACTCTTTTTTCCTATTATTGTATAGTTGATTTACAATGTTTCAGGTATACAGCAATGATTCAGTTATATATATATATATATATATCCTGCATCCTGTATACAGCATGGGTGCTCTGTCCTGTCTGAATCTTTGCAACTCCATGAACTATAGCTCCTCTGTCCATGGAATTTTCTAGGTAAGAATATTGGAGTGGGCTGCCATTTTCTACTCAGGGGATCTTCCCGACCCAGAGATTGAACCTGTGTCCTGCATTGGCAGGCGGATTCTTTTACCACTGAGCTACCTGGGAAACCCATATATATATATTATTTTTCAGGTTCTTTTCCATTAGACATTATTACAAGTTATTGAATATAGTTCCCAGTGCTATAAGTAGATCTTTGTTGTCCATCTATTTTGTATGTAGTGGTGTGTACCTATTACTCCCTCCCTCTTTCCCCTTTGGTAACCATAAGCTTGCATTCTATGTCTGTGAGTCTATTTTTGGTTTGAAAGTAAGTTCATTTGTATCATTTTAGATTCCACATACAAGTGATATCATATGATATTTGTCTTTGTCTGACTTACTTCACTTAGTATGACAATCTATAGGTCTATCCATGTAGCTGCAAATGGCATTATTTCATTCTTTTTTATGGCTTAAACATGTACCATATTTTTTTATCCATTCATCTGCTGATAGACATTTAGGCTGCTTCCACATCTTATACATAGGATTTACGCTTAGCAAAGCTACCTCTGGCAAGGAAATACATACATGCATGTAGAGTGGTTCTCAGATTGCTGACTCTTACATCCTTTTGGGGGACAACCAGAAAATTAGCTCCTAGAGGTACAGACGTGTCTTTGAGAACCCAGTGTTGTGGGGATATGAGAGTAGAGGCTTCCCTGGTAGCCTCGGGACCACTCTCACTCCTTATGTGAAATATCCTGCCTGTAGCCCTCTGACATTGCCCAGGTTGCTTTCATTGCACAATGAGGGGGACCAAGCACTGGCTTCATCATTTGTGTTATCCTTAATGCTCATAATAACCACGAGTTGCAGAGGGAAGGGTGTCAGTTGCTATCATTAAGTCATGATCTGTTGCCTTAATCTTTTATCAGCTACACAGAAATTACTTAGGCTTGATTGTGCTATAAATCACCATCCTTGATTTTCTTCTTGTCTTTTTCTTCATTTAGTTGGTTTGCTTTAATGAATAGCACTGACATGTATCTACATGCATGCACATGGGGGTTTCTGGGAGGTCGGTCTAGGTATTTGTTAGCTGCCTGATGCCGTGGCTTCTGAATGGGATATGAAAGGTATCCATCAAAGAGCACATAGAACATATGAGAACATTTATTCTATTTTTTATCCTATCCTTCGAAAGTTTTTTTGTGTATGTGTTATTATGTAGATAATATTTATTACTAGTATTCAGTTCAGTTCAGTTGCTCAGTCATGTCCGACTCTTTGCGACCCCATGGGCTGCAGCATGCCAGGTTTCCCTGTCCATCACCAATCCCAGCGCTTGCTCAAACTCATGCCCATTGAGTCGGTGATACCATCCAACCATCTCATCCTCTGTCATCCCCTTCTCCTCCTGCCTTCAATCTTTCCCAGCATCAGGGTCTTTTCCAAAGAGTCAATTCTTTGCATCAGGTGGACAAAGTATTGGAGTTTCAGCTTCAGCATATTCAGCATATTCAGGACTGATTTCCTTTAGGATGGACTGGTTGGATCTCCTTTCAGTCCAAGGGACTCTCAAGAGTCTTCTCCAACACCACAGTTCAAAAGCATCAATTCTTTGGTGCTCAGCTTTCTTTACAGTCCAATTCTTACATCTATACATGACTACTGAAAAAACCATAGCATTGACTAGATGGACCTTTGTTGGCCAAGTAATGTTTGCACTTTTTAATATGCTGTCTAGGTTAGTCATAGCTTTTCTTCCAAGGAACAAGTGTCTTAATTTCATGGCTGCAGTCACCATCTGCAGTGATTTTGGAGCTCCCCAAAATAAAGTCTTTACTGTTTTCATTGTTTCCCCATCTATTTGCCGTGAAGTGATGGGACCGGATGCCGTGATCTTAGTTTTCTGAATGTTGAGTTCTAAAGTCAACTTTTTCACTCTCCTCTTTCACTTTCATCAAGAGGCTCTTTAGTTCCTCTTCTCTTATGCGTGGCTGCCAACAATCTGGAGATGACCAATGCCAGCCTTGTCCTTTTCAAGCATGTTTCATCCACAATTCCTCACCCCTTTCAAGATGGAAGCCCATGTGAAAAGCAGTTTCCTGTGGGAAAAAATACTAACATACAAAATCTGGCAGAGGTGTGGGTCGGCAGTGGCTTGCACCAGAGTCAGGGGGCACTGAGTGTGGCAGTGTGTGCAAGAAACCTTTTGAAGGAGGTCGCCATTATCTTCATTACCTCCACCACAGTTTGGCCTCAGGTCAAACAACAGGGAGGGAACACAGCCCAGCCCATCAACAGAAAATTGGGTTAAAGATTTACAGAGCATGGCCCCGCCAATCAGAACTGGGTTTCAGTTTCCCCCTCAGTCAGTCTCTCCCATCGGGAAGCTTCCATAAGCCTCTTATCCTTCTCCATCAGAGGGCAGACAGAATGAAAACTACACGCACAGAAAACTAACCAAACTGATCACATGGACCACAGCCTTGTCTAACTCAATGAAACTATGAGCCATGCTGTGTAGAGCCACCCAAGACAGACGGGTCATAGTGGAGAGTTCTGACAAAACGTGGTCCACTGGAGAAGGGAATGGCAAACCACTTCAATATTCTTGCCTTGAGAACCCCATGAAAAGGCAAAAGCATAGGAAACATTAGTTTTACCTGTACATAATTAATCAATAAATTGATAAGTAAATAAATATTATTGAGAATACATAATTAAAAATTTGCTCATATAAAGAAGGACTACTTGGCATTTATTTGAATTTTAATACCATATTGTTTACTGACTATACTAAGAGTCCTCATTATTTGTACTGTGCTGTGTATGGAACACGTCACTGTCCCTCTATAAGTATATTGTTTTATATGTTTTAGAAATTAAGTGACAAAACATTAAATTAGAATTTTGACTTCAGAACCCATTTGATTTTGAAAGTAGGTTAGCCTTTATGAAAAACTGAAAAACCGAGTCGTCGAAAGCAACAGTTTTCAGTTTTCTGAAGGCCTGGCCATAGGTATAGATTATTCCAGGGGCTCCCCAAAGCCTTCACATTAAATCTCCATGTCGTTAGTTTGGATCACAGGGTCCTTTATGATTTGGCCTCCTTGCCTGCTTGCTCCCAGTGTGTCCTGCCACCCAATCATATGCATCTACTTCCTGTTCTTGGATGAAGTCAGCTCTTTCTCCCCTTAGCTCATTTATACTTCCTGTTCTCGCTGCCTGGAACTTCCCCACCTCTCCATCCCACTTCTCCTCCTCACCCTCTTTCCCACCCTAAGACTCTACCGATTGTTCCTTTCTGTCTTTGAACACTCCACGGAGTGTTACCATGTCCAGAAAGTGTCCCTGAGTCCCATTTGATGTAATTCTCTTTCGTCTGTGCTCCTGCAACACCTTGGGCCTATTTTCATCATATACCCTTCTTCGATGATTTACTATTTATGTTTATGTTCCCTTGATGACAGAAGCCATATCTTACTCAACTTGTACTGATGAGAAGCACGTGATATGGCGTGGAGCCGATGCTCCATAAACACTAGAGTGAATGACAGGAAGTGAGATGCAGGTACTGCCTAGTCGGTTTCTGCTGAAGTTTCTAGGGGGTTTGAAGCTGAAGGGAGAGCTGTCATGTCAGTCTGAGAATCTGGGCACATGACGGGGAATGGAGGGTGGTGCCAAGAACTTTAGCAACTGACTGGACGGTGGGTGTGGACCTTGTCTGGGAGCCCTGGTGGTCTGCCGCCGTACCCAGCCTGGGACTCTTTCAGCGCCAGGATTTATTCAGGTTCCTTGGGCTGGAAGCTTACTCTCTGTGAGTCCTGCTTCCCACAGCTAAGAAGATTCTCTGTGCAGGAGAGCACGGGCTCATTCCTTGTGCTAATGGAGTTCTCTGAACTCTTGTGTTCCCAGTGGGTGCTCTCATTTCTCTTCTCCCCTGGGGAGCCGGTGGCCTTCATTCAAGCTCCTCCTCTGCACAGCTTGCCTCCTCCTCGCACCTTCCACCTGAGCTGCTGATGGGCCTCCCGTGGATCAGCACCTGAGGACCTGCTGGGCCCGGTGTGGCTTGCCGAGCTGGAGCTCAGAGCTCTCTGGGGGTTTACTGTCTCCCCAGCCCACAGGCCTCCCGCGGCTTAGCATCTAGGCGGTTGACACACCTCCTGTGGTGTCAGCTAGGGAGCAGCTTGAGCATCTTCTGTTTGCTGGGAAATCATTTCAGAGGTTACCTTTTCTCATTTGCATAGTGTGAATGCACCTGGTTTTGTTTCCTTTCTTTTTTTGGTGAAACTGTAAAAGGAGAGGGTATATAAGAAAATGTCAACACTTGCTTATAGCTGTGACATTGGCTACAGCAAAGGGGCCCAAGTTTTGCCATTTGGCAATTAGTGTAGGCCTTTATCATAATGCTGGTGAGGAAATCATTGTAACTGGGGAAAGAGGAGTAGGAGTAGAGCCAGTGTCTTTCTGTATCCTGGTGTATGTAGTAATACTTGGTGTGTATTTAATGATATCTTACGAGTCTGAATGAATTAAAAAGGCTTCCCACACATCTTAAATTATCTCATTCATCTGGAAGTGCCACTTCAGAGGAGGCTTTCGGCAGAGCAAGCTGGCCCTGCAGTTCAAGTAGAAAGGGAAGGAAACAGTTAAAGGGTTTTAAACTGTTAACGAGGGCTTTTCCATTTTTCTGGGAAAGCAGCAGTTTGCATGGAAATCACAGCTTTTATACATTAAGTATGGTTATGAGTCTCTTCTCTAAAGCTGTGTGAGAAATGTGGACTTTTTTCCCCAAGGGAACGAGGGACCAAAGGAGAACTAGGACCAAAGAGGCATGTAGTTTCATGCCAAGGTTTTCCAGGTAACAAAGAAAAGAGAGACAGACTGCTCAGCACTCAGAAAAGAGAGGATTTTATTGATAGAGTTTTGCCATACCATGCTTACCTCAGGGCTTCCCTGATAACTCAGTTGGTAAAGAATCCCAATGCAGGGGACCCCAGTTCAATTCCTGAGTTAGGAAGAGCTGCTGGGGAAGGGATGGGCTACCCATTCCAGCATTCCTGGGCTTCCCTGGTGGTTCAACTGGTAAAGAATCTGCCTGCAATGTGGAAGACCTGGGTTTGATCCCTGGGTTGGGAAGATCCCCTGGAGAAGGGAAAGGCTACCCACCCCAGTATTTTGTCCTGGAGAATTAGCCACATTCAGAGAGGACAACTTTAGTGCCAGGTTTTAGAAATTCTCCTATTTCACTTTCTCTTCTTTTCCCATCCTAATTCCACCATAGCCCATCACAGGCAAACCCAAATCACACGACATAATAAGAACCATCTCAGCACCTCAGTGCCAAGTGCTGGCCCTACCTTTACTAGGTCCCAGATTACTTGAATAATAGTAATCAGAGATGCTGGGTTAAAACCAGAAGGTCATAAAATATCATCAGCAAAAATAATGCAGGAAATAGGAGAGATATTCAAATTTAATTTTTTGAGCCCCTAAAGGAATACATTATGTAAATATATGGGGATAGAAACACGTAACACATCAAAGATATTTAGATCCTTCATTTGGTAATAGTAACAGTAATTACAATATTGTGTTAATAGTAGTGCTACTGGTAAAAATAGCCTCATTTGTATAACAAGATAATAAAATGAGTTCAGTATTTTTATGTGCCAGTTAGCCAGTTATTGTGTTAATATTATTTTATCTCACTGGAACTTCACATTCTATGCACAAGGAAACCAAGATTGAGACAGAGGTTCTTAACCTTTAGCATGCATGAGGTCAACTGAGATGGTTATAAAATACTAATGATTGCCATTTTGAGCCAATTAGCATGAAAACATGTCTTAAGTATTCATATGGACTTTAAAAAATTAATAATACCTTGGAAATAACATGTCTGTAAAAAAAAATCTACTTCATCCTTTTAAATGACTACATACTATTCCAGAGAAGAAATGTAACATGATTTATTGAACTACTGTGTTACTGATGAACTGAAGTTTTTCCCACCAATTTTTACAAGCAATATTATATAAAAATTATTCATACCTTATTTTACGAATAGGCAAATTTCTCTGGGCTAGTTGATTTCCAAAGTGGAGTCCATAGCCCACCTACCCTTGAAATCACTCGGGCACACTCACTGATTTTCAGTCTTTTGAATGTATGGAGCTTTCCCTCACTTCATACTTTTCATAGGTATTACTTTCTCTGTCTAGAGCACTCTATCCCCATGATATTTTGCAATTTTCTTTGTTAGCACTTAGCACTATTTTGTGCCTATGTAGTTATTTGTGTGATTATGTTTAGATGTCCATTTCCTCCACAAAAACTTAAGTTGCATGAGATCAAGGCCTTTGTCTCTTTGGCTGACCAAATAATGAAGTGACAGGCATAGAGCACTCAAAAATATATATCAGTTGTAAAAAAACGAATGATAGCTAAACCTTTCATGCCTGGTAAGTGTAGGCACAGTAATACTCTTACGGTATTCCACCTAATTAGATAGTATTCCACCTAACCCTTACTGTTGCCTCCATGAAGTACTATTTCTCTTATTTTGCATGTGGGGAACAGAAAATCAGCAAAATCTAAGCAATTTTCCTGAGGAATGGCTTATTTGAGATTCAAATTCAGGTCTCTGAATACTAATTAGGTGACCATTACATTGTACCTGTTAGCTTCTTGGACTAATAGTAATAGATGGATTAGACAGTGTTCTTGTCTTACATTAGTTCTTTATTGAGGCTTTATTGGGACTTATTTTGGAAGCACAAAGCATTAAATAGATATAATTTATTGGAATTTACCAAGAAATTCTTAAAGGCTTTGGGAATTTTTAAAATATATTACAATGGAAAATATGGAAATGTTGAGAACAATGAACACCTCTAAAGAAGGTTGAGTGCAGAAGAACTGATGCTTTTGAACTGTGGTGCTGGAGAAGATTTTTGAGAATCCCTTAGACTGCAAGAGATCAAACCAGTCAATCCTAAAGGAAATCAACCCTGAATATTTGTTGGAAAGACTGATGCTGAAACTGAAGCTCCAGTACTTTGGCCACCTGATGCAAAGAGCTGATTCATTGGAAAAGACCCTGATCCTGGGAAAGACTGGGGGCAGGAAGAGAAGGGGGCGACAGAGGATGAGATGGTTGGATGGCATCATCAATTCAGTGGACATGAGTTTGAGAAGACTCTGGGAGATAGTGAAGGACAGGGAAGCCTGATGTGCTGCAGTGCATAGGGTTGCAAAGAGTTGGACATGACTTAGCAACTGAACAACAACAACAATATAAACACTGAATTTAGGAATGAAAATATAGACTAGTTTGCTCAGAAGTTATAAATTCGGTTCAGTTCAGTTCAGTTGCTCAGTCGTGTCCGACTTTTTGCGACCCCATGAATCGCAGCACGCCAGGCCTCCCTGTCCATCACCAACTCCCAGAATTCACTCAAACTCACGTCCATCGAGTCGGTGATGCCATCCAGCCATCTCATCCTCTGTCGTCCCCTTCTCCTCCTGCCCCCAATCCCTCCCAGCATCAGAGTCTTTTCCAGTGAGTCAACTCTTCGCATGAGGTGGCCAAAGTACTGGAGTTTCAGCTTTAGCATCATTCCTTCCAAAGAACACCCAGGACTGATCTCCTTTAGAATGGACTAGTTCATGGGGTTCTCAAGGCAAGAATACTGAAGTGGTTTGCCATTCCCTTCTCCAGTGGACCACATTCTGTCAGACCTTTCCACCATGACCCGCCCATCTTGGGTGGCCCCACATGGCATGGCTTAGTTTCATTGAGTTAGACAAGGCTGTGGTCTGTTTGATTAGATTGACTAGTTTTTTTGTGATTATGGTTTCAGTGTGTCTGCCCTCTGATGCCCTCTCGCAACACCCACCATCTTACTTGGGTTTCTCTTACCTTGGACATGGGGTATCTCTTTACAGCTGCTCCAGCAAAGTGCAGCCTCTGCTCCTTACTTTGGACAAGGGGTATCTTCCTCACCACCGCCCCTCCAGTTACAACACATTAAAATGTAGAATAGAGATTGTTTACTTAATATTTATTAGTCAAGTACTATATTCTAAGTTTTCTTTTAAGCATCAGTTACGTATTTATTAAATAATACATATGGTTTTAAAAACAAATAGAGTATAAGCATTTTATTTTTAAGGAATTTAGTGATGTTTTGGAGAGTTCCCCTCCCCCTGTCAGTTAGAAGAAATAATTGAAAGCTTGAGAAAAAATAATCAATAATATTAAAGAAAAATAAAGAATCTCATAGTTTTCTGGATGCATTGCTCTTTCTAGTGTAAAGCAGAGACGAAAAGAGAGAATTTATTTGCTCATGGGGGAAATAAATTCATTGAATATAATGTTTGCCACATGCCTAAACAGCCTCATTCAGGAGTGAATCACTTATTTCATAGATTGTCATGTTTTTTTTTTTTTTCTTCAGGATTAAATTATTAAAACATATTTAATTACTATAAGTTGGTTTCATTATTTTTCTTAGGGAAACAAATCAAAACCAAAGCTCACATAGGAAAATAAATTTGGTGCCTCATTTGGCTTTAACACTAACTGCTGCATATATTAATAAAAACTGAATAATTGAGTTACCTGAGATTTACAAGTTTATGCCTCTTCACATATGAATGCATCATTCACTACAAGAGTTGGAGAGGAATTTAATCACAAAACTTCAGGTTAATACAGATTCATTAATGATATATTGAGGTCAATAGAGTTATGTGTATAAAGCCAAACTCTAGTTTAATACCTGACCTCACATTTATCAAAAACTCTTCACTTTTAGGTCTTCTGGGGATTGCAAGGTCTAGGTTTTTGCTGTTGTTGTCTCGTTTGCTTGTCTTTTTGAGTCTTGAGTCCTCTGAGCTATCAGAACCCCTGGACCCCTTGTTTCAAATAGTAACACCAGTGACCATGGGCATGCAGATATCCCTGAGATCCTGTTTTCATTTTTTTGGATAAATACCCAGAAGTGAGATTGTTGGATTATGTGGTGGGTCTAGTTTTAAGTTTTGAGGAACCGCCATACTGTTTCCCGTAGTGGCTATACGAATTTACAGTCCCACCGACTGTGTACTAGAGTCCCCTCTTCTCCAATTTCTTGGTGGTGGTGATTTAGTTGCTAAGTTGTGTCTGACTCTTGCGACCCCTATGGACTATAGCCCGCCAGGCTCCTCTGTCCATGGGATTCTCCAGGCAAGAATACTGGAGTGGGTTGCCATTTCCTTCTCTAATTTCTTACCAACAGTTTTTTATCTTTTTTTTTCTTGTTAAAAGCCATGCTAAGCATTGTGAGGTAATATCTTGTAGTTCTGATTTACATTTCCCTAATGATCAGTGATGTTGAGCACATTTTCTTTTTATTTATAATGTAAATTTATAATTTAAACAGTTTATTTAGTGTTGGCTATGCTGGGTCTTTGTTGCTGGGCTTTTCTCTAGCTGTGGTGCACGAGCGTCTCATCGTGGTAGCTTCTCTCGTGGAGCACGGACTCTAGGGCATGCGGGCTTCAGTAGTGGTGCCTGGGCTCAGTAGGTGCAGCTCCTGGGCTCTAGAGCACAGGCTCAGTAGCTGTGCTGCACGGGCTTGGTTGCTTTGTGTCATGTGGGATTTTCCTGGACCAGGGATAGAACCCGTGTCTCTTGCATTAGAAGGCAGATTCTTTATGACTGAGCCACCAGGAAAGCCCTGTGTATTTTCATATATCTATTGTCTTTTTTCTTTGGGTGAAATGTCTACTCAGTTCCTTTGCCCATCTTTTAATTTAGTGGTGGATGGACAAGAAAGATGGGAAAATGAAGAGATACTCGTCAAAGGGTACAAGGTACAGTTATGCACGATGAATAAATCCTAGAGAACTGCTGTACGACAAAATGCCTATAGTAAGCAGTACTATGTTCTATACTTAAAATTTGCTGAGAGGAGATCTTGTGTTCTTATTTCAAACTAAGAATTAATTAAAAGGCCTAATTAATTAAATAGTTAAACTTTTGGAGAGAATGGTTAGGTTTATGGCCTAGATTGTAGTGATGTTACATGGGTATACGCATAAGTGCATGCTCAGTAGCTGACTAAGCATGACTAATGTCCAACTCTTTGTGACTCCATGAACTGTAGTGGGCCAGGCTTCTCCATCCATGGGATTCTCCAGGCAACAATACTGGATTGGGTTTTCATTTCCTTCTCCAGGGACATGAATACATGTGCATCTCTAAACTCACTAAGTTTTATACATGAAATATATACAGCTTTTGAATGTCAATTATACATCCATTTTTTAAAATATTAAGTTGTCTTTTAAAAAGGCAATACCAAGTTGGCTGCTCTGAATTCTTTGAAGCCTAATGGAGAGAATGGAGGCATAACAGCATCTCAAGATTAAAACAAAACATAACAAAACAAAGAAAGCCTGGAATGAGAAAAGGCACGGAGTCTTTTCTATTTCTATAAAAACAGCAGCACCTTCTGGTATTTCCCTTTCAGAATTCGGGCTTTAGAGGACTGATCTGATACAGTTGGTAATTTTACTTAAAGACCTTCCTATTAAATAGATTCAAACTATTTTTGAAGAACAGATGGTATAGACTAGAGGAAGAGATAAACACTGTATGTTAAACATTTTATTGATCAATTAAAATATCATAATTTAAAATGTTGATTCTACTGTGGGAATTATGCACGTCTGTCTGTGATGGAGAAAGACACTGAGATGGTGTATGTAGGGAGTGGGATGGGAATTTATCGTCCAAAGTTGAAATTGGACTCTTCCCATGAGGTGAGAATGAGATGAGCAGCCTCCCACTGCCCCCGCTCCCCGCCCCCCGCCCCATTCCACACACACACACCAGACAGGCAGATGGCTCTTCTTCAGGTGTAAGGAAGCTGGCTTTCAGTCTTGAATCATGTGCCTCGGGGTGCTTTGAAAACTGCCTATTTTTAAGATCAGTTTGAAAAAAAATGATAGAGCAGAATAAAGAAACCACCTGTGTGGATTTGAAGAAAAAGTCAAGCTATAAAGTTAGCAGCTCTTTGCAAAGAATATAGTTATAGAAAAACTGCATCCTTATCTTCTAGCACTTCTTTGTTCTGCTTTTTCTACAAGAGCATGAATTCTTGATAAATAAATATCAGCATCTCTGTAAATTATTTGACATTAATTTTCTATTTGACGTTAATAAAGTCTATTTGACATTAATTTTCATTAATGTTAACCTTTCATTCCTATGAATTACTTATGTGTAACAATTTCCATTCCATCATAAACAAACTTTTCTTGGATGTTTTCATTAATTGTGAGAGGATATTTGGGTAAATCGTGAGATTCACCAAAAGCTAACCAAATATAAAGGAGATAAAACATCACCAATCATTGTGTACATATGTATATCTAAGTATCTAAAATAGTTACTTTAGAGACAGAAACATTCTTTTCTTTTTCAAAAAGGAAGATTGGGTCATTTAATAGTGATTGAAATGGTATTGAAACTTATTTTTCCATTGGTTCACATATTTATGAGAAAGTATTGGAGCTAAGACTGAATATAGAAATAAGCTTGTTAATTATGGAAGGTGCAGGAAAATAGCAAGCCTGCAAACAGCCTTGTATGTTCTACTCTGCCCTTGTGTGCCATGACTTTCCCCTTGATGTCAGAGCCATGTCCAAAGTTGGTGTAGGCTGTGTTCCTGCCAACAGCAGGTTTGTAGTGGAAACTGTCTTCACCACCCAAGTTATGGACCTGATACAATGAATCCCACACAAGCAGTGGGTCTGCCTGCCCCCAGTTGTGCCCCGTTTTATTCTCAGGATCTGTGTCCTTTGCCCTTGGTCTTTTTCTACAGGATTTAGATGAATGTCAGACCCTTGAAATGCTACCCAATAGTGACCTTGATTTTCTGACTTTGCTGGGGGAAAAATTGAGTTTAAATCTAGAGTTGAAATTATATGCAATGCTATGGTAGTCAGGTCATTTTTGATACAAAAGAAGACTTCACTTGCCATTAGAGATATCTGTCTTTTGATTTGGCTGAAGCTTTCTGGTCTTAAGGGTAGCTATGCATTTACAGAAGATGAATGCTTCTTTTTTTTTTTTTGTAGTTGCCTTGCCTTTGATATATGGGGAAAGTTGGGTAATTCTTTCTTAGTTCTAATTTTCAAGATATTATTTATAAAGGTTTATCCTTCTTGTTGTCAAAATGCAACACTTTTAGGGGTGAAAAACCCCAAGCACTGCTTGGGGAAAAAATACTAGAATAAAGATGGCGGGATGGTTAGTGTTTGATGGATGAACGAGTGGAAAGAGGGTGTAATTCGGAACCAAAAGGCACTACCCCATGGCTGGTCCTGAGCTCCTTTGGGGGAAAAGCAGTCTTTAATTACATCTGGTACTCATTAATTCTTTTTGGAGTCTCTTTCCAGATCTGTTCCCCCATCAGCCTCCCATTGAGCAACAGAAATTCCAGATGGTTCCCTCCATATGCCAGTGCTCATTCTCTTAAGTAGGATAGATTGGTCACTGACAGAGCAGGATGCAGGAGCACTGGCCAAGTCAAGCCAAGGTGAAAAGCATTGGGCCACAGTTACATTAGAGATAATCCATCATTCATGTTTCTAAGTGCATTGTATGCATAACTGCTTCTGAATGTTTTCTCTGAAACATCTTGAGTAATTTCCTGGAAAGCATGGTACTTCTAGACAATGTGGCATATTGATCCTAATTGTCTACACCTGGAGCAGAGAGAGGTCCTCTAGAAGCTGTCATTATAGCTGAGAGTCATTTTGGACCTGATCTGCTCTGGAGCCTACTTTAGGATGATTTTTTTTTGTCTGCATCAATTTCAATGCCAACTGTCATGTCTGTTATTGTAATGCAAAGAGAATTACTTGATATAAATCTTTATAAGTCAAAGGTTTATTTCATCTTTGCAGAATTTTGTTGTAATACGCACATAGACTTTCCATTTTGAAGTTTTGAGAATGAAGATGAGGTTAATCTCCATATAATAAAAAAATATGTTGTTTCAAGTATATTGCCTTGTGTTTATTTATCTGTCTTCATCTGATGATGGGAAACATGTCTGACTCATCTTTGAGTTCTCACCACCTGGCAAGATGTGGCACATATTGAGGAAGGAAAGGAAGCAAGAAAGAAGTGTGACTAGATGGATCCAGGAAATTTCAAAGTGCAGTTGGCACTGAAAGAAATAAGAATAGTGTTTCTACTCTTCTTCATCTTATTCTTTGCTTCTAATGGCTGTTGGATTTTACATGTACGTGTGTGTGTGTGTGTATGTGTGTGTGTGTGTGTGTGTGCACGCGTGCGTGCACTCTTTGGTGTTATTTTTTGAGCACCTACCAAAGTCTGGGTATTGTTCTATGTGCTCAGCAACTCAGTGTGACCATGACAGGTATAGTCTGTGTTGTCATAGAGCATATAATAGTTAGGCTAACTGTGCTTCGTGGGCAATTTATTGGTATATTTGGAAGGCAAGACAATTAGGAAAAATGTCTTCTAAGGGGAAACGTGATAAAGACCAAAGGGAAGATTTTAAATTCCATATAATTGTCACATTTTAACTGAAAGGTATATTCAAAAGAAGCCTAATATCATCTTGTGTGTGTGTGTGTGTGTGTGTGTGTGTGTTGTCAGTATTTTGTGGATGAGAGAACACATTTATTGAAGAAGTTAAGTTACTTTGTACAATCAGGTTCAATAGTCAAACATTGGTAGAATGGGCCACAGACTGGAAGAGACAAAGGGTATTTGTATCGAAGTCTTATATTTAAATGTGTTTGCTTGAAGTAATTTCTGTCTTGCTTTTGAAGTCACATTAAAGTTATGAACTTACAAAATGTATGTGAAACCTATAACATTCTCTAGATATTTCACTCTTTTGTTTGAATGTGTGAAAAGGAGCAGACGTGAAATTGAAATACATACTTTTTTCATCTGTTTAGTCTGATTATTCATTTTACATCAGTCACTGATAAACTTTGGAAATTTAAGGTGTGTAGGGAACTCAGCATATCTGAGCAACATTTATGGCACAGCTTTATCTTTGATGTCATAAGAGGCACTAGGGATTTCTTAAAAGGGGTGTTGTCTTCTCCTAAGGAATAACAGTTGGGAGGGAAAGACATAATTACATTGAGGATCAGCCCAGTGACAGCTCCTTCCTTATAAGCAATAATCATGTGTGTAATTATCATAAAATTTTTTAATGCTGTGTGTTATAAGAAGGTCCAGGGTATCAATAGAGAGTAAAAGAAAGAGATTTCCATAGAGGAGTGGTGGATCCAATGCGGAGACTTAATAGCAGATCTAAAACTTTGTTGCTTCAGATGGATGAGTGTGTGGTGAGGATGCTGTTGGATCATCCTTACATCCTGAGAGCCAGCGTTCTGCTATTTGACTGAGACACGAGGGGAGGGAAAAGGTGTATTTAGGAGAATTTAGGGATCAGGTCTAGAGATGTCACACTTCAACTCTGCCTACATTTTATTGGCTACCCTGAGCCACATGGCTTCATTTAATTGGAGAGGAGGGTGGAAAAAGTTGACTAACTATGAACCCAGGAATAAAAGGGAAATGGTTGGTTTACAACCCTGCAGCGTCTGCCATGGGAATGTGTGGTGGTCTTATCCCTTGGACAGAAGGCAGGGACGAGAGAAGACAACTCCTGAGAAGTCAATTTGTGGGGCAGGGCCTTAACAACAACAGGTTGCATTGTTTTCTGGAATCAGATGTGAGCTTATGTTTAAAAATTCCTTAAATATGAAACAGAAACAGACCCATAGCCATAGAGAATAGACATGTAGTTACCACGGGAGAGAGGAGGCAGGGGAGGGAAAGATTGGGAGTTTGGGACTGGCAGATGCAAACTGCTGTATATATATAGTGGATAAACAACAAGGCCCTGTTGTATAATACAAGGGACTACATTCGATGTCTTATAATAACCTATAATGGAAAAGAATATGAAAAGTCACAGATATATATGCCTAACTGAATTACTTTGCTGTATACCAGAATCTAACACAAGACTGTAAATCAACTATATCTCATTAAAATAAATTTCAGAAAATTCCTTCAACATCTTTGCATGTGTGATTATGGTATTAAGATGTAAGCAGAAATGCTTATTTGATATCTTCAATTTGGGTTGAATTACTACTGAACTTCAGAAAGTAACACTTACTACTTTGGCACACATGAAGCATTTATTGTTTTAAAAGAGAATTTTTATTCATGCATTATTCTATTGTCACTTTCAAGCAAAAACCAATGTTTTTTTTTTCTCCTGAAGTTATATGGAAGCTACTTTTAGAAAGGTGAGATGAATAATAATGGTTTCAAGTTGCCCCATGAACTCTGTGAGTTCATCCAGCTACTGAAAACAATACAAATAATGAATATATTAAGCGTTTATTGAGCATGTAACAGGCACTTGGTTTTCTTGGTGGGAATGGGGGATTGAGAGTGTCTTCCTAATCCTCTTCAGCACTTTATATCTATTGATTCATTTAATCTTAATAAACATCCTATGAATGAAGAGATATTTTTATTATCATTCTCATTTTATAGATTAGAAAATGGAGGCACTGAGGAGTAAATAGTTGGTCCAGGCAGCTAGTCAGTAGCAGCTTATTCACAGCCAGATAGTCTGACTTTAGAGGTCAAGGTCGTAAAGTGTGGTTGTCTACCTTTCAAACACCAGAGCCTCGGGAGGGGCAGGGACAAAGGGTGTGGAGCCTATCTGGACACTTGCTTTAAAGCAGACTTGGGGCAGGGTTAGGGTCATAAGCAATGCCTTTGGCCATGCCCCTTGGTTTGCAAAGCAGGGGAAGAATGTATTCATTCTTCTCTTTTCCTCTGCCACTTCAGGAAAGCCTAGCCTTTGCAAACACTTTGTTTTTCCACTTTCTGCCCCTGACCTGGCCCAAGCTGCAATGCAAGCAGCTCCCGAGCTGCCTGGAGAACCCAGTATAAGTCACTGGAGGAGAGGAGGCAATTCTTGTCTTGGTTACATGTCTGAGCAATTTCTTTTCCTTCTGCAGACAGGACTGTCCTTGTGGATACTGATCTTCCGCCCCTCAGAGGCCTCTATGTGATGGGGACTCTAGAATTCCCTGTGGACAGAAGCAACGTTCTAAGCGTGGCCTGCATGCTCATTGCTGGTGGGGAGCTGAGAGTTGGTGAGTCAAGGGCAGCAGGACTGGGAGCAGAGAGAGGCTTTGGGAGAGGATAGTGTCTCTAGCAGGTTGCTTAAGGGGATCTGGAGAAGGCTGAGGCAAGGAGGAAGTTTACTATCAAAATTTCTCCCCAGCCAGCTTTGGACACAGACAGAGGTGACATTTGTTGGTCACTCCTGTCCACCGCTATCTGCAGTCATCTGACCCCAGGGTCCTCACGCTCATTGCAGGGCTCTTTTTGCTTCCACCAGGCAACACATCAATTCTCCATTTAGTTCTCTGAGTGAGACTTTACCTGTGGCTCACCCTTCCAGAAGATCTCGTAGGATGGGTTGGTTAGCCCTTGATCAACCAACCCAGAAGAGAATTTCAGTTGCTGTGGTAGTGCAGATCCTTCAGAGAACCGACCTGGGAGCGAAGCTGATGTGCTCAGCCTGGGACAGTAAAGAGAGAAAGCTGGGGAGAAGGCAAGCAACTCACTTGTCTCCCACTGCCCCACAAACCCATTGACTCTTCCATCTAGTTATGTTTTATGACTCCCTAGGAAGCTGATGGAAGGGCCACAGATGCAGTGGGGCTAGGAGATGAGGGTCCTCCCCCTGGGAATTGAGGGGTGTTGCAGGAGAAGTGGATCTGGGGTGATGAGTTAACCAAGTCTGATACATTGAAGGGGTGAAAATGTTAGACACTCAGTCGTGTCTGACTCTTTGCGACCCCATGAACTGGAGCCTGCCAGGCTCCTCTGCCCATGGATTCTCCAGGCAAGAATACTGGAGTGCATAGCCAACTTAAAAATGTGAGTTGTCTATTTTATATATAGTGTAATGTGGAGAAGGCAATGGCGCCCCACACCAGTACTCTTGCCTGGAAAATCCCATGGACCGAGGAGCCTGGTGGGCTGCAGTCCATGGGGTTGCGAAGAGTCGGACATGACTGAGCGACTTCGCTTTCAGTTTTCACTTTCATGCATTGGAGAAGGAAATGGCAACCCACTCCAGTGTTCTTGCCTGGAGAATCCCAGGGACGGGGGAGCCTGGTGGGCTGCCGACTATGGGGTCGCACAGAGTCGGACACGACTGAAGCGACTTAGCAGCAGCATGTATATATCAGTCCCAATCTCCCAATTTATTCCCACATCTTATCACTTGGTAACCATGTCTATTTTCTATATCCATGACTCCTGTTTTGTAAATCAGTTCATTTGTACTTTTTTTTTTTTCAAGATTTCACGTGTAAGGATGGACATATATACTTTACTATATACAAAATAGATAACTAAAAGAAACTGCTGTATAGCACAGAGAATTTTGCTCAATACTTTGTAATGGCCTAGGTGAGAAAAGAATCTAGAAGAAAGAGTTCATTATTTGAATGAGAGATGCAGGAAGCTGCATGGAGTTGGTTGTCAGACAGCAGTGTTAAGTTGTGTGTGACTGGGACACACTTGGTACTGAGAAGGACGTCTGGGAATAAATACCCAGATTTCACGCTCTGTCCTCCCCTGTCTCCTGCTCATGCTACCATTTAGTCAAACCCAGCCTGAACTCCGAGTCAAGGCTCACTGATGTCCTGTGTGTGGGTCAGCTGCATCCCAGGGCTGTGAGAGGAGGAGGGCAGTGTTTGGGAGTGAGGTTTGAAAGCTCTCCATCACATTCACTGGTGGAGAATGGTTCTTCTGTTAAAGCAGCCACAGCTTTTTCCAGCTTCATTATGCCAACCGCATTGTCACCTCTAACTCCTACTGTTTTTACATGTGCTGCCTCAAATACAGATCTCTGTGTTGTACACTTGCATAAGCATTGCTTTGTTTTCACCTGGGTTTTAAGGAGACGTAAGCGCAATATTTTTTACTCATCTCTATTTCAATCCATCTTTCCACAGTGGGGAAATTCTTTTGGCTCCTGATCTTTTCCTCCCAGATTGATGTCACTTGCTCATTGGTTTAATATTCTGTATCCTCATCCAGTTAACTGATTGAAATATTAAATAAAACTGAGCCTTGTTCCCGTTACTGGAAAACTTATTTTACGTTGACATCCTCAGTTGCTAAGAGAGGTCTTTTTTCATAAGTTTTTTTTAGGTCTCTGAAGTCACTTATTACTGTAATTCAAACTTGCTGCCTGGAAGTTTGTACCTTAGAAGAGAAATGACACAGTGGCACTTTCCAGTTTTGACTTACACATTTCAAATCCTATTTTAGTTTTGCCCATTCCCAACTACACTTTCATCTGTTACTAGACAATGGCATGTTCTTTTTCTCTCTGCTTGTCCATGTGTTCCAGGCCTAAAGGTTGATTATCCAAAAGGAACCCATCTGCCCAGTCCTGTGTGTATGATGCCTGAAGGGAGACTTTCAACCCATCTGTCCCATCCTACCACACCCTAAAGAAATCCCGACATGAAATAGATAATAAGACTAGTTAGCAAAGAAACCTAATAGATGTGGGCATTGGCGCAGAGCACTGCCAGAGACTGTCTGCTATCTGATGCCATTTGATCCCAGTCCCGGCACTGTGGAATTATATTTCTTGGTGGTCCTGCTTTTAAGGCAACTGGTGCTGGCAAAAGGTACCAATTGACTTTTAGTAGGGTGGAATCATAATGTTAGCATTAGACGGGAAGTTTAAGATCAAAGCTCCGCTTCAAGGGCTACAGCTGCATCACAAATGCCAAACTCAATTTCATTCTCTGTTCAGTGGTTGTCCTGTTAGTCTGATAAAACACTTAAGATAAGCTGAAAGTATTTCACTTGTTTGTCCATCCTATCATTCATCCTGATTTTGCTCACTGCCTACCATGTGCCAAGTTCCACAAGAGAGGTTGGATGTACAGGCGTAGAAGTCATGAACCTGGCTTTCAAGAACTGTCTCAATAAAGCAGCAGAGACAAATAAAATCATAACTGAAAGTGTCACCTCTTCCGATGTGGAGAGGGATTAAAGATAAAAAAAGAGATCTGAAAAGACCATATTTGTGGACAAGCATTATACCTTCAGGAAATTGCAGAAAACAGGTATGTCTGGATTGTAGGATTTATAAAATGGTGGTAGCCAATGAAGCTTCTTGGCCTTATGCATTATGTTAAAGAGTTTGGGTTTTCTCATGAAGGCAGTGCCCTGGCACTGGATATTTTTAAGCAGGGAAGTGACATTATTAGATCCGGTCTTAGAGCCATCACTTTTGGCAATGCAACGGATGTACTGGAAGGGACACAGTGAAAAGTGAGAAGGCTATAAGGTGTTTCAGAAAAGAATCTGTGAAAGATCGAGTGAAGACACTGGAGCTAAAGAGGAAGAATGAATTAGGGAAGTACTGCGGAGGTAAAAAATTCCTAGAATCAAGTGGCAATTTTGATGTGAGGTGAGGAGATGATACTTCCTAGGTTTCAGGTTGGGAGATCTGGGTCCATGGCGAGGCTGGGACAAACCTCCTTCCCACTACTTTTTAGTTGAGTGTGTGTGCCAAGTCACTTCAGTCATGTCCAACTCTTTGCCACCCTATGAATTGTAGACAACCAGGCTCCTCTATCCATGGGATTTTCCAGGCAAGAATACTGCTATGGGTTGCTGTGCCCTCTTCCAGGGGATCTTCCTGACCCAGGGGTAGAACCTGTGTCTCTTATGTCTCCCGCATTGGCAGGTGGGTTCTTTACCACTGGTGCCACCTGAGAAGCCCTTTTAGTTGAGTGACTCGGCCAAATTACATGAGCTATTTCTGCCTCAGTTTTCTTATCTCTAAAATGGGAGCAATAATAATCAGGCTTATTTTATCGAGTTTTATAGGAACTGAGTAAATTAATGGGATCACAAAGAGTCGGACATGGCTTAGCAACTGAACAACAGCAATGACAATATTTATTTATTAAAGGCTTCTTTGGTGGAAGTGCTTGAACAGTGTCAGGCACCTAGTAAACCTTTAGACACAAATGTTAAGTTTAAGTTTCAGTGGGATGTATAAGTGGTAATATATAGAGGACAAATAGATTAATGAGAAAGCTCAGAAGAGAGGACTGTGCTAAATATATATATTTGAAGGTCATCAGCCAAACATATGAAATCAAAGCTGTGAGATAGAGACGGCTTTTAAGGGTAAGGGAGGAAGCTGAGCTCAGGAAAGAGAAAGGAAAATAAACAGCTATAAAGGTAGATGGACAATGAAAAGAAAAAATAATGTCTTGAAACAAAAGGAGGGATTTGCAAGAAAGAGGGAGTGGTTAGTAGTAGGAGATACAGCAGAAAGAATAAAATCAGGAAAGTAAATTGACCATCTTATTCCAGCTTTTAACGTCTTTATTTTTGTTGTTGTTCAGTCACTCAGTTGTGTCTGACTCTTTTGCAAGCCCTCAGACTATAGCTTGCCAGGCTCCATGGGATTTCCCAGGCAAGAAACCCGCGGTGCATTGCCATTGCCTTCTCCAGGGGATCTGCACAACCCAGGGATTGAACCTGCATCTCCCGCATTGGCAGGCAGATTCTTTACCTGCCACCAGGGAAGTCCTTTACTTTTTTTACAATGGCTGTCAAATATACTTTTGACACAAAATGTTACTTTGCATGTTGAACAAAGAAAAAAATTTCCTGAAGGAGAGTAACTTCTAATAAGTTTAATGCCACTTACCTATTCTTTAACAACTTCATGTTCTGGCTTAAAATACACAGTCTTAAGTACAATTGAACAGATTCAATTTCATGTTTGAAAATGAACAGTTGTCTCTATTGAGTGATGTCATCAAACTTTTACATGCTTTCATGAGTAGCAAGCTTTCTATTGGACAATAAAATGGAATGAATCAGTAGGTTTAAGGAGAAAGTAGATTTACCCCTGTTTCCATCCCCTTCCTCCAGCCTTCCCTCACTTTCTCTTTCACTGAATGCCAACTCAGTGACAAGCATTCTTCCACTGACTTGAGTATTCAGCAGTGAGCCAGACAGATACGATTCCTCCTTGTACTCTTTTGTTGGGGGAAATAGACAATAAAATAGCAAAATAAAAGGGGACATAATTTTAGATGGCAATGCACGCTCTGAAGGAAACTAAATAGAGAAGTGAACTGAAGAGAGGTGTTGGCACTATAGATTAGGTAGTCAGTGCACAAATTTCTGAAGAGTCGGTGTGACTTGAGACCATAGAGACAACAAAGAGCTGGACTTGCAAAGATTTGAACAAAAAAGTTTCAGACAGAAGGAAGACCTGGTGCAGAAGTCCTGAGGCAGAGCTAGGCATGCGCTTTACATGGTTGTGAGGCAGAAAAGCAGTCACTGTAGCTGGAGACCAGTGAAGAGACGGCATAAGTTTCACGGGGTGGGCTGGAATTTGAGCTATGCTGTGTTGTTTTCTAAAGCAATAAAGAACACAAGTGAGTCCAAAATCTGCAGAAAATTGCTTTTTTCCCACTATATTATTCATTTATTTATTTTTTCTAACACTAACAGTCATACAGTCGAGAGTGAGGCTAATGAGTGAATGTGTAAATCAGTTTTTACAGTGTTTATATATTTATAGTGAAGTAAAGTAATGCTCAAAATTCTCCAAGCCAGGCTTCCGCAATACGTGAACCATGAACTTCCAGATGTTCAAGCTGGTTTTAGAAAAGGCAGAGGAACCAGAGATCAAATTGCCAACATCTGCTGAATCATCGAAAAAGCAAGAGAGTTCCAGAAAAACATATATTTCTGCTTTATTGACTATGCCAAAGCTTTGACTGTGTGGATTACAATAAACTGTGGACAATTCTGAAAGAGATGGGAATACCAGACCACCTGACCTACCTCTTGAGAAACCTGTATGCAGATCAGGAAGCAACAGTTAGAACTGGACATGGAACAACGGATTGGTTGCAAATAGGAAAAGGAGTACATCAAGGCTGTGATATTGTCACCCTGCTTATTTAACTTCTATGCAGAGTACATCATGAGAAACGCTGGGCTGGAAGAAGCACAAGCTGGAATCAAGATTGCTGGGAGAAATATCAATAACCTCAGATATGCAGATGACACCACCCTTATGGCAGAAAGTGAAGAGGAACTAAAAAACCTCTTGATGAAAGTGAAAGTGGAGAGTGAAAAAGTTGGCTTAAAGCTCAACATTCAGAAAACGAAGATCATGGCATGTGGTCCCATCACTTCATGGGAAATAGATGGGGAAACAGTGGAAACAGTGTCAGACTTTATTTTGGGGGCTCCAAAATCACTGCAGATGGTGATTGCAGCCATGAAATTAAAAGATGCTTACTCCTTGGAAGGAAAGTTATGACCAACCTAGGTAGCATATTCAAAAGCAGAGACATTACTTTGCCAACAAAGGTCCGTCTAGTCAAGGCTATGGTTTTTCCTGTGGTCATGTATGGATGTGAGAGTTGGACTGTGAAGAAAGCTGAGCACTGAAGAATTGATGCTTTTGAACTGTGGTGTTGGAGAAGACTCTTGAGAGTCCCTTGGACAGCAAGTAGATCCAACCAGTCCATCCTAAAGGAGATCAGTCCTGGGTGTTCATTGGAAGGACTGATGCTGAAGCTGAAACTCCAATACTTTGGCTACCTCATGCAAAGAGTTGACTCATTGGAAAAGACTCTGATGCTGGGAGGGATTGAGGGCAGAAGGAGAAGGGGACGACAGAGGATGAGATGGCTGGATGGCGTCACCGACTCAATGGACGTGAGTCTGGGTGAACTCCGGGAGTTGGTGATGGACAGGGAGGCCTGGCGTGCTGCTATTCATGGGGTCACAAAGAGTCAGACACGACTGAGCGACTCAACTGAACTGATTTTTATGAATAGATTTTTTTGCTGTGAATGCTTTCCTGTATTTATTTTTAAACCAGGCTCTTTTCTTTTTAGTACAGCAAATTCCCATTGGCTGTTTAATTTTACATATGGTATTGTAAATTTCCATGTTACTCTCTCCATACATCTCATCCCCTCCCCCAAATAGCTACTTTTTTATAATCTTATGCGTATGACTTTAACAAGACAGAAATTAGTTTAAGACCTTCATGAATATGGGAATTCTAGAGATCTGGATCATAAATCTAGTTTAGCAACTTGTTACACAACTTCTGGAAAATTCCCCAATAGTGGACTTATAACTATGATATCTTAGACCTCAGAGATTGTGTGAATCATCTGTATCAGCATGTAGATGATGGAACTGAGACCCACAGAGATTATTGATTGGTTCCAAGGTCTCATAGCTGGTAAAGAGCAGGACCAGAGTTAGAAGTTATTTTAGTCACTTCAAATCTTTGTCCTTCAAGCCTTTGCCCAAGGATTACCTTTACTATGAACATTTTCTGTCTCCATTCAGTAGGTTTTAGTGTATCTTTTCTTCTGGCTCATTCTATCATTCATATCATCATTATTGCACTCATTTTTATGTTATGAAATGGTATGTTCTCATGAATGTCTTCTCTGTATTAGATGATAGACTTTACAGTATTTTTGTAACCTTTGTACCTAGGACATAGTACACTTCTGATAATGTGCCATATGACTGACTAGTGTATATATAAATGAATGAACACATCTAAGTCTGTCTTTCAGCTTAATACCTTTTTCTTGCAATACATCCAGTCTCCTGACACTTAAATTTCAACATCTGCGAGGACGGACTTGTAGTGTTAATGTATAAGCGACTATGTTTCCCCACCCCCATATGGGAGAAATAAACGGGGGTAAAAACACATTGAAAAAATTGGTGATCTTGTACAAATCTAAAGTATTTTCAGTCTTACTCTGTCTAGGAGAGGAAGACTTATAAAAATGCCTGACTCAAAGCCTGCTCAATAAACATTGGTTTGTTGAGTGTTTTAAATGTTTGTATTTCTTTGCCCAGGAATAGCTGTCTGTACGCATCCTTTACACCACTGTCCTTTTTCAGATGAGACATCATTTCCATGCTTTAATTTGTATGCTTTGTTATCTTAGATATCAGTGATGTTAACATGTTATTGATCCAAATGTGCAACTCGATGGAAAGTGTTTTAATCTTATGCATACTTTTAAAATTGCAAATGGAAAATTCTCTCGTGATAGTTTGTAGGAGAATTTCAGAGAGGGATAATCAGTAATAATATATGTGTGTCTTTAAAACTTCACAGAAATCTCCTTGATCCCTAAGTAAACAACACATGCCCCACATTTCAGTGTCCCTGAGGACTCTGCAGAACATTGTACCTGGCCTGTCAGAGCCAGGTCACATGATGCACTGCCTAGTCACTCAGTAATTATGGTAGGAACTGGGTTTTTAGCCTAAAAGTTGTCACATATTGTTTTGCAGAGCCCATGATGGGTATTTGTCAGCCCTGTCTCACATTTGTAGCCAGGAGCCTAAGGTCATCATTAGCACATGACTTTGATTGTCAGGAAATGAAGTACTACGTGTATGGAAGTTTCATTGCTTCCATGATTGGGACTGTCTCAATCCTAAAGAAGAAGAAAAATCCATACACAGTTTATTGCCTTCCAAACTGACAGTTGTGTAAGGCTCATTGGATGATTAAGTAATAAGAAGGAGACAAACCAGAGAAAAGTGTAGATTAAAACATATCCTCCAGCTTAAAGCCACAATACCCAATAGTCAGACTTCTTGAGTTGCCAGAGAGAATCCTCAGATGATGTTTGTTTACAAATAATATATTAAATAAAAAACCCAAGCCAAAAAAAAATATATTCTTTCAAGTTTATGATTAAAAATATAACAAATTAACTATATATTTCATATGTAAATTTAAGGGTACATAGATATCTGTTAAATAGTTTGTAACTTAACTAATATAGATCATCAGCCAACTAATCAGTTTCTGTCTACACTGATCGTTCTCTAATCAAACTACTGGTTAATAAAAAGGAAATCAAAATAATATGGCTTATAAATATTGTACTTATTTAACTACAAGGGCAAGAGCATAAAAGCTGTGTTCTTTATAGGTTCAGCAAGCACTAAACTCCATTTCTGTGAGGTCCTAAGAAGATTGGTAGCCCACAGTTAAATAGCACATATTTCAATATCAGATCAAGAATAGAATTATCTATTTTCAGATGGATATTAGTTCTCTGACAAACATCACATTTTTCTTAAATGTATAGGTTTTAAAGCACGATCTATCTTGGGTTTGTCTCTACTAGACTGACTTAACAGTAACCATTTTGGTAAATAAACCTTAAAAATATGCATTTTTTGTATGTCAGTTATACTTCATTAAAGCTTTAAAACATTTAATGGTTTAGAGAAGCAGAAAAACAAACGTAATTTTGACCAATTTTCATTCTTTTGATGAATAAGTACTTATTGACGAGTATCCTTGAAATAAAATCACTTACTGTGTTTAGAATATGACATGTGTATAAAATATAACACATGTACAGACAAGTTCATAAAATAAAGAGCACATAAACAGGAATCCATGCTGCTGCTGCTAAGTCACTTCAGTCGCGTCCGACTCTGTGCGACCCCATAGATGGCAGCCCACCAGGCCCCACCGTCCCTGGGATTCTCCAGGCAAGAACACTGGAGTGGGTTGCCATTTCCTCCTCCAATGCATGAAAGTGAAAACTGAAAGTGAAGTCACCCAGTCGTGTCCAACTCTTAGCGACCCCATGGGCTGCAGCCTACCAGGCTCCTCCATCCATGGGATTCTCCAGGCAAGAGGACTGGAGTGGGTGCCATTGCCTTCTCCATGCTAGTGGGAATGTAATGGGATCTCATGATTGTGTTAATTTGTGTATCTCTAATGTGATTTGAGCACTTTTGAAATTTTTCTTGTCTATTTGGTATCTTTTTTTTTGAAGTAGCTACTCTCTTGCCCCCTTTTAAATGATGAATTATCTTTTTTATATTGATTTGTTGAAGTCACTTACATATTTTGGAAAGTACCTTTTGTTAGTTATATGTGTTGCAAATACCTTTGCCTAATCTGTGGCTTGCTTTTTCAGTCTTCTAATGGTGTTTCTAGATAACTGGAAAACCTTTATTTTAATATAATTCATTTTATAGATCTTTCCCTAGATGAACTGTATATTTTCACTGAAATATGGTAAGCAAACATATGCTGTATGGTTTTAATCCTTTTAAATTTGCTAAATTTGCTTTAGGGTCATCATATGATCCATATTTGTGAATGTTTTATTCAAGCTTGAAAAGAATATGTTTTCTTTATGAGTCTATTTCCCATCTACACCTATTATTTGTTAATTGTATTAGTCAAAACTGTTACATCCTTATTATTTCCTTGTTTATTTTATGAGCAGTTGTGTTTAATTTGACACTGTTATTTTAGGTATATCTACTTTTCCTTATACTTCTTTAATTTTTGCTTTATTTACTCTGAAGCTATGATGCTAGGCACATACATAGTATTCTTATGGGTGAAATCAGTCTTTTTTACTGTGGAGTATCTGATTGTTTTCTGCAAGAGGACTGGTTAAAATTACCTAGTTCCCTGTTTGGGGGACAAACTATAAGTGAACTCTGCTAGAAAGACACAGCCTTTTCTCTCCGGGAGTGTACTGTAAAGAGTAGGAAGCCTAATAGAAGGCATTTAGAATACAGTTTTGAAACATTGAGGGAAAACACGGGATGTGTGGTAGCCCACAGAAGGCCCCTTAACACAGATGTAGTTGACAGGAAGGATCGTAGAGAAGGTTGCCTCTGAGCTTGGTTTGGTCTTGTTTGGGGACTTGGTTAAGGTGGCTCAGCTCTTTAGCGTGGCAAGGAAACTGACAGGCAGGGGAAGGGAGTAGTTCTGAAGGCATAAATTTGTTTCCAATCATTTGCTATTTCAAAGCATTTTCCAATGTTCACAATTATAAATAGATAACACTGCAGAGGAGAACTTTGGGCCTTGACCTTTGCCTGTGTTCCATACTATTTCTTTAGGGCAAGTTCCTCAAAGGAGACTTACTGCAGCAAGGGGCCCGGACCTTTTTATGCACACAAGGGGACATCTAGTTCAAGGTCATAGGATGCTTTTAGAAATAAACTACAGTGAAGCCAAGTTTTGAGGGGTGATTAGGAACAGGACAGGATGAGGCAGGCATATAAAAGCCTGGGGAATCTCACGGACACATAGGAGGGTAGAGGGAGCAGAAAGTAAGTAGTTCAGTGTATGTTGGCTTAGTTACCAGGTATGGAGAGTCATGCTCAAAGGGTGGACTTTACGTGTAAACTAGGTTTGTAATTGATTCTACCAAAGAGCTAATAAAATCATATAAGGCCCTTTTCCCTTTTTCTTACCTTTGAAGTTCATGGAATCCATTTGTACCATATTCCTCAAATCATTATAATAACAGTTATCTTTTATATACCAGAACTTACTTTCCTTCCATCTCCCCAGGTGATTTTAGCATCTGGAACGTATTCTGTTTCCCCTCCATTGCCCACCATCATCCTAAATTGTGACAACTTCTCTTTACTTCTTTCCTGTTCCTCTGTGGCCACGTGTTCACTGATGGGACTTTTCAGCCTAAGCCCAGCTCCCCCGCTCTTTAGCTGTGTCATTTCTTAAATGCTCCTTAACCTCTCTTTGTTGCCATCTCCTCATGAGAACCTTAGCGATATCCATCACTGGGTTGTGAGAATTCAGTGAAATCATGTATGCAAAAACACCTGGCTTGTCTCTGCAGCATGGCAACAACAATTTCCCCTCCTTTGTGAGTATCTGCATCCATCAAGCCTGAAAATGCCTTTTGTTACAGTTTAGAGCATCTCTAAGCAGCTTTAGAGAGGAAAATCGGAGGATTGTATGATTCCTAGATCCTTCTCTTAACTATGGTTCCTCTCAATTAGGGACAAAGCCCAGGCTGGTGAGGGCGCTTCACCTTTCTTTTGCTGGATTTGAGCATTCAGTGAGGAGTTTGAACTTTAAGGCTTCTCATTGAACAGCTTCTACACATTCGAGAGACACTGTTTTCATGTTAACATAGCATGTCTTGCCTTCTCTTAGGTCATCCTTGCCTTCTTTCTGCTTGGTCCCTTGGTCTCCTTATTTCCCTTCCCCCGCATCACAGTGAAGAATCCAAACTCTGGCCATTTCAGATACCCAAAGATCACGGCAGGCTGACTAATTTTGCCCAGACTTTCTGTGAAGGCTCCGCATGTGCTGCTGTTTTGGGTTGCATAATTGATTTAATCTCTGATTTTAGAGGAACGTTGAACTCTTTTCGTGGGACTCTGCATACATTTCTCTAGGGCAAAAGCTGTCCTACTTTTTTTTTTTTTCTCTCTGGTATCTGTTTAGTGCTAGGCCATTTTCCCCCCAAGAATCTAAACTACCCTCCGTGAAATAAATGAAATCACAGTTGGAAAACAGCTTACTGGACAGACTTCAAACCGCCAGATAAGAGCTACACCGCACACATTTTCTGAACATTCTCCTCCTCCCCAGCATCCCTTCTTTCTGCTCTAGCACGTCTTTGTTTTGGCTAAGAGGATATATTAGCCACTCAGCTGAGTACCTAGGTGGAGCCACCAAGTACCATCTTATTGAGAAAACAGGCTGTGGGGTCTAATTCTTGCATGCCCATTGGCCTACTGTTTGACTCCAGGAAAATTTACTTATCTCTCTGAGTCTTACTTTGAACACTCGTTTGTAGACCGATGGCTATGAAGCCTGGACTATAGAGCTAGGTATGCAGCAAGCTCGCAACTCACACTGAGTTTTTGGCTACCCAGGTATACATGGGGTGCCAACTGGGGAACATGATTTTATGCCCCTGAAAGACCACTTAGCCAAAAGAACAACCAGGAAATTTTAAGTTTCCATTTACTTCTTATCATATTTGGCAGCCTCATTCTGGGTTATGTTTTCAGGCATTTCAAAGTGGAAAGACATGTTTGATAGCAGATGTGTTTTGTCTGCTTCTCTTATCCAGTTTGGAGATAATCTTCTCATTAGTTGCTTCTTTAAAAATCTAATAAGTGTACTAAGTTGTTTTAGTCATGTCTGACTCTTTGCGACCTTATGGACTGTAGCCTGCCAGGCTCCTCTGTCTATGGGATTTTCCAGGCAAGAATACCATTTCCTTCTCCAGAGGATCTTCCAGACCCAGGGATCAAACCCGCATTTCTTACTTGTGCACTGGCATTGGTAGGCAGGCTCTTTACCACTAGTGCTACCTGGGCTTTGTAATATTTCATATCCTCTAAGATATATTCCAGGACTTCCCTGGTGGCTCAGATGGTAAAGCGTCTGTCTACAATGCGGGAGACCCGGGTTCGATCTCTGGGTTGGGAAGATCCCCTGGAGAAGGAAATGGCAATCCACTCTAGTACTATTGCCTGCAAAATCCCATGGACAGAGGAGCCTGGTAGGCTACAGTCCACGGGGTCGCAAAGAGTCAGACACGACTGAGCGATATATTCCTGAAGATATATTCCTGAAGAAAATAATCTTTGATAGGTTCATACTCAGAAACACAGTTTCAGTAATTTCCCCAAACAATTCTATTTCTGTGAAAGTGACCAAACTCTGCAGTTTACATCAACAACTGCTCATTGAACATCACAGCCTGAAGATTGTGTCCTTATGCTGTTAAAAGAGTTTAGGCTTAGATAATAACCTATTATTTGTTTCATAAAACACAGCACAAACAGATCATTGTTCAAATTCAGACCATTACTTACTAGTTGGATAAATTTGGATGAATTCCTTAGCCCCTGTTCCTCGTTCTGTATGAGTATTTAACACTGAGATGAGAATCTTACTTCTCTGGTGTGTTGTGAAGATTAATTGTTAAAATACATGCAAAGCAATGTGGGGATCCAGCCATAGACAGTGTATGTCAGGTTTTGCTGGAATAATGCTGGGTAACAAAGAATCCCCAAGTTTCAGTGGCTCTCAACAACAAATATTGATGCCAGACTCGGTTTGACTTGGTTCCAGCTAAGGGGTTTTGTTTGGGTCTGCTGCATATGTTTCTTCATCCAGACCCTGGGGGCTATTTAAGGAATTCTCCTTGCATGGCAGGAAATGTTATTATAAAAGATCAGATGAAACTTGTCCAGCATTTTAAAGCATCAACTCAGAACTGGCATTACTGTCACTTCTACCCAAATTTCATTGGCCGAAACAAATCATGTGACCAGGCTCACTGTTAATAGGTCAGGAAAGTACACTCTGCCTTAAAAAGAGTAAATATTTGCTGAGCAGTAATCCAGTCTCCCTCAGACAAGTTTGCTGCATCTTATTTCTCCACCTTTTCTTATTTCATCTGTGCAACATTGGCTGTTTTCCACCTGCTCTATTTTATAGCATCTATTTTGCACCCTCAAAATTACATCACAACTTCCTTCTATCTCCTTAACTTCAAATAAATTTACATTATATATTTTTCTTTTTAAACAGGTACTTCAGAAAATCCCTTAGAAAAAGAAAAAAAGCTTCTAATTCTCCTTAGAGCTTCAGAGGGAGTCTTTTGTGACCGTTTCAGTGGAATTCATATTGATCCAGGAACAATTGGTAAGAGTATAATGCCATTCTTATTAAAAATGAAATATATGTATTTCTGATAGGGAAGTATCATTCATAGAACACCTGCCAAATTCCAGGCACTCTTCCAGAGAATTTATATTTATGATTTCATTTAATGGCTCTCTGGTAAGGAGTATCCATTCTAGAGATGTCAAAACTAAGACTCAGAAATGATAAACAATATGCTGAAACCCATGGAGTGTTATGCTGTTAGAACCTTAGATTTTTATCCAGACTGGTCAGACACCAAAGGCTGGACAGTCTGTGTAGTTATTCATAATATTTTTAACTGCTAGATCTAAAGATTATTAAGAAACATTTACTGTTGACAGTTTCTTATTTGAAACTGCCATAGTACCAAGTCCTATTTTAAAATTCATCTACAGAAGAACAAAGAAACTGGGACTGAGCTTGTGTAAGTATAACGTAAGGGCCACACAATAAAGTAGTTTTAAGGGAAAAGTATAGGAGACTTTTTATAGATTTCTGGTATTTTCTTATTTTCTCTGTATGGCAATTCCAATTTTATAAGATCTCAGTCACTCAGTAAAATGGAAATAATCATTGTAGGATAGTATGAAGTTTGATAACCTAGTTTCATAAAGTATAGCCCTTGCCATATAATACTTTGAGAGTGCTTTATTGCTTCCAAATGATTTTTCATAGGTGCTATTTATCTTTTTATGAACATGAGGTTAAGGAATATTTTACTTTTTTCCAAGTTGACAAACTAGATGGATCATAACAGGAACACAGACTTTTTTGGTCTGGTAACCAGTATGTTCCATGGAGTGCCACCAAAGACGTGAACTGGACTTGTGTTAGGAGTATATGAGGGTGTGCGGCTTGATTCCCAATGTCAGCTGTATTGCCAAAAAAGTGTTTTTTGAAAATTTCTCTGATGCTAAATTGAAAAAGGAATGAAATGTTTGTCACCGCATGAGTAAAATTTAAAATAATCTCTTCAAGTGTTATAATCTCCTTGAAACAACTAAGAAATTGTGTCGTTTTGCAGTAAACCTTTGGTGACTGGGAATGATCAGGAAATCTTTCTGGTAAATTAAAGGAAATAAAATGGTTTATGTTAAAATCTTTGTTGTTAGAAATTCTTCTAAATTACTCCATGTCCCTCTCCTATCTAGATTTCTTAGCTAATAGTGGAAAAGATTAATTTTTTGATAATGATGATATTATATTATTGTTATGAAAGACTGATTCCACGACATGTCCTGAAAGTGGGAATATTGTTTTCATTTCCACTAATCCTTATTTTAGTTTTATTATCTTCTGACTTTTTGCTGAATTAGAGTATGGTAAAATTGTGGGTGCTGACACAAATAGTTGATTAAGTTCTAATTAATTGAGCTTTTTTAGTTCACATTGGATGAAAGCCCAAAGCATACTATTTATGCCTGACTGGTGTTTACTTCCTTTATTTATGCATTTGCTGCTAAAAATTGTGAAATCTTTGGATTTCAGTACAAGGGGTACATTTATCCAGGGGTATGAAGGCAATCAATCCATTTGGGTGCAGGAGGAAAATACTAGAACCTTCTATTCAAACATGTATAAATATATTCATTTGTATTTATGGTTATTTACCTAATAACAAATAAATATACATGTTAAGGGTGCACAGTCATAATTTTGGTGCTGCTTGATTTCATGCTCAAAACATATTTAGATGACTAAAATATGGAGAATTTTGCCTCTTGTGATTTTAAATGGCAATAAAATGTGTAAGAGGAAAGACCTGAAGGAATAAAACTGGACTTCATCAAGCATGTCCCTGGTAAGACTTTAATTTATGAGTCTGAAATAAATTATATTTTGAAACAAAGGAGTTAGAGATCTATCCTTTGATATCTGTAATGCAAAAAAAAAAAAAAAAAAAATCTGAAGTCCAACCACTGAAAATAAAGCTCATAGCACCAAATCTTTTTCTTCAGGAAACAAAATTACCCTTTTCTTTGGAAAATCTACTGTATAACACAAAATATCAAAACCAGTTAGCTTCCAACAGAGTTGCAAATAGTTTGGAGACACTTAATGGTGGAAATATAACTAGTTAGCTTGTAGAGTGGTCTGTTTTCCAGCTCTTGGATTTCTAGGTGGGATGTAGCATTCATTTCTCTATAGCTTTAAAGAGAAAAATGTTTCATAGCCATGTGAGATATAGGTGACTTGCTGAAAATAAAGCACTTAAATGTTCTTTTTATACTAAGGTGGACATCTTAACATATAGTTTCTGTATCACGTATCTTGCACAATAAGCCCTCCAATGAATTTTACTTGTGTGGTCTTAATTTTCTTGGAAGGAGTTTCCTATCAAACTGTTGCTCCTTTTATTTTCAGGAGTGTTTGGGAAAGTTCAGCTTCATAGTGCTTATCCTAAGAAATCCTGGACACGTCTTGGGGCTGACATAGCTTCAGGCAATGAGAGGTAAGGAATGAGAGTAATTTAGGGGGATATATTTTTTGGTTTAACTTGCTTCAGCTGGAGGTTTTGTTACAATAGGAAATTAAATTTTAGATTAAGAATCATAATTCAAGGTTAGATAAGTGGGAAATATTAAAGGCTACAGGGATTTAAAATATTCTCTGTAACATAATAGAAGAACAAACCAAGCAAAAGGTGGGGGAGGATATAATTTATTTAAGGAGTAAATTTTATTTATTTATTTTTATTGTTTATTTTTTAACTTTCTGTTTTGTATTGAGGTACAGTTGATTAACAATGTTGCAACAGTTTTGGGTGAGGTTCTTAGCCATATATATGCATATATCCATTCTCCCCCAAACTCCGCTCCTGTCCAGGCTGCCACATAACATTTGCAGAGTTCTATGTGCTGTACAGTAGGTCCTTGTTGATCTATTTTAAATATAGCAGTGGGTACACGTTCATCCCAAACTCCCTGACTATCCCTTTCCCCCATCCTTGCCCCTGGCAACCGTAAGTTCGTTCTCGAAGTAAGGAGTAAATTTTAGATAATACATGTTTACTGCTGTCAGTAAATCTTTAAAAAATATGAATTCTATGAGATAATAGATAAAATATGAGGTGGAACTACAATATCTGAATTGAAATAATGAGACAAAATGAGTGAGATGAAGTATATAAAGAATGTTATGGAATTTAAATTCAATGATGGAATTTAATAATACCTTGATGGCAATAAAGAATGAAATCACCGCTGCCTCCAAGTGAGTGCGTTTGTGCATGCTAAGTCGCTTCAGTTGTATCTGACTCTTTGCGACTCTATGGACTTGTAGCCGGCCAGGCTCCTCTGTCCATGGGATTCTCCAGGCAAGAATACTGGAGTGGATTGCCAAACCCTTTTCCATGAAATGAGTAGGCAACATAAAAAAGAAACTGATGGAATCTACACAAATGAAAAGATAAGATAAAGAGATAAAAATAATAAAAGAGAAGGTATTAGAGAACAGAAAATAAAAGCACATTTTGGTAATAGCTCTTTTAAATAAGAGTCCAGAATAATGACACCACAAAGAATAATTAAAACTTAACTAAAAACACATAAAAGAGTTGGAATTAGTTCCATTTCATTTGAACAACATTGAGAATCATGACTGCTCCAAATCCTCACAGCACAAGAAAAAACAGTGAAAAAAGTAAGAGAAAAACAAAAGAAGACATAAAGCTTGATAACATTAGAATTCTCTACACCATTAAATGTCAGAAGATAGTAGTGCAAGAATCTACACATGTGTAGGGAAAATGATTCTAGGCAAAGGTTTGGCTTATAAACATAGACCCTGCTAAAATGCTGTTCGCATATGAAAGCAAAATATACCTTCCACTTTCCAAGAACTGAAAAAAATTAAAAACTGTGTTCTAATAAAGAGATTAAACTGAATCTAAAATTTAAGAGTGCAAATAAAATCCAGAAATTGTAAAAAGGTTAATAAGAATAGGCATAGTAAGGAAAGTTTTACACTAGATAACATAATATAGAAATGTAAATCTCTAAAAAACATGATAGGAAATTACCAGTAACAGAAATAGTAATGAAAGTACAGATATGAGTATAGATATAGTAAGGTAAGTTTTATATCAGATAGTGTAATATCTTATATATGAAATATATAAAGTAAATCTCTAAAAAAAGAAAGGAAATTACCAGAAACAGAAATAGTAATGAAAGTATAGATATGAGCATAGATACAGTAAGGAAAGTTTTATATCAGATAGCGTAATATCTTATATATGAAATATATAAAGTAAATCTCTAAAAAAAGAAAGGAAATTAATAGAAACAAAAATAATAATGAAAGTAATGAAGTTTGCTTACCTCTTTCAGTTTAAACCTTTAAATTAGATTAAAATTATAAAGAAAAAATGAAGAAATATGACTAGTAAAAATTTAATTAGTATATATAAAATATATATTTGTTTACCCCAATATAATTATAATTAAAAAGTTTAATAAATTTTAATAAATTATATACAACATAATCACAGTAAAATAAACAGAGATTAACACAAAATTTTAGCCAACTACCTTAATCTTTTGCAAGATGTAAGAAAAAAAATGATATATCTTCTCCTAAATAACTTTTGTATCGAAGAGATCAAACTTTTATAAATAGAATACTTGGAAAATAACAGTAATAAGAATAATTGAATAAGACATGGCCATACATGTCATCACATTAAATGCTTTTATTGTTGAATAAGAAAATATAAAAATAAATGAATCAGGTCGTTAGTATTAGAAACCAGAAACAAAATAACCACAAGCCTAATGAAATCAATACATACCTGATAAAGACAGAAATTGGTAATTTACAAAGTAGGAAATTAGTAGACTTGATTTTTTTTTTTTAGAAGTACTGGTAAATCTTTAATAACTAAGCACACAAAACAAAATATAATTCAGAAATGGAGATTTAAATATAGTAGATATTGAAGAGATTAAAATTGTAATCTAAAAATATGTATATCTATAGAGTATCATTCTGAAATTAAGAAAAAATAAGTTATATATAGAAACATAAATGATCATAATTGTCTAAAGAAGACTAAAAATTGAGAGAACCAACAACAGCAAAAATCATAATGTTATCAAATATTTATTTCCAAGAATACATTTTGCTCAAATAAATTTATGGCATGTTCTACTCATTCATTCAGTCATCAAATACTTATTGTGTTGTATAATCTATTCCATAGCATAGAAAAATATATGAAGATTGCCAATTTGTTTTAGCAAGCATGTATAAAATAATTTTTAAAACAGCTGCTAAAGATAACTCAAAAAGAGAAAACTGAGGCAACATCCAAGTTGTATCCTAAATAAAACAGCAACAAATGAAATCCAGTAATTTATTGGAAAATGAGTGATTAATTCAAGCGAAGCAGGATGGTTTGAAATGAATTAATTAATATAACTTACCTAAATAAAACAATATAAAGACTAAGAATTTGTTCAGTTTGGTACAAAACAGAAATGCATTTAGTAAAATTCAGCTGGCATTCTTGGAATAAATGATAAATTAAGACTATACCGATATGTTTCTTAATGGGGTGGTTTAGTCATTAGTTGAGAATCACTGCTTTAAGTAATAATACAAAATAAATAATTAAAAATCTCTCTTATACAAGCAACTTTCTTTTCTATTGAAAAACTGACATTAAAAATCGTTGTATATTACAGCTATCATTAAAAATAGTTATCAAATTTTTAGCCAATATATTGAATCAAGTAAATACTGTAACTAAAAAAATCAGCTGTAACTACCAAGAGGAATTCAAATTATCGTGGTTTTTTTGCTGATTATATACACTTTTGTTCTAGAAAAGTAGAGAATCATCTGAAAAAACAACAGGAGCATTCAGTAAAAGCACAAATCAATAAGCTTTTAATATGTGAGCAATAAAATTTTAAATTACAGTGTACAGTGTTATTTAAAATTTCAATTGAAAATATCTATAAATAAAGAAGTGAAATTACAGGAGCCATAAAAGCAGATCTATAAAACACCAGTCAAAGGCATAAAGGAGATTGGAATAAATGATGATGCATAACATAAATGGAAAAACTCAATGTTTTAAACATGTCAGTTTGATGCAAATTTAATCACAAACCAAATAAATGCATTTTGAATCTGACTCATTAAATCTATGTCTTTTGGTACAATAAATACTTGAAGATAGCCAAACATTATCAATTATTTAATACATACACACATATGTATATATATGTATATTGCTTTCCTGGTAGCTCATTTGGTAAAAAATCCTCCTGCAATGCAGGAGACCTTGCTTTGATTCCAGGAAGACCTGCTGGAGAAGGACTAGGCTACCCACTCTAGTATTCTTGAGCTTCCCTGGTGGCTCAGCTGGTAAAGAATCTACCTGCAATGTGGGAGACCTTGGTTTGATCCCTGGGTTGGGATCCCTTGGTGAAGGGATCTTTCATATATATATATATATGTATAAAGGTGTGTGTGTATATATATATGTATGTATGTATATATGTATGTATGTATATATATATGTATGTATATATATGTATATATATATATACACACACACACCTTTAATGTGAATAATTATTGTTATTGGCACCAGAACAGGAGAGACTACATAGCAATAGACCCAGGTATGTATCATTATTTAGAATTGGAATAAATTAGCATATATATATATGTATATATATATATATATATATTAGCATATATAAATTAGCTATATATATTAGCTATATATTATATATAATATATATTATATATAATTATAATATCAATTATATATTATATATAATTATAATATATATTATAATAAATAATAAATAATATATTATATATAAATTATCATATAAAATTAGCATATATTAGCATATATTAGAATATATCAGAATAAATTAGCATATATAATGTGAATATATGTATATATATGTATGTATGTATATATATATGTATGTGTATATATGTATATATATATATATATATATACACACACACACACCTTTAATGTGAATAATTATTGTTATTGGCACCAGAACAGGAGAGACTACATAGCAATAGACCCAGGTATGTATCATTATTTAGAATTGGAATAAATTAGCATTTCAATTTTAAGGGCTTCACATTTAGTTGAAAATTTGTGCTGGAATAATTGGTCAATGCTTTGGAAAAATATAAAATTAGATTCTCACTTTATCCTTTACTGTAAATTATCAGTTCAGTTCAGTTCAGTTGCTCAGTCATGTCCAACTCTTTGTGACCCCATGGACTGCAGCATGCCAGGCTTCCTTGTCCATCATCAAGTCCCAGAGCTTGCTCAAACTCATGTCCACCGAGGCAGTGATGCCATTCAACCATCTCATCCTCTGTCATCCCCTTCTCCTCCTAACTTCAATGTTTCCCACCATCAGGGTCTTTTCCAATGAGTCAGTTCTTAGCATCAGATGGCCAAAGTATTGAAGCTTCAGCTTCAGCATCATTCTGGACAGATTTCCTTTAGGATTGACTGGTTTGATCTCCTTGCAATCCAAAGGACACAGTTCAAAAACATCAGTTCTTTGGTGCTCAGCTTTCTTTGTAGTCCAACTCTCACATCCATACATGACTACTGGAAAAACCATAGATTTGACTATACAGAACTTTATTGGCAAAGTAATGTCTCTGCTTTTTAATACGCTGTCTAGGTTTGTCATAGCTTTCCTTCCAAGGAGCAAGTGTACTGTAAATTATAGAGGAATTTAAAATGACTAAATGTTATAAAGCAAAACCATAAAATTATCTGAAGAACATTTAAGTAAATATTATATAATTTTGAACTAGGAAACACTTGTGGGATCATAACAAGAATTACAACAAACATAACAGCAAGAAATAATAGATTTGAAAACATTAAAAAGACCAGTATTTTTACATGTCAGTTACAAAATAAAATGGCAATTGACAAAGGAGAAAATATTTGCAATATACAATAGTACATATGGAGGGTTAATATTTTTGTATGTAAAGCACTCTTAAGAATAAAAAGAAAACAATATGAATACCAGAAGATCAATTGCTAAACAGTTGAATGAATTGCATGAATCACAAAAGAAGACATGCATATGACTAACAAACATATGGAAAAATGTTCTGTACTAGAACTGAAATAAATATTAAGCAAACGAAAATTAAATACCGTTTTAAAATTTCACATTGGCAAAAGTGAAAAAGAATGAATTCCAGGTGACAAAAAGGAAGAGATACAAGCAGTGGGGATGGGGGAGAAAAATTACATATTAGCCTACTTTTGTAACTAAAAATAATATTTAAGTATGGATATATGTAAATAAAGAAATGTCTGAAAGACATATAGCACAGCAAGGAAACTGTTGATGAATTGATAGATAGCTGCTGCTTTGGTGTGTTTTTCTCTAAGTACAGAACATCTTAATAGAAAGTTGTTATTTTTGTAGTTATACTAACATTGTTATATATTTCAATACAATTTTTGTGAATTCTTACCATATGTCAGACATTGAACAGTGGCCTGAATATACAATTACCAGTGAAAATTGACATGATCTCTGCCCTCAGACATTAATCAAACAAATAAAGAGTAATGTAAAATTACATCTGTGATAGAGGCTATGAAGGAAGGTGGTATAGAATTCTGAAAACATGAGAACTTGAGGCAATGATTGAGGTTAGAGAAGGCTTCCCTGAAGAGTGATTTCAAAGGTGGGGACTGAAAGATGAGTGGGCATTCACTAAGCAAAGTGGGGCAGGGTGTGTGTGAAGAGTACTGTAGCCAGAGCAGACAGCGCTTAGTCATTCAATAAAGAGCTGATGAGCATTTACTATGTGCCAGGTGTGGCTATAACCACTGCACATTTAGAGGCAAATTTGAAGAAATGGCTGTCATCTGGGAGTCTACATCTTAGTGGAGGGAGATAGACAATAAACAAGCAAATAAAAAAATATGAAGGACATAGTTACATAGTTATAGATTATAAAATGTGCTGCTGCTGCTGCGAAGTCGCTTCAGTCATGTCCGACTCTGTGCGACCCCATAGACATAGACATATAGACCCCATAGAGCCTACCAGGCTCCCCTGTCCCTGGGATTCTCCAGGCAAGGACAGTGAAGTGGGTTGCCATTTCCTTCTCCAATGCATGAAAGTGAAAAGTGAAAGGGAAGTCTCTCAGTCGTGTCCGACTCTTAGTGACCCCATGGACTGCAGCCTACCAGGCTAGTAAGGAAATAAACTGGGTGGTATGATCCAAGATAGCTGGGGGATATGAGGTGTATCCTTTTACACTGAGTGGACAGGGAGGATCTTTCTAGAGAAGGGAAATGACAGAAGCCAAGTCACATGGTACCTTGTTTACATGTGAGAGATCAAAGGGAAAGTTACAGAGCGTTTTCTACAGAGGAATTGATGGAATCTGATTTAGGTTTTGAAATTGCTTAGACTTTCCTGGTGGCTCAGTGGTAAAGAATCTGCCTGCAATGCAGGAGACACGGGGTTCTATCCCTGGGTCAGGAAGATCCCCTGGAGAAGGAAATGGCAACCCACTCCAGTATTCTTGCCAGGATAATCCCATGGACAGAGGAGCCTGGTGGGCTACATTCCATAGGGTCGCAAAAGAGTCAGGCACTACTTAGCACTACTTAACTACTAAACAGCAACAACTGGTGCTATGAAATTGATGTATCATGAAGACAAGAACAGAAGCTGGGGTATCTGGAGGTCAGCTGAGGTAAAAAACATGGTGGCTGGGACTGGGGAGGAGGCAGCGGAGATGGAGAGAAGAAATGATGCTGTCTGATTGCTGATGAATTGAATATTGAGATGGGGGAGTCCTTCTGGTTTTTTGATTGATCAACCTGGTGGGTGGTGGAAGAATGCACTGAGATGGGGAGATTCGGAGAGGAACAGACTTGTCAGGACAGACGATGGCAGGGATGTGCTAAGTTGGAGACACCAAGTCGAGATGTGAAGAAGGCAGTTTAATACAGAACATAGGGCTCAGTGAGACCATGACAGTGAGGCATCCTGTTGATGAAGTAGATGGTGTCACTGATCTAGAAGCGTATCAACCAGGAGAGGAGAAAACTGGAGGCTGGACATGAGACTGAGGCCAGTCTAATTTTTAAGAAGTTGATAGAGGAGGAGTTAGTGCAGGTGATTGAGGCAAAGAGACCCAAGAGGTGAGTCTGTGCTGGGAAGAAGAATGGAGAACATGAGGGACCTGAATGCCAGGACGGTTGATGAGGAGAGAACAGACCAAGCCATGATGACAGGGCTTCAAGGGTTAGTTACAAGGCAGGGCTATATTCACTGATGTTATCAAGAATTTCAGTGTTTAGCCTCCTAATAGCATCGTGCAACTATTTTGGGCTTTGAAGGGGATTGTATGGGTGGGAGGTAGCACCAATACTCACATTTTTATGTCTAAAAAAATCATTCTAGGTACAACACAGACAACAGGAGGGGCCAAAAACAGATCTAGGGACGCTACTTAGGAGGTGCAAGTGAGAGGCAGTGTAACTTCTAGTGGAGAGAAGTGTGTAGATGTATAGACAGGAGACAAAATCTCTAGGATTGTTACCACAAGAGTGTGGGGTCCAGCTGCTCGCTGCTCAAAAGTCAATAAACAGGCCAAGCTGATGGAAAGCAAGGTTTCCTTTATTTCAGATGCTGGCAACAGGGTGTGGGGAGGGTGGTGGACATCTGTCTAAAGGTTGACTCTTCCTCCCTTACAAGCAGGGGGTGAAAGCTTTTATAGGCAGAGTGTATGTGTGTGAGGAGGGAGGAGGCGCTGCATGCAGAAACAGCATAGTCATCTCTACCGGTCATTTGCAAATTGGTCATCAGTGGTCTCACCAGTATCATCTTGGTTGTTTTAAGTTCAGTTCAGTTCATTTACTCAGTTGTGTACAACTCTTTGCGACCCCATGGACTGCAACATGCCAGGCCTCCTTGTCTATCACCAACTCCGAGAGCTTGCTCAAACTCATGTCTATTGAGTCAATGATGCCATCCAAACATCTCATCCTCTGTCATCCCCTTCTCCTCCTGCCTTCAATATTTCCCAGCATCAGGGTCTTTTCCAATGAGTCAGTTCTTTGCATCAAGTGGCTAAAGTATTGGAGTTTCAGCTTCAGCATCAGTCCTTTCAATGAATATTCAGGGTTGATTTCCTTTAAGATTGACTGGTTTGATATCCTTGCAGTCCAAGGGACTCTCAAGAGTCTTCTCCAACACCATAGTTCAAAAGCATCAATTCTTTGGTGCTCAGCTTTCTTCATAGTCCAACTCTCACATCCATACATGACTACTGGAAAAACCATAGCTTTGACTATATAGAATTTTGTTGGCAAAGTAATGTGTCTGCTTTTTAATATGCCGTCTAGGTTGGTCATAGCTTTTCTTTCAAGGAACAAGCGTCTTTTAATTTCATGGCTTCCATCACCATCTGCAGTGATTTTGGACTCAAGAAAATAAAGTCTGTCACTGTTTCCATTGTTTCCCTATCAATTTGCCATGAAGTGATGGGACCAGATGCCATGATCTTAGTTTTCTGAATGTTGAGTTTTAAGGTAACTTTTTCACTCTCCTCTTTCACTTTCATCAAGAGGCTCTTTAGTTCCTCCTCACTTTCTGCCATAAGGATGGTGCCATCTGCAGGTCTGAGGTTATTGATATTTCTCCTGGCAATCTTGATTCCAGCTTGTGCTCCATCCAGCCCGGCATTTCACATGATGTACTCCGCATATAAGTTAAATAAGCAGGGTGACAATATACAGCCTCGACATACTCCTTTCCCAGTTTGGAACCAGTCCGTTGTTCCATCTCCTGTTGGTTTTTTAGTTAAACTAAGTTCCATTTGTTCCCATTTCTTTGAGGCCAGTTCTCAGAATTGTGGCAGCTCATGTTCTGGGTAGTCTGGTCATCATGTAGTTAACTTCTTCCACCTAGTGTTTTAGTATCTATAAGACAGCACACAGGATATGGCTTAGAATATTATCTATAAGCCTTTGAGAAAGAATGAAAAGGTCCTTGACTATGATTAATGGTTATATTATTATTATTTAGTCTCCTTATTGTTTTTCTTTGTTTCCACATTTTTTACTTCTCTGATTGATCTTATTTGACTAGAGTTTTCCCAGACAAAAGGCAGGCAGAGGATATGGTGGGAGGGAGTGGGCAAGGACTGTAGGATCCTCTCCATCTCAGGATGAACTGGGCGTGAGGTGCTTTCCTGGTTCTGGTTTGTGTAAATGGGTGGCAGCACCATTCACTAGTGGAGGACTAAATTTGTTGGAAAAGACGAGTTCAGATTTGGTCATGTTGAGTTTGAAGTGCTTTTCTGATGCTCAGAAGAATTTGTCAGGGAGGCATTTCTAACAGGAATCAATAAGAATCTTTAATTGTTATCAGGTTAGCAAGTTGGAATTTGGCAGGAGCCATATGAATGGATTTTTCTTATAAGAATGTGTTAAAAACCTCATTCAGAATCAAGTTATAGGCTATTCTGAAAGAAACTCAATTTTATTAATTAAAACTATCAATAGTAATTAACTAGCTGCCACTTACTGAGTTCTTATCATCTAGGCTCATTCTGTGTCAGACATCTACCAAGCATCGTACATACATTATCTAACTTAAATTTCTCAGTGCTACAAGTTAGATGTTACTATCTGCACTTTATAGATATAAAAACTGAGGCTGGAGAAGGTAAGTAAAATTTCCAAAGTCAGAAAGCTATAGTTTCTGAGGTTGGATTTTTACCATAGCTTGTCTGATTCCACTTTTTGTGTTCTACATACTACAAATATTAAAAATACAATCATATTAAAAACAAAATTATTTAGTATCAGTCCTGAGGAGGCGTACTTTAATACATTTATATATAATGATATATGGTTATCATAGTGCATTCATTTTATGGATTTCTTTTTTTAACCTTTTATGTGAAATAATTTAAGATTCACAAGAAGTTGCAAAAATAATAGAATTCCCATGTACCCTTGATTCAGCTTTCCTTGATGATATCTTACATAACCACAGACTATACAATTCAACAAGTTGATATTAGTACAGTATTAACTGAACTACAGATCTCAATCAACCTGTTTCTTTAAACACTGATCTACAATCTTCCTTCTATTCAGATCAGATCAGATCAGATCAGTCACTCAGTCATGTCTGACTCTTTGCGAACCCATGAATCGCAGCACGCCAGGCCTCCCTGTTCATCACCAACTCCCAGAGTTCACTGAGACCCACGTCCATTGAGTCAGTGATGCCATGCAGCCATCTCATCCTCTGTCATCCCCTTCTCCTCTTGCCCCCAATCCCTCCTAGTATCAGAGTCTTTTCCAATGAGTCAACTCTTCACATGAGGTAGCCAAAGTACTGGAGTTTCAGCTTTAGCATCATTCCCTCCAAAGAAATCCCAGGGCTGATCTCCTTCAGAATGGACTGGTTGGATCTCCTTGCAGTCCAAGGGACTCTCAAGAGTCTTCTATTAAAAGCCAATTTAATATGTCTTTCTAATATTCCTTTTCTTTATAGTTTATTATAAGATATTGAATGTAGTTCTCTGTCCTATACAGTAAACCCTTGTTTATATTATATATGGTAGTCTGCATCTGTTAATCCCATATTGCCAGTTTATCCCACACCTCCATCCCCTTTGGTACCCATAACTTTATTTTTCACGTCTGTCTGTTTCTCTTTCATAAATAAGTTCATTTGTATTATTTTGGGTTACACATACAAATGATACCATAAATATTGTCTTTCCCTGTCTGACTGATTGCACTTAGTATGACAATTTCTGGGTCCATCCATGTTGCTGCAAATGGCACTATTTCATTCTTTTTTTTTAATAGCTGATTAATATTCCGTTGTGTATACATACCATGTCTTCTCTATCTTTTCATCTGTTCTTTGGCACTTGGGTTGTTTACTATTATAAATAGTGCTGCTATGAATGTTGGGGTGCGTGTATCTTTCCAAGTTAGAGCTTTTGTCTTTTCCGGATCTGTGGCGGGGGGGTGGGATTGCTGGATCATAGGGTAACTCTGTTTTTAGTTTTTAAGGGAACTGCTACGTTATTTGCCACAGTGGCCGCTCTGCGGGTACACTTTGTTTGGAGTATTCATTGTGTCTCCTTCTGCTACACTCTCACTTGGGCATTCCATGTGCCTTTCTATAACAGCTTCTGTACTGGCTTCCTAAATGTTTGACAAATCCGATTAGAGGGTCAGAAGTACCCTTGCATCTCTTCTTTACCTTTACACTTCCTACGGATCTTTAAAGATTCCATCACACCTCCCACAGGACATTCAGTCTCCCCTCCAGCACACACTGATTTTCTACCATTTGAATCAATATAACATGTGATTCTATGATTTATAATTTTAATAAAAATATGCTTCTTAGTGATTGATACTAAGCTGCTTCAGGTATGCATGTCCTGTTCCTCCAAGTAGTGTTCTACAGGAGAGGAAAATACTGTTTTTTTTTTTAAATCAATTTGGTGTATTATTTAGCATCCAGCACACAACAGAAATTAAAAAAGAGTTCTAAGAAGTGTGTGCTACACTGGACTGATGGATCTTTTCTGGAAACCAAACCTTATGGAGCCTGTTGACTCAATGGCATCTTGTCTAATAAATTAGAATATTGAATTTAAATTAGAAAATTACTATAATTATTTTTGTGCTCATTAATCAAACCTCATGATTATACTATAACAACTTAGTTCAAATATTAGAACATAGAGATGGTGGCCTTATTCATTTATTAGCAGGAGTTCAGGATCACATTGTAGTGTCCAAAAGACGATTGTTCCTTTTGGTCCAATGAGCTGGTGGGTCCTAATCTCAAACTGGCTATCGTCTCCATGCTTGGAGAAGACATATGAGTTAGGAAGGGAGGAGGGACATAGATTCCTACAATGAAAATGAGCTGGAACATTGAGGACAGCAGATTAAAATACTTTTAATTATGCAATTAACTAAAAGTGTATTTCAGGTAAAGTACTTTCTCTGAGTCTCAGTTTCTTTTTCTATAATAGGAAAACAATAATACTTGGTTAATAGAGTAGTTATAAGGATTAAGTGAATCAATGTGTATAAAGCACTTAGGCCAGTTTCTGGCACCAAGTCAGCCTCACGTCATGGTAGTTATTACACTAACCAGGATTCTTTCAATGGAAAGTAAAAGTAAAAACAACCCTTCTTAATCCATTTGGGAAATTGCATCGGGCCCTCCCTCCACCTCTCCTGTTTCTCTATTTCAGTCTCACTTGTTCCTACTGAAGAGATTTCCACATTCTGTAGGGTGCAACTGAACCCCGAAGCCATTGGCTTTTCCCAGCTTTACCATTAGAGAGAAAATTTCTCTTTCTCCTTAGTTGCAATTCAAAAGTCCAGGAGACTACAGTTGCTAGCACTGTATTGTATAACTTGCTAAGAGAGTAGAACTCGAGTGTTCTCACCAAACAATAGCAAAATAAGGGTGAATGTGTGAGGTGACTGACATATTAATTAGCTCAGTGGGGAAATCTTTTCATAATGTGTATATCATATCAAATAAGCATATTATATGCTTTAAATATCTTGAGTGAGTGAATGAAAGTTGCTCAGTCATACCTGACTCTTTGTGACCCCATGGACTATATAGTCCATGGAATTCTCCAGGCCACAGTATTGGAGTGGGTAGCCATTCCCTTCTCCAGGGGATCTTCCCAACCCAGGGATCAAACCCAAGTCTCCCTCATTGCAGGCAAATTCTTTACCAGCTGAGCCACAAGGGAAGCCCTACAACTTTATTTTTCGATTATACCTCATAAAGCTGGAAAAGGGAAAGCATTTTAACTAATGAAGGCAGGTTGGATCCCTTGCCCACCCTTTGGCAAAAGGTGTGCAGCTCTCACTAGGACCACTTAGTGTGGTGAATGAGGAGATCAGGTCTCAGAAGAGATGTGATGCATTTCCTGGAACAAAGGAAAAAATACATCAGGTAGACAAACAGTTGAGGGCTTTCCCGATGGAGACGTGGGCTCAGTCCCTGGATTGGGAAGATCAACTGGAGGAGGAAAATGGCAACCCACTCTAGTATTCTTGCCTAAAAAATCCCATGGACAGAAGACCCTGATGGGCTACAATCCAAAGGGCCTCAAAGAGTTGGACATGACTAAGCATGGCATGGGATGGCAGACAAACAGTTGACCCCAAAGACCATTCATATTATCACTGTCACCATCAATACCATTACAGGATTCAGTTTCTTTAAATACCTCACATAATTCATTGGAGTCTGAGGGTCCTTGGCCAACTTCAATGGCAATTGACAAAAGAAAGTTTAAACAGGAGTTAAAAAAAAAAAAAAAAGCCTCAGTATTACTAAAGATCAGAATTCTATGGCTACTCTAATTCCTCAGGGAAGAACATTTTGACATCCAACACTCTGAACCTATGGTCAAGTGCATCTGTCGTCATTAAGATCTCCCTAAAGTTTAATTAAATTCATTTAAGTTATAGGTATTTCTATATGAATGCTTTTTACATGGTGGGAAAAAGTTTTAAATTTGTAAGTATATTTGTTTCATTCTTTGTAATTATGTTCTTTTGACCAAAAGTATTGCATTTTTCTCTAAACTAGGTAAATTTTAATGCAAAAATAAAGGAAGCTGCTGATATTTTGTTTATACTTTTCAAAAGTTATCTTTCAGGAGACTTTTGCAGTGATTATTCAGTTTCCTCTCTCTTCTCATATGGTTTTCATTTAGAGCCAATTATGATGCAAACAACTCTTTTTATTTTTTGGTTTATTTATTATTTTTGGTGTGTTTTGCTCAGAAAAACGAGCAAGTCTCCCCTCTCCCCTGTAGCTATAAGATTCTTATTAGTATTAATCAGACACATGAAATCGAGCTGGGATTCAAATCCTTAAGGCTTAAGCTAGGATTTCTTGAAATGGTTGATGGGTCTTCCTTCAAGTAGGAAGAGGGAATCTTTGAATTGAAGGAATTTAAGGAATATTGATACTTGACTAGCAGAACTTTCTAGGCTCTTAATACTGGAACCAAAATTTTCCCTGAATTTACCACTATTGCTGTGTAGACAGAGAAGGAGCCATGCTCCCTTGCCGTTTGTATATTTTCTTAAGAGATACAGAATCTCAAGATTTCAGTAGTGTACAGGAGAGAGAACTGTTCGTAGATCTGAAAGGTTTTGGAAACCATCATGACAAAAGTTAAGTTCATTTATATTTTTATTGTAAAGTTTGAATAATAATTTCAGTAACTCCTTTTCTCTTTGCCTAGAGAATTGTGAGGAGCTCTGGGGTTTACATAGCTGGATAGTCCTATTTTCACTAAATATTAACTATCAAGTGGCGCTAGTGATAAAGAACCTGCCTGCCAGTGCAGGAGACAGAAGTGATGTGGGTTCCATCGCTGGGTCGGGAAGATCTCCTGGAGTAGGAAATGGCAACCCACTCAAGTATTCTCACCTGCAGAATTCCCATGGACAGAGGAGCTGGTGGGCTACAGTCCATAGGGTTGCAAAGAGTCAGACATGACTGAAGTGGCTTAGTACACACATAACAATGTCAAAGCTGAGTAGCCACAGAAGACAGTACAAAATCATTTACAAAGCAGTGGTATCTGTTTTGTCAAAATGATGAACAGAAATGGGACTGGGTGTTCAGTGGAGAAGATTCCCATGGGATGACTTCTTGAAGGCAAAGGAGCTTCAGTAAATTTTTAAGACTGAAAAGCTGAATACAGGAGATGATATTTTAATTGATAGGTGAGAAGCACATTATCTATTTCTCGGCAGAGTGAGCAGATTCATCAGGTTGGAGCAGAGGACTTATATAAGGGAGTTGAGGGATAAGGCTCTAATTATTTCTTAGTTTATATTATGGTTCATACTTTGCGTTGCTCTGTGGGCTTCAACAAATGTATAATGGCATGCATCCATCCTTAAAGTATCACACAGAAGAATTTACAGCCCTATAAATCTCCTGTGCTCCCTAGGGAATGAGTTTTAATTCTCATTTTTCACAAGGAACTTTCCTGAACATTGTCATGACCTATGTCTGAAAAGCTCTATTCAACAATATAATAAAAAATAAAAAGATTATCCCAGTAATACTGGCCATGAAGGAAAGGATTGATTTCAGTTATACTCCTAATGGCTTTGGTGTGACTTTATATCCATCACCTGATTTTCTTTTTAAGAAGTAAATTTTTTCTTCAATATACACTTGGTAAGTTAGAAAATTTAGATTTAAGTGAAAATGACTAATAAACTCACCTTCCATTGGCGAGGTGACATTTTTTACTGTACATCTTTCCTATTTTCTTTTTTCTGTGCATGCATTACTTTTATTAAAAATAAATGGGCATGTTATTTTATATCCTTTTTTTCAGACAATGAAAAAAATGAACACTGTAATTAAGTGTTCTGCTATAGTGTGCTTTTTAATGACTATATAATAATGCACTGTGGGCTTCTCAGGTGGCTCAGTAAAGAATCCACCTGCCAATTCAGGTGATGCAGGAAACTGGAGTTCGATCCCTGTGTTGGAAAGATCCCCTGGAGAAGGAAATGGCAACCCATTTCCAGTGTTCTTGCCACGATAATTCCACGGACAGAGGAGCCTGACCAGCTACAGTCCATGGGGTCGCAAAGAGTTGGACATGACTGATCACGCACACACACAATAATCTACTGTTTGAGTTACAGATCTCATAAATTTCGTGGTTTATGAGATTATATAAATTCATAATATAGTCATTATGAAATGTAGGAGTTTCGCTTTTTATTATACGTGAAGAGCTAAGAATCAAACAGATAGGATGATGTCATTTAATGGAAAGAACTTGAATTTGATCAGGAGACTTAGGCTTAACTCAACCTCTGACTTCATTTAGTTATCTAATCTTGAGTTTTGTTATTTATTCTTTCTGAATCTTGATTTCCTTGCCTTTAAAAGCTAAGGGTTGTTTTATTATTTTGTAACTGTGAGTTTTCTAGGATGTCATAGCAAATCAGCAAAGCATGTCTAAATTCTTTAATTAAAATTGTATAACTGATAGTAGTCTTTTCTCTGTCTTTTCCAGTCTCTCTTCTCTTTAACCTCAGGCACATCACATAGATTTAAATTAATTACAATCTTTGGTTAATAAAAAATTTACACCATTGGCCCACAAATGACCCCCTATAACTTTTTTTTTTTGGAAAGAGATGGGAATACCAGACCACCTGACCTACCTCTTGAGAAACTTATATGCAGGTTAGGAAGCAACAGTTAGAACTGGACATGGAACAACAGACTGGTTCCAAATAGGGAAAGGAGTACGTCAAGGCTGTATATTGTCACCCTGCTTATTTAACTTACATGCAGAGTGCATCATGAGGAATTCTGGGCTGGAAGAAGCACAAGCTGGAATCAAGATTGCTGGGAGAAATATCAATAACCTCAGATATGCAGATGACACCACCCTTATGGCAGAAAGTGAGGAGGAATTAAAGAGCCTCTTGATGAAAGTGAAAGAGGAGAGTGAAAAAGTTGGCTTAAAGCTCAACATTCAGAAAACGAAGATCATGGCATCTGGTCCCATCACTTCATGGCAAATAGATGGGGAAACAGTGGAAACAGTGTCAGACTTTATTTTTTTGGGCTCCAAAATCACTGCATTTGGTGATTGCAGCCATGAAATTAAAAGACGCTTACTCCTTGGAAGGAAAGTTATGACCAACCTAGATAGCACATTCAAAAGCAGAGATACTACTTTGCCAACAAAGGTCCATCTAGTCAAGGCTGTGGTTTTTCCAGTAGTCATGTATGGATGTGAGAGTTGGACTGTGAAGAAAGCTGAGCACTGAAGAATTGATGCTTTTGAACTGTGGTGTTGGAGAAAACTCTTGAGAGTCCCTTGCACTGCAAGGAGATCCAACCAGTCCATTCTGAAGGCGATCAGCCCTGGGTGTTCTTTGGAAGGACTGATGCTAAAGCTGAAACTCCAGTACTTTGGCCACCTCATGCGAAGAGTTGACTCACTGGAAAAGACTGATGCTGGGAGAGATTGGGGGCAGGAGGAGAAGGGGACGACAGAGGATGAGATGGCTGGATGGCACCACCAACTCGATGGACATGAGTTTGGGTGAACTCCAGGAATTGGTGATGGACAGGGAGGCCTGGCATGCTGCAATTCATGGGGTCGCAGAGTCGGACACGACTGAGCGACTGAACTGAACTGAACTGAATGTTATATATGAATCATCTGTGAATTCTCCACTCATACAGTAGACTAGTGTCTGCTAGTCAAAATCTACTAGTAAAGGATGTTTACTAAACAAAAAGTGTCTTCTAGTCACAATCTAAGTTGTCATTTTTAAATGTAAATGTCATCTGTTTCATTCATCCATATGTCTCTAGCACTACAGTGTGTGGCATGTACTGTTGCTCAGACAATGTGTGTTTCTTGATTAAAAGGCCTTCACATGGACCTGTTGCCAGGATGAAACTTTACTGGTAGAGGAAACACTATTGTCAATGCTTGCTTAAGTGTGAACATTAGCAAAAGAGCCAGGCGATTAATATAAACTTATGCTGTTGAAGTTGGTAATGACTGTAACTGGAGGATAAAGCAGACATATTTACTAGGGAAAGATAGGCAGCAGCAAATGACTGAACAAAAACCTTATTAAATGGTAGTTAAGAAAAAACAAAAATGAACAAAACTCTCATTGCATATTGTGATGAAAACACAATTCTTGGAACATAGCACCTTCAAGAAATGCATACCTTTGTCCCTGCAATAACAGGGGGATAGGAGAGAAAAACTCCAAATCGTGTCACTTTTCAAATGAAGATATGAAGCTCAGAAGAGTGACGTGACCTCTCAACGTCCCATAGCTACTAAGTGGAACCTCTAGGATTCACACTGTATCTGCTTGGCCATGAAGATATGAGCCTTAAATGTGTGATGAGAAATTGTCTGAAAATAGTATTAGAAGTCTTCAGAAAATGTGAGAAAAGATCCCTTCTGAAATACCTTTATTATTTGAACTGTTTCCCAATCAAGGAAGCAGACTTCCATTTTAGGAAACCATATGGAGAGGGCATTACTAAACTCTCAAAATTTTACCCTTTCTTATTCTTTTGTCTGGTGCTTCATGGCCACAGAATACCTTGGCCATCCCTGTATTGCATACATGTAAGCCAGGAGATGAACTCCATTAGCATTCATGTTTTGCAGAAGTCTTTTTTCTCCGTCTTGACTTGATGTTTCTACTTTCCTCTCCCTGGTGGGAATTGCTGGTTGCAGCGGATTTCCTCTTCTCCCTGGAATGAGTAGATCATATCTGAGTTGCACTGTCAGTTACTTGATATGATCTTTATGCTGTTACAGAATTATAGTAGAGGACGCAGTGGATTGGCGACCCCATGACAAGATCGTCCTCAGCTCATCTTCATATGAGCCTCATGAAGCAGAGGTCCTCACTGTGAAAGAAGTCAGGGGTCACCATATTAGGATCCATGAACGGCTCAGACACCGACACATCGGTAAGGCTTCGGTTTGTTAGTTAAGGGAAGTGAATGAGCCAAGAAAAACGTGTTCAGCAACCTGCCTGGGGACCTTGGATCCAACCGGCGTTCAGAGGGGATGGATAATACTTTACTGCTGCCCTAGGCTCATCCTAGAAGGCTTTATCTCCATCCCTTCATTAATTTTATTGCCTAATTTTTTAAAAAAAATACTTTGATGTGAGGGTATTTTTTTAACTTTTTATTTATAATGGCAAGCCTAGAAGCAAGCAGAAGGGTTAAGAAACTTGTTCAAGGTCACCGGGCATTTTCATGGCTAAGCCAGAATAAACCTCATGGGAGATGAGTTTCCAGTTCATTTCCTGGCACATTGAATCACGCAACCACTTAGAATGTGGTAGTTATTGTAAATAATGACTCCTTACTTTTTCCATACTTAGGAATGTGTCCTTTCTGACATGAAGTTCATTTTATGTATTGACTACTGCTACTGCCCCAAATTATAAATGCTGCTGCTGCTGCTGCTGCTAAGTCGCTTCAGTTGTGTCCGATTCTGTGCGACCCCGTAGACAGCAGCCCGCCAGGCTCCCCCGTCTGGGATTCTCCAGGCAAGAACACTGGAGTGGGTTGCCATTGCCTTCTCCGAAATTATAGATAAATAAAGTCAAATACCTCTTTCTTTTTTTAAAAAAGTATTGAATATTTTAATACACTATATACACTTAAAATACATTGCATATAAATAATAAATAACCATCTTTCCTGGTTCAGTCTAATAAATGCATTTAACCCATGAAATATAGCTAATAAGTAATATAACAGGGTAATAAAGGGATAAGGGGTTATCTTTTTAGTTTCTGATATTTGAGAGGGAAATACATGTTTTCAGAAGGGTCATGTCTAAAGCTTTCTAAGTCATAGTTTTAAGGATGATTTTATTTCTAAACAGTGGCAGGGAAAAGAAAACTCGTCATCAATCCCTGCCTGTAATATGCAAACATGTGCAATACAAATACAGGGGGAGGGGGGCTATGCAACAAACATGCGAGACTGGGGAGGCTCCTTCTGAGAGAGATGAGCTTCAGACCTGCCAGGAGAGGGCGCTGCCGCTGCTGTTTTGGTCCTGTCGCTGCCTCAGTGGATCTGGGATTCCTCACTGTGAAGAAAGAGGTTCAGGAACAGTGCACTACTAAACGCGGAAATCTCACACTGACGAGTTAAAGGGAAGGGTTTGGGGACCCCACTAATTGGACCGGTCTGCCCTGACATCCCTGTCCCAGTACCCATCGTGACTGAGGAGAAATGAATTCTTGCTCAGATACTCTCACTCTTATCCCAAGGAGAGACTAGTGAATGGGCTTTTTCATTTCTCAGCAGACATTTGTGGAGACCGCCCGAGGAAAAGCAAACCTTAATGTTGGGAGGACTTCCGCGGGGAAACGAGTGTTTTCATTTGTCAGGTTCGCTGAGTCCCTAACTGGCGATCTCCGAAATAGGTTTTTTAAAATTTTTCTTTCCTGTTGCCCCAGGAAGTGCCCACGTCATGGAGGGTGGCCGACACATTCGTTTGGCTGCTGAGGTTGGTCTTTTGACCCGAAACATACAAATCCAGGGTGATACATCATGCAGAGGGGGTCTACTTGTGGGGTCCTTCAGGAAGTCCAGTGTGGAAGAATTTTCAGGTAAATGAAATTTTAAGTTACTAAGCACTATGAATTGGATGCTATGGGACCCTCCGAAATTACAATAGTGGAATTTTCATTTATAAAACAAACTGTTTGGAATAGATGCTCATTTATGCTCTGAGAAGCTATGAATTTTCAGTCCTAATCTGTGCTTAATTATCATGTGATGTTAAAATAATATTCTAGCTATCAGCACATAGGCATATTTTTACCTCAGAAAGAAAAAATATATATATAAAGAAAAGCCATCTTCAGCAGATGTGAAATTTCCTCTGCTTTGAAACTGTAGATGATTTAATGACCACTTGAATTTTATCTCTTTCCTGAATTTCTATTACTCTTTCCCAGTAGCATGCTTTATCTGATGGCAGACCTCATCTCATGCTATAAATTAATAGTGTAAATTTAAGTAAGAAGATTTCCATATTCTAGACTGCTTTAGGGATCAGTTCAATTTCTCTCATTTCCTTCAAGCTTTAGCTCTTCCGGGGTATTGTGAAATAATTTTATTGGTACCTTATTTCTGAAACTTGGGTTCCTTAAAAATGATTTCAGTGTTGTTTCCTAGTCAAATAAAGCTCCATCTTAGAAAGTCACTGTCTACATGAATATAATAAAGGTTCTGAGAAGGCTTAGAGTAAAGGGTCTAAGCACTTCCCACATATATTGAGCATGGAACAATTTTTGTGGGCACATCTGTTTTCAGTTCAGTTCAGTCACTCAGTTGTGTCCGACTCTGCAACCCCACAGACTGCAGCATACCAGACTTCCCTCTCCATCACCAACTACCAGAGCTTGCTCAAACTCATGTCCATCGAGTTGGTGATGTCCATCTCATCCTCTGTCATCCCCTTCTCCTCCTGCCTTCAATCCTTCCCAGTATCAGGCTCTTTTCCAATGTGTCAGTTCTTCACATCAGGTGGCCAGTATGGTAAAGGATGGTGTTTGGACCTTAAGTCAAAAGTTCAGGATTTCTGGTCCATAGAACAAGCTCTCTCTCCATAAACACTAGCTCCATCAGTTTCTTCCTTTCTTTTTTGGCCACATGGTAAGGTATAAAGTGAAAGTGTTAGTTGCTCTCAGTCATGTCCGACTCCTTGTGACTCAATGGACTGTAGCCCACCAGGCTCCTCTGTATGCAAGATCTTAGTTTCCTGACCAGGGATTGAACCTTTGTTCCCCTTCTCGCCTCCGCATTGGAAGCATGGAGTCTTAACCACTGGACTGCAAGGGAAGTCCCCTTCATCACTTTTTAACAGAAGTGATCTAGATCTCCCTTCTTGGCTAGAGGACATTTGGCAGTATTTGGAGACATATTGCTTGTCACAACTTTGGTGGGGCTTCTGCATTAGTAGTGGGTGCTCAACAGCCTACAATGTGTGAGACAGTCTCCCTCAAGAAAGGATAACCTGGACCAAAATGTCAGTTATGTTGAGGTGGAGTAACCCTGCTCTGGAAGGCTAGACAAAGGCTGAGTCCTGGTCATGGTGGTGGTCATGTAAAAACAAATCTACCCTGCAGTTTGTGAAGACAGAGAATTAGGAAGGGAGTGCAAGACGGGCCCCTTTACACAGTACCTGCAGGCCAGGCTAGAACCTGATCACGAGAGCAGGACCAAGAGGCTGGCTTTTATAGCTGAGCACCAAAGCTGGACCCTCACCACCCGCAATGCTGGCTCGGTTCTGAGCCTCTGGCTTGCTGGTTGGGGCTCCTAAAACATCCCCAGAAAAGGGACAGAGAATCTTAATCCAATGCTTCTTATAGACTAGGAACTACGCTGGTTTTCATGCCTGTTTTATCTCATTGAATCCTAATATCCCTGTGAGAGAGACATTTTATCCTTGGTTTTATAGATGAGGAAACAGAGTCTATAATAAAATTGCCTACTAATTCATAAAACTCCATTAGGAGCTATAGAACTTCTTGAGGGTAAGACTGAGGTTTTCAGCCCTATTTTCTTAGTTTGGTATTATAACTGCTCTGTATTAGGTCCTCAATAAATGTGAGTTAAATGAACAGTAAGAAAAGTCATCCAGCTTACAGGGTAACATTCAAATTCAAGCCTGATTCGGAAGCCGTTGATAAGCTTTTAATTTTGTAATCACTTTCAGTTCAGTCCAGTCTCTCAGTCATGTCAGATTCTTTGCGACCCCATGAATCACAGCATGCCAGGCCTCCCTGTCCATCACCAACTCCCGGAGTTCACTCAAACTCATGTCCATTGAGTCGGTGATGCCATCCAGCCATCTCATCCTCTGTCGTCCCTTCTCCTCCTGCCACCAATCCCTCCCAGCATCAGTGTCTTTTCCAATGAGTCAACTCTTCGCATGAGGTGGCCAAAGTACTGGAGTTTCAGCTTTAGCATCAGTCCTTCCAGAGAACACCCAGGGCTGATTGCCTTCAGAATGGACTGGTTGGATCTCCTTGCAGTCCAAGGGACTCTCAAGAGTCTTCTCCAACACCACAGTTCAAAAGCATCAATTCTTTGGTGCTCAGCTTTCTTCATAGTCCAACTCTCACATCCATACATGACCACTGGAAAAACCATAGTCTTGACTAGACGGACCTTTGTTGGCAAGGTAGTATCTCTGCTTTTGAATATGCTATCTAGGTTGGTTCATAACTTTCCTTCCAAGGAGTAAGCGTCTTTTAATTTCATGGCTGCAATCACCATCTGCAGTGATTTGGAGCCCAAAAAATAAAGTCAGCCACTGTTTCCACTGTTTCCCCATCGATTTCCCATGAAGTGATGGGACCAGATGCCATGATCTTCGTTTTCTGAATGTTGAGCTTTAAGCCAACTTTTTCACTCTCCTCTTTCACTTGCATCAAGAGGCTTTTGAGTTCCTCTTCACTTTCTGCCATAAGGGTGGTGTCATCTGCATATCTGAGGTGATTGATATTTCTCCCGGCAATCTTGATTCCAGCTTGTGCTTCTTCCAGTCCAGCGTTTCTCATGATGTACTCTGCATATAAGTTAAATAAGCAGGCTGACAATATACAGCCTTGACATACTCCTTGGTAAAAAAAGTTGCAAAGATGGTATGAAGAGTTCCTGTATACCTTTCATTCTGTTTTCCCTAACATGAAAATCTAATATAACTCTGGTACATTTGTGACAGCCAGTAAATTAACCTTATTGCACTAGTGTTTACTGAACTTAAGATATTATTCCAGATTCCACATGTTTTTCCACTGTGGTCCTTTTTCTGTTTCAAAATCCAGTACAGATCCCCACATTGTATTTAGAACCCTTGCACTTTTCTGTAACATATTCCAGAGCCTGGATGATGTAAGACCTACAGATGTGGTGTCAAGGATGCCAGCTACAGTGTTCAGTGGTTACAGGGCAGAAAAGCAGACCAGCGCCTAACAATCCCCACTTTTAAATCAGGTTCTTCTGTCATTCCCTTCCTTCTGACCAGTAATACCCAACAAGTTATGCTCAGAATTAGGATAAACATAAAGAAAAAATAGGAAAGCAGTTGTGAACAAAATCGTTGCTTAATTCTCCATCTGAATGCTCAGATATTTTAAGTATTTACTATTGATGAGTTTTCAATTGTTGATTAGTATGCACACAGGTAAAAAGATCTTATACAATTTAAAACCATGAATTAAAACCGTGCAAGGATGACAAGAAAAAACACACTAAGTAAAACAGTAATGGTACATTGCCTTGAATGAGATTCTAGAACTGTTTTCCAGTCTGTAAGCTTTTACATGTGGACACACACTGGCATTGGTATGCTTTGTGCCAAAGTTCTCAGAGGCAGGTTCCATGACTGTTTTAGCTATGTGCTGCTAGCAAGGGTTGCTTTAAATTACATTGAAAAGTGGTATCACCCGACAAATAATTTGTAATGTTTTCTCATTCTGTGACTATTTCCATACCATCAGCTAGTGTCTCTAACCAGCATCCTCTGAGAAATCTAGGTATAGTGGAATTCTGCTTGACCCTTCAGAAAGACACACAGACTTCATTTGCCCTCACAGTAGTTTGGTTTTTCAATAGATTGATTTGCAAGGGTTCAGGTTTCTCATCTGTGAAAAGGGGGTGGGGAAGGTGGGGGATTAAAACTGGACTATCTTTGTGCTTTAAATACTGAAACACCACAACTCCCTTCCTTTTTAGTGAGGGAAATAACCTTATAGTTTACCTTGGACAGTAACTTTAAAAAAGAAGAATAAAGAAAAGAAGTGAGGGTCAAAGTTGTGGTCTTCCTAGCTAAGGACACATGATGTCTCTTCTCGTAGCACAGGGCTGTGCTCCAGTCATGGGAATCTCAGTGCAAACCTGTTTGTTGTATTCTACCATGTCACACACACTCTCCGCTGAGCCTCCATTGGGGTTAACAGTGCAGCCTCTGCATCCGTATGCCTGGGCCCAAGTCCGAGTGTGCTGCTTAACCCGTCTCTGCCTCAATTTCTTATCTGTAAAATGGAGATAACCACATCTATCATAGGATTTTTACAAAAATTAAGAGTATATATATCACACACATATACATTTATGCCTGGTATATAATTAGTGCTATATTAAAGTTAGATGTTATGTTTATTAATTCACCTCATTTCCCCCCATATTCATGTTATTATCTATTTTATCATGAGTCTATACACTGACTAATTAGTGTTCATTATATTTTTAAATCAGTCTAGTGGTTATATTTTATACTGTATTTTAACAATATCTGCTTAAAACAGAACCAATAAAATCCCCAATAAGACTAAATAATTCATTGTCCTCCCCTGACATTACAAAAATGTAGAAAGTCCTCTTATTGTGAAAAGGAAACAGGAAATATAATGTGGCTAGGATAACAATACAGGAAAAGAAAATTCAGTCTTTAAGGTCACTTAAAATATATTATTGGCCTTTATCATGTCTTCATAAAGAAGAATGTTATGTTTCTGGACATCTATTGAGCAGAAGTTTTGTACTTATACTCTTCTTTAAAAATGATTAAGATGTTGTATATAGTTAGGCATTATTTTCTTTCATATAATATTTCTGTGGGTAAAGCTGTGACCCTTCACATGGGGTTACCAAAAAGGGACATGACTTTGGGGTGAGTGGCCAGGAAGCCATATTCCCTTCATTCTTAGTTGGTTCCTTGACCCAATCCTGAAGACGGGTACCCAGAATCTTTAAACTAGCTGTGCCCATCCCCAAAGCCTCTCTCCTTCCCCTGTCTTCCTATCATTTTCCTCTCCATCCTATGACCAGACTCTTAAGAATGTACAGGGAACTTTTCAGGAAGTACTGTGATATTTTTTAATGATTCAGGTTTTGTTAGTGAGACTCGATGACATAAAATATAGTGCTGGTGTTAAAACTAAACTATGATATTTAATGAAAAATCTGCATGTCCTGATGCCACTGAATGGACCATCCTTCTGACTCTTGAGGGGACAAAACAGTACCTGCTAATGTGCACTTTGCTTGCAGGTATCCTTCAACTTTACAATGTGGAAATTCAGAACTTTGGGTCACCGCTGTATTCATCCATTGAACTCACTGATGTGTCCACAGGATCCTGGGTAATATCTTCTAGTCTGCACCAAAGTTGCGGTGGGGGCATCCATGCAGCTGCCAGTCAGGGGATCATTTTAAATGACAATGTCGTGTTTAGCACTGCTGGCCATGGCATTGATCTGGAGGGTCAGGACTATTCTCTCTCTAAAAACCTTGTAGTTCTGATGACACAGTCAGCATGGTCTCCTGTTTGGGTGGCAGGAATCAAAGTGAATGAGGCAAAGAACACCCGTCTCCATGGCAACGTTGTGGCAGGCTCCGAGAGACTTGGTTTTCACATCCAAGGCCACAGGTGTTCCGCTCCTGAATCTCTTTGGTCTGACAACGTGGCCCACTCAAGTCTTCATGGCCTTCATCTCTATAAGGGGAGTGGACTTGACAGCTGCACTGGTATCTCTGGCTTCTTGGCTTTCAAGAACTTTGACTATGGTGCTATGCTCCAAGTAGAGAACAGCATGGAAATAGAGAACCTCACGCTGGTAGACAATACTGTTGGCCTTTTCACAGCAGTTTATGTGTCTTCTGCTCCACGGTATTATATCAGAAGTCTACAGATTGTGCTTAGGAATTCAGTCATTGTGGCCACTAGCTCATCTTTTGACTGCATTCAAGACAGAGTCAAACCACATTCTGCCCACTTGACATCACCTGATCGAGCTCCTTCCAATCCCAGAGGGGGTCGAGTTGGTATTCTGTGGCCGGTATTCACCTCAGAACCAAATCGGTGGCCTCAGGAGCCATGGCACAAAGTGAGGAACAGTCATTTGATTTCAGGCATCATGAAACTTCAAGGTAAGAATTTTGGGTTTCCAAGCAATGTAGTCTAATACATCTGTGCATAAAACCCATAGAACCTTTAATAGCATCTTGAAAGTGTATCACCAAAGGGTACAGTATAGTTTGGTGCTTGCTGTCCAGTTGATCAGCTACTGGGCATTGATAACCACAGGGGTGGTTTATTAATATAATGACAGTGAGTGGTTCATTGAGGAACAAAATTGGGTCATTAGTAGAGATGAACCTCAAGCCTGCCGTACAGGGTGAAGTAAATAAAAAAGAGAAAAATATTGTATAGTAATAAATGTATGTGGAATCTAGAAAAATGGTACAGATGAACCTAGTTCCAGGGCAGGAATAGAGATGCAGATATACAGCATGGACCTGTGAACACAGGGTCGGAGAAGGGAGGGTGGGAGATTAGGTTTGACATAAATACACTGCTGTGTGTAAAACAGATAGTGGGAACAGAGAGCTCAACTCAATGCTCTGTGTTGACCTGGAAGGATGGGATGGGTGTGTGAGATTCAAGAAGGATGGTATATATGTGGAGTTGGCTTAGTTGCTAAGTCGTGTCCTACTCTTGTGACCCCATAGACTGTAGCCTGCCAGGCTTCTCTGTCCATGGGATTCTCCAGGCAAGAATACTGGAGTGGGTTGCCATTTCCTTCGCCTGGGGATCTTTCTGACCTAGAGATTGAACCTGGGGCTCCTGCATTGCAGGCAGACTCTTTACCAACTGAGCTACAAGGGAAGCCCAAGATTGGGAATATACACACACACACACACACACACTTTGCTGATTCACTTTACTGTACAGCAGAGACTAACACAAAATTGTAAAGCAATTATATTCCAATAATAAAAAATAGAAAAAAAGTCACTGCTCTATACACATTGAAGAGCTTTCACAGGGAAATATTTAATTTGATTATATGCCTGGTGTTGTTTTTCCTATCACACAGAGGAGGAAATTGATACAGGGAGGTTGTGCCTCAGTGAGGTTGTTAAGAATCTGGTGGGGCAGCCAGGATTAAATTGAGTTATACTGCAACCTATGCAGAAAATCTCTCTCAGATCTCTTTTCTACTGTTGTATTCACTCCCCATTCAATTTTGACCAAAACTTTTATGGAAAGTATTGCTTGTAAGATGTCAGTGTGTTGGAATGCTCTTCTATTTTGCATACAATGTCCAAGCCTTAAAGAATTAAGGATATTTTAAGTCAAGATTTATGTAAACTCCTGGAACTATGCTGGGCAGTAACTGAAACTTACTCCTGGACGTTAGTCTATGAATATTTAGTTATGTAGTCTGTATTTGCGGCTGGTTGTTTACATGATATAATGTTATAATATTAATACTTTGTAAACATTTTTTTTCAGATGTGACCTTTTCTAGTTTTGTGAAGAGTTGCTATAGTGATGATCTAGATGTTTGCATTCTGCCCAATGCAGAGAACACTGGAATCGTGCCTCCAATAATGGCAGAGAGGACCAGTATGCTAAAGATCAAAGATAAAAACAAGTTCCACTTTCCTCCTTTGCAAACCAGGTACCAGTTTTGGTATTTATAGTAAGCCAAATTTATGGAGGAGTTGGTAATTCTCCAAGTACCTGAATATGTTTTTTAAACAAGGATAAAATCATCAATGAGATTAGAGATAAGCCTTTCTAGAAAGATACACCAGATTGATTAGCCCCAATTCTTTCCCCTCCTATATCCATGCCTTTGAGGTATGATTTTTGCAGTCTCTGTCACTAAACAGAGACTGTTTCTCACACCCTTGAATCGGGGATATGCCCTGCTATGTCCTCTGGCAGACACAAGAGGCAGAAGTACTGAATTGCAAGTTTTATTGATATTAATTTTCTTTTATCTTTGTTAGAGATACTTCTCTGGGATGTTTTCAGAATCAATGGTAAAAATTGACCCTAATTCTTGAATCTTCTGTGGAGTACAGCATCACCAGTCTTCAGAAGGAGATTTGGGAGCCCTTGTGCAGGGACTGGTGGGGAAGGAGACCATGGCTGCTGTCAGGAATCCCTAAAATGAATGATATGACTCATATTTATACTCAGACCGGGCCTAACTACTACTGTTCATGAACAAATGATCTTAGAGTTGCATTAAAAAATCTCTTGATTTTTTCCTTGTCTGAAAACTAGACAAGGAATTGTTTTTTCTCTTTGCCATGAGAGGGAGTGGGAAAGTCTGAAGGAGGGAGAATGGATTGCTTCATCTCTCCTGTAACACTGGGGAAATTTTAGTTGTAATAAAAGAATCAGGAAATCCCACCTTAATTAGAAAGTTTGTATATTTGGTCCAGGACCAGTCTCTTTTTGATGCTCTCCCCTGAACCATTTTTAGAACCTCAACATTATTAGGTATACAACTTGTGTTATTCTGTCATTTTTTTTCTATTGTCCAGTCTTCCTTATGTTCATGTCTTACCTATGGGATGAAATAGTTTTAAAGCTAAATGATACTAGTATTTGATTCTTTGTTCTATTAATACCTGACACATGGTATACATGCAATAAATAATTAATATTATTACTAATGGTACCTAAAAATACTAGCCCCAGAGGAAATTGCATTGATTCTCTGTAATTCAGTGTTATAATTGCCAATAACTTGTTTATATGCCCTGCTTGACTCTAAATTCTGGTGCCTATCTTTATCACCATTGTATTCCCCACTGTACAAGTATTAGGTTTTCAGTAGATATTTGTTGAATGTAAACATCTTTTTTTTCTACATTATATATAGTACAAGTATAACTGATATTTATAATGATAATCTTAAAATACTGCAAGTCCCCAAAGTTCCATAAAGCAATGATTACCTTATGTTTAGTAAATATTAGAAACAAATTTATTGTATCTTTCATTTTAGAAAACTAGTGATCTGTGTTAAGATTATATAACTTGATATCCAGAATATTTGATTAATGTCTTTCTTCTTGACCAAATAACTGTGCAATATCTTTTCCTATCATTTTATTTCTTATCTATGTACACATTATTATAAAATTTTGTTGAATTTATTTTTCACAGTGTCAGCATTACCAATGTATGTTTTCTTTTTGCTGCGTATCATGGAAATGAGACAGTTGCTTTCTATCGATATTCACAGGAAAGATTTAGAAACACTGGTCTGCTCTGAATCAGATTGTGAAAGCCCTGGAAAGTATCTCTTTAAGGATCTGGATGGGAGAGCCCTGGGTCTGCCTCCGCCAGTTTCTGTATTTCCTAAAACTGAAGGAGAATGGACTGGATCCTTCTTCAACACAGGTCAGTGCGTTCTATGTGAACTTGACAACTCTAGCAGGGGGAGCACGAACAGAACTGAGGTGGTTTGGTTGTGTGGTCCAGGGGAACAAAATATACTGGAAAAGAACTGAGCTGTAGAGTTGGAGTCTGTGCCAATGAGCTGCCCAACTCACGTCTATCTCGGAAATGAAGTGAAGTGAAGGTCACTCAATCATGTCTGACTTTTTGTGACCCCATGGACTATACAGTCCATGAAATTCTCCAGGCCAAAATACTGGAGAAGGAAGCCTTTCCCTTCTCCAGGGGATCTTCCCAGCCCAGGGATGGAACCCAGGTCTCCCGCATTGCAGGTGGATTCTTTACCAGCTGAATCACAAGGGAAGCCCAGGAATATTGGGTGCTTTACAGCTGTCACTTAATAGCTCAACAGCTGTCACCACACCACTGTTTTGCCCTCCATGAGATTGCCTGTGGTCCGTGTCAAAGGTACGATTCCTGACACCCCGCTGTGTACTGGTGAAAGGAACGGTCCTCTCACTAGCTTGGTCACCTGGGCCTGCAGTATTTCACAGTGTCTGCCTTGGAAGCCAGTCCTCTGCTGAATCCATCTTTCTCTTCCATCAGAACTAAATGCTTTCATTCTGGAAAGGGTGGTAGAGTAGATGGCATGTTTTCTTTTTTGCCTTCCCTTTCTCTATCTTCTAATTATCCTTGGGGGACTGTGATCAAATCCCTTCTTCTTCTTGCTTTTACAACTTAAGCCCATTCGGCTATCAGTTTTGATTGCTGGACCCCTGAAGAGATCATCATCTCTCTACTTCCACAAACATTGCGACTTTGAGTTTACATTTTCATTAAGGTGAAAACTACAGCAAATAAATCCAAAAAACTTCCCCAGATTTCTTCCCATTTCACTGGTTGATTCTTTTCAGACTTCTTTTCTAGGCTCCCTTCCTCTTTTGGGGCTTCCTTGGTGGCTCAGATGGTAAAGGATCCACCTGCAATGCAGGACACCCAGGTTCGATCTCTGGGTGGGGAAGATACCCTGGAGAAGGGAATGGCAACCCACTGCAGTATTCTTGCCTGGAGAATCCCATGGACGGAGGAGCCTCATCTGTGGGGTTGCAAAAAGTTGGACATGACTGAGCAACTAACACTTTCACTTTTGCTTACTCTTTTGAAGTTCTGAATATTTCAAGACATCTTCAGACCTCTTCTTTTCCTATCATGCCCCCAAGTCCAGAGTTGAAAGTACCATTTAATGTTGATGACCTCCAATTTATATCTCCATCCCAAACTCCTCCATGAACTGTGGTATGTAATATCCAAATGACATCTGGGAAGTATAATTAGCATGTCAGATTCAACATGGCCCCAAATGGAATTCTTGAACTCTGTCCCCATCCACAGCTTGTTTCTTGTCTAGTTGACCCTACCTCAATCATTAATACCATCATTCTTTCAATAAATCCTTAGGTGGTTGCCTACCATGTGGGGTTGAAAAGCTGTGTATTTTATTTTTTCACTACTCTTTGTCTTGGTTGTGAAACGTGATTCAGTGGTGATACTCCAATAGGTATTATTACATTATACTCCAATAGATATTATTACATGTTACTTACCATCAGTGTGTGGACAAGTTTGAGCATGTGTGTGAGTGGCTGAAGGTATATTGGAGGTGTGTAGGATGGACTACCTTAAACGCCTGATGTTTTAAAGCTTTATAACATTTTATTTTATTTTTTTCCTGTTTAACAATTTATTTATTTTAATTTTATTTTATTTTTTAACTTTACAATATTGTATTGGTTTTGCCATATATCAACATGAATCCGCCACAGGTATACACATGTTCCCCATCCTGAACCCTCCCCCCTCCCCGTACCATCGCTCTGGGTTGTCCCAGTGCACCAGCCCCAAGCATCCAGTATCATGCATCGAACCTGGACTGGTGACTCATTTCATATATGATATTATACATGTTTCAATGCCATTGTCCCAAATCATCCCACCCTCTCCCTATCCCACAGAGTCCAAAAGACTGTTCTATGCATCAGTGTCTCTTTTGCTGTCTCATATACAGGGTTATATCTTGTTACCATCTTTCTAAATTCCATATATATGCGTTAGTATACTGTATTGGTGTTTTTCTTTCTGGCTTACTTCACTCTATATAATAGGCTCCAGTTTCATCCACCTCATTAGAACTGATGCAGAGAAAGCCTTTGACAAAATTCAACATCCATTTATGATAAAAACTCTCCAGAAAGCAGGAATAGAATGAACATACCTCAACATAATAAAAGCTATATATGACAAACCCACAGCAAACATTATCCTCAATGGTGAAAAATTGAAAGCATTTCCCCTAAAGTCAGGAACAAGACAAGGGTGCTCACTTTCACCATTACTATTCAACATAGTTTCGGAAGTTTTGGCCACAGCAATCAGAGCAGAAAAAGAATTAAAAGGAATCAAAATTGGAAAAGAAGAAGTAAAACTCTCACTGTTTGCAGATGACATGATCCTCTACATAGAAAACCCTAAAGACTCCACCAGAAAATTACTAGAACTAATCAATGACTATAGTAAAGTTGCAGGATATAAAATCAACACACAGAAATCCCTTAAATTCCTATACACTAATAATGAGAAAATAGAGAAATTAAGGAAACAATTCCATTCACCATTGCAATGAAAAGAATAAAATACTAAGGAATATATCTACCTAAAGAAACATATATATATTAGTTTATATATTATATTTTCTACATATATAGAAAACTATAAAACACTGGTGAAAGAAATCAAAGAGGACACTAATAGATGGAGAAATATACCATATTCATGGATTGGAAGAATCAATATAGTGAAAATGAGTATACTACCCAAAGCAATTTATAGATTCAATGCAATCCCTATCAAGCTACCAATGGTATTCTTCACAGAGCTAGAACAAATAATTTCACAATTTGTATGGAAATACAAAAAACCTCGAATAGCTAAAGCAATCTTGAGAAAGAAGAATGGAACTTGAGGAATCAACCTGCCTAACTTCAGGCTCTACTACAAAGCCACAGTCATCAAGACAGTATGGTACTGGCACAAAGACAGAAATATAGATCAATGGAACAAAATAGAAAGCCCAGAGATAAATCCACGCACATATGGACACCTTATCTTTGACAAAGGAGGCAAGAATGTACAATGGATTAAAGACAATCTCTTTAACAAGTGCTGGGAAAACTGGTCAACCACTTGTAAAAGAATGAAACTAGAACACTTTCTAACACCATACACAAAAATAAACTCAAAATGGATTAAAGATCTAAATGTAAGGCCAGAAACTATAAAACTCTTAGAGGAGAACATAGGCAAAATACTCTCTGACATACATCATAGCAGGATCCTCTATGACCCACCTCCCAGAATATTGGAAATAAAAGCAAAAATAAACAAATAGGACCTAATTAAACTTAAAAGCTTCTGCACAACAAAGGAAACTATTAGCAAGGTGAAAAGACAGCCTTCAGAATGGGAGAAAATAATAGCAAATGAAGCAACTGACAAACAACTAATCTCAAAAATATACAAGCAACCCCTACAGCTCAATTCCAGAAAAATAAATGACCCAATCAAAAAATGGGCCAAAGAACTAAATAGAAATTTCTCCAAAGAAGACATACAGATGGCTAACAAACACATGAAAAGATGCTCAACATCACTCATTATCAGAGAAATGCAAATCAAAACCACTATAAGGTACCATTTCATGCCAGTCAGAATGGCTGCGATCCAAAAGTCTACAAGCAATAAATGCTGGGGAGGGTGTGGAGAAAAGGAAACCCTCTTACACTGTTGGTGGGAATGCAAACTAGTACAGCCACTATGGAGAACAGTGTGGAGATTCCTTAAAAAACTGGAAATAGAACTGCCTTATGACCCAGCAATCCCACTGCTGGGTATACACACTGAGGAAACCAGAATTGAAAGAGACACGTGTACCCCAATGTTCATCGCAGCACTGTTTATAATAGCCAGGACATGGTAGCAACCTAGATGTACATCTACAGATGAATGGATAGGAAAGCTGTGGTACATATACACAGTGGAGTATTACTCAGCTTTATAACATTTTAAATGAAGATGCTATAGGTTCCAACTGCAGGATTCCTATAATAGTATCTGCTGTTTACCATGCTATAAGTACAATCTGCATCTTCTTGCCATGAGGGAGACAGCACACAGTAAATGGTGCCTTCTGGGTATCAACAGGATTGGAGTGTTTTTCTGTGACTTCCAAAATAGGAATAGATCCCTTCTTCTCTAATTCAAGTCCCTTTTCATTTTTTAAACCATTCTTTTTTGCTACTTTCCAATTCTTGTCCACAATCTGGTGGAGGATAGAAGGACAAATTTAATTTTAAGAGAGTAAAATGTATTTTGTATTTTCCTCTTCATGACAAGAATCTGTGATCGTCTATAAAACAGTGGAAACAGTCCAAAAAGATTAAAATGGAGGCTGCTGGAACCAGCTCTTCTATTTATTCCAAATGGCATTGAGCTGAACACACCCTTTTGACGTTTTTCCATTTTATTAACAAACACTTTGGAGTCCATTGCCTTTGAGGTTTATTTTTAATTTGAAAAATACAGATTTCATTTGCACATAGAAGTTCGCATGAAAAATTCAGACAGATATCCACAGGTCCCGACATACTGTCTTATGCTCTGGTGTTGGGAGCAAAAAATTATCCATGTGGATCAGCTGTGAGCAATACTGTGCCAGTGGGTTTTGCTATCTGTGTAATGCAGGGTGTGTAGCCAGGGGAAAAGTGAGCTGTTCATTTTGTTTTGTACTTATCTGTAAGTTTGCATGTGCAGCCAGTGTTGAAACACACATGGCAACAGAGTGTAAGACAGTTAATCCCAAGCAGGAGAGCCTCTAAAAACCATTTGCATTTTATTCTGGAAAGAATTTCTTTTGAACATGGAGGCATTTGATCATCTGAAAGTGTAAAATTATTTATAAAAACAGAGGCTTGAAATGAATAACTTCTTTAGGTAGAACTAGACAGGTACTAGAACTTTTTACCCTGGCTTCTGTCTCATTTCCTGTCTTTCCCAGTATACAAACCTCTCGGCCTAATTCGTACATATGGGCTACTGATGTTATTAGGAGTGGGCTGAAAGAAGTTAGAAATTTGGTTCCAAGGGTATTTTACAGTTTCTCAGCCATGATGTAGAAAGTAGAAAGGGGCTGTAATGGTAGCTAGCATTCCTTGAGCACCTTTTGCATGCAGAGTGCTGAAGTTGCCATTTTCATTTATTCAGCAAGTGCATTTGAGCATCTGTAGTCTACCAGTGCCGTTCTAAGGATGGGAACTGTAGTTGTGAATAAGATAACATTCCTGCTTTCATCAAACTTATGTTCCAGTGGAGATATATCTATATACCTCTGCTTTTTTATACATCTGTATCTATAAACAAATAAATAAAAATATTCTAATAGTGATGAGAGGTATGAAGAAAATAAAACAGAATTTGGGGCTAGAGAGGTAGTTTCAGGTGTGTGTGTGGCATGTGTTGTGTTTGTGTAAGGGAGCTGCTATCAGCGTTATGATTCCAGTGAGGCCAGAATGAGGAGCAAGGAATCACTGCTTTGAGCAGAGGGAGGAGCTTTCCAAGGAGAAGGACCAGCCAGAGCAGGGGCTTTGATAACAAAATGGGCCTTGCCTCTCTCTCTCTCTCTATATATATATATAGCAGATCTCTCTGAAAAGATCATGCAAGCTGCTATGGAGTGAATGGATCATGGTGGGAGCGAGGTTGGGAGCAGGTGGTGGAGTTAGAAAGCTGGGGGTTAGGGCTCCACAGATGCAGGACTCCATGGTTGGTCCACCATCCCGTGCTGCCCACAGACTGTGTGGGTCCACAGTGAGGTGATGACAGAAATGTCACACATAGACAGAGCTACTTGACAGTAATTGTATGTCTGTTGGATCTAATGAGCAAAAATTAGAGCTTTCATTGTGTGTGCTAATTTGTCTGATAATTTGCATTATATTTTAATGTATTGGTTCCCAATAGACTGGAAATTTTGAAACAAACAAAACCCACCCCGTTCTTCTTGCTCTTGTCCTCCTTGTCCTCCTACCTCCTATTTAGGAGGTAAAGTTGACATGCTTAGCATAGTGGCTCCTGAAGTTGACTTAAAATCAGAATCATCCAGGACAGTAAACATTCATTTGAATGTGGGAGGATTTTGAATTGATAGGGATGTGAAGCCCCATTGGGCCTTTATGTTTAACACACACATGTACATAAATACACAAAAACACACATTTATACACATCTACATACACATCTACACACACATGCATGCACACACAGAGACACCCTCCCCAGGTAATTCTGCTGTGCTAAGGTTTGAGAATCACTACTGTAGAATTGTATACCCCCTTTGAAGTAAATAGACAGGATGTTAAGAACACAATATTTTTAATTTAAAAAGCAGGCAGTTTCAGTTTCTCATGAAGAATCAAGAATTAGCTTTCTGTGCCAAATACCAGCAGACATAAACATACTTGCTTATTTACACACTGGATATACTTCTGAAAGGGAAAAGAACATTATCTAAGAAGACAGAGAAGTATTTACAGTCTAAATTAAGTCTTTGTGTAATAAGAATATATTCAATCTTTTTAAAAAAAATTATATTATTTTTCCTATTTTGAAGTGAGTTAAATGACCTCATTGTTGTATCACTTCCACAATATATCACTGGATAAAAATGGGTTCAATGCTAAGTTTATTTTTTAAACTCTATATTGAATCATTATATTAAAAGTCTAAACTCATGATAAGCTTTTCCCACACTTTCCTTGACATCATTCCCAGCAAAGTACTGTGATCTGAACAGGACTTCTGACCAAATCCACCAGGTGAGAGTTTCCCATTCTTTACCAGGAAAGGGTAAAAGACATTTTTCAACTCGTGTTACTTCTTGGACACTTTTTGAGAGAGAAAGTTATAAACCATTGTGGAGACCTTAAAAGTGACTAGCCTCAAATCAAAAATAAAAGATGAGGTTGATAAAAAAGAAAATAAAGCTGGCATTTGACTGTCAGCTCATAGAGTGATGAAGTGGTTTCTAACTGAATAATGGGGAAACTCAAGTTTCAGTATGAAGACGTGTGCTCAGCTGCCTAACAGCCAGAGAGCAGCCAGCATTTTTTCACCTCTTTGTTGCTAGATCTTGAAACATATCTTTTCTTTAAGCTTTCCAGGCTTCTCTTTTTTTCCCATTTGTCCTGGGAATGACAGCAAGATGGTATTATAAAATGGGAGAAGGAGAGGGAGGGAGAAAATGAGGGGACAGAACGGAGAGAGGAAACGGTTGTTAGAAAATTTGTCTGCCAGTATCTGTGCTTGTCGAGGTCTTTTTCTTCTAGCTAGAGGGGGAAATACCATTCTCTTTTCCCAAGCAATTATAGGCCCCAAAGATTGAAACTTGGTATATAGCTCTTTAATCTCAGCAGATATTTATGGTTAAACATTAGACTTTTAGGATTCCAGATGTCAGGGTATTAAAATATAAAGGCACAGTGGAGTCTCAGAAAATATTAGAATCTTTGGGATATGTGATGGCAGGGATTTTTATCCTGAGCAGAGGAGGATGAAGCTTCCAGGGACACTTTGTAAGATCCAAAGAGCCCCTTTCTTCCACCTTACTCTTTCCTTCCTCATGACTTGTCTGGGCAGTGAATGGTATCACAAGATTTGATTGCATTTTGACATAATCCACACTGTGAATCGGAAGGATTTTCCTGCGTGATTTGTAAAGGGTGAAGTATTGTAGAGAGGCATTATGATCTATGGAAACAATTTCCCTTTCCTTTCTTCAATCTAAACATCTTATTCCTGTGATGCTCTTGTATCTCAGCCCTACCATTAACAACTAATACTTGTTGAGTATATTTCTGACTCTCTGCTAAGAGTTTTGGATGAATGATCTCATTATTAGGGTAGAATGGACAGGATCTACCCTAAGAGATATTTTTGTTCACTCCATTTTTTCCATGTGGAAGCTGATGTAGAGACATAGGCACCTTGTCCAAGTTGTATGACTACTTAATAGAAGATTCACGGCTGCACCCATGTCTTTAACACTATATAGTACTGTACGTAGTACCCTCCTTCAATGTTTTCTTGATTCTTCCTCTAGATTGTCCAGGGTAAGCTCTCTGAGTTCTGTCAACTTTTCTCACACACAAAGCTCTGTCTACGCAGAACAAAGCAAACTGAAACTGTGTAATTATTCCAGCAATTATCCACCCCAACTAACAATAATAATAGTTACCATTTATCTGGCATATTCCATGTGCCACACATTATGCTAAGTGGCTTATAAACATACCCATTTATCCCTACAACAGCCTTAACATGTAGGGATTATTATCCCTTTCAGCACTGGAAGGAATAGGGGTTTAGAAAAGTTAACTAATTTTTCATGGTCCCGCAGCTAGAATGTGTAGAACCAAGATTTATATCTGTATGTGTCTCACTCCAAAGTCTGGGCTTGTAAACATTTCTAGATAATTGTCATCGTGTGGTCTGAATCATCTGGTGGTACGCTGTACAAAGATATATTTAACTGAATAATTCACTTATTTCTACTTTACATGGTAGGAAATAGATGTTTAGATTTTTTAAAAAACTGTCAATTACTATAACATTTTGGAAAGACAATGTAATAGCAACCATACAGAAACCCTATATATATATGTGTGTGTGTGTGTGTGTGTGTGTGTGTATATATATATGTATATAGCCATTTTCCGTGAACAGACTAAATGGATTCTGTCACATCCAAGAAAAGCATTTTGCAGCGTTAACCACTGGATGTTGTGTGACAGAAATAGCCTTGTATGGAAAAAAAGCTTTGGTCATGAGACCAAAAGAATATTATTGTAATTTTTCTGTAGCTTTTCCGTTTCCTCCAATTAATTAATGTAGAGCTTTTTTCCAACTTAGATAAATGTTTACTGAGTACTCAGTGATAACAAAGCACTGTGAACTGTTGGAGTAGCCTAGAAGAGACATCAAGGTAGAGAAGAATGGAAGTCATATATGAAAGAGAGAAATCAAGAGTTGTATTTAGAAGCAACAGACACAGGGCTTCCTGTGTGTTGCAATGTAACAGCTCCCTTGTGGGATGCTTTCTGCTCCCACATACAGCTGGGACTCCATCTCTTTATGTCTTTGCTTCATCTAACACTCAATTCCATTACAGCTTATCTCATGCTCTATGGTCATCAATTTACAAGCCTGCCTTCTCTCCAGACTGAGTACCTTGAAGGCAAACATCTTTGAAATTTTAGTACAATCTTTGGAACATAATAGGTGCCCAGCAAATCTTTGCTGAGTAAAGGAATAAATGAATATATAGGTGACTAAGTGAGTTTAAAATTCAAGAGTTGAAGTTTGCTAGGCAACTGTTTTGCAAAATATGTTTTGTAAATTTAATCAATGTATGATTTTTTAAAAATTAATTTATTGGTTATAATTTGAGGCTAATTACTTTACAATATTGTGGTGGTTTTTGCCATATATGATTTGTTTTTGTATTTTTAAAGAGTGCTTCCCTTTCTCTTATCTCAGGAGACTGTGAAAATGTGATGCTTCACCAGATAAACGTTGAAACCTCTGACCATTCCCATTTTGAAGATTCATCATGTGCATTAAAATATTAGAGGTTCTGATAGTCTTGAAATTAAAAAAAAAATACGGCTTAACTTTGTGTTATCCAATATTTATTAAACTTTTTGGATACAGACTATGTTTTTACACTACACATGAGTACTTCTTGAAATTCAGTTCAGTTCAGTCACTCAGTTGTGTCTGACTCTTTGCGACCCCATGGACTGCAGCATGCCAGGCCTCCCTGTCCATCACCAACTCCTGGAGTTTACTCAAACTCATGTCCGTTGAGTCGGTGATGCCATCCAACCATCTCATCCTCTGTTGTCCCCTTCTCCTCCCGCCTTCAATCTTTCCCAGCATCAGGGTCTTTTTCTTTTTTTTTTTTTTGGATATTTATAGGAGCTTTATTCAAAACTGCCAAAACGAGGAAGCAGCAAAGATGTCCTTCAGTGGGTGAATAAGGAAATAAACTGGGGTCCATCCAGACAATGGACTCTTATGCAGCAGGAAAAAGAAATGAGCTATCAAGCCACAGAAAGGCAAGGATGAGCCTTAAATGCATATTCCTAAGTGCAAGAAGCCAGTCTGAAGAGGTTACATACTGTGTGATTCCCACTGTATGGCATTCTAGCAAAGTTAAAACAAAGAAAATTGATTAGTAGATTGGTGAGTGCCAGGAGTTTGGGGAGGGAAAGGGGTGAATAGGTGGGTCAGAGAGAACTTTTAGGGCTGTAAGAATAATTCCATAAAGAAGAATATAATAGAATCAGGGTCTTTTTCAACAAGTTAGCTCTTTGCATCAGATGACCAAAGTTGGAGTTTCAGCTTCAACATCAGTCCTTCCAATGAATATTCAGGACTGATTTCCTTTAGGAGGGACTGGTTGGATCTCCTTGCAGGCCAAGGGACTTTAGAGTCTTCTCCAACACCACAGTTCAAAAGCGTCATTTCTTTGGTGCTCCACTTTCTTTATAGTCCAACTCTCACATCCATACATGACTACTGGAAAAACCATAGTTTTGACTAGATGAACCTTTGTTGGCAAAGTAATGTCTCTGCTTTTTAATAGGCTGTCTAGATTGGTCATAACTTTTCTTCCAAGGAGCAAGCGTATTTTAATTTCATAGTTTCCATCACCATCTGCAGTGATTTTGGAGCCCCCCCAAAATAAAATCTGTCATTGTTTCCACTGTTTCCCCATCTATTTGCCGTGAAGTGATGGGACCAGATGCCATGATCTTGGTTTCCTGAATGTTGAGTTTTAAGACAACTTTTTCACTCTCCTCTTTCACTTTCATCAAGAGGCTCTATAGTTCTTCACTTTCTGCCACAAGGGTGGTGTCACCTGCATATCTGAGGTTATTGTTATTTCTCCCAGCAATCTTGATTCTAGCTTGTGCTAGATTCTAGCTTGTGCTTCATCCTGTCCAACATTTCTCCTTGAAATCAGTGTATGTCAGAATGCATTTTGGGGAATATTATCTCATATTAATCCATTTGCCTGCAGAAATAACATGCCAGTTGAAAAGAAATGATAAGATTACAGTATTTTGTATTTTGATGGTTTCTGGAAGGTCAATCAATTCTACTTTCTACTTCCCATTCAATGCAAAGATGGCCTCTATTGGTAGCTTTCTCAGAAAGTGGGAATTCATTCTCTTACAAGACTGCCAACTATATTCTGAATAATTTTAGTTGTTAGGGTCTTCCTGCTATGATTCCTACCCACCGATCTAGTTTGCTTTCTGGTTACAGAGTATAAGTAGTTCTTTCCATATTGCAGCTTTTTATATATTCAAAGGCAGTTAAACAGTGATCTTATAATAAACAAATATACCTCTTTCAAGCAAAGAAATTCTAAATTTTTCTGTTAGTCAACATATGACAGACTGTTTCAGAATTTTGCTTTCTAAACTGGCTTGTTTTGATGTTCCTTAACTTGTTGATGATTTTTCAAAATGTAGAAACCAGGACTCACCATTGCCTATCCAGAATAGCATTGTCCAATAGAAATAATAATGAAAACGGCAAGAGTAATTTAAATTTTCTAGGGTCCAGGTTAAAATAAAAAAAGGAAAAAGAAACAGGTGAAATTTAATTTAATAATATATTTTATTTAATCCAATAAATTCAGGTATTATTTTGAGGTATAATCAGTGTAAAATTATAGACATATTTGCATTTCTTTTTTCATACTGTCTGTGAAATTTCACATGCATTTTGCAGTTATAACACATCTCAATTCAGAAACTACATTTTCATCAGGAATATTTGATCTGTATCTGCTGCTGCTGCTAAGTCTCTTCAGTCGTGTCCGACTCTGTGCGACCCCATAGACGGAAGCCCACCAGGCTCCCCCGCCCCTGGGATTCTCCAGGCAAGAACACTGGAGTGGGTTGCCATTTCCTTCTCCAATGCATGAAAGTGAAAAGTGAAAAGGAAGTCGTTCAGTCGTGTCTGACTCTTAGCGACCCCATGGACTACAGCCTACCAGGCTCTTCCATCCATGGGATTTTCCAGGCAAGAGTACTTGAGTGGGGTGCCATTGCCTTCTCTGGATCTGTATCTAGATTTCATAAACTTCACAACTCAAAAGTAGATGCATGTTCAAGTTGTTCCAAATATACCTAAACATTTTCATAACTAAATTATCAGTTTTACACTTTTAAATTATATTTAATTAAAATTATATACAATTTAAAATTTAGTTCTTCACTTGCACTAGTCATATTACAAGGGCTAAATGTATGTAGATGAGTATTTCTTCCTTTGCTCTGGAGGGACAAGTATTAAAGAAAATTGGTATTTTAAACCTTTGTTCTAGACTTTGTTAAATTTCATTTTTGTAAGTCATTTTTATCAGATACATCTGATGTTTCATCAGATACATATTTGGACTCGAGGATTAGAAACTAACCACAGAATTAGAGACCACCTAATTGGTTCTGAGCATGTAGCTCAAATCAGTAGAAGAGATAAACTTGACTTATGGGGATAATCTGTCATTAGTAGAACCTACTGTATAAAATATCCAGTCTTCTAAACAAATCATCAAGGTTTTTTGAGAGTGGGAATTTTACTATTCAGAATTTTACTATTTCCCAATCCTTTATTGAGCAATCTATTCACATTTCTGCAGAAGGAAATGGCAACCCACTCCAGTATTCTTGCCTGGGAAAACCCATGGACAGAGGAGCCTGGTGGGCTATAGTCCACGGGGTCACAAGAGTTGGACATGATTTAGTGACTAAACCACCACGACCACCATTCACATTTCTATGCTCTGTCATGGGCTTCCTTGATGGTTCAGAGGTAAACAATCAGCCTGCCAATGCAAGAGATGTGGGTTTGATCCCAGGGTTGGGAAGATCCCCTGAAGAAGAAAAAGGAAGCCCAATCCAGTATTGTTGCCTGGGAAATCCTATGGACAGAGCAGCCTGGTGGGCTATGGTACATAGGGTCACAAGGGGTCAGACTCGATTTAGTGACTAAACAACAATGCTCTGTTATATGAGAAGCAGTAACATCAGTGCTCCACAAGAGGGGCTATTTTTGAGTGCAACGAAGTGAAATTTCTTGTTTTTGCCATGATAAGATACTGGCTCTCTCCTTTCTCTTTTTCATTTTCTTGTCTTTTCTTTATTTCACCCTTCCTCCCCTGCTCTCTGGCTTGGATTATTTCTGCCTTGGATTATACCTCTGCCAGGAATTCATGGAATAGTAAACTGTGGTCTTATTCTTAAAATTTTAATAATGGAGGAATCCTTCAGTACTGCTTTTATTCCTGTGGTACAAAAATTATTGAAAGCTTTGGAAGGCAGACGCTCAGAGTTTAGCTGATTTTATGCCTAAGACAGATGTTGTTAGTGATTTTATTTTGTGTGTGTGCGCATTTTAATGGAAGGAAATACTTCCATTAGACAGTCCCACCAAAAAATAAAGTGATTTTGCCTTGCCAATGTGTACTAAATAAGTTCACGACTGAGACCTTCTGATATCGATATTATTAATCTGAAATATTCTTTGATTTAGTTTAAGTTTTTTCTCCATGTATTTGCACACTTACTAGATGTAAAATCAATAATATTTTGTGACAAACAGTAATTAAAACACAGTAATTAAAATATCCTAGAAACATATGGATGGAACAAAATTTTTTAAAAGGTCAAAAATAGATACCAAATGCATTTAAAAACTTAGTTTATAACTAAGATGACATTTTAAATCATGGGAAAATAGAAGTTGTTGATGTTGAGGCATTTGGTTAATCACTCAGGGAAAAAAATTAGGAATTCACATTTTTCCCTTTATAAAAATAAATTTCATATGGATTCAGGGGGAAAAAATATATGGAATCACCAGGAAATATTGGTGAGATTATATATATTCTTAGTTATAGAGATTTTTCTTAGCATGAAATAAAAATGTAGTACACATATGTAAATGTCTGATAAATTTGTCTTGTATGAATTTAAAAGTTCTGCAAAGGATATTAAAAACTACACTTAAAAATTAGAAAAAAATTACAACTCATATAGAAAAGGGCTAATCTTAATATAGAAAAATATTCTTACTAATATTTAAGAAAAAACTATTCAAAATGTATTCAAATAATTTTGAACTTCATTTCACAGATAAATAAATACAAATGCCAAAAACATACAGAAAGCCACACAAAACACAGAAAATGAGAAAGATGAGTTCTTTCTTAATCAGAGCATGGGTTAGGAGGTTTTACATGAGTTGAGCTGCCTGGACTGTGTCTACTTGCTAGATGGGCAACTCCAAGAAAGCTTCTAGTTTCTCTGAGCCTCAGTTTCCTCATTTAGGAAGTAGAAACATTAATAGTATATACCTACATGTTTGGGCTTCTCTAGTGTCTCAGTGGTAAAGAATCCACCTGCAATGCAGGAGACCCAGGAGACGCATGTTCGATCCCTGGGTTGGGAAGATCCCCTGGAGGAGGGCATGCAACCCACTCCAGTATTCTTGTCTGGAGAATTCCATGGACAGAGAAACTGGTGGGCTACAGTCCATAGGGTCGCAAACAGTTGGACATGACTGAAGCGACTGAGCACACACTCACTGAGATGATTATTTTAAGGATTACAGGAGAGCAACTCAACAAAAGTATCCACCACTACTACTAAGACAGTGATGACCATTGCCACTGTATTAACTATTAATATGTTTATTTTCACAGTCATGTTGGCAACTGAAGGTCTATACTTTGACTTCCACAACTCCATTTTTAGGAAATTATCCTAAATTTTTTTGTGAAATGAATAAAAAAGACAGTAAAACATATACAATGAAAAAGAAAAGACTCTCTGTCTTTACCCTCAGCAATCCTGATCTTCAGTGCTGCCCCTTAGAGGGAAGTTGCCGTTTTTAAAAATCATGTATATGTATTACTTATTATTTTAATAAGAATAATGACAGTAAAACTCATTTATATAACAAATGGGAATCCTGAAATATGAGTTGGTTATTATGTAAAGCATGTCAGGAAAAAGGACACAGAAGAAAAGAAATTTTCCTAGACCTAGAAGCCAATCTCTCTACTACAGAATTACGGACTCCCTGTAGGACCCAATTCCAATTTGCTTAACTCCCTCACAGGAAAAATATTAATGAAATTGAATATAAGTTCCTGAAAGTAATTGCCATGGAGAAAGGGAGATGAAGCTGACTTTTTTTTTTCCTGTGGCTGTGGATAATGTCTTCCCTTTTGGGTGATGTTGGTGAGATGCAACTTTCCTTAGGTACAGCCCATGAGGACCCATCCCTGCATCTAGGCCATATTCTGTCTTCTTGTTTGAGCACTTTAGAGGCAAAGGAGCAGATCCTGGAGTTATAAAACTCACAATGCCTATAAGCTACTCAGCTGCTCACCTGGCTTGGGATGGACACTAAGTAAGTACTAGTGACCACTGTTTTTTTGTCCCATTTATTCTGCCTCTGACTGGGCTGATGACTTGAACATTTGAGCATCCAGCTTAACTGGTTCTTTTACCAGTTTTCTGCTGCCATGGGAGATTGTATAAATGTACTGGAGTGAGTGAAAGTCGCTCAGTCATGTCCGACTCTTTGCAACCTCATGGACTGTAGCCCTCCAGGCTCCTTGGTCCATGGATTTCTCCATGAAAGATACTGAAGTAGGTTGCCTTTCCCTCTTCCAGGGGATCTTCCTGACCCAGGAATCAAACCCGGGTCTGCTGCATTGCAGGCAGGTTCTTTACCGTCTGAGCCACCAGGGAAGCCCACTAAATGTAGTGGCTTAAAAGAACACCCATGATTGTCTCATAGTTTTACAAGTCAGAAGTCTAGATACTTGGCTGGTTTCTCTGCTTAGAGCCTCTCAAGGCTGAAATTTAGCTATTGACAGTACTGCATTTCTTTCTTGAGTCTTTCTGGATGAATCCACTTCCAATCTGACTCAGGTTCTTGGCCCGATTCAGTTCCCTGTGACTATAGGACAAAGATTTCTATTCCCTTGCTGGTTGTAGGCTGGGAAGGGGGTAGGTGGGGCTCCTGCTTAAAGTTTAGGGCTATCCTCTCTCCCTGACTGTGACCCACTTCACCTGCAAAGCCAGCATCGGTGGCTTGTGTCCGTCTCGTGCTTTGAATTTCTCTTGCCTTCTCTTCTGCAGCATCTCTCTGATTCTAGCCAGTGAAAGTTCTTTGCTTTTAAGAATTTATAGGGCTCAATTGAGCCCACACAGATAAACTTCCCATTTCAAGATCCACAGACTTTATCACACAACCAAAGTCCTTTTGCCATATTCACATGTTCAAGAAGAGGGCATGGACATGTGTGGGAGGTTTTTACCCAGCTTGCCATAGTTCTTTGCAAAGCCATAGTTGTTGTTTTAGAAGGTGGAAGAGCAAGAGCTAGTAAGCTGGAATACTGATGCTACCTCTGGAAGATTTCTTTTTTCTCAGAAAAGAAGGAAGACCTGGTTTATCTGATTTCAGAGGTATTATAGAAATATGGAGGACTCCGTGTCCTTTCTCCAGAAAGAACATCAGGTTTTGATGGAAAAATTATCAGTATAACTGTATTTATTTGATATGATTGTGTAACATTATGGTTCTTAAGCTTATTTTTGTCTCACCTTTGTTAAAATTTGAAGCAAAAAATATTTTACAGGCATACCTCAGAGATACTGCAGCTTTGGTTCTGGATTGCCCAATAAAGTGAATATCACAAAAAGCAGGTCATATGAATGTTTTGGTTTCCCAGTACATATAAGAGTTATGCTTACATTATGCTGTAGTCTCTTAAATGTGCAATAACATTTATCTAAAAAAAAGCAATAAGACAATTCCCTTCATTAAAAAATACTTATTGCTAAAAAATGCTGAACAGCTTCTGAACCTTCAGTGATTTGTCATCTTTTCGCTGGTAGAGAGATTGAACTATTGTGATAATAACCCTTATATGACACAGAGACACAAAGTGAGCAAATGCTGTTGGGAAAATGGCGCTGACAGATCTACTTCATGCAGGGTTGCCACACGGCTTCAATTTGTAAAAATCTCAGTATTTGCAGAGTGTAACAAAATGAGGTGTGCTTGTGTCTTGATATGCATTTGAATATGTATTTTTAAACATTAATTTTATCAAAGTAAAGTTGCTTTACAATATTCTGTTAGTTTCTACTGCACAACAAAGTGAATCAGCTATATGTATATATATATCCCCTCCTTTTTGGATTTCCTCCTCATTTAGGTCACCATGGAGCACTGAGTAGAGTTCCCTGTGCTATGCAGTAGGTTCTCAATAGTTATCTATTTCATACATAGTATCAATAGTGTGTGTGTGTGTGTGTGTGTATACACACACATATATACACATATGTCCATCCCAGTCTCCCAGTTCATCACCTCCTTTCCCCCTTGGTAACCAACCATACATTTGTTACATGTGTTTTAACTACGACTTTATTATAAACTGTCATTGATTGATCCTTTTGAACTGTGGTGTTGGAGAAGACTCTTGAGAGTCCCTTGGACTGCAAGGAGATCAAACCAGTCAATCCTGAAAGAAATCACTCCTGAATATTCATTGGAAGGACTGGTGCTGAAGCTGAAACTCCAGTACTTTGGCCACCTGATGTGAAGAACTGATTCAAGGAAAAGACCCTGATGCTGGGAAGACTGAAGGCAGGAGGAGAAGGGGACGACAGAGGATAAGATGGTTGGATGGCATCACTGACTCAATGGACATGAGTTTGAGCAAGCCCCAGGAGTTGGTGATGGACAGGGAAGTCTGGTGTGCTGCAGTCCATGGGGGTCGCTAAGAGTTGGAAATGACTGAGCAATTGAACTGAACTGTCGTTGATTATTTACCATGATAGCACTTCGAAATACAGCCTCAGTCACCAAATTACCCCTGAGTTAAGGGAACAGAATGTAGGCATTAGGAACTCCTGACTGTCCAGTGCTTGGTGATGCTTGGTGACACAAATGTAAACTTCTGCAGTAAAGGAAAACAGCTAGTTTTCCCTTGCTCTCTCAGACACATCGATAGCCCACCCAAATAGCTGAGTATGAACCTGCAAAAGCTTAGATGAGGGAGCACTGCATTTTGCAGCAATTAATTTTGCAGAGGAAGCAGTCTGTTTAAAGATGCCTGCAGCACTCACTAAAATGGGGGCTGTTTTTCAAGGCCACCAGAGCTGCAGTGGGCTCAGGCTGGTTCATCAACAAAAAATGCTAGAATATGGCCTCCTGGGTTTTGCAAAAGGAGGGACTGGAGGGGCAATGAATTATGCTCACCTGCTAGAGCTGGGTGAAGTCTGTAATTGTTTAGCCCCCTAGCACTCCCCTGCAAGGGTTAAAATGACAGAGATATTAGTTGGCGATGGCTAAAATTGTTGGTTTGAAGCTCTCGGCAATACGCAGACTGTTATTTACCGGACTTGGTCGATTTACTTCTTAATGCAATAATGACCTGTGAAATGAAACGTGAGCTAGACAATTGTTCCTCATTGTTTCCAGTAAAACAGCCCTTCATACCCCATTAAACCACCATTAATTCCATATGAAAGAGAGTCACGCACAAGTGCAGGATGGTCTCTCTTTCTTGGACATTCCTGCTCCTGTGCTCCAGTTTTATTTTTCTTCTTTTACTTCGTATTTCCCCTTTTCTTCCTCTTTCCCTCCATTTCTCCAAATGGAATATGGACATCCTGGAGTCCATGGTGGGAAATTCTTCCAAAGGAGTTACATCTCCTCCCAGAACAGGGGCAAGGTTTCAGTTGCCAAACCTCCACCTGGCTCTGTGTTTGCCTTGGACGTGAAAATAGCTACAGAAACAGAAGAGTTTTGAAAAACAAGGAGCAGTTGTTTAGTCTTGTTTAAAAAAAGATCCAGATGCCTGTTCCAGATGGATAGGTGTTCGTCTTCCCACACTGGTTGCCAAGGAACTGCCTACAGGTAAGCCAACCATGTGGATGGGTGATACACTTTCTCTGGCCTCAGGAGGGGTCCTTCCCACATCAGGGAAGGACTTGTCCTTCCCACATCAGGAGACACAGGAAGCCCCTCTCTGTTCCAGGAACCTGAATAGTTTTGAGCTGCTTTCCCTTATCCTGGGACCAATTCTAACTCCCCTGTAACAAAGGCCCCAGCCTGGAAGCACTAAGCCACGTGGCATGATAGCTGCTTCTGGAGCATTTCTTCTCCCTGACTCTTTTGTCCTTATACTGGCACCCGTCTTAATTTTTTTCACTGACACTGTGGAATGCTTTGCTATTCATTTTGCATTTTACTGAAACCAAGTAAGGCCCCTCTGTGTCTCTCATTTGTTGTTTGTATGAAGAAGACTGTAGTCTCCTAGACTTTTCTGGAGTTCCAAAGAGCAGACTCAAGCAGTTACTAATTAGGGAAATGAGGGAATGCAGAAACAGAGGAAAAGCAGTCAAGAAACAATCAGTTCAGTTCAGTCGCTCAGTTGTGTCCAACTCTTTGCAAGCCCATGAATCGCAGCGCGCCAGGCCTCCCTGTCCATCACCAACTCCCGAAGTTTACTCAAACTCAACATCCATCGAGTCGGTGATGCCATCCAGCCATCTCATCCTCTGTTGTCCCCTTCTCCTCCTGCCCCCAATCCCTCCCAGCATCAGTCTTTTCCAGTGAGTCAACTCTTTGCATGAGGTGGCCAAAGTACTGGAGTTTCAGCTTTAGCATGAGTCCTTCCAGTGCACACCCAGGACTGATCTCATTTAGGATGTACTGGTTGGATCTCCTTGCAGTCCAAGGGACTCTCAAGAGTCTTCTCCAATACCACAGTTCAAAAGCATCAATTCTTTGGTGCTCAGCCTTCTTCACAGTCCAACTCTCATATCCATACATGACCACTGGAAAAACCATAGCCTTGACTAGACGGACCTTTGTTGGCAAAGTAATGTCTCTGCTTTTGAATATGCCATCTAGGTTGGTCATAACTTTCCTTCCAAGGAGTAAGCGTCTTTTAATTTCATGGCTGCAGTCACCATCTGCAATGATTTTGGAGCCCCCAAAAATAAAGTCTGACACTCACTGTTTCCACTGTTTCCCCATCTATTTCCCATGAAGTGGTGGGACCGGATGCCATGATCTTCGTTTCTGAATGTTGAGCTTTAAGCCAACTTTTTCACTCTCCACTTTCACTTTCCTCAAGAGGCTTTTTAGTTCCTCTTCACTTTCTGCCATAAGGGTGGTGTCATCTGCATATCTGAGGTTATTGATATTTCTCCCGGCAATCTTGATTCCAGCTTGTGCTTCTTCCAGCCCAGCATTTCTCATGATGTACTCTGCATTTAAGTTAAATAAGCAAGGTGACAATATACAGCCTTGACGTATTCCTTTTCTTATTTGGAACCAGTCTGTTGCTCCATGTCCAGTTCTAACTGTTGCTTCCTGACCTGCATATAGGTTTCTCAAGAGGTAGGTCAGGTGGTCGGGTATTCCCATCTCTTTCAGAATTTTCCACAGTTTATTATGATCCACACAGTCAAAGGCTTTGGCATAATCAATAAAGCAGAAATAGATGTTTTCCTGGAACTCTCTTCTTTTTTCGATGATCCAGAGGATGTTGGCAATTTGATCTTTGGTTCCTCTGCATTTTCTAAAACCAGCTTGAACATCTGGAAGTTCATGGTTCACATATTGCTGAAGCCTGGCTTGGAAAATTTTGAGCATTACTTTACTAGCATGTGAGATGAGTGCAATTGTGTGGTAGTTTGAGCATTCTTTGGCATTGCCTTTCTTTGGGATTGGAATGAAAACTGACCTTTTCCAGTCCTGTGGCCACTGCTGAGTGTTCCAAATGAGCTTACATATTGAGTGCAGCACTTTCACAGCATCATCTTTCAGGATTTGAAATAGCTCAACTGGAATTCAATCACCTCCACTAGCTTTGTTTGTAGTGATGCTTTCTAAGGCCCACTTGACTTCACATTCCAGGATGGGAGAAGTGTGCTGCTGCTGCTGCTGCTAAGTCACTGCAGTCATGTCCAACTCTGTGTGACCCCATGGACGGCAGCCCACCAGGCTCCCCCGTCCCTGGGATTCTCCAGGCAAGAACACTGGAATGGGTTGCCATTTCCTTCTCCAATTCATGAAAGTGAAAAGTGAAAGTGAAGTCGTTCAGTTGTGTCTGACCCTCAGTGACCCCATGGACTACAGCCTACCAGGCTCCTCTGTCTATGGGTTTTTCCAAGCAGGAGTACTGGAGTGGGGTGCCATTGCCTTCTCCATGGGAGAAGTGTAGACTACCTCAAAATATGCCTTAATGACATATTGATTATTTCAAATTAAAATTTATTCAAGTACCAGTTGAATCTAGAGGGACACTCTGACCCTCCTCTTGGTCTCTTTGAAAGGAGAAAATAAATCTCTCATGTGAAAGTTGCTTTTCTTGCATCTGGGGGTAGAAGGGACACCATTATCACTAGGGGCAGGGAATTCAGGGCCAAGAAGCTTGTATAAATAAACCTTGTTACTTCTTTCCTAATTTATTGCCCAAACTTTGCTTAAATTTCTTAGGAATTGAGCATCCAAACCTAAGTTCCTTTGCTCTGTCAATTCCTCCCAAATTTATTGTTTTCACGTCTAAAATGTATAAAAACGTCTGCTTTGGCCACTTCTTAGGCCCCATTTCTATGAGACCTCTGTGCTCATAGATTAAATTTTGTTCCTTTTTCAGCTGTTAATATGATTTGTATCAATTTTTTTATTAGTCTGGCTAAAAGAATTCAAGAGAAGTCGAGGGAAATTTCCCCATCCCCAACAGAGTCCATCAGACAGATACAAGATATATATATTTCAATCCAGAAAGTCCAGATTTGGCAATTAAGGTATTTTGTTTCCCCCTTCTCCTCTTGAGAGGAAGGGAAAAAAAGGGGAAAGATATTCTGAATCACCTAAATCACTCTTGATCACACGCACACACTCAAAACAAAATCAAATTAACACCTATCAATTTTTTATATCCTTTCTACTTTTCAGTTCTGATTTTGGAGGTATGTTTATCATTTGAAATTCTTAACAGTTGGTTTTTCTACCTGTCTTAAAGTGGTTCCACTTGTACATGAATTGTTCTTGAAGAGTCCATTGTTTTATAAGTAGCAACTCTGGCACTGGTTTGTATGATCAGATCAGATCAGATCAGTCGCTCGGTCGTTTGTATGATACTACCTGGTAATTGGACTTTCCGTGTGGCGCTAATGGTAAAGAACCCACCTGACATGAGAGGTAGGTAGGAGACATGAGACTCAGGTTCGATCCCTGGGTTCAGAAGATCCCCTGGAGGAGGGCCTGGCAACCCACTCCAGTATTCTGGCCTGGAGAATCCCATGGACAGAGGAGCCTGGCAGGCTATAGTGCATGAGGTTCCAAAGAGTCAGACACGACTGAAACGACTTAGCATGCACATACACACTTGGTAATTAGAAAGGCTAGTATATTCCTCATATTTCCCCCTCCACACAGGGTCATGTGTGCTGGGAATTAATAGTGTAGGAGACTGGGCACAAACAAAGATTGTCTCCCTATAGGACAAAGAGAAAGGCTATTTACTTATTTAAATTTTTATTTTTTAATTGATTAGTTCATTATTTTTGGCCACACTATTTAGACCTTCCCTATGAATTCACTTTTTTTTTAATTGAAGTATAGTTGATTTGTAATGTGTTAGCTTCAGGTGTATCGCAAAATGATTCAGTTATATACATACATATATATATTTTGGAGGCTTCCTTGGTGACTCAGACAGTGAAGTATCTGCTTGCAATGCAGGAGACTCAGGTTCAATCCCTGGGTTGGGAAGATCCCCTGAAGGAGGAAATGGTAATGCACTCTAGTACTCTTGCCTGGAGAATTCCACGGTCAGAGGAGCCTGGTGGGCTATAGTCCACGGGGTCGCAAAGAGTCAGACATGACTAAGCGACTAACACCTTTCACTTTTGTATGTATTTTATGCCTTTGGAAACTCTAAGTTTGTTCCTGATGTCTGTGAATCTGTTTCTGTTTTGTAAATAAGCTTATTTGTATCTTTTTTTATTCCACGTATAAGTGATATCATGTGATATATGCCTTTGTTTACCTTTCTTCACTTAATAAGATAATCTCTAGGTCCATCCATGTTGTGAACTCACTTTTTTAAATTAATTTATTAAACTTTTTATTTTGTAGTGGGATATAGCTGATTAATGCTATTCTGATAGTTTCAGGTGAACATGGAAGGGACTCAGCCATGTGTATACATGTATCCATTCTCCCCCAAACTCCCCTCCTGTTCAGGCTGCCACACAACATTGAGCAGAGTTCCTTGTGCTATACAGTAGGTCCTTGTTGGTCATTCATTTTAAATATAGCAGTGTCTACATGTCCGTCCCAAACTCCCTAACTATCCCTTCCCCCCACTCTTCCCTCCAGCAATCATAAGTTCAGTGAACTCACTCTTGAATCTGCTGGACAATGGAGCTCATCACCTCATTCTTTCCTGGAAAACATATCTGGCATTTTACTGTTTACAGCTAAAATTACAGAGCTCCCAGGAACAAAGTGACTACAATCATATAGCCTATCAGACCAAACTCTCATTCCTTTTCAAGCCAGTATTTTGTCCCCTGTATTACAATTCCTTTTAATAAAAAGTTAATTACAAAATAAATCAGCAATTAGTGAAGTAAATAAGTGATTCATGGCTCATTTAAAATAAACTTCATTTTTTTTAAAGAAAAAAATAATAGAGGGTAACCCTTTATTGTTCAGAGTAGACTTATTCCTATGGCTTCTGCATCTTTCAAGAGTTTACTGAGGTCCTACGTGTCCTTCAACGGGATGCGCTCTTCACTCCAGGAGGAAGTGAAGTCTTCTTCCTCAGACTGCCTTGGAATTTACTAGAATGTTGTTCTTCAAGTTACATTTTGCTTAGCATGATTAACTGTATTAGCATGTGGTAGTGACTTCTTTCTCTGATTTGATCATAACTTTCCGAAGGGAAGGACAGATTTATTATGCTATTTTTAGTTTAGTTTAACCAATATGTACTGATTTTCCATGACAATTTAATAACAGTTACTACTATTACAATAGTTTCCCTTTACTGGGTGCCTCTTACATGCAAGACATTGTGTGGCATGTGTGACCCCTTTGGGCCCCTCCCTGACTCCAGTTGCATTCCTTTCCCTTCCTCCTCTTGGAGAAACTATCTTGAATTTGGTGTTTCTCATACCTGTGTACTTCTTCATATTCTTTCTTTATTAATTTGGTTGGAAAAATGAATAAGTAAACTTTTACCCGCATAGGGGTATACCAGCTTCAGTGACATTCATCACTTGTTCTTTGTTCAGATGTCTCTCTGCCTTAGGCGATGCATTTCTCCTCCTGTCCTGCCAAGGGATTGGAATCCACTGTATTAGTATTGTTGAGAAAATGACAAGAAGATGCAAAATGCAGAGTGAGGATGTGTTCGAAGAAAACACAGCCAAGTTCCCATTTTCTTGAGGGAGATGGGACACCTCTGCTGCTGCTGCTAAGTCGCTTCAGTTGTGTCCGACTCTGTGCGACCCCATAGATGGCAGCCCACCAGGCTCTGCCATCCCTGGGACTCTCCAGGCAAGAACACTGGAGTGGGTTGCCATTTCCTTCTCCAATGCATGAAAGTGAAAAGTGAAAGTGAAGTCGCTCAGTCGTGTCCGACTCTTAGTGACCTCATGGACTGCAGCCTACCAGGCTCCTCCATCCATGGGATTTTCCAGGCAAGAGTACTGGAGTGGGGTGCCATTGCTGTCTGTCCTTTTCTTCACCAGAGCAGGTGTTTCTCAAAATTCTGCTAATAGAATAGCCTTCAATTGTAGCTCTCAGTGTCCTGGGTATCTGGGAGAACTCCATGATGGGTAAATCAAAATTGTGAAGGTCTGTGAAAGTGGTTTAGTTCCAAATTCCTGCTTTCTCTATATGCTAGTAAGAATTGGTTTTAGAATTTTTCTCGCCTTTCAGGAAAAAGCAAGTGGAAGGAGCTCGTGTACACTTGGCCTTCTCACTTACTAGCTCTGTGACCTTGGAGAGGTCACTGATGTTCCCTTAGCCTATTTCCTCATCTGTAATATATGTACAGCAATACCTGTTCTGCCTAATTTTCAGAGTTCCTTTTAGAAAGAGATGAGATAACTCATGCTGCTTGTAAACTATAAAACACCATGAATATAAAGGGAAATAATTTTGTGTCTCATCATGGGGGGAAAATGACAGAGATGCTTATTCTGCCTGAGTAGACAGTATTTAGACTTGAAGCTCAAACATGAAAACCCTAGTTAGTTATTTCTATTTTATCTAAGATTTTAGCATCATGAAAAATGGTCTTGTTTTCATTTGCCTTAATGTATCCCTAGTCCTGAACACAGTTGTCAAAATCTATCTACTTACTGATCATATAAAAAACTGGTAAATATGAATCTTCTCTTGATCCATGGCTTCAAGAGAAGTTCCAAGGCCTGAGAACAAAACAAGAGTTGAGAAAACCTTCACCTTCTAAGACGCTTCCCTGGTGGGTCAGATGATAGAGAATCTGCCTGCAATGTAGGAGACCCAGATTCAATCCCTGGGTTGGAAAGAACCCCTGGAGAAGGGAATGGCAACCCTCTCCAGTATTCTTGCTTGGAGGATTCCATGGACAAAGGAGCCTGGCAGGCTATAGTTCTTGGCGTCACAAATTCAATGACTAACACTTTTACTTCACCTTCTGAAGTGAGGCTCCAGAGTTCCATTGGTGTCAGTGACAAAAAGTTTCTGTATCTGTGCTATCCAACATGGTCTCTACTAGCACATGTGTGTACTGAGCACTTGAAAGTGACTAGTGAGCTTTCCATTCAGTGAAAGAAACTGAATTTTACTTTATTTTATTGTGATTAATTAAAATCTAAACGTACATAGCTACATGTGGTGAGTGGATACTGTGATGGACAGTGCAGGCTTAGACAATCTATGTTGTTATAAAGGAAGTGGCTAGAACCTAGGGTAACCTCTCTCTATGCCTTCAGGTATAAGGGAAGAGGAGAAAGGGCACTTTTTGTAGGATTATACTGTAATTAACTTTCAATATTCTGTGAACTGTCCATCTCTGCTCACAGGGGCAGAGCATACTGCTTACCTTCTTATCCTCTCAAAGGAGTGTTTTTTTCAGAAAAAAATATTTGTTTTGTTTCTACTTCTCCCCACCTCAATTAGTATTCTTTTATTGCTTCTTTTCTGTGCTTAAACTTTGAAAATTTTCAAATATATGAGAAAGTATAAGGATAAGATAGTAAAACCTCTATGTATCCATCACTCAGTTTCTTCAGTTATCAACTCATGTTTAACTTTGTTTTGTCTCACTATCCACTCACTCCTACCCCGTCAAGATTATTTTAATGTTATGTATTTCAATATGTACCTTTATAAGATAAGGACTCAAAAACACAGAGGGACTTGGGTTTTAAGCTACCACTAGAAATTTACAGGCAGAGTCTGCTATCAGACACCCTGAAAAAGAGTCTGTAGGTGAGAGATGGGCTAAGTGACTTGTACTAAAGAAGGTTTCACTTCCCAGCTTGCTGAGCAAAGATCCCAGGCCCACAGTATTACAAGTGTGTGCTTATTAGTGGAGCGTATCACGTACCATTTTAACAGAGACTCACCCAAGAGGTGTGAGGTGACCTCAAGTGAGGGGTGAACACTGGGCATCAGGGGCTATCAGAAAAGTTGTAAGTAGCCATTTAGAAGCAGGCATCTCCATGCCAGACAGGCAACTGCAGATCCTGAGTGCAAATCTCTATGGGACCCACAGAAGAGCCTGACTCAAAAATGAGTCAGTTTTAAACATTTTCAATACTCAGAGGGTATCATTGCTAAGTTAGCTAGATGATAAATGTTAAACTCAACATTCAAAAAGCTAAGATCATGGCATCTGGTCCTGTCACTTCCTGGCTAACAGATGAGGAAAAAGTGGAAACAGTGACAGATTTTATTTTCTTAGGCTCCAAAATCACTGTGGCTGCTGTAAAATTAAGACGCTTTGACAAACCTAGACAGCATATTAAAAAGCAGAGACATCATTTTGCTGACAAACATCCATAATCAAAGCTGTGGTTTTTCCAGTCGTTATGTATGGATGTGAGAGTTAGACCATAAAGAAGGCTGAGTGCCAAAGAATTGACGCTTTCGAATTGTGGTGCTGGAGAAGACTCTTGATACTTCCTTGGACAGCAAAGAGGTCAAACCAGTCAATCCCAAAGAAAATAAACCCTGAATATTCATTGGAAGGACTGATGCTGAAGCTAAAGCTCCAATACTTTGGCTCTCTGATGCAAAGAGCTGACTCATTGGAAGACTCTGCTGCTGGGAAAGATTGAAGGCACGGGGAGAAGGGGATGACAGAGGATAAGATGGTTGGATGGCATCACTGACTCAATGGACATGAGTTTGAGCAAACTCTGGGAGATAGTAGAGGACAGGGAAGCCTGGCGGTTCATGGATTCACAAAGAGTTGGACACGACTTAGAGACTGAACAACAACATATGTTCTTAGTTCTGAGAAACCTCTTCTGTTCTATATAGCTCCTCTCTCTCTCAACTCCAGGCACCAAGCTCAATCCTGGAAAACTGGAGACTTCATAGTTAGTGGAGGAAGGGGGATCAAAGCAGAAAAATAATGCGAAGCCAATCATATTCTTCTCCAACATAGATTTCTCAGCTCGAAACGGACTCAAATTGAAGGAAGGAAAAAGGTTTCAAAAGGATTTGAGATTGCATTGGACTGGACTGGAATGTTTCATATATGAGAGTAATCAGAAAAGCTATGTCATCTACCTGGAGTTTCCTCCAGGATCTGAGAAAAAATTATTTGACAGCATGAGTTTAACTGGGAATGGGTTAGGAAGACTAAATTTCCTCTCTTGCACCTGCTGAGTCCAGCTCACTTGGTAAACAGATTACAGTCATAAGGATAATTGTACATTATTAATGATACATTGATAATGATGGTGATGAATAGCTAACATTTATCAAGTATTTGCAACCTGCTAGGTACTCTTCTAAGCATTTTATCTGTTTTAACCCCTCAGCTGGAGATTCCTATGGAGTTGATTCCTCCCTAGGAGAGGGAGCTCTGATAACTGGATTGTAAGACTTTCTATGTCTCACTGGAAGATAAAATCACAAATGCTGAAAAATCATTATCACCTAATAGTTACTGAACACACTTAACAAGCATTTCACATGCATTATTTCATTTACTACTTTAACAGCACTATGAAATAATTGCTCATTTCATCCATTTTATACATAAGTAAATTGAGGTTCAGAGGAATGAAGTCAATTTACCTTCTGACAGGTCTAGGCTGAGAATCTAGTGATGTAAAGCCTCAGTGTCTTGCTTTTTACCATTACCCTACATCTGAAGCCAGGACTACTGCTCACCTATTTTCTCTTCTTAAAAACGAGTACATCTATTATAAGGAGCAAGAAATTGTCCTGTTCAAGCAAAATTAAAAGTTGGTCAGTTTGAACATTGTAAAACACTTTGGGTACTAATTAGTAATACAATTAGTTCCTCCCCTTGTCCCAAACAGTCAACTTTAGCATAGAAAAACAAGAATACAGAAAATGGCTCAAATGAACTGTCAGCCTGTATTCCAGCAAATATAGGAAAAACAAGAGCCAGGGCCAACTGTTCATTTCTGACCCCCTAGAGTCCTCCTGATCCTCGCAAATCTTCTTCCTCTCCACTTTATTTCATTGTTGTTCTTAAAATGAATTCCAAAACCCAAGAGAGGGATAAGGCTCTTACCAAGAAGAGAAAGAAAAAGCTATGCTGTTACGGTTCAGTGTATTCTGAACTCTTGAAATTTGGGGCCTATTTATACTTCAAGACAAACAGAGATCATGTTAACAATAGCAGATGTTGCGAGGGGAGGATAGAGTTTATTACAGGCAGACCTATGTGGGGTCAGAAGCAATAGGCTCTTCCTGGGGAGGAAGTTGGATGGGCAGCTGCAAGGCTAGAAAGGGCTCATGATTGTATTACAGTCCAGACTTAGAGCACGGTGTGTTGCCCAGGTCTGTGGTTGGATACACATGCAGCTTCGCTACCCCTCACTCAATTTTCTTGTTGGTCTCAGGCGTTACTTCCAAAACTGTGTAGGTGGCTCAGATGCAAGGAAAACCTCTAACTGTTTTGAAGGGGCTAGGAGACAACTCATATTTGCAAATATGATTGGAAGCATTTATCTTTCCTTCCCCTTCTACATCTTCTAAATATTAGCATTTAATAAAATACACATTTCTTTCATTTATTTTGAACTGCCTCCAAAGCCAGCAAATACCAGAACCTCAAATATTATGATAGGATAGGTTCTTTATTGGTTTGTTTTCTTTTCATTCTTTCTGTTTTTACTGTGTGATTCTTTTTCATTATAAATCCTTATGTTTCCAACTCAAGGAGCCTGACTAATCAGAAGGGCTTCCAGCAGAGGTAGACAAATATTCTCAGTGCAGTCCTGAGACCCTGCAGATGCAGATAGCTCTGCTATTCACAGGAAATGAAGAAGGCAGGTCCATCAGAGACAGAGGATTTCCTCTTCAGATAAAGTATGTTAGCTGTTGCATATTAGTGATATAAAGCTCTGGAGGAGAGAGGCAAGATGGTCTAATGATGGGGGAAATGGCCTCCTCTTATCCTGGATGCTGATGAAAGCAGAACCAGAGACAAAGTTCACACATAGGTTATTTATTTGGGAAATGATCCAGGAACAGAAGCAGGGGATAGAAAGAGTGAAACAAAGGAGGGAAAGCAACTCAAGATATTACAGGAGATGCTTGATCCTCAAGGACTTGTGAAGACCCTTTTGAATCATTCTCCATTCTCCCCATGGACAAAAGGAAAAGATACCTGTTCATGTCTCCGATTGGTCAAAACCCTAATCCTAACACTTCCTGGTTGCATGTGTATGAATGCTAAGTGGTTCATCTCATGGGCAGCATCAGAGAGGCCCAGAGCAGAAGGTAAAACACAGTCAGTTTTCTTTTGCATGGAAATGAGACTCACATCAGTGGCTGGAATAAGACATAATTTGATGTGGTAAACACGAATATGCAACACAGAATTGATTATTATAGGATGGTTGTTGTTCATAGTCAACTGAAATATATGAGATGGCGTTTGAAGTTGTCCTTGACAGGGATGGGTAAGAACACTCCATTGAAAGTAAAAAAGTAGGTCTTTCTTGGGACTGCAGTAACAGATTAAAAGTGTTTTTTTTCCAGTTGTTTCAGTGCACATAAGAACATGAATAGATTGGGCATACATACATTGCGGATAACCTGCCTTCAGTATATGAGAGAATAATATTGTTTCTGTGGATCTACAATTCTGAAAACAAGAGCTAGGCATCGGGAGAGCAGCAGGTGCAACAGACACAAACATCAGTTAGTTGTTTGAGTTGTTGAAGAAACACAAGAGAGGAATGTGTAGGGGAGGAAAACCGTTTACCCATCTGAGGTTCATTGGCTGGAGTCCTACAACACAGACCCACAAAAGACAGATTAACAAGAGAAAAGCAAACATAAGTTCATTAATGTGGACATTGTGCATACACATGGGATAACTTGATGATGAGTAACTCAAAAGAGTGGTTAGAACTTGAGCTTAGACCTTGAACATCTTAGCAAAGAACAGTAATTGCAAAGAAAAGTGACAAGACAAAAGAAAGGGACTTTGAACTTCCAGAGGAGCTAAATTGTGGGGAGGCCAATATGGGCTTCCCTGGTGGCTCAGAGGTTACAGTGTCTGCCTGCAATGTGGGAGACCTGGGTTCAATCCCTGGGTCGGGAAGGAAGGAAATGGCAACCCACTCCAGTATTCTTGCCTGGGGAATCCCATGGACAGAGGAGCTTGGGATCCTCTGGGATCATGGACCCCAGTCCATGGGGTCGCAAAGAGTCGGACACAACTGACTGGCTTCACTTTCACTTTCAAATTTATGGAGACACTAATCATAGATCAGGGTTACGTGGTAATGTTTGTGGTGTGGACTTTTCTGGTACCATCTCTAGGCTGATAAGGTCTAGAGTCTCAAATGACTAACTTCAGTCCTTCCTGGTAGAGAGAGGGAGGGGAGACACTATTACAGAAGGCAGAGATCTTTTCCTGTATCTGCTATTTCTAAATTGTCTTCAGCTCAAAATAATCAATATGAAAACTGGTGGGGGTGGTTTGGGGGAGAGGAAGGGGAAGGCATATACTGCTACCCTTCAAAAGTTACCTAGAACCACTGTAAAACTTAGGTTTACCCACATCCTTATTTTACTTCTGTGATTATAATTAGGGGAAATTACAGTGAATTTCTGTGTGTTTGACTGTGGGCATTTAACATTATAAGTGCCATGCATATCACCTAATAGATTTAATTTTTATCTAAATTTATATTAAGATTAATAAGTTGACATTTTATCCTTGGAAATTGACAAGCTGTGTATGATGCTTCTCTCTATGTAGACCACAAAGGATAATTTCAGCTCAACAGCACCAGTGATTAAACAGTTTTTCTGCCCATTACACAGCACATGTAATTTTCAGTTATTACTGCTGATTGAATTCAGGGCCAACTCAGGCAGAACGGTGAGGTAGGCACCGATTTTCATTGGTGTTTGCCTTCTCACTTCCCGTTTCTCCTTCAAGCATCTATCCTGGCCTTATTTCCAGTTGGGTATTTTCACTTTAATAGAAAATTGCTGCTAGTAAAAAGCCTTTAAGGTCCAACTAAATGAATCTTTCCTGGTGGACTTTTAGGTGGAAATGGGGCAGTATGAGAGAGACATTTTCTGGAGAAGGGTAGCCATCAATCTGTGCAATGGGTGTTGCACATCTGTCATGTTGGATTGTGAGGAGCAAGTCTGAGACAAGGTCTCTACTTGTGTCTTCAAACTGTTCTTGAGGCCCTTGACCCTGTATCCCTCTGTGGCTCCATCTGTGTCCGCTTCATCTCTTCATAGTCAAACTTCTTGAAGGAAAAGTGCCCTGACTGACTCTTCCTTACATTGTATTCAGTCTCTCCCACTGCACCATGGCTTGTTTCCTCTTTACTTCACTTAAATTGCACTGGCCAACATCAGTGATTGCAAGATACTGGGGGTTTTCTCCTTATCTATATAGTCGCTGCAGAATTTGACTGAGTCTGCTCCCTGATTCTTCAAGGAATCCAATGCCTTGGTTTCCAAGGCAACGTGCTTTCTTGGTTCTCCAACTTCTCAGTAGCAGAGTACTGAAAGGGGTCGGGGGCCAGGGTGTAAATGTAAGGTCCAGCAGTATCCCCATTCTTGGATACACATAACTGTATTTCCTTAATTCTTGTAATGAATATTCAAGCCCCTTTCTGACCTTCCTGCTGGTCTGAGTCTTTTCAAAAAAAAAATGTTTGGAATTTCCACTGCCCCAGCCATTGCCTCCTTCTCATAATCTCCATCTGAGTCCTCTTCTCCTCATTCCACCAAAGTTAGTGATCTTTAAAGTTTTGCCATTAACCATCTTCTTTTCCTCTTTTTTCCTCTCTTTATCTTATTAATGCCCTGGCCTTCAACTCTTAGGTCCCAAATCTTGACCCTTATTTCAGATTCACCCCTAACTTCCACATTGGCATACCCAACTATCTGTTAGACATCTCCATTCTACCTATGTTAGAATGCCTTATCTTCAGCCCTCCATCTCTTTTAAGTCTCCCAAATTAGTAGTCTCGTCACCCTTGCTGCTTCACCCTCTCAGCCCCTTCTTTCATGCAGTCACAATGACTTGCCAAATACATTAAAGTTGATAAATTCATCCTCTTTTCCATTTTACCCCTACTGCCTTGGTGTGAGCCTTTATCTGAGCTATAGCAGTGAATACTGTTCTCTCTCTCCCTACTCCTGGTTATTGTTGTTCAGTCCCTAAGTCATTCCCGAGTCTTTGCGACCCCATGGACTATAGCCCACCAGGCTCTTCTATCCATGGGGTTCTCCAGGCAAGAATACTGGATTGCGTTGCCATTTCCTTCTCCAGGGGATCTTCCTGACTCAGGGATTGAACCTGTGTCTCCTACATTTTTTCTACTCTAAACCTCTATAATTCTATTAATGCAGTCTACTCACGGAAGACATGCTCCTTCTAAACTGCAAATCTGATCACATAAACATCAGCATAAAGCTTTTAACTGGTCTTCCTTTATTTTATAAAATAAAATCTCAATTCATTAGCACAGTATCTGATAGGCTTTGTGATAGGACCTCCCCTTACAAGGCCAGGCCTCCTTTTAGGCCACTGCATCCCTCCACAGTATAATTAAACATTCCATGTTGCTTGAACCCTCTGTACCTTTGGACAGTATGTTCTTCTCAATAAGTCTCTTAATTTCATCAGTGAAATGAAGGGACTGTGGATACACTCCCTTTTTACAGGTATTGATTGATGGATGTGAATGTTAAGGAAGGACAAAGAAGGCAGAAGATATATCATGTCTTATCTGGTTCCTACTGCCTCTCATTAGTATTAGCAGGACTGACAGAACTTTCTGAGGTAGAAAGACCTTCTTGGAAATGTGCTAGGAACTTTTCAAGCTATGATCATTACAGCAGAGATATGAATAGCCTGTGTCCCTCAGAAACAGCAGAGCATCTTCTAAACCTTTGCATTTGTGTTTATAGCCAGATAAGCTTTCAGGGAATTAAAACCAAAAGTGGACCTTTTGGTGTAATGCAGGGAGATGCCAAAGTCATCATCGAATTGATATCTGAAGACAAAAAGTTATGAACCTTTTAGTGCTTCATTCACCAGCCAGGTTGCCACATTTTAGGTCATGGTTCACCACCAGCCTCCTCAGGAGAGAGGAGAAATAAGAATTTGGTTTCCTTATGAATTTATAAAATATGTGAATAGTTTGGGTGTTTACTGTTGCATTAGTTTGAAAGGTAAAAAATAATATTAGCGTTTTCTCCCTTCTTTCTTCTACCTTGGATTTGTATTGAATAATCTGGAGTTTTCTTGTTTGTTGTAAATTCTCATTTTAATTCTTGAGATGGCTAGGGAACAATTCTCCATGAACTGGAGCTTTCAAATAAACAGAACCTTAAGTGTCAGAATAAAAAAAAAAGTTTTTGTAACAGATGTAGTAAAAACATAAATAAAATACTTGATTGTGTCCTCATTGTCCCTTTCAATCCAGGCAAATTACCTGGAATGCCTGTTTATAAAGCTATACAGTGAAAATAGACCAGAATGGTCATTCAGAAGGGACACAGGGATTCTTCATTAAATATTATAAAAATCCTTTTTGCTAATATTTCAAGAAGAGAAATATACATTTTTAGAGAAACTTTCAACAGCATTTTCCTAAGTCCTCCCTCTGTGTTTATGTAGCACTTTAAACAAATGTTTATGTAGCACTATTATATGTGTGTGTGTGTATATATATATATATATATACACATTTATTGCAGGCATGATACATGCCATTATTGTACTTTGTCCATTTGTCTTTCTGCTCTTTAATTTTAGTGCTTTGAGGGCAGGAGACCATTTTTCTTTACATCCTCATCACCTACCAAAAACTCAGGAGAATTTTAGTAAATAATATTTAATTGAAGGCAACTCCAAACGAAAAGTGGATTTCTGAGAATTCCAAGTCCCAGAGAAAGTTTGGTACATTCCCTGTCATTTATTGAGGTCTTAGAAGATAAAATTTATGGCAATATCTTTTGTTAATTACATTGTCCAAGGTAAGGTAAATCGGATACAAGTTTTGAATTTCATCCATAAGTTTGTGGACATTTATTTTTTCTCTTATTAAACAGGTATGTATATAATATCTTCAACTTTGCCAAAAATGTCAAGTCTCTTACAAAAAAGGTTTGCTGCCCACTGTTCTATAAAATACTTTATATAAGTTTAAGGAATCATTAGTTTATAAAAATTTCTCTAATGCAACTTTTTAACACTAGCCTGAATATTAAAATTGTGAGTTCTAATTCTCACCTATAGCTATGCCTGACCTTCTTGTGTACCTTACTTGACTGGGCATAGGGCTGAATGCAGAATGGATTTTTAGTAAAAAGTGGTTAATTGATTTAGGTGTATGATCAGAAATAAATGCTAGACTCTTCAGACAGACTTAACTCTCTGCTATACATTAGCTAGAAGCTGGGGAAATCTGTCAAGAACTTGAGGTCATAATTCACACAGCTTAAGAGATGGCTCCAAATTAATATATCAGGCCAATAGGCTGATTGTTAATTATAATTTAATATTTTCAAACTGCAGCATTATTTCGAACTGCAGTGACACCAACCATAAAAATATTTTAAAAGATCTCAAAAGTAGGTAACCACACAAAAAAGGAATTATATAGAGTGAAATTAAAATCCACAGTTAATGTCTTGGTTAGTTAAGTATTTTAGTGAAAATTTTCTTTTTCTCTTTTGGTTACTGGGAAGTCCTTCCTAATTTCACTTATTAAAAGGGTACATTTTCAGCTGCCTTGATGAGGCGGGTTACATTGTAAATCCTGCCTAAATGTAGTTGAAATAAACCAGTCAAGAATTTAACCTCTGTTTGACAAACTAATTGGCTAGGGGTTTAAAACCATCAGTTATGTAGTAAAACTGTATGCCCTCAATTAGGGTGAACTGATTATGTTCTCTTGGCTTCATGTCTGAGGAATCTTGTTAGCAGTTGAACTCTCTTTGTGACTTGCTCAACTCTGAGAAAATGACTCAGCCTTTTGTATAAGCATGAGGTTTTCAATTCCCTGCAAATTTCACAGGGCTTTCAGGTAATGGGCTGCATTTTACCGAAGGGAGTGATGTCAAGTGCACATGGAAAGAATGGTTCTGGCATATTATTCTTTCCTTAGTGAATCACAAATGAGCTCTTCATGTCTGATTTCTTCTCTGGACAACCCAGCTAAGGAGGTGGGATGTGCAGCGATATAGGAGTCCTTCGTGGGCTACTGTCTTCCCCTGAAAAACTCCAGATATAATCCAGAGTCAGTGATTCAGAGGGCTTAGAGAATAAGAATTTAGAGAATTAGAATAGAGAATTAGAGAATAAGGACTTAGAGAATAAGAATATGATCCTTATTAATGACATGAAAACTGGGAATCTGGACAAGACAGAATTCAGAGAAAGAAGGAAGGATATGGGGCCTGGAGACATCCTTCAGCTAGAGAGGAGAATTGAGTTTTAGCTATTGATGACACCCAGATGCTCCCTCCATTTATCAAAAGAGGCTTGATATTTTAAAGTGCCATGCATTGTTTTTTGTTTGCATTCTAGATCTGCTTTTTCCAGAAACTTGAAACTGGAGGTCTTTGTTCAGTCATCACAATTCGTTTTATATTTTAGGTTCTAGTTTGTACTATGTCAGAACCCTTGGGGATTTTATTTGTTATGAAATGAAAATTAAAGCATATTTGACATTTTCTATTTGTGCTTCCTATGAGTGAGTACCTGGCAGTGATCAAGCTAAGGTCAATTTATAAAACATCCCCAGCTAATACACCCTATGCATATCTTTAAATTGAATAATTACTCAGGCAATTGATTACTAATTTTGTGTGTATGTATACATAAACACCTCATGAGTACAGAAGCCCAATCTGTTCTATTCATGACTACTCCTAGGATAATAATTCTCACTGAATATTTGTTTGTTGATCTAATGAGTGTGGTTCTGATTCTTGTAACAGCATAGTGCACATTTTTATAGTTGTTGTAGATACAAAAAGAATTAAATAAGTAGCTCAGAGCTATTGCAGCTCCCCTGACCAATGTTACAATACAATTTTGGAGGCTCTTATAGTATTGAATAAAACATTGTATTATGGTTTCAAATGTTTGATATCTGAATACTTTGTACAAAACACTTTATTGGAAAATAATGCTATTTCTCAATTGGAGTGCTAAAATGTATTATAACAGTTGATAAAGATATTTTTAAAGGAAGTCACTAGAATTCTTAAAACTGTCAACCAATGATATCAAGTGTTAGAATGAGGAGCAACTGGAACTCTCATACATTGCTTGTAGGAGTACAAAATTATATAGATACTCTGAAAATAGCTTGGAAGTTTCTTACAAAATTGTATATATGTACTTAACATGTGCGTGTGTGCATGCTATGTCACTTCAGTCATGTCCAACTCTTTGCGACCCTAAGAACTGTAGCATGCCAGTCTCCTCTGTTCATGGGATTCTCCAGGTAAGAATACTAGAGTGGGTTTCCATGCCCTCTTTCAAGGGATCCTCCTGGCCCAGGGATCAAACCCATGTCTCCTATGTCTCCTGCATTGGCAGGCAGGTTCTTTACCAGTAGCACCACCTGGGAAGCCCGTATACTCAAAACGTGCTCCAGAAATCCTGTTTATGGTTATTTACTCTAGAGAAATGAAAGCTCTATGTCTTCTCTAAAACATGTGTTTTATGTTCACTCTAAAACTTGGAGACATATTGTTACCAAATGCAAGTTCCTGTGCCCAACACACAATGAGGTCAAACAAACTGAAGTGTCAGAATCAGAGAAAGGTTTATTGCGGGGAGTACAGAAGGGGTAGAAGAATGGGTAGCTCATATGGAAAAAGCCCCAAACTCCTCAAACGGTTTCAGCAAAGCACTTTTAAAGGCAGGGTGAGGAAGGGGCATGGCTGCGTGCTGTGTTTAGTAGCTCAGTCATGTCCGGCTTTTTGAGACCCTATAGACTGTAGCCTGCCAGATTCTTCTGTCCATGGGATTCTCCAGGCAACAATACTGGAGTGGGTTGCCATTCCTTCTCCAGGGGGTCTTCCCAACCCAGGGATTGAACTCAGGACTCCTGCATTGCAGGTTGATTCTTTACCATCTGAGCCATCAGGGAAGCCTGGGGGCATGGTTAGTTGCTGTAAACTTCTTAGGATTGGATCACTTGCTCTAGCAGCTGTCCACATAGGACAAGTCACAATGTTCCTGTAAATCTCCAATACATCAACTATTCTCTGTTCTGCAACCTTTTATCTTTATATGAATGGACTCCTATAGGTCAGAACCTTCAGAATGGGCTATCCTGTGTATTTCAGGCCCCGGGCAACATTCTTTCACAAAGGAAGCGAGTCAGCATGACTAAGCACAGGCAATAGAATAGATCTAAAATGGAGTCAGATGTTTTCTTTCCTATTGAAAAATGTTCAGAGCAGCTTTATTGGTAATAGTCAGAAGCTGGAAACAACCCAGTATCCTTCATGAGGGGCCTGGATAAATAAGCTCTGGTATATCCATGCAGTAGAACACTGTTGTTGTTCAATCCCTAAGGTCCTCCTGACTCTTTGTGATCCATGGACTGCAGCCTGCCAGGCTCCTCTGTCTATGAAATTTTCCAGGCAAGAATATTGGAGTGGGTCTCCATTTCCTGCTCCAGGGAATCTCCCTGACCCAGGTCTCTTCCCACACCTCTTGCGTTCCTGCATTGGCTGGCAGATTTTTTTTTACTATTGGTGCCACCCGGAAAGTAGAATACTACTCAGATAAAAAGGCACGAACTGTTGGTACATATTTCTTTTTTTCTTTTATTTTCTACAACTTTATTAAAGAATTTTAACTTTATTAAAAGTGAGTTTCTTTTATCATTTTGTGCTACCATTGTTAGCTTTAGTGTCAGTGCTGCTTTCTCAGTTCAGTTCAGTTCAGTCACTCAGTCGTGTCTGACTCTTTGTGACCCCATCAATCGCAGCATGCCAGGGCTTCTATTGATACAGGCAAGGTGGATGATTCTCAAAGACATGTGGAGTGAAAGAAATCAGTACGAAAAGGCTACTTACTCTATGATTTCAACTATGTGATATTTTGGAAAGGGAAAAACTGTAAAGGCAATGAAAAAGTCAGTGATTGCCAGAGGTCTGGGTGTGGTGAGAATGGTATTATAATGGGGTAGCACAGGGAATTTTAGAGCATCATTGAGTTGTTTTGTATCCTAATTGTGAAGCTGCTAAGTCACTTCAGTCGTATCTGACTCTCTGCGACCCCATAGATGGCAGCCCACCAGGCTCCCCCTTTCCTGGGATTCTCCAGGCAAGAACACTGGAGTGGGTTGCCATTTCCTTCTCCAATGCATGAAAGTGAAAAGTGAAAGGGAAGTTGCTCAGTCATGTCTGACCCTCAGTGACCCCATGGACTGCAGCCTTCCAGGCTCCTCCGTCCATGGGATTTTCCAGGCAAGAGTACTGGAGTGGAGTGCCATTGCCTTCTCCGAATTGTGAAGGGAGTTACACAAATCCGTACATTGTTGAATTCCATAGACTCCTGCACCAAAAGAAAAAGAATTACTGTATGATAACTTTAAAAAGAACATAAAGAAACTCAATAATATTTAAGCAATTGTGTAAGCAACTGACAGAGGCTTACTTACTATCAAGTGGTATCTTCTTACTTACTTACATACAAGTGATATCTTCACAGGCACATCTCAAATGGAGACCCTGGGTTTGAATGCCATGATCTAATTGTCTGAATGATGGAAAGGCAGAAGAGTCCAAGATAGTATATTTTTTGCAAAAGAAATAAAGTAGTATTACCCAAAAGGAAACTCTTCTATACTTATTCAAAAAGCAGAGCTGTGAGATCTTGTTTGAAGCCATCACTTTATTGTCCAGTTATGTAGATTTTTCCCTCTGGTGCTTATTCTGGCATTAATTAATATAACAGAACCTGAAAGAAAGATTAGAAATGTGTTGTGTTAGAACTAGCCTTGCTTTAAGGGACATGCATATTGATATGCCAGGAAAACTTAGACGGTTTTCTCACCACTGAGTTTTTTTTTAACCCAGTCTGGAGTCCAGTGGAAACCACATATTTATTAAATGATTGATGTTTGTGCTCCGCAGGAACCATGGGAATTACCATCTGAGATCAGATCATTAGTCTGCCTAGTCTAACATCTTGCTTCTGGCTTAGGTAATTATCTGATGCTTTTGAGGGACATTTAAATCTTTCTTATAAAGCACTTGACCATTGTTTCACATTGTGTTGATTCTCACTGTTGAGATGTGGATGAGAAACTTGCACTGAAGTTTCTTTTAGTACAGTTAAGTTCATTTTCAAAATCAAATTTTATTTTGGCCATTTTGATGGTACTGGTTAGATCCCAAATGATAAGAAATGCTGTGATATACTTGCTCTAATTCTCAAAGATTTTAGTTTTCTATTCCACCCTGAGGCTACAAGAATGACTAGATAAAAACCCCATATAATATAACGTGTTTTATATTACTAGAAGTCTTATATTTTGTAAGATAAAATGTGATTTATCCTCTCCATGTTTGTAAGATGACTGTTCAGAACTTTATGTGCTATGGTCTCAGAGCTAATTATTCCCCAATAATTGATAACTAACAGCTCTTTAGACAGTTACTTTTTACCATTTTCTTTCTAATACATTGCTTTGATTCCTTAAGAATGAAACAATTTAATTGACTGATATAATGTGACCCTTTTCTGCCATCCTATCTCATAGATAGACATTAAATGCATAGGCAATATTTAGTATCAAGATCAATTTATTTAGGATTTACATCTTCTTAATAAAGACTTTTAAAAAATAAATGTCAGGTGAGAAACTCATCCTTTACAAACACCCAGGAGTTGGAATTTAGGCTTCCTGCTCAATAAGAATATATGCTATTGCTGTTGTTTATAAGCAGAGTTGTAACTGATTTGTTTGCTTGCTAAGGAGGCAGCTACCCCATGTGAGTAGTAAGTAACCTAAGGATATGGTATGTAGAGAATCCTTCTACAGCAGTGATTTCTCAACCAGGATGCTCAACCCCCAGGGTCCTTTTGGCAATATCTGGAGACCTTTGGTTGTTACAACTAGAGGATTGGAGGTGTACTTACCAGCATTTAGTAGGTAGAGGCCAGGGATGCTGCTAAATATACTACAATGTCCAGGAGACTCTCAACGCCAAATAACTGTCTAGTCCAGTATGTTAATCATGCCTAGATTGAGAACCCCTACAGTCAGCAAAAACAAGACTGGGAGCTGACTGTGGCTCAGATCTTGAACTCCTTATTGCCAAATTCAGACTTAAATTGAAGAAAGTACGGAAAACCACTAGACCATTCAGGTATGACCTAAATCAAATCCCTTATGATTATACAGTAGAAGTGAGAAATAGATTTAAGGGACTAGATCTGATAGACAGAGTGCCTGATGAACTATGAACGAGGTTTGTGACATTGTACAGGAGACACGGATCAAGACCATCCCTGTGGAAAAGAAATACAAAAAAGCAAAATGGCTGTCTGAGGAGGGCTTACAAATAGATGTGAAAAGAAGAGAAGGGAAAAGCAAAGGAGAAAAGGAAAGATACACCCATTTGAATGCAGAGTTACAAAGAACAGCAAGGAGAGACAAGAAAGCCTTCCTCAGTGATCAATGCAAAGAAATAGAGGAAAACAACAGAATGGGAAAGACTAGAGATCTCTTCAAGAACATTAGACATACCAAGGGGATCTGCAAAGATGGGCTCAGTAAAGGACAAAAATGGTATGGACCTAATAGAAGCAGAAGATATTAAGAAGAGGTGGCAAGAATACACAGAAGAACTGTACAAAAAAGATCTTCATGACCCAGACAATCATGATGTGTGATCACTCACCTACAGCCAGACATCTTGGAATGTGAAGTCAAGTGGGCTTTAGAAAGCATTACTACAAACAAAGCTAGTGGAGATGATTGGACTCCAGTTGAGCTATTTCAAATCCTGAAAGATGATGCTGTGAAAGTGCTACACTCAATATGCCAGCAAATTTGGAAAACTCAGCAGTGGCCACAGAACTGGAAAAGGTCAGTTTTCATTCCAATCCCAAAGAAAGGCAATGCCAAAGAATGCTCAAACTACCACACAATTGCACTCATCTCACATGCTAGTAAAGTAATGCTCAAAATTCTCCAAGCCAGGCTTCAGCAATATGTGAACTGTGAACTTCCAGATGTTCAAGCTGGTTTTAGAAAAGGCAGAGGAACCAGAGATCAAATTGACAACATCTGCTGGATCATGGAAAAAGCAAGAGAGTTCCAGGAAAACATCTATTTCTGCTTTATCGATTATGTCAAAGGCTTTGACTGTGGGGATCACAATAAACTGTGGAAAATTCTGAAAGAGATGGGAATACCAGACCACCTGACCTGCCTCTTGAGAAACCTATATGCAGGTCAGGAAGCAACAGTTAGAACCGGATATGGAACAACAGACTGGTTCCAATTAGGAAAAGGAGTACGTCAAGGCTGTATATTGTCACCCTGCTTATTTAACTTCTATGCAGAGTACATCATGAGAAATGCTGGGCCGGAGGAAGCACAAGCTGGAATCAAGATTGCCAGGAAAAATATCAGTAACCTCAGATATGCATATGACACCATGCTTATGGCAGAAAGTGAAGAGGAACTCAAAAGCCTCTTGATGAAAGTGAAAGTGGAGAGTGAAAAAGTTGGCTTAAAGTTCAACATTCAGAAAACGAAGATCATGGCATCCGGTCCCATCACTTCATGGGAAATAGATGGGGAAACAATGGAAACAGTGTCAGACTTTATTTTTGGGGACTCCAAAATCACTGCAGATGGTGATTGCAGCCATGAAATTAAAAGACGCTTACTCCTTGGAAGGAAAGTTATGACCAACCTAGATAGCATATTCAAAAGCAGAGACATTACTTTTCCGACAAAGGTCCATCTAGTCAAGGCTATGGTTTTTCCAGTGGTCATGTATGGATATGACAGTTGGCCTGTGAAGAAAGCTGAGTACTGAAGAATTGATGCTTTTGAACTGTGGTGTTGGAGAAGACTCTTGAGAGTCCCTTGGACTGCAAGGAGATCCAACCAGTCCATTCTAAAGGAGATCAGTCCTGGGTGTTCTTTGGAAGGACTGATGCTGAAGCTGAAACTCCAATACTTTGGCCACCTCATGCGAAGAGTTGACTCATTGGAAAAGACCCTGATGCTGGGAGGGATTGGGGGCAGGAGGAGAAGTGGACGACAGAGGATGAGATGGCTGGATGACATCACCAACTCGATGGATGTGAGTTTGAGTGAACTCCAGGAGTTGGTGATGGACAGGGAGGCCTGGCATGCTGTGATTCATGGGGTCGCAAAGAGTCAGACACGACTGAGTGACTGAACTGAACTGACTCTATAAAGAGCAGAAGTTGTGTTTTTAGGATCAAGCACAGCGCCTTGAACATGGTAGATGCAGAGGATATATTGAGGGATTTTCACAACGGACCCTCTAATCAGGCTCCAGGCACAAAGGGAGGATATTTGTTACTATAATAAGCAGTGTTAATCGACCACAAATTTCATGATACACTTTATAGTTATTTCATAGCATGTTTGATTAGGCACACATGCAAAGCAGTTTATTAAGAGGATTATTACTAATACCATTTTCGTTTTAACCATGAGACTAAACATTGTTTTCCTCTCTTCTCCGTTATAGTGTTCAAGGACTGGTCATCAGTTTTTCCTCGTCTCCCATGATCAGTGGCACACAATTTGAGGGGCACATGTCCCACCAGCTGGGGTTCTGTTGCCTGCCCTGACAGTTCTTTGCTTTACCTCTAACTTCTGGTTTGCTAATCCTCTCTTTAGCTGTTTGATCTCAAAGTTGAGAGGTTTTAGAGCAGAAAAATTCTGTTGATTGGTCTCTCTCTTTATTCTAGATCTTGAAAATAAACCTTTTGCAACGTGGTAGTAAATAGTAGGGTATCTGTCCTAAGAGATGGTTGTATAGCGTGGGTTGTCCAGGGAAAGTGTACACGGGACAGGATTGGATATCTCAGTCCTTGGCTTGGGTGATTTTTGTCCAAAAACTTTTTGCTTTGTTGACTGGCACTTGTGATGGCCTTCAGTGTTGCTCCTGAGAACTCGCCTTCTAAAATCTTCAGTCCCATTTCCCCCTTCCGTGGGGATCAGTAATAGGTCCGTGAGCTACAGACCAACAAGCATCCTTGGCTAACTCGGTGTCTGTCTGCCACCGCCAGATCCCTAAAGCAGGACTGAATTCAGGTTCACTTCAGAGTGCTATGAGTTTGCAGACTGGGGAAGACCCCTGTCTAAAAATCGCAGCACTGCTTGGAGCTTGTTGCTTGTAATTCTTTTACGTGAAGATAGACGTTCAAATCCACTAACGAGTTTAAAAGTTCAACTTGTAAATACGAACTATGAGTGCCAACTTGTTAGAACAAATTTTCACCAAAATTCAAATAAGAATAGTCAATTTTTTTTTCTTCTTCTGTAAGAATAGTGAATAGTTTAGGGAGCCCAAAGGTGGTAGAGTTTTTTTTTTTTTGCTTTAAGAACCAGAAATACCATCAAAGGCAAAATTTTTCTTCCTTCGAAATTTCACTTTGAATTTGTGCCATTTTTCTTCTACTTTTCTTATCCAGATGTACAACAGATAGTGGAGCAGGGAAGAGAAAGGATTAAGATTTTTGTTCTAGAATTAACTGTTATCTAATAAAATCCCATACACATTAAAGTCTCTATAAAACATAAATTTATAACTAACATATTTTTCAGAGATAGTCATATAAACTCATGTTGTTATTTTGAAGCAATGATATCAAATAGCTATTAGTTATCATTTTTACAATCTATGAAAAAAATGTTCCCCAAATCAATTTCTGAAACAGGTAGCTTCAACATCATTTCAATCTGAAGGATTATAGAAATGAGCCCTGAAAATAGGTCAGACAGGTCAAGCTTATTTCTTAATCACTACCAATTTAATAGATTATGAAATCAGGATTTCATTTTATATATTTTGTCTCCTTTTTTTTTTCTTCTGCTTTTAATTTTTTTGGCAAGCTGGCCATTCTTTATGTTTCAGAAATAACAGTATTAAATGCTATGGAGAAAGGTTAGAGGGTTGACATTGAGGTTGCATTATAAAGACAAGTTAAAAGCTTTAATTTATACTTGAGAATAACAAGATATGAAAGGATTTTGTGAAAATCCTTTGTTCATTAGATAATGTTTATTTAACAAGAAATGAGTGTTTTCAGTAAGATTAAACTGAGGATTTTATTAGAAAGACTTTAAGAAGTGAGGTCTCTGTTCTTTATACCCTGCTGATTTAAAGAAATATTACTAAATACTTTTAAGTCTATTTTTATTCAGTTCTGTCTGCTTGTTATTGGTTATAATAGACTTAGAACCTTAAAAGCTTATTCTTTTATTCTTCATTTTTTGTTTTAAAATTTTGGCAAGATTGTTTTCCTTGCGCTTGTTGTTATCCAAAGGCCCCAGCTGAGTCCTGATTCTTCTGTGGCCAGGGCTGTTGGAAGAAGACATGATACTGCCAGTTCGTGGGGAAGCTGGTAGCTAGGACGTCTCTTTAGTCACAATGTGGCTGTACAGCTGAATTGTCCTCTGTGCATCAGAATGATGGGACCACATCTCCTGGTTTGCCCCAAACAACCTAAGTTCATACTTGCTGTCCCAGTGTAAACGTAATACATCCACTCTCAAAAGTGTCTTGGTTTAAACAATAAAGGATATGGTTACCATCAACTTAAAAGGCTATATGGAGAAAATGATAATTGGATCAAGTGTTTTATTTTTTGATGGTAGTGGGAGTGTGTGGTTTATGAAAAAAAAAATCAATAAAATGAGATGATCCAGTAATAAACAGAATGTAGAAGAGTTTTGTGGAAACTGAGAAAGAAAATATTTCCAGACATTGCTGTAAAATGACAAGCCAAAACAGAGAGAGGGAGAAAAGATAAAAGTAAGCATCGTAGCAGCAGGGCTATGATTATTAGGACAAAGCCAAGTGTTTCGGTGATGGTGTTAGTGGGGGAAAGGATGCATAGGAACCAGCACTCAATATTACTTTAAGAAACCCAATAAAATGCTTAAATAGCTGGAGAGGTCAAGGACTTGGGCTTTGGAACAGACTGTCCTGTGTTCACTTTCCTTAAGCTATTTAAAGATGGAAAAGATGCTTAGACCATATTTGCCTCATTTCCCTCATCTGTAAAGTGGGAGTAATAGTAGTACCTATGCCACAGAGTCATTGTGGAATTTAAATGTTAACGCTTATAAAGCGCTTAAGGTGCTATGGATTACGCTGTAAGCACTCAGTGCGTGTAGTCTGCCATTATTATTATTGCAAATATTTTCAACAAACAAAGGAGGGGATGGCTGTACACTGTCATGAAGTGCCTTAAATGAAGCTGCACACGAGTCTTTTGAAGGCAGCATCACACACTGAGCAGCTCTGCAGCCAGGTTGGCTGGATGGGAGTCCTGTCTCTATCATGTATTTGTTCAGCAAATTTCTGGACTTTTCTTTAGTCTCCATATGTTTAGATAAAGATGAAAATAGTATAGACCTTTTAGGTTTATTATTATGATTAGACTTGCTACAATCCTTGTAAAACCATTCCCTACAGTCTTGGGCATATGGTCAAGGCTTCAACCTATAGAATAACGTAGAAGTTGTTCTATAGGAACCTCTCCTTGTGGACTTACATATGTGTTGTGGGATAAGTAGGCTATGGACTTTCTGGGTTTCTTAGCTCTAATTATTCTTAGTAGAAGGTAATGAGTATGTGGTTCATACTGAGGCATAGAGTGGCTATAGAAAAGTGGGAGTGTTTGATGTGTGCATAATGCTTTGAAAGAGAGGGTAATTGACTCAGTTCTGTTATAAAGATGATGAGTTTGGGGTCCATTAGCACATGAATCAGCCTCTCTTTCCCTTTCTCTCTCTCATGTTCTGTTTATATGTGACCTTGTCCAAGGGACATATGTGTTATGAGATGAAGATCAAGAACTGAACCCTGAAGAACACCTTCACTTAAAGCATTGGATAAAGGAGCCTCCCCCATCCCCCTCCCCACAAGCAGCAGCAGTTGAGGAGAAACAGGGATAAGAAGAGTAGGACATAATGATATCCTAGGAATTAGGGCAAAAGAGTATTTCAAGAAAGACAATAATAAATGCTATATGAAGCCAACTGTGATTAAATCAGAAAAAAAGCAACTGGATCTTAGAACTGGAACTGAGGCTTAGGCTTCTCCTAACATCCCTGAAAGCCTTTGACTGTGTGGATTACAATAAACTGTGGGAAATTCTGAAAGAGATGGGAATACCAGACCACCTGACCTGCCTCTTGAGAAACCTATATGCAGGTCAGGAAGCAACAGTTAGAACCGGACATGGAACAACAGACTGGTTCCAATTAGGAAAAGGAGTACATCAAGGCTGTATACTGTCACCCTGCTTATTTTATTTAAATGCAGAGTGTATCATGAGAAACGCTGGGCTGGAGGAAGCACAAGCTGGAATCAAGATTGCCAGGAGAAATATCAATCACCTCAGATATGCAGATAACACCACCCTTATGGCAGAAAATGAAGAGGAACTAAAAAGCCTCTTGATGAAAGTGAAAGAGGAGAGTGAAAAAGTTGGCTTAAAGCTCAACATTCAGAAAACCTAGATCATGGCATCTAGTCCCATCACTTCATGGGAAATAGATGGGGAAACAGTGGAAAGTGTCAGACTTTATTTTTGGGGGCTCCAGAATCACTACAGATGGTGATTGCAGCCATGAAATTAAAAGACGCTTACTTCTTGGAAGGAAAGTTATGACCAACCTAGATAGCATATTCAAAAACAGAGACATTACTTTGCCAACAAAGGTCGTCTAGTCAAGGCTATGGTTTTTCCAGTAGTCATGTATGGATGTGAGAGTTGGACTGTGAAGAAAGCTGAGTGCCAAAAAATTGATGCTTTTGAACTGTGGTGTTAGAGAAGACTCTTAAGAGTCTCTTGTACTGCAAGGAGATCCAATCAGTCCATTCTGAAGGAGATCAGTCCTGGGTGTTCTTTGGAAGAAATGATGCTAAAGCTGAAATTCCAGAACTTTGGCCACCTCATGCGAAGAGTTGACTCATTGGAAAAGACTCTGATGCTGGGAGGGATTGGGGGCAGGAGGAGAAGGGGATGACAGAGCATGAGATGGCTGGATGGCATCACCGACTCAATGGACGTAAGTTTGAGTGAACTCTGGGAGTTGGTGACGGACAGGGAGGCCTGGTGTGCTGTGATTCATGGGGTCGCAAAGAGTCGGACACGACTGAGTAACTGAACTGAACTGAACATCCCTGAGAACAGTATCAATAGAGTGAATGGGGCAAAATGTAGATTGTGGTGGATTTGAGACCCATCAAAAAGATGAGAAAAATTAATAAGTAACATAAAACAAAATAAAAATAATATCTTAAAATTATCTTTCCAATTAATTTGAGAGTAAATGGAAAGATAAGAAGGTGGGATACTTACACGTGCTTCCAGGTGAAGGGAAGATGTTCGAAGATCCAAGAGACAAGCAGCAGTTGATGAGGCTAATTTGTGACTTCCAAGGAGGAGCCAGGGCTGAGGTCGCCAGTGTAGACATTAGCTTGGGAAGGAGGGAAGATACCTCCTTTATTTTTTTTGAGTCGGATGCAAAGGAGAGAGAGAAGAGTGATTGTTTTCAAATGTTATGGGTAAATGTGGGAGAGATTTATTTGTGAAGTCAGTGACTTGGTCATGAAGGTGGAGGATGGGGACAGTTAAAGCCTTCACTGGAAGAGAACTTTAACTAGAGGTGAGTGGAAAAGGGAAAAGGGATTTGTTGATACTACAGGCTCAGTTGAGGCTAGAGATAAAATACTTGTGACAGCACCAAATGATACAGTTCTCTTATAAAAGCTTTTATTCATTTTTTATGCTTTTAGTATATATTTTTATTTTTTCTTCCAGTTTTATTGAAATAGAATTGTTTTTAACTTTTTTAAAAAAACAGCACTGTTTTTAACTTTAAGATGTACAGCGTAATGATTTGACTTACATATTTCATGAAATGATTATTACAGTAAGTTAAGGAATATCCGTCATCTCATATAGATACAAAATTCAAGAAGCAGAAAAATCTTTTATCTTGTAATGAGAAATCTTAGTATTTATTCTCTTAGAAATTTGCACATATAATGTACAGAAGTGTTAATTGTATTTGCCAAGTAGTACATTAGATGTCTAGTACTTATTTATCATATAACTGGAAGTTTGTACTTTTTGACAGCCTTCAGCCAGTCCCCCTCCTTCCATCCCTTGCCCCTGGTAACCACAAACCAAATCTCTTTTTCTATGAGTATTTATTTTTGAAGTATAATTGGCTTGCTACACTATGTTAGTTCCTGTTATACAACATAGTGACTTTTTCCCTATACATTTAAAAAATCATCACCTCAATAAGTCTAGTTACAATATGTTACCACAAAGATGTCACTTAAATTGACTGTATCCCCTACATGGTACATTTCATGACTCGTTTATTTTGCAACTGGAACTTTTTCTTTTTTTTAATCATATGCTTTTCTATAGAATTCTTTATTTTTATTTTTAAACTTTACAAAATGTATTAGTTTTGCCAAATATCAAAATGAATCTGCCACAGGTATACATGTGTTCCCCATCCTGAACCCTCCTCCCTCCTCCCTCCCCATACCATCCCTCTGGGTCGTCCCAGTGCACTAGCCCCAAGCATCCAGTATCGTGCATCGAACCTGGACTGGCAATTCATTTCATACATGATAGTATACATGTTTCAATGCCATTCTCCCGAATCTTCCCACCCTCTCCCTCTGCAACAGAGTCCATAAGAGCCAAAGTGGTGGGCGTTGATACATAGCTTTGTTGTGGATGGAGATTTTATATGTGGACAGGGGAGAAGAGTGAGTGAGGAGATGTTGGGAGGACTGAAAATATTGATGATAGGGTCAAAGAGCAGATGGGGATGGAGGAAACGTTAGGTAAAGAATGGAAGGAAGTGAGGAGAAGGTGAAGAACCAAGACCAAACTTTCACTGAGGTAAAGGATTAATTGCGGCAGGAATACAGACACAAGAGTTTGCTTGTTTGGTTGTTTTTCTGAGGCTGGAGGTTTGGCTGGAGAGACTAGTTTCCTTTCTAAGATGCCAGAGTATAGCCATTCGAGGGGGTCCTAGCATGATGTCTGAGTGATAAAATCATTTTTGATGTGAACATTGAAAGGGATCTTTATTTAACCTAATCTCACTTTTTTCTTTTTGAGTCATCTGTATTTACTGCAACTTTTAAAGCAGATTGTGACCTGAGGAGCAGTACATTTCCATTAACAAAACTTGCTCTCAGTTACTTTTCAAACTTCTTTACAACATACCTGGATAAGCTTATAATTTTCCTCCTTTAAACAATTCTTTTCTTTGGAAAACAAGTCCTATGTATGCGTAGTGACTCCTATTAAGTTGGTTCAGTTTAACATACTAATTTCGAGAGGCCTGGCACATGGAGTTGATAATTATAGAAGATGGAAGGTTTAAAAAGTAGAACCCAGAAGATGAAAAGTTGCTTTAACATTTAAAAATCTGTATGGCATGATAACTACTTAAGGAGAAGATAAGATTTTTTCCGCAAAGTATGATATTGTGATACTTTAGGCACTATAGCAGAACTAGTCTTTTCTTTTCCAGTGTCATGTTGGCTTATTTTAACAGAAGAAAGTAGCATTTGTTATAAGGTGTATGTAATGTATATTAGCTTCATGGTCTAAAGTGTTTAGTTATCAAGCGGATTCTTTTAGTGGACCAAATCTTTGTCTCTCACGTGTTCTGAAGTGTATTCCTTGATGTTTAAGTGAAAAATAATCTAATTTTTAAGAAGGTAAATTTGAAGTTCTGAGAGAATGTTTAAGAATGGTGGATTTTAGCAAAACAAGGAACCCAGGCCTCCTTGTTCTCAAAATGGAGCTAGGTTTAGTAAACCACACTGTTACATATTTGAAACACTGAAGTATTGATTTCCTCAGTAAAAATGGAAACACTCTTATAAAATGACTCTCGATTGTGCTTAGAAATGAACAAATCAATGTTTTCTGCACACTTCATCAGATAAATCCATGGTGTCAAATCCTGACCAATGGCTGGTAGGTCAGAAAGAAGATGTAATCCAGGTGACATGTGACATAAAAAAGTTACATTGCCTTACACCAGCCCTCACTTAAGTCTAGCTAATTAGTGGCACTTTTTGATTAATTCAAGTGGATGGCCCTCAAGGCCATATTTGTAGAACTCAGACTGAGAGTTTCGTTACCCTCTGCGTTCTGATTTAAACTGTTTTGGGTATTAATTCACATAGTTTGAAAATATTAAAATAATTTCAGGGTCACTTTGGATATTACCAAATTGAGCCTTGACTGATTTATTCATTCATAAGCTCACCCACTACTTGTTTTACAGATAACACAAATAACATCAGGTTCTAGCAAGATCTTTGGACTGAGATGTTAGTTGGGTTTCTTGTTTAGTTGCTAAGTTGTGTCTGACTCTTTGTGACCCTATGGACTATAGCCCACCAGGCTACTCTGTCCATGGGATTTCCCAGGCAAGAATACTGGAATGGATTGCCATTTCCTCCTTAAGGGGATCTTCCCAACCCAGGGATTGAACCCACATCTCCTGCATTGGCAGGTGGATTCTTTACCACTAAGCCACCTAGGAAGCCCCAGTCGAGTTACATAAGTGTAAAATGAGAGTAAGATTCTTGCCTTTATGGAGCTTACTTTCCATAGACAAGATACTAAATGATCCCTGTAAAGGATATGTGAATTATCTACTAAGTTAGGAAGTGAGAAATGCCACAGACAAAATGTTAAAATGCAGAACATCATAAGAGGCAACGAGAGCATGTGTGAGGATAGCATGATCAAGGTGGGCTTCATGGAGGGGGAAATGTGAGCAAAGTAAAAAAAAAAGGTATAGAAATGGGTCACATGACTAGTCTGGGAGAGGAGCTGAGAGATTGCCTTGTCGGAGGACCTGAAGAGGGTGGATGGTCTGAGCAGAGAGACAGAGAGGAAGATGATCAGAAGATGAGGTCAGACATAAGGCACCTTGTTTTTTTATTTCTGCAAAGAAGTCCAGCTTTTGGTGTGGTTTGAAAGATTCCAAAGTCTAATTCTCTTCCCATATAAAGTAGAGGGACAGTCATACGTCTTGACAAGAGGAGCATGGATCAGTTGTTCAAAGGGTTTTTCACCCTAAGTCTCTACTGCCTTTCTGAATTCAGGAAAGTAGGATTTAAGTGGTAACAGCCAAAGTGACCATCCCTCTGGAACAACACAATCTTAGAGCCAGTCTCTGATGATTCTTGTCAGTCAGTGGTTTTCAACTTTAGAGTAAATGATGGAAGACATTTTGCCAGCCAGTGATCAGCACAAAAGAGTATTAAGGAAATAGTTTTAGAAGCTTAAAAAGATGTGGATTGGCATAATGGAATTTGAATAGAATTCTGGATAGTGCGTGGAATATGGATGAAACTCTGGCTCTGTGAACGTGGAAGCTCAGGTAAATGTAAGGTGTTTGCATAGCAGGTGGAGTGGTATTTGTACTGAGGATAAATTTTGTTGAGGAAATACTGTAGCTTCACCCCTTACCCCAGGAGACTACTGATCTATCGCAACACCTTTTCTAATGACACCTTTTATCATCTCATTGTCTTTCCTAAGATAATATTTTGGCAGCCACTGCTACAGATGGATGCCAGCCTTTGGAGGGAAATCTTTTTGCCAGTGTCAGTTAGTTAGAACGAAGAAATTGGTTTGGAAAATAATGAGGTGAAGTTTGCACAGAGTACAGTGGGGTAACTGGCAAAGAATCTTGCTTTATCAGGTTAACCATGTGCCTACAGGTTGCAGAGTAGAAGCTCTGGATGGTGAGGAAAAGTGAAAGTTTTAGAATCATTGGAGACAAGAGCAAACATTTCCACATTTCAAAGGAGTAGTAGGAATTCTTTTTCTTTTTCTTTACCCCATTTCCTAATATGAAAACAAGCATGCTCTCAATGAAATGAACAGTGGGAAAATTTAAAGCAAATAAAAGGAAATACTTCTACACTTAGTGCATAATAAGTCCATAGGCTTTGGGGTTGAGGAAGGTCAGGGAGTCAAATGCTGAAGAGGAAAAGTAAAGAGAAGAAAATCTGGTTAATTTTATGACCAATAATAACATTGAAATTATGCCTTAAGATAAGAATAACGAGGTTGAAGCTTTGGGGCATAAAATGATCGTCTCAGAGGACAGGAAGGAATTCTCCCACTCTTACCCCTAACAATTTGAATGGCACCAAAGGGTGGACCAGGTGCATTATGGGGTGTAATATTTTCCCAGGAGGCAGCTCTTATTAACCTGGAAAACCATTCCTGAAAGACCAGTGGCTAGTTTTATCTGGAAAATCCTGTATTTCAGGGGAAATCAGCCTTGAATCCAAACAAAAAGAATTTTGTAGTTGGTGTAATGATAAACTCCCCAGTGATGGATACGGTCTACTTTTGCTTTCGACCCAGTGTGTGAATGTGTCTAATCATAATATTCATATAACTAACTGAGTGTATCATAATGAGTGGAAATTGGCCTTTGACACAGAGCAGGTCCAATGGAAAGCACATGAACTATCCTTTAGGAATTAAAAATATGCTCTTGCCCTTTTGCCAAACTTTCTTCAAAGTTCACACTAGCTGCTTGTAGCTTCTGACTTTCTTTCTTGGCTGTAGGATGCTGCTGGAACTCTTGTATTCCAGATGGTAGTGAAGCTTCTGAATCCTTAGCTATCTTTAAGTGCCCCCGTGTTAGTTTTGAGCCAGTTACCAAGTGGAAATCACCTAGGAGAGCAGAAGTCATCTATAGCCAGTCTCTGTGAACTTGCAAGAGCAGGAGAGCCATGCTATTATTATTAAATATAAATATTATTTATTATTATTAAACTGTTATTATATGGAGCCTCCTTAAATGATAGATACAGTCTCGGTCAGAGAGTCAAGGCCTTCGGCGTTTCCTTTTACTATTGCTTCTAAACCAACTGGGATCTTAACCTTGTTTGTTCTTTGCCTCTGCATCTTGATTCACTTTTAAAATTGACTTCATTTACTAAGGTAAAGCATGAACATTTGGTAGGGCAGAGTGATTAACTCCAGTTAACAGAAAACCCCCCAATCTCAATGTTTTAACAAAAGGAAAACTTTTTGTCCATTCAAATATCGGCCTGAGAAGAGTGGGTGGCTCCTGGTAGTGACTCAGGGATCTGGGCCGCTTCTAAAGTCTGACTTTGCCGTTTCATAGTCCTTCAGGTCCAATTTCCTTATTTGGAAAATGTAAGCAATAAAAACATACCTCTACATTTGTTGTGACGATTAAATAAAATACGACATGTTGAATGACTCTCACGGGCTTCCCAGGTGGTGCTAGTGATAGAGAACCTGCCTACCAATTCAGGAGACATAAGAGACGCAGGTTTGATCCTTGGGTCAGAAAGATGCCCTGGAGGAGGGCATGGCAGCCCACTCCAGTATTCTTGCCTGGAGAATCCCAGGGACAGAGGAGCCTGGAGGGCTAGAGTCCATAGGGTCGCAATAAGTCTGACACGACTGAAGCGACTTAGCACGCGAGAATGACTCTCAGGACCTGGCAGGCAGTACATGCTCAGGAAGTTTTGCTGATTCTTCCTTCTGTGGGTGTCAGGCATGAGTGTGTATGGGGAGGGAGGGAGTCACACCAAGAGGAAGTGGGGCTGATACCTGTATTCACGCTGCTCACAAGCTCTAAAAGAGCTCACTGCATCTAAAGAGGAAGACCTGAAACTTGACTACTTCAGTCCTCTGAAGGCGAGCACTGTGTCTCTCCCTTTTTTGTTAGCTGTGATGTTCCCAAAGTCTAAATCCTATCAGGATAATGACAAAAGCTAGGGTTAAATCAGTGCTTAAATATCAGAACTATATAACAAAAGAACTAGAAAATGAAACTCTTTTTTCTGTTTTCCCTTCCTGTCACCAAAGTGCCCCCAGACTTTATAAAAACCCAAGATGATAAGATAATGCCCAGGATGGCTGTCAAGTTCCTGATTCTACACTTTTTTAGACTTTGTCCAAATCCTTACGTGCAAACCATAGTAGCAACTGCTTGTAATTTTGAAATCTTATATATGATGGTATATGATGGTGTGTAATTAAAATTTTGCTTAATCTGTTACCCTTTTCATGTTAAGCTTGTATACAGTGTCCGTTGGCATTTATAGATCTTTTTATGTGATTTATTTATTTATTTTATTTTTGGTGCCTGAGCTTCTCATTGCAGTGCCTTCCCTTTCCTCTGAGCACAGGATCTGGACATGTGGGCTTCAGTAGTTATGGCTCCCGTGTTCTAGAGCACAGGCTCATTATTTGTGGCACATAGGTTTTGTTGCTCCGAGGCATGTGGGATCTTCCCATACCAGGGATTAAACCTGTGTCCCCTGCATTATCAGGTGGGTTCATACCCTCTGTACCACTAGGAAAGTCCTGTCAATCTTTTTTGCGGTACTTGTTTTTATAGCTTTAAAAGCTGCTTTTTTTGTCTCTCATTTTGTATAAAGTGTTTGCTATAAATAAGCCACTCTGTCTGATTTTTTTTCCAAGATAGGGCACGCAAGCGGAAGGATAGAATTTAAAGGGAGGACATTAAAATTTCAGTTTTTTTTTTTAATTGAAGTAAAGTTGATTTACAATATTGTGTTAAAGATATTCTGTTTCAGATGTATAGCAAAGTGATTTGATTATACATCTATGTATGTGTATATCTATATTTTTTCTGATTATTTTCTATTATTGGTTATTGTAAGATATCAAATATATTTACCAACTGAGCCACAAGGGAAGCCCATAATTTCCTATGCTCTACAGTAAATCTGTGTTGTTGTCTATTTCATATAGCAGTGTGTATCTACTATTATATATCGGTAGTAAAAAAATGTCTTTTACTATTTTTTTCTGTCTGAATTTTGCTGCCAATTGAGCATCCCAATAGTCTAGATGTGTTTTATTAGTCAAAATTGAATTCAAAAATGTTCTTAAAACCCCTTCACCTTGCTGACCTGTGTTGTACCAGTTTTCAGAAGGAAAAGATGACTTGGAGGTATCTTATTTTTAAGAATCCTAACAAATTATTTGTTCGGGTGACTGGGAAATGTCTGGTTAACCTGATCATGCTTCCCACCCGCTCTCCCTCCTGTCCCTGTTTATTGCCCTCAGTGGGCAGGTTGCTTGAGTAGCTGCCTCCTTCCTCAGACAACTTTCCCTGGCGTGTTTCCTGGATGTTAGTGCACTCATTGATTATGCCATCTCCCTGGTGAGCAATATTCATGTATGTTCTTTTGCATGCATAAGAGGGAAACTGAGGTTCACGGTGGTCTGCTCTGTCTATTGTCAAAGGTCACAGGGAATAGGAAGAAAATGTCAATGCCATTGACATTTCACCCCGGTATCTCTATCCATCCAGTCACAGTGCTGGCAAGATTCCCCTTGGCTTTCCTTTCAACATCTGACACAAGGAACATGATACTTTCAAGTTGAATTCATCACTTTCTGCTTCCAAAGAGTGGCAGCAGCAGGCTGTCCACTCCACTCGTCCTTCTGTGAAGCTGAAAAGACCATGTTGTTTCCTGTCCCACAAGTGGACCTTTTTTTTTTTTCTTCCAAAATAGAAGAACTAGGCACAGCGAAGTGTGCAAGTTGGGCCAGCTGTATACATTTTTCACCCATATTAAAACTGCCAAAGCCCAAATGCAAGAACTCATTCTGAAAGACTTGAGCATTTCACTTGTGGACTTATGGACATCTTTCCCCCTAATGACATTAATAACCTTCTGTGTGCAGTATATTGAGGAAATTTTATGGCAAAGAAAGCAAATTTGCAGAGATTCATGGGACTACTTTTTCAAGGAGTGTTAGCAGAGACGATTGATTCTGATGTGTTATTAATAGAAGCAAAAATTATGATTAATTATCTGGAGAATCTTTTTATTTAGAGGGAAAAGTTCTAGTCCAAATGTTAACTGAGAATTCGAACATTTCATGTCCTCATCCTATCTCCTGAAGACCAAACGAACAAACAAAAAGCTTCTCTTCATGTTCTTTGTTCCCTTCCCTAAAGCTGGATATATTATGTATTCTCAGAGAAAAGGATATGTATGAGAATAGCAAAGATGCTGTATCCATCAGAGTAGGGTGGATACACCCTGCAAATCTTAGTACCTCAAAAAACACAAAGGTTTATTTTTTGCTGACACTTCTTATATATCTTTGGTTGGCAGAGACCCAGTCTGAGAAATCAGCTTTATTCTTGTACTTTGCTGGTCAATCTTAGAGACAAACTTGGAACTCTTAGAGCAGGGGTTGGCAAACATATTCTGTAAAGGGCCTGATAGTAAATATTTTCAACTTCGCAGGTCATAGAGTTTCTTGTTACAATGACTCAAGTCTGTTATTACAGTGCACAATCAGAGTTTACAATAGTTTACAATGCATAAACAAATGAGCATGGGCTGTGTTCCAATAAAACTTTATTTACAACAATAGCCAGTGGGCTAGATTTGGCCTATGGCCTGTAGTTTGCCAATTCTTTTAATTAAGTTGTATAGCTCCAAAGGGACACTTGGTACCTCTGCGAAATGATTGTTTTTGTTGAGTCACTAAGTCACGTCTGACTCTTTTGAGACCCCGTGGACTGTAGCCCACCAGGCTTCTCTGTCCATGGGATTTCCCTGGGGAGAATACTAAGTGGGTTCCATTCCCTTCTCCAGGGGATTTTCCCGACCGGGGTATCTAACCTGGATCTCCTGCACTGCAGGCAGTTTCTTTACTGCTGAGCCATGGGAGAGGCCCCTGCCCAATGACTAATGACTAATGATTCTACTTGACCAAGAGAGCATAGGGAAGTACAAGCCTGTTGCCTCCTGAAATAAGCCTAGACTTTACATATGTTCACACATATACGTGGAAAATGATGAAGAATTAGTTGAGTGATTATTTTCATAGTTCCACAGACTTGCTTGATTAAACCTACAGGTCTTTAATTATTTACTGTTTTAAATGAAAATCTTTAAAAAAAAATTTATTTATTTGACTATTCTGGGTCTTGGTTGCAGCATGTGGGAATCTAGTTCCCTGATCAGGGATTAAATCTGAGACCCCTGCGTTGGGAGCACCGAGTCCTAGCCACTGGTCCACCAGGAAGTCCCACCTACAGTTCTTTGAAAGTTTCTCTGTCCCCTCAGTTTTATCCTTAAATCAGAAAATCAGACTTTACACGGTGCCATGTTCATTTTCTCTTTAAGAGGAGGTGGAAGTGGCCAGTCAATCAAAAAGGATGCTGCTCAGCTCTGTTTATGCAGCCTTGGGGCCATGTACATTCACCTGTGGGGATCCTAAAGTGAATCAGCTTATGTACCCTGAAACATCTTGGGAAGGAATTTGGGAGGAGCAAGAGGCATTTTAGATGGCATTTTTCAGTGGTGAAGTTGCCTAGGGGACAAGTCATTGTCTTGCAGATCAGTTTTTGAGAAGTCTCCAGCTGTCTCAGCGCAGTCTGGTCATAGCGAACAGTGACAGAAAGGTTTTCAGTTCATTCTACTGTAGATGGAGCCTCACTCAAACCCATTGGACCACAAGATGATGTCACTTTATGTATTTGTTTCTAGCATACCCACCTCCTTTCCTAAATCACAAGACAACCCCACTTTGCCTCTCCTGTTTCACCATTATTTTATAAAGTTGAATGGTTCCATGCCTTCAGTCGACTCACCTCTTTCAAGTTTTATTGGTACTTACTGCTCTAAGAGCAAAATGTAATGAGTCCATTTATTTTTACACAATTCAACTCATTGATATATCTGACTTTTCTCCATAGGAAGTGTTTGACTAGATATAGAGAAATGTATACTCAGGCAGATCTGTCAGTTAAAACAGAGATACTGGGAATCTATTATATAGGTAGCTAACTCTCTGCACATGACAATATCTGCTCATGTTGATTATAATCCATAACTTCTATAATTTTAGGGCATTTTTGCACATTATCAGACAGCAGAACACTTTGTAATCCATGTTAATAATTACATTTCAAAAAGATTAAAAAAAAAACCAAAAAAACAAAACAGCAAAGCAGGCGCTTGAACCAGGATCCATGAGCTGGTGATAGTCCTAAAATTTCATCCTCCTATTCAGTGATATTTATGTTGAATATGAGAAGATCCTAAAAGCAAAGATTACTTGACCATGACAAAGAGGACCACTTAAAAAGAGTAGCCTACATCTAAAAGAACTATGTCCAAGGTCCAGATGATATTTTTATGTAAAGTGGTGTGGTACTATACCTTGAAATTAATTGTCATTGACTTCAAGGTGTGCTATGTTTCAAAATTTCATTTCTCAGATTAAATGTCAATGTCAAGTTGTCACGGAGAAAGGCTTTAGTGTTTCTAAAGAGACTACTTTCTAAGTCTCTTTGTTTGGAAAAATAATAATAATGATGATAATACCACTTATTATGTCCCAAGCATTGTTCTGAGCCTTTTAAAATGCATTAGATTGTCACATCTGCCTTTTGAGCTTGAAACTATTCCATTTTTCTTCCCACTTTGCAAAGGAGGAAACTAAGGCACGATGAAGTTGTTACTTGCCTAATATCACGCAAGGAATAAGTAGCAGAGTCAGAATTTGAACCACTGCAGTTTGCACCAGAATCCATATAAATAACCAGCATTTGTAAGAATACTCACTCTGCTCTAACATCTTTCACATCTGGAGCATGGGGATTAGCACTGGGATGCCAGTGGAGAAGCAGCAAAATTTAAGGACTTATAAACAACTAACCCATTTTATAGAGGAAAATCTGTGCTCTTTTTGAGCTTATCTAAATTGACCACAGATTCACTGAAGAGAGACCACTTCACTTTATTGGGACTGTGGAGATAAGGGACATGTTAACCCCATTTATTTCAGTAATGGTCTCTTTGTAGATATTTTTCTTTCTAGAATGAAGGGAATGTGAAAGAAAAGGAAGCACTCTTTGCTGTCAGTCAATGGGTACTCAGTGAACTGGGTCATCATTGTTTGTCTCTTCCCTCTGACCTTAACTGTCCTTGGTTTGTCTCCCACAAGCTTCCTTGAAAACCCTCTGCCATACTTGAGTTCCCACACGTGACAGTCTGACCTTGCAAAAAAGATTAATACAAAATATCTGCCAAAGGTTTGGTATTCCCAGCCCAGATCTTTATCTCAGAATAAGAGGCGGGGTGCAATTTATCTCTCATGAATCATAGGCATTGAGATGCTGGGAACATTTCACTGGCAGGAGGAATTGGCAAAAATAGTCCCAGTGGATTTCAGGTTTATTTGACTAATTCTTTCAGCACTTGTCAAATGAAACTAGTTTTGTTTAGGTAACAAAACAAGCTGTTTCCTCTGCCATTTCTCCACTGAGCAGTATAGGCACTTGTGGCGAACACACATTACTGCTAACTGTTATGATGTTTGCTGTCAAATTCATTTATTTATACAACTGCTGGAAAAAGCCTGCGGCCCATAAGCAGCCATGAAAGATTTCAGAGTCGTGGTGTGGGGTCATGAGAGGGAAAAAAGTCTCCACTGGTTATGAGAAAGGAACTGACACAGGAAACGGTCACATATGGTGCAGATTTATTGTGTCCGGGGTTTCCCATTCAAATCTCATTACACCCACAGCTCAGCGCTGGGCATGGCACGGCTGCATCCATTTCAGTTTTGGCATTCGACAGAATTACTGCTTCAGCTCCACACCAAGGACTGGAGAGGTGATAAGTTTATCATTCTGGGGAGGGAGTGTACCCGAATTGTATTTGTAAAGAGGGCTGTTGACTGTCCCTACCTTTTTGACACATGGACATCACTTTGTTCAAAGCTGGCAGGCAAGGTTTGCTAACGAAAAGAAATAGGAGGTAGTGATAATAGGTGGGATAGAGGTGGAGAGTATTACAAAAGGGATGAAGGGAACAGTAAAGATAAGATGAAATGGAAACCAGCTGGAATTTTGCAGGTTTTATTTTTTGATTAGTGGGAAAAAATAAGTGTCTTGCTTAGAGACACACGTGTGTGTGTGCGTGTATCCACACACATATGAATGTGTGTATACGCATATTTTTTTCTGGTCCATATTTTCTAAAAATGAACAATCATGTCCACATTTTAGTGTTTTCTTCACCTTTAACTCATCTCTTTCAACATCTTTTATTGTGAATGCTTGCAACACTTACAGGGCTGTTTTAGACTCCTATGACGCACATGCTATTAGTTGGAGATGAGGATAGTGTCAAAAAAGGCAAAAGGAGAGTGCAAAGTATTTTTAAATAATACTCCTTTTAAAATTATGATGAATGAATTGTTAGCACGTGTTCATACCTGACTCTCAGCTGGCAAAGAATCTACCTGCAATGCAGGATACCGTGGTTCGATTCCTGGGTCAGGAAGATCCCTGAAGAAGGGTTACCACTCCAGTATTCATGGGCTTTCCTGATGACTCAGATGGTAAAGAATCCACCTGCAGTGTGGGAGCCCTGGGTTCATCCCTGGGGTGGGAAGATCCCCTGGAGGAGGGCATGGCAACCCACTTCAGTATTCTTGTCTGGAGAATCCCCAAGGACAGAGGAGCCTACTGGGCTACAGGCCATGGGATTGCAAAGAATCAGACATGACTGAGCGACTAAGATGTATGCTTGCATTCCTGGCTCTGCACATACATCATTACATTTGACCCTGTCCATCAGCCTATGGATTGGAAACCATTCTCAATCACATTTACAGAGAAGTGAACTGAGTCAGAGAGAGGATACTTATGTAATTTGCCTGTTGTTTTGCAGCTAGAAGGTGGCAGAACCAGGACACAATGCAGATTTCTCTAACTGGAAAACCCGATCTCTTGCCCCCAAGACTGAACTTCCTGAATTTGCATTTACCTTGGCTGTTTTCAGTGCAGTATTTAGTGAATCAGCATAATAATAATAATGCAAAAATATTTTCTATGCCACTTATTTCAAGGAAAATATAGAAAAAAACATTTCCACATAGTGAAATCATATAACATAGTCCTCTAGAATGAGTTTGAATGGACTTTCATCACCAAAAATAAGAGGTTTCTTTTCTATTTAAAAATGGTTGATTCAGAAGAAAGGGCTATTTGATACTACCTAATCCTCTCCCTCATCTCATCACCACTTCATCACTTACTTTTATCTCCTGATCAGAGTAACACTTTTTTCTACAAAGGGAACAAATATTTCAAAATACTCACCAAGAAAACTCAGTAAAGACAGAAAGACCTTTCACAGAAGGCCTTCCAAGCATCTTTGCTTCATTCATATAACGGTTGGTCTTGTGTGGTTTTCCATTTTTCTTACATTAGTTTGGAAATCTATTCCCATGGAAAACAGACCCAAGTTCAAGAACTTTGGTGAGATTGCTCATATAATGGGTACAGATCATAGAATCCATAGCTCCTGAAGTCTGTTAGCCCGTTAGCCCCATGGATGTTTATGCTTCATTGAGAGCTTGCCACAGATACTGCCTGTGCGATATCTTCAGTCCTTCAGAGCTGTCTTTACACTTGGGCATCTCTATTCTACCCTCTCTTGACTCCTGAGCATACAGAGTTACTTTGCCATGCCAACCACGAGCTATTAGATTGTCTTCCTCACTGAAAATGATGCCAGAGGAGACTCAGCTCCCAAATGCTACCACTTAGCAATTTATGCAAAGCAACCTGCAAATGCCTTAATTTTGAAGCTTCAGGACCTAAATTTGGAATACATTGAATGTTCCAGTTCATTAAAATTTAAGTTTCCCAAATTACATTTTCTTATAGTAATCTTAACTATCTATGTGGGTATGTGTGCAAGTATATACCATATTGTGATCACACAATAGACTCTAAGACTGATAATTCTAGATTCCAAATTAGCTAGGTTGTGTTTTGGTCATCTGTATTGAATCCATTATTCACAAGAACATCACTTTTAATTTCTCTTCACTTTACAAGTGCAACATATGCCCATTATTTTTGAGGTTTAAAAAAATAATTTATTAATTTTGAATTCCCCATTTCAAAAACATAGACAGCTTTTCTCTATTATTTCTAAAGCAATCAATTTGTGTATCTTCTTTAATATTTCTTTGCAAGATTTCAGTTACTCCCTTTGTATATTTAGGAACACGGCTTTGATATTTTGAAATTTTACTCCTCATAGCCTGAGGGTTTATAAATGGGGATAAATTCAACCTGTCTTCGCTTTTTTTGATCTGTGGCCATTTATATTTGTTAAATTAGAAATAATGAGGTGTAAATGGTGTTTGACAGAAAAGAATTGTAAATGATTTCTTTTCATTTCTTGAAAATAAGAGAATTATTATATATTTTGTTTTTGTCAAAATCTGCTATACGTTAGTGTACCATGAATTGTGAAATCTATCACAAAATGGCTAAAAAATTATCGAGGGAAATGGTGGTGTTAACCTCGAGGAAAAAAATCATTAATGTTGATGTATTTCATTCAATTTCAAACATATAAATTTCTCTCTTTTGTTGAAAAGGGGAAGATGGAAAGATTCTATGTGCCTTTGAGTCAAAACATTTATTTTAAACATACTTTTTTCTTTCCTTCTGATCCATTTTTCTAAATAAAGGATAGAGTTGTTTCTTTTTTTTTTTCCTTTTCTTTTAATTTTTTTTTTTTCCTAGCAAAGACTACCCCTTTGGCATATTTTCTTTTCAAACGTGAAATGAGGTGGAAAATCCTCATTTCACGACAGGAAGGACAAATATTGACACAAAGTTAATATTTGTTAGAACCCTGGGAGCAACCTGAGTGTGTGTGTGTGCACATGCGCTTGTGCGTGCACACACACACATACACACACACTCACATACATACTCACCCACTTTCTCCTCTGCCTCTTCCTCTGCCTGGCATACCTAATACCCTTCCTTTCTAGGTTTTCCCGTCTATGGTTTCCAATCTAGGGAAAGGTGGACAGAGTATGTTGTATGTAGTGTGTTTTAGGATGTTAGAGTACACACAAAACAAGTGCTTGTGTGCACACCTGCACACACATGTACAACCTGCTTCATTCTAATTTTTTCCACTTAGAGGGGAGCTTCTGGACTTGATCACCGGTCTTGTCCATCTTGAATGCAATAGCAGATGCTGAGCTGACACTCACTGGTCACTCGGCATTTATTAAGTCCTGTCCATTCTTGCCTTCTGGAGAGGAATGCCCTGGGGTGACTGTTTGGCTGCCCCTGACAGACTGGGTCACTTTATCTATTCACATTGATTATGAAAGTCAGCTGTGGACAGACCTTGGTTTTTTTTTTTTTTTTTTTCACCCTTCTTCTCTTAGCCTTTCTTACAAGCACCCCTGCCTGGATTTTCATGAGGAAATAATCAGATTAGGCCTTTCACGGTGAGTTCATATGGAGTTCTCTTTCTCCAGCGTGCTACTAACCGAATAAACGTGTTTAGTGGTAAATTGTAAATGACATTATGATTACCAAAGCCAGCATGGGTTTCATTTAAAAGTGATCAGAATTGCAGACCACAAAAATTGTGACTGGCAGATAAGGCCATTTGGAGAAGTGGGAAAAGAACAGACAAAAACAAGTGAGAAAGAGAATCATCACTCAAAATGAAATCCTTCACTAATGGAAAGAGGCAGGAGAGAGAAACCCAGGGAAAGAAAAGATGGAATGCTATTTAGAAAGGGAGCTGGACTGTCCCTGTGAGTGCTGGAGGGGATGTGACTGCATCTGGCTGTATGCATGCTCTTCTCTAAGGGGTTCATGTCAGTTCTGTCCCACAATGAAGTTAGTGGGAATGTGCTCTACAGCACAGGGAGCGCAGCTTGGTGCTCTGTGATAACTTAGACGGGTGGGACGGGAGAGATGGAAGGGAGGTGCAGGAGGGAGGGGAATTATGTATACTTACAGCCAATTCACTCTTCATTATATAGCAGAAACAAATACAACACTGTAAAGAAATTATATTATATTCCATTTTAATAAAAAGACCTACATCCACTTAGCAGCTTTGGAACCCTGGTGCTTTCCTGTGCTTGATTTTTTGCCTCATCTCAAAAATAAAATACTGGAATTGATTAATTCTGAAGATGAGATAGGAAAATGGGTGGTGAACTACTGATAAACCACCATCTTTTAGTCATTGGTAAGTTTTGGAGAAATAAAAATGAAATTTCTCATTTATGAACACCAAGATTCCAAGTTTGGCTATAAAACTAAAACTTACTTGCCAATAATCTTTAGGCTGTTGCCTTTGTTAAATTTGTGGCTCTATGTTCATACTTGAGGGATGCTAAAATTTTTTACAGGTCAAGCGGTAATATGAAAAAAGCAAATGCAATCTCAACAAATGCATGATTTGACAAATAACCAAAAATCTCTCTGTCAACAGGCTGTGTAAAGAGAACCAAAAACCTTTCTGTCAATAGACGGTGTAAAGAGAACTCCTGGCCACCCGATATGCCTCCTAAAGGGTTAATCATCCCAGCTGACACCACATCTAAATACAATCCCCAAATGAATGATTTGGATTCCATTCTATTTTGCCAAAAGCATAGGTAGAAGTTTAAAGATGTTCTTCTTCTCACGACTGTTACTAAGTAATTGTGTGAATCATAATTTCTGTGAGTTAGTTTTACTGTCTATAAACTATGAATAATTAAACTTGCCAATAAGTTTTAGGTAAAGGTGGTTAGGAAAAGAAGAAGGGAAGAAAATAAGGGATGGAGGGAGGAAAGAAAGAAGGAAGAATCACCAGCCTTATAGCTTAGAGGTATCTTTGAAGTGGGGCCATTTCTACCATTTGGCATTCTAGTCCCTGTTTGATTCTGTCCCACTTCCAGGTACCACTCTTATGAGTCTATGGACTTCCTGTCAGATATTTCTTTATCTGAAACTCTCCCAAGGAAACATTATAGATTATTTGCAACAACCATGGAAAAACCACCATCTAAAACCTGTTGAATCAACTAAGCAGAGTCTCCCGTTGACAAAATTGTATGCAAACCTTCAGGACCCCTCTGATAGTTTCCGTGCCACTGTATATATTCCATGCCAGAGTATAAAGATGCAATGTGTTTTCCTTAAGATTCCTGCTTGCCCCAGACATTATCCCAGGTCTACCACTACATACTACCTACTGGTACCTTCTGGAGATGTCTCCAGAACATGTCTTCCCTGATTTCATTTATAGGCTTATCCAAGCCTTTACGCCCTTCCTCCACTTGTTTAATGAATTAGTGAACAAGCTGAGAAAAAATGCTTTGTCATAACAGAAATTATTTTGTGGACAAATCAGTTACCTGATTCAAAAAGAGAAGATTCTTATCATCGACTGTAATTCCACTCTTAAGGTTTCATGTGAAATAATTGGATCTCTCATGATATTGAGCTATCAAATATTAACATTAATTCAAGGGACAATTCTCTCAATACACTTTTGTGGTATACTCCGTTATTGTGATGAGTTGGTTTAAACTGTATTCAAGTTACAGAATAATAACCTTATAACTAGATAAATTATTTGAAGAGTAGGAGTTTTGAAAAGGACATTATGTATCAATCAACTAATACACGTTAATGAGTTTCTACTGTGTTTGACGCAGGATGTTAAGTAAGCCCTATGATAACTGAAATATGAGATACAGTCTTAGGCCTTGAGAAATGACCCCTTAAGAACATTGGTTCCTAGTGTTTATGTAATTTATCAAAGTACATATAATTAGTAGCAGAGAATGATTGAAAATCATATCAACTAAGAGACTAAGTATTTTGTTCAGGGACAATTCCAAGAATTTAGCAATATACAGAGGTCACTTTTAAATACCTTGTAACTGCTGGATGAGAAGCAGAAAGAAAAAAGTCAGAGATCCACGAAGCTCGGTAGAATGTAAACAATTCATCAATGGCATCAGCATGGCTGAAAAAAATGTTTAAAAAGAAGGAAAGTAAGCAGTAGGTTTAGAAAAGAGGAACTGGAGTGATTCAAAGATCTTCCATGAGGGAAGGCTACCTAACTGTCTCATTTGAAAAGGGGATAACAGTAGTAGAGATCGGTGTATCATAGTCTCAAAGAAGAACTTCCATGATTATTAAGGTCATGCAATTAGTTAGTTTTCTTAATACTTTTTCCATGTTTCTGAAGATAAGTCAAACACACTCTATGTAATGGTGACCATTTAAAAATTTTTACAATTAAATCTATACATAAATTAATAATTTGACATTTAATTTAGCAAATTCAATTTGTTTAAGAGATGAAACAATTAGAATTTTCAGTTTCGTGTCAGTTTTCAAGAATTAGGCTTATTTCACCCAAGTTTTTTGTTTGTTTGTTGTTGGTTTCATTGAATTTTGCTGTTATACTTACTTTTCTTTATATATATATATTTTATTGAAGTATAGTTGACTTACAATGTTTCATGTGCACAGCAAGGTGATTCAGTTATACATATACACATATATTTTTTGAAATTGTTTTCCATTATATGTTATTACAGTAAATCTTTGCTATACAGGTTCCCTGTACATCCTGCATTAGTAATAATTTGGGGGGTTTTTTTTTGGTTTTAATCTTTAGGCTATTTAGATGAATATGCACTAGGGCAAGTTAAAACATGTAGGAAACAATACATTTTTGTGACTATTAAGTTGAAGTCAGAGGAACTCTTTGTTAGAAGATAAAATATACTTTTGAATTCAGAACAAAAACTCTAGGCTCATAGAAATATTAGGAGTGGTGGGAATAGTGAATAATGCTGTCTCTTCAAATGCTTTCATCACGTGCAATCATACTCAAGTTATGCTCTGCTAAGTCGCTCAGTTGTGTCTGACTCTCTGTGACCCTATGGACTGTAGCCCACCAGGCTCCACTGTGCATGGAATTCTCCAGGAAAGAATACTGGAATGGGTTGCCATACCCTCCTCCAGGGGATCTTTCCAACCCAGGGATTGAAGCCAGGTCTCCCGCATTGCAGGTAGATTCTTTACCCTCTGAGCCACCAGGGAGTTGAGCTCTATTTAATGTCAACTCTCCCAAATTACTACTTTCTTCTTTTCCTCCTTCTGTATTTCTTTTTTCTTCATGTTAGCGATAAAAAAAAGTTTGATAAAATGATATAGTCTGACATCCAAACTCTTTCACAATCTGGTCACAATATACCTTTGCAATTTTAATATACTTCCCATAAAATTTCTGTCCCAACCACCTCAATCTATCTACCTCTTTCCCATTGACTCAAATATTATTACCTCCTTCTCATCTATTGTTTTTCCATTTTTGGAGGCCTTAGTGATTATTCCTTTTTCTTAATTACTTTGCTTTACTTTTACCATTTAGCTATTATATACATTATTAACTTTAAATAACATTTTATGTAACATATGCATTTAAATTATACTGCATGCCGCTTGCTCAGTCATGTCCAACTCTTTGCGGCCCCATGCACTGTATAGCCTGCCAGACTCCTCTATCCATGGGATTTTCCGGGCAAGAATACTGAAGTGGGTTGCCATTTCCTCCTCCAGGGAATCTTCCCGACCCAGGTTTTGAACCTGCATCTCCTCTGTCTCCTGCACTGCAGGAGGATTCTTTACCCACTAAGCCCTAGGACCTGTTATTTAATATATGTATCTTTCCATGTTTTTCCCAAGACTTTGTTGCATTCTCAGTATCTAGTACACTTGAATATTCAGTAAATGTTTCCTGAGGTTACAGGTGATGGTGAGCGTGATGGATTGGAAATCATCTTTGGGAGACTGTAGTTCTTAAGTCACTTTTTTTCCCCCTTTATTTTATAGGTACATTTAGAGAAGAGCAGAAATGCACCTACCGACCCCTGATAAATGGCTATATCTGCAAACAGACTGACCCAGTGATCTTAATTCTCGACAGTGCTGATACCACTTGGGCAATGCAGAAGTTGTATCCAGTTGTATCTGTGACTAGCGGTTTTGTTGACACCTTTAGTAGCATAAATGCCAGTGCTCCCTGCTCCATTTCAAGGTCTGTATCTGCTTTCTATTCCATTGTGCCCACCAGGAGAATCACCAAGGTCTGCTTTGTGGATCAGACTCCTGATGTTTTGCATTTTTTTCTATTGGGGAACAAAAATACCTCTAAGCTCCTCCTGGCTGTATTCTACCATGAACTCCAGAGCCCATATGTTTTCTCAGGAGACAGATTCATTCCACCTACTCAAGTTCATTCAACTTCCTCACTGTTGAATGAGTCTATTGGCTCCAACTATTTCAGCATCACAGATAACCTCTTGTATGTTGTCCTACAAGGAGAGAAGCCCATTGAAATACGGTCAAGTGTTTCCATTCATTTGGCCCTCAATGTGATGTTTTCAGTTCTAGAAAAAGGCTGGGAAATCGTGATCCTTGAAAGACTAACTGTCTTCTTGCAGATTAACCAAGATCAAATCAGATTTATTCATCAGATGCCTGGAAATGAAGCAACCTTAAAGGCCATGGCTGATAGTAGAGCAAAGAGAAAGCGCAATTGCCCAACTGTGACTTGTACCAGTCATGACCGAGTAGGTCAGCGTAGACCTCTCATGGTAGAAATGAGCTCATATAGAGACCTACCCACCATGGAAATGATCTCAAAAGTGATGGTCATTGAAATTGGTGATCTGCCAACAGTAAGGAACGCTGGACTGATTCCATCTTTATCAAGTAACAAATTACAGAATTTGGCTCACCAGGTTATCATTGCTCAACAGACTGGATTACTAGAAAGTGTCCTGAATATGACTATTGGGGCCTTACTTGTGACTCAATCAAAGGGAATCATCGGCTATGGGTAAGTACTAATTATAATAACATCTAAATATGAGCTGATTTCTTTGATACATATTGCAAATGTCAGTCTATTTACACTGAATTACATAAACTGTCTGCTTTTTAAGATAAGAATAAAAATGCCAAGAGCTATTTATAGACTTAAATTCTCAATTTTAAAATTTATGATTAAATCTAGAGTCTTTGTGGTTATTCTATTTCCTAGGTAAGTGGGGATGTTATATTAATATTTTTGTACTTTAAATCTTAAGCGTAGACAGATTTTTCTAAGGCAACTTGTTTTCAACTTGTTTATTCATTCATTTATCATGTGATGCATTTTAGCAGTGGCTAGATTCTGGGGTTGCTAAAGTGAAACAGATATGATCTTTGCCTTATGGGACAAAAACACTATCACAATTTCATACAGCCGTGAGTTAAAACCCATGAATACCCATGGGGCTGATAAAAATCCTGCCTGTAGGGACTGAGGAATGGCCTTATATCTAGGAACATTTTGGAAAGATGACTAGGAGTTTACTAATTTAAAACAGTGATTCTGTTTGGGTTTTATTCAACCTAGGATTATAAAGGGCTTCCCTTGTGGCTTAGCTGGTAAAGAATCCACCTGCAAAGTGGGAGACCTGGGTTCAATCCCTGGGTTAGGAAGATCCCCTGGAGAAGGGAAAGGCTACCCACTCCAGTATTCTGGCCTAGAGAGTTCCATGGACTGTACAGTCCGTGGAGTCACAAAGAGTTGGACACGACTGAGCTGCTTTCACTTATTTGGGCTTTCCTTGTGGCTCAGCTGGTAAAAAATCTTCCTGCAGTGTGGGAGGCCTGGTTTCAATTCCTGGGTTAGGAAGATCTGCTGGAGAAGGGAAAGGCTACCCACTCCAGTATTTTGGCCTGGAGAATTCCATGGACTGTACAGTCCATGGGGTCACAAAGAGTTGGACACGACGGAGTGATTTTCAGTTCACAGGATTATAAATCCCTGCAAAGATGTCAAATTGTGTGAGGGAAGATCATAATTGCTGCCAACTATGTTTATGGCACAGATCTGTGTAAGATCTGTAATATCCTTTTTGCTATGTTATTCTGACTCTATAAGCTTGTATTTTGAAATTCTTTACCAGATCGATGTTTACTACATATTTCAGAAGTAAATCTACCTGAATATCTCCCTGAGCCTAGTAAATGAAGAATTATATGAAGTATATAATAAGGGAAGGTAGATATAAATTGCTCTCAAATTTATATGTTATGATACCCAAGAGATGAATTGTCCAGTCCAAGTTTACCTAAGACATCTGTCACGAGGTCAAGACTATTACAGTCCCAAGCTCCATTTTTAGCAGATACAAAAGAACCAGAGATGATACCGCAGACTGAGAGACAATATGAAATTGTCATAATGCTTGGGAAATATATATAAACTAACCATCTCACACATGCATGCTGTGAGGTTAGAGAGTACTCAAGAGAGTCAAGCATATAGATTCCCTGCCAGTTTGCTACCACCACTGAAAAAATAAGCTGAAACTCATGCACATGTTGAGTTGATACAGTTGATATTGGGTCCCTGAAATAGATACAATTATTCTGAACAATATAACTCAATGAAATTTTAGAGCATTCATATTCTTTTATTAAAAGATTTTTTGTTGCTGCTTTTTCACTACATTTGTGGTAGTTACAATAAATAAATAATTAGTATTTAATGGATATTAATTGCTTTTGTACAGCTGTCTTTAGTACATGTGGGATTCTTTATAAAATAAAAAGGAAAACAAAAAGATGCACCTTTACATTTTAAGGAGTATTCAAGAAATACATTGACTGCCTTTTTATACACAAAGCAATATAAACGAATGAAAAATTAGCTAGTGTTTTTGTATCATATTTTACCTGTATTTGGTGTTCCTCTTTCTTATATGGAAGAAATGACAAGAAAACTCAAGCAATTTTTTTTTTTTTTTTGATTCTGGTTGATTTGAAGGGCTTTGGAAATTGCTAGCTTAGAATTAAAAAGTACTCCTAATTGCATAATTGCTCAAAATCTATTAAATCTTGGATATTTTATCAGTCACCAACCCTTCATCTTGTTGTTGACATAATCATATTGTGCATGATGATATAAAAATCAGGAATCTGAAAAAAGTGATGCTACTGTATCTTGGCTTATGTTTAAATATATCTTCTTTAGCCCAATTTCATTTAGATCCCACTGAGTTCTTATGATCATATTCTATGGATGGGTGACTAAGAAGTTCTAGGACCAGGTCACTGCTAAATTTTATTTAGATTTTATGGTACTGAGCTTTCAATAGGTCATCCTTCCAAAATGACTGATTTGTATATTATATAAAAAAGACTCGGTAAATATTTAGCTTTTAACTAAAAAGAGAGTAAAGTCAAAGAGTAGAAACAATAGAGGTAAAGCAGAGGAAACCCAGGAAAGGGTATGGACCCAGCCCAAGTGCAGGTATGGGTACATATGTGTGAGGGAACATCATCGCATCACAAGCTTCAGAGAAAAGATTACTTTTATTGCCCAGCATCCATTAGAGACATCATGCTTTCACATTTGACTCAGATATTCCTGATTTAATAAGAAACTACTGAACATGTATTTTATAACATCAGTTTTCTGTTGGTTGCATTCTATTCCCCATCTCTTTCAGTTTCTTTAGTGTTTTAAGAGATGTTTCCAAGACATAAGGCAAAATAAAAATGTTCTGAAGCTAAGGAAAGACTGCTTCTGAAGTATATCTGAATAAATTGCTGCAGAATAAGAAATGCCACGTCCTAAGGGATCTAATGAGAACTAGCAAGTTTTCCCATGGTTCTAAGAATTGCACAGTATGGTAAACAACCCTGAAGCCTTGTGCAGGTCCCAGGGCCAGCCCTGTTTCTTTCAGCTTTGATCAGTGTCAACTGGGACTTCCACTGAACTCACTGGAAAGTCATTGACAAGCTAGTGACTTGACCTTGAGATTGCAGAAATTAGTCTGAGGACATAGACCTTTCCTAAATAGTGGAAATATTTAGGATGTTCGTGAAAGATTCACTCTTGTTAATTTAATGGGGTTGCATGTATTTCAACAAATTGAGGGCATATCAGACATTTACTTACCAAGAGGAGTCCTACCTGCTTTCAAAAAGCTATCAACTTCTGCCTTGTGGGGAGAAATGGAGTGCTATTTTTTAATTAAATAATACACAGTGAATTGGCCTCTCCTGATCTTTATCCTCCTCTAGAGGCATCTAGATTTAAGTGTCTTCCACATGGCTAAGTCAGTTCCATGAGCCTGTTTTCCGTCTTCCAAAACTTTGTTACCCTTTATTGTTGGTTGCTTTCTCCTCTCCTGCCTTCTTCATCCTTGTGGATTTACACCATTTTTATTCACTTTTGTTCTTTTAAGTAATTTCAGTGGAGTAGAGGAAACAGAGATAAACGTATATTCAACCTGCCCTTTTTAAACTTGGGGTTTCCCACTGGTGTCTTATTTTTATATTCTACCTTTTGTCTGGAATACTGGCGGTAGAAAGTTGATTTTTGCTGTCTTAAATTTCTTTCCCTCTTGTCTTTTCTTTTCCCCACCTTTCTCCTGCTTCATTAACAACCACAACAAAAAAAAACAACCTCTAAGTAATGTGTTTTGTCATATGACATACATATCTGTATCTTGTCTGGAAGTTTAGCTATTGAAATGCTAAAGCTATTTGTGGTTGGCAGAATTTCTGAAATTACAGTCCTAGTCCTGGGAACCTACGGATATGATCACATAGCATTTCCATGAACACAGTATGTTATGTGGCACAGTTGGCCTTAAGATAGAATACCCAGGATTATCAAGGTGGGCCCGTTTTAACACAGGAGCCCTGAAGGGAGGAGAGTTTTCTCCTGCTGTAGCAGAATAAAGCAGAAGAGGAAAGCAAAAAGATTTGAAGTGTGAGAAGGAATTTAAGTGTCACTGCTTTTAGGATGGAAAGCACCACACAAGAAAAAAAAATCAGACCGACTTTATAAGTAGAAAGTGGACCTTGGCCGATGGCCGGCAAGGAAACAGGGACCTCTATTCCATGGCTACAAGGAAATGAATTCTGTGAACAATCAGAATGAGTTTGGAAGTGGATTCTTAGGCAGAGATCAGAGCCAAGCCTGTCTGAACTCTTGACCCACAACTTGAAGATCATAAATTTGTGACATTTTAAAAACCACGAAAATTTGTGGAGTTATGTTCCACAGCCATAGAAAACTAATATGCTATCTCACATAAAGCTCTCTGTTTATGATATTGCCATGAACCTTGGGCCCTAAAATCAGCTACAGGGATGGTGAACATGGTTCTGTGGCTGTGTGTATCTGTGTGTTTTTGTATCCATCACATTAGTAGCTTTTTAAGTTTTCTCATTCTGTAAAAGAAGTCCTTTATCAAACTGACTAGAATAGACAAGGAAATTAGGAGAGGCAGTTGGTGACACGAGTCTATTGGTGACACCCAGGCTCATTTAGCGTCTTCTTTTGTGCAGCCTCTCCGTGCCCCCTGGGCCCCTGCTTTCTGGGAAACAGCTGTTTGGAGTATGCAAGGACAGAATCTTCCTGTCATTATAGGAGGGTGTTCTTCTCAAGACTGGCAGAATGCGCATCCTGGAAAGGATACCCGCTCTGCCAGTCTGTCTCTTTCCCTCCTCCTGGCAAAACCACAGCTTTGCCATTAAGGGGTGTTTCTGCACCATTTCTTCTCTTTACTGCAATACAAATTCACTGCTTTGTTGAGTGAGGTGGGTGGCAAAATTATCATAATGGTATTTTATATATGTGGCTTTGTGGGGAAATGAGATGCTCTGCATAAGTAAACTTTTCATTCAATTAAAAATTGTTTTTTATCACTACATTTTTAAAAAGACTTCATCTCTTGAACAAAAAAGAATACATATATTATCCAGTCTTATTAAATGGAAAATAATGTAGACCTATCACATTTTTATTGATGATTCATGGTCATCATTAAGGCTGTCATTTATTTCACAGCCCTGTTTCTGCAGTGGTGCCCTTAGGGACCCTTGTTCTTATACTAAATAGCCCCAGACCACTAAATCTTTGATTCTACTTCTGCAGTTTATATTTTTTCTGCTATCTTCCTTATAAACAGGAGGTTAATTTTAATCCATTATTTCTGTTGACTTATCTGCATCCAGTAGTTTTCCACCCATATGTACATGTAGTTCTAATCCCCAAATTGAACTGTACTAACTTACAATAAAGTAATTTAAGATGTGTGCAGATGGTAAAGTTGTAGCTAAATATAGTAAAGACTCATGAAAACTTACATTTGAATGGTTTTTAACTTCCCAAACATTAATTGAACAGTTATTATGTCCAGAAAATTATATGGCTTATAAGAAATCTAGATGTTTTAAAATTAATAGATAGGGAAAATAAATATTTATATAACTACTAATAAGAGTATGTGTATTAAAATCTCATTATTCTATATCTATTACAAGGAAATCATTGATTCAGTATGGACCTGCTTAACCATTAGTTTTCATAAAATTAGTATACTTTGTCTTTATAGTATTCATTAGCTAGTCAAGGCTTCAACTTAACTATTCTTCATGTTCCCAAGTACCTAAGAAGTGTACTGCTTAGGTTAAGTGGTTTGTTTTCCTCTTTAGACTATGACTGCTACAGCACCCTATTACAAATAGTAAATTTTGAATATTTGTGTATAATCTTAAAATATGTATTCAGAATTTCCACTATTTCAAATAAGATAGTCATGTTAGATTTATTTAAAAAAATACCATTTTAAATGATTTTCCAACTAAAATGCTTAGATTTTGACCCCTGATTCATCTTGTTGAAAGATGTGCCATGTTTATTTTGTATACGCCTGGCACAAAGCAATGTATGCCTAGGGTTACTCAAATCTCATTTTGAAATGAAAAATTCCACAGATCCATAAGAATTTAATACTAAGTGTTAGAGCATAGCAGTAAGTGTACCAGTTATGTTGCAGGGAGGAAGCCAATTCTGACTCCATGTTGGAACTGTTTCTTTGAGTTGCTTTTTGTTGCTTTAGTTAATTTAATCATACAGAATGGTTTGCCTCAGAGAATCCTGCCCCTCTGCCTGACTTAAACTAAAGCGCCTTTATTCAGAACCCTGTCCACCTGTGGATGGCAGGAAGGAAAAAGTAACACATCCCCTGCCTGAGGCTTGCCATTCTAGGAAATGTTTGCAAGATTAATGGCCTTTTTATTTTGCTTTCTCACCTCCCCTCATCTCTAATCTATAAAAGAACCTGACATCCAGACCCCCAAAAGATGGTTATTTTGAGGCACTAGCCTGCCATCTCAGTCTGCCAGCTCCCTGATTAAAGTCTCTTCCTTGCCTCAACACCTTGTCTCTTGATTCATTGGCCTATCATCCTAGAGTGAGCTTGGACTTGGTAAATGTTCAAGGGTGCATCAGAACTGGAGATTGGCCAGTCCAAGATAGGGGGTGGTCTCCACAGGCATTTAATGGCCTAAGAGCAGAGGAAGTGCAGGGTGGGTACCGACAGGTCGTAGTGTTACTATGATAACATGTATTGGATGCTTACAATGTGCTGAGTTTTGAATCACTACGTCGTAGTACCAGAAAGAAAACATGAGATCATAAGACAATTTTTTCCCTCTTAGGAGTGGATGACAGCTAAGGGCATTTAGCTAGGTTTAATAGGGAGCATACGGACTATGAAATATAAATAAAATGGTATGTGTCAGCTCTGAAGACGCCAGGAAACTCATCCTTGCCTTACAGACTCTTTGGAAGGATGCTCCTGAGGGACCAAGGTGATGGTGTATTTATCTCTGCATATCTCAGTGCTTAGAACAATATTTGTACGTAGTGGAAGGGACATGTTTGTCCACTGAATTGAGTGGACATGCTTTCTTCTTACAGAGTACAGAATTTCACAAATTCCTTCGTAATTGAAGTTCCCTCACAGCATATATTATAGATTCTGCCCCTATGTAGCCCATTTAAAGTAAGAATGATTAAAAATGCTCAGGACATCCTTAAACATTTAATCAAAACTTGGAACTCTTCTAGAGGAACCTGACTCAGTAACTTTGAGGGGACAGAGGTTGAAGAGGAAGTGAGGAAGTACTTCCAATGCCCTCACCTCCCTCACCTCCCAGAGCCAACCTGCACCAATAGGATTTATTTATTTGTCTGCTCGGCTTACCATGCACATAGAGACTGTCCTCTCTTCTGTAGGGTACGCGTTTCAGATCTGGCAGATTAAAAACCAAGAGTTGAAGTGAATAGTGGTAATCTCTGAACTGGAGCATTTCTGTGTTTTCCTGGTTTTTCTCTTTTAGCTTGCACCAAAGAATTGAAGGGAAAAAAATTCTTCCACATACCTGACTGGTATTGGAAGCTGTTAAATAGTGGTTAAAACTGGGTGGATTGGAGGGAACTTTCCTCCCCCATTTTTTAAAGTTTGGCTGTAGGTCCTTCTGCCTGCAGGCTACAGTCACATTAGTGGTTGGAAATTGGATAACGACAGCACAATGACAAATCCAGGTTGCTTGCAATAAGTTGCTAATCCCTTTGCTTTAATATCGGAGCAGCGTATAATGATGTTTGGACATCACTCCAGTTTACTGACGACCCCACTGGGGCCAGCAATAGAACCTTACAACTGTCTAACAAGGCGTCAGGTGACTCCCGTCGTCACAGCAACGGACACTGGAATCTAATCTTCCCTCCATCCCTTCTAGCACCCAATAACGCCTAGATTATATAAGTGGCCCATCATTGCTTGGTAACTTGAATCAATTAACGTTAATTCGCACAATGCTATGATGTATTGTGATCACTTTCATTTCAGGGAAGGGGGAGAAATTGCTATAAGTCACCTAAAATGAGGTTGTCTGTGGTGCTGGGGTATTAATTGGGTGTCCATATTAAATGCAAAAGGAGCCCCATCGTGAAAGGAAAGTGGATGAGTGACTCTCTTGGCTGCTATTGACCTATCAGAAGAAGACAGTGCCCTTTTCCTTTGCTTTTATCTATTACAGTTTTCCCTATTGCGTGTCAAGTTGATGTATTATAAAAAATTCATTTGGTGACCTTTCACCCCCCTAGCAGATTAAACAATTTCACTTCGATGGCATCATTAACAAGACCCTGCATTTAATGATGATTTCTCTAAAAGGCCACGGAGATTCGATTTTAAGCTAACAGATTTATTGCACTATTATAACATATCGTAAAAAACTGTACCACCTACGGTCAGGTTTTAGGTTAGAAACTGCTTAAGAGTTTATGTGAAGCTTAAAGTGGTATTACCTTGGGATATGCTGTAGCGGCAAGTCTCTGACCTCCAGTGGGATGCTGTTTACATTTAATCAGAGATGTTTGCTCACAATAAACTTAAAAATGTGTCAGGGACAGGCCTTTTAGCAAGTGTTCAGGCAGTTGGTTCCCCTCCCTCTGTCTCTAGACATCAGTGTACTTATGTCAGGATCTTTGTTGGATGGAGTCTTTTGGCTTTTTTAACCCACACAGCCTGCCTGCATCCTGTCCTGCATCAGAAAGCATTTAAGAAAGACAAGGGAAGAAATAGAATTTGGGAATAGTGTAAAATTTTCCGATAACCTGGGACCATGGAATGAATAGGTGGATTTAAAAAATCTGATTTAATTTTTTTAAAGATCCTTACCCATTGTGGCTAAGCAAAGTTATAAATGATGACCAGACTAGCGCATATTGAATTCCTAGTGAGTGATGGTCATGGTCTCGGCTGGTAGGTGAACAAAGGGCTTTGTAGGACCACACACGCCCTACCCCCCATTCTCCAGGATGCTCCAGGGAGAGGGAAATGGTTCCCTAGGGAAACTAAATAGTTTTTGATCTTCTGTATTTGTTCTTCCGCTGTTCCTCTTCTGAGGACTAATTGTCACCTTTACCTCACATATATCTTCCATGTAAAATGAATATTTTATCTCCCCACATAAGAAAAAAGAATAGATTAGGAAATAAAGTAGTTGGCTCACAAGCATTTAATTGAAATGGGTAGACTACCTTTTTTTTTTTTTTAATCAAAGTCTTGTTAGACCTGAGTTAGGATATTTTGAGAGTCATCTATTATCCTATACTAGAGTAATATATGTGATAAATGATGTCTATATATCGCCATTTAAATGTTAAAACTCTATTGCATGCCTCTGATGTGTAATACACAATAGGTTTAATGGGACATATAATGTTCATTTAATAAAGCTACCTTGGTCTTCAAACATTCCAAAGCTCTGGGAAAAAGATGCTTTGATATATCATGAATTATGTAACTATTTTATTTATAATTATTCCATTTTATTGCTAAGTCACATCAGCAATTAATGTGCTCAAAAGAGTTGAAAAACAATATAGCTCTAAACTTTGGTCAAACCAAAGTTTAAAAACCTTTGGCAAACTACTTAAGTCTTTTTGGACCTTAGTTTCTTCATGTGTAAATAAAAGTGTCTGTCATTGTGTCATTTTAAAGATACAATGAGTTTATAGGTGGAATGCATAGAATAATACCTGTACGGGTAAGTGCTCAGCATGTATGAATTATAAATAAGTGTTTTTCTCCCTGAGGGCTTCATTCAATTGAAATCAATTAATCAATGAATTCTACAGTTACTGATTCTATTTAGTGCAAGCATCTTGTGAAGACTATGCATACAAAAGGGTTGTTGTGAGATTAAATGAGATAGTCCTTGCTCCTTGGAAGAAAGGCTATGACCAACCTAGACAGCATATTAAAAAGCAGAGACATTACTTTGCCAACAAAGGCCCATCTAGTCAAAGCTACGGATTTTCCAGTAGTTGTATATGGATGTGAGAGTTAGACCATAAATAAAGCTGAGCGCCAAAGAATTGACGCTTTTGAATTGTGGTGTTGGAGAAGACTTGAGAGTCCCTTGGACTGCAAGGAGACCAAACAGGTCAATCCTTAAGGAAATCAGTCCTGAATATTCATTGGAAGGACTGCTGGTGAAGCTGAAGCTCCAATACTTTGGCCACCTGATGCGAAGAGCTGACTCATTTGAAAAGACCCTGATGCTGGGAAAGATTGGAGGCGGGAGGAGAAGGGGACGACAGAGGATGAGATGGTTGGATGGCATCACCAACTTGATGGGCATGAGTCTGAGCAAGCTCTTGGGAGTTGGTGATGGACAGAAAAGCCTGGTGTGCTGCAGTCCATGGGATTGCAAAGAGTCAGACACAACTGAGCGACTGAACTGAACTGAGTCTTTGTGAAGCAGTTGTGTGGGGAGGCTGTTCCCAGGCATCTCTTCCCAATTCTTTGTGGTGATATCATCTCGGTACCCACAGAATCAGCCAGGATGAATGTATTTATACCGTGGAAAGTGGAAAAGCACTAAAATCTGATCCTTTTTGGGGAAATCTGGTTTATTAGCATACTTATAAAATATCCCCACCTTCTAAGTGTTTTAGTCTGATATGATGCCTCACTAAGATTTTTTGGAGTTAATAAATTGTGATTAAATCTAAGTTCATAATATATGTTCTCCCACCCCACCCCTCACACACCTATTTCATCATTTCCTATGGTGAAGCGAACATATAAAGTACATATATAATTATTCTTTGGTTGTAAGTTCATGTTTGCTATACAGTGTATTATTTAGTTTCTAGAAACAAAGGCAAACTTTTTCACTAGTAATGGTGTATCATGGAAAACAGCTACTACAGTGGTATGATATCTAAAATCTGAGGCATGGATTCTCTTCTCTTTTTTAACATGTGGCAGAAACACAAGCAGTTTCAAAACTGGGAACTTGATATATGTTCGGCCTTATGGTCTTTCAGTCTTCGTCCAGCCTTCAGATGGAGAAGTGGGAAAAGAACTCACAGTCCAACCACAGCTCGTGTTTCTGGATAAGCAGGTACTCTGTGCACAGGTCACAGTCTTTACTTGGAGCCGGGTACCATATTGTATTCGGAGCATGTTTCAGACTCCGTCATCATCATAATACACGTGTACAGAGCACCCACCCTGGGACAGTTGGTGCACTTAGAACATCAAACTACTTTCATTATTTTCCTTCCATTGCACAGCCTGCTTTCCTTCTACTTTCTGTAAAAAGTCCAGAATATGATTATGGATAGGAGTAGAATTCTAATACTTTTTCACTCCAAACAAATTCTTACAGTAGGTCTCAGGTGTCTTCTCAGAAATCTATCCTTCCCAAAGTGCTGGATCTATATCTGAAGAAGTCATTTCATATGCTGGTGAAGGCATTTATGCCATTACATTATAGTTCTATGTTATTTTAAGTGATTTCTCCTGTATGTGGTTAAGTACAGTATCAATAAGAGGCTTCTGCATGCTTCATTCTAATTTCAGTGTCCAAGTCCTTGGATTTTATCTTTTCTATATTTACTAATGTCATGGGTGGAAGAAGTGAAATATGACAGTTAAATCAACTTTCCACTCTTTAATTTAAAAAAAATGCGTCCCATGACATGCTTGTAGAGGGACAAAGCCCATGGGACTGAGGTCCACACTTTTGCTCTGGTCAGGCACTTACCCAGCTCTCCTGCTTTGTTCTCCTAATGTTTCCTTCCTTAAGGTTTTTTTTTTTTTTTTTTTTTAAAGCACCTTACCAGCCACAAGATCCACTGACACTTTTTAAAAATAAATTTTATTATTTTTTGACCCAACTGTGAGGCATGTGAGATCTTAGTTCCCCAACCAGGCATGGAACCCATGCCCCCTGAAGTGGAACTGCATAACCACTGGACAGCCAGGGAAGTCCCTTTCCTATCTTATTAACCTTCAGCAAACAGTGTCAGGCTCCTTTTCTGTAAACTTAGCTTTCCTTTGTCCTCTTCACTGCCTTGCCCCAAATTTTCTTGAAATAATCTCTCTTCTTATGATAAAATTATTTGATATATTCTTGTTAACATGACAAAGGATATTTATTATTTTATTTATTTTATTATTTTTCCTTTGCTTATTCTCATGAATGTGTGCTATATGAAAGATTCTGTCTGAATCCTCTTCTTTTTCGGTTAACTTCACAAAATTCTCTTCTGAGTCCTATTTTTCCTTTCTTTTTTTCCCCCAGAATCGGAGAGTAGAGTCCTTGGGGCCCCCGTCAGAGCCATGGGTCATTTCGGTTTCCCTGGAAGGGACATTAGATTCTGTGCTGAGAGGTAGGTACTTGTGACATTTGGAGACCCGCTGTAAATGCATCTGCCCAAAAATGTTTGCAACCACTGGGGATTCATAACAAAGTCACTAATACTCAGTATCTTTGGTAATTTGGAGAAAAAAAATTCCACCACCAGTGTACAATGCCAGTGTCTTCTAAAAAGTGCAAAAGGTTGACAGGAAATGTTTAAGGAGCCATCTGCCCCGCAAGTATGGTGAGCATTTTTGTCATACCTGTAGCATATATGTGTGTGTGTGTGGTGTGTGTGTGTGTGAAAGTGTTAGTCACTCAGTCATGTCTGACTCTTTTCAACCACATAGAGTGCAGCTCTTCAGGCTCCTCTGTCCATGGAATTCCCTTCTCCAGGGGGTCTTCCCAACCCAGGGATCAAACTTGGGTCTCCTGCATTGCAAGCAGACTCTTTACCATCTGAGCCACCAGGGAAGCCTATGTATGTGTGTGTGTGTTCCACATCTTGGCTAATATAAATAGCACTGAAACAAATATGGGGATACCTCTTTAAGATCCTGCTTTTTTTTATTATTATTATTTTGGATAAATACCCAGAACTGTGCCTGCTGGATCATGTGGTATTTTTAGTTTTAATTTTGTGAGGCGCCTTGGTACTCTTTTCCATAAAGGCTACACCATTTTGCATTATCATTAAAAGTGCTTGAGAATTCTAATTTCTCCTAGAACTTGCTAGAAACCAAAATTTGCTGTCTTTTGGCCTTTTTGAAAATAGTTGTCCTATTAGGTGTGAGGTGACATCTCATTGTGGTTTTGATATGTTTTTCCCTGATGACTAGTGATGTTGAGCATCTTTGCATATTGCATATTTGCATATGCATATTGCATATTTACAGATCTTCTTTGGAGAAATGTGTTCAAGGTCTTAGCCTATTTTTTAATTGGGTTATTAGTTTTTAAGCTACTGAGGTTTAAGAATTTCTTATATATTTTGCAAACTAACACCTTATCAGATAAATGACTTGCAAACATTTTCTCCCATGCTATAAGTTGCCTTTTCATTCTGTTAACTATGCAGAAGCTTTTAAATTTGAAGTAATCCCACTTGTCTAATTTTGCTTAAAGTGTCCATACTACCCAAAGAGAGCTACAGATTCAATTTAATCTCTATCAAAATCTCAATAATATTTCTTATAGAAATAGAAAAAAGCAATTCTAGAATTTTTATGGAGCTGCAGAAGATCTTAAACAACCAAAATGATCTTGAAAAATAAGAACAAAATGAGAGTCACCACTTCCTAATTTAAAGCATATTACAAAACTATAGTAAACAGTATGATACTGGCTTCAAGACAGGCATATAAACGAATGGAACAGACTAGAGAGCTGAGAAGTAAAGCCACTCACATATGGCCAACTGATATTCAGCACAGGAATTAAGGATATACAGTGGAGAAAGAACTGTCTCTTCAGCAAATGGTATTGGGGGAAACTGGATATCCACACACAGAAGAATGCAGTTAGACACCATATAGGTTAGGACATTTATATTAGTTTGAGTGTTCTGTAATGCTTTTACAAACTTATAAACGACTCATTTACCAATTTAAACATTTGCCTATCTGCAACATTGCTGGTTTCCAAGAATGACTCCGATTTTACAGTTACTTCTTGCTCTACCCTGGCTTTGAGTCTAAGCTCATCCTCACACCTCCTATAAAATATGTACCTTGCCATCCTTCATACTTTACCTGTCTGTACCCAGTACCTTACCCTCCATGCCTTACCCCTACCTCATACCTACTCATCCACTGTACCTTACTCAGCCTCTGTTCTCTACTGTGCCCCATTCCTGACTCATACTATCCCAGACTCTTCATTACTTTTCTTTCAGTTATCCCAAGGATATCCTCACCGACTTGTTTAGAATCATACTGGATCATGCAAAATGAATAAGGCATTAAACCACTTGTTATTTTCTTGTATTAACACCAAGTCATGCTCAAGTGAGCGGACTCCCCTGGATCAGTATTGTCAACATTGTCCTTGTTTGGAGATTCAATGTGAACATATGAGGAATGATCTGGGTGTCTAATATGCATACATTTTATGTGTGTGTGAATGTCATGAAATAGGAAAAAAATTATTTATAGAAATACCCACATGACCAGTTTATTTCAATTATTGAGAGTATCTCTCAACACCATCATGAATTATTTCTCCTTAACTTCAGAGAAAATGGAACCAAAACTATTTGGCATAGACCACCTGACTCAAGTATTTCCTGCAGAAAAATAAATTAACAACAAAATCATATCTATATGTTTAACCTAAACCTTTTGTTCTGCAATTTAACTTCATGTGCTTTGACCTCAGTCAATCCTTTTCAGTTAAAAAAAAAGATTAGCTGTTAACCAAACAGTGGGTTTATACACGTGTGCTGTGTGTGTGCTCAGTCATGTCCAACTCTTTGCAACTCTGTGGACTGTAGCCAGTCAGGCTCAACTGTCCATGAAATTTTCCAGGCAGGAACACTGGAGTGGGTTACCATTTCTTCCTCCAGGGGATCTTCCCCACCCAAGGATCAAACCCACATCTCTTACATCTCCTGCATTGGCAGGTGGGTTCTTTACCACTATGCCACCTGGGAAGCCCTGTGGATTTATATACTCAAAGATAATTATTTTAGGTCCTTCAGATCCTTTGATATTTAACTATAGATCCTCGTTGTAGAAAAATATGTCGTTAACATTTTAAAAATATCAACATTAATGATGTAATAGTTTGTTAGTGTAGATAGCTAGGGGTAAGATGGATAGTTGTGGGAATGGGTGGGGGTGGAATTTGGACTAAAAAGGTATTTTAAAACCCTATTCCTTATAGAATCACATTCAAGTAGCCTTCCCTGATAAATCATATAATCAACTTCAATCTTGCTTCAAGTCCAACACCTCATCTTCTCCCAGGTTCCCTTAGCCAGTCCCAGCTTGATCAGGGAGCCTGTCAATGACATTTGTCTGTTTTACAATTATCATTCCAGAGATATGGTGAGCCCCAGAGTAATGTACTGTACTTGGCAGAAACTGCCTACGCTTTTGGGCACATATGCTTCAAATCTGAGAATATCATAGATATATATGGGAATCTTTGTAGAGATCTCTGAGGCAAGCTGGTATTTAACACAAAAGCAAGCCCATTTGGAGCTAAAGTACTTTCCATTAGGCAGTTTGGCGGCTGTTCTATGAGGCAGACTCTCTGTGCTCGCCGGACACATTTCGATTAAATGCTGCTTTGTATTCCTCCAAAGATGGGAACAATAAGGACGTTTGTCAAAGGAAAAACTGCAGCAAACGATTTCATGTTGAACATCTGTACTCTGCAGTTCATTGTTTGCAAGAGTTTATTGACCATAATTTTGATGCATATAGGTTTTAAAGAGTATGAACGGCATTTATCTTGGGCGCCTATCATTTATCTGAGTCTTGGCTTATTTATTTCCATTTTTCTGGGCATTTTTATTTATTTTGGGACTCTGAAGAGATGAAGGAAAAGATGTTTCTGAAAAGGGAAGTTTTAGTTAGCTCTGCAAAATTGATGAGGAAAGACAATGTTTTCCCAAAAAGGATTGAGCAATTGAATTGAAAAATGTAACACTGTGCGTATTCTATCTTTATGATACCTTTCAGCCTTAAAGATCTCAAAACCAGTTTTTAAACATTAGGAGCACTCTCCTGTCTCATTGTCCATCGTACCAATAATCACAGTGACATTTCCAAACTGAAATGGAGCAGCTGTTATTTAGCAAAGTCATTTGAGGATAGTGGAGGCAGAAGACTAATTCATGGCATTGTGAATGGGGTCTGGAGCTCAGTTTCCTTCTTTCGGTTTGTAAATGGATGGCCTATTGTTAGAAAATGTAAGCTTTCCTTTTTGCATTTTATTCAGAGAAACCAAAGTGCAGACAATCCAAGTTGCTGAACAGGGTAGTCTTTATCAGTCCTGATCTGACGCATAGCTGTGCTCCTAATCTATTGGCCTCATTCTGCCACCACATAAACTACAGATCCCTTGACTAGAAGAGAGGCAGAGCCTAGAAACTGACCACCAAGAAAGATAGTAGACTTTCTTTCTTGAGAGACATTTAATAATAAAACGCATGCGTGCATGCTGAGTCGCTTCAGTCGTGTCTGACTCTGTGTGACCCTATGGACTGCAGTCTGCCAGGCTCCTCTGTCCATGGAATTCTCCAGGCAAGAATGCTGGAGTAGGTTGCCATTTCTTCCTCCATGGAATCTTCCTCATCCGGGGATTGAACCCACGTCTCGTATGTCTAACCTGTATTGGCAGGCATGTTCTTTACCACTAACACCACCTGGGAAGTGGTGTATTCTTACCCAATAGTGGCTAAGAATACAAACTTTATTAAATCAGGAAGATTTGACCTATAACCTTCTCACCAAGTAATTTAATGTTTCCTGAGCCTGTTTCCTAATCTTTAGACTGTAGATAATAGTATATTTTGTGGTGTTGTGTAGTTTGTATATAATGAGGAATAGAATGCCCAATGTTTGGCAGAGTGAACTTTGATATATGTTAGCTGTTGTTACTATTATTCTGGGCTTCCCTGGTGGCTCAGATGGTAAAGAATCCACCTGAAAATGCGGAAGACCTGGGTTCGATCCCTGGGTTAGGAAGATGCCCTGGAGAAGGGAATGGCAACCCACTCCTATATTCTTGCCTGGAAAATTCCATGGACAGAAGAGCTTGGTAGGCTACAGTCCATGGGGTCACAAAGAGTCGGCCACAACTGAGTGACTTGCACTCACTATTATTCTGTCTTGACTTACTTGGTTTCAAGATTTGCCTAAGAGAAGCCTGATGGATTTAGTAACCTTTTTCATTAATTTTTTCTTTATTGTCCAATTGCCTCTCTACAGAGATTACTTGAAGAAACTGCTCTAGCGTAGGTGACTAACATTCACTGTTTGGTTTTGTGTTTGTTTGTAGGATGTACTCACGCAGAAACTCAAGATGGTTATGTGAGCTTCTCCAACTTGGCAGTTTTGATCTCTGGGTCAAATTGGCACTTTATTTTTACTGTCACTTCCCCTCCAGGTAATTTCAACACAGTGTGTTTTTATTACCTGTTTCTTTCTTTCTTTCTTTTTTAAATATAGCTCCTTCTCCTTTATAATGGGACTAGCTCCTCTCATGAATAAGAGTCACTGTAGCTTAGAGAAAAAATTCCCCTGGTTTTATCATTATAGTGTGAGAAGCAAGAACACATGTCGAAATTAAGCCTGAAGAGCAAGTATTGCTTCCTGGTAAGCAAGAATCCAAATGTACATTTTCTTCTAGTTGTTAAAATTTACTTTGAATGTTCTACTTTTTTTCCAATGACATTTGATGGAATTTGGTTGAATATTAATTTAACATTTTTAATTTATAAGGAAGAGAGTCATGGAGTATTGAGTTTTATGAAACCTTATCTTTTAGTCCTGCCTGCCTCCTCCACTGCCCCACCCCCACCTTGGAAATGATGACTATACACATTCAAAATCCTGGTACTTTAGAACTGTAGGTAGAAGGTGTGTGTCAACTGTTTATACAACCAGTTCTTTCTGAGAAAACGTTCAAAAGAAATCTCCCTTCTGAGGCATTCTTGACAAATTTCACTTTGTTAGAGGGTACTACTATTCAATCACTTTGTAGTGAATAAATGCTACTTAAACTTCCAAGGGAGATGAGTTTATGAAAAATATTACTCTCCCATTTCCATGATGAATAGAGTCCAGTCTCCACCCTACAGAGGAATGAAGTTCAATTTTGGGCATCCTTTTTATAAAGGACTAAACTCTGATAGAGACACAATTACCACTTTAAAATGATTTAGATATTGCATCCAATATTGTAATTTACCAGGAAAAACCTTCCTCACCTAAGGGAGCATCAGAAAAATCCTAAAAATTTTAGCATTACGTTTGAACTGAAAAGTTGATGTTTATAATCAAGTATTAATTTGAGTCAGGGAAATTAGTCTGATACTTAAGACAGGCAACTGTGGAAAGTAGTTAATGCATCAGCTGTGGTAATGCAAGGCTTTTAAAAAATACACCAGAACAATCATGAGTGGATTTAAACCTCTTAGATATTGGAAATGGCAGAGGAAATGAAATGTTTTCATGTGAGCTGTCTGAACCCCAGCAACAAATATTTAATAAGGCCAGATATGAGTTCTCCTTCATGAAACTTAAATTCAAACCATGGTATACTTTCAAAAAGTTAAAAATATGGCTCTCATGAAAATGTATTATGAACACTTGTCAACAAGTTATTTAACTTTTTAATGTGGGAAGCAGGAGGATAGCAAGGTATATAGTTCATGTAGCCTGGAAAGAAAAGATTTCTGAAATCAGTTTGCTATATTGGATACAGGGCAACCAAACTCTAATCTTTTCTGAGTTGTGTGTCTACGAATATCACTTAGATTCTTACTGGATGAAAATCATTTTAAATTTACCCAGTGTTCTACAAATTCACAAGACTGGCCCCTAAATGTTAAACATTAAGTTCAAAAAAGGGTGTTCCAGAGAATTTGATCCTTTTTTATGACATTGATAAGATCTGTAATCTTTTTTTTCCCCCTCTCGTTCCAAGTTTTAAACCGTTTTCTTCCCAAAGAGACTATCATTTGGGATCGGGTAGTATTGTTAATTTTGTAAGACAGCTATTCTTTTGATATCTGTGATGTTGTCCTAATGAAAGGACAGATTCATGGACAGTGTTCAGTGCCTTGACTGTGGGATTCCCAAAGATATATTTTGAAGGGTAACACATTCAGAGCTGGATATTTTGGTCCCAGCTTGTTGGATATTTAAAAGGCCATTACCCTACAGTTTTCTCAGTAGTTAACTAAGACTAAATACTTCATCAAGGTTATTTGAAGGCATATGTTATAAAACCAAATGTAAACTGTAGCATAGACAGAAGCTTCCTGGTGACTCTGTGATTTTGAGCTGGCCTTGGTATTCACATTTACTGGCCTACTGCTTCCTTTAATTTCTACCTACAGCTTGCAAAGTCCCCTAACTGAGGAATTGTCTTGCATTTTTTTATCATTTTCCTTAAATTATTCTTAGTCATTTTCAAGACATTCTACAAGGTGAGGCGAGGCTCTGTTTAAATGAGGACAGAAGAGATGAAGAAGAAATAGAAAACATCAGAAGGCCTGCCCTTCTGGTGACCCCATAACCTCATGTTCATTAACAGTATAGCTCCTGAGAGTGACTGCTTGTTTCCAGGTGTATCAATGTCTAGGGCTGGAATTATTTGGGAAAGCAGCTTATCCTGGCCTGTCCTTACATGGATAGACCAATCAGTGACAAGCTCTAATAGAAGAGCTGTGACAAGCATTTATTCATGGATCTGTTATTGTTGTTTCATTTTTGAATCAAACAGAGGATTGCAATCATTTTCATTATTTTCCCTCTTATCCCTTAGAGAGAGGAACTCATCTTTATTCCTATTTTATTATGTTTTGTCTCATATTTATTTATTTTTCTTAAAATGAAGAAAAGGGACAAAATTCAATATCTACTAATGTCCAGAGATAGCAGATAATGGCAAATGTGATTCCTGATTTTAGATCATGGCGATTGACCAACTGTCTTTCTAAAGTTTCCAAGATTGTCCATGTCTTTATTTTTTTTAATGGAAATAGATGTCACTTTAATCAATGTTTCATTAATTGTTGCATACAAAGACATACATTTCTTCAGCTCTGTAGATGCATCAAAGATATAATTAAGGACTTAGTTCTTTTAATATACATGTATATATTTATTTTCTATTGAGGTACCATTGACATAACACTGTAGAAGTTTAAGGTGAACAGTATGTTGGTTTAATATATTTATGCATTGCCATATGATTACCCCTGTAGTGTTAGCTAACATCTATATCACATTACATAATTGTCATTCTTTTTGTTGTTGTTCTGAGAACAGTTAAGACCTACTCACTTAGTGACTTTGAAGTTTATTATTCGGTATCATTGACTATAATCACTATGCTATTTTGGAAATATGAAAATTGAGGAACTGAGAAACTGCATAGTACGTATGGAATCCTCATAAGTCTTTCTAACATGTGGACTAATCCAGCTCATTTATCCATTTCTGAAAATTGAGGAACTGAGAAACTGCAAGTATGTATGGAATCCTCATAAGTCTTTCTAACATGTGGACTAATCCAGCTCATTTATCCATTTCTGAACTTCCTGAGACATTCCCCAGAGGGCAAGGTGTCTGTAGGTTTGTTCTACTGACTTCCCGCCCAGCCTTTCCACACGCATTGTCGTTACTGTTGTCTAGGCTGTGGTTTCTTTAACCATTTCCTGGGGCCCTGGGACTATTAGAGGGCTCTCCAGGGCTGCCGGGCGGAGATGGAATGCATTCTGCCACCTGACCCAACTGCAGTTGCTATTTCTGAGTCTAGAATATTCCTCCTCCCTAAATTCACATGTCTTACTCACCAGTTCACCCAGGGTTCTCCTCAAATGTCATCTCCTCAGAGCGCTCTTTTCTGCCTCACTCTGTCTACACCACCATCCCAATCTTGTTCCTCCCATCTCCAGCCATTCTCGGTCTTCAGCTGGGAATTCCTCACTTCCTGGTGTCAAGAGTATCTGAGTATTTGCTTGTCTGTCTATTGCCTGCCTGCTCTATTCTGCCTTAGAACCTAAATTCCAAAAAGGACAGGAAGCTGCCTAGCTCAGCATTACATCCCCGGCACATCATAGGCACAAATAAATATTTGTTTATGAATAGCTGAGTATACCGAGATTCTATCTAAGATTGCATTTGTTGAAAATATTTAAAAACTGGTAGTCTCCACCCTTAGACCCAGGTTACTGCTCTAGCCTTACAAACCTTAGGCCTGATTTCAGCCTCTGTGTCATTATCTGTGTTCTAAACACTGCCATGGCCTATTCTTCTATATCTCAGGTGGCTCAAGCCACTTCTTCACTCAGAATTTTTCCATTTATGACATTGACTTCAGAATGTTGTCACAGGTCTTTTGGCTTTTGACATGTAATGCCCACCCAAATTTGCCTCACATTTTTCCTTCATTAATTCCTGGTATTTCTTGGCAGTAATTTTTTTCAGTATAGATCGTTTTTTCTCTTTTCTGTCTTTATTTATTCAACTTTCACATCCCCACCTAGATATTCCTTCCTATGAAATGCTTTCCCCAAGCATATCAATGGAAAATAAACTTCCAAAGCAAATGACTTGCATCATTCTGGTGGCATGAGTCACGTTCTAATTTGTATTACATTTGTATGTGTTTCCTATTTCATTTATTAGCTTGTAAATATCTTAAGAATGAGAACAGTAACTTGTCTACTTGCTGAAGTAAACAATCACTGAGCAGTTATTGGAAAATGGATAAAAGAATAAAGAATTTTGTTTTTTTACTTCTGTGAATCCCTAGTAAAATCCATCCCTCTGTCTCTGGGCTAGAATTAGCTTATTCAGTTGTCCATAAAAAGCAACTAATTGATAACAAACAAGCCAACTATGGCTCAAGTATAAGATGTACACACAAGAGAAGCATTTCTAGATAATTTTGTTATAGTAGTTTTGGGACCAAGTCAGCCAGGAGTCAAGAGACTAGGGATCTAACTGTGACTTCCAATCCAGTGTCAGGTTCAGCCCAAGGAAAGCGCAGCAAAGAAAACAGTGTTTCCTTCAGTCGATGAAATAAAAGCTCTGTTTTTGCCTGAATTATTCAGATGAAAGCAGAGATTTGGGGGTTTGTTTGTTTTGAATGAGCTACTCAAAAACACCGGTTATTAACTAATATATGTTCACAAGCAAGTGTTTTTCTTTAACTTTTGTCTGGAGATATAGTTGACGTATGATAAGCTATACATATTTAAAGTGTACTATTAAATAAGCTTTGATGAATCTATATGTCCATGAAACCATCCCCACAGTTAAGATAATGAACCTATCTATCATTCCCAAAATTATAGGCAAAGTCTTAAACTTTCTATTTTTGAAATAACATACAGTAAAAATGATCTTTTTGGTAGGTTATTTTATAAATTCAAATATATATATATATATATAGAGAGAGAGAGAGAGAGAGAGAGAGAGAGAAAGAGAAAGAGAGAGAGAGAGATTCATATAATCACTACCACAATCAGGATACAGAACATTTCCCAAAGGTCTCCTTTATGTTTTTCCTCTGTCCTCTCATCCTCCCACTAATCCCTGCAACTTCCGATCTGATTTCTATCTCTATAATTGTCTTTTCTAAAATATCATATAAATGGAATCATATCCTATATACAGGGCTTCCTTTGTGGGTCAGATAGTAAAAGAATCTGCTGCAATGCGGGAGACCCAGGTTCGATCCCTGGTCGGCAAGATCCCCTGGAGAAGTTTCCAGAAAACTGGAATCCCACTGGAATTCCAGAAAACTGGAAACCCATTCCAGTTTTCTTGCTTGGTGGGCTCCCAGCCCATGGGGTTGCAAAGATTCGGACACAACTGAGCAACTAACACTTAACACACATCATAAGTACCCTTTGGAAATGGACTTCACTCACTCAGCATAATGCTTTGGATGTTTTATCTCAGTTACAGTTTCCTTCCTTCCTCCCTCCCTTCCTTCCTCTCTGTTCTAATTAGTGGAGCATAAAGTACTTTGGCCACCTCATGCGAAGAGTTGACTCATTGGAAAAGACTGTGATGCTGGGAGGGATTGGGGGGCAGGAGGAAAAGGGGATGACAGAGGATAAGATGGCTGGATGGCATCACTGACTCGATGGACGTGAGTCTGGGTGAACTCTGGGAGTTGGTGATGGACAGGGAGGCCTGGCGTGCTGCAATTCATGGGGTCGAAAAGAGTCGGACACGACTGAGCGACTGAACTGAATTGAAAGAGTGAATCTTCAGTTTTGCACTGGTGGAGGAAGTAGGTCTGAAAATACGAGAGCATTGGAAGAATTCTCCCATTGTAATGAACAGAACTGGAAATAACAGTCATATGATATTGTTGGAATCTTTCAGTTCATCAGAAATAGGAGTCTTGCATTTATTATTGATTCATATATTTAATCATCTAATTCAATAAATATTTATTGAACCAACTATGTGCCAGGTACTGTTTTAACCATATCTCTTCCACAATATTTTATTATATTAGCATCTTATTATTATTTTGTATTTATTTGTTTTTCTGAACAGGGGTCAATTTTACAGCTCGCTCCAGGTCGTTTGCTGTCTTACCTGCGACTCCGTCCGAGAGATCCACCATTATCATGGCTGCCTCCTTGTGCTCAGGGGTCTCGTGGCTGGCTCTGTGCTGCCTCGTATGCTGTTGGTTCAAGAAAAGCAAAACCAGAAGTATGTAGATTGTTTTTGAATAAAAATATCTGAAAAAATATACCATTATGTATAATATACTAACTATTCCTTTTCTTCCTGCAAAGAAACATATTTTATGAGCCTCTGGAGGAGGCAATGGCACCCCACTCCAGTACTCTTGTCTGGAAAATCCCATGGATGGAGGAGTCTGGTGGGCTGCAGTCCATGGGGTTGCTAAGAGTCGGACACAACTGAGCAACTTCACTTTGACTTTTCACTTTCATGCATTGGAGAAGGAAATGGCAACCCACTCCAGTGTTCTTGCTTGGAGAATCCCAGGGACGGGGGAGCCTGGTGGGCTGCCGTCTATGGGCGCACAGAGTCGGACACGACTGAAGCGACTTAGCAGCAGTAACAACATATGAAACAGGGTGCAGCCAAATTGCTCAATTTATAGAGACAAGGATTGCCTAATCCCAAATAACAGCAACAATATTAATAATATATAATAACAATAATAATAGCGACAGCTCTTATTTTTTGAATACTCATTATGGACTGCGTTCTAAGTACTTTAGAGACTTGAATTCATTCAGTCTTCAGAACAGCTCTGTCAAATAGGTACCGAGTACTCTGTCTGTGTTTCAGACATGGCACATGAAGCACAAAAAAGCAAAGTGACTTTCCCAAGGTCTCACCACAGGATCAAACCAGGTGGTTAGGCTCTCGCTGGAGCCCAGTCTCTGAAGCACTGTGTGGTACAGCCCAGGTGACCTTCCAAAAGGCAGATTCTACAATCAAGGGGAAATAGTTTTCTTTTTCAGAAGAAGGAAGAGAGTGCTTGGGTTTTTTGTTTGTTCGCCTCTTTTTCCCTAGGAGCATAGAAACTGTGTCCTTGGGCATTTTCCCAGGATCTGATCTTTTTTTTTTCTTTTTTGGGGTGGTGAGATGGGATATAGACATGGATAAAACCCTTGTGGTATTAGGAGATACTAGGAAAACAAAGTGATAAGGAAGAGTGAGTATAAAAAGGCAGAATGAGGAGAGGCAAAGAGAGAAAGTGAAAAATTAAGAAAGGAAATAGCAGAAAGTAGGGTGCCACCACCAGACTGTTCACTGTGATTGGATTTCTGAGAGAAGCTGGAGAAGGAAATTCTACTAGATGCTCTTTATTTTGAGCCAAGCTTCATATTTTTAGCTTAAAAATTGTGCTGTAGAATGTGTATAGTGAAAAGAATGGTATTTTTTACAAACTTCTTTAATGTCTGATTTAAGAAAAGTCAGCTGGATTCTCTTAGGAGCTTCTGCATTTGGTTTGTTGCAATGCATTGTTTTGACTGAAGTATCTGAAGAAAATTCTAGCCTCAAATAGATACCTCATAGGAAAAGGAAGAATATTTTAATAACTTTTACATATACAGCAGACATTCTTATTTGTTGCTGCACCCAAACTAGACCAGAGATAGTTACTTAAAGGTACATCTCAATATACTTTTTTATTCTGTTACATGAAAATGCACAAGTCTACCTTGTACTTTGAATTTTGCCCACAGGTGATTTTGAAAAATTATGTTTTGGCCATTTGGTAAATGTTGTTTCACTGAGTTATATAGATATACCAAATGTTGATATTAATATATTTCATTCTACAATTTAAAAAAAATTACATGTTAATATCAATAGAATTAGAAATTCTGTAAAGCTCATGGTAGTTTATAACAATGTTTTCTAAACTTCTAAAATTTCCAATGTGAGCTTGATTTCTATCACTGATGACAAATTCTATCAATTATTTCTTTAAAGTTACAGGCTTACTTCATTTACTTATAAAAGAAATCTCTCGAATATCCAATTTTGAATAACCATAATTTATCTTTCAGTTTTTCTTTCAAGTGCTTTCAATGTGAAAATGGTGTTTCATGAAAAAAAAAATCAATCAGTTTTGCTCAAATCAATCACAAAAGTGCTTTTTCTTGAAACAATCATCATGTCTCTTGGCATGGCATTATCTGATGTTATATTATAATTTATTTGCTTATCATCTGCCATCCAAAGTGAAAGTGAAGTCACTTAGTCGTGTCCAACTCTTTGCGACCCTATGGGCTGTAGCCTACAAGGCTCCTCAGTCCATGGAATTTTCCAGGCAAGAGTACTGGAGTGGGTTGACATTTCCTTCTCCAGGGGATCTTCCCAACCCAGGGATCGAACCCAGGTCTCCTGCACTGCAGGCAGACGCTTTACCATCTGAGCCATCAGGGAAGGGCAGGGACCTGATCTTTCATACTTACAATTGACTTTCTAGTGCCTAGAACAGTGTCTGGCATGAAGAATGTAAATGTATTTTTATTAATATATTTAGTGAATGAATGAATTAAAGCATCACTCAGTCAAGAGCTGACTGAAGATATAAACTGATGCCAGTTTCCTAGTTTTGATGTCATACTACAGTTAATGTAAGTTGTTGATGTGAAGAGAAGGCTAAGTGGAAGTACATAGGTCATCCCTGTATGTTTCTTTGACACTTTCTGTGAATCTATAATTATTTCTAAATAAAACCTGAAAAAAATACAGTAAGTCCCCACATATGGATGAGTTCTTCCAAGAGCACTTTCGTAAGTCAAATTTGTAAGTCCAACCAAGTTAGCCTAGATACCCAGCTAACACAATTGGCTATATAGTACTGCAGTTTACTGTAATAGGTTTCTAATAATTTTCACACAAAATACATAGAACGCAAACACAAAAAATAAAGCATTTAAAATCTTATAGTACCTTGAAAAATACAGTAGTACAACGGCTGGCATACAGGGGCTGGCATTGAGTAAACTGGCAAGAAGAGTTACTGACTGAAGGAGAGAGAGGAGGTGGGAGGTGGTAGAGCTAAAGGATCTTTAGCATTAGGAGTTAGAGGGTAAGCTGCAATTTCATGAAACCCTGATGTTGATGGCACAGCTTCTGGTTCCTTGGTGGGTTCAACTCTATCTACCCTCTTGGAAAAAGGATCCAGTGATATCTGGATAGTAGCTCTTTTTTTCTCATCATAGATGACACTAGCCCACTGGATTGCATTCTGAACAGCTTCTGCAACCTTCGTGTACTGTTGTATGTTCAGGTCCTGTGCCTCAAATGCTAACAGTGCCTCCTCAAATAAAGAAAATCCCCTGGCCATTTCCTGCATCATGAATCTCTTTGGTTCTTCAGTTACTTATTCCTCTTGTCTCCTTTCGTCCTTTCTCTGGGGCTCCGACTCCATCAGGTCTTCATTAGTAAGCTCCTTGTGTTGCATAGCAAAAAGTTCATTGAAGTCGTCCGCTTAAAGATCTGGCTTGAAACAAAGATACTGTACTACTGTACTCTATACAGTACTGGGCAGGAAAGCACACAAGAGCACAAGCACTTGCAGAGAATGCAATAATGTGACAAAGTATGCCAGACACGTGACCTAACTTCTGTGATTGGACACTCAAACACATGTTCGAATCTTTGAAAGTCTGCAACTTGAAGGTTCAAGTGTAGGGCACTTACTGTACTAGGAACATTCTATAGCCACTCTGGTCAACAGAAAGATAACATAAACCATGTTCATGGTTATATGACGAGGCAGGTAGTGTCATTTTCTAGTAGCCATTTAACCTAAAATTAGCTGGAGCTGAAGCTCCAATACTTTGGCCACCTGATGTGAAGAGCCGACTCATTGGAAAAGACCCTGATGCTGGGAAAGATTAAAGGCAGGAGAAGGGGGCGACAGATGGTTGGATGGCATCATGGACTCAATGGACATGAGTATGAGCAAACTCTGAGAGATGGTGAAGGACAGGGAAGCCTGACATGCTGCAGTCCATGGGTTCTCAAAGAGTCGGACATGCCTTAGCAATGCTAGTGAACAACAAACCTAAAATACCAAGATAATATTTCAACATGTAATGAATATAAAAATATTAGGTGTCATGCATTTTTGAAAAATCAAGTGTGTATTTTATGTTTACAGACACATTTCACATATTCAGTCACCACATGTAGTGGCCACCATATTGGACAGTAGTTTTAATCCTCCATGTAGTGGTCAGTATATGGGATTTTATTTTAGTATTCCTTAAGCTCTGGGATATTGTGTGCATTTTGCTGCACATTTATCACAATGGTTTGGGGGGAGTGGACAAAAGAAATATCCTAATACTTAAGGCTCATTTGCAATAAATATGTCATTTTATTCTTAAAAAAAAACACTTATTTTTTTCATTAATTTAGAAATTAAAAACGAAGAGATTTCTGAAACTCAGACTAGTGATCAAAGGAATCACAGCCATGTCTCACCCAAACACCAGGGGTCACAAGTAGAGACTGAAAAAGAAGTCACCATGATGGCAGAAGGTAAGCTTAAACAATAGGATAATTCCCACAAAGAGAAACAGACCCATGGTGTATGAACTGTAGCCTCCTGCTGGCTCTCAGTTTCTGAATCAATTTAGTTTATAGACCCTTCTTTAGCCTTTGTTATTTCTTCTCAAGGAAATTATACCCCAGCAAAAGAATACACAAGTCCAGCTGATTCACTCAGCTATTAACCAATGATTCGAGTTGACATTCATATACGTTTTTTCTTACTAGAAGATTATTGGTTTAACATTTGAATTCATTACATGAAGAAAAGGAAAACCAGAGTATAGGCATATAATCTTTCCCTCAGCTATTGCAAAGCTGCCAGTTTGGCAACATAATTGAATCTGGAAGGAAGGGCCTGGAGTTGCCCAATACCAACTATGCAAATTAGATGGAATATAGAACCCTCAAGAAATGTCAGCTTTGTTAAGCTCTGCTTTGCTGCATAGTCGTACTTTTTGTGAAAGGTATTATTTGACTACATTGTGCATGATGCCAGATGATTTTTGCTTGTTATGTTGTTAAATGGCCATTAGAATTGCTGCCAAGCAGAGAAAAGATAAGCATTTGTTTCGGACCAATGTTCTGTGTTTTTGAGGACACAGAAATTACAAAGACAATGGGCAGAACACAAGATAGATTTGCCAAGTATGAATATGGTGTATGAAAAATACTAAATAACTTCCATAGATCTGAATTTTGAAACCTATGCTCTAAAGAGAAAAATATTGCTTGTTTTCTAAGTAATAACTAATTATCATGATATTTTCTGCTTGAAACAGAATCCAAATCTTACTGGTTCTGAGTGGATGTTTAACCAAACCATAGCAGTCTGACGTCATTCTGCTTCTAACGAGTTTAATGAACTCTGGTGACTGTGTGTGTATCTCTATATCGGTTTGCTTGCCCGTTTGCATTTTTTTCCCACAGAGGAAATGAGGGTTTTTTTTTTTAAGTTTCCTATGAAATTAGCCATCCATTTTCCATCCAGCTCCTGACCTGCATCAGAAAGTAGTAGGAAATATGAGTGGGTGGGAGTGTGAAGAATGGAGTTTGAGAGAGGGGGGCAGAAACTCTTTTCTAGATTCCATCTAAGACTACTTTGATTTTGGTTTCCAGAAGCTTGTCCATAACATGGCATGCAAATTCAGGACATGAAAATGGTCCTCAGAATGCAGCTCTGTGAAGAACGGCATATTCAGCTGTGTTCTCCAGCAAACAGCAGGAGTGATGCTAATCTTTCCCCTAATCTAATATGACCATCTACATGAATCTCAGTTTCCCAGCTTTAAATTAACTACATTACGCAGTCCACAATGCTTGGATGTTTTATTAAGGGACATTTTTTATGTGGTGGCTTATTAATAAATTATCAGGAATGAAACAAGGGATAGGGCTCCTGTGGATGAGTTTAGATTGAAGAGATAGATGGGAGAACGAAAGAGGCCATTTTATTAGGACATCCAAGTTCAAGACAGAAAGATGTGTGTTCCAAATGCTCCCCTGGGGATCAAAGTGGATTTGTTTTCTTATCTTCTAAGCTTTGTCCACATCATAAGAACATTGTTTCCAAAGGAAATAATGAGACATCTCCTGCCTTTCTTTGGAAACTATTACCAGCTATAAATACCTAATTACTGCTAGGTTTAAATAAATTTGGTTTTCTTTTATTATTACCATGACACTCTAATTTCCTCTTCCTTCTGTGTTTTTAAACTGGTGGCATTTGCTGATCAAGTGATTGGCCTGTCTCTCTCATAAGCATTTTGCAAACGCCAAGCATCACCATCAAATATTTAGCTGATAGAATCGAGCATTTCTGCTGTATAGTAGATACAGACTGTAAATTTATCATGTTACGGCTTTTACCAAAAATTGTATGTACGCAGCAGGGAAGGGAGTAAAGCATGTATCTATCCCTTGAATTTTACTTTTACCAGGGCCTTTGACATAGGGAGCATCTGAGCCAGTTTTTAAAATTCACATCAGCTTTTGTCATTCTGCTATTCACAAGATTTAATGAATTACCAACCTCAGTTGGAGAGGCAGGAGAAGTTGACAATTAAAAGCATAAAACTGGGCATAGGCACGACTGAGTTTAATCTGATTCCCTTGTTGACTTTACTTCATGGCCTCAAGAGGGTCAACTGTCCTCTCTGTGCACTTTGATTTCCTCATCATGAGAATTGTCCTAACAATATCACCCATACTCAGATGTTGTGATGCTGATTGAGTGACTGTCACTATAAGCATGGAGAGATGTCTGGCACAGTGTGTATGCTGTGTGTGTTATTTATTATTGGTCTTGTTATTAGGACTCAGCTCTCCAAGACCTGACTCTACCTTGTCTGTCTAGTCTTACTCTGGATTCCACCCGCTTGCCCCTACTCACACTAACCTCCACCAGCAATTCCTGGGACTGGTCTAACACCTTCACACACACTCACCTGCACCGTTTCTTCCAATAGGATTGCTTGTCATCACCTGTTAAAAATGAATGAGCTTAAATTTCATCTTCCAATACAGATGAAATAAGTATGTATTTATTTCCTGATTTTTTTATACCTTTTAAGGTCCTCTCTCTGCAAAGTTACAAAGAAATGATACTTGGCCACCAATTCTTTATGGCTTTCTAATATGATGGGGACATGAGAATAATATTTTGGGGAAAATGAAAAACTCCAGGTGATAAACAAAAAAGTGTAAAGCAATCAGCATACTGCTAAAGGAGAGAAAGACTTTCATTATCCTAAGTTACATGTTTAGTCTCTCTAGTTCCTAAATCATATCACACTGCTTCAAATCCCATTTGCTAAAGGCTTAATTGTAGGGTTTGCACACACTCGGGGTCCACAGAAGAACCGAGAAGGAGTCCTGCTATGCTCTGTGGAAACTCAGTTTTGTACCATTCTTCTGCAATTGTTTCCTTGTTCCCCTAGTTTGGCGAATAGCCCCCAAAACCTCCCAGGCTAGACACCTCAGAGTTATCCTTAACCCTTGGCCTTCCATTACGCCCTTGCCTTGTGGCTTGCTAGTTTTATCGATTCCACCTCTGCAGTGTCTTGGTTTACACCCCGTTCCCTCTACCTACTCCATTTGCCAGCTGCATCTTCAGTTCAGTCTCAGTTAACAAACTCCTTACAGATGCCCATCATCTATTCCCTCTCTTTTCCCTCTAGGACACTGTTCTCTGTACATAACTTAAGAATCTTGGTTTCAAGACACACTTCTCTCACATAACCATAATCTCAAAAATACACAAGCAACTCCTGCAGCTCAATTCCAGAAAAATAAATGACCCAATCAAAAAATGGGCCAAAGAACTAAACAGACATTATCCAAAGAAGACATACAGATGGCTAACAAACACATGAAAAGATGCTCAACATCACTCATTATCAGAGAAATGCAAATCAAAACCACAATGAGGTACCATTTCACGCCACTCAGAATGGCTGCGATCCAAAAGTCTACAAGCAATAAATGCTGGAGAGGGTGTGAGGAAAAGGGAACCCTCTTACACTGTTGGTGGGAATGCAAACTAGTACAGCCACTATGGAGAACAGTGTGGAGATTCCTTAAAAAACTGGAAATAGAACTGCCTTATGACCCAGCAATCCCACTGCTGGGCATACACACCGAGAAAACCAGAATTCAAAGAGACACGTGTACCCCAATGTTCATCGCAGCACTGTTTATAATAGCCAGGACATGGAAGCAACCTAGATGTCCATTAGCAGATGAATGGATAAGAAAGCAGTGGTACATATACACAATGGAATATTACTCAGCCATTAAAAAGAATACATTTGAATCAGTTCTAATGAGGTGGATGAAACTGGAGCCTATTATACAGAGTGAAGTAAGCCAGAAAGAAAAACACCAATACAGTATACTAACACATATATATGGAATTTAGAAAGATGGTAACGATAACCCTATATGCGAGATGGCAAAAGAGACACAGATGTATAGAACAGTCTTTTGGACTCTGTGGGAGAGGGCTAGGGTGGGATGATTTGGGAGAATAGCATTGAAACATGTATATTATCATATGTGAAACAAATCACCAGTCCAGGTTCGATGCATGAGACAGGGTGCTTGGGGCTGGTGCACTGGGATGACCCAGAGGGATGGTATGGGGAAGGAGAGGGGGAGGGGGGTTCAGGATTGGGAACACGTGTACACCTGTGGCCGATTCACGTCAATGTATGGCAAAACCACTACAATATTGTAAAGTAAAATAAAATAAAATAAAATTCAGCTATCTAGAAGGAATAGTCCCCTTTTCTCAACTTTTGTGACACTTCTCTTTTATTCACTTAACACCTTTTATATGTAATATAATTATTTGTGTTCATCTTGTCCAGATGCCTCCATATTAGGTCTGCATCTTTTCTAATGCCAGGGGGCATTATAACAGGAGACCATTGATGACCATTGTTGAGTGAATAAACTGAACTGAACTGTTGACTGAATGGTGAGGCAGAGAGAGAATGGGTCCATCTCCATCCCCCCTCCCCTTTTCAGAGACCCCTGGATTCCAGCAATTCCTACAACAGCTGAAAAAAATAAGGCCCTTCGTCTCCTCTAAAAGAGATGGAGAAATTTTATTCTGGTTCATAAGATTAACAACAGGATAATGGCTGCACATCTTTTGGGGTCTTCAGTTTAGTTCAGTTCAGTTGCTCAGTCATGTCCAACTCTTTGTGACCCCATGGACTGCAGCATGCCAGACTTCCCTGTCCATCACTAACTCCTGGAGCTTACTCAAACCCATGCCCATTGAGTTGGTGATGCCATCCAACCAACTGAACCTCTGCATCTTCTTCTCCTCCCGCCTTCAATCTTTCCCAGCATCAGGGCCTTTTCAAAAGAGTCAGTTCTTCATATCAGGTGGCCAAAGTATTGGAGTTTCAGCTTCAGCATCAGTCCTTCCAATGAATATTCAGGACTGATTTCCTTAAGAAATAACTGGTTTGATCTCCTTGCAGTCCAAGGGACTCTCAAGAGTCTTCTCCAACACCACAGTTCAAAAGCATTAATTCTTTGGCGCTCAACTTCCTTTATAGTCCAACTCTCACATCCATACGTGACTACTGGAAAAACCATAGCTTTGACTAGATGGAACTTTGATGGCAAAGTAATGTCTCTGCTTTTTAATAAGCTGTCTAGATTGGTCACAGCTTTTCTCCCAAGGAGTAAGCATCTTTTAATTTCATGGATGCAGTCACCATCTGTAGTGATTTTGGAGCCCCCTAAAAAAAATCTCTCACTGTTTCCAATGTTTCCCCATCTATTTGTCATGAAGTAATGGGACCAGATGCCGTTATCTTAGTTTTCTAAATGTTGAGTTTTAAGCCAACTTTTTCACTCTCTTCTTTCACTTTCATCAAGAGGCTCTTTAGTTCTTTGTCGCTTTCTGCCATAAGGATGGTGTTATCTGCATATCTGAAGTTATTTCTCCCAGCAGTCTTGATTCCAGTTTGTGCTTCATCCAGCCTGGCATTTCGCATAATGTACTCTGCATATAAGTTAAATAAGCAGGGTGACAATATACAGCCTTGACATACTCCTTTCCCAATTTGGAACCAGTCTGTTGTTCCATGTCCAGTTCTAACTGGTGTTTCTTAACCTGCATACAGATTTCTCAAGAGGCAGGTCAGGTGGTCTGGTATTCCCATTTCTTTCAAAATTTTCCACAGTTTATTGTGATCCACACAGTCAAAAGCTTTGGCATAGTCAATAAAGCAGAAATAGATGTTTTTCTAGAACTCTCTTGCTTTTTCTGTGATCCAGTGGATGTTGGCAATTTGGTCTCTGGTTCTTCTGCCTTTTCTAAAACCAGCTTGAACATCAGGAAGTTCACGGTTCACATATTGCTGAAGCTTGGCTTGGAGAATTTTGAGCATTACTTTACTAGCATGTGAGATGAGTGCAATTGTGTGGTAGTTTGAGCATTCTTCGGCATTGCTTTTCTTTGTGATTGGAATGAAAACTGACCTTTTCCAGTCCTGTGGTCACTGCTGAGTGTTCCAAATTTACTGGCATATTGAGTGCAGCACTTTCACAGCATTATCTTTCAGGATTTGGAATAGCTCAACTGGAATTCCATCACCTCCACTAGCTTTGTTCGTAGTGATGCTTTCTAAGGCCCACTGGACTTCACATTCCAGGATGTCTGGCTCTAGGTCAGTGATCACACCATCATGGTTATCTGGGTCATGAAGATCTTTTTTGTACAGTTCTGCTGTGTATTCTTGCCACCTCTTCTTAATATCTTCTGCTTCTGTTAGGTCCATACCATTTCTGTCCTTTATTGAGCCCATCTTTGCATGAAATGTTCCCTTGGTATCTCTAATTTTCTTGAAGAGATCTTTAGTCTTTCCCATTCTGTTGTTTTCCTCTATTTCTTTGCATTGATCGCTGAGGAAGGCTTTCTTATCTCTTCTTGCTATTCTTTGGAACTCTGCATTCAGATGCTTATATCTTTCCTTTTCTCCTTTGCTTTTCGCTTCTCTTCTTTTCACAGCTATTTGTAAGGCCTCCCCAGACAGCCATTTTGCTTTTTTGCATTTCTTTTCCATGGGGATGGTCTTGATCCCTGTCTCCTGTACAATGTCACGAACCTCATTCCATAGTTCATCAGGCACTCTATCTATCAGATCTAGGCCCTTAAATCTATTTCTCACTTCTACTGTATAATCATAAGGGATTTGATTTAGGTCATACCTGAATGGTCTAGTGGTTTTCCCTACTTTCTTCAATTTCAGTCTGAATTTGGGGTCTTAGCAGTGAGCAAAATGTGATGCCTTCCTTCTAGGTGATGCTGTCTGCCGGCCACCCGAGTTCCCTCTCCCTGTGTTCCTGATGACTCCCTCTGTCTTTGTGGTAGTTATTGCTGGAGACCTCAGTGCTGCCTTCTCCAAATAGTACTCTGATCTGTGGCCTCTAATCACTTGTGTGCTTGTGTATGTGAAATCCATGTCCTCAGTGTTGATGGAAAACTGACAGGTGAAAAGGAGCTCCATACCATACAAGTGCAACTGTAAACATTAACTTCATGGATTTCTTATCTCTACCACATTTAAATCTTACTGACTATATATGGTGTGTTTTGTGAATGTAAAATAAAGACTATCAATTTACCTTTTGTAAATACAAATCTCTAGAAATGGCAGGGAGAGGAGAGGAGGGGGCTGACCTCAAGACATCTGGAAGCAGAGAAGAGCAAAACAGGACCAGAAATTGCCCTAAGTTTCCAAGAAAGTCAAACTATATTTGGAAGTTATTAATAAATAGTATGTCCATATCATAAATAAAAAGATATGAAAAACATATCTTTTCTTAATTGAAAAAACATAAATAAAATCTATCACTTATTCCTTAAAGAAAACTTAAAGAAAAAATTACCAGGAATAAAAGCCTGCCTGGTAAATAAGATGGGGAGTTCCAATGCTATTTGCAACCAAGACCCAGTATCATCTTTAACAATGGAATATTAGAAGAATTTCTACTTAAGTGATGATAAAGTACAGAACTCATTCTTGCCAAAATTTTATAACATATATATTTGGAATGGGAAGAAACAGTCAAATTTAAAGCAAAATTTAGAGGACAATTTTGGAGAAAATACATGTTGATTTACAGAAGATTGTTTAATGATAAAGATTCAACCATTAACTATTATATTTATTAGTAGCTTGAGTAAATTAGTCAATATAATGTCAGTCTAAGCAAAAATCATATTGTATAAGCCAGGGATATACAGTTAAGCAAGATAAATATACAATAGTGACCAAAGAATATGCTGTCTTTGGGAAAAACAAGAGATATATGGGACTTACATAAAAAATAAACTGTATTTCATTGACGAGTTTAAGAACAAATACATAGGGAATTACAGCGTGTTTCTAATTAGATTAATTAATATTGCAAAGACCATATTTATTTCTAAATTAACTTTGATTTAGGAAACCCTGGTGGCTCAGTGTTTAACACCATTTCAATTATTTTCTAGCAGTATAAGATGATTCTAAAATTCTTCAGAAACTATAGATCAATGCCAGAACACTACTTTTTTACAGGAAATGGAATTTTTGGCAATGGGCAAAGGTAGCTCAACCAGAGACACAATACTTAACGTCACTATTCTTCAGACAATGTGATACTGATACAAGAATATATGAGCATTAGGAGAAATAGTCTCAATTAGGTATAGATATAGATATTAGGTATAGAAATGTAAGGTATGATGAAGATAATAAAAATAAAGAAAAACAGAAGCATTCGTCTATTAATGGGGCTATAAACTTGACTTCTTAGAACATTTAGTAATCTAGATTCATACTTCAAAAAATTGCCAGAGTAAACTTTGAATAGATTAATGAGTTAAATTAGGTTTACTAAAACATAAGCATTGCTAGAGTATTACAGAAATAATAAAGTGGAGTCACTTATGGTATAATGTGGAATGAAGAGTGCTTTTTCTTTACCTTTTAAAAATGTCCATACTTCTTGATTCATCATGCATTTCTTATTAAAAATAGATAATAATTTTTCATTTAAAAGAACAAATAATGTAGAAAAATTATAGATGATAGTATTTATAATGCATGCATGCTCAGTCATTAAGTTGTGTCTGATTCCTTGTGACCCAGTGGACTATAGCCCAACAGGTTCCTCCATATATGGAATTTCCCAGATAAGAATACTGGAGTGGGTTGTCATTTCCTTCTCCAGGGGATCGTCCCGACCCAGGAATTGAACCCTGCATTGGTAGGTGAATTCTTTACTGCTGAGCCACCAGGGAAGCCCAGTACTTATATTTGTCATTAATAGTAATTCTTTCCAATTAATAATTTAATGTTATTTATTAATTATTTTGTATATCTTCTTCAATATGTGGGCAGGACTGTTCCCCTTATTGTTCCCCTTATTCTCCACCAAAGTGGAGTCTATTCTTTATGTTGGTTGATCCACTGTCTGTCATTCTGCTTTAGATCCTATTTAGGCTTCAAGATAGAGGAGCTTATATTGGGTCTTTCATACTGAATCCAAGTCATCCTACAGTAAATGCAGCACATGGAGACTAGGCTATAAAAATAGAGAGGGAGTGGTGTGGAGGGAGGGGAATATTCATTGTTAATTTTCCTATTGCAAAGGAACCAGTGAGTGAGTGAAGTAAGTCAGACAAATACTGTTGGATATCACTTATATGTGGAATCTTAAAAAATTTAGCAAACTGGTGAATGCTCAAAAAGCAAGCAAGAAAAAAAAGAAGAAGAAGCAGCTAAAAACTACTATCCACACAAATCTTTAAAATCATAGACTCAGGATATTGGTTGTCCAAGAAAGTTCTAGAAGCCAAAAGAGGTTAAGGATACCTAAGAAAAATTACAGCCAACTGTGGATGAACCTGCATGGACCCCAAACCACCAAGCCTTTCTCTTTTTCATAGAGTAAAGATATATGTGCCCATAGTCTCCCTGAAATTTGATCAAACCCACCAACAGGACTCTAAGAGACATAGAGGGGCTATGTGAAATCCTATCTTTCCATTTTAATGGGGATTCACCAACAAGGTGGAGGAGGAAAGGAGGCTTGCTGTTGCATATGTTTTGATACTCACTATTCTTCCTTCCCTAAGACCCAAACATTCAGCTGAATGCCTTAGGACACATATCTGCTATAAATTCATTTTTTATCTAATTTGTCTGAGATCTAAGCTTCCTGTGGAGGTCCAAGATCAAAGGATCGGATTCTTTCTGATGTTGGCGCTGACATATAATGTGTGCTGACTTAGTTCTGTCTATAACCTCACAGTGGGAGGCGGCCAGCCTCCCTCGACACCTTTACACAGCGCACTTTCATTTCGGCTGGGGAGTCTGTCAGGTATGTTGCTGATTGGAGCTGCCATGTAAATAATTCATGGGAGATTTTTAAATGTTTTGGGGCTTGCAAAGGAAAGCTACGCTCGTGTTAGTCTTTCATGAATAGATGCAGACTTGAAGAACAAGGGGGAATAGATTTCCAAAGACGGTCTCTCAAAAATAGGATAACAATATCTTCAATGGATTGAAAACAGGTGACTTGCAGTGTTTGATTCCCCTTACATGAAGTGGTATTGGTTTTACCAAGGGATAAGAATTCAAAGCCCATTTTCCTTTTTTAAGTTTGCTTCTACCTGACAATTTATTATTCCTATTCTTTGGTTATTTGCTGATCTTGATAAACTATGTCTTTTCCTCCTGGTGGGAGTGGTAATTATAGAGATGACACCAAACTCAGGACTCAGCATAGGGCTGGGCTTAATAGAGGGACAAGGTTGATGGCAAAATAAGTTCCTTCCCTGAAGGAACTCAAAGTCCTAAGAGAATGATGAGACTGTCATACAAGGAAAGGTGACCAATAATAGAAACAGTTGCACAAGTCAAATGAGAAACTCCAGTCAACAAGTACTGAGGCATAAATCAATGCCTTTGAGCTGTCAAGGAACAGTTCTGGAAGGATTTGAAGTCCCATAGGGAGACTAGGATAACCTGGAAGCTCTAAGCAAGAGAATTATCCCATAATTAGGGGAGGGGGACCATAACAGTTACAAGCTAGGAGAAATGACTGTGGAGGAGGAGACAAGATGTGGATAACATGAGTTTCACAGGATATTACTGACACATCATCAAAACAATATAAACAACATGATTATCTTGTTTTACTGTTCCAAACCAGCAGTATATTATGTTTCCCTCTCCAGGGGGTCTTCCCATCTCAGGGATCGAATCCAGGTCTCCTGCCTTGCAGGAAAATTCTTTACCATCTGAGCCAACAGGGAAGCCCTTGTTTATATATATATATATATAGATATATATAGGTTAAACACATTTATATTATGATGTTATTTGTATTTATATTATGTTATTTATATTTCTGCTATAATATTGTCTCTTACACTATGACACAGACTTGATGATTCTCTCCTAACATAAGCCAAGACAGGCTCAGTAAACTGAGAGAGAGGTATAATACACAGGTTTATCAATTAGCATTGACCTTGTATATAAAAGTATGTATGTATAAAAATTCATGTTAATGCATTTGATGATGAGAAATTAGAAAATCAGGGATGGGAAATGTCAGTGACAGTACTGCCACATACCTCTCAGGGGTGTAGGGTGGTTCTTGACCTTTCATTTTACTCTAAGGCACATGGAAGAGGACATTCCCACGTGTGCCACACTCTGATGCATGTATTTAGCCAAGCATTCTTCTTTTTTTTTTTTTTCCCAAGCATTCTTCTTAACTCCCCTTTGCTAGCTTTGCTTGTACACAGCATTGTTTGGTTCTCTCACTACAACTCTGGAGTCATAGATCTTGACTTCTGTACGGTAAGATGTGCTATTATGTTATCTGTGGTCTTGAGAAGTTACTTAATGCCTGTATCTCAATGGCCTCCCTTCTAAAAGGGAGATGGTAATAACACTTACTTCAGAGGGTTGTTGTAAGGATTAAATTATGTATATATATATTTACATATATATATAAAACCTGGTGCCCAGCATATAATTGCTATAATAGTGTTACTTTAAATGATTATTAGCCTTTCTTCAAGGAATGCATCCTGGAATGTAAATGTATGAGTGGCATTAACAATCTTGAATTACCTTTAATTTGATTAAAAATAATAATTTAATAAAGTTATTTTAAAGTTGAACTATAGCACTTTATTGTTTATAAAACTAGCTTGATACATCCCTCAATACCCAATGAATTATGAGAATTAGACATTCATGAATTAGGAAATACTTTCTGAAGAAAGAGAGAAATTTGGGGAGGTGAGTAAAAGAAGGCAGAGGGTTTTGAAAGACAGGGTGGAAAAAATATTTCAGGCCGAGGGTGTGTTTAAGATAATTCTTATAGGTGAATAATTATATATATACACTCTTATAGATACTTGTTTATTTATATATTTATCTCTGCATATGTTTGTTTTTATAAAATAAAATATATTCAAATTGTGAATTTGGCATAAAAGTCAAAAGTATTAATAAGACTGGTTTTACATTTATTAATACAGGTGTGAGTTAATCCACATAGTAAGGTCTGATTCTAGCCTAATTTTCGTATTTAAGCTGCCATGCTTACAATGAAAAATCCTGATTGACTTATTATGAACATTGTAAAAGTTTTTTCTGGGAAGCTATATTATCAAATTTGTATTAGACAATTTGTATTAATTATCAATTAATTAATTGATGGGTGTGGGGGACATGGGTTTTTGAAAAAGTGTGTACTCCCAACGATATTTAGAAATTGGTAAGTTGATATAACTCAGTCTTTAATTATTTGGTGATATCTTTTCAGGAATGTTAAATATGCAAAACATGCAGTCAGCTGATTGAGAACTAAGTCTGTTTCTTTTTCTCCTTCTTGTCTGTCACAGATTTGAGGATGAAGGTCATGCTCGCCAAGCTGAACCAGCTCCCCCATCAGTCCCTGAATGGCGTGTCCAGAAGGAAGGTGAGCCACCGTGTGGTCCGAGAGGAAGGTGGCAGCCGAGAAGAGGCCGCTGTGCCTGCTCCCAGTATTACCAGTGTCACGTCGCCCAGGAACACCTGTACTCCAGGCTCTCCTGCTCAGCAGGTGTACCTGCAGGAGAGTGGGGGCTGGAAGGGGGCCCAGGAGCAGGTGCTGAGATACCAGCTGGCAGGCCAAGATCAGCTGCTGCTGCTCTGCCCAGACCTCAGACGAGAGAGGCAGCGTTTGCAGGGCCAGAGTCAGCTTGGCAAGGGGCACATCAGTCTAGGGCTTTCTCAGAAGAAGCCAGGCTCCTGTGGTGCCACCGAGGCATTCTGCCTCCATTCAGTACATCCAGAGGCTGTTCAGGAACAGCTGTGATTGAGGAGTGGTGAGGACATTTGGGCTGCAAGTTATAGTGTTCAAAATATATCTGGATCATATGAGCAGGGAAGATGAGGCCTGACCAGTTTGGACTAAGAAGGGAGAATATGCGCGTGTGTGCTCAGTCATGTCCAACTATTTGTGACCCTGTGGACTATAACCCACTAGGCTTCTCTGTCCATGAAATTTTCTAGGCCAGAATACTGGAGTGGTTTGCCATTTCCTTCTCCAAGGGCTCTTCCCAAGCCAGGGACCGAACCTGTGTCTCTTGCATTGAGTAAAGGCAGATTCTTTACCACTGTGCTATCTTGGAAGCCCAGAAGGGATAATATGGATTCTGAATTCTTTCTTTTCAACTTTAACATGGAAGATAGTCATATAAATGATGTAGGTTGAAACAATATCTGACATATCTTTTTTATTAATCATGAATCTTAGTCCAATACTAGGCAAGTAATAAGTTCCCAAATACTGATTTTTTTACTTGTTTTTATCTTAAGCTGGTTATCTTATTGATTTTGCAATTTTAATAAAGGTATAATGCTGATTTATTCAAGGGCTTCCCTGACAGCTCAGTTGGTAAAGAATCTGCCTGCAACACAGGAGACCCCGATTCGATTCCTAGGTTGGGAAGATCCACTGGAGAAAGGATAGGCTTCCCACTACAGACTGATTTATTACAGTAGGGAGTGGCATTAAGCTTCTTCTAGGACAAGGTCCCCAACCTCCAGGCCACAGGGGTTTCCAACCTCCTGTAAGACCAATGGCAGCATTAGATTAGAAATAAAGTGCATAATAAATGTAATGCTCTTCCATGAAATTGGTCCCCAGTACCAAAAGGTTTGGGGACCTCTGTTCTAGAATGATTACCCACAGTTCTTTGGGCTTCTCTTATTGAAGGGATCATGACAAAATCTGGATGGCTACAGCTGTTTCTGCAGTATTCAGTTCAGTTCAGTTCAGTCGCTCAGTCATGTCTGACTCTTTGTGACCCCATGAGTTGCAGCACGCCAGGCCTCCCTGTCCATCACTAACCCCCAGAATTCACTCAAACTCACGTCCATCGAGTTGGTGATGCCATCCAGCCATCTCATCCTCTGTTGTCCCCTTCTCCTCCGCCCCCAATCCCTCCCAGCATCAAACATTTCTTTATCCTATGGGAATATTTGAAGGACAAGAGAAGACCCCCTCTCTGGTCTATCAGAGCTTACCTCCCAACCATAAGGCACTTGCCTGATTTTTCACAAACTGATTTTATTTCGCAACTTAAATTCAGTCATTATTAGGAGTCCATAGTTGAGCAAACACATCATTTTTGCTCCTCGTGAGTACTGACACATGGAAATTATGTTCTCCTGGGCTTTGCTGATATTTTAGTTAAGGACAAGAATATAAGAATAGCAAGTCTGGGTAAGGAAATGGTCCATGGGCCCAGTAATTTTTTCAACAGTTCTTTCTTTCTTTTAATAACTGAGCCACATAAAAAAGTGGAAGGAAACTATATTGGGAGAACAGAGATGACCAAGTGGCCAAGTGGATTATCAGCTGACTTAATTATTAGAGAATTATTAGGGAACTGCATTTTGGGGAAGATAATGCGTGGGAGAGATCATACCATGTGCAGCCTCTCTAGGCTTTGTTGCTGAGGGTTCAGATGGAAACCAGAGCAGAGGGTTAACCATGTTGATAAGTTGAGTAAGGATATGAAAGGAAGCTTCACCCAATTCACACATTTGCAGAGGGCCCATTTATGTACAAACTAAATGATACTTTAAGCAAGCCCAACTGTGTGTCTGGAAGATCTTTTGTATCAATGAGTGAAGCCAAGACAGCTAAGGTAAAGAAAATATCTAATAAGAACTTGCTCTCAGCTTTTATCTAAACCAGGATTTTCCAGTCTCTGAAAAATGAAAGGGATGTCTTACATTTGTGATAGAACAGAGGAAGGAAAAACACTCTTCTATGGCAGAATTTTAAACAATAACGTCCTGGAATTAGCCCCAGAGGAGATACTACTGGCAGAAAGTCATTGTCTGAGAGCATCAGTGAGAAAGTATGTCTCACTCTACACAAGCTGGTGGGAAAGTTCTCAATTTCTGTGTCCATTCTTTAGATGTCTTACTGACATCTCAGACCTTAAAGCTGCCTCTGAAAGGAGGTAGGCAGCCTTCCCCAGGACATTATGCTAGCTTCTCTGGGTCCTCAGAGAGCTATGATTATTTAGTACAAAAGCATTTGTAGTTGAGGCTTTTGAGAAATATAAAAACTGCTTACTAAGGGTCTGTCTATACACTCTCCCTTTCACCACCTCCAATTCCAACCCAGGTATCTTTCCTGAACTCTATACTGTTTATCGAATTGCCTACTGAGAGCTTCCACTAGATTTATCCTTCAGATGATGGCAGAAAGTCATCATTTGAAGGCATTAGTGAGAAAGTATGTCTTCTGTCTTCCAGTATTACATTGCCCTCACACAATGGCATGACCTCATTCACGCCAGAAATCTAGAAATCACCCACGACTTGACTTTTTCTATCTAACCCTTCCCCAAAGTCAGCTGGTGCTGCTTCTGCTAAGTCACTTCAGTCGTGTCCGACTCTGCACAACCCCATAGACAGCAGCCCACCAGGCTCCTCCATCCATGGGATTTTCCAGGCAAGAGTACTGGAGTGGGTTGCCATTGCCTTCTCCACCAAAGTCAGCTACCAGCTGTCATTTCTGCACCTTCTTTACACTTCTCTCAATTTCTACTATCTTCTTTTCCATCCCCTATGTGCTAAACCCTGATCTTTCTGGAAGGCAAGTTTGATCCTATGCTTGTTTGGGAACAGCCAGAGTTGACCTATTAACTCTATGCCACCAAAATCTAGGATCCCCAAGTCCAGAATGGACTCTTTGGACCTGAATAGCAACCAGATTATCCAGAGTAACATGGAGGGCTCTTGGATGTGTCTTGGGATTTCAGAGTCTGGCCAGAATCCCCAACCCATAGTTAAGGCAGTCTTTTTTTTCCTCCTCCAAAAATGGGAGAATTGGGTAAATTCTAGAGGCAAAGAGAGCAGTTCTTGGTTCATTTATGTCTGAAGATGAGCTGATTAGATAAAGCCAACCCCAAACTTACTCAGACCATTAACATAGGGGACCCAGTAAATGTTTCCCAGCAGTATCAAAACTTACCCTTTCTTCAAATAAGTAATTTAAAATGTCTTGTTCCTGTGTAATTTCAAAGAACTTCTTGTCTCCCATTTCTGATTTTCTATGTTTGAAGGACTCCTTTCCCCCAAGATATTGAACAAACTAAAATTCTAGACCGTTCAATATTTGTAAATATTTATGGATGTTAAAGCTGAGAGGGATGATGGAAGCTGGAGTAGTTTTCATTATCTCTTGAGTTTGGGGGATGTGTACAGGGAAGGTACCAGTCTCTGACAGAGCTTCATGTGTCTCTCAGAGAGAAAGCCTTGGCCAATCTAACCAAGGTTGTATTCTGAAGCAGACTTGCCCATCTCATCGCCCAAAGAGGCTGCTGAGTACCAAGAGGCTTTAGTCCTTCAGAACCCTCCCCTTTCATAGATTATTCAGTTGAGTGATTCCCTTCCTTTTAGCAATCTAACTCTGAATGTATAAAATTACTTTACATTGAAATGTATGCAAACTATATGCAAAATGAATATGATGAAACTGAATATAGATCACATGCAAATATTATTCAACCAAGCTTCTATAAAATGTCATGTACATGTCAATAAAAGTAAAGGATTTTAATTAATTCTGTCATTTAAAATTCATGTATTTATTCCATATTTTGTTTCCAGAACTTGTATTCAGTGTCAATATTGAAAGAACTATAAGCAGAAGGAATTACTGTACTGAATGTAGAACAATTGATTTCAGCTTACACTATGTCACTATGAGCAATTAACAGACATATTTGAAAGACAAACTATATTTCCAGAATGTAATTTTTTTAAAGGGACAAAACATCTTTTTATGAAGTTAAATGAGGTTTAAACAGTCAAATTCATAGATTTGGTTGTTTACAAACATTTCTCCTACCTCAAAACAGACTGGAGATTTATTTGCTTGGAACAATTCAGAAAAAGAATAGATTCTGCCCATCAATCTGTTCTGTTTTGAGACAGAAGTTTTGTTTAACACATTTGTAGGACTTCCTAGAACTTACTGGAGTGTGAGTTGATGTCTCTGTGCATGTGTCCTCAGTTGCTAAGTCATGTCTGACTCTGCCACTCCATGGACTGTAGCCTGCCAATCTCCTCTGTCCATGGGATTTCCCAGGTAAGAATACTAGAGCAGGTTGCTATTTCCTTCTCTAGGGAATCCTCCCCACCCAGAGATCAAACTTGCAACTTTTACATTGCAGGCATATTCTTTACCACTGAGCCACCTGGGAAGCTGATTTCTCCATATCATTCCTTATTTCAGTCTCAGAAATGATGACTCATTTATTATTATCACTATATCTTTTATTTTAAAATGAGTAGCCATAACAAGAGGAAAGAAAATCAATCTCCTTTCAAAAATGTGAGAAATATCATTCTTCTCTCTACTTTATAATAAACAGTTACTGAATCCTTACAAAGGTGCAGGGCAAAATTGGGGAAAAATGTATCTGCTTCTTTTAAAAATTTCCTTAATTTAGTGGTACATCTATCCAGAAGAATGACTAATGTAGAAAATTATTCAAGATATACCATTAGGCTACAAATACATAAAGCAAGTTGCAAAAAATGGGTATAGTGTGCTTTTACCTATAGTTGATTTATGTACAGAAAAATTATGGAGAGATAGCCAATACATATTTTAAAATGAGCTACCTTTAGATAATGGAGTAGGGAATATGAGGAGATTTGTACTTCATATTTTATATCTTTTTGAATTTCAATATCTTCTTAAAATATACTACTAATAAAAATAAAATTTAGTATTTTCTCCATGTTTTGGTTGTCCAAAGGTTAGCAATACCCAGGCCTAGAAATTGCTTGTAGGAAAAAACTTTTACAAAGAGAGAGGAGATGAGTATCTGTGGGAGAAGTAAAGAGTGGACAGAGAGATTAATGGACTGGGAAGAGAGTCCAGGAAGGAATAAAAGGAAGAGTAGAGAACATCTCTGAATGAGGAAAAGAATGTTCCATAGTGGGCAATGATTAAAGTGCTAACAAGTCTACTTTCTCATCACAGTGTCCCTGGAATATCATACAAGGCATGTCACCATGGGCCCCTCTGTGTGAAGGGCCTTAGGGTACAGGTGCGTATGTCTATGGGCTCAACATCTCTTAGTAAGATTCAAATATTCTGGCTTTTCCATTATTCATATTGAGGAAACAATGGGGAAGCGGTTGCTAACCCTAAGTCATGAATGGACCCAATATGACACTCAGAGCTGAGAATTCCTGCTGGATAACACGCCTCTCACCAGATCAGTGCCACAGCCTGCACTTCTTCCAGCCCTGGTCTGCTAGGACTTATTCTAAACCTAGACCAAGTGGTGCTATAACCCTAAACACAAAAGCTGCCTCTTGGTAGCAGCTGTCACAAAGCACTTATTAAGTAGGCTCCAGAGACTCAGACTTTTGAGAGATAGAGGCTTAAGTCAAAGGGCCATGGGCTTCAAAGGGTATGGTGTAAGAAATAATATGCTCCAAAGTTTCTTAGGGACTTCACTGGCAGTCTGGTTTTTAAGACTTCCCTTTCCAATGCAGGGGGTGCTGGTTTGATACCTGTTCAGGGAACTAAGATCACACATACTTCGCAGCCAAAAAAAACAAAACATAAAACAGAAGCAATATGGTAATAAATTCAATAAAGGCTTTCAAAGTGGTCCACATAAAAAAAAAATCTTAATTTTTTTTTAATTTGGGAATAAATAAATAATCCTGTGTGCTTATCTACAATTCTGAAAACTGTAGAAGTGCTGTAATTTGGGCTATACATCTAGTAATACCAACCATTTTTTTCTCATTGGAATTTTTTCTACCTATCTTTATTCTATTCTCAGGGATGCCACTGACTCAGTTCTCACCTCTCTTATCAACATCATAAATCTCTCCCCATCCACTGGGGTGTCCCCATGACTGTCCAACATGGTTGAGTAGCTCCCACTTGAAAAAAAAATCAGACATTCTTTGATTCTATAGACCCCTTCATATCTCTTCCCATTTTCTTAACCCATTCCATTAACACTGTTTGAGACTTTTGTTCACAGGTTAAATTACTTCTTCCATTTTCATTTATTCTTCCAGGCATTCCAATGCACTTCTGTCTCCTCTGCAGAAGAGGCTGCTCTTATGGCAATTACCAGCAACCTCCATATTGCCAATTCTAAAGAATGAGCCTGTCTTCATCCTGTATGTTAACCCCATCCTTTCTTTTCCCCATTCTTGAAACAGTTTCCTCTCTTGACCTTTGTGATACCTTCTCTCCTTGATTCACTCTTATGTCACTGAACATAATAAGCCATAGACTGAAGGCTCAACTTTGGTACTTTTTAAAAAAAAAAAATATGTATTCATTTTTGGCTGCACTGGGCTTTGTTGCTGTGCAGGGGCTTTCTCTAGTTGCAGTGGCGGTGAGCAGAGGCGACTCTCGAGTTGCGCTGTGCAGGTTTTGTATTACGGTGGCTTCTCTTGTTGCCGAGCACCAGCTCTAGGGCACGCAGGCTTCACAGTTGCAGCACATGGGCTCAGTAGTTCTGGCTTCCAGGCCCCGGATGTGGGTTTAGTAGTTGTGGTCCATAGGCTTCGTTGCCCTGTGGCATGTGATGAACCGTGGATGAACCAGTGTCCTCTGCATTGCAAGGCAGATTCGTAACCACTGGACCACCAAGGAAGCCCCAAACTTTGATTCTTGATCCAAAACCTCATGAGAGCCCCAAGAAAAATACCTCATTGAGCCTGCCCAGGCTTAGATCTGAGAGCTAATATTGAACCAGTGGGATGTATCTTTTCTGAACCCCTTTGTCATAGAAAATAGCAGATTTCATAGTGAAAAACAACCTGAGTATAATATACTGGAATCCCAATCTTTACTCTGCAAAATTCTAGAAACATCAACCCAATACTTTCTGACTGTAGTGTTTCAGAAGAGATGTCAGAAACCAGTCTAAGTTTTGTTCCTGTCTAGGAATCATTAAAGATCACAGGATCTTTTTTCTAGACTATTTTAAACATTTTGATAATTCTCTCCATAGATGAGTCTTTTTGTATACTAGACAAAAATTGCAAAGAGAGGAAAATGCTATTTGTAATAAGGAGAGAAAACTCAAATAGGGAAGGAAAACATTAGTGATTCATAGGAGAAGAGAGAGGATTTAAATAGATTTAAAAAGTGATGTTTCAGGTAGAAGAAAAATACATAAAAGTCACTCAACCCCAGATCATGGATCCTTTAAGAAAATGAATTAATGGTGTCGAATATAGGAAATAAATGGCTAGATGAATAATTCATAACTTTGTAGCATGTGAAATGATAATAAAAAGATGGTAGAAGTGATTTCAACTTAAAGTAGGCCAGATGAAAGAATACCCACTGTAACTAAATAATTTTTCCCAGTGTCTTGGGAAAAAATTCTTACTTCTTGGGGAAAATTGTCAGTAAATATTACATTTATTTCAGCGTCCTACTTTGTTAAGGTTTTACAGGCCTAGTTAAATGCTATTTCTCTTGTCTAATTTAGCTAATGAAGGATCATGGGATAAATGAGATCTAATTTCTTCATATACCAAAGAAAGTTTGGATCAAAAATATTTGGCACTCTAGCCAATACTGCTTTTAGACTCAGATAATGGTTTCCACTCCAGGCCCTTGCTCTAGAGGACTCCACCCCCATTCACTCTTCCATGTAGGCAGTCCGACCATGAAGCCAGGAGCATGTGCCCACCCACACACCATGCCCACCCCCAGTGCCCACGTTGGAATTTTCTGCCCAAACAACCCTGAATCATCCACCAGGGCTTGCAGAGGCTGTTTCTCTAGAGTCCTTCTTTGCTTGTCATATCAAGTAAGGAAGAACCACTTTGACTCAGATGGTATTGAGAAATATGCCAAACTATTGTTGAATAGTACTTTCCTGATGGATGGAAAGTAATCATGACTTCTATGTCTCATTTTATTCTTATGAAGGACATGTGTTAAGACATTCATCAACATGTAACTCAAGTATCTTCTGGCTCACAGGGTCCTCACCTGCTGAATAAGAGCTTAGTGCCTTTGCCAAATTGCCCTGGTTATTTCTGACACTCAACGAAACAGACCCATATGGGACTTTTTTTGGGGATTCACGGTAACCCTACATACCCTCCTGATTCTCAGATGCCTCCCTAAGGAGGACCCCATCCCATGCCTTGCTTTTTATCTTCTTGATCTTCACACTTCTAGGAAGGCACCAGCTGACCTCAGCAACGTGCATTCTGTCTCTCCTGGGCAGGCACCTTTGGTCATACATAGGACAATATGACAGGCAGAGTTTAAGATGCCACCTGCTTTATCAGCCACCACATGATTAAATGAAGTGCCCATACATTATTTGATCTATGCTGGCTTCTTTCACTTAGAGAATGTTCTTCAGGTTCCACCCGTGTTGTTGCTGATGGCAGGATTTCCCTCTTCTCTCTGACTGAGTGTTATAGAGAACTGCATATTGTTTTAAGTCAGTAAGTTGTGGTGATTCGTTACACAACTATAGAGACGCTATGGTTTCCATGAACAAAGGGGAAGATCAGTACTCTTGTATTTGCTCCTGTCTCTTGGGTGTCTCCTGTTCTAATTTTCAGCAGACATGAATCACTTCTAGCCCCTAGAAGCTTAAAGCCCTCACTCAATCTGCAGGTTCCCCTGTGGGCAGCTGGATGGCATCAGTCCTGGGGTCTCCCCAGGTGTCCCACTGGCACTCGCTTCTTCAGGGTGGAGGATGCTGGTTCTTAGGATTTCCAGACACCATAGATTTGTTCCCATCCCAGAACCAGGAGATGAAAACAAGCCAGACTGTCCTTGTCTTCCTCTCTCCCTTCTGTCTTCTCATTTCCCAGTGTCTCCCCAACTAGATTCTGATCAAAGTTATTTGCAGGATTCCCATCAGTTCCATGAGTGACAGGAGACTGATGTCAAGTGAGAAAATGAAATGTAAATTTTATTAAACACCCCCTCTCATCTCCACGTATCAATGCAGATTCCAGCTGAACATAGCAAATCAAATCCTGCCTATGCCCAGCCTCGGGGCACATGGAAAATCATTTCTCCTTAATACCATTCCTTTCTAGTAAAATATTTTTCTGTTTGGTAAATGAAAATTGTAAATGCAAACCTTGTATTAATCCCAGCGAAAAGCATATCTTCAAAATGAACATCTGAAGGAGGGAGCAGAGAAGAGACAAGGGAAGATTCAGGGGCAAAGGAGAAGTCGGGGACTGGGGAAACAGTATTTAGCTGTGTCATGCACAGTCCCGACTCATGGCTGCGCAGGGATGCGTATCCACAGAATAAATGGTGACATTCTTTGAAAGCTTGGACCATGAGGACATTTATCTACATGCTGTCCTGTCTCAGAGATAATAAAGATCTTAAATCTGATACACTGTCTTGAAATTGCATTATAAATATAGATGCTTCATTCTGGGTGTATGTGCACAATTACAGGCTTGTCTGGGGTTTTGCCCAGTGGTGTCTGACTGTGTGTAGAGAAAAATCTTGATTTGGGGATCTTAAAAGTTGAAACCAGTTTTGATTGCATATTTATTGTAGAAAAAATAACCCAAAATTTGAGCCAAAAATGAATACAGAAAATACCATAGCTATTTTAAATGCACACACACTATCCAAATTTCACTTGACAAATTTGAATGAAAAATGTAAATACTGGTTTCTGCTTTATTTTTTAAAGAAAGAAAGTAATTTATTGAATTTATTTTCTTTTAATTTCTTCAAATTAAGTGGATAGACTATTTTTGAAATGACGTTTTTTTCAGGAACAGACCTTTATTTAGATCACCTGTTCTGATTTGCCTGAGATTGGGGGGTTTCCAGGATATAACACTTTCAGCACAAAAACCAGAAAACCCCAGAAAGTTCCACACATACAATGATGAGTTGGTCACCCTAATATATTACTATCATAAATCATATAAAATAGTCATGTCTTATACTCTGATAATGCTTCCCAGGTGGCGCCAGTGGTAAAGAACACACCTCCCAAGGCAGGAGACATAAAAGACATGGGTTTGATCCCTGGATCAGGAAGATCCCCCGCAAGATGGCATGGCACCCCACTCAAGTATTCTTGCCTGGAGAATTCCTATGGTCCATAGGGTTGCAAAGAGTTGGAAATGACTGAAGTGACTTAGTGCACACACACACACACACACACACACACACACACACACTCTAATAAATTATTAACATTGTAGACTTTATTTTGGGGAAATGGTTTTGAGCAAAATAAACTTACAGGTGTATCTGGAAATGGTCTCCTTGACTTAGTCAAGCATGGCAGATAGCATTCAGGCTTCCAAAATAAGTGAGAACAACTCAAGCATTATACTTGTTAGCTGAGAAAATGGCATTCTTATCTTTTCTTTTCTTGTGGTGAAGCTTTAAAGACTTTCTTCCTAGTACAGCTACAAGTAATCAATATAAACAAAAGCGGGGGAGGGGGCGTGGAGGAATAGGGAGATTTGGATTAACACATATACACTACTGATGTTACATATAAAATAGATAACCAATGAGAACAAACTGCATAGCACAAAGAGCTCTACTTGATGCGCTGTGGTGACCTGAATGGGAAGAAAGGCCAAGAGAGAGGGGGTATACGTATATGTACTGCTGATTCAGTTTGCTGCACAGTAGAAGCTAACACAACATTGTAAAGCAACTAAACGCCAATAAAAATGTATTAAAAAAAAAAAAAGGAGTGTGAGTATTGCTTAGGAATGTGCTAGACCATAACTTGGAGAAGGCAATGGCACCCCACTCCAGTACTTTGCTTGGAAAATCCCATGGACGGGGGAGCCTGGTAGTCTGCGGTCCATGGGGTGGCTAAGAGTCGGACACAACTGAGTGACTTCACTTTCACTTTTCACTTTCATGCATTGGAGAAGGAAATGGCAACCCACTCCAGTGTTCTTGCCTGGAGAGTCCCAGGGACAGGGGAGCCTGGTGGCTGCCTTCTATGGGGTCACACAGAGTTGGACACGACTGAAGCGACTTAGCAGCAGCAGCAGCAGAACACAACTGATGTCGCATAAACAAATGCTTTGAATTAAAAGATAGAACCCAGTTTAGATACAGTTTTGCATTTAATATCTGAAAATTAAGTCAAGTATTGGGCTAAATAGTGCATTCATTTTCCAAAAGAACTGTAACATTTCTTACCTAGCAAAAGTTGGGCCCTGAGATCTGAGGCCCTGAGGGCACTATATTTAGAATTTAAAAATAATGCCACACTATTTTCTGCACAAGAAGAGAGTTTATATGGAAATGTAAAATTTTTAACTTGAATTACTGTACTGGAATCCACAATCCTTGATTGCTTAATTAAATATATTTGATTTCTTAACTATTCTTCCTTTTTGATATTTTTGTGTACAAAATAACTAAAATAGGGTACTTTGCTTTAAAAATGGGTATGAATGATACATGTGAAGAACATAAAGGTAGCACTAACATAAGGCAAATTTGTAAGGTCATTAACATGTATATTTTGGGTTTGCCTAGATCTTTGTCTTATTTTATTTCTTCCAGTCTTAGTCTCCAACACTTTTGTTTTCAAATCAGCTCATCCCAGATGTATTTCAAGCTCTGGACCTATCGTTTCTGCATTGTTCCTTCAAACTTACCCATCCAGTGACCCATTTTTGTCTAGAATTTCTACATAGTTTCACAGAATCATTTACACTCATGTTTTAATGTTACTTATATCACACCTTCTATGGTATTTTCATTTGAACAGATTGAACAGATTTCTCAAGGCAAGGCTTAAAGGAGTAGACCTAAAGTAATTCCAATTACTGAAGACAGCTATTTTATGAGAGGTCCCTCAATAATATACTAGTGTCCTGTTGCTGTTATTGCCATAAACTTCCTGCCTTAAAACAACTCAAATTTATTTTCTTAAAATTTTGGATGTCCAAAGTCTGATATCAGTTTCATTGAGCTAAAATAAAAATGCTATCAAGGGTGACTCCTTCCTCAGATTCGAGGGGAAAATCTGTTTCCTTGCCTTCTTCATCTTCCCACGGCAACCTGTATCCCTTGGCTTGTGGGCACTCCTCCGTCTTCAAAACACATTACTCTTACATCTCCTTCACTCCAACTTCTTGATTCACATCTACTGGTTTTCTGATCTCCTGCCTCTCTAAGGACCCCTGCCATAACATTTAGGGCCTATCTATATAATCCTAGATAATCTCTTCATTTCCAGAACTTTGATTTTTTAAAATATTTTTTATTGTGGTAACAATCACTAATATAAAATATGCTACTTGAGCCATATTTATCTGTACCATTCAATGGAAGTAAGTACATTCACACTGTCATGCAACTCTCTCCATCTTCCTAATTTTTCACTTTCCTAAACTGAAACTCCAGTAGTCATATAAGAGGTGGACCATAAAGAAGGCTGAGCACCAAAGAATTGATGCTTTGAACTGTGGTGTTGGAGAAGACTCATGACAGTCCCTTGAACAGCAAGGAGATCAAACCAGTCAATCCTAAAGGAAATCAACCCTGAATGTTCATTGGAAGGACTGATATTGAAGCTGAAGCTCTAATAATTTGGCCACCTGATGCAAAGGGCCAATTCATTGGAAAAGACCTTCATGCTGAGAAAGACTGAGGGCAAGAGGAGAAGCGGGCAACAAAGGATGAGATGGTTGGATGGCATCACTGACTCAATGGACATGAGTTTGAGCAAACTCCAGGAGATAGTGGAGGACAGGGAAGCCTGGCCTGCTGCAGTCCATGGCGTCACAAAGAGTTGGACAGGACTTAGCAACTAAACAACAACAAACTGAAACTCTGTCCTGATTAAGCACTGAGTCCTCATTCCGCAACCCCTACCCTGGGCCCCTGGCATCTATCAGTGTACTTTCTAACTCAATGAATTTGACTATTTTAGGTATCTATTATAGGAATCGAACAGTATTTTTCTGCACCTACTGTATACTGGGATGTATTTTTAAAGTTGATTTCATGTATGTCCTACAAACAGATTGTACCTTCTTTCCCCCTCCCCCACCATGCTATACAGCAGGTTCTCATTAGTTATCTATTTTATATGTAGTAGTATGTATATGTCTATCCCAATCTCCCAGTTTATTCCCTGCTTTAACCCCTTTGGAGAAGGAAGTGTTAACTCACTCCAGTATTCTTGCCTGGAGAATCCCATGGACAGAGGAGCCTGGTGGGCCATAGTCCATAGGGTCGCAAAGAGTTAGACATGACTGAGCAACTAACAGTCAACAGTTTCCCCCTTTGTGTCCATATGTTTGTTCTCTATGTCTGTGTCTCTGATCTTTAATTTAATCACATCTGGAAGTCCCCTTTGCTATGTAAGGTAGCACTCACAATCTCAGGGATTAGGGTGAAGATAGCTTTGGATCAACCATTATTCAACCTCCTACAAATAATATTCTCTCTTGTTACTTATGTCTATGGTGAGGTTGGTTCTGTTGGAAGGAAAAGTTAGAGGGATGACAAAACTTACCCCTCCATGCAGCTGAGAGAAAACTTGGGAATTGGGGATAGAGTCCTGCATGGTAGTAACCACCAGCATCACACACCTCTGTGGTCCCTGTTGTCATGAGGATGGAGAGGTCATAGAATGAGATCCTCTGTCCACTTCTGCCCACTCATCTATAAAGGCCCCCCCAAGTGCTGTCGGGATGGGGTTACAGGAGCTGCTGGAAAGGGGCCATAGACACAAAGATCAAAGTCACTGAACCAGTTAGATCTTGAGGCAAATGATGTTTTAGTGATCAAGAAATCCAATACAGAATATTTATCTTTTTCTTCATATGCACAATTTCCTCCTCCTTTCCTTCCATGATCCGGGTCCTATACGTTCTTTGGGGCCTAGACAAAGTCTACCTCTGGTCTCTCGTGCCCCAGTGAGCTTTCCCTTGCCTGGGGCGTCTATGCTGTCCTCCTTAAAATACAAGCTCATGACCAGGGGAGGAGTGGCTAGTGACACTTCAGAGAATATGTCTGTTTCCCCAGCCAGGTGATAGACATACTGACACACAGACCATCTCCTGTATCTTTGAGTTCTCCACCACAGTCCTAATCCAGTGACTTAGTAGCAGTGGATGTGGATGTGGGATGAATGAGCACAGGAAAACTAGTTTCCTAAATCAGACTGGAGGGGAGAGTTGTGCTTTACCATATTTGCAAATAAATATTTCTAAATACTTGTGATGGTCCTAGGCAATGAGGAGAGTAGTTGATATATGTTGATAGATTGATCAATAAATTGACCCTTAAGGTACTACAGCAGTTCAGTGGTTAAGACTTCATATTTCCAATGCAGTGGGCACAGATTTGATCCCTGTTTGGGGAACTAAGATCCCACATATTGTAAGACCAAAAAAGAAAAAAAAATGTATAATCACACAGTGTTTCATAAACACTTAAAGTCAATAATAAGTCTATTTCACTATCACACCACTTTTAGATTTTTAATTTAATGCTACCGTAAAGTTCTGGTCACTGGCAAAAAATATTGTAACAGAGAAAAGGAAGATTAATATACTTAATAATCAAAAGCCTCTAAAAATTGTTTAGGAAAAGATGACCAAGGCCAAAACCCACCCCTAATTAAACTGATAAACATACTTCTCACAAAAGAAAAAATACAAATAAAAATAAACATGTAAAAAGGCTCATTTCAGTGTGGTCAAACTGAATTCAAAAAACAAGGTGACACCACATTTCATTTATCCAATTGGCAAATACTTGAAGGACTTTTAATACCCAGTATATAAGAATACTCTGTTGTTGGCAAAAATACACCCTAATAAGTATTTCCATGAATTATTGGGGTGGCTTTCAGTTGGCATAAACTTTATAGAGGACAATTTGATCATTATCAAAAAACTTTAAAATGTATACATATTTGTCTAAGTGAATCAAAAATGAAAGCTTTACCTAAATAATCCATTGGATTACCATTGCACTTATATGCCAAAATGATAGCTAATTCCCCAGACTATCCATAATTAAATCAAGAAATAAGTAAATGAGATAAATTGATACAGCCATATAATTAAAAGATGTTGATTCATTGAAATTTGTTTTCATATAATAATTGCATTAGAAATCCTTATTTTTCACTAGTAAGTCAAATATGCAGGATGCAAAAAAAGCATGATCTCACATACATTTGTACGTTTTATTATGCCCATTATTTATATATGTGTGTGTTAACAGGAGTTATCTCTGAAAGATGGTTTTATTTGTTTCATATTCTCTTTTTTATTTTTGTTTTATTCAGAATTTCAACAATTAACAAGTTACTTTGTAATCAGATAAAAATCCTTGTGGTTATTGTTATTTAGTCTCTAAGCTGTGTCTGACTCTTTTGTGACTGCATGGACTGTAGACCACCAGGCTCCTCTGTCCATGGGATTTCCCAGCAAGAACACTGAAATGGGTTGCCATTTCCTTCTCCAGGGCATCTTCCCTACCCAGGGATCAAACCTGTATCTCTTGCTTGGCAGGCAGATTCTTTACCACTGAGCCACCTGGGAAACAACCCTTCCTCTCCCCCACAAATCCATAAGTTCTATTTAAAAGGAACTAGAGGGACTCAGCGGAGAAGGCAATGGCACCCCACTCCAGTACTCTTGCCTGGAAAATCCCAGGGACAGGGAGCCTGGTGGGCTGCCGTCTATGGGGTTGCACAGAGTCGGATACGACTGAAGAGACTTAGCAGCAGCAGCAGAGGGACTCAGACTTTATTTTTTTGGGCTCCAAAATCACTGCAGATGGTGACTGCAGCCATGAAATTAAATGATGCTTACTCCTTGGAAGGAAAGTTATGTCCAACCTAGATAGCATATTCAAAAGCAGAGACATTACTTTGCCAACAAAGGTCCATCTAGTCAAGGCTATGGTTTTTCCAGTGGCCATGTATGGATGTGAGAGTTGGACTGTGAAGAAAGCTGAGTGCCAAAGAATTGATGCTTTTGAACTGTGGTGTTGGAGAAGACTCTTGAGAGTCCCTTGGACTGCAAGGAGATCCAACCAGTCCATTCTGAAAGAGATCAGCCCTGGGATTTCTTTGGAAGGAATGATGCTGAAGCTGAAACTCCAGTACTTTGGCCACCTCATGTGAAGAGTTGACTCATTGGAAAAGACTCTGATGCTGGGAGGGATTGAGGGCAGGAGGAGAAGGGGACGACAGAGGATGAGATGGCTGGATGGCATCACTGACTCGATGGACGTGAGTCTGAGTGAACTCCGGGAGTTGGTGATGGACAGGGAGGCCTGGCATGCTGCGATTCATGGGGTCGCAAAAAGTCGGACACGACTGAGCAACTGAACTGAACTGAACTGAGAGGGATTTCCCTGGCTGTCAAGTGGTTAAGACTGCACTGCTAGTGGTGGGGAGGAGCCAAGTTCAATCCCTAGTCCAGAAACAAGGATCCCACGTGCCACTCAGCATGGCCCCCCCCAAAAAAAAAAAAGTTTTAAAAGGACTAGAGACTCTAGCCTCTGAGCTGATAAACACTTCTCCCCGACACTAGCCTGGGAAGTGCCCACCTGTGAAAATTCACTTTGCACTGACTTGCCTTCCCCTCTACCCACTGTGGGAGAATCAGCTGAAGAGGACCAAGTTGCAGGAGAGGTGGGACACGCCAACCAGGGAGAAGTCATGGAACCTGAAGTCGCTTGGCAAGCCTCCCTTCCTGCTTTTATTCTTCATCACCTTGGTCAGCTTGGTTCACAATTAAGATGAACATAGTCTGCTCATTCTAGTACAGCAGAAGGGCTTTTCCACTAGACCCAGGAGGAAATGTTATTCTTATTGCTCTTCGTCTTCAGTGTCCCAGCGCTGATGGGATGGAGGAAGTGTGCTTAACGGTGCAGTAGGCAGACGATGGAAGTGGTAATAACAAGAGCACTGACTAGACTCAATATTAGTGATGGTGCTGGGGAGCCGTCCTGGCTTTGGGCTGCCTGAAGGCAGCGGTGATCCCCTGCTTGTCCTGTCTGTCAGTCTATTTGATCTCCAAATGAATTGCTTTTGATAACAGCTATATAAATGCAGAACTGATCCGCTGGGCCTTCTTAAATGAGACTCCTCGCTTTCATCTCCCAGTCATTTCAAAAAGCAGATAGACTTGTTAGAGGTTTTAATGCAATGATTTATGTTTTATCTTGCCTGGTTCGAGGCAGCATTTATTTAGCACTAAATTCTTCCCGAGCCTCTATGGTGAGGGAAGAAACGTTTGAACACACAACATTTGGGGTTTCTTTTTTTAAAAAAATAAACTCAATAATATATGTTTTTCTCCTTTATTATGGTCAGGAAAGGCAAAAAAGTTTATTTTAGGGAAGAAGGGAGGGAATGGAAAAAGTCACCATGCAAAACACTTCCATTATCAGACCCTTGGCGGTGTTATGGGGAACCAGAAAGGACCAATATCAATTCTCCGATTCTATAAAACAAAGCATTAAACTTTCCCACCCAATGACTATCAGAAAAATAAATCACATTGAATTCAATTAAAACATAGAAAGATTCGTTTTCTCATCTTTGTTCCCATGTTTGCATTTTTATAAAAGAACAATATGTAGAAGTCCCCATTGTTTCTCTTTCTCATACTTGCACTTTCTAACCTCCTTCTGCTCTTATCACTTTCCCATTGTATGAATGGAGAAAATTGTCTTATTAAAGAGAATGGAGCATCATTCATAAAACACAGAATATTTTCTAAGAAGCTTTGTTCATTCACCACTCAAAGACTATACACAAGCTTGTTTAAGAGATACAGTTAGGGGAAAAGACACGACCTGTTGCAACCAGAAAATGAAATAGACCTTGATTTCTCCTTCATTAGAGGAAATCTCTCCCTTCATGAAATACTGCTATAAGAAGCACATTGTAAATTGTATATTTGTATATAAATCAATTCATGTAAATGAATTGTAACACTTGCTATTTGAAATGGCTTTCAAATCAAATACATTATGATTTTCAAATAAAACTATAGCCCAAGTATGAACTTTGCATTGATTGGTAAAAAGAAGATTGCTGCTAAGTCACTTGAGTCGTGTCCGACTCTGTACGACCCCATAGATGGCAGCCCACCAGGCTCCCCCGTCCCTGGGATTCTCCAGGCAAGAACACTGGAGTGGGTTGCCATTTCTTTCTCCAATGCACGAAAGTGAAAAGTGAAAGTAAGTCGCTCAGTCGTGTCCGATCCTCAGCGATTCCATGGACTACAGCCTACTAGGCTCCTCTGTCCATGGGATTTTCCAGGCAGGAGTACTGGAGTGGGGTGCCATTGCCTTCTCTGAAAAAGGAGATTATTTTGCCATAAAACATCGTAACAATTTATTCCAATCATTGTGCAGTAAGACAACCTGCAATGGCATCATCTCTAAAGTGCTATATAATAGAGCAGAGAAGAAGAGACCACACGGTGTGAAACACATGGCATCTCTACTTCTAATAGGAGAGAGAATTCTTTTTTTTTTTTTGATAAGTAGAGGGACTCATAATTCAAAATATCAAAGCTACCTGGAGATGGATTAAGAGTTTTTTCTACTTGATAGAAAACACATTTGTGTCCTGTGTAGGGTTTTCACTTTATTTTCCTTTTGAATCATAAGAACAGAGAAAAGAAGCATTTTAAATGCTTGAACATTTGGTTAAAGCAGCCTATATTATCATCCTTGCCTTGAATGCAACAGGTTACAGCTGCTGGCAATAATTAGATTGCCCCTGTGATTCTTTTTTTTCTTGTTACTCTTTCTAAATGTTTATATAAATACTAAAATATGTATAAAGTTTCTTGAAACAAAATATGCAAGTTAAAGGGGAACTGGCAAATGCATCATTTTCTTGAAAAAATGCCTTATATTGATAATTATAAAAATAATAATTTTAAGAGAGGGTGGAATGAATTGGGAGAATAGTATTGACATATATACACGACCATGTGTAAAACAGATAGCTAGCGGGAAGCTGCTATATACCACAGGGAGCTCAGCTCTGAGTTCTTTGATGATCTAGAGGAGTGGGATGGGGGAGGGGTGGGAGGGAGGCTCAAGAGGGAGGGGATATATGTATACATACAGCTGAGCTGATTGATGTTGCTGTGCAGCAGAAACTAGCACAACATTGTAAAACAATTATACTCCAATAATAAAATAATAATAATTATAGCTTGTAGTGATAAAAATATTTTCCAACTACTTATATTAAGTGATGCAGTAGTTTGAGTCCCCTTTTCAGATGAGCAAGGTAGTAAACTAAAGGCCGTATATCTTGGAGACAATATCGTGATGATTATTCACCTGATGCTTACTTTTCTGCCTTTCTGATAGGACACCAGATAGCTTATACTTTTTTTTTTTAATACAGGCATTTTGGTTGAGTACAGAGCGCCATATAAAAAGCCTTAGGAAAGTATATTCTTAAAAAGGACTGTAGCATTTAATATCCTATAAAGAGAAAAATTACAATAATGAATTTTAAAAGCTTTATAAATCACAGCTAAACTGATCACTGTGAAAAACAAACCTAGTTAGCAGATGATGTAGATTCAGTCCCTGGGTCATGAAGATCCTCTGGAGTAGGAAATGGCAACCCACAACAGTTTTCTTGCCTGGAAAGTTCAATGGACAGAAGAATCTTGTGGGCTACAGTCCATGGGGATGCAAAGAGTCAGACATGACTGAGCAACTGAGCATAGCAGCAATAGCACACTTAACAGATGGTCCAATCTTAATCCCATGTTATACAATGTGAAGTATTTTATTACTATAATTATTAACAGCACTATTATTTTTTGCTCTGGACAATACTGAGGCTCAGAATTGTAAAGTGATTTGCCTAATGTAAGTCATGCTAGAGCTAGTTCTGAATTTTGAATAAATTTGGATCTCTTGACTTTAAGACCAGGAACCTCCCAAGATACCAATGCTTTGATTGAAGGGAACTCAACTGGTTCTCAAGATGAGCTCCTCCCTAGTGAAAGGCATGATTATGACCCATTTTCATTCTCCAATTGACAGGCCCTGGTTGTTCTTGTGGCTTCCTCAAGGCTGCAGAAAATTGGTTTCTTAAATGTTCACTCTTCTCTTTTTTGATTTGTGTATTCAACTTTCACATGATCCAAAATTTATTTCTGGAGGAGAATAATGAATTTTATTAGCCAAATGTATTTCCAAAAATGATATTTATTTGGGACAAGATCATAACTAGAGTATATTTTATTCTTTCTTGAAATTGTGCCAGCTTCATCATTCTCAAACATAATGCATATTTATATCTCTTTATGTATTAATAGTTGCACACTTCTCTATTTCTATTGTATTTATCTAAGTACATTTCTCTCCCTTTGCCTATAAAGTTTTGAGGTCATAGGGATCTTGATTTGCCTTCATAGATCAGGCTTAGAGAACTGTAAGTAAATTAAGAGTTCTCCATTTAATTCCATTGTATTAGAGATAGAAATAAAATCTAAATAGATTAAATAATGAAATTCTACAAAAGAAGCAAAGGGACAATGTAAAAGGCCATGATAAGTATGCCTTTTACTTACCCACTCATACAGTTTTAGTGGGGGCTTTCAAAAACTGTTAGCATATTTCTAAAATTGTATATGGACTTCCCTTGTGGCTCAGCTGGTATGTGGGTTTCAACCATAAAAGCAACGTCTCTCCCTTCCCATCTTCTTTGATTGTTTTTCCTATACATGTGCTTATTTTAACACAGGCAGATGGTATAAGAAAGCTAGTATTTAGAAAGTGGGGCTCTGGAGTCAGCTACTGGGGTCTGAATCTTCACCACTTACCACCTCCGCGACTTTGGTCAAGTTGTTTAACTTCTCTATGCCTTACGTTTCTCTTCTGTTAAATGGCATAATAGTAGCCACTACCATGTGGACTGTTATAAACTGATCTATAGAAAAGAACATGCCTGGAGAGTGAAAACATTCAATAAAGGGTAGTCGTCATTATTACTGTAACCAATAAATGGAGCAACATGAAAGAGTTAGTCACTCAGACGTGTCTGACCCTTTGTGACCCCGTGGACTGTAGCCCGTCAGGCTACTCTGTCCATGAAATTCTCCATGCAAGAATACTGGAGTGGGTTACCATTCTTTTCTCCAGGAGATTTTCCCAACTCAGGGACTGAACCCAGGTCTCCTGTATTGCAGGCAAATTCTTTACTGTCTGAGCCACCAGGGAAGCATGGAAAGTGGGAATAATCAAAATGTAACTCATCACCTTTATCTTTCACCATCTTTTCACATTTTATGGGCTGGAGAACAGCTTTCTCCTGCCACTTGATGAAAATTCAGCAGACCACAGGTTTTACCTGTCCTCCCACTTATACTAGATAGTTCTGCATACTTTGTGATATAAAAATGTAGCTTTTATTTAAGAAAATAGAAGTGGTCCATTCAAGATCAGTCAACACTTCAACTTCATAGAAAAGTAAGAGTCCACCTCCAGCTGGTGTGGACGGTCAGCTTGTGCAGGTGGTCAGCTTGTGTGTGTACTTGGGTTCTGCTTTCTTACTCTGTTCACCCCTCCCTCCTCTAGCTGCTGGGTCCAAAGTGGCACTTTGAAAAAAGACAAGAAAATACGTTTTGGCCATGTGGCAGGCACTATTGGAAATGGATGTTTACCCTCCCTGAGCCCCTCCCTTTGAGCAGATTTTTCAACCTAATTTTTATGTGGTTGTCAGAAGACAGTTGTTGGTGGGTGTCTTTTGTTTCTGAATATGTCATGAATAGAGGCTTTGATTGCCTTTGTTCTAGACTAGTGGTCTCCAACCTTTTAGGCACCAGAGACCAGCTTCATGGAAGATCGTTTTTCCATGGGCCGGTGGAGGCGGGTATGGTTTCAGGGTGATTCAAGCACATAACACTTTTTGTGCGCTTTATTTCTACTATTATTACATAAGCTCCACCTCAGATCATCAAGCGTTAGATCCTGGAGTTTGGGAACCTCTGTTCTAGATTATTTTTCAAGGGAGGTTGTATAGTTAGCAGCCTCAGAAGACTAGAATAATGTCTCCCTCCAGAGAAAACAATAGCCATGTGTACTGTCCAGTATAAAAGATCTAGATTCCTTGAGCTCATGGTTTCTCTTCTGTAATGCAACCCACTGTTCATGAAGGTGTCATCTGACCCTTTCTGCAATTTCTATAGAAACTGGTGCTTCAGGAACTAGTGCAAGACAATGCTGATTTTTCTGGATATTGGTAGTGATGTGAGTAATAAAGCCTTGGTTTCTGACCCAGCAGTCTCCTGTCTTCTGTCAGCATCCATGAAATTGTGGGAAGTGATCTCCCCAGCTTGTGCAAAAGCAAAATTTCAGACCTTTCACAGTTCTTAACAAAAGGACCTTCCTTGGATCCTCAGAGACTTCTGCTTTGGGAAACTTCCTCTCAATTACATTTTCCTTCTCATAGGTGATGTATTCCCTGGATTCCCAACTCCCTCTTCAGTGCCTATTTTTTCATAAAATCACACTACACAGACTCTGTTAAAAAGTATTCACTCTTGGAAGAGTAGAACTAAAAATCCCCAAGCTGGCTCTCTCATGTGGCCAACATCTGGACCATAGGAAGTATGCATACTTTGCAAACATTGCAAGTGCAAGTCAATTCTGATGTTGATATATGCCACTGTAGCTCTCCATGGCATGAACTAGGCATCAGTCCTCTGCATTACCCAGAAAGGCATGTATTTCAAGTTTTACAAGTTATCCCGTAAAAGTCAGTAGCTCAGTGGTAGAAAATCTGCCTGCAAATGCAGGGGAGAAGGAAATGGCAACCCACTCCAGTATTCTTGCCTGGAGAATCCCATGGATGGTAGAGCCTGGCAAGCTACAGTCCACGGGGTCGCACAGAGTCGGACACGACTGAAGCTACTTAGCATGCATGCATGCATGCCAATGCAGGAGACCTAGGTTCGATCCCTGATCCGGGAAGATCCCACATGCTGTGAGGTAGCTAAGCCCATGCACCAGAACTATTGAGCCAGTGCACCTTCTGAAGTCCAAGCGACCTAGAGCCCCTAAATTGCAACAAAAGATGCCACCACAGTGAGAAGTTGCACATGGCAACCAGAGAGTAGTCCTGATTGCTGCAACTGGAGAAAAGCCTACTCAATAATGAAGACCCAGCACAGCCCACACCCCCCAAAAGGCACTTTCATGATTAGCAGTCTGGTCCATTCCTAAATATTGTATTGTAAAGATAAGGACTCCATAGCAGAATGGATATGACAAAGAAGTCGGTGAATTTGAAGATACATATATCAATAGAAATTATCTAGTCTGAACTATAGAAAAATATTGAAAAAGAAATATCCAATATGAAAAAGATAGCCTGACTAGTCTTAAAATAATTGATAAAATCGCATTGTTTTGAACTCCTTAATAGGGATCTTCCACACCCAATGGGTTTCAACAAATTATATTGGCAAAATTGGCCATCCAAAGGTGAAAAAAATAAACTTTGACTTTATATAAAATGTAACTCAAATGGATTATGGGTCTAAAAAGGTAAATGTAATCATATTTGTGGAAGAAAACTTAAGAGAAAATCTTCATGACCCAAATTAGAGGAACATTTTTTTGGGTATTCATCAAAGAAAATATTGCTGTTTCATTTAAAATTTTTAAAAATTACTCTATGAAAAACTCTAGTAACATCATTAAAAGACAACTATAGACTGACAAATACATTTACATGTCACATATCCAACAAAGGACTTATATTCTGAATACAATAAAGGACTCTCAAACTCTGTAATAGTAAAATAAACAACCTAATTTTAAAATGGACAAAGGGCTAAATTAGACACTTCAAAAAAAAAAGAACAAATATGGTAAATAATCACATGAGACGATGATCAAAATCATTACCCATTAATGAAATAGTAATTAAAACTACCATATATCCATTTAGATAGCTAAAAATGTTTTTAAAAAATTACAAGCACAATATCAAGTGCTGGTGAAGATGTGGAGGAAATGAAAATCTCATACATTACTGGAGATAATAAAAAATAGTTCATCCACCATAGAAATGGTTTGTCAGTTTCTTATAAAAAACAAAAATGCATTTACCCTATGATCCAACAATTTCTCTCTGGATATTAATCCTAAGGAAAAGAAAACTTAATGTTCACACAAAAATCTGTACATGCATGTTTATCAGTCACTAAGTTGTTTCCGACTCTTTGCAACCCCATGGACTGCAACATACCAGGCTTCCCTGTCGTTCACTGTTTCCCAGAGTTTGTTCAAGTTCATGTCATTTGAGTCAGTGATGCTATCTAACAACCTCATCCTCTGCCACCCTCTTCTCCTTTTGCCTTCAATGTATCCCAGCATCAGGGTCTTTTCCAATGAATCAATATTTCACATCAGGTGGCCAAGGTATTGGCGCTTCAACCTCAGCATCAGTCCTTCCAATGAATATTCAGGGTTGATTTCCTTTGGCATTAACTGGTTTGACCTCCTTGCAGTTCAAGAGGCTCTCAAGAGTTTTCTCCAGCACCAGAGTTCGAAAGCATCAATTCTTTGGCGCTCCACCTTCTTTGTGACTCTGTTCATAAATGCTTCAAGTTGGGGAAAAAAAACCCCAAAGGTCCTTCAGTGAATGAATAAACAAATTACGACACATCCATACAACAGAATACTGCTCAGGACACACACACACACACACACACACACACACACAACAACTAATTAACGCATACACAGCATGCACTATGGAAAGGCCTCAAATCCATTATGCCAAATGAAGGAAACCAGTCTCAAAAGACCACATGGTTCCTGGAAGAATTTTGTCACACTACTGAAGTAGATTCAGACACTCTTCATTTACTTTTTTTTATTGTTGTGGGGATGTTTCAGTTGTTTAAAACCAATAAGTGATATAACAAAGGAGACAGGTGGAGTGGAGAAGTAGCTCAGCATGAACAGAGCTCAGAGCACATTGAAAATAATGATGCCCTGAGTCTGGGATTCTTTGATGAGGCAAAGAGACCTTCGTTACCCCTTTTGCTGCATCAAAATCCTGTTGTTACCCTGTGTTCCGGTAGAAGGAATATTCCTTCCTCAGGAAACTCCATTGGCTAACTTTGTTTCCATTTTGTTGAGTTTTTTAAAGGCTGTTGGTTTTTATTGGTGAAGAGAAGGGATGAGTCCATTTGTCTTTGTGAATCTTTATTCATTTATTTTTTTAATTTTATTTTATTTTTAAACTTTACAATATTGTATTAGTTTTGCCAAATATCTAAATGAGACCGCCACAGGTATACCTGTGTTCCCCATCTTAAAAAAAAAATTTTTTTGTTGTGGTTAAAGTCACATAATATAAAACATACTATTTTAACTATTTAACCTCAGTCGCACTAAGTACATTCACCTTGCTGTGCAACTGTTACCATCATCCATCTCCCGAATCTTTTGAGTATGCATCCCTAGCCTCTCTTCAATAACAAATAATGCAATTTTCAGTTCCCATTGCTTGATTTTAGATAAGAGAAAGTCGACATGGGCTTTGCTGCTGGTTTTACTTGACTTTCTTCCACTCTTCTTGCTCTTGGGTTCAAGCAGCCCTCCTTTTTCCAGTGTTAGGGTGGCTGCTTTAAAATAAAGAGGATGGAGGAAGAGGCCATAGTGCTTTTGTTATTCCCCCTATGTATCACTTATTAAACTCCTGTTGCCCTGACCATTGTCGCTTCTCACTGAAGTCTGGTTTATTTACTTGAAAATCTGATTTGTTTCATTTTATTACTGTGTTTGCGAAGTAACTGATATCAGATTCGGAGGGAAAGAACTGCCATTTACCAGCAGGCTGTGATGGCTTTGCCTCGGTCTGCAGGCCTGATTTTGAGGCCTCGTCTGCCCTGGGGCTCCCACAGAAATAAGATTACTGGCAATAACTGCTTCAACTGCTTTGAATAACAGACACAACTCAGAGAGCATAAAATTAGCATAAACACAGCACTGGTGTGTTCTCTCAGCGGATATGAGACAGGCAGGCTATGGAAAATTGACTGAAATGGGGTCAGACAACGTAGAAATCTGAAACATAGAAAATACCGCCTAAGAGACAGGAGGTATTACTACCTTTCTTGTTTTCTTTTATCTCTCTCTCCCTCTCTATTCATGCAGTTTTAATGATAAAATGTTAGAACTGATGAAGATTAAAGATGCTAAATCACTAGCCCCCTAAAATGCCTGCATTATCTTTCTAGACAAATTATTATTAATCATTTCTCAGCTTTTTTAATCCTGAGGGTAGAAAAATAAACACAGTTTCACAGGCTTTTAAAATTGATTTTCCTTTTTTTTTTTTTTTTTTTTTGAGGAGGGGTGGGAATATAAGTTTGAAGATAGAGGGTTTGCTTCAGAAAGGAGGTAAAGAGCTGAAGCAGTGCAAGATTGTACCTTGAAACAATTCCTCCTATATCTATTTATCAAATAGTAAAATAAAATATGCTGCCAACAAACGTAATCAAGTCTAACATTACAGGCAAAGCAGTGACACTGTGCATCTCATTGGGCAGATGGAAGGTATGATTTTGCTGTTTTAATAATACTCTGTCACATATGGAATACAGTTTTCAATACAGCTGCATAGAGATGGATCCTGTTGCTTATTTATTTTTGGTGTGATGCTGGCAAAGGCCCAAGGTACCATTCCCCAAAATGGAAATGTTCTTGGAATCCAGCATTTTTGGATCTTATCCTGCTAGAATCGTTTTGAAGGTTTATAATCTAGCACTTCAAATGTGGATTATGGGGACTTTCCTGGCAGTCCAGTGGTTAAGACTTCACCTTCCAATGCAGGAGGTGTGGGTTCGATCCCTTGTTGGGGAGCTAGATTTTCACACGGCTCACTGCTAAAAAAAAACCAAACCATAATACGGAAGCAATATTATAACATATTCAATAAAGACTAAAAATAAGTGGATTCTGGAGAAAGGGTCTAAGTGTTTTGGTGCCTTTTCCCTCCCAGGAGACTAACTTTATGTCGCTTCATCATAGTCCATATATGTTCTTTTATAGTACTTTTTACACTTCACTCTGCTTAATGTCAGTCTTCCTCATGACTCTGTAAGTTTCATAAATAAAGAGACCCTTATCTGTCATATTCCCTTCTGTATTCCTAGTGCTTTGTACTGGGCCTGGTATTGATTAAGCACTCAACAACTATGGATTGAATGTGTGAATAAAATATGACTGAGGGATGGGAGATGTAATATTCTGAAGGCTATTGCACATTTTAGATGATAATTCTCAAAGAATCACTATCAAAATTTTGACTACATTCTTGGGATTATTGTCTTTGGGTTCTAAAAGAAGAAGGTGTCTTTAAAATATACACAACAAAAATGAGCTCTTGAGTAGTATCGGCACTTTAATGTTTCCATAAGCATCAGTGATAAAAAGTATATCTCACAGGGTAAGTCCAGCAGACCCTGAGGTCGTCAACTGCATCTGAGATGTGGTGTCCTTTCTTTTAACAGATTTGAAGGCAGTTAGTAAGTCTAGGTTGTCAGGTCCATGCTCATGTACTCCAGAGGTATCAAATACCACTAAGAGTTGCAGACTACCATGTTCCATTCCACTCTACGTTACAAAGGATTTTGGCAAGTCACTCCTCTGTACTTCTGTGCTTAGGTGTGTCTTATCAAGCACTGACTCTGTGATTGAATAGAGAACATTCACATTTAGTTTTACTTGTTTAGTTATAGTATACATTTCATCTTGGGATAGAATTGATTTGTCACTTTAGTCAAACAAATTTTATTGACTAGGGGTCATCTTCTTTTTTTTTCTGATATCTTATAATAATTAGGATTGAAATCATATTTTGGGGGCAGAGAAACTGGAACTTTACTTATTAATTACTTTTACCTGCCTCCTTAGGTAAATTATGAGTATGAATGGAGAGACTCCATGTCTCCAGTTGCTAGGATCTTCTAATTATTGCATATAGGTGGTAGATATCTAAAGGGTAGATGATATAGACAGTGTCTTGACTAAATTTGACTCCCATTTATGTATAAATGAAAACACACACACAAATTGTGAAAAATGGATGCCAGATCAAGAACCCTCTGATTTTAAATCATTTTCCAAGAAAGTTCTTTCCACCCAGAAATGCTCTCCTGCTTAAAGCTCAACATTCAGAAAACTAAGATCATGGCATCAGGTCCCATCACTTCATGGGAAGTAGATGGGGGAACAGTGGAAACAGTATCAGACTTTATTTTGGGGGGCTCCAAAATCACTGCAGATGGTGACTGCAGCCATGAAATTAAAAGACGCTTACTCCTTGGAAGAAAAGTTATGACCAACCTAGATAGCATATTCAAAAGCAGAGACATTGCTTTGCCAACAAAGGTCCGTCTAGTCAAGGCTATGGTTTTTCCAGTAGTCATGTATGGATGTGAGAGTTGGACTGTGAAGAAAGCCAAGTGCCGAAGAATTGATGCTTTTGAACTGTGGTGTTGGAGAAGACTCTTGAGAGTCCCTTGGACTGCAAGGAGATCCAACCAGTCCATCCTAAAGGACATCAGTCCTGGGTGTTCACTGGAAGGACTGATAGTAAAGCTGAAACTCCAGTACTTTGGCCACCTCATGCAAAGAGTTGACTCATTGGAAAGACTCTGATGCTGGGAGGGATTGGGGGCAGGAGGAGAAGGGGACGACAGAGGATGAGATGGCTGGATGGTATCACTGACTCGATAGACGTGAGTTTGAGTGAACTCCGGGAGTCGGTGATGGACAGGGAGGCCTGACGTGTTGCAATTCATGGGGTCGCAAACAGTCGGACACGACTGAGCGACTGAACTGAACTGAACTGAAGGAGAATTTAAATTGTCAGGCACAGTTGTATCTGTGCATGCATAATAAAAGTGATCAGAGAGGCAGATGTGGTTTATTTCACTGAATCTAAATAAAGTAATAGGAATTCACATGGTTAGACTATCTTCTTCTTTTGTGTTGAACTCTTTTCTCTGAAATCTTTTCATGTTAGGACCCTGGCAGCCATATTTGCATAAGTTATCCTGCCTCTAAACAGAGTTACTTCGACCAGCCAAGATCATCAGAATCTTTCTCTAATGAAGCCTGTTTGGAATTTGAGAGATTCTAGTTCAATCTGAACTGTTCCCATCAAGTGAGATAAAATAAACTGCAAGTATGTGTGGAATCATCTTTCTCTGGGGACTAGAGCAACAGAGAATCTTCATCTGCCCAGAAAGAAAGATCTATTAGATATTTCATCAATTAGAGATTTGTTGACTGCATGAAACAAAAACAACTACTTCGGCTTACTTTTAAAAATTTTCCACATAGTAAGATGTCCATAGGCAGTCATAGGCATGCCCAGACATAGGCAGTCCTGGGCTGGTAAAAATCTAGTTTTAAACTCCCCCACCCTTAGCATGTGGCTATCACTCTCTTGGCTACAAGTTACTCCATTTTCAGGCATGGTGATTAATTCTAGGCAGAAAGGAACCAGGTCTATGCCATCAGAGTTTGTTTCATTAACAACTTTCTGAGGCCATCACCCTGTGATTTCTGCTTATGCTTCCATCTCAGTAGCTTGGACAATGTTCAAAATGCAAAGGTATATTTAAATCTTAGATGCAAAGATGTCTGGGAAAGCTAGACATATTGCTTCTCCGAGCAAACTGGAGTTCTGTTCATAATGAGGAAGGGAAAATATATAGAGAATAGATGCTAGGCAAACAACCACTGGTGTGGGTTACAGATACTACTTTAAAAAGAATGCATAAGCTTAGAAAAGAAGAGAGAGTGTCTGCCTGCATTCCAGATAGCTTTCTGCCCTAATTTCTTATCAAGCCTAGGTAACATCCTGCCCACAACCCACGTGTCCCTATAGCAAGTTACTTTTTGGGGAGCTTACTTTATTAAAAAAAAAAAGATATTATATTTTAAAATGGTTTTAGCTTTAGAAAAATTGAGCTGGGGACTTCCCTGGTGATTCAGTGGCTAAAACCCTGTGCTCTCAATGCAGAGGGCCCAGGTTTGATCCCATATGCTGCAAGTAAGAGTTCACATGTCGCAGCTAAAGATCCTGCGTGCCGCAACTAAAAGATCCCATGTGCCACAACTAAGACTCAGTGGGACCAAATAAATTAATTAAAAAAAGAAATAATGAGCTAATAGTACAGAGCATTCCCCTGTAGTCCCTGGCCCCAGACATGCACAGCCTTCCCTGCTGCCACCATTGCATCAGAGTGGAACGTTGGTTACAAATGATGATCCACATCATTATTATGGACACCCCAAGTCCATAGTATGTATTAGAATTTATTCTTGTTGTTGTACACTGTACGCTAAGTCACTTCAGTCGTGTCCGACTCTGTGCGACCCCATAGACGGCAGCCCACCAGGCTCCCCCATCCCTGGGACTCTCCAGGCAAGAACACTGGAGTGGGCTGCCATTTCCTTCTCCAATGCATGAAAGTGAAAAGTGAAAGTGAAGTCACTCAGTCGTGTCCGACTCTTAGCGACCCCATGGATTGCAGCCTAATGGATTTTAACAAATTCATGATAACAAGTATCCACTATTATAGGATCATACAAAATAGTTTTACTGGCCTAAAAATTCTCTGTTCTCCACCTGGTCATCTTTTCTGCTACTCTAAGCTCTGACAACCACTGATCTTTTTACTATCTCCACAGTGTTGCCTTTTCTGAGAATGTCATGTAGCTGGAATCATGTAGTATGTAGCCTTTTCAGGTTGGCTTCTTTCACTTGATAGTATTCATTTAAGTTTCCTTCATATCTTTTTTGACACTGTATGTGTATCTTTTTAAAATTGTTATTGGAGCATAATTGTTTTACAATGTTGTGTTAGTTTCTGCCATACAACAATGTGATCCAGCTATCTATCTATCTATCTATCTATCTATCTATCTATATATCCCCCGGAGAAGGCAATGGCACCCCACTCCAGTATTCTTGCCTGGAAAATCCCATGGACAGAGGAGCCTGGTAGGCTGCAGTCCATGGGGTTATGAAGAGTCAGACATGACTGAGCGACTTCACTTTCACTTTTCACTTTCATGCATCGAAGAAGGAAATGGCAACCCACTCCAGTGTTCTTGCCTGGAGAATCCCAGGGACGGGGGAACCTGGTGGGCTGCCATCTATGGGGTCACACAGAGTCGGACACAACTGAAGCGACTTAGCAGCAGCATATATAACCCCTCCCTCTAAACTTCCCTCCCACCGCACCCCTATCCCACCCATCTAGGTCATCACAGAGCACAAGCTGAGCTCTCTGTGCTATACAGCAGCTTCCCACTAGCTAGTTATTTTACACATGGTAATATCAATGCTATTCTCTCAATTCATCCTACCATTTCATCCTCACTTTGCGTTCACATGCCCACTCTCTACATCTGTGACTCTTCATAGCTCACTTTTTTTTGGCATTGAATTATATTTCATAGTCTGGATGTTTATGTATCCATTTACCTACTGAAAGACATCCTGGTGGCTTCTAAGTTTTGACAATGATGAATAAAACTGCTACAAACATCTGCCGGCAAGTATTTGTATGGACATGTTTTCAACTCGTTTCAACCAAGCAGCATGATTGCTAGATCATAGTCTTATTTGTACATATGGAATTTTGAAGAGAAGTTTTGCAAGGATCAGGACTCTATGCATTTGTGTACATGTTTTCCATATTATAACTTATGGGCAGAGTATGAACTGTTGCACACATTTGCCACAAATAAAACAATCTATTTGATTGGATTTTATCAGTCCCCAGACTAATATCTGATTTAAGTTACCTGTTGCATTTTCTTTTCTGCACATTCTCTGAACTAAATTCAATTCATTTCAGTAGAAATCTATAAATCCTTGGTTTATACTAGGATAACCCAATGGAATACCTGAGAAAAGTAATTTTTCTTCCAAAAGAAGTGTGGGTGGTATGTGCATCTACCTCAAAATAAATGAAAAAAATTTTTAAGCTTTAGAATTATGGAAATATGAGTAGAAAATAGTGTCAAGTCATATCCACACCCTTCCCCACATTCCTGTGTCTGGATACTTTCATTGTGTTTCCTCTCCAAACTTGGTTATTTATGCCAAGTTGAATCATCATATCAAGCAAAGACTCAAGATCTACCAAATACTTATTTGGGTTGAAAATGTGATTCTTCACATTTTCTAGTTTCTGTGTTGGCATGCCAGTCACAAAATCAATGAAAAGTTTTAATAAGCCACCAAATGCTTATGATGTTCCTGGGTTAGAATAGGTGCTTAGTGAATATTGCTGAGTTGACTCATTCGTTCAACAAGCATTTATTGAATACCTCTTCCAGTAACCTTCTAGGTACTTAGAATACACAATTAAAGGAGGTAGACAAGGTCCTTGCTCCCTTAGGATCTGCAAAAAGTGGGTGACCAGGTGGACCATCTATTAGAAAGATTTCTCCTCACCTCCATCAATTAAGATTGCCCCTGGGGCTGTACGTAGGCAGTCTGTTTTCAGTTTGCATCCACATACCAAGTCAATTCATCTATGAACCAAGCTTGGCTTTGTCTCTCCTTGGTCAGCTGGTCATAAGTGTGAGCTACAGGTGTGAGCTGAGGGGGAGGTGCAATGATACAGCAACAGGTATGAGAAGAGTCTGGGCTGCCTGCTCATGCAACTCACTTGGCCCTTTGGTCATGTGTTGAGGTCCTTTAATGGACTGGAACCTGGTGGTCCGGAGTCGATGATAAGAAAGTAAAGGAGAGAAAGAGGCTGATATTCCTTGGTTTACGCAGAAAGCCAATAAAGCCCCTGGCACGGGGCTTGCTCTGTTCACGGAGGCCTCAGGCACCCTTTCGATGGGGTGAAGGCGCAGAACGCCTTCTCGAGAGGGTCTTAGAAGCCCGAGCAGGAAAGTGAGCTCAGAGGGCCTCTGTACTCCAAAGAAATAGCCTGAGAGAGAGAAAGAAAGAGAAAGAAAGACACAGGGACCAGAGCTCTGATGGAACAAAGGTGTTTTATTCAACATTGTGTAGGTATTTATACTGTCTTACAAGATAGCTATTTTCAGCAGAGATAAAATCAAAACTTACAAGTTATCAAGAAAACAAGAGGTCATCCATATGAAAGACAGAGTTGTAAATAACCACTTTTACCATATGGTTCATAAAAAGGAAGAGGGTACTTATCACTGTATAGAAAAGCTAACAAAGGAAATGCCTGGATTCCTCAGTCCTGGGAGAGGCTTGCCTCTCCTCTTAATTCCTGAATATTCAGGAATTAATAAGGAACAGAGAATTCCTGACAGATCCAAAACAGCACACAGGAAGCCTCCTGTTAAATGCTTCCTGACAGTCATGCTTGATGCTGGTCACAAGGAGGTTGCAGCTAGTCACGGGGAGCAGATGTCTCCACTAATGATTTTAGTGCTTTTCTAGATTTGAGAAGATGCAAGAAATCGGGATTATAAAAATCTGAAAGCATCTAACTCTCTGAAGGCCTCTTCGGTCAGTTTTTTCAGAGCACAGAGGGCCTCATTCTTGATCTCCATCCTAAACTCTTTTCAAGGTGTGTTGAAAATCAATTACTGTAGCGGCCAGTGACCTAATTAATCCTGTAGAGGCAGATGGCAAGCAACTATTTTTAGTTGGCAGTTATTTAATATCTGAGTTACCAAACTTTCCTTATATTAAAGAAATATATTGTCCACAGCTTATGGTCAGGGAAATTGACACTCTCGAGAGTCTTGGAGGACTCTATGGGTCCTGTCTCTGATTGGCTCTGTGTTTCTGAAGATCCAGGAGGAAAATTCCTTGTGTGTCCTCTATTTCTTTCACTATTTCCCATCTTGTTTTTACTGATAAAAGGACAGCCTCAGAGTGAGAACCCTTTTTGTACACCACGCATCTTCTATGAACTAAATGTTTCTCATATAGTTACTATTTTTCAAATATAAGTAGATGTTAGGAAATATAAAATGTAGATGTATTTAAAACATGACCTCATGTACAGAACTATAGTTTTCAAAATTATGGTTTCTCAGTTAATAGATGTACTTCAAACAAAGTTACCATAAGTTAAGGACCCATGGTAATTTTGGACATTAAAACTAGGTCTTCAATCTTTAGAAAATTGAAAGAGTGTGGAACCTACCTCAGTTTTTGCATGTTGAGGTTTTTAAGGGGGAAGACATGCTTTCATATTGGTAATAATAAGGTTATGTAACAAACTACCAATTTGTTGAGCAGATTATACCTCCCTCTTCACAAATACTCATCTACATAATTACACATTTATGAATAAGATGGGTACATTGGTTCAAGTTTATGCTGGGAGTAAATGTAATTATTATTATTTTTTAAACCCTCAAATAGGGGGCTTATCTTTCTGACTCCTGCAGAAAACCCTGTATGTGCATGCATACTTATATAGGTTTGTACCCTGATAAACTAGAAATACAGATAAAGCATACTAAAGATGTGTTTTCATAGGAAGAGAAATCACTGCATGAAAGTGTTGTCAGTTGCTTGATATCTTTCTCAGTTTGCTTCTCCTTTTGGTGGGATGAAAATTGGTCTACTGTGGAGACTAGATAAAAGAGTAATATTTCCTCTGTTTTTAATGACAAAACTGAAGTCTTAATTAAGCACAGTGGAGAAGGAGATCATGAACAGATTTCAAAGTCTCTTTTCCTCTAGGCTTTAAAACACATGCATGCTATTGTAATTCCCCAAGAAGGCAGATTTTTCCTCAAGAATAACACCAGTCAAGTTACTCTGCTATTTTTCCTACCCATAGATTTAATGCTATTTCCTAAGCAGCTCTGAATTAATCTTGAAATATCTTCATCACATTTCTGCCTATATCTAGATAGTCCCTGGTATTAAATAGGTGCTAATATATATTTTGGAGAAGGAAATAGCAACCCACTCCGGTATTCTTGCCTGGAGAATCCCATGGGCAGAGGAGCCCAGCAGGCTACAGTCCAGGGGGTTGCAAAGAGTCAGACACAACTGAGCAATTAATACTAACTAGTACTCTTGCCTGGAAAATCCCATGGACGGAGGAGCCTGGTAGGCTGCAGTCCATGGGGTCGCTAAGAGTCAGATACGACTGACCAACTTCACTTTCACTCTTCACTTTCATGATTTGGAGAAGGAAATGGCAACCCACTCCAGTGTTCTTGCCTTGAGAATCCCAGGGACGGGGGAGCCTGATGGGCTTCCGTCTATGGGGTCGCACAGAGTTGGACACGACTGAAGCGACTTAGCAGCAGCAGCATATATTTAAATAAATAAAAGACTATATTCTCAACTTCTGGATATATTCTCCTGATTCCCACCTTTCTTGGAACTTCATGGAAATAAATTTTCCAATTTGCAAGTTAACAAATTATACACTTTGAATCAATTAGTTGAGTGAAACAAACTTAGACAGGAGAATCCTTCAGATTAGTATGAAAAGGATTACTGCTCTAATAACCCAAAAAATTAAGATAGAATAAAGCTACTAATTTATTAAATATATGCATCAGTCACCACTTTTACTTCCTTAGGTTTGCCCTCATATTGTCTGGAGTTATTTCAACAACCACTTTGGATTTATTTGATCTAAAATTTTTGAGATGGAAAGCATAGAAGAAAAAGGAACTCTCTCTTTACCTCAACATCTAAAAATGATGTGATTTGGTATTTCTTTTCATAGCTATAATGTACATGTATCTCACCAGATGTGTCTCTAGGCATATTCACTTAGACTTTCAATATTAATAAGTACATGCTACAAGTAATTTTTGTGTGAGCGCTGAAGTCTCAGAGCTTAGTAAGTCAAAATGCTTTTAGAAACTCACTATTACAAGAATGTATAAGGATGTACACATACACATTTAAAATCAGGGTCTCCTTTGAAGTATGGTGTAGGTCAGTGATGGCCAACTCGGGGGCAAGGGGTAAGGGAGTCTCTATTGCCCTGGGGATATCTGACAATGTCTAGGAGACATTTTGGCTGTCACAAGTCAGAGATGGGGAGACAGAGTGTTATTGGTGTCCAGTGTTTCTAGGCCAGAGAGGCAGATGAACAACAGACCTTACAACAAAGAAATATCCAGCACAAAATGTCAATAGTGTAGAAGTTGAGAAATTCTAGAGTAAGGGAAAAGGTACTGGGTACCCTGGCTTACAACTCAGATCTGTTGACTAAGATGTGACCATAGGACAAATTACATCTTTGAGTCCATCTCCTTGCAGAAACCAAGACAAGCCCATTTTGCCCCCATGGAGAAAATTCTCCTTAAAGAGTTTTTACAAGCACGAAGTGAGATACCTGTGGCTCTCTTAATATTTTCTGGTACTCTTTTCTCTAACAAGAGCTCCAGCCTTTGGCAAAATTAAGAACTGATCCTCTATATTTTCTAACTTTTCCCTGTAATAAGGGTAACATGCAAGCGTGTTAAGTTGCTTCAGTCGTGTCCGACTCTTTGCAACCCTGTAGACAGTAGCCCACCAGGCTCCTCTGTCCATGGGGATTCTCCAGGCAAGAATACTGGAGTGGGTTGCCATGCCCTCCTCCAGGTAATCTTCCCAACTCAGGGATCAAACGTGCATCTCTCTTATGTCTCCTGCATTGGCAGGCAAGTTCTTTACCGCTAGTACCACCTGGAAAGCCCAACTTACCTTAGCCCCAGCAAAGAATGTCTGTTAGACTCAATTTGAAATTCTACTACAGATGAACAGCCTTTTAAGGATAAAATATATTATAATACAAATCATTAACTTTAATGTTCGGGTTAAAAATAATAATGTAAACACTACATCCCTACCACTTGGCTTAAGAAATGAAACGTTACCAGTCTGCTTCCCCTCCCTAACCACTCATGAACTTTTACTCTCTACAGGGAATGACCAGCCTGACCTGGTGTTAATCATTTACATGTTTTTAATTTATTTATTTTTTACTACATTTGTAGTAAATGTTATAATTAAAATATAGTGTGTTTGATAATGTATTGTTTAGTTCTACTGGTTTTGGTTTTTATAAAACAAATTTCTATGGCCTACATTTTTCTCTGACTTATCTTTTTTCACATTATATTTTTGTGATTCCTCCATGCTGAAAGTTTTAGTTCGTTTTAGTACCACCAACAGAAGATGAGAACTCTGAATGCCTTAATCCTTGCTAATGCATTGCTATGCTTTTTTTTGTTTCCTAATTTAAAGGATATAAAATATTGGTACACATGTACACCCATGGCTGATTCATGTCAATGTATGGCAAAAACCACTACAATAGTGTAAAGTAATTAGCATCCAATTAAAATAAAAATAAAAAATAAAATAAAATATTGGTACATTTTTCATTTTAATTTGTACTTTGTATATAACTAATTAGATTGATCTCTCTTTTCACTTGATATTTATTGTTCAACTGTGTTTCCTTACAATTGAAATGCCTGCTCCTAGCTATTAGGCAGTTTTTCTTACTGATTCATAGGCATACTTTATATATTCTGTATACTAATCCTTCTGTTATATGTATTCCAAGTATTTTGTTACATTCATGGTGTCTTGTTAAATATTAAACCCTGAACTTAATGAAACAAAATGTATTTAATTTACCTGGAATTGATTTTTGTATTTGTGAGCTAGAAATTTAATTTTATTTTTTTCCCAGTAAATAATTTTGCCCTGTACGTTGTTTTAAGTAGCCCATCCTTTACCCAGCAATGCGACCTTTGTCATATGTCAAGATCCCATATGTACCTGGGCCTGTTTTGCATCTGTTTCTGTTTTCTTGGTCCTTGTATGAGTGATCTATGGGTCAAAATTACAATATTTTCTCATTGGTAGTGTGTTATGGACCCTTCATGCCATATTCTTTTTGTTCTTCTTCAGAAGTGTTTGGTGCTTTTTAAAAAAAATGTTTTACACTCCCATTCAAATTCAAGAAGCATCTAGTCCATTCTCATTCTGTAAAAGAAAAAAATTCTCTAGCATTTTGACTGAAATGTTATTGATTGCATATGATTTGTGAAAATTTGACCTCATGCTAGTAAGACTTTATATTCATGAACATAGTATGTATCCCTATTTATAGATTTTTGAAATGTTTATCAAAAATTTTAAATTCAATAAAATTTATAATATTCTATGTAAAAGTCTTACATATATTTTTATAGATTTATTCCTAGATATGTTGTTTTTTGGAATACTATTACAAATGATATCACTTTTGATTAAGTTGTCCAACTGTTACTGATCTGGATATTCTGTGTTTTGTGTGATATTTTGTTTTGTGTGATATTTTGTGTTTTGTGGATGACAAAAATCAGTGGATGGCTTATAATCTCTAGAGTATAGAGAAGGGAATCAGCTTTCACCTTGTTATAATTTTATATATTTATTATCTATCCTAAAAATAATGTTGAGTTTATTAGGTTCTCTTCCATTCCATGGGTGCTAGTCATTGGGCTATCATCCTACTAATACTGGATATCAGAATTTCGGATTTATCCAGAGTTCCAGCAGTGCCACCCTTCACGAAGTGTTCTCTTTTCGTCTTGTGGAGACAACATTCCTACTAAGAAACAAATTTTTATATGGATGTCTTATATGTAGTGACATATACAATTGATTACTGATATGTTTAAACAGTTATAGAGAATTTACTGGGTCATGTTTATATTTTTATTGTAACCTCCATAGCAATTTAAGTCAGTGTCTCAATTATATTCATGATAGCCTCTGCTTAAGAGGGACTGTGCTCAAATTTCACACACACAAAAAATGTGATTTTTCTGATTTGACACTTTTATTGTAGGGAATGAATCTAGACCTAGAAACATGATCATTTCTTTAAAATGATCTTCCTTAACCTAAAATTTAAAAAACTCTTCCTTAATCTAAAATTTCAGTTTTCCTCACATTTTTTAAGAGAAACTTTTAAAAAGACCTAACTAGTAAATTTTCTAGAGAATGTCAGCTGCCCTGTCTTAATTTACCACTTCCCTTTTACTCTGGTCCTTTCAGACGTACACTAGCAAAAGTAAACAGCCTAGAATCTCTGTGTTGCTGCAACAAATACAGTTTGAGAAATAATATTTAGGGAAAATATTGATGTGAAAAATCAAAAGATATGCCCAAACTAAACTTCTATCACTTATGACCAGGAAAAAAAATAAATAAACAAAATCAAATAACCAGTAACCTATTTTCATCCTAGAGCTGCAGGCATTTGACTTGCATTTGGGTCAAGAAGCCTTTCTTCAGCTAATTCTGTTTTTATTGGCCAGTTCTTCTTTCATTGTTTTTATATAAACTGATCAATGTAAGCCCTAGTCTAGACAGCAAAATCAGCAAGTGTCCCTTCTCTGCACCTCTGACATTCAAGGGGCTGCCACCATGCATCTCTGAAGGAAAAATGCTAAAACTTTCTATTACATTTATAAAAAATAGGAATAAGGATTAATGAAATATTATATAGATTCTGCTTTTTCAGGCCATATTTATTTGCATCTATTATTATTCCTACTCACTATTTTTATTTATTTCATCTTATGTCATCTTGATAGTATAGTTATAAACTAGGGGGCTAATGATAGTCACATAATGATATGTAACCCATATTCCCATCAGAGGAATAAAAAATGTCTGTCTGATAATCCTTTTTTTTCCACCACTGAATTCTTAGTTAATAGTCTTCATGATCTCCGAAGACTTAATCCAGAGAAGAGCCGACGCAGTTCCCTGTTGGCCAGCATTCTGTGTTTTATACCACATTTTATCAGTCTGAGAAAGAGAGAGGGAAAGTGCTACTTATGCTATTTCTCCCAGGTCAGAATAAATAAACCTGGCAGCAACAGATGTTAAATTGAAGCCTGTGAAAAGTTAAGAGTATTCTGCAGTTGAAACCTCAGGGAGGAAGGCTTGAGAAAATTGTCAATGGACAGAGGATACCAATGCAAGAGTATTGGTATAAATACCAATATATGATAAAAGCCCACATTTGAAGTTATTAGGACTTAAGGACTGGAAACTTAGGAGTTACAATTATTGCTTCATCTCTTTTTTGTTGTGTAATCTTGGGACAACCACTTCATTTCTTTATGATTCAGTTTTCATATCTATAAAATAAGGATAATTAAAATATCTACCTTTTAGTTTTATTTATTTATTTACTTTTGGCTACACTGAGTCTTTATTGTTGCGAGTGGTAAAGAGCCTGCCTGTCATTGCAGGAAACATAAAGACATGCAGGTTCAGTCCCTGGGTCTGGAAGATCCCATGGAGGAGGGGATGGCAACTCACTTCAGTATGCTTGCCTGGAGAGTCCCTTGGACAGAGAAGCCTAGTAGGCTACCTTGGGTTGCAGAGAGTTGGACATGACTGAAGCAAGCTAACATGCACACACATGGGCTTTCTCTAGTTTCTGCATGTGGGGCTACTCTTTGTTGTGCTGTGTGGGCTTCTCAGTGTGGTTGCTTCTCTTGTGGAGCACAGGCTCTAGAGCGTGGTCCCAGTAGTGGTGGTGCACAGGCTGAGTTGCTCCACGACATGTGGGATCTTCCCAGACCAGGGGTCAAACCAGCATCCCCTGCACTGGCAGGCAGACTCTTAACCATGGGACCACTAGGGCAGTCCCCTAGTTTTATTTTGATGATTAAATGTGTTAACACATGAAAAGCACCTACCACAGTGCCTGTCTTATTAGATCAGATCAGATCAGATCAGTCGCTCAGTCGTGTCCAACTCTTTGCGACCCCATGAATCGCAGCACGCCGGGCCTCGCTGTCCATCACCAACTCCCGGAGTTCACCCAGACTCACGTCCATCGAGTCAGTGATGCCATCCAGCCATCTCATCCTCTGTCGTCCCCTTCTCCTCCTGCCCACAATCCCTCCCAGCATCAGAGTCTTTTCCAATGAGTCAACTCTTCACATGAGGTGGCCAAAGTACTGGAGTTTCAGCTTTAGCATCATTCCTTCCAAAGAAATCCCAGGGCTGATCTCCTTCAGAATGGACTGGTTGGATCTCCTTGCAGTCCAAGGGACTCTCAAGAGTCTTCTCCAACACCACAGTTCAAAAGCATCAATTCTTCGGTGCTCAGCCTTCTTCACAGTCCAACTCTCACATCCTGTCTTATACTAAGCTCTAAAAACAATTACTTATTTTTATAATCATTTTACTTGATTTGCATAATATATATATAATATAATAATGATTCTAGTATTTTAGTATTCAGAATATGGCCATTATAGCAAATCTCTTATCCACACTGTATCACACAGAAAATGGGAGCAAGCTGAAAAGAAAAAACCTTTTTAAACCAGGAAGATGTAGCCTGAAAGTAAAAGACTCAAGTTCACTTTAAATACATAGGTGAACAAAAATGGCAGAAAGTAGTGCAGGCAGGATTATTTTCAACAAGCCTGAGAATAAAAAGGGTGAAGTCCAATCACTAAAAAGAAGTGATAATTATATAACCAACAGAGGTGCTAATTATTGCTACAATGGCATTCATATTGCACTATGCTATGCTATGCTATGCTATGCTATGCTAAGTCACTTCAGTCGTGTCCGACTCTGTGTGACCCCATAGACGGCAGCCCACCAGGCTTCCCGTCCCTGGGATTCTCCAGGCAAGAACACTGGAGTGGGTTGCCATTTCCTTCTCCAATGCGTGAAAGTGAAGTCTCTCAGTCGTGTCCGACTCTTAGCGACCCCATGGACTGTAGCCTACCAGGCTCCTCCGTCCATGGGATTTTCCAGGCAAGAGTACTGGAGTGGGATGCCATTGCCTTCTCCGATATTACACTATAAATATATCCAATTAATATGCTGTACACCTTAAACTTACACAATATGCCAAATATATGTTGATAATTTTTTTAAGTAGGATGAAGAGCACTCTTCAGCAAAAGTATGTCTGAAAAAGCACTGTACAAAATTTTTCCTGGGAGAGTAATTGTGCCCATCGTCCTTGATACTGAGCACGAGAATTGTGTTCATAAGTCTTAAGTCTCAAGAGGTTATGGATGAAGGAAAGGCAGCAACAGATGAAACTGGATGTACAGTGAGAATTGCAGAAGTCATTGCTATGAAAGTGCCAAGTTCTGGTGCAGGGAAAATGGCATAAAATTTGAAGGGGCGGTGTGGATGGACCTAGAGTCTGTCATACAGAGTGAAGTCACAAACAGAAAAATAAATACTGTGTATTAATGCTTATATGTGGAATCTAGAAAAATGGTACAGATGAACCTATTTGCAGGGCAGGAATACAGACGCAGATGTAGAGAATGGATGTGTCAACACAGAGGGCGGGAAAAGGGGTACAACGAATTAGGAGATTAACACTGACGTATACACACTGCTGTGTGTAGAACAGAGCGCTCGTGGGAATTTGCTGTATAGCACAGGGTGCTCAGCTCGAAGCTCTGTGATGACCTAGGGGGTGGCAGGGGAGGGGACACTGGGGGGAGAATCAAGAGGGAGGGAATATACGTGTATATATGGCTGATTCACTTCATTGTACAGCAGAAACCAACACAACATGGTAAAGCAACTATAACCCAATTGAAAAAAGAGTTGGAGGCAAGAGAGGAGAGCCCAAGAAACTTTCTTTACCTGTGTTCCTTGTATTTCCCTCAGGTGTGTTTCCCTAGTTCTTGGAAATCTCCTGACCCTCCCACTTCCTTCCTGCCACCCTTGTCCTTACTAAGTTCATCTATTTTGATGCCCTCATACTACCTTCTTGTTTGTAGTAAAGTTTCTTTACTTCATTTCTATCTTTAAACGTCCATTGTTGGCCTCTAATTTTGTATCACATCCCTTGGAGTTCTGCTCATGCTTCATGTGGATAAGAGAAAAAACTTGCACAGAAATATTCTTAAAGGTGTTAAGTTAAACCCTCCCCGCCCCATATATATTCTTTCCTATGGGATCATAAATCCTACTGGGACTTAACTGTACAAGATCTCTTTTTATGTTTGGCCCTTTTAATTCAGGGCTTCCCTGGTGGCTCAGCTGTAAAGAATCCACCTGCAATGCAGGAGACACAGTTTCGATCCCTAAGTTGGGAAGATTCCTTGGAGAAGAAAATAGTAACCCACTCCAGTATTCTTGCCTGGGAAATCCCATTGACAAAGGAGCCTCGTGGGCTACAGTCCATGGGATGACAAAGAGTTGGACATGACTTAGCAACTAAACAATGACAACCTATTAATTCAGGACTGAATGCATTCTCCAGGTTTCTACATCACATTCTCTCCTGTCCTTTCAGTGTCTCGCAGTCCCATTCTTTCTCTTTTTCTTCCTTCATTTGCCTAGATCTTGCTTTGTTCCTTCCTGTGGAGAAAGCCTTCATAGAATTAGTGAGGCATCCCAGGCCAGGGGCCGCATCTCTCAAACAGCCTGGTGTAGTTTTACCCAGGTCAGAGAAGGCAATGGCACCCCACTCCAGTACTCCTGCCTGGAAAATCCCATGGATGGAGGAGCCTGGAAGGCTGCAGTCCATGGGGTTGCTGAGTGTCGGACACGACTGAGCGACTTCACTTTCACTTTTCACTTTCACGCACTGGAGAAGGAAATGGTAACCCACTCCAGTGTTCTTGCCTGGAGAATCCCAGGGAAGGGGGAGCCTGGTGGGCTGCTGTTTATGGGATCGCACAGAGTCGGACACGACTGAGGTGACTTAGCAGCAGCAGCAGCCAGAACCATCCCTCTGCTGGAATAGTGTGAATTGTGTTAGTCACATCTCTATCTATGAATTGTCTTCTTTAACTCCCCTCAGCAGTGTACAGTTTCCAGGAGGAAAGAGGCTACTGCTCAGGCCAACGTTCACCTTGGCAGGTAAATGCAGTAGTAGGAATCCATCTATTGACACATACGCAGAGTAGGATGTGAATTCACTGTGCCGATTTTTCAAGAGTTAACTTTCCAGCTTGTTTCTCATTCTCATCAACCAGTAGAATAGGAATTTTGGCTTTGGGGACCAGAATAGATTTTTCCACAGAGCTTCCTTTCTTCATTTGTGAAAGAGGGTAAACACATTTGAGCAAGAAGGACTAGGATCATACATCAGCTTCCCTGAATTGTAAATAGAAAACACAGAATCAGTTGGCTACTGTGGCAGTTACAGGAGCAGGATAAATTACCTTTGTAGTTTTCACAAAACTCCTGATTCCTCTGGGGCTGGTGTTCAGAAAATGGTTTTGAGGGATTTTTCACTTTTATTTTTTTGTTTTTAAGATAGTTGGTGCTCTATGAAGGCCATCTCTCCATACAACCCAGCAATGTCTATAATTTTAAAACTAGGCAGTATGTTACTTGTGTAGTTGCATTATTTATAATGAAATATTTACCACACTATTAAAAAAAACTGGAAAATATTAGGGATCTTGGCTAGACATTCAAGAGCACTTTAAATTATCCTTCCAGATATTTCTCCAAATACTTCTCACCGTTAGCCAAACAATTGGCTTTGTTTCCTCCACCAGCACTTTTAATTCTACATCCTTATCTTTTGTATTATCTTCCCACCACTGCCAAAATACTACTCATTATTCAAAACCAAGTTCAAGTCTCATGTACTCAGTCACCTTTCCTGGTCATCTAGATATAATCTCTACCTCCTACTCCTGGTTTAGAGAATGTCTAGCCCTTAATATTTTCCAGTAGTTTCATATAAAACAAAAAATTCACAAACTTTGAAGTGCCTATAAAATGCAGCTTCCTAAGCCCTATTCGCATGAATTTCTGACGCAGTCCATGTGAGATGGAACTGGGGCACATGTATTTTAATAAGCATACTCGGTACATGTGATACAGATCATGTGTAGACCATACTTTGAGAAGTATCAACATAATTTTTATATTTATTATTTTTATGAACATACATGTTTTATTTCCCTATTCAATTATATGCTATTAAAAAGGCAGAGCTTATATTTTATACTGCTATTTATTTCACACAATGTCTTAACTTTAAATAATATTAATAGCACTAATATATGTAGTTCTCCTTGGACATGTCAAAAGTCCTTTTTTTAACACTATGCTGTGCTGTGCTTAGTCACTTAGTCATGTCTGACTCTTTGCAACCCCATGGACTGTAGCCTGCCAGGCTCCCCTGTCCATGGAATTCTCCAGGCAAGAATACTGGAGTGGGTAGCTGTACCCTTCTCCAGGGTATCTTCCCAACCTAAGGATCGAACCCAGGTCTCCCACATTGCAGGCAGATTCTTTACCATTTGAGCCAACAGGGAAGCCCTCCCCCTTTTTTTAACACTAAGGAAAATATTAGGAAAAGGGTGGATCTGTAACATTATTCAAAAGGGGAAAATAAAGATAATAGCAATGCTGGGGTTTTATAATAGAAAGAGGGCAAGGAGAAGGTTCAAACCAATGCTTATAATTAAACATTGATTTACTTCGGGTCATATACTCTCCTAATATTTTGGTACACTTCCTTTCAGGGGACATCTAGGATTCTTTATTTTTGAATGTCATCCCTTGTGGTGAAAGTGAGTACTGAAAACTGAAACCTAAAAATTATAAGGATGCCGTAGGACATCTTGTTGAACGGAAACCAATTTTCCTGGTGAGAAACTTGGTTTCATTTTTTATTTTATAAATGTTGGCTTAATACTGATTATATGTCATGGAAGAGCCCCACAACATTTGCTACATCAAATGCTGTGAAAATTATCCAGCTCATATTATACCTCTAAGCACTTCACCAAAATGTAATAATTTCCTGAGACATAAAAGAAACTTTTTCCCATCTTTATTTTTCGTCAAGTGTTTGTACTTCAGTTCTCACATTCTAAACCAGAGGCAGTGAATTCACTTGCTTTCCTTTCACTCAAGACATACCTGCCCCTGGGACCACGAGTTTCAGCTTCCTAGGTGTCAACAGAGGCAAACACTTCCGTGATTCTCAGAAAAGTGCATGTATGCTAAGTCGCTTCAGTCATGTCCGACTCTTTTCGACCCTATGGGCTGCAACCCGCCAGTTTCCTCTGTCTATTGGATTCTCCAGGCAAGAATAATGGAGGAGGCTGCCATGTCCTCCCGGTGATCTTCCCGACCCAGGGATTGAAACTACATCTCTTATGTTTCCTGCATTGGCAGGCTGTTCTTTACCTACTGAGCCACTGGGGAAGCCCTTCTCAGACGAGATAAGAATCCAAATCACTGACTTAAAGAAACAGAAAATCCAATTTTTGGAGGTTCAAGGAATATGTTTCCCTGATCTGGGAAGGATTGCACAGATACTCTAAAAATAGCTGTAAATTCTCATTCAGGGAAGATAGCTCTATGGCATTAGAGAAGGTTTTTATGTCTATTCTGGCATCTACACTCTTTTTCCCAGGGCTTACCACATTTGCAGGGATTTTCTGTTTAAACTTATCACAATGCACTCCAGAGATTCGGACGAGGAGAAGAATTTAAAACTGGGACCCCATCCTTTCTACAAATAGCAAGTAAACTGCCAGCAAGAGGCATTTCACAAACACGGCTGCTGCCCAGGTCTCTGATGTCGTATCTCTGGGGGTTAGCTGCTGTGACTAGATATTCATTGAGTTTTTTTTTTAAGTTTGACTCTTTAGAGTGAAGATGCTCTTTGTTGAGAGGTCTGGTTGACTGCCACACCTTCCCAATCCCCCGTCTCTCATCATGGCTTAGTTCATACACTACATCTTAAAAGAGAGGAGGTCCACCTACTACACTTTGGGTCAGATTAGACCTTGTGTGCCTTCCTTGGGGAGGGTCTCACTTTGGTTTTGTCATGCTTTTTAGGCTTCACAAGAAACTTCTAAGCCTCTCAGCCATCTTCCTAGCAGATTGCCCGAGGCCTTACATTCCTGATAGCATCTTCAGGTTGAAAGCATGATGATGAAAGTCTTTATTTTACATAGAAGGGGTTAGATGCCAGGGTTTCTTTTCCTAAGACTGAGGCTCTGTAGAAGTGATTTTCTCTTTCTTTATTCTTTTTTACCCCTTCCTTTCTTGATCTCATTTTTAAAATCTTTTCTTTCCTTTATCTCTCTCTTTACTTCTTTCTTAAATTTAGAATGAAGACTATTTTCGGTGTCTCATTTAAGATATTGGAGTTATTCCTCGTTCTTCAATTTTCTAAATACATGCAATTTCCCTTTACCTTCTTATACACCATGACCATCTTCCCCTACCCCATGCCCCAATACATATCTAGTACCTACTTTTTCTCTAAGAATATCTTTTGGTGGTCCTCATTTTTTAGTCTCTCAGTGTTGCCCATATCCATTCCCCAAAATGATTATTCTAAGTCAATCACGCTTACACTATTTTTCTTGCCAATGATTGGCTTAGAAATGGGCATGTGACCTAATACTGGCCCATGATATTCAAGATGTCCATCGAGGGTTTCTGGAAAAAGACAAATTTGCAGATATTTTTTTCCTTAGCTATCTATCAAATAATTTCACATTGTTAAAATGCTCACAATTTTTATTCACAAAAAATATTTTTGTATAGGAAGAGTAGCTTATTAATTTAATCATTTAAATTATGAGCAATAAATCACACCATTTAAATGTTTCTAATTTTTAAAAATTATGCATATTTTTAGAGATATAGTCACTGCCTTTTTAAAAAATATTATTTAAATTGTAAACTCAGAAGTGGCATTATTAGGTCCAAATTTAAAATATCTATGTCTCGCAGTTTCCAAAAACTTTATACTAACTTTAACTGTCACTGGCAGTTTATTATAGAAATTTCCAGTCTGCCCATACCTTGAAAGCACAGGCATCATTCCATTTTTCTAGTTTGTTTGAATTTGCTTTTCTCTGATTCTTGGCATGTTTGAACATTTTTGTCTTCACACATTTATTAGTTGTATTTCTTTTTGGACACTTCTCATCTATTTCCTTTCTATCAATAGTCCACATGTTTATTTTACTTAAAAATAAACATCTGGGAGCTTTAAATATAACACAGTTATCCACCTTTGTCTTATTTGCTGAAAATATTTGCTTTCTTATTTTGGGCTACCTTATTTTGACTGTAGAAGTTTATAACTTTAATGTCATCAAAGTTGTTTATTCTTCCTTCATGATTTCTTTCACTGTTTTTTAGTGTGGAGTCTTCTCTCAAATCCTTTAAATCCAGTGAATATTAAATTCCTCATCTGGTTTTCCTAACATTTTATTTTCATATTTAATTATTTTATCCATCTGGACTTACTTTTGACCAATATTCAGAGTTACAAGGCTTGATTTATTTTTCTTTCCAAAATGCTAAGCAGCCTTCCAACTACCGTTTACCAAATAATCCTTCGCTTCCCTACTGCTTTGATAAAATAAATCTTATATATAATAAAGTCGGTTTCAGAGGACTCTCTTCTGCTTCATTAGCTTGCTTTGTATTTCACAAGACGCTTTAACATACGTTATCTCACTTCATCTTTCCTCCTCCACTCTGATTGCCTGGTTGCCCCCCCCACGCTCACCCCCCACTGCTGCTCCTCCTGCAATGCCAAAGTCAAGCAATCTGACTTGTTCTATCTCTGTCTTATAGATGGAAAACAAAACCGCCTAAAATAAAGCCACTTATTAACCAGCTTTTCCAGCCACTTAGTGTTGGGTAGAAATGGAAAAATTCAGTTTCCACTCACCCTATGACCTGGACATCTCATTCCCACACTGGGGAAGACATTGGCTACCATCTTGGCTAGCCTTGGTTTTGGCTCCAGGGTCATCCGTGAGCCTCCTTTTGGGTTCCCCTGAACTTGAACTTATTGCTTATATGTATTTATTTCTCAGGATTCTTTGGTAAGTTCTGTTTCCATAGCGGAGGGGAATCAAGCAGAGGGTTGCAGACACAGCCATCTGCATCTGAGCTTCCAGCCTGTGTGTACTTGGCACTGACAGAGGACTCTGCTTTCCGTCAGTGCATTTGTGCGGTGACACGTATTCTCCGGTGATTAGATTAACTCTGGCAAAGCCAATATGAAAAACCCACACAGATTACCACTGTCACCCGCAGTAATTACATTTATTCATTTCCATTTAGCCAAGTTTTTACAAGCCGAGCAAGGGGCCAAATAAGCAATAAACACAGAGGCAAGAAATTAAAATGCTGATCTGTTTGCTGTGAAAACAATCAAACTATCATCTTTCTTTAGGCACCTCATTCATCATTGAACGGGGCCACACTGGTGAAATGGAGGTGGGGAGCCTAATGTTATTACATGTAAATTCACTAACATGAAATTACTGCCCCTGATGTGATTTTACTAATAAATTAGTTCATTTCTACCTTTTCGCTAGAGACTTTAGGGGCCGTGGAGAATTGTACATGTGTCTTGTAATCGTGCCTGCTTTATTTCAGGCTGGCTAGCTGTTAAATTTCTATTTCTTTTCACTCCCTCCCAGCTGATACTTTAGTTTTCTTGCTATGCCTTATTGGATCAACATGCCATACAATTTGTTGTCTTCACATGTAGTTTGAAAATAAGCAGCTTAAGGACAAATTCTCTTTTGCAGGCGATGAGCACAGCATCGGGAGCATTATGAATATAATGGCCCAGGCAGCTAGTTGGCAGCTATTATTAATTCATTGTTGGGTGGGGTGGTTTTTCTCATTTCTGTATCCATTTTCAATTGGAAAAGAGAATGGAGCCAAACTTTGTCGTGTGAAGGACCTACTGAAGCAAGGAAATCAATCTGCAAGCATCTCCCTCGACTTGCTCACCCCTCTGCTGTGTCTTCAGTGGAAGGGCAGCCAGTGGTTCGCAGAAGACGGATGCAGGGTCTCCTCGGATCTGCTCCTTCCTTGGGACTTGCGTGGCGCTTCTTTGCTTATTGTTAATGGCCCATGTCTGGATATAGAATATTTCATTTATTCTTAAAGATTTCATCTGCTCTGCTGTTTAGCACGACCCAATATCACAAACCGTTTTTGCAAGATTACAAATGGTTTCTATGAAAATGACTTTGATGCCGCCAATGACAGAGTGGAGATGCTAAGAGAGAAGGAGAGGGAGGGAGAGACAAGTCTTTGGCGGGGACCCCCCCTCCCATTTCCAATACTTCTCCTTCTGCTCCTTAATGGAGATTCTGTAGGATGTGGCTCAATTTTAAGCCTCAGGGAAATATAAAATATGCACAATAGTATATTCATGCTTTGTACAGTAGAAATGTGTTAAAAAGAGTTTCTTTGGTGCAGTGGTTCAGTGAAAATCCAAGGCATAGAAATGCTAGGCATGACACATGACACCCACTTCACGTTCGATCATTGAATAGAGTTCCCTCATCTCTTCCATAGCATTAATTAAATTGACTTGATGTGTTAAGGAAAAAACTTTAACAGGAATGAAGAGGAAATAACTAAGTTCTACCCTCCGTGCAAAGTTAAATATGAAGGGAACTGTGCATCTAATTTTTTCTCTTTTTTTTAAAGAAAAAAAATGAGAATAAATACCTATTTATCTAGATTTATCAGGTAAGAGAGTATTCTGGGTAATTGACTAATCTCGTTAATGAGTGAAATATTAGGACTATCAATTTGAAAATGACTCCATTCAATAAATATCTATTGATCAATTACTGTCACAGAACTATAATTAAATGGTGTTCCAAAAGACAAAAAATTGAGTCTAGCTTTAAGATAATTTAAGGTAATTCAGACTCTTTCAGTTTCTGGGATCACCATAGAGACCCACATCTCATGGTACATGCCTAGAATGTTGTACTTGCCCTTCAGAGTTCTCACCACAGAGTTCACCATTTTCATTCATTTGTTCATAATTTTCTTAATATCTGCATTCTTAATTACATGCTCTATTAGAGCAAGGACTATTTCAGGTTTTCTCACTCTTGTATCCTCATTGAGCACATACCAAGTATTAAATAAATATCAAATAAATGAAAAATAGAATTACACAGTCCTGTAGAAACAGCAATAGTGTAGAAGATTACTTTAAATCAGCATTGTTGCAAGACCAGTCCCTGTACAAATATGGTTAAGAATTACTTCTTGAGCATCTATTATGTGGTGGTTACTCTTTTACATGCTGAGGATACTGCATTGAACAAGATGGACAAAAACTCATACCCTTGTGGAACTTATATTTTTAGTGAGTAGATAGAATAAGGAATAGCAGTGAAAAGAAGAGAAGCAAAAAGAAAAGGAGAAAAGGAAAGATATACCCATTTGAATGCAGAGTTCCAAAGAATAGCAAGGAGAGATAAGAAAGCCTTCCTCAGTGATCAGTGCAAAGAAATAGAGGAAAACAATAGCATGGAAAAGACTAGAGATCTCTTCAAGAAAATTAGAGATACCAAGGGAACATTTCATGCAAAGATGTGCTCAATAAAGGACAGAAATGGTATGGACCTAACAGAAGCAGAAGATATTAAGAAAAGGTGGCAAGTATACACAGAAGAACTATACAAAAAAGATCTTTATGACCCAGATAATCACAATGGTATGATTACTCAGCCAGACTTCCTGGAATGCGAAGTCAAGTGGGCCTTAGGAAGCATCACTACAAACAAAGCCAGTGGAGATGAGGGAATTCCAGTTGAGCTATTTCAAATCCTAAAAGATGATGCTGTGAAAGTGCTGCACTCAGTATGCCAGCAAATTTGGAATACTCAGCAGTGGCCGCAGGACTGGAAAAGCTCAGTTTTCATTCCAATCTCAAAGAAAGGCAATGCCAAAGAATGCTCAAACTACCGCACAATTGCACTCATCTCACACGCTAGTAAAGTAATCCACAAAATTTTCCAAGCCAGGCTTTAACAGTACATGAACCGAGAACTTCCAGATGTTTAAGCTGGACTTAGAAAAGGCAGAGGAACCAGAGATTAAATTGCCAACATCCATTGGATTATCAAAAAAGCAAGAGAGTTCCAGAAAAACATCTATTTCTGCTTTATTGACTATGCCAAAGCCTTTGACTGTGTGGATCACAATAAACAGTGGAAAATTTTGAAAGAGATGGGAATACCAGACCATCTGACCTGCCTCTTGAGAAACCTATATGCAGGTCAGGAAGCAACAGTTAGAACTGGACATGGAACAACAGAGACTGGTTCCAAATTGGGAAAGGAGTACATCAAGGCTGTATATTGTCACCCTGCTTATTTAACTTATATGCAGAGTACATCATGAGAAATGCCAGGCTGGATGAAGCACAAGCTGGAATCAAGATTGCTGGGAGAAATATCAATAACCTCAGATATACAGATGGCACCACCACCACCTTGGCAGAAAGCGAAGAACTGAAGAGCCTCTTGATGAAAGTGAAAGAGGAGAGTGAAAAAGCTGGCTTAAAGCTCAACATTCAGAAAACTAACATCATGGCATCTGGTCCCATCACTTCATGGCAAATAGATGGGAAAACAATGGAAACAGTGACAAACTTTATTTGGAGGGGCTCCAAAATCACTGCAGATGGTGACTGCAACCATGAAATTAAAAGACACTTACTCCTTGGAAGGAAAGTTATGACCAACCTAGACAGCATATTAAAAAGCAGAGACATTGTCAACAAAGGTCCATCTGGTCAAGGCTATGGTTTTTCCAGTAGTCATATACGGATGTGAGAGTTGCACTATGAAGAAAGCTGAGCGCCGAAGAATTGATGCTTTTGAACTGTGGTGTTGGAGAAGACTCTTGAGAGTCCCTTGGACTGTAAGGAGATCCAAGCAGTCCATCCTAAAGGACAGCAGTCCTGAATATTCATTGGAAGGACTGATGCTGAAGCTGAAACTCCAATACTTTGGCCACCTGACGGGAAGAACAAAAGACCCTGATTATGGGAAAGATTTAAGGCGGAGGAAGGGGACGGCAGAGGATGAGATGGTTGGATGGCATCACCGACTCAATGGACATGAGTTTGAGTAAACTCTGGGAGTTGGTGATGGACAGGGAGGCTTGACATGCTGCAGTCCGTGGGGCTGCAAAGAGTTGGACACAACTGAGCGACTGAACTGAGAATAAGGAATAATGAACAATATTGTTTGTTATTGTATAATAGAAATCCTTCGATTAGATGTTGATCTCATAATTTTGAGTCAGTATTTTTTTTCGTTTCAGTTTCCTTAGTGCCACACTAAGAAATCACATATAATTAATAATATATTAACTTAATTTTAATAATTTCAAATTAAGTATAAGAAATCGGAGTGAAAATACTCTTTATGGAACTATAATTGTGGATAATTTATCATACAGTTGTCAAAACCCATAGAATATATAGAACACCAAGAGTAAACAGTGATGTCACTGCGTACTTTTGTGAATAAAAAGATTATATGTACATTTATGCATACCAGGCTTCCCTGTTGGCTCAGATGGTGAAGAATCTGCCTGTCATGCAGGAGACCCAGGTTCCATCCTTAGGCTGGGAAGATCCTCTAGAGAAGGAAATGGCAACCCACTCCAGTATTCTTGCCTGGAGAATCCACATGGACAGAGGAGCCTGGCAGACTATAGTCCATAGGGGTCACAAAGAATTGAATACAACTGAGCAGCACACACACACACACACACTTATGCATGAAATATGTGTTTGTTATATGTGAATATATGAGAACATAATATTATTAACCACATATTAATTGTATGGATTATTATATCACTATAATATATTACTATTACTAATAATATTACTAGTCCATGGGATTTTCCAGGCAATAGTACTGGAGTGGTTTGCCATTTCCTTCTCCAGGGGATCTTCCCAAATTAGGGGTTGAACCCGGGTCTTCCGCATTGTAGACAGACGCTTTACCATCTGATCCACCGGGGAAGTCCATAATATATTACATTGTACTGTATTTTCGGGCTTCCCTGCTGGCTCAGATAGGTAAAGAATCTGCCCGCAATGCGGAAGACCTGGATTTGATTCTTGGGTAGGGAAGAGCCCCTTGAGAAAGGAATGGCAACCCACTCCAGTATTCTTGCCTGGAGAGTTCCACAGACAGAGGAGAAGGCGGGCTACAGTCCATGGGGTCTCAAAGAGTCAGACATGACTGAGTGACTAACACTTTCACTTTTCATACTGTTTTCTCAGAGAATAAAATATCCTCCACTGTCACTACAGCACTGTAGTTTTCCTATGGTGTTGTAGCCATACTTCTTTTCTTTACCGCATCCCTTACTCTAATTGCGATGCTTCCTCAGCAAGTAGTGTTGAGAGTCCCTTCCCTTCTATTCCAGTTGTTTTCAGGGACTTGTCGTCAGAGATGTGGACAATTACTGTGCTCTGACTCTGCATCCTGCGTGTGTCTTCCTGTTAGGGGAGAGACCTCCCTGCCTGTGTCCATGTGGCATCCATTCCGGTTGCCTTACCTTGGTTCAGTGCCCACCTCTCTCAAGTTTCCTCCTCCTCTCAGAATTCACTCACAGGTCAAGCCAGCGTGCACTTGCGTGAATCACCTTCTTTATCAAGGTCTCACTGACCAGAGCACAAAATAACCCCTTCTTGCTGTAGGTTTGCAGCTCATCATATTCTGCCCGGGACACTCCCACATGCTGATGTTTATTATTAACTCACTTTCCACATTCAACTTGTACTTTGTGTTTTCTCCCTTCAATCAGAGTCTGATCTCAAATAAACTCTGTTTGTGTTTTCCACAGTGCCCACTCCAGTCCTGCGCCCTTGATAAACACTCAATAACGTGTTGTTAAATGAATGAACAGATGAATGAGTCAAGTCCTGGGCTTCAGGTCCTCTTTCAGAAAATTTCTCACAGAAACTGTCAGTTTAAATGGCATCATTCTATCGACACCAAAAACCTCTTCCCTTTTCTGCTTCAGAACCAAAAGTGAAAGGAAGAATCATGTCATTTGCTAAGTTCTCTGAAGTACAGAAGGTGGATGGAACTGATAAACTGACAAAGATATAATCACCTGTAGGTTAACTCTTCTCCAAACAGAATTGCTTTCTGTAAGTATTTTTGTTCACATTAAATTTCTAATCACTGAATATTAATATATCAAAACTATTATATAAATGTAAAAGGCGATCATTGCTTTAGGAAGTGTCACCTTTGTGTTGTGGTAAAATGCTTATAAGATAAAATTTACCATTTTAACCATTTTTAACTTTACAGTTCAATGGCATGAAGTACACCCATATTCCTATGCAATCATTACCACTATCTGCACGTCACTGGAAGAACCAGCATTTATTTCTCTACAAACCATTGAGGGAGATAAGTGGCTGCCAGAAACAAATGAGACCCAGAGACTGAAACAAAAAGACTGCCAATAATTAGGTTCTATCTCAGTAAGAAAGTGGACTAGTCTCAACCATCGGGAAATCAGTAAGGAAGACTTGGCTATCAACACAAGCAAGGATGGATACACTCTGTGATATCCTAAATTAATTCTGGCTCCACTAAGACAGCTATGCAATGCAATTTTGAACACCAAAAGTTCTACAAGATTGATTGGTGGTGCTTTTTAGGGAAGAAATCAAATGCATGTATGTGTGTTTATATATATGATTTGGATGCAGTTACCTAAAGTACTAACAGTGAAGTTTTCCCAAGTAGAAAGAAAATTTCTCCCTGCCAACAAGACACTTCTGATAAGTTACCTGGCTTTATCTGGAAATCCCAAGTTAAGCCAACTGATCATATGTGTTCATGAATTCAAAGTGTTGCTTTTGCTAATTTATTATTTGTGAGGAAGTGTGATAGGATCCAGTTAATGACATGAGATGCCGGAGAGCCGTGTGTGTGTTTCTGCCTGCGTGCTAGGACCCCAGGTTCCCTCCATTGTCAAAAACCATTGCAGGACTCCTCTGTTTTTTGAAATGGGTCTTTAAGTATAAGTTTCCTGATTCCCACAGTTTCCCTCCCAATCCATGACTTCCTGGGTTAATTGTGAAAATCATTAAATGGATTTGGAAACACGTATAGTAAGCAAAGGTGTGGTCTAGTGTTGGTTTAATAATATAGTGTTATGTCGCTCAACTACTGTAATTTCCATGTTCTTATTGATTGTAATTTATAACATCATTAGCTTTCTAAACTGCCATTAACTAATGATGGACTCTGTAGGCTAAACAGCTCTTTGAAATCAGTTACTGACAAGTTAGCCCCAGAAGCATTTATCAAAAGGGTAATGGATCCCTGTTGGAGTGACAATAAATTAGGTTATGCTCTTATCGAATTAAACAATGGATGAAGGAAAATTAGCTATCAATAAACATCCATAAAACCTTCTCGATTATGCCCAGTCAATTATATCAATTAGAGATCAAACAGGGAACCCCTGCAGTAAGTTAAATAGGACTAACCAGAGCCCAAAGAGGCCAAATTGTGTTACAAAAATGCAACACCAGGGGCAGCTGCAAGAGAGGTAATCATTACTTCCATTGACAAAAGGGCTGCTTTATTAGAACATGGGGTATTGCCTGCAGGCTTGCTTCTGGCTAAAGGACAAAGGCTCCCTAATAAAAGCAAAAGGAAAAAGAGGAGACAGGGGACTCAGGAGAACAGGAGAAAGAAAGGGAGAGCTGTGTGAGGCAGAGCACACTGTAGGCTGAGAAATGGGCTGCGGAATTATTTGCATATACGCAGCCTACCCTTTTTTCTGATACAATTTTAAAAATGTATTTATTTTTTATTGAAGTATAGTTGGTTTACCATGTTGTACTCATTTCTGCTGTGCAGCAAATTTAATGAAACCATTTGCTTGGCGAGGATGTTTTGTTAGCGCTCTATAAAACAACAACTTCTGTGGGGGCTATTATCCTCTTGAACAAGTCTTACTGTACATACGTATGGATATGGGTGTGGGCATGGATGGACACGTCAGTAGAGAGATATCCACATTCTGTTTTGTTGAAGATTCTCGATAAATCTGTGATGGCTTTCATTAAATGTCTTCATTAAAAGAAATCTAGATATCGTAAAAAATGGAAGTAAGTATGATTTCGAGTGATTTGCGGTCACTGGTGATATTCAAGGGGAAATCGAAAACAGGGTGAGTTTTCCTAACAGTCAGAGTATAATTTCCATGCAGCTCTTATACAGTAGACTCTCAGTAAACACCTGTTGTTCAAATTTGTCAAAAGGCCTGAATTTTACTTCTGGGTAAGAGGAAATCACAAAGCAAAGAAGAACTTTGAATAGCCTCCTGAGGCTGTGGGTCCAAAGCTCTTCTGACTGTTGTGGCTTTTAGTCTTTTTTGAAACCTTTTTTGGGGGGACAGGGCCCCACACTTTGCAGCATGTGGTATCTTAGTTCCCTGGTCAGGGATGGAACCTGTGCCCCTTGCATCAGAAGCACGGAGTCTTAACCACGGAACCACCAGGGAAGTCCCTTGCTGGCATTTTTTTTTTTTTAAATAAGGGCTGTCTATTCTTTTCCATCATGCCTTTGAATTGTGTGGATGTTTATCATGTATTTCATATAGATTCTACTTTCTGGTTCTGCATAAGAAATCGCTCACCAGGAGCTGTATCAATTCTTGGCCTCTGAAAATTTTTCACTCCTCTCAGAACCCAACTGGCTATCCCTCTATGGTCCTTTAATTACTTCTTCCCATGTATGCTCCCCACAAAGTTGGGGATTGGCTGATGGTACACAGATACAAATAGACCTTAAGAGGGAAAGGAAAGGCCTTGGGGAGGCATCTAGTTGTGTTGTGAGCTTTGGAGCTGGGTACTTTTGCCTGGAAAATCCCATGGACGGAGGAGCCTGGTGGGCTGCAGTCCATGGGGTCGCTAGAGTCGGACATGACTGAGCGACTTCACTTTCACTTTTCACTTTCATGCACTGGAGAAGGAAATGGCAACCCACTCCAGTGTTCTTGCCTGGAGAATCCCAGGGATGGGGAAGCCTGGTGGACTGCCGTCTCTGGGGTCGCACAGAGTCGGACACAACTGAAGCGACTTAGCAGCAGCAGCAGCAGCATGCAGAGCTCAGATTCCATATCTGCCACTTATCTGCTCTGTTTTCAGTTGGCTCACTTAACTTCTCTCTCTTTGTCAGTAAAATGGGGACAATAATAAATCCAACCTTGAAAAGTTTGTAGGTGACGCTTGCATCATGCCTACTGGCCATGGAAAGTGAAAGTGTTAATCTCTCAGTCCTACGGGACTCTTTGCAACCCCTTGGACTGTAGCTCACCAGGCTCCCCTGTCCATGGAATTCTCCAGGCAAGAATACTGGAGTGAGTGCCATTCCCTTCTCCAGGGGATCTTCCCAACCCAGAGATCAAACCTGGGTCTCCTGTATTGCAGGCAGGTTCTTTACCATCTGAGCCACCAGGGACTTCCCACAAAGTCATGTAATTTTGAGCCTTCAAATTTTTCATCTGTGAAGTGGAACAATGGTCCCCAGAATCTCACAGGTCTTTCGTGAGGCTCAGAAATGAGAATCAATTAGAAAAATACCATGTCAACTGTAAAGTATGGAACAAGTGTTACCTACTCTAAAAATTAAAACACACACACACACACACACACAGAGGTTTGCTAACCCCTTTTTCTTTCAATGTTGATTCTAATAGGAAAATTCTCAGGAGAAAAAAAAAGCCATCTTACATGGAACTGAGAAAGACTTCACCTTTTCCTACCCCCATGCTGATCAAGACCCTGCAGTCACTCACACCAACATTGATCCTCATCAATGTCCTGCTGGTAAGCATGCATGTAGTAACCTAGGCCTGTGTTGACCTCTGAGACACTGGGGGCTGCTTCCATCCTCTCAGGGTAGTAGGGCTTCTGGTCCTCCTGGTGTTCTCAGTCTCTCATCCTGACCGGGAAGAGACCACCACGTCCTCCAACAGCGCTGATCCAGCCTACTTTTCCACACATTGATCTGGGGATAGAAAAAACCATCTGAATTGCTACAGAGAATCAGAGCAGGATTTTATCTGAACAGGGCACAGAGTTGTTCATGAGAGGGCAGTCTTAGCCTAACAACAGACACGTGTACCCCAATGTTCATCGCAGCACTGTTTATAATAGCCAGGACATGGAAGCAACCTAGATGCCCATCAGCAGATGAATGGATAAGAAAGCTGTGGTACATATACACAATGGAGTATTACTTAGCCATTAAAAAGAATACATTTGAATCAGTTCTAATGAGGTGGATGAAACTGGAGCCTATTATACAGAGTGAAGTAAGCCAGAAAGAAAAATACCAATACAGTATACTAATGCATATATATGGAATTTAGAAAGATGGTAACAATAACCCTGTGTACGAGACAGCAAAAGAGACACTGATGTATAGATCAGTCTTATGGACTCTGTGGGAGAGGGAGAGGGTGGGAAGATTTGGGAGTATGGCATTGAAACATGTATAATATCATGTATGAAACAAGTCGCCAGTTCAGGTTCGATGCACGATACTGGATGCTTGGGGCTGGTGCACGGGGACGACCCAGAGGGATGGAATGGGGAGGGAGGAGGGAGGAGGGTTCAGGATGGGGAACACATGTATACCTGTGGCGGATTCATTTCGATATTTGGCAAAACTAATACAATATTGTAAAGTTTAAAAATAAAATAAAATAAAAAAAAAAGAAGGTATCTAAATGGTTCACTTCTGTAAGGCGGAGTACCTGATTCCTTTACGATTTAAAGAAAGACCAAATTCAGGGGAGATGGGGAGATATCCTTGACTACAGAAAATGAACTTGCAAATATTGACAACTACTTGCAAGTCAGATTCTCCAAAACATGAGGAGTCTCACTTAGTGCTGATGCCTGAGGAATATATGAGGTCTACTGAGAAAGATCTAATATAATGACTCAATGTATAATTGCCCTTTTTAGTTGTAGGGAACTTAAGGGGTTGGGTTTTGTACTGGGATTAAAAAACCAGGAAACTTAAGTTTCAGGGTTGGCACCGTGACAGAGTACTTGGCAACTCTCGCTGCTGTGGTCTTTCCCAGGGAAAAAGCAAAGGTTTCATAACTGCAGGTAATGGTTTTTATTGTTATTTGGGGGAGTGAACATTCATCAAGCTTATACCGTGTGGTAAGCACTTAACGTATTTTTCTTTTGTAAGCCCCCTGAGTCTTTTCTTTTCTTCTCTGTAAAATGAGTATGTAGCACCCATTTGAAAATGACTGAGTGCCAACTTGCTAAAGACGGCACGCAGTTTGTAAGTGGTGGACCTAAGATTTAAACTCATCTTGCCTCACCAAACACCTTGCTCTTTCTGAGACCCCTTGCTGTCATCCAGTAAGGTTTATTATGATCCTTTCTTTACTATTATTTTTTCCTTCATGTGTTCATGAGTTGGTTACTATTAGTCACTCCATGGCGTCTGACTCTTTGCGAGCCCAAGGACTGTAGCCCTCCAGGCTCCTTTGTCCATGGGATTCTCCAGGCAAGGATACTGAAGTGGGTTGCCATTCCCTTCTCCAGGGGATCTTCCCAACCCAGGGATCAAACCTGGGTCTCCTGCATTGCAGGCAGATCTTTTACCATCTGCTGCTGCTGCTGCTGCAAGTCGCTTCAGTCGTGTCCGACCCTGTGCAATCCCATAGACGGCAGCCCGCCAGGCTCCGCCATCCCTGGGATTCTCCAGGCAAGAACACTGGAGTGGGTTGCCATTTCCTTCTCCAAAGCCACCACTAAAATTTGGTCCAGGTTCTGAAAGGTATTTTACAGATAGTCACTCAAAGGAAAAGAAAATTATGCTTAAGAAAAGAGAGAAACGGAATGGAACTCTTAATTTTTCTTATAATAGATAAAAAATAAACCTGGGCTGCAAATTCTTTTTCTTTCCTTTTTAAAGCAAACCATGTACCAAGTTTTTTGGTTCAAATTGTGTAGGATAAGTTAAATTGCATTCTATTAACCAACATGCCTATTTCTATAAGTATAGTTATGTAGAAATAAAGTTTTAAAACATTAAAAAAAATGAGGAACTCCACTTCCCTACAAATAACAGAGCCATTCTTTCCAACACTTCTCCTTAGAATCTTTTCTGTCTACAGATGTTAAACACAAGCCCTTCCTACTAAGAAGCATTAAAAGCATACATGCGTTCTCACAATCGGGGAAATAAATTGTGAAAATTATGACCTCTCTCTGAAGAAGTGGGTGGTCTAATAGTTACAAAAGCATCCTGAAAAAATAAGTTAATCTCCAGTCTGAGGATATGATAATCTTGCCATGATATGAGAGTATCCATGTTTCTATACAGAGGCCTGGAGTAGGTATGCACATATATACATACATCTAATTTTTTTTGTTCTTGAAAACAGTGATTTATTGAGATTATTTCTACATATACAGCACTGTTTTCTGCAGCAGAAGATTTGAGGTGGGAAGTAAAGATAAGTCTAGAGGGCCGTGGTGAGAGTCATAGACGAAGTTCTGGCATGAATTTGAGGAGTTGGCAAGGGAGAAAGAATAAACATACTTTAAATGCAGGTGGAAATTTTAAAGCACATTATCAACATAGGTGGAGTTATAGAACAGAGGGACTAAACCCAGGTCTCCTTCATTGCACACGGATTCTTTACCAACTGATCTATCAGGGAAGCCCCAAGTTATAGAACAGTTAAGAAATCTAAATGAGAGCAGATCATTCAAAAAAATTACATAAATGAACTTATTTATAAAATGGAAACAGACTCACAGACAGAAAAAAAAAAAAAAAAACCACACACTTATCAACAGAGAGAGAGGGAAGCAGGGGTAAATTGGGAGTTGGATTAACAGATACACACAACTATATATAAAATAGATAAGCTGCAAGGACCTACTGCATAACACAGGGAACTCTAATCAATGTTTTACAATAATCTATAAGGAAATAGAATCTGAAAAAGAATATATATATATAACTGCATCACAAAGCTGGTGGTGACACTGACCACTGGGGAATCGAGATGAATCATGGAAATAAAAGGTGCTGGTGTTTTCCAGTCTGAAAATAAAAACTAGATCACTGTGCTGTACACCTGAAACTAACACAACATTGTAAAACAACTATGCTACAATTAAAAATTAAAATAAAAAAGAAATAAATGTGAGCAGAGAAAAGTTTCTTGATACATCGTGCTCTTCAAAAATGTTTTCAGGGACTTCCCAGTGGTCTAGTGGTTAGGACTCTGCTTCTACTGCCAGGGGCACGGGTTCAATCCCTAGTCAGGAAACTAAGATCCCACATGCTGTGGGGTGTACCTAAAAAAAAAAAAAATTGCTTGCCGACCAGCTATGACATTGTCTTAAGCCCATTTGCCAATGACACTTCCCTCTTTTTTTCTTTGGCAGCACAACCCCTTTATACCCTCATCCCATTAATCTGAGGGGTCACAGGTAGATACCAACTGTAAGATTTTCAGCATCCTTCCCCCAAACACATTTTGTTGCTACTCCAGTATGAAGACAGATGGGAAGGGAAGTGTTTACTGATTTCCCATCAGGCCTTGGGACCTAGTGTCCTTCCTTACTGGTTCCATGCAGAACTAAGCATTTTTTCACATGCTCTGCCTGGTGGGTGTGCGATCTGTTAGGACAGCCTCTAAAATGTACAGAAGAGAAGAAATCTAGTTAACACAAATGCTTCAGAAAGCCTAAATATGTATTTAAAACATTTGTGGTTCCACATTACAGAAAGCATATTAATGTTAGCAGTAGACAAAATGATACACAATAAAATGCAGATTTTCATTCAACATGATGTCTAAAATTAGCGAGTTAAATTAGCTACAGTAGTTAAGGTTTATAAATGAGCTTCACTGAAGCTACACAAGATTTCTGAAAGAAGCATTAGCAGTTGAACAGGCATTTATCACTCTGAAATAGAAGCACTTTGCCACATTGCTTTGAAATCATCTGGGCGGCCTTGAATGAACTCATGGTGGTTTCATTAAAGGCTTGATGGTGTAATTTGGTCTGTGATTTCCATTTGTTCAACTGGCCACTTTAAAGAAAGTTAATTTCTCTGCGTGCTTAAGCTTACTGCCTGGTGCCTCCACATCTATGCATCAGATTTCTATGAACCATTTCTGCCTTCAATCTGCAGGACTTTCCAAAGATTCCTTGAACACATGTCGCTTGAGCACCTACTAAGTACTAACAGATATTGTTATGGGTCCTAGGGATACAGCAGTGAACAAAGCAATGATTTCTGACTGTATAAGCTTTTGTTCTACTTGGGGGATAACAATGCTAAATAGGATAAAAAAGTGAAATATAAACAATATCAAGTTTGTAAGAGTGCCGAGAAGAAAAATAAAGCAGAGTTGGAGGATGGGATGCCTTTAGGGTTTGGGGAGAGAAAGGAACACTGAAAAATTAGATGAAGGCCAGGGAAGATCTCCCTGAGAAGATGACTGGGAAACAGAAAATTGAAGAAATGGCAAGTTCAAAGGCCCTGAGGCAGATGTGTTTCTCAAGTGTTTAAGGAATAGCTTGGACTCCTGAGTGAGGTGAACAATTGGGTAAGTACAGGAGCTGAGGCCAGAGGGGAGGGGTGAGTGGGACAGATCAGTCAAGAATGTGTCAGCTGTGGTAAGGACCTTGGCTTTTTTAAAGACTAGAATATTGGCTCTAAGCTCAAAGATCACAGTTATTTTGATATTAAGGTAGCAGGCAATGTTTAAGATAAAATCAGAGTACTATGTTTTCCTTATCTATGCCATAGCTTATCGTGAAACAATTATTCATTGCTTGTATGTTTTTACTTTATTCTTTGAGTTAAAAATTGAAGTATAGCTGATTTACAATGTTGTCTTAGTTTCTGATGTACAAGCATAGTGATTCAGTAATATATACGTTTTCAGATACTTTTCCCTCATAGGCTTTTACAAAATAATGGATATAGTTTCTTGCTCTATTCAGTTAGTCCTTGTTGGTTATCTATTTTATATATAGCAATTTGTATCTGTTAACCCCCAATTTCTAAATTATCTAAGGAATAATAATTCCTTGCTTTTTCCTTTTGGTAACCATAAGTTTATTTTCTATGTCTGTGGACTGGCTTTTACTCTACAAGAGAAAAAGAAGTCACTGCAGGGTTTTGGACAAAGGACAAATGCTTATAGTAAGAGTGTGTCTTATTCTTTTGAACAGAGAACAGTTCAAACTCACAGTCAGATGATAGAACCACCTGGTTGTTTCCATGATCCAGACAAGGAAGTGAGGGTCCTAAGTGGGCAGCGAGGTGGCAGGGGTGATGCTGGAGAAACTTGCTGAGTTCTGCCTTCAACAGAGATGTCCATCAGCAGATCTCCACTTTGTATCTCCAGAATTGCAGATGAAGCCAAGCAGTCAAAAAACAAAAACAAAAACACAAAAAACTTCCCTGTTTCCAGTCATTCCAACGTTCTATTGAAATAAAATTTTGTTTCAAAAAATACAGAACTGGAAATGACTCTGTGAGTTCTAAAAATAAGTCTTTCATAGTAAACCCCTTGAATTTTAGGTCCTGCACACGTTATTTTGTATCAGTGGCTGTTTTGCAAGTGGGAATGTATTTCTCGTGCATGATAGCATTTTAACTCTTCAACTTCCTCTTCACCTAGGAGGCATATAATCCTAAAAAGAGAGGGGAATGAGTACTTGTTCATATTCACTTAGTATAAATTGTTGCTGTCTTAGGCAAGTGGCTTTGTATCTGTTAGTAGGAAAAGATAGTACACAAAAAGCTTGATAGCAATTTTACTCTTAAATCATAGACTGTATAAATGGTAATACCTATGAGCTGAACCAGGTATTGAAACTTAAAGAAACCTAGTTGCCATGTTGATGGATATGGGATGCCATGATTCTCAGCACTATTTGATGATAAAATTGTCTCTAACTTTTGAAGGGAGTGGCTTTTAAAATTGTTGTTTTGTCCCATATTGGGAACTTTAATATTTTCCCTGATAAGCAAGATAATGGGTGGTGTTTGGGCTCCCAGGTGAGCTTCTGAAGCCTCCTTGACCCAGGGTATAGTTGGATGATAGCAAAGAGGTGTCATCTGGGAACAGCATGCCAAGCCAAAGGCAGAGGGAGGAGAAGAAAGAGGAAGAAAAAAGGGTTTCTTTCCTTACTGAGTCATTGAGACAGAGCCAGGTAACATCTCGATGGTGATGGTTTACAGAGTACCTATCTCCTTCCCCAGTAAACGCCTCTTTCCTTCCAACCAGTAGCCCCCTCCCAAATCTCTGTGGATCTTCTGTCCAGTATCATGTCACCCTCCAGCCTGCTTCTCCCTGAACTACAATTGCAAATGACTCTACCGCCTCAAAATGAAATCCACTGTCTCCAGAGCACCTCGTCCCAAGTACAAGTTGGGAGAGAAATTGACCAATGGTTTCCTTCCAATGGGTGACTGACTAATAAAATATAAAAATAGGAGTATCTTCTGAGCTAATAAATTTAGAATTGGTACAACTTGTATCAGTATGAAAGTATGCAATGAAAGAAAAAAAAAAAACACATAAGTAGAGAACATGAGGGGGCCCACCAGAAAGGGCACCTAGCATTAATTCTGCTCACTGGCCCTGCTTATCTATTTCTTTGTTCTCTAACTTTGAGCCTAGGTCTAGGTTTCAATTTCCCACAAATATGCAAATGAGGTGACAGAGTTTCTGGTGACAGACGTGGGTTCTGATGTGCCTGAGAACGTGGAGGGCAGACTCACAGTGCCCAGGGAGGTGGAGGTCAAGGTGGTAACTTTTAATTTTGGTGTCAACTCCAGAAGACAAGTACCCCAATTCCCTGACAGCCATTGTGCTCACTTAGGTTCACTTTGGCTTCCAAGGTGGCTCAGTGGTAAAGAATCTGCCTGCCAATGCAGGAGATGTAGGTTCAATCCCTGGGTCGGGAAGATCCCCTGGAAAAGGAAATGGCAACCCACTCCAGTATTCTTGCCTGGAGAATTCCATGGACAGAAGAAGTGTGGCTCTTCTGTCAACCATGAGGTTACAAAGAGTCGGACACAACAGAGCAAGTAAGCATGAGCCTGAGGTTCACTTTACTTTGCTGTTACCTTTTTTCAAACCCAATGAGTACAAGAGTTTTGAGCAAAATAAGTTGTTTTGAAGGTAGCTTATTGTTAGCCTCATAAAAACAAAGCATTACAATAACTTCTATGAAGAATATAAACCATTTTTCGAGCCTTCTATCATGTCTTGGTGTCTGCGAGCTAGTGATTTTACGACACTTCTCTTTTTAAGTAGAATATTACCTTTCAGCTTAGAAATGAATGGTAAGCCTCAGAAGTTTTAGCTCCATGAAAATAAATAAGAATCATGCCTAAAATACGAACCTAGAATAGTTACCACTTTAAAAAAATAGCAGCTGAACCACTGCCATAAAACAAGACTAGAAGGGTTCCAAAAGACATTCAATTCATATAGCTGCACTTAGGGACATAGTTTAAATTCCACAGCCTCCAAGCATATTTTTGCATAGAAACTTGACTGAAGTTTCTCCTTCTCTCTGCACCCCATCTCATGTTCCTACCTCCCCCATAAAAAAGTGCCTCCATCATAAATTCAAGGGCTCTCCTTCTGTCACAGCCCCCCAGTCACTACCAGAAAATATCCAGGCAGAGTAAAACCTTGAGCAAAGAGTTTCGTGACCGGGATAGAAAAGGAAAACTTGGATATTTACTGGTGACTCTCTCCTTCCAATTTCCTACGTGCCTTTGCCGGAGCTGTTAACAGCCAAATTAGTTAACATTCAGGCCCTTGGAACCTGTGAAGTAATCATTTCTCTAAAGAGCACAGTGGGGGGTAATTCTTAGTTTTATTTGTTTTCCTTTACATTCACTATCTTTTTTTTTTTTTTCCATCCTTAATTCATGCTCCTATGGTTTCCCCCTCTGTGCCACAGCTATATATTGCTTTGAAAAATCAATAAATCCTTTGCACATAATAATGCTTACCTACACTACCTCACAGGGGTGCTGTGATGAGTAATTAATTAATGTGTGTAAAGAGCTGGGGGATCATGCGAAGCAAGACACCCTAGAAGTGTGAAGAATTATTATTAATAAGTGTTATTACCCAAATGCCTCTAGATGTCAGCAAAACATCTTTTTAAAAATATAATTGGCAGCCAGTTTTGAATAGCCCAAGTGTATTCTTTCTCCAGTGTCAGGCAGATACAGGGAGTGTGGTAGCCATGCCCATGGAGCCTTTTCTTTTGGCTGAAGAAGGTTCATTTAATCTGAGACTATGAACTTCACATAGAAGTAAGCATTGGAACAGAGCAGCGCTTGATTGCCTGGAGGTCTGAATGCGTGGCAGGCTGGGTCATTCTCTGGACAATCAGGATGAAAGATCAGTTTTTTCTCCAAAGAAAGCACTTCATTTCCTCATTACTGAAGCAATGAGTGTTGGCTACAAATGGATAGGAAGAGGATACAGATCCTTTACCAACATATTTAAATGTATGCACATTTTCTCTCTCCGTGTTCAAATATATGCATGAGAAGTTTGTAATAGAGAAACAGGCACAGGCAATTCTAAATATACTCAGCACATCACTGGCTGCTATGTTTAGCTGCTCAGTAGCGTCCAACTCTTTGCAATTCCGTGGACAGCAGCACGCTAGGCTTCCCTGTCCTTCACCATCTCCCGGAGCTTGCTCAAACTCATGTCCATTGAGTTGGTAATGCCATCCAACCATCTCATCCTCTGTCGTCCCCTTCTCCACCTGCCTTCAGCCTTTCCCAGCATCAAATCACTGGCTGCTATAGGGTTTTATTTCCCGGCAGAAAGATGAAAATGGAAATTATGGGAGTTTTCCAAAAAATGCAGGCGATGGAGACACCTCAGATTGATGTTTAACAGAGAGCACTGAGTGACCTAAATGACCTATTGTTGGTGCTTATCTCAGTAACCAATGGCTCACATCTCTTCTTTCTTCTTGTGCATCATTTGGTCCAGGGAGCTAGAACTGTAAGATGTGGTACAGGAAAGGAAAACCATGGCCAGGGACCACAGTAGGAGATGTCTCAGGTGTGTGAGTGCTAGCTGGTGGTGAGCTGGGAGGGGAAACGATGAGCTCAGTTTAGAGAGAAAGAGCATTTCATTCAACTTACTTTATTTTAATTCAACTAAACACCCCTTGATTTTGTGATGGGGTGCTAATTTAAGGCAATTCAGCTTAGCAAATATTTCTCAGAGAGGTTAACATTTTATGTCAAAAGTCCTCATGATAAAAAAAAAATTATACTAACTCCTACATGTCTTTAAGTCAAGTAGAGTAAATTTCAAATTACTTTTCCCCGTTATCCAACATCACACAGACTTTATTTCTCAGGGGAGCTTCACAAAGAAGGGCATAAACTATTTATTTTGTTGCTGTTGCTGTTGTTTAGGTGATTAGGGGAGTCCTTTAAAGAGTCTGGGTTTCCCAGGGCAGAGCCGGCACCAGCCTGCGCCCCAGGTCATACACCTGTGCAGGCACATGGTCCTCTTGGGCAAGAATGAGATGCTCTTGAAGACTCTAGAATGGCTTTCTTAGGCCAGATCTTGAGGCTATGACCACTGCAATATGACGGATTAGGGTCTGGGCTTGGCATTGACAATGAACTTGGACATTTGCTTTACTTGACTGTGCTTCAGTCAGTCTTGTTGCTGACAGATTTGAGCCCAGAGAGGCGACCAAGGTGTAGTGGGTGGGGGGGGGGGGGAGCGGGGGAGAAGGTGAGTGGGGGTGGGCACAAGAGAAAGAGGAAATAAATATAAACATTGTTGAATCAGCATTTTCTTTAGTAAATGTAAAGTCATGTCTAGAACATTGGATCACATAGAACATGGTTATTATCATACATTACTGACAAATGTAAAACTCCACAGGAGCATTGCGGAAAGATTCAGCTCAGAGCACTTCCTCCAGGTGTGGAGGCTGGTGACCGGTGAGTCAGCTATTGGAGCACATCTGCCATCCACCTCCTTTTCTGCTTAACCTGCCATGCTGTCCCCTCCTGCACTGTTGCCCTGCTCCTCCTGACGCGTCTCCTCATCCACACTGAGATTAAGCTAATCTTTCAGTTTCCCAGTTCCCCTCCCGGGATTGTCATAAGGCTTAATTAAATAATGTTCATAAAGCATCCGGCTGTTCAGGTGTCCCTGGATAAAATGCAAAGCACAATATTATTGTGATTATTATTAATTAGAACGATCCTGTCGGAGCCAAAGGATGTTTCCTGGCAGCTTTGGAGAGTTCTACCCTGGCCTTTATCTCTGCAGAGAGGATGGCAGGTGAGATAGTGGAAATGTAATTCTTAATGTTGGAGGAAACTTAGAAATGTCAGAAGAATTGATGACCTGGTGGTGCCAAGATTATTTTTAAGAGAAATAAAGAAAAATTTTGCAAACAGCCTACTAAGTCACTTCATTCTAGTACTTCTTCCTCCAAAATAATCAGATCTTTTTTCAAGGGGCTGGCTTAAGAATCCCTGGAGAATATAGGCCTGATCATCAAGAAATAACACAGGGTCACCAAAAGCAAGCGATTTCTTCCATTTTCAGTTTTTTCCTTTAATAGAATCCTTAGAAAAAGAAATAGGGCAATGCAATCAACATAGAAGCTAGGCTTTGAGAAAACATTTGAAAAGCTTCTCCTGAGAGCTTTCATTGTTTTTTCAATTGATGAGTTTAAGGATTGCTGATTGTTTATGGGTAAATACCAGGTAAACAACAGGAGTGGAAAGATCCCCTGGAGTAGGGAATGGCTACCCATTCCAGTATTCTTGCCTGGAAGATTCTATGGACAGAGGAATCTGGAGGGCTACAGTCCAAGAGACACGACTGAAGTGACTTAGCACACACACACTCAATACTAGTATGTACCATATGTCACATACAACTTTAATTGCTTTAAAAATTCTAAACCATTAAATCTTATTAGTAATCACAGAAGGTGGGCATTATTGTTATCCCATATTTACAGATGAATATACCGAGGCACAGAGAGGTAAAGTCACTTACTCAAGGTCACACAGCTATAAGGTAGCGAAAGGGAGTTAAATTCAGGTGACTGGCTTTAGACCCCTTCTCTTAACATCACACTGTGCTAACTCTCTATAAAGCCTCTCCAGAACCCACATGCATTGATCTGATCAGAATTCTTACATTACTTTATCTCCAGTCCTTCAAAACAAATATTAGAAATGCAGCACTTGGAACTTTCTAGGTAGTCCAGGGGCTAAGACTCCACACTCCCAATGCAGGAGGCCCAAGTTCTACCTCTGGTCAGGAAACTAGATCCCACAACCAAAGATCTGGCATGTCACAACTTAGACCTAGCATGGCCAAATAAAATAAATAAATATGTATATTTTTAACATGGCATGGCACTTATTGGCTATAATAAGTGCCATGTTAAAAATATACATATATTAGATGTGTTATTTTCAGCGACACAGCAGCCCTAAACCTTCTCTCTTCTCTTGTCCTTTATAAACACAATAGAAAAGTGTTTTAAAGATAATTACTTTAGCACAAAGTGTAAAATTTCAAACAAGAAGTTACAATAGTATTTTTAAAGGTTTTGATGTTGTAAAATAAATTTTAACCCATATTAATACAAATATTCCTCAGACCAAATTTAACATAGTTTTTAAAAATTCATTTGTGCACAAAAATGCTTTGGCTTACATGAATAAATAGTAAACTGGTCAGAATGGCCATCATTAAAGAGTCCACAAATAACAAATGCTGAAGAGGGTGTGGGAGAAAAAGGCAGTCTCCTACACTGTTAGTGGGACTGTAAGTTGGTACAGCTACTATGGAGAATAGTATGGAGGTTCCTTAAAAAACTAAAAATAGAGTTGCCATATGAGTCTACAATTCCATTCCTTAGCATATATCCTGAGAAAACTCTAATTCAAAAAGATACATGCACCCCAATATTCACAGCAGCACTGTTTACAGTAGCCAAGACATGAGAGCAACCTAAATGCCCATCTGTGGATGAACAGATAAAGAAGATGTGGTGTATACGCACAGTGGAATACTACTCAGCCATAAAAAAAGAGTGAAATAATGCCATTTGCAGCAACATGGATGGATCTGGAGACGATCGTACTAAGTGAAGTAGGTCAGACAGAGACAGATACCGTATGATATCACTTATATGTGGAATCTAAAACATGAACCTATTTACAAAATAACTTACATAGGTTTATAAAAAAAGTTTACAAATGAACCTATTTACAAAACAGAGAGATTCACAGACATGTGAAATAAACATATGGTTACCAAAGGGGAAAAGGAGTTGAGGGGGAATAAATTAGGAGTTTGGGATTAGCAGATAAAACTCCTATATATATAATACATATATAAATATATATAAAATATATACCATATATAATATATAATAGATAAACAACAAGGTCCCACTGTAGAGTACAGGGAACGAGATTCAGTATCCTGGAACAAACCATAACGGAAAAGAAGAGTGGAGTAAATTAAACAGTGCAGAATTATTAAATGGGAATAAGTAAAATATAGCATTTATTATATACAAATGTTTAGTAAAAAACATTTACATGTAATAAATGTTATTATATACTATATTGGAATTTATCAGACAGTTTTATTATATTTATTATATTTATCAGACCATTTTGTTATATACAGTCTTTAAACATATTTTATTTCTAAAATTTTCTTACCCTGTAACATGCATCAGTGGTGAAATTATAAATAAATGATGTAGGGGTTCTCAACATTGTGTTTCTGTGAAAGAGATTCAGTTTTAAAATGTTGTAAAATCCCATTACAGACTAATCCAGAAGAGAGGGATGAAAGCCCCAGAATGGGGAAGGCCTTTCTGATGCTGGTTTTATGGTCTGACACTGCCAAGGTTTCACTCTGCTCAGAAGGTGAGTTTGGAATACTTACTGGCACTTAATAGGTTTATGCAAAAGAGAAAGCAACCAGGACTTATGGCGTTGTCTAAAAGAAGAGCCAGGTGTAGCTCATATCAATAGTCTGTGGTTTCAGGAGGGAGACATTTTGGGTTTTTAATATATTTTAAAAATTATTCATTTATTAATATTTTTTATTGGCTGTGCTGGAACTTCCAGGTTTTCTTTAGCTGTGGCCAGTGAATCTTACTGGATTAGAGATGAAACCCATGTCCCCTGAACTGGCAGGTGGATCCTTAACTACTGGACTACCAGGCAAGTCCAGAAGGGAGCCACTTTAAAATTCCTGTCTATAATACTTCTATAACACTAATCTAAATCATATTCATTTTTCAATTCACAGTGATATGATCACCACACCCAGGCCATCTCCAATTATCCCAGCCTCCTTGATCTTTAGGGATTAACCTGTGTTCTTAGTCGCCTGGAGACTTGCATTATGATTACAAGTTTCCTGCCTTTCTCTTAAAGCAGGAAAGATCTCCTTAAAGATCTTTGCCATCCCCTATATCATGGTTTTAAATTCAGGTACCTGTTTCCAGGGTTCTCTCCTTTAAAAAAAATTGTGAAACGTCTCTTTTGGTAGTTTACAACTCAGTGCTGTGCCTGCACTGAGGTACTCAAAGTCGTTTTAGTTTGAACTTGCTCTGAAAAGACTAGGTGAGATTCTTTACCCTTACATTTCCTCACCTTGCTTTTAGTGTCCTTGGAAGAAGACAAACAAAAAACTTAATGAATTTTTGGGGTTTCCTTATCCTAGCTCTCAGTTCTAGGGACTAGAAGGGAATAAAGAGACAGTCGAGACCCTGAAAAGAGACAAGATTGGAAGCTAGAGGTAAAGAACCAGCCTGCCAGTGCAGGAGCCTTAAGAGATGCGATTTAATCCTTGGGTCTGGAAGATCCCCTGGAAAAGGGAATGGCAACCCACTCCAGTATTCTTGCCTGGAGAATCCCATGGACAGAGGAGCCTGGCTGACTACAGTCCATAGGGTCACACAGAGCCGAACACGCCTGAAGTGACTTAGCACACACAGCGCTGCAAGCACGCTACCCTTTCCTAATGACCAAAATTCTTTGGGTCTCCTCTCAATTTGCAGTGCTAATTGATCACCTGAGGTATCACCGGAGCCATCTAATCTGCTTAATTTTGCAAAGTTTCACTTCCTTTCCATCCATAAATCTCATTTCCAGTTTTATGCCAAGGATGATGCCCTGTGTCTGCACTAACTAAAAGAGTAATGAAAAGTTAGAAAGTAACTAACGATCCAGGTTCCTGGGAGAACTTTTAAAAACAGCCCTAAAGATTGAATTTCTGTTCCTCATACTCTGACTGTATTGCGAAAACCCTGCCCCTGACAAATGTCTTCTCCACTGGAACATATTTCTCTGGTGATTTGCTTGAACAATCTTTTCTGATGATTGAAAAATAGCAACAGACATCAGAGCATCTTTCAAGGAGGGGATATGGAAGCTGGAGGTGAGAAGAGTAGAATAAAGAAACATGCAGTGGAGCATTCACAAAAGTGGTCCAAGGAGAGGGTGGGACGAATTGAGAGAGCAGCGCTGAAACAGACATTACCATATGTAAAATGGGCTTCCCAGGTGGCGCTAGTGGTAAAGAACCTGCCTGGAGGACCCCAGGGACGGGGGAGCCTGGTGGGCTGCCGTCTATGGGGTTACACAGAGTGGGACACGACTGAAGTGACTTAGCAGCAGTAGCCAATGCAGGAGAGGTGGGAGACACGGGTTTGATCCCTGGGTTGGGACGATTCCCTGGAGAAGGAAATGGCCATCCACTCCAGTATTCTTACCTGGAGAATTCCATGGGCAGAGGAGCCTGGCGGGCTACAGTCCATGGGGCCACAAAGAGTCAGAAGCGACTTAGCATGCATGCACCCACATATATCAAATAGACAGCCAGTGGGAATTTGCTGTATGACTCGGGGAGCTCAAACCCGTGCTCTGTGACAACCTGGAGGGGTCGGATAGAGTGGGAGGTTTAAGGGGAAGGGGACATATGTATACCTATCACTGATTCGCGTTGATGTATGGCAGAAACCAACGTAATATTATAAAGCCATTATCCTTCAATTAAAATTAAATAATTAAAAAAAAAGTGGTCCATAAAGATCGAGAACATACAACCTATTCAGCGTCCTTTCTCCCTCTCTCTCCTCTTTCTTTCTCTGCCTCTCGACAAAAGCCTAAACAGTTAAAAATGGAGACACCCTATGCCACTTAATAGCATCTCTGTTGATCTTCCTCCTGTAGGTGTAAGTACGGAGAGCAACAGCGCCTTTTGTCACCAGCTGTGGATGGGGAGTGGCTGCCTCAGGGGATCTGAGCCTAAAAAATCCACCACTGAGAAAAGGCAATAACAGAAGTCTGTTGCTGTCTAACCTGCCATATAAATGAAACAATCAAGCAAGACAACAAAGGAACCTCCAGTCACCACCAGAGGCAAAAGCAGGTGGTGTAATATATCCTGGCTTCAGGGACTATTTTTAGTTTCCTCCCATTCCCCCACCCCCCCTCTTCAAAAACAACAACAATAACAACAACAACTCTAATTTAGATTATCTGGGGGAAAAACACTAAATAATTCAAGAGAGTTAGAGAGAGAGGGGGTGGTGAGTAGCAGAGAGACAGAGAAGGCACACACCTGAATGAAATGAAAAACACATGGAAACCTTGAAATGTCTGAATCAAAATGCTCATAATCAGTGGAGATGGGAGAAGAAACAAGGGAGAGGAGACCAGCAGAGTTTCATTCTCTGTTATTTAGTTCTAGCTCACATATCCATACTCTAAATACAATCCACTCAGAGGAAGCACTATCACAAAGGGAAGGAAGAGAAATGATTATTAATCCTAATCTTTTTTATCAGCTGACTGTAGCCTCCCTCTGGGCTCACGCCTGCACTCCTTGGACCAGCAGATCCAAAACTATCTCCTAGAACTTCTATGGGAACAGTTTATGCCAATGTTCCTCAATTACTCTTTATCAAAGCACATAGTTTTTCCAGCTTTATTGAGATAGAGTTGGCCGGCAGCACTGGATAAGTTTAAAGTTCACAGTGTAATTATTTGATTTATATCCATTACAAAATGATGATCACAAGTGAATATCCATATGCTCATATGGATACAAAATTAAAGAAATAGAAAAAAAAATGTTTCTCATGGTGAGAACTCAGGATTTGTTCTCTTAACAACTTTCATATATAACATACAGCAGGGTTATCTATAGTCATTATGTTGTACATTACATCCTTAGTACTTCCTTATCTTATCATCAAATATTTGTACCTTTTGACCACCTTCATCCTATTTTTCCTCCCCCACCTCCTGCTTCTAGTAACCACAAGTCGATTTTATTTTATATGAGTTTTGCTCTTGTTGTTAGAGGCCACATGTAAGTAAGGTCATGCAATATTTCTATTTTTCTGTCTGATTAAATTTCACTTAATATCCACTACATTCATCCACGTTGCGGCAGATTTCAGAATTTCTTCCTTCCTTAATGCTGAACAGTATTCCCTTGTATATATGCCATCTCCTTGTAGTCCACATCTTTATTTATTCATCTTTTGATGGACATTTTGGTTGTTTCCATTTCTTGCTATTGTAAATAGTGCTGCTATGAACAGGGGGGTGTGGATAACTCTTTGACATAGTGTTTCCATTTCCTTCAATATATTCCCAGAAGCAGAATTGCTGCATCATACAGTTCTATTTTTAGTTTCTTGAGGAAACTCCATACTGGTTTCCAGAGTGGTTGTGCAGTTTGCACTCCCACCAATCGTGCTAACGTGTTCCCTTTTCTCCACATTCTCACCAGCACTGGGTACCGCTTCTCTTTTTGATGATGCTCATTCTAACACACGTGAGGTGATATCTCATTGTAGTTTGATTTGCATCCAAAGCACATGTTTTTAATAACAATACTCGATCCAGCACTCTGGTTTTGGTGAGCAAGGCTATTAACGGAATTCTCAACGAACCTGTGCAGTTCTTTGGACTTAAGAAAGAATTGCATGCTTTAAACACAAATCCACAGAATTTCATATGTAAAATTAGCTTAGAGAACTCTGGCAATGATCTTACTGCTGTAATTAGCATCTGAATTTAACTGGATTTTTCTCAGAATCCCCTCATTATGTCTCATTTATTGAAAAATGCAGCCACCTAAGGATTGAGTCCTGACTAGATAGCCCACTTACCTTCTCTCTTGACAAGGTGGTCTCTTCTGATAAGAATTTGTAGAATTTTGTCCCATCTAGTCAAACCTTAAACATTTTAAGGTATTGGATCCCCTTTCACCAGTCTCTCCCAAATGTTTATTAATGGTTTAATTACTGATACTACCCTGAGGGGTATTTACATTAAGGTAGAATTTCAGACACCAAGGCAGACCAGTGTAAATAGAATGGAGTACAATAGTGCAGTGTTGGGCTCAACATGGGACAGAAAGAGGACGTTGAGGAAAGGGAAGAGAGCTTCCAGAGTGTAGAGAAGAGTTTGATAGTAAAAGAGTGAAGCAAAACACAATTCCCTGGGTGGAAAATTCTCCTAGGACTAGCCTTGATCATCATCATTGTCACTTTCCTATCAGCCGTACTCCAATGTCAGGACGTTTATGAAGTAGGAGGATTCTACCATCTTTTAAGACCACAGTCTTTAACCTGATGGCCAGGAGTACAGAAGAAGTACACGAGGAACTTGGAGGGGGCTGCCTAAATCCCCCAAAACAGAAGCCCTGTAGCTGGATGAGGCTGGGATGCAACTGCGAGTAGCAAAGAGAGTGAGAAGTCAGAAGTAGTCAGCTGTCTGGAAAATCACGACCCAGGCAGACATCAAAAACTCCCTCCAAGGAGACTGGACAGAAGATTCTGGGAAGGAGGACTGTGATTGAAAGTAGATGGAAGCAGCTGGAAGCCATGGCTGGAATAAATGGTGACCCTGGGGCCATGACTGGAGTGGGGATCCCCTGGCCACAGAAGGATTTGACAGGACCTTTGTGGTCTCCTATGTAGCCAAGAAGGGATCACTTAAAGTCAAAGATCTGGCTTAGTGACTGAAAGCAAAAACTTCCATGCAGAAGGAAGACTGATGGCATTAAGCATAGGCATAGAGAGCTCTTTTTGGAGATCTTAGGTAAAACATTTGAATGCATTTCCATAATTTTGTTGTGTTGCATAAAACCATGTTCTTATCAACATGGTGGTATGGTGGTGGTGGTGGTGGTTTAGTCACTAAGCTGTGTCCAACTCTTGCGACTCCATTGACTGCAGCCTGCCAGGCTCCTCTGTCTGTGGGATTTCCCAGGCAAGAATACTGGACTGAGTTGCCATTTCCTTCTCCAGGGGATCTTCCTGACCCAGGGACTGAACCCATGTCTCCTGCATTGCAGGTGGATTCTTTACTGCTGAGCCACCAGGGAAGCCGTCTTATCAACATGATTTGGTTTATTTAAGACCATGGCACAATGACTTACTTATATAATATGTGGAATTAGCCTCCACGCACAGTGTCAATTCTGTCCCTGCAGGTGGCCTGTCACCGGAAGTAAGATTCTACTCTGTTTGCTCTGATTTATGGCAAATAATCATTTGCTTGCAGTTTATCCTTCAAATGCTTATTTTTCTGGAATAATATAAAATCTATCCATTTATCTTCTCAGAGTTGCTTTTCCCTAATCTTGCCTTTTAGTCTAAGTTTTTGTATCTCTGGGTCTCTATTTATCTGTTTTTCTTTTTTTTTCTGAAATATCAATCATGTGCCCAATGTCTCTGTGTTTCCCTTACAAAGGATGTATATAAAATCCCCAGATATAAAGTTACCCACATTTAGCAATAATCATACCTGATATTTACAGAGGTTACAAACATTTATGAACAAGTAGTGATCCAGCTGACATTTATGTCATGTTTAGGGTAGCCATACACATTAATTCTTTCACTCCTCATGACAGCCCAATCGCAGTAGTAGGTAGGTTCTATTATAAATGAGGAAGCTGAGTTAAATATGATCAACCCAACAATTGGCAATGCTGGGACTTGAACCCCAGTAATCTGCTTTAAGCCCACGCTGTTAACCTTTACACTACACTGCTGGCCCCTTTATGAAAAGCATGTGTTCAAAAATAGTGCCTTGGGGAATAAGACCTTAGGCATAGCTTTAATACTGTATAACTCATAAAGTTCTTTTACATACACTATTTCATTTTTGTCTCTGCATCCAGGAAAATGGGTATTTATTAGAGAAAAGTCTTTATTTCCAGGATTCTGCAGAACCAAGGCTTGGATTTGGATCTTCTGATCTGAACTGAGTGGCTTTCCCACTTCCACTGCTCCAACTGTAGCATCGGCATTTTCTTGGTGGGATCCAGAAGGCCAGGCAGGCAGAATGGATGGCCTGGGTGGGTGAAATGAAGGACGCAGAGGGAGAGAGTGGTGATGAGAAGAGATTTGATGGAGGGCTAGCTCCAAGTCCAGAAAAAAGAGTTCTGAGTGTAGAAATTCTTTTTGCTTTTGAAGTGACCCCTTGTCTTATAAAACATTCTTGTAGTCAAGGATATAGAAGAGCTCAGTGATTTTCAAATGTTAATATGCTCAGGAATCCCTTGAGGATCTTATTAGAAGGAAAGCTCTGACTTAGAAGGCTGGAGTGAGGTCCGAGATTCCGCATTTCTAATGCCCTGGGGCCTGCTTCTCCTGCCCCAGTTCTCAACATTCCAAGACCATTTTTGAATCCCCACCAACCTGGCTTCTTATTTAGTTCAGAGTCCACTTGCCCATCTTCCTCTGATAGAAATCTGCTAGACCATAAGGGGCTTAATTCTGAAACCCCAATTATGGAAACAAGCCTACCACTTTTATGCAGGTGATGTCTGCATCCCATGGCTACTATTCTCAGACAGCCTGAGAAAGAATTGAGATCTTTCTATGAGTTAATGAAGCAAGGTCATTCCCTGACATGACACTCCCCTGCCCCCATCAAAGTACACAGAAGGTTCTAGAAGGCTTTGGGGTTTTGATTTTTTTTTTTTTTTTTAACATGCGTTCAGGATACCACTTGCCCACAGTGACCTACATTTAGAGAGTGAAGTAAGTCAGGAATGGACCCCCACCCCCAGTGCAAGCCGTTCCTCGTCACTGGGAGCCCAGAGCTTCACTCACAGATCACGCAGGCTGAGCGGCTCTCCTAGGGTGCTCGCCCCACTTGGACACAAGCCCTCTGAAATGACATTAGCTATGGCTAATGGTCTGTAAATGTGTCGGATGATGCCACCTAGTGCCACTGGTGCCATTCTCCTCGTGAAGTCACACTGGCTGCACCACAGCAAGCCGGAATATAATTAGTGCTAATTTGGTTCCTCACCGCACAGCGATCGCAGTTTCCATTCTGCGCTGACTTGGAAGACATTTGTTTGTTTTTAACGTGCTGAGGGGTTTGGGCAAGAATTTTAGGGTGGGGGCATTGCCATTTGCCTCTGTTTTTGGCTGACGTCTTAGAGGCACTGGATCAGTGTATGTGAATGGAATGTGTGCAATTTGTTATTTTTATTTTGCTTTCATTTTAAATTTTATGGCATCATATAGGTTTAGAAAGAACCCCAGAGGGACAGATATTCTATGGCCTTCTTTCTGCCCGCTTAGGCAAGGTAGCGCCAGAAATTTTCCAACTAGATTAATACCCATTGGTTTTGCAAACTAGTTTGAAAAGCCCTCAAGGCAATTAATATGCAACAACACTCTCTAAGAGGGCACCTAATAGTAGTACCTTTAACTTGATATACAATTCTGGGGCAGTAAGACCCATGTCACTTCTTTTCTTAAATTAACAATCATATTGTTTGGCTGCCTGGTTTCTTTAAAGTTGGACTGGTTTCTTTCAGGTTCAGATGCTCTTGCTTCAAAATAATTTTGTAAGTATTCTAACATATATAAAAAGTTCTCATGTAGTTCTGTGAGTTATAATGACTGAAGTTAGGAAGCTGATCTAAAAGTACAGCCTTTATTTTTGCTGCGACCTGGTTAGCTCTTTTCTTCTGATTCATGTCTCAGGAGAAGTAAAGAATATCCAGGCCAATCTGATTTCTTCTACCTAGTGGTAGGGCTACCTGGTAATGAGCCATACCTGGGTCTTCCACACATTAGCATGTCAAATTTTGCTTGTGTAAATTTCCTAGAACTGTACGTCTATATGTTCAAAGACATGGTGGGAAACTTTGGCTTCATTTGGTGGGATACCAATCTCTGGGGACCACTGATGATGTGGGGCAAAGAGTAGTGACTTTATTTGGAAAGCCAGCAGACTGAGAAGGTGGTGGACAACTGTCCCAAAGAATCATCTTACCCAAGTTAGAATTCAGACTTCTCTTATACCAAAGGGGAGGGGAGTGTGGTTGGTGTCTGCAAACTTCTTGGTGCTGGAATACTTTGTTCTTGGAGCTGTTCATGTAAGTCTGGTTACAAAGTTCCTATAAACTCCAAGAAAATTGTTATTTTCTATTCTTCACATTTTAAAAAAATTATATATTTTTAATTGAAAGATAATTGCTTTCTAACATTATGTTGGTTTCTGCCATATATCAACATGAATCTGTTCTGCAACTATTTAATGGCAAAGTGTTACATCTTTAAAGGTCAGAGCTTTGAGAATGGGCCCTCCTGTTGGCTTCCCAGGGGGCACTGGTGGTAAAAAACCTGCCAGCCAATGCAGGAGACATTAGAGATACAGATTCAGTCCCTGGATGGGGAAGATCCCCTGAATGACGGCATGGAAACCCACTCTAGTATTCATGCCTAGAGAATCCCATGGACAGAGAAGCCTCATAGGCTACAGTCTATGGGGTCACACAGGGTTGGACACAACTGAAGCACCTTAGCGTGCATGCTTGTGTGTTTCAGGCTACACACAACATTCTTTTACAAAAGGTGCAGAGCCATCGTGACTAAGCACAGGCTACAGAGCACAAGGGATAGAGCCAGTACTGAGTTAGGTTTGTGCTTCTCTGTTACAAGTGTGATAGGCTGTTCCAATATTGTGGAGGGGTTGTTTTGTGAAGGGCCTTTACAAACTGCACAATGAATGCATATCCAAGGTAGTTGATAGTGATCCCGGTCTTTCTCTATGCTCACCTTCTTCTTCTCCTTCTAGGGCCCCTCCAGCATCTTTACCAGGATCCTTTCTATTTCTTCTTCAAAGCTGAGGAAAAGTTCCCTGCATTCCCCACCACCATCCAGTGTACTGGGTGACCCTCCAAGGCATTTCCCTGTATGTAACCTCCCAAAGGGCTTCCCAGATGGCGCTAGTGGTAAAGAACCTACCTGCCAGTGTAGGAGGCATAGAGACGCAGGTTTGATCCCTGGGTCAGGAAGATCCCCTTGAGAAGGGCATGGCAAACCACTCCATTATTCTTGCTTGGAGAATCCCATGGACAGGGGAGCCTGGCAGGCTACAGTGCATAGGGTCACAAAGAGCTAGACTCGGCTGAAAGGACTTAGCATGCACACACACAAACTCTCAGATAAGCACTTAGCTCACGGCCTCCTAATTATGTATTTGCCCCACTGGACTTCTGAAAAATAAAAGATGTGCCTTTTATCTCCACATCTCCAATGTCCAGCCTGGCCTGAAGTTTCTCATGAATGTTTGTTAAGTTCAAGGGCTCTGCCTTGAACTGAACTTGCCCTCTCTTGACTCCCCAGGTGGCTCCAGATAGGCTAATATTATTCACACATCCTCACTGGATCTAAGCGCTTTGCTTGTGGGCCTCTGACACAGAGCTACCCAGGAAGGAGAGTGGGGTCAGGAACTTGTGGAGGCTCAAGCATTAGAACTGTTTTATCCATACAAAAGAATATTTTTTGTTTAGTTTTGTTTGGCTTGTTTCTGAGTAATATAGGCTGGATCTTCCACCCAAAGCAATATATCACCAGAGCATCCAGGGAGGCCCTGGGCCAATTAGAACCCTGGAACTTGTTTATCAGTCAGTCAACCACAGTTAGTGGAACCCACTGGGTGCCAGGGCGCTGTGCGCGGCATGCAGCAGCAGTTATATTGGGGTTAGGCTGAATTAGTTTCATTTTCACAAACATATAAAGTCCCTAAGAATCCTCACAAACTGTTAATTTGACTCTTGTTTTACGAGTGGACTCATGGGGCAAACAGATGTAAACTACACTGGACTCTAAAGAAAAAAATAATAACAAAGTGATTATGAATTTAGCACAAATACTTCTGCAGAGGTGCCTGGGGTGCTCTTGTAAACTCACTCTCAGAAGGCAGTCTTCAAACACTGCCACCTGTCAAGTATTAACCAGGCTACTTTAGAAACAGTGATCTCAGTTACCATTTTAACTAATATAATATTGGGGATTCCCAGCTCCCCAGTACTATAAAAAGAACCTAGAATCCCAGGAGAACAATAACAAACTTTAGAGTAAAATGTTGCCTCCTATAGTGATCCAGGATGCAAGCTAGGGGCTCTTTGCAGGCACCCTATATTCTATACACTCACATACAGTCACAGCTCCTCTGCCTCAGTGATTCAGCTTTTCTAGATGTCATGGGAAAGCCAGGGAGTCGAGTTCTTGTGTTTAAATGTTGACTTGTATTTTTCCACTTATTTCCAACCAGTTACTGATGCTAAGGGTTTTTCGGATGGCTCAGAGGTAAAGAATCTGCCTGCCAGTGTAAGAGAGCAAGAGATGTAGGTTTGATCCCTCGGTTGGGAAGGTCCTCTGGAGAAGGAAATGGCAACCCACTCAAGTATTCTTGCCTGAAAAATTCCATGAACAGAGGAGCCTGGCAGGTTACAGTCCATGGGGTCACAAAGACTCAGACATGACTGAATGAGTACAGCAAAGCACTGACTCTAAAGAAGGAGGAAATAAAATGTCATTCTATAGAAGGTGTCATGTCCACCAGACTGATAATTCAAAACCTTCCTCCAGAGTTGCTGGCTTTTGGCTTCTTCCTTAGACAATCTTTTGTTTTAGAACTTTGACAAAAATTATTATGTATAATATACTCCGTCTCTTCCCCCATTTGTATCTGCCCATGGTGGGTCTTGGGATAAAGAATTTGGAAGATTGTGAACTCATGTATATCTATGCCACTCCCTTTCTCCTCCCTCTGAACTGCCATCAGCCCCTCTGATTGCCATGGGTGAAAAGTTCCAAGAGGATATTCTGAGTTCATTTGCCAAATGATGGAAAGGAGAGCCCAGCCATGGCTAAGAAAATCAACAAAGTGATAATTAGTGGATGTAAGGCATACAATGTTCATGACTGACTGGTGATGCAAGCTTCAGAAAAAGTGTCAGAAAAGTTTAATTTTGTTCAACATGTATTAGATTCCTGGATATATAAAGATGGCCCTGCCCCTGGGGACGTAATGCCTACTGTAGTATGGAAAAACATCATCTGCCCAGTTAACACTGACTTTGAGGATTCTGATCTTTGCTCTGATATTGGTATTCTCCATGACCTTCAGTATTTCCCTAAACACATGTAGCTGTTTGTCAAAAACAAACTAAAGAAACTCACTGTGCCATCCTGGACGCAATTAGATGTACTGCAGTTCAGTTCAGTCACTCAGTCGTGTCCGACTCTTTGTGACCCCATGAGCTGCAGCACGTCAGGCCTCCCTGTCGCTCACCAACTCCCGGAGTTTACCCAAACTCATGTCCATTGAGTTGATGATGCCACTCAACCATCTCATCCTCTGTTGTCCCCTTCTCTTCTTGCCCTCAATCTTTCCCAGCATCAGGGTCTTTTCAAACAAGTCAGCTCTCTTTAGTTTCTCTGTAAGAGGTAGTGTTTAGTAGTAAATGTTTCAAATTCTTAATTTATTTGGAAATGACTTAGCTATTCAATAGACTTCCAACACTCAGTTTAGCACAACTCTTAGAAGTTCAAGTTACCCCAATCTGGATAGACTATTTTAGACAGACATTCCTAAAGCATAACTATTCTTAATAGAGTGTATCTAAAGGCTCATATGCAAGGAGATCCAACCAGTCCATTCTAAGGGAGATCAGTCCTGGGTGTTCATTGGAAGGACTGATGCTAAAACTGAAACTCCAATACTTTGGCCACCTCATTCGAGGAGTTGACTCATTGGAAAAGACTGATGCTGGGAGGGATTGGGGTAGGAGGAGAAGGGGATGACAGAGGATGAGCTGGCTGGATGGCATCACGGACTTGATGGACATGAGTTTGAGTAAACTCCGGGAGTTGGTGATGGACAGGGAGGCCTGGCATGCTGCGATTCATGGGGTCACAAAGAGTCAGAAATGACTGAGCAACTGAACTGAACTGAACTGAAAGGCTCATATCTCATTTACATTTTTTAAAAGTTTCTTCACTCAGCAAGGTAACTTCCTTGCTGACAAACAGATATAATATTTAACTTACATTAAACCTAGGTACAATGAAAATATTCTTCTTAACGTTAATTATTCTTAGACACGTCTACATTATTTAGATCAACAAATAAACATTAATATCAGGTATTTAATAGTGAATATTTCCCAGTTCGTGAGAACCTGAAATTCATTTAGGTTACTTTCTCTTGTATTTAGAATTATTCGACTTGTGAGCACTTACTTTTTTTTTAAGGCCAATTACATTAGAGTTCATTTACAAGGTGATCTCAGCAATCAGCAATATTATTAAAAAAAAAAAAAAAGACACACACTGAGATATACATACATCCAAATAGACACAAGAGATCCTATAGCTTTGCTTTCTAAACTTAGTTATGAATAAAAAAATGGTTGGAGTAAGATTTTAAAAGGTTTTGTTCCCCTTTTTGTTCCTTTTGGTTTCAGGAAATAGATACGGTCTCGATAAGTGATCTAGAGAGCTCTGGTCTAAAGGTATAGGAGGAGTTATTTCCTCAGGGCAAAAATTCTTAAAGAGATAATTTTTTCCTTCAAGCTGCCTCTGGAGTCTAAAGAATATTGTGACCACATTGTCAAAAACGGTATTTTTTGATAGATGTACTTAGAAGTCTCTCAACTCCTGGGGATGGTGGCTTCAGTTAAGAAGTGGCAGACTCATCTCTCTCTCCCTGGGCAGACATTTTTGGAGTTCTGCCTGGGATGGAGTCTCAGGAGGCAGCCAGAGTTTGAGGTGAGCACGGGTAGCTGTGGGGAGGCAATTTCAAGGGCTGTACAGACGGCAGACCCCTTGGAACAAGCGGAGGTTAAAAGTCCTTGAAGGAGACTTCCGATACTAAGAATCAGGTATCTGTGGGTGAAGTGTTAGTCGCTCAGTTGTGTCTGACTCTTTGCAATCCCAGGGACTGTAGCCTGCCAGGCTTCTCCGTCCACGGAATTTTCCAGGCAAGAACACTGGAGTGGGTTTCCATTTCCTATTCCAGAGGATCTTTGACCCACATCTCTTCCATTCTGCTGCATGGGCTGGCAGATTCTTTACCACGGGTGGACCTTCCAAAAATAGTGGGCTGATGGTTTCTCTCAATCAAATCCAAGTGGTAACAACAGAGATAAGACTACCAAGGCTCCATTTTAATCCCTGGGTTGGCATGTCCTGGAGAATGAGTGTGACATTAAATGAGTTTCAGTGAGTGGAGCCCCAAAGTCCCTTGCAGGTTTAAACATCCAATTATTTCCCTCAATGTAATAATGACTCTTTATCACTTCCTGGGCTTCCCTGGTGGCTTAGATGGTAAAGAGTCTGCCTGCAGCGCGGGAGACCTGGGTTCAATCCCTGGATCGGGAAGATCCCCTGGAGAAACAGCAACCCACTCCAGTATTCTTGTCTGGAAAATCCCATGGATGGAGGAGTCTGGTCAGCTACAGTCCATGGTGTTGCAAAGGCACAACTGAGTGACTTCTCTTTCTTTCTTTCTTTATCACTTCCTACTCCTCTCACACCAGTATCTATCTATCTACCTATCTATCATCTATCTATTTTATCTATCATCTATCTCTCTATCTACCTATCTATCATTTATCTACTATCTCTGTCTAACTATCAACTATCTATCTATGTATCTATCAATTGATCTTTCAGGCACCTCCTATATTTTGAGCTCTGACTGGAAGAGAATTCAGACATTATATGATGCTAACTTCTAGAAAATACATTCTATATGGAGGGACTTAGTGCATGACTGTTCCATGACTCTTTCTCAAAGTTTCTCTCTAATGATTCCAGGTTTTGTGACTTATGGTTCAAGATTACTACTTCCTCAGTGGCTCTTCCTAAAACCAGTATTACAAACAGTCTATCCTCAGAATTACAAGAATGAACAGGGGGCTCTCGTTTTCGACAAGAGCATGAACTTCTGAAGCCAGCCTACTCACTTTCCCTGAGTTGCTTGACCTGTACCTGCCTTCATAATTTCTTGAGCTTTCATTTTATTATTTATGAATAATAGATAACAATGGAGAAATGACATCAATCTCATAATATTGAAGCTCTATGTAAAGGACCTACCACAATGCCTATCCCCTGGTAGTTCGCCTATAACTATAAGGTCACTTCCATCCCATAGAGTGCAAGTTAAAATGTGCACTGGGTATTAGTAACTTCTGTAAAAGAACAGATCATTAGGGTTTTCCTCTCTGACAGTTCCCACAGATCACAGCTCTTTGGATCTCAAGTTCACTGTCACAGCTCCATGAATGTGGAGTACTCTCAGGACTTATTTTGTGAATGAGTAGATGAATAAAATATAAAACAGGCTGCGATATTAAAAACTGCGAGTTAGAGACAAAGTAAAACCAGCAGTTCCTAACATGGACTTGCCATACTCTTAGACGTTTTTTTTAACTTTCAAGAAGTTAAACACCACCACCATCCCCAAACCCCACAATACGATTAAGAAGAGTGAGCTTTCTGGCTGAATACCTGGCATCTCACCACAATAAACCATAAAATGCTAGAAGGGCAGAGGCCTCGGAGTGTCGCCTGGGATGGGCAGGTGCTGAGGCTTTTGGGATGTTTGGTAAATATTTAAGGCACAGAAGTGATGATGCTCTTGTTGCCTGTATCACCTGAGATAACCATTCAGCTTCTGCAAGAACATGGCTCATTCCCAGGGAAGAGCTTACGAGGCCAGTTAACCTGATTCCCTATGTCATTATTCTCCCTGGGAGGGATTGCTTCTTTCTGGGACCACTTTCCAGGGCAAGATACTGAGACCCTGGGGACCTAATGGTATCTAAAGTCACACCCTAAATTAGTGATAGCCTGGCCAGCAGGCTCAGCAGAATGGTATGAGCTCCATAAAAATTTCCCATACTGTATGGTGATTTCTATTCAAGCATTTGCATGTAGGCCGTCATGGTGAGTATTCAGTGCACTCCCAGCAATGAAGAAATACTAAATAGAAGCCATATAACATAGTAATTCGGAGAAGGCAATGGCACCCCACTCCAGTACTCTTGCCTGGAGAGTCCCATGGATGGAGGAGCCTGGTGGGCTGCAGTCCATGGGGTCGCTAAGAGTCGGACATGACTGAACGACTTCACTTTCACTTTTCACTTTCATGCATTGGAGAAGGAAATGGCAACCCACTCCAGTGTTCTTGCCTGGAGAATCCCAGGGACCGGGGAGCCTGGTGGGCTGCTGTCTATGGGGTTGTACAGAGTCTGACACGACTGAAGCGACTTAGCAGCAACATAGTAATTAAGAGTGTGATCCATAGAGTAAGAGTTTTTGAACCTGCAACCAAGTATGCCATATCCTAGCTATGTGGCTTTGCATGATACTAAAGCTTCTTATGCCTCAGTTTCTTTGGTGGTAAATCAGTGTGATGAAAGTACTCACCTCATATGGTTGCTCTGACAACTAAATAAGATAAAGCATTGGTGGTGGGGGTAGCCTGTAAAGATATCTATTATCACATAGACCAAAGAGTGTTCTGCTCCATTTGCCACTAGATCTGTAAGCCAGTGATCTATGTTACAGAAAAACAACCCAGGATCAAAACAAATTTGATAAACAGTACATTAAATAAATATCAGTAAGCCACAGATGAAATAAATATTAGTAGTTCCACACCAACACATTTCAGGTGCAGTTTCTAAGCTCTGATAATTTCACTTGTTGGAACAGATTCTCAAGTAGGTGCTTAGAAATTTCATGACCAATACTGCTAACCACAGAGCTTCAGGAAGAGGCACCCTATTATTGGAATGGGGAAAGTGGCTCTGGGTAATAGCATCATTCTCATAAAAAAGGGACCCCCAAATTGCCTTGTGCCAGGTGGAAATTGCCGTTAGTGAACAGCTGGATCAAAAATGGAAGAAAAGAGAGGGGGCCATCACGTTTTACTGTCCTCAACTGTCCCTGACTCTAGCTCAAGTCAACACCCTGACCTCCAAGTAGTCTAGCAAATCCCCATGGGATTCTCCTTGCTAATAAATATCATTTTATTACTTAAGTCAGAAAAGTATACAGCCCACCACCTTATAGGCAGTGAGCATCAACTTTATCAGTGGCAGTAACATTTTTAATTTTCTATGTCGTTTACCACACAGTATAGGTCTAATGAAGATATTCCTTAATTTTAAAGGCTACCCCTAGAGAGCTGAAACCATCAGTTAAAGAACTGCTCAAATATTCTACAAAAATATTAGATTGGTTATGAAAATTATTATACTTGAATAATCCAGAAAAGTTCATTAAGGGGAAAACTTAAATCAGAAAGTATCTCTTCATTCAAAAAGCTTAGTGATAGCTTGTAAGATCATAATACCCAAATAATCCTCACATCTTCATTGTTGAATCTAGGCTAATATTATGTCCTATGACTTAATGAAATAAAATGCAAATCACCCTTATCACTGATTCATTGGGGATCTGTGTACTTGCTTTGATAGAATGGCTAAGACTACATGACAGTTTCCCTTTGGATCACCTTTTCAAACCTGTCTATCTCATAGGCTTATTCTAAGAATCAAACAAAATAGTTGAGAGGAAGGAAGATGTTTCTCCTTCAAATGACAGACTGATGCAAAGAGCTGACTCACTGGAAAATACCCTGATGCTGGGAAAGACTGAAGGCAGGAGGAGAAGGGGACAATAGAGGATGAGATGGTTGGATGGTATCACTGACTCAACAGACATGAGTTTGAACAAATTCTGAGAGATGGTGAAAGACAGGAAAGCTTGGAGTTTTGCAGTTCACGGGGTCGCAAAGAGTCGGACACGACTGAGTGACTGAACAACTTTATTTGCAAAGTCAGTGTTCAACTGCAAAACTATACAACTAAAAGAACTACAAACCACCCTCTGGACTAATGGGGAACATTACAGGAGTTAATGGTTATAGCTTTTTATAAACTATGAAGTTTTTATTTATTTTGAGTAGGATAACAAATATCTAAGATTAAATAAATAAATTCTGAGGTCTTTATCTTTAGCCAGGATGCCCAATGATTAAATACACTACATACATTTAATGTGTTGCAACCTGAACCAAAATAAAATTCAAAATTGTCCAAAAGCAAAATCCCTCAGACCTGTTTCCTTCTCCCTGAGAGCCAGGCAGTCATCTATCTTTTTACATATTTCGATCTTCAACAGAATAGGCAGTGCCTTAAGGTCTAATTCAGGTTCTTCTGAGTACAAATGTCTCAACAGTTCTAAAGGATGAAATTTCCATTTTACAAGTGCCATTGCCACAAGGGGGTAGGGGTGTTCTGTGTAACTCTTTGTCTGTGCTCTTCCTAACTAAACCTTTTCACAAAAAAATTAAGATTAAAAAACCACAGATTTTTTAATAGACATTTTCTATACTATATGTATTTCTGCTATCATTTTTTTTCTTGTAATTAACATCTATCCAGAGACATCAGCCAAGATGTTGAAGTCTAGCATATTTAAAATTTGTCTTTCTGTCTCATGTTCAGCAGGACAGTTCTAGACGGCCAGAGAGGGTGACCCTGGGGTTGGAAGATTTGGTTACAAAGGCCACCTTTCATTAATCTGAACAGATAGCCACAGGGCAATGTGTATCCTCCACAACTGGATTTTATCACAGCAAGTTCCCTTCCACATACATAACATTAAAAAGAATGCAAAAACAAAAAAATTAGTTTTCTTCTGTTCATTATGCATTTCTTGAATGAAGAAGAAAACAAAAATGACTGGATGAAAGAAACCGACTAATCCTTTAAAGCATGCATTAAAAAAAATTTTTTTTTTCGCAACCTGTGCGTCTTTTAAGCAACATGCCTTTAAAAAAATAATAACTGGTTGAAACATGCAGCAGGAAGGCTATGACATCATTTGTGGATAAGGTGTCCTTCCTCAGTGCTGAGTTGTCCAGGGCATAAACCCACAGAGGTACTCTGTGTGGCGCAGAAAAACACAGCTGGGACACCCGGGGAATTCCTCCCAGGATTCACAGAACAAGTCCAGTGTTTTACCTCCCGTCTTACGGGAGCTAATAGATTCCACCTGCGGCGTGTATTATGGCGACGACACCCCCTTTTTCTTCCGGCTCCGGAAACGCCAAACCCCTAACTCCCACCCTTTCTTTGTATTTCTTACTCTTTAGCTTGGGATACGAACCTATCTGTACCCTGGGTGCAGCTGGTTTCATTTGTTGGAGGACTTCAACGTGATGTCATGAGGAATTCAGGTCAATATTTTTAAGAGAGGTGAAAACAAAGCTGTGTGTGCAGGACGGCTTGGATGGAGATGCAGGCGGTCGTCGTGTTTCCCTATCCCTCGGTGGTGTGCACAGCCGTTCTGGCCCCACGAGCAATCTGTCTGTAATAAGTGACAGATTCCCCTTCGTATAAAGGAAGGGGCCGGAGCAGAGCAGCGCAGACCTTGTACAATAGCAAAGCAGGTGCTCCGGTCAGACCCCCTCTACCAGGAAACGCTTCTGGAATGCATGACCAATTCGGTTTCAGAACAGAATACTCTCTTTAATGGACAGAAAACACTAACCTTTTCTTTTTCCTTTTGCCTTTCCCTCCTTCCCCCACCCTCGCGACTCCCCAGTTTCAACAAGCCCCCTTTTCATTTTAACCCTTTCAAAGGAGAAGGGGCCAGGCTCCACTCCGCACACACCCATCCATCTAGATGTTGCTAACAACCTAGGAAGAGGGGAAACATTCATTAGCCTAGAGGACCGATACCCTGTGCCCAGGAGCGCTGAGGCACCGTGGGGGAGGGGAGCACTCCTCCTCCTGGGAACTGGGAAGCCCGAACTCGCCAAAACTACAAGTTTCACTTTTTCTTTCAGATGTTCCTCTCTAACCAACTTCAGGGAGCATAGGTTTAGAGAAGGGGCTAGAGTATAGAAATGTCTGGGAATAAGAAGTACTTTGAAAGGAAGACATAAACTATGAAATTTGAAATAGGCAAAATCACATTAAAATCATATAGTGTTGTGGAGATCATGGAGGATTTGAATGAAATAAAATCTCACTTTAAGGAATCTCTGAGTTGGGCCACGTCTGTACAGTACTGATTGCTTCAGATAGAAAAATAATACTTTGAGCGTCATAAGGTTGAGTTTTGCACATATACATATGTACACATGCATATCGGTGGTGTCAAGTGGATTGCATAGTAGTAAATATCCAGGTTTCCCCACACACAAAGAAAATAGCTAGGACTTAGGAAAGAAATAATTATCTAGTATTTCTGTTAAATTCTGCATCTGCATACCCTGACTCTATTGACAAAGGAACAGGTAAGCAGTCTTGTGTGACTCCTTTTCCATGCAACAGCATTTGAAACGCAGTGACAGAGACTAACGTATATTAACAGTAATAAGGGTTTCCCCTCCGAGAGTTGTTGTAACTTATCTTTGAAGGTAAGCTCATTTATCATGGGGAGAATAGACCCCAAAAAGTACAGCAGCCGCGGCATCCTGCCTGAGGCAGAGTTAGAGATTTCCAATAGCTGCTGTAAAGAAACATTCTGAAAATACATTCACTACTGCACCAATAAATCTTAAGACAGAAGAGTTTTAATTACAGAGGATAGCAAAGCTCAGATTTTTCAAATGAACCCAAAACTATGACTTGAGAGAGAGCTTTCGCCCATGTGACCCAACCTTTGATAGATTTATGTTTTCTTCACCTGGGAAAAAGAATCTGCTTTATAAACCTGAATCCTGGAGGATATCTTCATTTGTAACATAGTAGCAGGAGTAACAGTGGAAGTGAAATAGAGTAAACCAATATATATGCATATATGAGGAGCCAAGGATATGTCAGATGCATTGTCAGTTCTTTGGAGGCATATTGCAGATCGCCATGAATGTGTATGTACCTTACACACATATATATGGATTCATGCCTCTACATGGCTTAATACTCAATAGCCTGTTTTTAAGGAAAGAAAAAAATATTAGTGTCATTTGCAGCCCTATACCAAAACTGAACTCTTATTTCTTGAAGGAAAAAAAAAAAAACAAAACTTAAGGCTAATGAAATTAGGGATTGTTTAAATCAGAGACAATTTAAATGCACACATTTCTTTTCCTGGAATCTTCAATTGTATTCAACGTTTGCAGTACAACGCCTGCCTGTAGGATAAATAATTTAATGGGTTTTGTGATTTGGTACGAAAGCATAACAAAATCCTACAGCTGTAGCCTCATTTTTCTCCCCACTCAAACTGTTCCCTTCTTAAACTGCATATTTTGTACAGTTTTTTTTTTTTTTTTTTTAAGAACAGAAAGTAGGTTCTACATCTTTGAGAACCAATTTCAGACATAATAGGTAATTGCAGATAATTACAGGAGTTTCAGAAACTGAAACAAAAAGCAAAATCTCTCCTCACTCCAACCCTTCTTTCTTTTTAAAGATTGAAATTAAATCACCATCTGATTCTATTCAACGTTGTCTGCCCTTTATTACAACAAATGATATATGCTGAGAATAACCAAAAGTGAAAACTAAATGCTAAATGCTTCTGTTTACTAGTCATTCAGTATTCATCTGGTATTTTGATTACACAAGCGTGATGGCATGTTTTTATACATTTCCTTCAATTTTACATTTTATCACTTGAGCCATGCTATGAGGGAATGTGGTCAGATTAAGGCCTTGATATCATGTGAGGTGCATTTTGAATTATCTTGCTATTTTCCATGTCCACACTCTTCAAAGTAGTTTCTGATATTCATGAACAGTGACATCAGAATGAGACCAAAGACCAAGAGAACATCCAGCTTCCATGACCCAAGAAAGAGGATATCCTAACTTTCAAGAGAGGAAAGCATATTAAATGAGTGAGCACTGTCCTTCCTCATCTTTTTATATTTCCTTGGGATTATTGTGATAGCAGTGGGGTTGGGACCTTAGGCAGTGGTAAGGTTTTACTCCAGGGCTTTTGTGGGAGCAAGTTTCACAGCCAGAAATCAGTCCTTCTGGATTTTCTGCCTTGATGGCAAGTTGACACTGACCCTTGCTCTCTGCTCCTCCCCGTGACAGAAGGTTGTGGATCTGAGACTGGAAGAGGGTTTTTAGAACTTCCTATCATCTTCCTACCTTTCCAACTTAAAAATAAATGCTTCTCACTCAATGGGTATTAATTGGCCAGGATGTCCTTTAGTGTATGCTCTGGCTTATGAGGGCCGCCAAGCAGCTTACAAATCGGTTGCTGCTCCGAGTCCAGGAGGAAGAAGGAAGAGTGGGGTTCAGAACCCAGAAAATGAGCTGATTTTTATTGACAGAGTGCAACTTTTATGCCTAGTATTAACATTTCTTTTTCTCCTATGACACTAAATATCACTCAAGGGCACAAAAATGAATAAAGCACAAATCAGAAAAGCAGATATGGCTTTCTTAAACCGCAGGCTTAAAAATCAAAGTAAATGTGTGAAGTAAATGTACAGAAAGTGTATTTTACTAGGGAGTTCAAGTGGTTCTGTCTCCAGCGAATCTAGGGAGCACTGGGGATATTGGCAATTCAGTGTGCATCTCTTTAAGCAGAGTAGGAAGTGAAAAAGTAGCTCTGTGTGGTTGATTGGGTAGACAACGTTTGGAAAGTCTAATCCCCATCAATTAGTAAATAATTTCGCAACTTCAACAAACTCAACTAGCAAAACAAAACAAAACAAAACATAGTTAAGGGGTCTGTATTTCCAGAGCAAACAGCGTCTGATTTCAGGATGCAGGTAAGAAAAGGGTAAGCGTCTTTACTCCCATTTTGCAGATCTGCACAATGACAGTGCCGATGAGAGCAGCTCATGGAGCCAGAGCCCGGCAGGAAGATAAGGGTGAGATGGCTACCTGCAAGAGAGAGAATTATCTTTCTCTTGAAGAATCTGGAGTAGCTTCCTTAAATAGATGACGCTGAAGTCTGTGAACTTGATTTTCTTCAACTGCAAAATGGGAGCAATAATAAAAATAATGAGCCTATAGGGAGGCAGGGCCTGGACCACATGAGGCCTTTACAATGTGTCATGTGCTTTGTTTTGATTTTGGGTTCACCTTTATTCTGCAACTCTGTGAGGTGTTTTGCGACTCTGTGAGAAGTTCAGGCTTCCCTGGTGGTTCAGATGGTAAAGAATCTACCTGCAATGCAGGAGATCAGGGTTTGGTCCCTGGGTCAGGAAGATCCCCTGGAGAAGGGAATGGCAACCCACGCTAGTATTCCTCCCTAGAGAATTCCATGGACAGAGGAGCCTGACGGGCTACAGTCCATGGGGTCACAAAGAGTCGGACATGACTGAGTTGACTAATACTATGTAAGCTGTTCATTGTTAACTTAAGCCTTCCAGAGTGCTCCTCACTTGATGCTCCAGAGTATTTGATAAGTGACTGAACTAATGGGGGTTAAGCTTGAGGTCCCAACCCATTTTTATATCTATAATCTTGTGGCAGTCAATTTAAGACAGTATATGTGTGTGTGTGCCTGAGTGCTAAGTCACTTCAGTTGTGTCTGACTCTTTGTGACCACATGAACTGTAGCCCACCAGGCTCCTTTGTTCATGGGATTGTCTAAGCAAGGATACCAGAGTGGGGTTGTCATTTCCTTCTCCAGTGGATCTTCCCAAACCAGGGATCGAACCCATGTCTTTTATGTCTCCTGCATTGGCAGGCAGGTTCTTTACCTCTAGTGCCACCTGGAAAGCCCTAAGAGAGTATACTTAAGATAAACTCTTCAGGTTTTCATATGATCTTACAATTGCTTCTTACCTAATTCTTCCCAAAAGGCATCATACTCTATCCAAAAAATCATAAAAATTATTGAATGTGGTAAATTTGTCACACATTTTTCTTATATTCCACATGATGCCTTACCCAATTTAATAACTTATTAAGTACATGTTGAAATGAATTGCATAGTGAACCTATAACTTAGGACAAGATAAGTAAGCTAGCCCAAGATGGCCTACAGCCTATTTTTGTCAAAAAAAAAAAAGTTTAGTTTGAATATAGCCACACCCATTCATTCATGTATTGTCTATGGCTGTTTTTGAACTATACTGGTTGAGGTGAGCAGTTACAACAGAAACCAGATGGCCTGCAAATACTAAAATATTTACTATCTGGCCCTTTATAGAAAACATTTGCCAACTACTGACTTAGAGGGTTACCTATCTTCTCCACTCACAGGTGGCTCAGTGGTGAAGAATCTGCCTGCAAAGCAGGAAAAGCAGATAACATGAGTTCGATTCCTGGGTTGGGAAGACTCCCTGGAGAAGGAAATGGCCACGCACTCCAGTATTCCTGCCTGGGAAATCCCATGAACTGAGGAGCCTGGCACGCTACAGTCCAAGGGGTCCCAAAGGTCGGACAAGACCTAGCAACTGAGTACATGCTTGTATTGATAATAAAGTGACTAACAGGAACCAGTCCATTCTAAAGGAGATCAGCCCTGGGTGTTCTTTGGAAGGAATGATGCTAAAGCTGAAACTCCAGTACTTTGGCCACCTCATGTGAAGAGTTGACTCATTGGAAAAGACTCTGATTCGGGGAGGGATTGGGGGCAGGAGGAAAAGGGGACAACAGAGGATGAGATGGCTGGATGGCATCACTGACTCGATGGACGTGAGTTTGAGTGAACTCCGGGAGTTGGTGATGGACAGGGAGGCCTGGCGTGCTACGATTCATGGGGTCGCAAAGAGTCAGACACGACTGAGCGACTGAACTGAACTGAACAGGAGTTATTTCTCAGTGTTCCTGTATGATCCTAAACTAAACATAGTGTTATCATATGTTCCTCTGGCCTTGAGTAATAAACACCCTTTTCCCACCTTCATCAAAAAAAATTTTTTTTTTTTAATGTAGTTGTCTCATACTTAATTCTATGGCATAGAGATTTGTTTTGAGATGCCAGTGTGTAAACTATGGTAAGATCAAATAAGAAATATTTATCTTTAGGACATCTTAGTCTAGATATGGATGACCCTGGGAGGTGTGAAAAACACAGATAAAGAATATAATGATATTTACATATATATTATATATGAATAGAATGAAGTTACCTTTCATCATACTGAAATCATCTTTTTTCTCCAAATAATTCTTATTGTTCTCAGACTCGTTATACATAGAGTTACATACAGAGATTTCAAATTGGAAAGTTATACCACCTATGATTGCGTTTATTACTCTACAATGGCATTTATGGTGCTATTTTTGACTTTGCAGATTGTGGGTTTATGTGGTATTATAGGTAAAACAGGTATATGTCCTTAGTAGAAAAATATAGACTATGTTTATACTAAGTGGATTAGGGTTGAGTAGTAAGATTGGCATTTTAGCTAGTATTATAGAAAAGCTCTCATATTCATAATATGCTTTTGTGAACCCATAAAATATAGAAAAGAAGTAGAGGGCAGTGTTTTGGAATCCTTCTCAAGATTAAACACAGTCAGTATCTGGGGCTAAAGAGTACAGATGTTTAGATTTACACAAAGGGGGTTGATATGGTGAAAAAAAAACCAATATCAACATGGTTTCTGAACAGAGAGGTTGTGTGCATAGGATTCGTATTCGTATATTCAGACCCTGACTTTCAATCTTGACTCTATCCCTTAGACCATATGTGACTTTTTAAGGTTACTTCCCAGTTCTTTTCCTCGATTTCCTCATCTACAAAATTACTACCTGGTAATATTGTCTTGATGAGCACCTGAGTTCTTACAGACGAAGCTTTCAGAATAGTGCTTGGCTCCATAAATGACAATCACTACTCTGTTTCCCAATCCAACACTGGCTTCTTTTTTTTTTTTGAGCCTTATTTAAATATTCTAAAATCGAGCTTGTAGGAGAATGGTCTATCTTACAGCTTTCATTTTTTGTTATAATTTTGTGGGAGACATGGGAAGAATGTAAAGAACAGACAAGTTGATAGGAAACTGGGCTGGTCAAAAGCCGAGATGACAGAGGAAATAAGTATAGCCACAGGTCTGTACAGTATTAATATTATCCAATATTAATAATATCCAGTATTAATACATACCTGGATATACACACTATTCTTAAACGGATACCTTCACAAACACAACACACTCATATATAGACACTCACTTGCACACTCTCACACATACCCTCCATGTTTGGCACCAACTTTCATCATCTATTGAAGAAACCTTAATATTATGGTCAGCAGGCACCAACAGGCAAGGAGTTGCTTCTCACAGTAAATTTTCTTAAATTTGTTTTCTTACATTTAAAAAAAAATGTAAGAAAACATTTACTTTATTTTCTTGCATTTTTTAAAATAAACAAAGCAAAATATTTTCAGGAAATATAACAATCACAATTTTCCATGCCAGTAGATTTTAGGAAATGGTAACTTTTGAGAAAACACTTCAGGGCAGAGGTTAGAAAAAAGAAGCAGATTTCAGCACATCTTAAATGCACAGAGAATTGCAAATCTATTTTTTCTGAGTATATGTAAAATCAGACCATAGAGAAGAATCTCAACTTACCGGAAAAAGAGTTAAGATTTTGGATTGAGTTTTTGAGGTCAAAAAGATTCAATATAAGACAAAACTCTAGAAAGCACTTAGCAGTGGGTTGCATTTATCGCCAGCTAGATTCATCCACGAGAGGTCATTGGATGATCGGGTGACATATTTCCCACCACTTTTTGAAATGAAAGGTTACTACACCCTCTGGGCTTTTTAAAGAAATTGCAGTTTAGTCCCCAAAATAGGTTTAATGGAGATGAAGACTTTTGAGGACTATAAAACTTTACACTATGGTAGTTTGTCTTAAGATTAATTACTCCAATCCTGTTGGGGTTCTGGAGTCCTGACTGACCACACAATCACATAAAATCAGGAAAAGAATTTTCTACAAGTGTACACTTTATAACCACCCGACCTACTCCTAGTGATGTGACATGCAGCACTGCATTAGGGAGCAAAGTCACATTTTTTGCTTAATATCTCAGTCCTACCACCTACTCACTATATAATTTACGACAATCCTTTAAGACGTATAAATCTGTTTTCCTGTTACTATTTTCTACAACTGTTAGACTGTTTCATAATTTCAGGTTACAATATCATAAAATATAAAAACACGTGAAAATATAAAACAATCACAGGGCTTTGTCATCCCCCACCCCCACAATGAGATGAAAGCTGTTTTCATTTAAACTTGGGAAATGACGAAAGTAAACTAGGAGGGAAAATGACTAAAATTATTATACTATCTAATATCAAGAGATTACCTGTTTGTAGATAAATAGAACACTTCAACAAGCGAACGAGATATCTCATTTTGATATCTTACATTGTTGAAATTCCTTGCAGCCAGAGCTTTAAAAACTAATATTTGATCATTTTAATTTTCAAATGCTCTGACACCTCTCTGTGCCTTTGGAGTCAGCTGTAAACTAATGAATCTGGAAATGATCAATTCATATTTCTTTCCTTAGTAACTTATCAGAGTTCGCCTGAAGCCATGCATCCTCCTTAGTGCATGTCCAGGATGTCTGAGGCATTTTCTCCTTTGTGACCCAGATTCTCTGATTTGTGTGTCTGTATCTAGCTTCCAATTATGTAGAGCATCTCCTTGGACATGCTGTGTAGTCCTTATTAGTAACAGAGAAAAACAAGTAGCTAAAATATGATAGGTGTATTCTCCAAAGGACACTTGAAGGAAACATTTGATTTATGATATGTTTCTTGCCATTTAATACTTACTTTAAAAATGAATAACAAAGATTTTTCTATTTCTCTAAGAATTCCAAAGTCCCAATTTTAAAGTAAACTTGGGTTTTTTCACAAAGTAGTGAATAAAGAAAAAAACAAACAGACTCCCAGATATAGAGAACAAACTAGCCATTACCCGTTGGAAGAGGGAAGTGGGGTGGGGCAGGAGGGGGTAGGGGATTAAGAGATATAAAGTATTCTATATAAAATAGATAAGCAAGTAGGACATATTAGACAGCACAGAGAATGTAGTCAATATTTTATAATAACTATAAATGAAATATAACTTTTAACAATTATGAATGACTGTGTTGAAACTTATATAATTGTGTACATCAACTATGCCTCAATTTAACAAACTTGGGAGTTTTCAGAGGGTATATCACCTGTGCTCTTGAACATTCGACTGGTTATCACCCATGGCTCCTGCCAGATACCACTGCCACTTCCTCCAGGCACCACCTTGCTCACTGCACACTGCTATTTCCCTCCAGACACCACAGACTCCTACCTGACACTGATGCCTAAACACAAGAACTCTGATGGTACCAAAGCCCCATGAGCATGTGAGGGGAGGCAGAGGATAAATGCCTTATATCACACCTACAGATGCTCTGCTGAAAGGATGCCAGGGCACTGCTGCTTTGCATAGAGTTTGAGTTCAACTCTTTTTGGTTCTGTTATTCTTCCTGCTTCCTCCCATACCATCTGGCCTCTTTGGATTCACACAGGACTCAGTTGCTATTTTAGCCTAAAGGCAAGGCCCCAGGACAAAAATGTAGGCAGATGACTCAAACTTTGTTCCTTGGTCACGTTTGTCTTGACAAACTCCTTTTTACTGGGCTGTGTTCTTTCCCAGATGTTTTCTCAGCCTGCCATGTAAATAAATGTCTGGTGGGTTGGCCCCGCCCCTTCGCAAAGCCTGCTGGGCATCTCAGAACTTCCCCTTGAGCTCCGTTACAGTCCTGTGGAGGCTAGAATTAAACGAGGTTGCCTGGCCCATATGAGGATGCTTAGCCCAGAGCCAGTGCTTAGGTATAGCCTGCAAATACTTTAATCACAAGGAATAGCAAGCCCTTCAAAAAGTGACGGCATTAGATGTGGATTGGTTGTATTTCTCTTTACGGAATCTTAGTAGGAGTGAGAAGACTTGATTTTGGTGTAAGTAAATGTGGATAAAGCACATGTGATTAAATAGTTCAGTCATTAAGTTTAGGGGGCATTGGGGTACGATTTGTTGAATACACTTAAACAGAGTACAAAATTGCACCCTCAGGCCCAGTAGGAGTGTGTCCTTGCGCTAGGGGGCCTGTTTTTATGTTGTGATTCCCTGGGAACATTTTACACACATTCTTACACTTGTGTGTTTATATGTGTGTAGATCTAGTGCGGTGGGTTGGTAGGGAAAGGGGCAGAGGAGAGAAGGCCAAGAAAGATCCTCTCTAAATCACTGCTTTGTCCTTGAACTTTGGACTCTAGAGCTCTCTTTGTTAGCCTAGATATAAGAGACAGTTCATTACTTTGAAGCTCACATCATATAATTCTTTCCATTCTTTGCCCCTCATCTTCTTCCCAACAATCCGAACCAAGATTTATACATTCTAAGATCTGAATGTGTTGGGGCAGGCTTCTCACCATCAGCTGGGACACTTTAGAGTGAGTCAGCTGCCTCCCACAGTCTAGGAGACGAGGAAGGGGGGGTGGTTCCTACCTGGGAGGCCAGTGGGGTCCTTCCTGAACCACTGGTGGGAGAACTGGCCTCAATTACCTTGCAGTTGCCTAATGTCTTTATTTGAAATATTCTCTGCAGCTCCCTACAGATATCTTACTTGTTCTTTCAGTATTCATATTGATAACTCCTGTTAACTCACATTTCCCAGACCTAAAAGTAAAGAGACTGTTACAGACCTTCAGGAAAGCTACTAAAATAATATAAGCATGTCTGTGAAATAAGAAGGAAAATGGTTCCTCAGCTCTACTAAAAATTGAGGCTTTATTTCCATTAAATCTGTTTAAAATGTGATGGGTTTTGGCATAAGGTGGGATGGGTAACATTAAGGGAAATGAACTTATAAAAAATATTTTAAGATGTTTTCTTAAAAGATAAAGGCAAACATGTACCGATCGCTCTGCTTTGGTTTCAGTGCTCAGAGAAGTCTGTGCCCTCACAGTCCACATACAGCAGGGCAGCCTGTATGCATGTGGCACCCTCAGCCTTAGCACCTGGGCCTCCTTTTCTTGAAGGTTTCACACAGGCAGTGTGGCACACGGAAAAGTCAAAATTGAGATCTGTGTTCGGTGGCGGAAGTAGTATTTGGTACATGGATGGACAGCGTGAGCTTTCCCTGTCCCGGAGGGACCTTCGCTCTGAGCTCTCCAGATCCCCAGCAACATGTCCCATCCGCACACCCACACTCTGTTCCACGAAATGCCAAAGGGCTGTGGTAAGCACTGTACTCTGCTTAGCATCTCCTATGTTGTGCCTGCTGGACTATAGCTGTTGATGCAGCCCTTTCCCTGGGAGTCAAATGGCCACCTCACAGAGAAGAGGACCCCGTCAGGCCACTGGGGGACCATTCCAGAAGTTGCTGCTTCAGTGTGCTAAATGGTAGCCTGGGGCCTGGCAGAGATTTCCCACTGCTTCCTAAACTGCCTGGTGAACACCCAGGGAGCAGCTTAGGTGAGAAGCTGCTTCATTAAACACAAAAGGCTCAGTTTGAAACAATCAGGGGATATCTTTCTTATTTGGAATGGGCTGCGTATGTCTAAGTGCTTTGCGGACAACATCTTTGTCACCCACACAACATCATAGAGACTAAAGGGAAGCGGTCCTGTCTTATCTTAAAAATAGCAGAGAGCTGGCAAGTGAATCTTTATCCAACAGCAGTCACAGGAGAAAACGAAGGGCTTTTGAACCCTTCCCCCCTCCCTCCACCCCTGTTTCCCACCTTTGGCATCAGCTCATCCAGGAGCCAACCCTCTGCCAGTCACCCCATGGTTGCATACCCTGTGCTTTCTCATGGTTGTTATTCAAACCATTGCCCTTTCTCCACCCTCTTTGTGTAAATCTTGCCAATCCTTTAAAGGCTCAAATCAAATCCCACTTCCTCATTCAAGATTTTCATGAGTCCTCAGCTTGGAAATTCACCTTTCCTCCCCTGCCTCTGTCGTGGTCATTGAAATTCATAATATACTTCCTCTTTGTGTGGTCATGTTTTATCTTCCCAACTAGACAGGCAGCGTCTTAAGGGCAAAAAGCAACTCTGTAAAGTCTCTTTAAGGGCAGCTTCTCAAAGACAAGGCTGAACTGGCAAAAGTCTGCTTCCCTTGATCATCACCAGGCACCGAGCAGAGCCTGGCTCCTGGTGGCCCCCAATGGATACAGATCCACTTCTCCCAAAGTGACCATTTCAGGGCATTCCAGGTCCAGAGAGCAGCTTAAGTTGAGGGAGCTCAGACATCTCTAACACTCAGGTACCACAAGACAGCCTGCTTTCTTGGATGGTACTTACTGCTCACAAGAAGTGACTCCACTCTGAATGTTATCCTCCTGGGGGGTGGGGAGGGGGTGGGCCAGACCAGCCAAAAGGCAGAGGAATGTCTGAAGGGGCAGATTAATGAGCGATCAGAGGGGAGGTTGTGGATCCCCATTCAAGTTCTTGGAAAGGGTCTGTCTGTGGTATGATGAAAGGGCCTGGATGTGGGGCCGGAGGGTGAGAGAGACTCCACATGTCCCCTGCCTCCTGCTGCTGGAGGCTTGACGAACAATGGGGCAGTGGCCAGGCGGTGGCACGTGGGAGGCAGCTGACTCCAGTTGATTGAAAATAGGCCATTTGTCCTGCAACAATATGAATGTGCACAGGGGCCCGCACAGGAGGGCTGCAAAGCAGGACAGGGCGGAGGTGGCATTTGTGTTTGCATGTGTGTGTGAGAGATGAAGCCCTCTTTCTTTGCTTTTTAATTAGCTCTCTCTCCTCCATAAATTACCAATAAGAATAGCCCATGATCTCACCAGTTTCTATAGCTGGTAGACATAAGTGCTCTAGGGGGAAAAAAAAATTGGGTTTGATTCCAGAGATTGGTAGGTCCCCATCAGATAATTCTCAATTCCAGAAGAGCTGATCAGAAATTAACAACTGTTGTTAAAGGCATAGCTGAATATTCTAATTAACTGGATGTTTGACCTCAAAATAGATTGCTTCTTAGGCACTCATACAGCTTCAAAATCTTTGGGTTATATGGAGATTTTTTCTGAGGTGATATCTGCAGCCTGCCCTCATCATCTTATAAGGAAAGCTATAGGGCTTCCCTTATAGCTCAATTAGTAAAGATTTTGCCTGCAGTGCAGGAGACCCTGGTTCGATTCCTGGGTTGGGAAGATCCCCTGGAGAAGGAAAAGACAACCCACTCCAGTAATCTTGCCTGGAGAATCCCATGGAGAGAGGAGCCTGGAAGGCTACAGTCTGTGGGGTTGCAAGAGTCGGACACGATTTAGAGACTAACCCCTGCCTCATCATCTAGTCTATAGAATCAACCCTTAAAAGCCACTCAATCAAAGTCACCTGGCCACTGCCTGCAGTGCCAGGCTTGTCAGGGGTTGGAGGAGGGTAGGGGAGCAGATCCAGTATGTTTACTTAGAATGTTACCTGGGGAGATGAAGTAATAAATAAATCAGATGGCCGAAGGAAGATTTAGTAAACAAACAACAAAAAAAATTTAATTGTATAATTCCTTGTACAAATGATACCAGGGCAAGTATATGTTTGTATACATGTATATGTGTAGATTTGTGTTGTGGTGGAGAGTCTTTTCACGAAGATATTATGAAGGGGTATCAGCTTTTGCTCTGATATAATCAGAAGTGATCCAGATGAGAAGGAACGTGGTTCCATCTCCACATTTCTCCTAAAGAGACAAGTGGGGTTCAGAGAAGTTAAATGGCTTGTCCAGAGCCAGTCAGGGGCCTTTGTCTGTTTCATCTGTGACAGACACTCTGCCAGGTGAAGGACAGCGCTCAGATCACCTGGCATCTGGACTGTGCCATTCTTGGTGTTGACATAACCCGACTAAGCCAGGCAGCTGAAATGCTGCCAAAGAGAAAGGGACTCTTCCTTAATAGGCAGGTGTCTTTACCTCTGAAACAGGCTGGTGACTGACCCAAATGGCCAATTATCTGCTGGATGCATTTATCAGAATCATTAGTCCGTGTTATTGGTATGGAAATTAAGAGCTGGCTTGTGTGTGTTGGACTGGACGCCCCAACCGCAACAGAAGTACAGGGGCAGAGTCTGAAAAGGATGCCTCTAAATTGTTCCCCAGGGCTCACAGGCCATCAGTACTAACCCCAGAGTCCCTACAGCAATGACTCTTCAACATTTCCTTTTGCTTTGCTTATTTTTTTAAATTTAATCACATAGAGGTTATTTTTTAAAGTATCCTTGAAGAGAAGGGGAGACAGAAGATGAGATGGTTGGATGGCATCACCAACTCGATGGACATGGTTTTGAGTGGACTCCGGGAGTTGGTGATGGACAGGGAGGCCTTGTGTACTGCGGTTCCTGGGGTCACAAAGAGTTGGACACGACTGAGCGACTGAACTGAACTGAACTGTGTTCTACTTTAAAAATCACCCTCAATAATTTCCTTAAAATAAGGAGAGAAGTTTTTCTTACACGGTTGCCTCTTCACCAAATTCCATGTACTATTCTTCTCTGATGTTCACTCAGAAAAGCCTAAGAGTTAGAAAGCATGAGAAATGTTCAGTTTGTTGTATTTTTCATTGTTCCTCATGCTTTCAACTCAAGATTGCTACCAGGAGTGAACTTATGGAGGCAAAAATGAGGATGTCATGAATTCAGTCTTCAAGAACCTTCTATTTTAGTACAGGAGATAACAAAAGCTATCTGCAGTTACACAACTGCTATTCAAGGTAGAGAAATATAAGCGATGTGAAAGGCATAGAGGAGGAACTTATAATTTCCTCATGAAGCCCTCAACTGAGGCTTTGAGGAAGAGGTAACATTTGAGCTGAGCGTTCAAGAATAGATAAGATATGAATTTCCAGCCAGGTCAGAGCAATCATTTCAGGCAGAGATGTTATTGCAGCTTCTTGTTAGCTTTTGCCTTTATAAAAGTCCTCTTCTGAAGACTAAAGACTCATTGGTATTGTAAATTTTTCAAAAATTATTCTTACATTTAAACTTTGGTTTCAGTTACACAGTCACTATCGGTAAAACAAAATTCCAATTGATCAAGACAAAACACAGGTGTAGGTTATAGGAAGCACACATTCTTGGTTTTCAGTGAAGTAATGATACTAGAACACTATCTGGCACAAAGAAATACTCCACAGGATGGTATTCCTGACTTCTCACTATGGCTGAGACCTGTTTTAAGAGCTTGATATCTATTAAATCCTAACTTCTGTAACAGTAGAGGATCACTTCAAGGTAGATTTCTATTTTCATGGTCATTTTGAAAATGAGAGAATTGAGACCCAGAGAAGTTAAGTAACTTGGCCAAAGTCAGTCACTAAATATTTGAGCCTGGATTTGAACCCAGGCTGGAAGATTTATGTGCATTAACACTATATCAAGCTCAGTATATATTTGATTATTGAATTTGAATATATATCAAATTCAATACTTGATATTGAATTTGAATATATTTGAATATTGAATTTGATTATCTGATTATTGAATCAAATTATTTCTTTTATCAAATTTTTATTGAGCAACTACTTTCTTCTGGATATTGTGTTTATGAACTGAGAATAAGAAGAAAACTAAGAAGTGATATCTTCCCTTAAGCAGTCTACCCAAAATCTTAAAAACAGAAACCATTATTTAAAATGAGGCCAACTCACTTGCGGCAACATGGATCAACCTAGAGAGTGTCACACTGAGTGAAGTAAGTTAAAGAAGGAGGAATATCGGATGACATCCCTTATATGTGGAATCTAAAAAGAAATGATACAAATGAACTTACAAAAAGAGACTCACAGATTTAGAGAATGAACTTATGGTTGCCAGGGGAAAGGGACAGCTAGGGAGTTTGGGAAGGACATGTACACATTGCTATATTTCAAATGGATAACCAAGGGACCTAGTATATAGCACGTGGAACTCTGCTCAGTGGTATATGGCAGCTTGGATGGGAGTGAGGTTGGGGAGAATGGATACATATATATGTATAACCGAGTTCCTTCATTGTTCACTTGAAACTAACACAACATTGCTAATCAATTATGCCTGGTACAAAATAAAAAGTTAAAAAACTAAAATAAAATGAGGCCAATTGTTAATAAAGAGAGAGCTAGAACTCTGAGCTCTTATCTTTTTTTTTTTTTCAACCCGCACCAGATCTTTCTTGCCACAGGAGGGATCTTCGTTTGTGGCATGCAGGATCTAATTCCCTGACCAGAACTCAGACTTCGGCACCCTGCCTTGAGAGCTTGGAGTCCTAACTACTGGACCACCAGGGAAGTCCCTTATCTTTTAGGTCATGCACCTTCAAATCTCATTCAATAATCCATCAGGGTATTCCTGTTTGGACAGTTCTCCTGGCAGAAATTCAGGGACTTCCTATCCTGTGTTTCTGCCATCCCTGCTGGATCATCCAGAGGACTCATCCTTTCCCGTCACCTAGAAAATGTAAAGATATGGAGAATTGTGCATGCAAGGATTCTATGGGCCAGGTTGGGCAGTGGCATGCGTGCGCGCTAAATCACTTCAGTTGTGTCCAACTCTTTCCGAGCCTATGGACTGTGGCCCACCAGGCTCCTCTGTCCAAGGAATTCTCCGGGCAAGAATACTGAAGTAGGTTGCCATTTCCTTTTCCAGGGAAGTGGCATACATCAGGTATAGTCATAATCTTTTGATTAGAACTCATTCACATGGCCAGTCCTGGATGTGAGGGAGACTGAAATATGTCTCACTGTGGGCTCCAGAAAAAGAGAAAATGGGTTTGATGATGAGCCAGCAGTTTCTATGACGTATCCTTATGCCAACAACTTTCCAAATAACTGAATTTCCAAACGATATCATTATGCTGTTTAAAATTGTATTAACAATTCAAATAGAGGAACATTTATACAAATATACTAACACATATATATGGAATTTAGAAAGATAGTAATGATAACCCTATATGTGAGACAGCAAAAGAGACACAGATGTATAGAACAGTCTTTTGGGCTCTGGGGGAGGGCGAGGGTGGGATGATTTGGGAGAATGGCATTGAAACATGTATATTATCATATGTGAAATGAATTGCCAGTCCAGGTTCGATGCATGAGACAGGGTGCTTGGGGCTGGTGCACTGGGATGACCCAGAGGGATGGGATGGGAGGGAGGTGGGAGGGGTTTCAGGATGGGGAACACGTGTATACCCGTGGCAGATTCATATCAATGTATGGCAAAACCACTATAATATTGTAAAGTAATTAGCCTCCAATTAAAATGAATAAATTTATATAAAAAAGGAACATTTATACAAATAATCCTTCTCATATGGAAATCTTCTAGAATAAGTGAAGATAAGTGAAGGAAGGATCCTGCTCCTATCTGCCTTTCTTTCCTGTTGTTTGGAAGAGAGCTGCAGTATATAATGGACAGGAAGTGCATGTATTTAACCAAGCTCCAGTTCTTCATTCTTTCATTTTAGTGAATGTATCAAATTGTGCAATAGTGACTATGCCAAATGCTGAGCAGAAATTAAATTATTTTTGTGTAAGTCCCCCACCAGGCTTCCATGGTAGCTCAGTTGGTAAAGAATCTGCCTGCAGTGCAGGGGACCCGAGTTTAATCCCTGGGTCAGGAAGATCCCCTGCAGGAGGAAATAGCAACCGACTCCAGTATGCTTGCCTGGAAAATCCTATAGACAGAGGAACCTGGTGGGCTATAGTCCATTGGGTCGCAAGAGTCAGACACGACTTAGCGACTAAACCACCACCACCACCTACTTTCAGCTATTTCAAAAATCTATGCTAAATATATATCATCAAAATAGACAATGCAAAGAAGACTAACATTTACTGAGTGTTTACTATGTAGCGTCGTGTTTCAGATACTTTGCATGTTATTGCTTCTAGTTCTTATAAGATATCATTGTTATACCCATTTAATAGAGCTTATAGAGTTTAACCAGGCTTTCCAGGTGGCTCAGCAGTAAAGAATCCACCTGCAATGCAGGAGCTGTGGGTTTGATCACTGGGTTGGAAAAACCCCCTGGAGGAGGGCATGGCAACCCACTCCAGTATTCTTGCCTGGGAAATCCCACGGACAGAGGAGCCTGGAGGACCATGGAGTTACATAGAGTTGGACACGAGTTACTGACTAAACAACAGCAACTGATTAGCCCTCATTGGCACCCACTCCAGTACTCTTGCCTGGAAAATCCCATGGACAGAGGAGCCTGGTGCTCTGTAGTCCATGGGGTCACGAAGAGTCAGACACTTACTGAACGACTTGACTTTCACTTTTCACTTTCATGCATTGGAGAAGGAAATGGCAACCCACTCCAGTGTTCTTGCCCGGAGAATCCCAGGGACGGCGGAGCCCGGTGGGCTGCCATCTGTGGGGTCGAACAGAGTCGGACACAACTGAAGCGACTTAGCAGCAGCAGACAGACAATAAATGTTTATGATACAAAGTCATTTGCAAATAAAAGAATCATAGCAAATCTGTGTCTCAGGAGGTGTTTCATCACAGATTATTCTCATTAATACTATCAACGTGTATTGAGTGTGTGTATTATATGTTGGTCACTCCCAGGCTATCCAGTGATGATGATGGCCATGGCTGCACCCTTAAATACACCTCCTCCACAAAGGCAGGTTAGGTGTTTCCCCTAAGAGCAGAACTATACTTAACTTATTGTTATGCCTTTTTATGTGCTTTCATAACTGCCATTTCATTTGACCATTTTCTACATTATATGAAATCATGAATTTTGTGCTTTGCTCATCACCATAATGCCTCACTTCTGACGTGTTATCTTCAGAGAATGCACTCTGCAATAAATGGACAGTATATGGCTGTATTTCAGGAGAAAATAATCAGTAAGAGCAAAGGCATTAAGGTGCAAAAAACTGCAGTAAAGTCAAGGAGCTAGCAGAAATTTAAAAAGTGAGGTTTGAGGTGAGGAGTACAGGAAGAGAGGTAAGATGGAATAGCAGCCAGTTCAGCACTAAGAATTTCAGGCTTAATTCAAATAGATGTGCAATAGGAGGAAGGAGTTTCTATGTGTTTGATTGTGTGAAGATAATGATCGGAGTGCTAACTTGGTTGAGGCCAATGATCACTTGAAAAGAGAAAATCTGGGAGGCTTCCCTGGTGGTCCAGTGGTAAGAATCTGTGTTCCCAGTGCAGGGGGCCTGGTTTTGATCCCTGATCAGGGAGCTAGATCTCACATGCCATAAGGAAGAGTTTGCATGCCTCAACTAAAGACCCTGCAGGCCACAACGAAGATGGGAGACCTGGTGAAGCCAAATTTTAAAAAATAGAGTGACAGAAAAATTTTTTTTTAATTACGTAAGCATGAACCACTCTAGTTTTCATCAGAAGTCATGATTAGAGACCAAGGACAGGCTTTATTTTGTGGGTCTGAGGTGAAGGTGAATTAATTAAAAACTTAAGATTCTTCCAGTACAGCGCTCCAATGAATTTGGTTACTATTTGAGAGTGGATTAGGATTCTGTCATCAAGTAAACATTCATGACCAATAATAAATAAATGATTTTTTTTGCTCTTCATTGTTGGTATTTCCTGGGGCATTGTTGGGTAAACACCTGAGGAATATATTTTGAGTATGTTTCCTGTTCAGATGTAAATCAGAGTTTACATATGATGGGCAATGAGGGAGGAACAGAAGGAAAAGCAGGTTAATTGATGGCAGTGTAAGAGAATAAATATTGAGTTGGAGTTTCAGGATCAAGGAAACTCTATCTTCAGAGTTCTGGAGAAAACAAACACTTTATTCCACCAGATTTTCTAAGATGTTACCTATAAGATATAACTCAGGTTGAGTGAAAGCCTGGAAAATGATTTGGATTCAGAATCAAGAAAGATTTTTTTCTATATGTGGCTCTACTGTTAACTGGATGTGAGATCTCTGTCAAGTAACTTAATCTCTCTGAGCCCATTTCCTCACCTTAAAGTTGAGGATCTGAGACTCTTAGAAACAAGACTCTTAGACCAAATAACCTTGGAAATCCTTTTCAAGAGAATGATTCAAGATGGCAGCATAGGGACCGCCTGAACTGACCCTTCTAATGGACACAAAAAATATGCAGCTACACATGGATTGATTCTCTCTGAAAAGAACCTGAGAACTAGCTGAACACCTGCTCCATAACGAAGTATAAAAGAGACCACTTGGAGATAGGTAGGAAAGGCAGAGAAGGGTTCTTAGCAAATCCAAACCCTCCTTGTGGTGGCACACAGCAGCGATGGATCTCATCACATGGTGCTTCTAAAGGAGAAATGAGGGATTGGCATCGCAATCCCTGGGTGCTACACCAGAGAGACAAGTGCCCAAAACATCTGGCTTAGAAAACCATCAAGGCTGATGACACTCTCAAGCTGCCTACATAAAGCCTGTAGGTACAGGCAGTCCACACAAGGATACCCCTTGATTTCCTGGCCCTGCAGGCCAAGAAGGCTGGCATTCCTGAGTGTATACATGAGTGCTTAGTCACTCAGTCATGTCAGACTCTGCAACCCCATGGACTGTAGCCCACCAGGCTCCTGGGTCCATGGGATTTTCTAGGCCAAGAATACTGGTGCAGGTGTCTTTACTACTCCAAGGGATCTTCCCAATCCAGAGTGGCTTTCCTGAGCTAAAAAAAAAAAAAGAAAAAAAAAAAAAAGAAAAAGAAAGAAAGAAAGAAAATAACCTTACTTGAATAATAAGTAAATTCAGTAAAGTTTAGGATAAAAAATTAATATACAAAAATTGGTTGCATCCCTGTAATAATAAACTATCAGAAAGAGAAATTAAGAAAAAGTCCCACTTATAATTGCATCCAGAAAGAATAAACTACCTTGAAATAAATATAACCAAGAAAGGGACAGAACTGTACTCTGAAATCTGTAAGACTTGATGAAAAAAATTGAATCAAGTAAATATAATAAATAAATGGAATGGAAGGACAAATAAATGGAATAAATAAATAAATGGAAAGACATACTGTGCTCTTGAGTTGGAAGAATTGGTATTGTTAAGACGTCCATTCTACCCAACGCAATCTGCCAATTCAGTGCAGTACCTATCAAAATACCAATGGCATTTTTTACATAACTAGAAATAATCCTAAAATTTGCATGGGACCACAAAAGACCCCAAATAGCCAAGGTAATCTTGAGAAAGAAAAACAAAGCTGGAGGTATCACACTCCCTCATTTCAAACTATACTACAAAGCTATAGTAGTCAAACACTGCGATGCTGATACAGAAACAGACACAGATCCATGGAACAAAATACAGAGCTCAGAAATAAAATACGTACAGTTACATTTAATTAATCTTTGACAAAGGAAAAAAGTATGTGATCTTTTCAATAAACAATGTTGGGAAAACTGGACAGATATTTGCAAAGGAATTAAAATAGACCAGTATTGTACACCATATACAAAAATAAACTCAAAATTGATTAAAGACTTGAATTTAAGACCGGAAAGCATAGAACTCCTAGAAGAAAACATAGGCAGTAAGCTCTTTGACAATGGTCTTTTAGCAATATTCTTTTGGACATTTTTCCTCAGGCAAAGGAAACAAAAGCAAAACTTTCAACACAGATAACATCAAACTAAACAAACTTTTGCACAGCAGAGGATATCATCAAAAAAAGGAAAAGAAAACCTACTGAAAATAGAAGATATTTGCAAATTGTATATCTGATAAGAGATTTAATTCCAAAATGTATAAAGAACTCATACAACTTCATATCTTAAAAAACAAACAGCATTATTAAAAATGGGCAGAGGACCGATGTGGACACTTTTCCAAAGAAGGCATATAGATGGCCGACAGGCACATGAAAAGATGCCCAATATCATTATTATCAGGGAAATGCAAATCAAAACCACCATGACACCTGACACTTGTCAGAATGACAGTTATCACGAAGACAACAAGTAAGTGTTGGCCAGGATATACATTAGAGGGAAACCTTGTGCACTGTTGGTGGGGATGTAAATTAGTGTATCATTATGAAGAATAGTGATGGAGTATTTGCAAATTTAAAAATAGAATTACCATACAATCCAGAAATTCCACTTCTGTTTATTTATATGTAGAAAACAAAACCACTAGCTAAAAAAGATACATGTATTCCTAAATTCATCAGTATTCCTAAGTTTGTACGTATTCATATGTATTCATAGTATTCTTATTCCTAAGCTCACCAGAAACCTGAGCGCTGAAGAACTGATGCTTTTGAACTGTGGTGTTGGAAGACTCTTGAGAGTCTCTTGGACTGCAAGGAGATCCAATCAGTCAACCCTAAAGGAAATCAGTTCTGAATATTCATTGGAAGGACTGATGCTGAAGCTGAAACTCCAATACTTTGGCCACCTGATGCGAAGAAATGACTCATTAGAAAAGACCCTGATGCTGGGAAAGATTGAAGGTGAAAGGAGAAGGGGATGACAGAGGATGAGATGGTTGGATGGCATCACTGACTCGATGGACATGAACTTGAGTAAGCTCCAGGAATTGGTGATAGATTGGGAGGCCTGGCAAGCTGCAGTCCATGGGGTCACAAACAGTCAGACACGAATGAGTGACTGAACTGAACTGAAGTTCATTACAACATTATTTATAATATCTAAGATATGGCAACAATCTTAAGTGTCCATTGATAGATGAATGGCTAAAGCAGATATGATATATATACATAATGAAATACTTCAGTTCAGTCGCTCAGTCGTGTCCGACTCTTTGCGACCCCATGAATCGCAGCATGCCAGGCCTCCTTGTCCATCACCAACCCCCGGAGTTCACTCAGATTCACGTCCATCAAGTCAGTGATGCCATCCAGCCATCTCATCCTCTGTCGTCCCCTTCTCCTCCTGCCCCCAATCCCTCCCAGCATCAGAGTCTTTTCCAATGAGTCAACTCTTTGCATGAGGTGGCCAAAGTACTGGAGTTTCAGCTTTAGCATCATTTCTTCCAAAGAAATCCCAGGGCTGATCTCCTTCAGAATGGACTGGTTGGATCTCCTTGCAGTCCAAGGGACTCTCAAGAGTCTTCTCCAATACCACAGTTCAAAAGCATCAATTCTTCGGCTCAGCCATAAAAAATGAAACCTTGCCCTTTGGACAACATGGATAGACCTATAGGGTAATATGTTAAGGAAAATAGTCCAGACAGAGGAAGACAAATTTCATACAATTTCACCTATATGTGGAATCTTAAAAACAAAACAAATGAACAAACAAAACCAAAGAGAATCAGATTCATAGAGACAGACAATCTGGTGATTGTTAGAGGGGAACAGGATTGATGGGTGGGCAAAATAGGGGAGGGGGATTAAGAGGTGCAAACTTCCAATTATAAAATAAATAAGTTATGGGAATGTAATGTACAGCATAAGGAACATAGTCCATAATATTGTAATTAGTTTGTATGGTGACAGATGGTAGTTAGACTTACATTGTGATCATTTCTTAATATATATAAATATCTGATCATTATGATGTATACCTGAAAATATGACATTTATATCAATTATACTTTAGTTAAAAAAAAAAAAGACATTCTTTCCAGGCTTAAATAAGGTATGGACATTTCAAAACATGCCATTTTTACTTCCCCTTGACTCGCAGTATATTCTTTAGTTGATGTAGCATTATATGGTTATGAGTCCTGCTATTAGTGTCTAGTTATCCAACATTCAGTTCAGTTCAGTTCAGTTGCTCAGTCATGTCCGACTCTTTGCGACCCCATGAATCGCAGCACGCCAGGCCTCCTTGTCCATCACCAACTCCCGGAGTTCACTCAGACTCACATCCATCGAGTCAGTGATGCCATCCAGCCATCTCATCCTCTGTCGTCCCCTTCTCCTCCTGCCCCCAATCCCTCCCAGCATCAGAGTCTTTTCCAATGAGTCAACTCTTCGCATGAGGTGGCCAAAGTACTGGAGTTTCAACTTTAGCATCATTTCTTCCAAAGAAATCCCAGGGCTGATCTCCTTCAGAATGGACTGGTTGGATCTCCTTGCAGTCCAAGGGACTCTCAAGAGTCTTCTCCAACACCACAGTTCAAAAGCATCAATTCTTCAGCGCTCAGCTTTCTTCACAGTGCAACTCTCACATCTATACATGACCACTGGAAAAACCATAGCCTTGACTAGACAGATCTTTGTTGGCAAAGTAATGTCTCTGCTTTTCAATATGCTGTCTAGATTGGTCATAACTTTTCTTCCGAGGAGTAAGTGTCTTTTAATTTCATGGCTGCAGTCACCATCTGCAGTGATTTTTGAGCCCCAAATAATAAAGTCTGACACTGTTTCCACTGTTTCCCCATCTATTTCCCATGAAATGATGGGACCAGATGCCATGATGTTAGTTTTCTGAATGTTGAGCTTTAAGCCAACTTTTTCACTCTCCACTTTCACTTTCATCAAGAGGCTTTTGAGTTCCTCTTCACTTTCTGCCATAAGGGTGGTGTCATCTGCATATTTGAGGTTATTGTTATTTCTCCTGGCAATCTTGATTCCAGCTCATGCTTCTTTCAGCCCAGCATTTCTCATCATGTACTCTGCATATAAGTTAAATAAGCAGGGTGACAATATACAGCCTTGATGTACTCCTTTTCCTATTTGGAACCAGTCTGTTGTTCCATGTCCAGTTCTAACTGTTGCTTCCTGACTTGCATATAGGTTTCTCAAGAGGCAGGTCAGGTGGTCTGGTATTCCCATCTCTTTCAGAATTGTCCACAGTTTATTATCCAACATTAGATGTCTGGAACTTGAACTTAAGAGAGCAGGTCCTAGGACTGCCACGAGGTTCTCACTGTGGTCCACTGGGGTAATTCAAGAAAGATAAGACTGAGTGTTCAACAAACTTCAAAGTCCAGGTTTGGAAGTTGATAAGAGACCAGATTGGAAGATGAAGCTGTGGTCTGGGTACAAGACCAGTGGAGATGGATAAAGGAGAGGTGTTGTATACATGAACTATATTAATTTTCTATGGTTTCCATGAACTTAGTGGCTTAATACAAGTTCATTATCTTACAGCTCTGAAGTCAGAAATCCAATGTGAAACTCAAGCAAGATATTGGCAGTGTGTATTCCTCTTCTGGAGGCTCCAGGAGAGAATACATTTCCTTACCGTTTCCATCTTGACTCATTGACCCCTCCCTTTATTTTAACAACTAGCCACATGGTATCTCTCTTCTTCTGTAGCCACATCTTTCTCTTCCACTTTGAAGGGCCCCTGTGATTTCATTGAGCCCAACCAGATAATTCAGAAAAATCTCTCTGTTTTAAGGTCAGCTGATTAACAACCTTATTTCCATCTGCAACCTTAATTTACTATAACCATGTAACCTAACAGTCATAGGTTCAGGGGTTTAGGGCTTGGGCATCACTGGGGGTCTTTATATTACCCACCATGCTGATTTAACCTGAATCTAGGGGAACACAAATATCTGATTGCCACCTCTGTGTTTAGTGTGCTCTAGGGCTATGGGCACTCTCTACTACAATGTATGTGTGATATAAAAATATACATGAAATAAAATCTAGACTTGAGAGATCAAAAAAATCAATTTGAATTCTTGGGTAAATTGCTTAACATTTTACATCAAAAAATGCAGAATAAGAACACATATATTGCAGCATTATTCTGAGGATTGAAATATTTGACAAACTGAATGTAGTTTCCTCATGGTTTTCTACCTGTGACAATTATATAATATAAATGGTGACTATTGTTACTTGTGTTTCATTTTGATGTATTTTGTTAATTTGTTTTTGTTATTCAAGAAAACTCTTATAAAATATGCAGTCTTGATAATTCATATCTTGATCCTCTTAGGAAGCCACATCTAGGTTTGTTTTTTGACTCACATGGGAAAAGAACAAGCTTTTAATTATCCTTCTAAAGAAGAGCATACTCTCCAGGCATATAATCCATCACAGTTTTTCAAAGAATATAAAGGTTTATTGGTTCAAGCAAGACCTAAACATTTATATATGAAGCTTGACTAAGACTAAAATAAATTACGCTCTTGGCAAGAGATGATTGTGTTTTCACTAAAAATAAAACTTTCAACCCGAGATCTGAGCTAACTTCCATGACTGGCACTAATTCTAGACCCAGGAGAGGGATGGAGAATATCTTGGCAGCTTTCAGCCATTCAATATTTTCATCTAGGAGATCCGAGGACTTCCGCGATACTCTTCACTTATCTTCTGATCGTTATGTACAGAATTTAACACAGGAACAGACACCAGGAACTTTTCCATCTCCCACTCTGAGCCTTGTTGGCATTATCAAAACATGAACTGCTCTTACTTGGTCAGTCAGCCAATTAGTTTTGTCTCTGTAATTAAAAAAAAAAATTAAAAAGCAGGCATTTTCCTGATGCCTTTCCTTAAATGACCACACTGGTGTTTATTTCTGCATTTAGTACAACTATCTTAGGTTGGCAGTGGTACAACATCCTGTTGTAACTGCCAGTTCGCAATCACTAAATCAAAAGAAAACCAGGCATGTTCAGTCAAGGTCTAGAGCAGGTATCATGCCAAGTGGGAATGAGGGCATGTCTCATGGGGGCATATTCTGGTGACAGCTGCATGTGTTGAGTCTTCTGGACTTCACTCCACTGGCTTCTGCCTTGCTGATAATTTTCTATCTGTGAGTTTTACCATTATATTGACACATCTTTTTGCACCTTGAAAAAGTAATGAAAACTAATCATTTTCCTGCTAATACTTGACCTAGCTTCTCTCATCTGTTTAACTGAATAACATTAACTCACTCAAATAAAAATGAGATTGCTTTACTCAGAATCATGAATAGTTTTCCTACTTCAATATGTGTTATTATTATTTTGCTACTTATTGATATTAAATCCTCAAATCTGATATATATATTAGAAGTCTACTACGCACAAAGCATAATAAAAGGGACCATATAAGATTATTAATAGAGCTAAGTCATAGCTCTATTTTTAGGAAAGTTACGAAACCCCTCTATCATTCTATTAATATGAAAGACAGTTTTTAGGAACTGAGAATGGACTTTGGAGAGGTAGGCGATTAAAGACTTCAGATTTCAGAGTAAGATCAAGCTGAACCAAAGTCACTTCTACTCTATTCTAAAGAAAAACAAATGTTTGATTTTTAAAAAATTTTATCCTAAATGACTATGATGCTTAGGATTGCTGGAAATCTTATCACAACTCATTTGAATTGATTTTTAAGGATTTGTTTACAGCTTCTCTTAAAGGAAAGATAAGGATGACTTTGTTTTTCAAAGCGATCTGTATAGTTGGGCTGTTGCCATAGAGGAAAAGTTTTCTTCACTGCTCAAAAACATGGGTTGCACATACGAAAATACTTTAGGTAAAGCAAATATTAGAAGAGCCCCTTAGGGGAGGTTGCCCCAATCCTTGACAACTGAAGGACCTGGCAGAAACCCTAAGGAGGAAATAGAACAGTGGAGGAACTTTCGCAGTCTCCATCATGAGGCTTGCTCCCCCTGTGCCTCTCCTTCAGGTACTGACCTCTAGCAACTTTAGAAATGGATGCCTACAAAATCAACATGCTCTCCCAGTATTGCCTAACAAGGAAGGGGTGAAAAAAAAAAAAAAAAAAAAGAACAACTCTTTGCTATGTCTCTAGGGAAAAGAGGACCATCATTTTCAGGAATATTTTCATCCTAAAGAATCATCTCCGCCCCCCCCCCCAAAAAAGAATCATCCCAGAGAGAGGCCATGAGCACAGGATATCCAACAATCTCAAAGAAGATATTTCAATGCCTAGAACCCTTTTGGAGAAGGCAATGGCACCCCACTCCAGTACTCTTACCTGGAAAATCCATGGATGGAGGAGCCTGGTAGGCTGCAGACCATGGGGTTGCGAAGAGTCGGACACGACTGAGCGACTTCCCTTTCACTTTTCCCTTTCATGTATTGGAGAAGGAAATGGCAACCCACTCCAGTGTTCTTGCCTGGAGAATCCCAGGGACGGGGGAGCCTGGTGGGCTGCAGTCTATGGGGTCGCACAGAGTTGGACACGACTGAAGCGACTTAGCAGCAGCAGCAGCAGAACCCTTTTAGATGCCCCACCATGAAGGCCATCTGCTTCCAACACACTTCTCTGGTCGGCCATGGACCCTGGTGATCCATGGGTGTGAGACAGGCAATATGACAAACTTGAATTATTTCCCCTCTGTATTATATCCTGTGATAACAGCATTGATGATTAGTGAAAGACACTTTGTTGATCTTATAATAAAATCAAAAAGTAAAATCTTCCTGAGGGGACAAACCAAGTGGCCATTTAGCTGTTCACTAAAGACCATGGGGGTCCACGGTCCCTGTTCTTTTTACTAAATGTTTAGTTATGCGGCCAAGCTCTAGATCTCCAAGCTGAATTACAGCACTGACTCCTTTCAAAACTGCCTTTCCAGTATTTACTTCAATAATAACTTAGAATTTCTTCAACTGAGAATTTATTTTTAGGTCGTTTGGTTTTAAGGGCTACATTTATATGTAAATATTTTCTTTTTAGAGGTCCAGTTTCCTTTGTAATTTGATCCCTATACTGAATCCCAAATTCCTTGATTCTCTCAAAAAATTTTAAAAAACAAAGATAGGGAAAAAGAAAAGAAAAAATCAAATTGGGATTTTAATAGATATTAGATGCTTCCCTGATAGCTCAGTTGGTAAAGAAGCCGCCTGCAATGAGGGAGACCCTAGTTCAATTCCTGGGTCAGGAAGATCCCCTGGAGAAGGGATAGGCTACCCACTCCTTTGTTCTTGGGCTTCCCCTTGTGGCTCAGCTGATAAAAAATCTGCCTGCAATATGGGAGACCTAGGTTCGATCCCTGAGTTGGAAGATCCCCTGGAGAAGGGAAATTCAGCTACCCATTCCAGTATTTTGGTCTGGAAAATTCCATGGACAGTCCGTGGGGTCTCAAAGAGTTGGACCCGACTGAGAGACTTTCTCTTCACTTCAGACACCATCTCTTGTTCTTTTAGTAATTTGGGTGCTGTTCATATGTGTGCCTTGGATATGGCCCTTGTCTCATAAGACTTCATGCTACTTTAATTGAAATATGCTCCTTCTGTTTGTTTTGATTTGATGCATTTATTTATCTTCCTGGACCGCTCTGTATCAGGATAAATTGTTATGCACATACCTGAAATCATGATCCAACACAGTAAGAAAAATCCACACCCCAGCCAAACTGGGTTTTTCAACCTATGTCCCATATACACTAAACTTTGGGATCATATTGATATGAGTGGGTGAGTCACTCACCACTCCAGGGAAAATTAGGCAATATTCTCTCTATTCGTATTCATTCATTAAGGCTCTACCTTTCCCCATCCTAGAAAATCTGAAGAGGTTTTGTTTAGATTGTTCTCTGATAGTTTCCCAGGTGATACAAATAGCAGTACAACCTGGCAAGAACAGATGGAGACACGCACACACTGTTAAGAATAAAAGAACACACTCATCTTTTTGCTTATAGTTACTAGCCTGCACAATCCCTTTACCTTACACTTCCCCAGTTTTGTAATAAGTATTCTTAGTTTGACTTACTACTGGGCTTGTGGTGGAAAAATGGGAATTCAAAGGAAAGCTTTATCTGTGTACCCCCTAAAACATTTCATGATGGAAATTCCAAACTGCCAGTATTTCTGCTATAAATACCTAGACCAATACTTCCCATACCTGTTTCAAAACTTACTGTACCCTGTAAGGCAGTATATGACTGGGCCAGACTCAGCTGGGGTAAAGCCAAGGTTTACTTTATTTGCATCAGCATGCTCAAAGCTGATGTTTTCCTTCGCCTTTTTTTTTCTTTTATTATTGTTTCATATTTCTCCACAAAACCCCGGTTGTCAGGCAGAAGGGTCTGTTCTCTAATGACTCACAAAATAATGCCAAACCAAACTTTTCCTCCTGTAAGATTTTCGCAGATTTCATTTTTAAGTGTGGAGTCATTGCTTTGTGAATTGCTAATACCAATTTGTCTTTCTTTCTTTTTTTTTTTCCCTCCACTGAACAATAAAGGGAATGCTTAGAGCGTTAACAACCAAGACATAAATAAGAAAAACAGCTCGAAAGCAGAACACTGTGTAGCTGTTAAACGATCAGCTCTTTTTCAGATCCTCCATAAGGATTAAGGACTAAATGAATCTTTTCACATATTGTTACTCGGACACAAGGCACAGAATCAACTTCATTCTTCTCCTTTGAACCAAAACGACAATCATACTGGGAAGCCCCCCACCATCCCCTGAGTCAATTAAAGATCCTGTTACTGGAGTTATTTTAAATGGGTGTGTTTAAAGCGCTAGGGGACAGATTGTAGTATATAATCCTCCACTGACAGAGGAGAATGTACTAAAAATCCCCAGGGAGATCACCCATCTTCATGTTTGTGACACGCATGGTCGCAGAGATGGACAAACCAATTTGAATGAGATAAGAAAAGCCAAGCTTCTTTTTACCCTTCCCCCAAATCCTCAGCCACCTCACAAGCTGAACCTTTCAAATACACTTAGTGCTGAGGCAATTTGACATGGGTGGTAGATTAACGTACCCACACAATACAAACAGGGAGGCCACCTCCCTTACTGATGCCAAGTTTGCAGAATCAGCTGCTACACAGTAGTCCAAAAGCCTGCTCGGGAAGACCAGAATTGTATCTGCAGCTCTGTCTGTCTTTATTTTAGGCCGCGACTGGGACTCCAGAAAAGGAAGTTCCACAGGTTCTTGAAAAGTCCTGAGACTCACTAATTTGGCTCTTGGTTTTTTGTTGTTTTGTGTTGTTGTTTTGGCTGCTGTTGTTTTTAAGTAGGGGGAAAAAAGCTACGCCTTCCCTGGTAGGTCATATGGTAATCTGCCTGGAATGCAGGAGACCTGGGTTTGATCCCTGGGTCCAGAAGAGCCCCTGGAGAAGAGAATGGTTACCCACTCCAGTATTCATGCCTGGAGAATTCCATGGACAGAAGAGCCTGGTGGGCTACAGTCCAGGGGTTGCAAAGAGTCGGACACGACTGACTGACTCATACACACATGCCTGTTGTTTTTGGTTGTATTCCTGTTTTCTAAAATGTGGTGGTATTCAGAGGCCGTTGGTAGGAATCCTACCAATGTAGGAGAACAGGAGCCACCCAGAACCAGAGATAAGGGCAGAAACCTTGTCTACTTTTCTGATTTCTACATATCCTCTTGATGTGATTATGACCCTCCTCATTCTTGGATCTTCATTCTGCTGGTTATATCATAAAATGTGCAGGAAGAAATAGAGAGAAATTGGCTTCTACAGGCACATGGTCATGGGTTTTAGGGTCTATTTGTGTAGCCCTAACCAGCTCCAGGATTCTTGCCTGGAAAATCCCATGGACAAAGAAGCCTGGTGGACTACAGTTCATGGGGTCACAAAAAGTCAGACATGACTGAGAGTGAATGCACACACACATCCATATGTAGCAGGAAGGGAAGATTTCTCCTAGTTTCTGCTAAAAAGGAGACCACCAGACTAAGAGCAGAGGTGTCTGATGCATCTGCGTGATCTTCTTGTTCTTCTTTTAACCTTCCCATTAAAAACAATGGAGTTAGGAAATGATTTGAAAATAAGTTGCTGAGGGATAGTTTCTCTCAGGCTAGTAGATGAATATGTGCATTTGTTTCGAAGGTTGTGATGTACATCAAGCCCAAATATACCCTAAAGTCCAAGTATTCATTTTGAAACCTATCTATTCCGCAAGGGTTACCTTCATTACTGACATATCTGTTTCTTGCATATCCCAATCCCAATTTCACACCAAAATGAATCAGTGGACCAATTACAGTAGCATCCATTTGAATCTCTACTATAGAATGTGGAAAGTACTTTTTTTTTTCTTTTTTCCCCTTCGATTTTATTACTTCCTTTGGTTAGTTTTGGGCTTCCCTGGTGGCTCAATGAATCTGCCTGCAATGCAGGAGATCCCAGTTTGATCTCCAGGTGAAGAAGATCTCCTGGAGGAGGAGGTGACAACCTACTCCAGTATTCTTGCCTGGGTAATTCCATGGATAGAGGAGCCTGGCAGGCTATAGTCCATGGGGTTGCAAAGAGTTGAACATGACTGAGTGACTGACACTTTCACTTTTCACTTTGATTAGTTTTGGCCCTCACATATTTTTGGAAATCTTAGTGTTATATTTTGTGTTACAAGACATTTAATTTACTCAGATTGGCCATGGAATGTGTTGGTTTTTTTTCTTGCTATTATCAAGTTTTTATTAAAATAAAGAATATTTGTTCCTCTTTGGTTGAAATAAATAATTGCTCTACAGAATTATGCTGTCTTCTGCCATACAACAACGTGAATCAGCCATAACTATCTCCGTATATCTACTTTATGGAAAGACCTGGATTTTGTGAGAGCAGAGGTTTTCCCAGAAATTCATGAACATTTTTAAGATATAAGAAAACTCAAATCCAGAAACGGCTAATAATCTGGAACCAATACATATACTAAAGTCATACATGTCCTTTCAAAACCTGGTGCAAAGCTACCATAAAGTTTTCTTTCAGCCTTTGGTGGCAGGACGTGGGTGTCTTCTACAGTTTCCTTATGGAACGATTTTATTCTGCCTGTCTGAATTAACTCAGGCTCTTGGAGCATATTTCTCAGAGTTCCCAAGGATATCTCCTCCTGTCATTTATTGGTTTCTTGGAAGAACCTTTAATTTTGCAGAATAATTTTTCATCACATTTATTACCTTTTCTTATATATATATGTGTGTGTGTGTGTGTACATGTGTGTGTGTGTGTGTATATATATATATATATAAATACACAAGAACATTTTGTGGAAATAGTCATGTGCTTTCCCATGGTTTCTAGCCAATTATAAATGACTTTTATAGTGTGGAATAGGAGGCCAGGGAGACCACTCTTTTGCAACCTACTCATAACTTACACATTAGCTTATAAATTGCTCAATTACCAGTGTAAAATATAGTGTGAACTATGTTCAGAGATGTTTTTGACTACCTATTTGTCTCTTTTAATAAATGAGTGCTAAGAAGCTTATAAATTACATGTACTCATTCAGTCATTTGCCAAATTGATAGCTCTCAATATATTTTTCAGCTGTTTATAAATCCACTTATATGGTTCCATAGAATATTCTCATGTCTTTAAGGTAATTATTCCGATGGTCTTGTATGTTAAATATATATATATATATTTATATATATATATATATGTAAAGGTAAATTTTTTTAAACACACACTTGTGAATCCTTTCTTGTCCTCTGCATGTGTTTACTAATTAATGGTTGCTATTTTTTTTTGGAGATTTATAAGATGTTGGCCTTTTTTTCTCACCCTAGGCCATTGCCATTGTATTACGTGGTTTGCATAATTTGCCAATGTCCTTATTATAGTGCCTTGAGCAGAACTGATGTTAAATCAAGTTTGTTTACCTATGTTTTATTTCCTTCTCTAATTTGTTTACTCTGAAAATCTGATGGAGATTTGAGTGATCTGAAAGACCCATCCTCATCTTTACTCAAGACCTCTGGTTTCCATGTTTGAAAATTCTGTGTAAATGAATCTACAGTTAAAAAGTAATGACAACACACCTTCCCGATTATGGTCTTCATCTTGTACCTAATATTAAAAGAGATAGTACAGTCACCTTTTCTAAAATAGCAGTCAAGTTTTTGAAGTTGTTCCCTGCTAGTCGAGTGGAATAGTACACAAAGTATTTTTTTTTTTTTTTGTAGCTACTAAAAAATAACAAAAAACAAAAAACACCACAACAAATGTTTAAAAAATCTAAAGTTTTGCTTGTTTTATGTTTTCCTGAATTTCTAATTTCATTGACTTAACTTCAGTGCACAGAACCACCCTCCCACCTTGGGCAGTCAATCATGCCACATAGAGCAGGAGCCCTCAAGCTGGGGATATTGGATGCAGTGAAGAAAATACTATAAACTGTAAATCAAAGATGATGTCTAGTTTATGAGAATTTTGCCTGAAGACACAATTTTATTCCCCAAAGCCTCTTTGCTAAAGCATTTATTACGGATCCTAATTCCTCTTGCAAACTTAGTTAATACTCATGGATATCTTTTGCATACAGAGCAGGGCACATGCTATCAGGACTGATGTGTCTGCGTGGTAAGTACAGAGCGGAGCGGAGTTGATTACGGAGAGGAAGGCGGGCAGCTGAAGGGTATCTGCCTAAACAGAGCACATCTGTGAGCCAGGTTGGACATCCTGTGCCTTATGACCATCTCCTGAGGACCAGCTGGAAAAGACACACTTTGAGAAGTAGCCCTCTCTGTTCTCCAAAAGCAACTTTCTGACCAGTTTTGAAATGACTAGAAAACATGTTCTTCCTTCAGATCTGCTTCTTCCAAGCCAGTGTTTATTTCGTATTTCTAAAGTTTTCTGGCTTGGTTTCCCTTGAAAGTCAACATTCTTGGTCTCCTCCCCCTGTCCCAGCATGTTTAAATTGAGATGGTGCTCTTTCTTGTTTCCTTAGAGCTCTTGCCAAGTCGCTGGGCATATGTCTTCTGTTCATCTCCTGAGAGTTTTCAATAAACACATGTCTTGATTCTCCCTATGTGCCAAAAAAAAAAAAGCTTCTTTCCATGACATGAGTACTGAATTATTTTCATTCACAAAGGTATCTTATATTGGTGCTTTACCAATGATTGGAAAGATAAGGCTTCATAGTCCTTTAAAAATGTCTTCCATCCTTCTTCATCTCCAGCTCTACATCAAGACATGATTGACTAATGGGAAAGAAGGGGTCGAAAAGTAAAGTAGGAATATGATATTAACAGATCATAGATTATTTTATCTAATAATAAAGATTAAAGTAATATAGATTATTTTACTATATGTAAAATAAACATCAAGGATTCACTGTGCAGTTGTGGTTGTTGTTGTCCAGTCGTCCAGTCATGTCCGACTCTTTCTGACCCCAAGGACTGCAACATGGCAGGCCTCTCTGCTCCCCACCATCTCCTGAAGTTTGCCCAAGTTCATGTCCATTGCATTGGTGATGCCATCCAGCCATCTCATCCTCTGACGCCCTCTTTTCCTTCTGCCCTCAATCTGTTCCAGCATCAGGGACTTTTCCAATGAGTCAGCTGTTCACATCAGATGACCAAAATACTGGAGTTTCAGCTTCAGCATCAGTCCTTCCAACAAATATACAGGGTTGATTTCTTTTAAGATTGGCTGGTTTGATCTCCAGTAGCCAAAGATGGAGAAGCTGTATACAGTCAGCAAAAACAAGACCAGGAGCTGACTGTGGCTCAGACCATGAACTCCTTATTGCCAAATTCAGACTTAAATTGAAGAAAGTAAGGAAAACCACTAGACCATTCAGGTATGACCTAAATCAAATCCCTTATGATTATACAGTGGAAGTGAGAAATAGATTTAAGGGCCTAGATCTGATAGATAGAGTGCCTGATGAACTATGGAATGAGGTTCGTGACATTGTGCAAGAGACAGGGATCAAGAACATCCCCATGGAAAAGAAATGCAAAAATGCAAAATGGCTGTCTGGGGAGGCCTTACAAATAGCTGTGAAAAGAAGAGAAGCGAAAAGCAAAGGAGAAAAGGAAAGATATAAACATCTGAATGCAGAGTTCAAAGAATAGCAAGAAGAGATAAGAAAGACTTCTTCAGCGATCAATGCAAAGAAATAGAGGAAAACAACAGAATGGGAAAGACAAGGGATCTCTTCAAGAAAATCAGGGATACCAAAGGAACATTTCATGCAAAGATGAGCTCAATAAAGGACAGAAATGGTATGGACCGAACAGAAGCAGAAGATATTAAGAAGAGATGGCAAGAATACACAGAAGAACTGCACAAAAAAGATCTTCACAACCCAGATAATCACGATGGTGTGATCACTGACCTAGAGCCAGACACCATGGAATGTGAAGTCAAGTGGGCCTTGGAAAGCATCGCTAGGAACAAAGCTAGTGGAGGTGATGGAATTCCAGTTGAGCTATTCTATCCTGAAAGATGATGCTGTGAAAGTGCTGCACTCAATATGCCAGCAAATTTGGAAAACTCAGCAGTGGCCACAGGACTGGAAAAGGTCAGTTTTCATTCCAATCCCAAAGAAAGGCAATGCCAAAGAATGCTCAAACTACTGCACAATTGTACTCATCTCACAGGCTAGTAAAGTAATGCTCAAAGTTCTCCAAGCCAGGCTTCAGCAATATGTGAACCGTGAACTTCCTGATGTTCAAGCTGGTTTTAGAAAAGGCAGAGGAACCAGTGATAAAATTGCCAACATCCACTGGATCATAGAAAAAGCAAGAGAGTTCCAGAAAAACATCTATTTCTGCTTTATCGACTAAGCCAAAGCCTTTGACTGTGTGGATCACAATAAACTGTGGAAAATTCTGAAAGAGATGGGAATACCAGACCACCTGATCTGCCTCTTGAGAAATTTGTATGCAGGTCAGGAAGCAACAGTTAGAATTGGACATGGAAAAACAGACTGGTTCCAAATAGGAAAAGGAGTTCGTCAAGGCTGTATATTGTCACCCTGCTTATTTAACTTATATGCAGAGTACATCATGAGAAACGCTGGACTGGAAGAAGCACAAGCTGGAATCAAGATTGCCAGGAGAAATATCAATAACCTCAGATATGCAGATGACACCACCCTTATGGCAGAAAATGAAGAGGAACTCAAAAGCCTCTTGATGAAAGTGAAAGTGGAGAGTGAAAAAGTGGACTTAAAGCTCAACATTCAGAAAACGAAGATCATGGCATCTGGTCCCACCACTTCATGGGAAATCAATGGTAAAACAGTGGAAACAGTGTCAGACTTTATTTTTTTGGGCTCCAGAATCACTACAGATGGTGACTGCAGCCATGAAATTAAAAGACACTTACTCCTTGGAAGGAAAGTTATGACCAACCTAGATAGCATATTCAAAAGCAGAGACATTACTTTGCCAACAAAGATTTGTCTAGTCAAGGCTATGGTTTGTCCTGTGGTCATGTATGGATGTGAGAGTTGGACTGTGAAGAAGGCTGAGCGCCGAAGAATTGATGCTTTTGAACTGTGGTGTTGGAGAAGACTCTTGAGAGTCCCTTGGACTGCAAGGAGATCCAACCAGTCCATTCTGAAGGAGATCAGCCCTGGGATTTCTTTGGAAGGACTGATGCTAAAGCTGAAACTCCAGTACTTTGGCCACCTCATGCGAAGAGTTGACTCATTGGAAAAGACTGTGATGCTGGGAGGGATTGGGGGCAGGAGGAGAAGGGGACGACAGAGGATGAGATGGCTGGATGGCATCACTCACTCGATGGATGTGAGTCTGAGTGAACTCCGGGAGTTGGTGATGGACAAGGAGGCCTGGCGTGCTGCGATTCATGGGATCGCAAAGAGTCGGACACGACTGAGCGACTGATCTGATCTGATCTGATGGTACAGAGAACTATATTAAATATCATGTGTTAATCTATAATGGAAAATGGAAAAGAATTTGAAAAAAAAAGTTGTATAATTGAATCACTTTGCTGTGTATCTAAAACTAACACAATATTGTAAATCAACTATACTTCAATAAAAGTTTTGTCTTTTTTTAAAGACATGATTGACTAGTCCTTAATTTCACTAGTCAGATTCTCCCACCTCTATATGATTTCCTGTCATATCCTGTTGCAACAGAATTCTGAAAACAGAGGTTTATAGATTCTAGTCCTAATTTAGGGAAGCCCTGGTGGCTCAGTGGTAAAGAATCTTCCTGCAATGCAGGAGACATTGGTTTGATCCTGGGTCGAGAAGATCCTCTGGAGAAGGAAATGACAACCCACTCTAGTATTCTTGCCTGGGAAATCTCATGGACAGAGGAGGCTGTGGGTGATGGTCCACAGGGTCTCAAAAGAGTTAGACACAGCTTAAGAACTAAACCACCACGACCACCACAGTTCTAGTTTTATTCTACTGAGTTTAAGCAAAATCTTAAATAACCAAATTCTGAACTTAAAGATGGTATATGGATAGCTCCTTGAGAGTTTCTTGAAATACATTTTACCTTGGATAGAAACAAACTATGTTCTCTTTTGGAACATGCAATATTTTCCCAACTCACAGAGAAATGTATTTTTATTGCATTAATTTAAATGTACTCATCAAAAAACAAAACAACACAGACCTAGAACCCAAACCTCCAAGCCTCACTCCTATCTACCACCTCTCATCATGCTTAGAGTATGCTTTGTTCATTTAGTACTTGCCAAATACTACCCTTTTATTTTAATTTGTTGTTTACCTCTTTTGCACATCAGTTCAATTCAGTCGCTCAGTCGTGTCCGACTCTTTGCGACTCCATGAATCGCAGCACACCAGGCCTCCCTGTCCATCACCAACTCCCGGAGTTCACTCAAACTCACGTCCATCGAGTCGGTGATGCCATCCAGCCTTCTCATCCTCTGTCGTCCCCTTCTCCTCCTGCCCCCAATCCCTCCCAGCATCACAGTCTTTTCCAATGAGTCAACTCTTTGCATGAGGTGGCCAAAGTACTGGAGTTTCAGCTTTAGCATCATTCCCTCCAAAGAACACCCAGGACTGATCTCCTTGAATGGACTGGTTGGATCTCCTTGCAGTCCAAGGGACTCTCAAGAGTCTTCTCCAACACCACAGTTCAAAAGCATCAATTCTTTGGCACTCAGCTTTCTTCACAGTCCAACTCTCACATCCATACATGACCACTGGAAAAACCATAGCCTTGACTAGATGGACCTTTGTTGGCAAAGTAATGTCTCTGCTTTTGAATATGCTATCTAGGTTGGACATAACTTTCCTTCCAAGGAGTAAGCATCATTTAATTTCATGGCTTCAGTCACCATCTGCAGTGATTTTGGAGCCCCCAAAAATAAAGTCTGACACTGTTTCCACTGTTTCCCCATCTATTCTCTCCTGTTAAATCCAAGGCTTAGGAAGGTGCCAAGAGTTATCTCTGTTCTATTAGCTCTCTGGGTTCCCAGTGCAAGTTTGGTTACTCCAAGCCTACTCAGCTCTAGAGACCGCCCAGATCCATGTGACTGTGTGGCTGCTATCCAGGATTGACTTGATGCTCTGGCCTAAGATGATGGAAGTCCTTGAGGAAAAGAGCTGTGTTGTAAACAGTCCCTTAGGAACTCTATCCTGGAGGGGACACAATCAAGAGGGGAAACCAGTTCCAGCCTCAGGTAGAGTCTTCTCCTGCTTTCCTGCAGCCTGGTCTCCTTAAGATGAGATTTCAGGAAGTGCCCAGGACTCTCTGATCAGAAGGGCATCTGAAATTTTCAGCACAAGCAACTGAAGAAGGAATGAGATATTTGCTTGGATAATTTTGAGTGCCAGAAAGAGAATCTCAATTGTAGACAGAAGGATGCCTGGAGTTTGAGGAGTTGGGTTAATTCTTCAGTGTACCAGAGTGTCTTCCTTTCCTCTTCTGGAAGGGATGTGTTGATTCTGAGTTTTGCCTTTTCCCTGCTCCATCCTGCACCTTCCCTCCTTTCGATGGCGCTGCTCTCAGTTTCCCTGTGTCCATATGCTTTCTCTCTCTCTCTCAACCTTTTCTTTTCTCCTTCCAGTTTTAAAATCTTTCATTTAAGTATTAGATATCAATTCATACTAAAAGATCAATGATTGAGAATAGCAGTGTGGAGAAAGCAAATTGCATACATGATATTTCAGAACAACAAAAAAAAAGATTGAAAAGAGTAAAGCAAGTCTATGTGAATTCTAGTAATGAATATAGGGGAATATAGTTAGAGTTGGGGGAGTGACTTTACAAAGACCCCTAACCTTGTGCAAGGTAGGCAGTACCCTGAATATACAGTCCCTGCATGAGAAGGTTGTTACCTTCGTACTTTCTCCTGAAGATACCCATCCCTCAACACATGCCCCATGTAAACCTTGAAGGGGATGACAAATATGGAAAGATATATGATTCACTGTCTGAGAATCAAAGGCTTTCTAGTGGGATGGTGCAACCAAAGAGCCATTTTATCTTCTGGGAATCCCACATTCCATGTCAGACTGGTGGTGTCATCCTCCACATTCCCGTATTTTAATATGGAATTCAGATTTGGTGATTAAGAAACCACATGGAGATCATGTATCTTGCCTACAACAAGAGCTCATTCATCCATAGTATCAAGAAATTGAATGCCTTTTTACGAGCTAGGCAGTCTGACAGTTCACAGAGAAGTGTTTAGCAGCCATGGCGTCCCGCCGCACTGCATGTTTATTCACATATTCAGTAAATACCTACAGAGCAGGCATTTTATGCCAAACACTATTCTAACCACTGTGAATACAGTGGTCAACATGGCAAAGTCCCTGTGTGTGTGTATCAGGACTTTTTTTTTTTACAAAGAATTTTCTGGAAAATTCTTAAAAAGATACTCTCACTTATTTGCACTCTAATATACTTTTCTGTGTGAAAGAGGTTTAACGCTTTCCCCATATTATTCCGTGAGAATATGCCACATATACAATTAGAGAGTATTAGAATTACCACTTTGGGGCACAAAACATTTTTGGCAGCTTTTTAAAGTGAAACTGAACAGGTTTTAGAAGTAACAGGCTTTGAACTCATTCAATGTATTATACAAATTTCAGAAAACAGTCTTTTGGAATGATGGCAACTCCATCAACACAAGACTTAATGATTCTTAGGACTTGTCTGGATTTTTAGCAGGCCACCAATATTGTCTTCTATTTGATTATCAGATGCAGCTTAGAGTTCTGAGTGTATTGGCTACCATCCAATGACCTAGACATGATCAACTTTAGAGAAAGTCTTAACATTAGCATCACTCTTACACTCCATCCTTAAGGACTTTATACTGCTCTAAGGAAGGCTGAATGAATGATGATCCAGAACCTGAACTGAGATCTGTCTAAATTCCACATACTAAGCTCTGTTTGACCTTGGGAAGATGGGGGAATATGATGGTTGTGTTACTGAAACTTCTTTCATTTCCTAATCTTTGCCATTTCCCCCCCCCACACTTCAGGTACATTTCTTCCATCCTACACCTGCAACTTGATTCCTCTTTAATAAAAGTTGATCATCAAATGCCTGAAATTGGGTAGCCATACTAGCAGAAGCAGACATCTGTAATTACAGAATTTGAAAAAATAAAACTAATAATCTTGGCAGCCTTTGTAAGAACTTATTTTCCTAAGTGCCCAGACCTTCCTTTCCAAAACCAAATCAACCTGATAAAGGGCCTGCCAGGTGCTAAATGATGGGGCTGGACAGTGATATCCCCCCACATGCCTTGCACCTTCCATTCTGCTTTACTATTCTCTCATCCTGGGCCCTCCCTTCCCTTCTTATCTTTCTATATTGCTCAGTACAGCCTGTCTCCAACATGTCTCAAAACCATCATTTGATTTCATTGGTAGACATTTCAAAAATACAGTAGTTAAATATGGTTGGTGTACATAAACAAATAGCCAACTGCCATAATTTTTAAAATTTCAACCCATGGTGTAGGTTTTCATATAAACATAGAGGTGAAAAGCTACCAGTTGAAGATTCCCAGGAGTAAAGAGCAAGAGTTTCACCCCAAGGGATGCATTTTTAAATTCTGTGCTGTGCTGTGCTTAGTCTCAGTCATGCTGACTCTTTGTGACCCTGCCAGGCTCCTCTGTCTGTGGGGATTCATCTTCCCAACCCAGGGATCGAAACCACATTGCAGGTGGATTCTTTCCCATCTGAGCCACTAGGGAAGCCCAAGAAGCCTATCCCTTCTCCAGGGGATTTTTTTGACCCAGGAATCAAACCAGGGTCTCCTGCATTGCAGGTGGATTCTTTACCAGCTGAGCTACCAGGGAAGCACATTTTTTCATTCAGATCTCTCAAAACTGCAAATGTTGTACTTTAGGGACAATCCTCCATGTGTCTAAGTTATGGAAAGGAAATGGAAGAGAACAGAAATGCTGGTCACCCCAACACTTCCTATTTGGGAGTACTCAGCACCTTGCTAATTTGGACCACATTTTACTACAACAACCGTGGCAATCAGGACTTCCCTGGTGGTCCAGTGGTTAAGACTTAGAGCTCCAAATGAGGGGGGCATGGGTGCAATCCCAAGTTGGGGAACTAAGATCCCACACACCACTCCACATAGCCAAACAAATAAAAAAAGTGGCAATCAACAGAGCAAGGGCGTTTTTTAAGATCAATATCTTTATCAAGAAGCTCACTGCTCAGTGAATATGTGTTACACTGCATTGATGACTCTGAAGACCTCTGTAAGTACCAAGTAGTGATTAGGGAGAGGAAAGTAAGAGCCAAAAACAAACAGTGCCAGAATTTTCACAGAACATCTGTGGATAACTTTGTGAAACCCAGATCAAAACAAATTTCTCAATATTTCCAGGAATTAAATATAATCTCTAGTTTGAAAAAAAAAAAACTGTGGGAACTTAGTGCAGGAGCAACAAAGGGAGTTTAATGCCCATTTTAAGAGGCAAAAGACTTATGTACTGTTGGAAATGATTAGGTTTGAAAGTAGTGAATTGGAGATCTCTGAACATAGCTAGACACTGATTTGCATTTTTCAAGAAACTTACCTTGGCTTAACCACTTCCTATAATTTTTAGCTTGTTATAGTCCCAACTCTAATGCACAGAATCCCATGCAATTCCGCCCTTGCTTGTAAACTGCGCATCAGTTGCTGGCTGTGTTTATGTCTCATTTCCTTTATCGTGTTACTAAGCAGCCGCATGCTTCCTCCTCATCCTGCTTCTCTCATCCCACGGAGGGCTGAGCTGTGCGTGGTGTGCAGTCAGAAATGCCTATTGAATGAACTTCTTGTCTCTGTTGATCCTATTAACCAGATAATTGCCTAATCTCCACTTGGCTGTGTGCTCTATAGGGCCAACATAACAGGTGAAGTGAATAAAAGCTCTCTTCAAGCAAATACGCTCATGAATGGGGTCTTTTTCTGAGAGGGCATGGTCGCCTGGACCTTTGGAAGACAATGTTCATCTCACACCAATGAGCAGATTAGACCCAGAGCAAAGTTGACCCGAAAGATCAGCTTTAGTATCAACACAAACAAATCTTTATAGAGGATGTCAGGGAGAGGCATACTCCCCAACTGGACTTTCCCCTTTCCATCTCTGCTTTTCTCTGAGCAAATATCCGAACCACAGACATTCTGATCACCATCAACACTGTTTACTTGGGCTGAGGCAAAAGCCAATAAGATCGATTCCAAATTAGAGTCAGATATACAGGGGAGAAGAGCTGTGGTATGAATGCAGGGGGGCGGGGGGAGGAAAAAGGAAAAAAAAAAAGGATCGGTGCTAACATGGACAACAGTCAGGTCACTAAACACGTCAGGAAATAAACCAACTCTGCACAGATCCATTGGATTGAAGGTTCTGAGTTAATCGGACACAGTTACCCAGCATCGAGGGACTTTGAACACTTGAAGGTCGGGAATGCTCACTTGAAGAAAGTTATTTCAAGCAGCTACCTATGTGTCATATACCCCAATCCTTGATACCTACAAATACAAATATGTGGCCCATCATCGTATTTTCATATTGGGTAACTACAGAGAATATTTTGGCAAGGGTGCTTAATCTAAAAATGTTCAATTTTAATCAGTTTGAACTATGGTCTGTCTTTCTGTGAACTGAAAGCCACCAATCAATTTTCCTTTATCTTTTTTTCTGTTTTTCTTACCCAAGGCAATGCCTTTTGTAAAAGGGTATTTATTTTTAATGGATTTTTTAATGAATTTTTCAGTCAAGCTATTAATAATGCCATTAATTATAGGCAGCTTGTATTAAAGTGCATGCTGGCCTCTTAATCCTGACCCCCAGCTATTGGCTTGCAGCTAATCCAGCCTGGTGCTTGGCAGAGAAGGGCAGGACTCAGCCAGCGGCTGCTAGGAAACGAGATGGGGAAAGAGGAGGGCTCAAATAGAATGATTCTCTCCTCTTTGCCAGAGGGCCTGAAGTTTAAAGCCAGATGATGTGTGAGTGGGGTGGGATAATCCCACGGATGCCGTGCAAGCACTTAGGAGGAACTTCCCAGTGGAAGGGCTTTGCTCTGCCTTCAAGGCCTGGCCGGTTTGATAACCCCACAGGAACACTGTGCCTCCTCACCTGAGGCGGTTCTGTGCGACCGCCTCGGCTTCAATCTGCTTAAATCGACCAGACAGAAGCCTCGGCCACATAATGGATTCCAATCCCTGGCCTGCTAGCTTGCTTTCTCCACCCTAGCTTCTCAGTGTTCAGGAGAGTGTTTCATTACCATTTGCTTTCAAGATGCTTCCATGTTTTAGCATTTCATCCATCACTGAAAACGCTTCTGTGGGTTTATGGCCATGGGGGTGTGGTGTGTTTTTAAGAACATTGGCAGGTAGCACGAGCAAGCTATTGGGTTGCAGTAAGAGCAAGCTTTTGGATGTGTTTTGTTGATTGCTGTGGCTGACATGAAGTTGCATCTGAAGGAAGAAAGCCAGTTTAATCTAAAGCCAGAAGAAAAAAGGCTTCAAGGGACAATAGCAGCTCAAACCGAGGAAGAAGTTGTCAGCAGTAACAGCTAGAAAACAGTGAAAGTAGACCCACGATAGTGAAGTGGACAAGTAAATAAAATGTGTACCATGATCACGAGGTGAAAAGGCAGGAAAATAGGAACTCTTCCTGACAGCGACTTACCTTGTCTCTCAAAGGGAGTTGTTGCATGCAATCGGTATGAGAGAAAATATTGTTTCTAAAACAAATCCATTCTAATCAAAATAAACAATAATCCTAGTAGCATTAATCTCCGAAGGACGAGGTGAGAGCTACTTCCTGGTGCAATGGTTTTGACATAAACTGAGGTGAAACCTCATTTTTAATTAATACACAAACTTAAGTCTGGGTTTAATTCTTCAAAGCAATGAAAAAAAAAAGGTAAGTGTTGATTTCACATTGGATTGTGAAATATATTTACATTATTTGTAATGTGTAGAAATGGAAGAGTTTTGGGAGGAATTTATTCCAGAATCAATTGATCTATTAATGACCCTTGACTTTTGTTTTTTCAGCTATACACATTATCAGTTTCTCATCTGCTTCAAAAGGATTTCTGTCATTAAAAGTGCAACAGTATATTAATGGGCTGTTTTTACTATGACAATTGGAATGATATCATCACATTAGATTAAATTGCTTCTTCATGTAACCAGTGTGTGTTATGCATGAGTCTGGGACAGTGCTATGATTTGGGTATGAAGTGATAGACAAAAACAGTGTAATTCTGCCCTTATAGAGCTTAAAGTTAACCAAGGTGCCTTGGTGACACCAATGTTTATCCTCCTTCTTAAAAAAATTTTCCCCCACCTGCTGCCCGAACCATCTAGGGAATGAAAATTAATTCAGGGTTTGATAGTACCAGAAACCACCACCAAAATGTTCCTACAGAATGCTGGAGATGTCCGAAATCAAAGAGGAAATATCTTGTTTCGTTTTTCAATTCTACTTTTGATGAGTATAGAATTTTTTTTTTAATAAAACTAAAAGCATGCATCTTTACTCATCTAAGACAATCCTCTCTGGTGCTATCTTTACAGAATTATCATATGGAAGAGTTCTGTGGGCCATTAACTTGCTGCTTTTTTGGGGCTCCAAAATAACTGCAGATGGTGACTGCAGCCATGAAATTAAAAGACGCTTACTCCTTGGAAGGAAAGTTATGACCGACTTAGATAGCATATTCAAAAGCAGAGACATTACTTTGCCAACAAAGATTTGTCTAGTCAAGGCTATGGTTTTTCCAGTGGTCATGTATGGATGTGAGAGTTGGACTGTGAAGAAGGCTGAGCGCCGAAGAATTGATGCTTTTGAACTTTGGTGTTGGAGAAGACTGTTGAGAGTCCCTTGGACTGCAAGGAGATCCAACCAGTCCATTCTAAAGGAGATCAGCTCTGGGTGTTCTTTGGAAGGACTGATGCTAAAGCTGAAACTCCAGTACTTTGGCCACCTCACGCAAAGAGTTGACTCATTGGAAAAGACTCTGATGCTGGGAGGGATTGGGGGCAGGAGGAGAAGGGGACGACAGAGGATGAGATGGCTGGATGGCATCATTGACTCGATGGATGTGAGTCTGGGTGAACTCCAGGAGCTGGTGATGGACAGGGAGGCCTGGCGTGCTGCGGTTCATGGGGTCGCAAAGAGTCGGACATGACTGAGCGACTGAACTGAACTGAACTGAACTGAACTTACTGCTAGTGGGAGCTGGGATCCAGGGTCTGCCTGTTGCATTAATTCTCAAGGTCACCTTTGCCAGGAAACATGAAGAAATCCCCTCTCTGGTTCATCACTATGTGGCTATGCCTGTGCTCTTTCAAGCTCTAGGCGCTTGATGGTCAAGCCATTTCTTGAACTCTGGAGAGTAAGAGAAATGTCCTTCCTATGCCCCTGACACTTAGGCAATTTACCTTGTTTTCATGGTATATGGAAGAATCTGGTTTGTGATTTCAGATGATAAGCAGATTTCTGTATATTACCAACAGTTCCTGTGTTGGTAAGTCACTTCCCACCGAATGAAATTCTTGAGGAACAAAGATAGAGGGAATTTTAATTTTCTTCTCAAGATAGCTGGTTTTTATGACATTAGTCACTGATCATTTGATCCTTTTCATCTCTATTTTGACCATAACCTAACCAACCACAAACTGGAGAAGCTCGAACATGTTCTTTAACATCTCTAACCTACGGTTTCCTCATCTTTAAAATGGAAATAAAAATCCATGCTTCTCAGGGTGATGCGGCTTCTTAAGTGAAAAGTCCCTATGAAAGACCATAAAGGAGAGCTCAGACTATGGTATAAAGCCTGTGATTGCCCTTGTCACTTCCTAACAGCATAAATTAAAACTATAGCACATGATATTCATTTTTTAAACTTTTTCTTTGCATGTCCTTTCAAGGAAAACAACTCTACCCATTAACTGATGGAACAGTACTGCATTGTGCTTGATTTTGCTGGAGATTAGACCTCATTGGTCATTGTATTGATGTCATAGATCATAGATCTTGAAGCTAGCTTCAAACAATTAAATGATGCAAGGCAAACAGAATTCTCAGCTAACCATTTCACAGAGCCTTCTTAGGATTTTTGTGAATTTGCACTTGCTTAAAAAATATTTGGACTCATTTTTTAATTTAAAGGGATTTGTTACATATAGCTTATCAGGGTCCAAATTCACAATCAAACTCTGTGGAAACAAAGCATTGCAGTCAGATTACTGTTGCTTTTGTTACTTGGCTGGAGATGAGGAAGAGTCTACATAATTTTAATTTTATGAGCACCTGACCTGAAATTCACTAAAGAAATACTCTCTTCTCACATCTCTGAGCTGGACGTTCTTCCCACTAGACTTGTAAATTATGTCTTAAAACAAGCAGTAGAATGAAATCAGACTGGTGGTGACAGACTCCAGATGTAAGAGAAGCCCAGAGTATGTGGATGTGGCAGTGGTGTCTCTCCTTAGAAGACACCACAGTTGAAGTGTCGTTGTGAGTTTGGTTGTCACAAGGCGCTTGAAATTGTCTTCATATCAGTGTTCCGTATTGATCAGACAGGGCTTCGCAGGTGGCGCTAGTGGTAAAGAACCTCCCTGCCAGTTCAGGAAATGAAGAGAGGCTGATTTGATCTCCGGATTGGGAAGATCCCCTGGAGGAGGGCATGGCAACCCACTCCAGTATTCTTGCCTGGAGCATTCCATGGACAGAGGAGCCTGGTGGGCTACAGTCCATGGAGTCATAGAGTTGGACACAACTTTAGTGACTTAGCACCCACACACATTAATCAGACATCTCCATATTTTCCAGAACAAAGGAAACCATAAATGAACCTAACTGATTTCAACTGCATTGGTGGTTTGATCGTGTATCCCAAATTCTCCCTGCTTATCCCTTGGGCTTTTTCCTGGGAAGCAGGCTTCCTGTTGCTATGGTGGGGTCAACCTCGCAGTTGTCTTAAAGTCCAACACTGGGTGTTAGCTTTATTATCAAGCCAGACTAGAGTCCTAGAAGGTAACAGTTCATTTAAATGTCTGTATCACAGATCAGGCTGTGAACAAGACAGAGAGTGCTTCTCTTATCCAGCATTTATTTGGGGATAAATAAAGGCCTCAGAGAAGGAAATGGCAACCCACTCCAGGGTTCTTGCCTGGAGAATCTCAGGGACAGAGGAGTCTGGTGGGCTGCCATCTATGGGGTCGCACAGAGTCAGACATGACTGAAATGACTTAGCAGCAGCAGCAGCAGCAAAGGCCTCAGAGGCACAATTGTTCTGATCACAAAAGTTACTTTTAGTTAGTTGGGCAACAGAAATATATATTTTATGTCCCTGTTCATGCCAGTACTTTAATGTTCTTCTTTCAGTTTTGTCACAAGTCTTCATAATTTTTATATTTTGATTGGTTACATGTAAAACCAATTGGATTTCTAGAACATTTTTCTAAAGAAGAGTTTTGTGAAAAATATGTCATAATCTCTGAATTCAGTTTAGTTTTACATGACTGTCTCATGGATCAAATTCCTAGTCTTTTTCCTGTGCGGGAAATACTGCAGTTTTATATACTGTGTACGCTCTTGCTGAATGTAAACCCTCCATTTAAATACATTTGAAATAAATCAGGTAGGAGCTAAGATAATTTTTTCTAAGATTGGGAAGGATCTAATTATTTTTCCAAAGGGTGCAAAATAAAACAGAATTTTTTGGTACATCAAGATTGAAATTGTCAGGTAAGACATTATGGAACTTAATTTTTTAATTCTTCTGACCTTCCTCCCCTCTCACACCCCAGTAAGTTGCACAAAAGGCTTAGCTTCTGTCTGAACCAGAGAGCAGCCTATGTTTATGGATGGAATCCTGTATGTAAGTCATGATGCCACTCATGAATATAACTCCCCTTTCCCACCTTCTTGTTCAATATTGTATGCCGCTGCTGAATAAGATGGAAGGGAATAAGCCCTTGCTTTCATACGGCATCTCAAACTGCCTCCACATTTGTTTCTACCATCCATGCAGTAGATACAGAAGAGATTATCTCCACTTTGTTGTTTTTGTTTTTCAATTACCAAGGCTTCCCTGGTGGCCTGGACGATATAGCGTCTGCCCGCAACGCGGGAGACCCAGGTTCGATCCCTGGGTGGGGAAGATTCCCTGGAGAAGGAAATGGCAACCCACTCCAGTACTCTTGTCTGGAAAATCCCAAGGACGGAGAAGCCTGGTAGGTTACAGTCCACGTGGTCCCAAAGAGTTGGAAACGATTGAGGGACTTCACTTTCACTTTCAAGTTGTATCCAACTCTTTGTGACTTCATGGACTTCAGCACACCAGGATCCCCTGGTCTTCACTATCTCCTGGAGTTTGCTCAGATTCGTGTCCATTGAGTTGGTGATGCTATCTAACCATCTTTTCTTTTGCTGCCCCTTCCCATTTTGCCTTCAATTTTCCCCAGCATCAGGGTCTTTTCCAATGAAATGGCTCTTTGCATTAGGTGGCCAAAGTATTGGAGCTTCAGCTTCAGCATCAGGGCTTCCAATGAATATTCAGGGTTGATTTCCTTTAGGATCAAATGGTTTGATCTCCTTGCTGTCCAAGGGACTCTCAAGAGTTTTCTCCAGCATTCCAACGTGAAACCATTCATTCTTCAGCACTCAGCCTTACGTCCATTTGCAGATTAGCAAATTCAAGCTCAGAAAATTCAAGTCAGCCCACCACCCCATAACTTTAAGTGGCAGTTAGGATTTGATGCCAGATCATTTGAGTCCTATTCAGTGCACTTTTTATCATCCCAGATTATACTTGTGGTTCTTAATCTTGACAGAAGTGTGAACAAAGCTATGATAAGAATTGGGTTGATAAACTGAATTATACAAAGTTCATTTCCTTTCAACTCTGGCATTCTCATTGTGTTTCTGGGCCATGTTGTACTCTTTAGCCTATGCTGTGAGGAATATTAGGATCCCAGTCACAGCCGTCTTCTCCTACCTTGAAAGCACTAGAGAGATCTTCCACGGGGCTTCTGGTTCTACTTCAGAAAAGAGAGGAAGGAGGAAGAAGACATACAGCATTCATAATGGAAGACTATAAAGATTAAAGTGAAATCCTAAGCAAATCCAGCTCATTAAGTCAGTTAAGGAAGGCTAGGCAATTTTCCCAGGATGTCTTAGAAAATCGAATAGTAACCCAAGGATTCTGAAAAATAGGGTTCTTGAATCAAAATGAGTTCTTGAATCTTTTTCCAGGTCTGTTCAATTCAGTCCCTCACCCAACTGGTGGTGGGTGGTGAGGGATGGGGGAGGCATTAGGGAATGCTGTTGTACAGCGGCCAATTCAAGGTGAGTGAACTAGGAAAATGACTCCTGTTCAGACGCAATCAAGGGAAAGGAGTTAGTCTTTCTGGAATCCTCTTCTCTCCATCTTTCAATTAATTTGTTGGCAGGGCAAATTAGTATGTTGCCAGATTGTTTGTTCTTTGTACCTGAATGGTCAGGTTTCTCCCTCTCTCTCTTCCTCTGACTTTTAATAACCTTCAAAGGAAATGTATATAATCTTGTTGCCAAATTTGATATTCAACTGATAAATCCATAACCACTGAAAATACTTGATCTGTTTGCTTTTTTTTTCTTGTTCTTCCTTGCCCTTTCTTTCTCTTCCATCCTGATGGCATGCCTTAAAAATTATATTTTTAAGATTCTCTGGGAAATAATAATATTATTCTCAATTCTACTACTTTCCTTTTCCTATGGAAGTTTCAAATGACTGATGCTGTATTGTTTCATATACCTTACTAGTTACTTAACTTTGACAGAGCTGGGTTATGGATTCAAGGGAAGGAAAGAGGAAAAGAACAAAAGGAGTCCAGTTCATGCTTGAGAATCTCTATCTTCCCAGTGGGACTGTTTTTTTGTTTGTTCTTCAGAGGAATGATGAATACTGATCAGACTAAATTGAAGACCCACAGGGAAGTTGTATGTACTATAAAATTCTTTGGGTCCCAAACAGGGTAACACACTTTATGATTTCAAAAAGTAATGATGAATCTCAGTAAAGACCAGGGGACATATTTTTTTAAAAGCAAAGTAAATAAAATGCCCAAGGGATTAGCTTTCTCTTTCTTGTCTCACTTTCTCTGTTTTCTCTTAACTCTTTGTACCCCCCTACCTTCCAACATTTCTCCAGGGAAATACACAACTCCCAAGGTTATAGCAACAACAAAAATGACACTTGTGAGCTTTCAGAGTAAACAAAAGCTGGCTATACTTGTGTAAAAAAAAATCTGTTTTTTTTTTAAGAACACATTTAATTTTTAAAATTTAATTAATTAATTTTTTTTTTCCCTACACAAAGCAGCATGAAGGATCTTAGTTCCCTGACCAGAGCATGGAGTTTTAACCCCTGGACCACAGGGGAAGTCCCTACAAAACTGTTTCAATGGCCCAGTTTATCAAACTCCTTCCATAGAGTCTTGAAACTATCAGGAACTGGGATGTGGTTCCTGGAATCCAAAACTGGTCTTATGAAATCCTGGCAGGTGAAAGCAATTCCAACTTTCAGTGCTATCTTAATTCAACACATGCATATGGATATGGTAGTGTAATAAAACTGTGGAATAGTTTTGTGGAAAGAATCATAGATACAAACACATACTTAGCGTGATTTGTGGACTTAAGGAATCATGTCTGTTTCTTCTACCTCACATCTTTGCTGACCACAAAGAAAAACTGGAATGTCTAACAATAAATTTCAATGTATGTATGTACATATAATTTTACATTACAGTCACTTTTAAAGAACAAATTGATAAACATTCAGTTCAGTTCAGTCGCTCAGTTGTGTCCGACTCTTTGCGACCCCCATGAATTGCAGCACGCCAGGCCTCCCTGTCCATCACCAACTCCCGGAGTTCACTCTAACTCACGTCCATCGAGTTGGTGATGCCATCCAGCCATCTCATCCTCTGTCGTCCCTTTTTCCTCCTGCCCCCAATCCCTCCCAGCATCAGAGTCTTTTCCAATGAGTCAACTCTTCGCATCAGGTGGCCAAAGTACTGGAGTTTCAGCTTTAGCATCATTCCTTCCAAAGAAATCCCAGGGCTGATCTCCTTCAGAATGGACTGGTTGGATCTTCTTGCAGTCCAAGGGACTCTCAAGAGTCTTCTCCAACACCACAGTTCAAAAGCATCAATTCTTCAGTGCTCAGCCTTCTTCACAGTCCAACTCTCACATCCATACATGACCACTGGAAAAACCATAGCCTTGACTAGACAGACCTTTGTTGGCAAGGTAATGTCTCTGCTTTTCAATATGCTATCTAAGTTGGTCATAACTTTCCTTCCAAGGACTAAGCGTCGTTTAATTTCATGGCTGCAGTCACCATCTGCAGTGATTTTGGAGCCCAGAAAAATAAAGTCTAACACTGTTTCCACTGTTTCCCCATCTATTTCCCATGAAGTGACGGGACTGGATGCCATGATCTTCGTTTTCTGAATGTTGAGCTTTAAGCCAACTTTTTCACTCTCCTCTTTCACTTTCATCAAGAAGCTTTTTAGTTCCTCTTCACTTTCTGCCATAAGGGTGGTGTCATCTGCATATCTGAGGTTATTGATATTTCTCCCAGCAATCTTGATTCCAGCTTGTGCTTCTTCCAGTCCAGCGTTTCTCATGATGTACTCTGCATATAAGTTAAACAGGGTGACAATATACAGCCTTGATGTACTCCTTTTCCTATTTGGAACCAGTCTGTTGTTCCATGTCCAGTTCTAACTATTGCTTCCTGACCTGCATATAGGTTTCTCAAGAGGCAGGTCAGGTGGTCTGGTATTCCCATCTCTTTCAGAATTTTCCACAGTTTATTGTGATCCACACAGTCAAAGGCTTTAACCTTACCTTATTTGAAAAAGCCACAGAAAATAAAAAGCTAAAGTATGACTTTTTCTATTTTGTTTCATTATATTCTTTTCCCTACAGCAGCATAATGTCTCTAGGATAGTATACTATAGTCTGTCTATGGTGCCTAGTCAATACCAGGGGTAACAAAGCTTTTCAGTAAAGGACAGCCTCATAAATATTTCAGCCTTTGTAGGCCATATGATATCTGTGTGAACTAGTCAATTCTGCCTTTGTAGTGCAGAAGAACCCACAGAAAATATGTAAACAAATGGATATATTGTGGTCTTATAAAACTTTATTTATAAAAACAGATGGCAGCTGGACCATGGGCCATAATTTGCTACCTCCTTGTCTATGCCATGGTTTATGAGGTTTGATGTGGAGAAAAATGCTTTGTTCATTTTTGATACTAATACAAAGGAAAGTTTACACAATGTTGCAGTTAATAAAATCCAAAGTAGAACCATTCAGTCTATTCTACATTTGCAATATTATTACCTAGAAGGACTATTGTTCAATTAGCTTGAATCTATTGTTTAATTCATTGGTAAATAAAGAGAGACTGTCCTGAACGCGTATATGAATAAAGTGCTATGATTGATTGTGTAAGGAAGCAAATGTATATGGAATAGAATTCTAGATTCCCCCCAAATTTATAATCTGGCTAGAATGTTAAGGGATTAACCACTAATTGCAATACAAGAGACTATGAAAAGTGTTGCATGTAAAGATATTGAACAACATGGGTTTGAACTGCACTGAATTGTACATTTTTTTTCAGTCGATACCAGCTGGCTTTCCAGGTGGCTCAGTGGTGAAAAATCCACCTGCCAATGCAGAAGCCACAGGAGGTGCAGGTTCAATACTGGGTCAGGAAGATCCCCTGGAAAAAGGGAATGGCAACCCATTCCAGTACTTTTACCTGGAAAATCCCAGGGACAGAGGAACCTAGTGGGCTATAGTCCATGGGGTTGCAAAGAGTCAGACATGACTGAGCAACTGAGCACTCACATACACACATGATCTGTGGTTGTTGAATCTATGGATGCAAAATTGTGGATACTGAAGAAGGCTAACTGGTAGGACATATGGATTTTCACCTGTGTGGTGAGTTGCCACCACTAATCCTAGAAATGCTCAAGGGTCAGCTATACATTAAAATCCAGAAAGAGTAGAAATGATTGCTAAGGCACAAGGATACTAAAGTGTCTTGGGCGTCAGTCAAAATGCCAAGTGCTTTTGCTCTATGTATTTCTCCTCTGGTCCTGAAAATTAACCTGAGATAATGGTCTTGTTCTTTTCGTTTTTTTTCATATTAGGCAATTGAGACTCAGAATGACTAGACTGATCTGTAACATTCTTTATTCCTGTTTGGGTTTTCTTAAAAGTCATGGTGGAAGGAGTGTTTATTTATTTCTACTCAGCATGTCAGAATAATACCTGAAAAAATTCCGCTTCTTGTTAAGAAGCAGTAGCAAAGAAGGTGGAATGATTTGCCTCTGGTCTCACAGTAAATTACCAAAAAGCCAGATTGGGATTTGCAGTCTAACATTTTTAAACCATCAGAACAAACTACCATGTGCAAGGTCAAGATCTAAACCACAGTTTACCAGTAAGAAGAAAGTGGGACGTGAGACACTAACCACCACTGTAAGAACAATATTGGCTTATTTTGAATGACTTGCCATAAATACACCAGTAACTATAAGAAGGGATGAACTGATGAAGATTCTCATGATGCTTCTAGAAACCCTCTGCAAGGCTAAACTAAGGTAGAATGAATCTTGGATGCCATGGGGATAATTATTATAACAGTTGTTGCTATCTCATTATAAACGTCAGTAGCTTATTACATGGTAAGTCATTTCACTTCCTAGACTTCGATGTTCTTATCTGGAACAATAAGAAAACTGCACCAGTATCGCTCACTAAGGTTGCTTCCAGTTGAAAAATTAACATCTGAGATTCTCAAACTCACTGAGATCTAAACCTATGAGTTACACTCATGTGGTCTTTGGATACTAACCTGCCCATCAGAGTTTAGAATTGAGCACTAAGTTCCAAAAACGAGTGACCTAATTAATACAGAACAAAAAGTGGAGACAATGTGTGTTAATGATTTCTAATGTCTCTTTCAGAGTAAACTACTTCTTCTAATTGTTTTGTTTTATTAAATTAGAGATGCATTTTTAGTATTCCATGACATTTCTCATGAATACTGCAAACTCAGAATTATCAGGGTGTCGGGTCTCACGAAAAGGCTTTGAGAAGAGGCAGTCTGGGTATGCATCTTCCTTCTGAGTCCTGTTGAGCATCTGGGGCCCAAGAGCAAGCGGCAAGGTAATTAGGGGCTAATGGTTTCCCATTTTTCCCCTTTAGAAGATAGGATTAATGAATATCTGGTTTGCTCACCATTCCTTTTTTCCTGTATTATAGATATTTTCTTTCCCTGGAAACCCTGCCAGCCAGTGACTGCCCCAGCCAGTCACGATGCTGGGCATCTCTGTACCTAGCACAGGGAGCCTGATCAATTAGTCCATTTAACAGGAGCTCCCCAGCCAGCCTCCCTCTGGAAAATAGGTGAGAAATTCTTCTATTCCTCTCAATATGTTAATCAGACAACTGGTATCACAGTTCTCTAACTGTGTAATACCAGTCCCCCTTGGCAGATATATTTTATTTGGATAATGATGTGAAATTTAAGATCTACGTTTCAATTGTGCAGAGCCATAGGCAGTTGTCAATTTCAGTGACAGACAGAGACCTGGAGCGAAATTCCTGTGCACAAGCAAAAATTCCAACAAGCGTAGCACAATTCTGGTCCCTTAATAGAAATACATTTCCTCCCATCGAGGGGCAGTATATTTAAACTCCTCATCGTATCTCTTGGTACCGGCAAATCATTAATGTTCTCGAATATTTCCTTTAACATGGGCATTGGTGACTTGAGCCATCCACCAGCCTGACAGGAAATCAGATGGTTATAACCTGATAGCCTACTTCTTCTCCCGGAGAACAGTGTGGGATGCATGCCATCCTTTATCCCTCTGCAGTCTCTCCAGCAGTGTTGCTAGTTAATAGGTCCAAACTCCACGGCAAAAAGAAGAGCTCTCAAAGGCTGAGTTTCTGAGACCTTAGGATCTACAGACTGGGGAGAATTCCCACTGCTGATCTTGCTGTTGGCAATTACATTAAAGAAACAGCCAGCAAGTGAACTCCATGGCCTGGGGCATCCGTAATGTGATGAGTGGCCTCTCACCTCGAGGTCATTGGTTCAAATCCAACCGTGGCTAATGGGAGCTGAAGAGTGTCTGGTATTCTAGGTAAAATTGCTTGTTAGATTTGTAAAAACACACATTGGGTCCTCAGGCAAATGTACCAAAATAAACATCACAATTAATCCTAACCCACTAGTATTATGATTTAGCACTTGGTTTTACGGAAGCTGACTTAAGAAGAAGGAAGGAAAAAGACAAGGCTGAAAAGTCTGTGCTGCTCATACAAAACGGACGGCTCTGTATCGTGTCCTAAAGGGAAATAAACCCAGGCTTTGTCTCTGCAGAGAGCAACGGAATTCCACAGAAGAGGCTTCTCTTCCCTGAAATGCAAAGCAGAGACATCAGCCAAAGATGCTGGCTGAGTGTTTCTGCTAGAGCGGTTTGGACAGGAGGAGATGCTTCCAGGCACCCGCCGTGGCACAAATAGGAAGACAAAGGCTCTGGGGGTAGGCATAATACTCATCATACTTGCTCCCAGGACCTTATTTCCTCATCTGTAATATAAAGGGTTTAGGAAAAAGGCCTCCGAAGCTCCTACTATGAATAGCTTTGTGAGTCTGTGATTCTTACACTGAGAGCTCTGGGCAAACAACTTTTTGCTCCCAGATTGGGCCAGGATCTTATGCCTCTCTGTGCCCCAGCCAAGGCACATCCGTTAATTTCTGACTTTGGGACCCACTGAGACTCACTGAGGCAAGAATGGAAATCAGTCTCAAGGACTTCTGCAGAGAACTTCCTTCCTTTTCCTGAAGCCCAGACCCCTCATCCGTGACAAAGGGAGATAATATTTACCTCCAAGTGCAGTGCAGATTGAAGAAGATAAATAAAGAATCTAGCACAGTGCCTGGTAGATAGTAGATACCCAATACATTTTTAATAGACATTTATTAATAATTAACTTCTTTCACCACTACCCCCACCCCCACCCTAGAGCCATTATAGAGTTGCTATTGCTTATTCACTCACTTATTCAGGGCACCTGAAATTTGAACTTACCTTTTTTCAGGTCTATATAATCAGAAAAAGTGAACAATGAGTGCCAGCTGTCTATCATCACAAGCTCACTTCTGAATAAAGTGAAGATGTTACACTACTTAATTTGAGGGATTGTAAAGATTGATAGGGTGGAATAGAATATGGTTGAGGAAACCTGAAGTTTGGACAAAGGAAGAAACACAATGTATTTTCAGAACTGGATTTTTTAAAAAAATGAGAGACGACTGGGGAGGTAATTCAACTTGAGCACGTGGCCTTCTGGCCACTTGAGATAGCTTTATAACTCATGGTTTTAGTTCTCTTCTGGACTTAGCTTGTTTGTTCCTCTCCAGCGCATCCTTTCCTATTATCTTCAAGTATGTGCACCCAAATTGCTAATTACAATAATTGAAATTTTATAGATAAAAGAAAAAAATCTTACAGAAGATAAATGAAGTTCTCTCTTGCCTACCTAATTCTTACTTTCAAACCCATAATGCTGGAGTAGGGATTCTAAACAAGCACTATGGACATTTTGAAGATAATTCTTTGCTGTAGGGTCTGTTCTGTGTATTTTAGGATGTTCAGCAAAAGCTTTGGTCTCGATTTACCAGATATCAAAAACATATTCCTAGTTGTGACAATGAAAATGTCTCCAGACATTGACAAATATTCACAGGGTTGACAACATCAGCCTGGCTGAGAACCAGCCGTCTGGAGGCTCCACCCACCTCTTCAAACCAAGCGAGAAGAAAACACCAATGGAAGGTAAGTAGCTGGCATTTTCCCAGAACGCAAAGGGGCTGCAGTGTGTGATGTGCTCAGCCAAGGTCTCTTCAAGACCTGTGGAGAGCTGTGGGCATGGATGTTGGATTTTCTCAGAACCTTGGGATTGGAAATAGGAACTGAGAATTGGTGTTTGTTTTATTTGATGGTTTTTGAGATTCTGTGTCTGTTGACCTTTGATGCCTTCCAGAGGAAACACAGAGTAACAAGATACCACTCAGTTGTTGATTTTCAAAAAAATCATTTGCAATTTTCAGGAAAAATCCAGAAAGAAAAGGGTGTATCAGAAATTCAGCCACAAAGGAACAGCACTGTCACAGGAAGTAGTAACTCAGAGACTTAACATAACAGAGCTGGAGCCATGGAGGAGGAAACCAGAGATGTAAAGGATGTTTACTTCACAACCAAAGACCTCAGAGACAATAGATAGATTCAGTGTTCTCCTAAGACTGACTGACACTAATTATTACACAACATCTTCCATAACTCAGGGGAGAAAAAAACGATAAATGGCTGAGCCACATTGGAGCAAGAGTATAAAACTGGTTAAACTGGACTGAGAGCTGCCTGGCTGCCTGGCACTCTGTACTTGCCCAGCGCAGGCTCTGTTCTGGACCATATGTAACCGAGGTCTTGCAAAGATCCGTGATCACTAGGTAACTTTGTCAGGTACTTTGGCAGCTTGCCCAAGCTTCTTCATTTGTGTGTTGTTTCATGTCAGTTACAGAAATATGTCATCGACATGTTTTTTCTACTTGTGTGCTGTGCACTGAAATAGCACATTCACAGTTGTCGTAAATCTCACGTTTTTCTTAAAAGCCAGATATCAGATATTGCTAAGGAATAATACATACAGGGATACATACCTTTAAACTCCCCCACTTTGTGCTACTGGTCTGGGAAAAGGTAACTGGAAACAGGATGATAGAAAGAGTGGATGAAGGAGATGAGAAAAATGGGCCAGATTGTAATAATTTTTATCCATTTGTTGAAAGATCCTTATGAGTTTCCTTCCTTTTCTTCATTTGCCAGTTATTTACTCCTTATAAGAGAATGTGGTGTATCAGTCATTTCAGCATCAACTATTAATTTAAGGTAACTCACTGGTCCCAAGGAAAGCCTTTCTTCCTGGAATTTGGAACAAATTGATTTGTCGCCCCTCTCTAATGCCTTGTCCTAGTTTTCCTTAAGGAATCTAGAAATAACCATTAACCAACTTCTTTCCAACTCCGAACACCACCAGCACTGGTATATGTGCATCTTGTTGCTCTCTGATAAAGAATAGCTCAAGGTCCCTTTTTAAAGCAAAGGTTCCCTTGAGCTCAAGAAGATGGTTAGAGTTCTCCCTGAGCAAAGAAGAGGTGCCCCTGTTGGTATTGTCAGTTACAGTCGTAGCCAGGCTCATCCTTCACAATAAAAGAGCAGCAAAATACACATTGTAAACACCTCAAGAAATTCACAAAGTACTTTTCACCTCTAGTTTTAACCACCACTATAAAAGTACGTTGTGCTTGGGATTTAAACAAGGCAAGTGTTTATTCCCAAATTTCCTTTGAATAGAGGTGGAGAGAAGAGGAGCCACATGTCACTAGTTGATACAGCAGTTAGAGAAATTGTGTGGGCTGTTCCTGAGTGATCTGTAAAACATGAGTAATATCAATTATCTAACAGAGCTGCTTTGAGGAATAAATGTGATGGTCTATGAAAGCACTTGGAAAATATAAAGTGGCGTTTAAGGGTAAGATGTTATTAACAACAATGGTGATTTATTTAAATAGCAGCTCAGTGTCTAGTGTGTTATTTTGGCAGATCATAGATGTGGAATGAAGGTAAGTGGGGTGATATTCACAAGTATGCCTTCTCTCTGTCAACCTATTAAAGGATATGGTGGTATGTTAATTGCATTCATTGTTTAAAGAGACTTTACCATGAAATGCATGAGGTTACTTGTGGCCCTGGGCTTGTTTTTGTCACATGAGCAAAGGAAATCACTTGAAGAGGGAGCATGGTTATGGAATGATCACAGAACACTGCCCTGCACTCACATCTTGGTTGTAACTTCTGCTTGCTTTGTGACATTTTTCAGTTGACAATTTTTATGAGCACCATCTTTGTCCCTAAGGAGCTTCATATTGAAGACAGATAATTATTATGTGGACATGAACAGTTCAAGTGCAAATATTAAAGGAACAAGTAAATAGATCATATTAAAGGAACAAGTAAATAGATCATATGCTTAAAAAATCTTAAACACTGGTACAAGGATAACATGTAAAATGGGGGAAAGAGTATAGAAAGGGGAGGATGGCTCTGTATTTAACTTTCTGGTGACCTCTCTTTGGAAACATTCTTTCTTTGACAATGAGAACCGAATCATTACCTTTTCCTAGCAATATCTCTTCTCCAACAGAAAATTTCCAACTTGCAGATACAAAACACGTAACATCATTGTTTTTACTTTTAGGAGAGTGAGCAAGGAAGGGAGTCTGTCTGATTATACTACTTTATGTCATTACTTTAGGAAAGAAAATATTTATAGAGAAAAAATATTAGACTGTTTCATTAACTAATTAATATATTAGAGCTAATACTTGTCCCAGGCATACTTATCAGTATGATATGATTTCTTCCTATTTAATAGTGAGATATGTATTTTAAATTTTACTAAAACAATGGTTTTAATATAGATTCTTCAAAAAGATGAGACACTATCTTTACACAAAATCTATATTAGATGACATAAAATAATCCCCATTCTAAGGGATTTTCTGCATGTTTTAATGATTTGATAGGTGGGAAAGTGAAAAAGAATGACTTTTACAAATACTACTGATGGTTTCATCCTCAGTTCCATTTATTTTATAAAAGATTAGTATTTTTCCTAAGTCTTTGAGTAAGAATTTATAAGAAAGAAAAATTACTTTACAAGTTTAAAAATTGGTAGCAAGTACTAAATTATAGCTAATAAACACAAAGTCTATAAAAAAGTAAGAAGGAAATCTGCTAATTTATAGCCAATTCATCAAAATGCTAAATATGAGCATTATCTCATGGCTTCCCAGGTGGCGCTAAAGAGCCTGTCTGCCAGTGCAGGAGACATAAGAGACATGGGTTTGATCCCTGGGTCAGGAAGATTCCCCTGGAGGAGGGCATGGCAATCCACTCCAGGATTTTTGCCTGGACAATCCCATGGACAGAGGAGCCTGGCAGGTTACAGTCCATAGGGTCGTAAAGAGTTGAACACGACTGAAGTGACCTGAGTATATCTCAGTTCTGCCTTCTCTTCCTTAGTGTTAGTCTCTCAGTCATGTCTGACTCTTTGCAGCCCCATGGACTGCAGCCTTCCAAGCTCCTCTGTCCATGGGATTCTTCAGGCAAGAATAATGGAGTGGGTTGTCATTCCTTCTCCAGGAGATCTTCCCGACCTAGGGATGGAACCAGGGTTTCCCCCTTTGCAGACAAAATTGTCACCGTCTGAATCACCAGGGAAACCCAATCACAAGCCTCATCAAGGGACCACTTAGAGTTCGAATTAGTCCCCAAGCAAAGAGAACAACCCAGGCCCATGTCCTGGTCCCTTGAGGCTCAGAAACCAATTTATAAAATAATAATGTGGGCCCAAAATGTACAAACAATCAGTTCAGTTCAGTCGCTCAGTCGTGTCCGACTCTGCGACCCCATGAATCGCAGCACGCCAGGCCTCCCTGTCCATCACCAACTCCCGGAGTTCACCCAGACTCACGTCCAGTGAGTCAGTGATGCCATCCAGCCATCTCATCCTCTGTCGTCCCCTTCTCCTCCTGCCCCAATCCCTCCCAGCATCAGGGTCTTTTCCAATGAGTCAGCTCTTCGCATCAGGTGGCCAAAGTATTGGAGTTTCAGCCTCAGCATCAGTCCTTCCAATGAACACCCAGTAGGAGAAAAGAAATCATTATCTTTTTAGGCGATATTTTACATCATGTGCTTGTCCTGTGTGTAAATATTTTTTGAGGTAAGGAAGCAGAGTCCACACATAGTAGGCATTCAGTGAATGTTTCCTGATTATAATTAAGAAGTCTTTGTGACTTTATGACTCAATGCTACATTCCTTAATGCTCTAAAACAGACCCACTGTTTGATAGCAAATTGGACAAGGAATCTGCAAGTGGTCAAAAGCCAAAGACCCCCGCAGTCAATCTTTCAGATGTCCTTAAAAAGACTTCCCAGACTACAGGGAGGGTTGTATGCCTGTAATTGCTCTCCTCATAGAAATGCAGAGAACAACATCACTGTTCTATAAGAGAAAGGGAAATGACAATATGATTAAAAACAGGGGATGTTGATCATTACAGCCTGAGAAAAAACACTTAAGTTCTCCCCCAACTACTATCCCTGCAAATCTAACGACTATCAGAAACCAATGGATCCTCCTTTGTTATTTGTTGTCGGATGCAAAATTCTTCATTAAAGTTGAGGGATTAAATATAACACTTTAGCTAATTAATTATAGTTTGATCATTTTGACACCTCCAAATGACTCAGCCACATACCTTGAAGCTTTGTCAACTCAATTGCATCTTTATTTTTGTTGCCTTTAACCAACAATGAAGACTAATGCCACTCTTTCTAGTTTTCAATCACCTCTACAGAAGTGTTCCCCTGGCAATGTGCAGGGACAGAGCTAATTAATCCCTCATCTGCCCTCTGTGCTGTCTATACATCACCCTGGCAGTTGAAACTGCTGCTTGTTTTAAGGCTATTGCTGGAATGAAAAGCTCATCTGTTTTTCAATAATTTTACCACAGGTGGTGATTTGTAATTAGAAAGGGCAGAATCCAAATTTTGGTGTGCATGCATGTGTGTGTGTGGGTGTGAGTGTGTGTGTACATGAGCATGCATGCACTCTGTAATTTACAACGGGCATTTCTTGTAGAAAAAAGGAAAAGAATGTAAAACACACTGCTCACTGGAAACTATCACCACACTGTTAATTGGCTATACCCCAATACAAATGTTTTTGGTGTTAAATAAATAAATAAATAAATTTTAAAAAGAATGTAAAACAGTAGCATACCGGGAGAAAAGCATTAACTTTTGCACCAAGCTGAACAAAAGAACTTTGAAAGAATGGATCTGCATGGTTTCAATTTTTTCTTCTTTTTAAAATTGATAGTAGTCAAGGTAAGATTAGAGATCAAAGGCTTAGAGAAACTGAAAAGACTATAAGATGCAGGAAATGTGAGGTTGCTTGGTGTTCCTGGAGGGCTGGTGCTTGTGGTGAGCATGGGGAGGTGGATCAAGGTGGGTCAAGGTAGAAAGCTCCTCCTTGACTTTGTTCTCTTTGGTGACTGGTCTAACTCTGCAGGAGGGAAAATATGTAAATTTGACTCTTTCACCAACCTTCAAAATATCTCAATGACTTTACATTGCTCTAAGCATTAACCCCAAATTTTTAGTTAATTTTAAACCCGTGTCTCTCAAACATCAATGTCTATACAGATCACCTGGAGATCTTTTCAAAATACTGATTCTGATTTGATGTGCCACATGGGGCCAAGATTCTGCATTGATGACAAGCATCCTGGTGGGATGACGCCATTGGTCTGCAGATGACATTTTGTATAGCAAGGACCCAAAAGACCCTTCTCTGTCTGGTCCACCAACTTCAGGAGTCCCTCCTCTGTCACTCTCTGTCCACGGTGGCTTCCTTTACGTTCTTTGAGGTTAGCATGATCCCTCTCGACTCAAGCCTTTGAATATGTTCTTTTTTATCCAGAATTTTTCTCCTCTAGTTCCATTTTTCCCAACCCCAACTCCCATGTGCCTGCTCCCCTCATATCCATTCAGTAGAATTTATCTTCAGACTCACTCCAAAGCTTCTACTTTTCCTTCACAGCACTTTACCCAGTTTGTATTCATATTTTGAAGTTGTATGATTATTTAGTAAACGTGTCTATTTCTTAGACTCCAAGAAGATTGAACTTAGACGTTAAAACAAGGAACTATCAGGGGTTCAAAGTTCCTTTATGGGTTAGTCCCCAGGTTAAGACAGAGCTGGATCCTAGAAGATGACATGATGTCACTATTGGCTAGAATGGGAGATGAGCACCAAACCCCTGGGTACAGGTCAAAGATGGCAAGGATTGAACTACCTGCAGAAGCAGGATGGGGGAGAGAGAGAGAAACTAGACTGGAGTGCAAGAAACCAAGTGTGATACACATATTTGCTTTGTTGTTGTTCAGTCGCATAATTGTGTCTGACTCTTTGTGACCCCATGGACTGCAACACGCCAGGCTTCCTTGTCCTTCACCATCTCCAGGAGCTTGCCCAAACTCATGTCCATTGAGTTGGTGATGCCATCCAACCATCTCATCCTCTGTCGTCCCCTTCTCCTGACTTCATTCTTCCCCAGCATCAGGGTCTTTTGCAGTATGTCGACATCAGGTTGCTTTGCTCACCATTAAATCCACCTCTTTCCCCAGTTCCTGGCACATAATATAAGTTCAAAAAATAAATGCAAATAACTAAAATCATATCTCCTGATCTGGTGGCCCCTCTAAATAAGCACAATGTATACATTGTGAGTCAAATACAGTGAGTCAAAAATTTGAGCAACATATGTAATTAAATTTTCTTGAAGCCACAAAGATGCAAAAAAAGCAGATAAAGTTCATTTTAATAATCTATTTGATTTAACCTGAAACATTAGAATGTAATAAACATTTTACATTTATCTTTCCTTTCAAACTACGTCTGCAAAAGTCCAGGGTGTGTTTCATGTCTCTTGCACATCTTCATTCAGATTAGCCACATTTCAAGTGCTCAGTAGTCACATGTGATTATGGTTACCATATTGGACAACACAGCTCTCAAGTCTGCGAGCTCTCTCTACATTTCTTGATTGAATATCTGAACTGGCACATGTTGGGAGATGAACATCTAAAAAAGAATGCAGCCAAGAACTGCAACCCCACTGCATTCCTCACTCTACACCCTTTGCAAAAAAGTCATCTCTTACCCTCCAATGTGTGCTGGGCACACAAGTTCCTCTCCATTGGGAGTCTATGGTGTGAGCAACTCTCAGTATGGAGAACATAAAACAAAACTGGAAAGAGAGACTAAGTACTTTTATTTCTGTGCCAATATGCCTGAAGGGGAGAAACAGTTTCTAAAACACTGTGTACTTGATCTGGAATGTTGGAGGAAAGTGATTGAAGGATTTCTCATTTTCCATCATGTGCAGGCTCCCAGTGAGCCACTGACAATTCCCGGTAATGTAGGCAGCCCATATACATTTATGTGTGTTACCAGTGCTAGGGACAAGGAATTGCTCTTTAATAAAGCATTCAGAACACTTTGTCTGTGACTATTGGGAACACTATTCATAAGCACATGTGTAATTTTGAAATTAATCAAATGCACTCTTAATCTATGATGCACCTGGTGAATAATATCATACAAGCTATGCACCAAACATTGCATATTTCCATCTTTAATTCTGGGAATTTTAACTCTACATACAAGGTGCTGGAATGCTTATTTATTCATTCATTCTATTCACTTATTCATTCCTTCAACAAATCTTAAATGAGCATCCTTGCATGCATGGCGCCATGCTAGAGACAGTAACCCAAAAGGCAAGGTACCTGCAATTCTCAGTCTAAGAAGCCTAATTTGGGAATACCACTCTTGCATATTATTTACTCAAGTAATTTTTGTGTATATTTTAGGGAAACTGGAAAATAAGCTGGTAGTCAAACATGGCAGGTGTTTTTGCTAAGTCTACAGAAGTTTCCTTTGCCAACAGTTTAAGTCATGTGTTCTCTAAGTCCCAACCCTTAAATTCCAAGAGAAGGTCACTTTCACAGTCTATCCTCAGCTGTGCTGTTGAACATTTCCATCAACCCGAAACAGGATTTCAGCAGCTTCCTTTGGCATCTCCTGGCCTCAACTCTAGGCAGTCTCTAGGAAAGGGAGTGGTGGAAGAGAGATGCCTCGTACAGCATCAGAGCCCCACTGCAGCTCTGTTGCAAGCCTTCCCCGAAGCCATCTTGCTATGGATTTCTGAGGCTTAGATGCCCAGTTTTTCTGCTCCCCCAGTGGGATGGACCCAAGCTAGGACCCTGATGCTCCTTATTTGCTTGTCAGCATTATTCCTTTTGTCCTTTTATATGGTTCATGAGGTTCTCATGGCAAGCATACTGGGGTGGTTTGCCATTCTCTCCTCCCATGGATCACGGTTTGTCAGAACTCTCCACTATAACCTGTCCATCTTGGGTAGCCCTACATGGCATGGCTCATAGCTTCATTTCATAGCGAAGTGGCAAGCCCCTTTGCCACAAGACAGTGGTGCATGTGCTGTGGTCCACAGGGTCACAAAGAGTCGGACACAACTGGGCTACTGAACAACAACAACAATTGTTTCTTTTACTCACTTGCTCTTTCTCTTAGAACTATAAGGAGTTCCTTGCCATCTTCTGGGTATCTCCAGATCTCCAATTCCTTTTCTTTGGACAAAAGGGGAAAACACCGTCTTGCACTGCACAGCTCTTTCAGCAGACATACCAGGGTCCCTAGTAGTACCAGGGTCCCTAGTAGTCAGTTCATTCCATCTATTCCACTTCTTAATCCTACAAGTGTACATACTTCTTAGGGAAGGGGTTGGATAAGGGAGGATTAGAAGTCGACCCTTACTGTATATATCCTAAATCTCTTGTCTGTCCCCACTTTCTGGCTCTGCTTCTGAGTCTAACCCACCTTTCAAAGACATGTTGCAAAAGAGTAAAGATTTTTCTCATAGGTTTACTTTTACCCCATTTCAGTCTGGATTCACTCAAGCATTCCCTGTCCCCTTAGATGGGCTGGTATGTACATACATTTGGACTCCAGTGGTAGACAAGACTCAAGTATTTGCTCTTGGAGCTCCTTGGCCCTTGGCTAGACACTGTGTAAGTGTCTCTGAACATTGTGTGACAGGTAAGGAGTCTGTGTCTGCCCAGAGAACATGAAGGACTGCCAGGAGGTGTCAGCTCTTTCCAGGCCAAGAAACCCTGTTGGGCCAGGTGAGTACACTCAGTGCTGGAGATTTGGTGTTCATAAAATTTAAACAACCAGCTTCTACATTTCCAACTTTCTATTATTATGGATACTTAAATTTTCAATTTAACATATCCCTCAAAAGAAGGAAATAGAATTTGTGTGTGTCACAATGAGTCATCATTTTTTCGTACACAGTATTGGAACATGAAGATTCTATGATGCCATTCCAAGTGGGTGCCTAGCTGAGAAAGGAGCAAGCATTAGGAAAATGGGAATTTTAATGTATATGATCATTAAGCTAAGTAACAAGACATTGATCTATTATTTGAAAACCTTACTACTTCCTTAGCAGCTAATGTGTTTGTTATTCACCTACTCTTTGAATCCAGGCTTTTATGGTGAATATATTCTTATAGAAATCATGACATTCAAAGTGTGCTTTTCCTGAAAAAAAAACAAATGAGTTAAGAAATATGTTATACATAAGATCACATATTCCATTGACTTTCATGGTCATTTTAGAGAATCTCTCCCATAAAGAAATTAGGAAGGAAATGCACAATAAAATTTCCAACTTTCCAAATGCATTTTGCTTTGCTAATATATTACCTCCATGGCCTCTTTCACTTTCCTAATAAATTTGCCAAGAACTAGGCAGATGAATGATAATTCACATGAACTCAAAAATATTCTCTCAGGAGTACACATATATTACTATGTCCCTAGAGATTCTGTGGACCTCACAGGATTTGCCTATTGAATCAGCAGTTCTGACAGTTATTAAACTGAAAAAGTCAATGGAAAAATTTTATTCTCAAATATCTCAGATGCTGTAAAGTGTTACTGTAATTCCCATCACGATTTTCTATATCCTGTAAACCTTGGGAGCTATCAACCTTTGCTGCATTGATAACTGAGTATTGTTAAACTCTGGGATTTGATGTCAAGGCTAATATTACCATTGAGTGATTCAGTTGGGAATGATGTTGAGTGAATCATCTGCCTACTTTCTCTAAGCTGTTGGGATGGGTGATTTGTGAGAGGCAGCCCTTGGCATCCTTCTTAAAGTGAGTCCCAATCTTCCCCAGGTACTTTCATGCAAGAGATCATTCCCAGTTTAAGATATTAAATGGTACCCTTATCATCTGTAACTATCTATACTTCCTTCCTAATTTCCATTTTATATCACCTGCCATAGGCATTGTGAAAATACAAATGATTAAGTAGGAAAAGAACACATGGTCATTGATTAATTTCTTATATACCCTCCACTCTTTCTATCCTCAATGGAGGGAAATATCAAAGAGAAAAGGATGCCAGTGTACATGCCTCCCGGCATGGCTTCTATTCCAGCCCTTGGACTCTTTCCTGAGTTCCAATTTTACTCCCTACCTGGGAAAGTAAACAACTGAGTGATTTTCTGAACATTTCTGCAAGACTACCTGAAAGATTCTCCATCAGCCCTGTGTTTGTATCCTTGATGCCTTGGAGGGAATTTGGCGGAGCCAAGAAAGGCTTATAAATCACCTCTGGGTGAGCTGGCCAAAAGTCCAACTGTCTCTTATTCTCCTGAGTGATTTACTTTGCCATTTATTTTCAGTTCTAGTGTTGGCCAGTGCGGTTGATGGGTTGAAATCCTAACAATCAACTGACTATGGTCTGAAGTGGCAGCAGACTGAAGCCAATGTGTGCTGGGCCTGGTGACAGCCACTGTGGGACAGAGCTGGCCAGAAGCACGGGGAGGACCTCGGGTTGTGTGTGCAGGCCTGATCCATCCAGATGAATGGGAGCTGACAAGAGTGATCTCTGCAGCATGGAATGGAGTGATGACATGAAAACAGTGACATGTTTGAGATTGAAACACCAGGCACAGAAACGTCACTTATAATGGCCAGAGAAGTGACAAGGGACTCGCACTAATTTTACTTGATTTTGATTCAAAGATGTCCTTTGTGCTAGGAGTCAGAGCTAGCTGGGAGTCATGTATGGGAAAACCACTCCGTTCCTGACCATGCCCACCCCCATTTAATCAGACCTGCAAAACCAGTGGCACGTGGTGCCATTAGGACAGTCATCTGTAACCCAGGCTTCACTGTAGAATCACCTGAGTATTTGCAGTCTGGTCCCTGGGAGGAGGCTTCTGATTTATTTATTTTTGTTTTGTTTTGTTGTTATTGTTGTTTTTCTTTTTTTTTCAATTAATTTTATTTTGAGAGATAATTGCTTTACAGAATTTTGTTGTTTTCTGTCAAACCTCAACATGAATCAGCCATAGGCATATATACATCCCCTCCCTTTTGAACCTCTCTCCCATCTCCCACCCCATCCCACCCCTCTAGATTGATACAGAGCTCCTGTTTGAGTTTCCTGAGCCATACAGCAAATTCCCATTGGCTATCTATTTTACATATGGTAATGTAAGTTTCCATGTCACTCTTTCCATACATCTCACCCTCTCCTTGCCTCTCCCCATGTTCATAAGTCTGTTCTCTACATCTGTTTCTCCATTGCTGCCCTGTAAATAAATTCTTCAGTACCATTTTTCTAGATTCTGTATATATGTGTTAGAATACAATATTTCTCTTTCTCTTTCTGACTCACTTCACTCTGTATAATAGGTTCTAGGTTTATCTACCTCATCAGAACTGACTCAAATGTGTTCCCTTTTATGGCTGAGTAACATTACATTGTGTATATGTACCACAACTTCTTTATCCATTCATCTGTCGATGGACATCTAGGTTGCTTCCATGTTCTAACTATTGTAAATAGTGTTGCAATGAACAATGGGATACATGTGTCTTTTTCAGTTTTGGTTTCCTCAGGGTATATGCCTAGGAGTGGGATTGCTGGATCATTAGTTCAGTTCAGTTCAGTCACTCAGTCATGTCCGACTCTTTGCAACCCCATGAACCAAAGCACACCAGGCCTCCCTGTCCATTACCAACTCCCTGAGGTTACCCAAACTCATTTCCATTGAGTCAGTGATGCCATCCAACCATTTCATCCTCTGTCGTCCCCTTCTCCTCCTGCTCTCAATCTTTCCCAGCATCAGGGTCTTTTCAAATGAGTCAGCTCTTCGCATTAGGTGGCCAAAATGTTGGATCATATGGTAGTTTTATTCCTAGATTTTAAAGGAATCTCTATACTGTCTTCCCGGAGAAGCTCTTCCCAGAGAAGGCGATGGCAACCTACTTCAGTACTCTTGCCTAGAAAATCCCATGGACGGAGGAGCCTGGTAGGTTGCAGTCCATGGGGTCGCTAGGAGTCGGACATGACTGAGCGACTTCACTTTCACTTTTCACTTTCATGCATTGGAGAAGGAAATGGCAACCCACTCCAATGTTCTTGGCTGGAGAGTCCCGGGGACTGGGGAGCCTGGTGGGCTGCCGTCTTTGGGGTCGCACCGAGTCGGACACGACTGAAGCAACTTAGTAGCAGCAGCAGCAGCAGCAGCATACTGTCTTCCATGGTGGCTGTATCAGTTTACATTCCCACCAACAGTGCAAGAGTGTTCCCTTTTATCTACACTCTCTCCAGCATTTATTTTTTGTAGACTTTTTGATAATGGCCATTTTGACTGGTGTGAGGTGATGTCTCATTGTGGTTTTGATTTGCATTTCTCTAATAATGAACAGTGTTAAGCATCTTTTCATGTGTTTTTTAGCCATCTGTATGTCTTCTTTGGAGAAATGTCTGTTTAGATCTTTCCCCCACTTTTTGACTGGGTTATTTGTTTTTCTGGCATTGAGTTGTATGAGCTGCTTATATATTTTGGAAATTAATCCTTTGTTAGTTGTTTCATTGCTATTATTTTCTCCCATTCCGAGGATTGTCTTTCCACCTTGGTCACAGTTTCCTTTGCTATGCAAAAGCTTTTAAGATTAATCAGGTCCCACTTGTTTACTTTTGTTTTTATTTCCATTACTCTAGGAAGTGGGTCATAGAGGGTCTTGCTTTGATTTATGTCATTGAGTGTCTGCCTATGTTTTCCACTAAGAGTTGTATAGTTTCTAGTCTTAAATTTAGGTCTTTAATTCATTTTGAGTTTATCTTTGTGTATGGTGTTAGGGAGTGTTCTAATTTCATTCTTTTACATGTACCTGTCCAGTTTTCCCAGTACCATTTATTGAAGAGGCTGTCTTTTCCCCATTGTATATTCTTTCCTCCTTTGTAAAAAATAAGGTACTGTAGGTGCATGGGTTTATTTCTGGGCTTTCTATCTTGTTCCATTGGTCTATATTTCTGTTTTTGTGCCAGTACCATACTGTATTGATGACTGTAGCTTTATAGTATAATCTGAAGTCAGGAATGTTGATTCCTCCAGCTCCATTCTTCTTTCTCAAGACTGCTTTGGCTATTCAGGGTCTTTTGTGCTTCCATATGAATTGTGAATTTTTTTGTTCTAGTTCTGTGAAGAATGTCATTGATAATTTTATAAGGATCACATTGAATCTGTAGAATGCATTTGGTAGTATAGTCATCTTCACAATACTGATTCTTCCTACCCAGGAACATGGACTGTCTCTCCATCTGTTTACGTTGCCTTTGATTTCTTTCATTAGTGCCTTATAATTTTCTGTGTACATTCTTTTGTCTCTTTAGGTAAGTTTATTCTTAGATATTTTATTTTATTTTTTTGTTGCAATGGTGAATGGGATTGATTCCTTAATTTCTCTTTCTGATTTTTCATTGTTAGTATATAGAAATGCAAGTGATATCTGTGTACTGATTTTGTATCCTGCAACTGAAGTGCAGTCGCTCAGTCGTGTCCAACTCTTTGTGACCCTGTGGACTGTAGCCCACCAGGGTCTTCCGTCCGTGGGATTCTCCAGGCAAGAGTACTGGAGTGGGTTGCCATTTCCTTCTCCAGGGGATCTTCCCAATCCAGGGATCGAACCCTGGTCTCCCGCATTGCAGGCAGACGCTTTAACTGCTGAGCTACCATACTGCAACTGAAGCTATGGTTTAATTGGCCCTGGGGATGGAACCTGGGCTTCCCAGGTGACGCTAGTGGTCAAGAACCTGCCTAACAATGCAGAAGACAAAAGAGACTCAGGTTCGATTCCTGGGGTGGGAAGATGCCCTGGAGGAGGGCATGGCAACCCACTCCAATATTCTTGCTTGGAGAATCCCCTGGTCAGAGGAGCCTGGTGAGCTACAAGCCATATGGTCTTAAAGAGTCATAACCGAGGTGACTTAGCATGCATGTATGCACAGGGATGGGATCCAGGTCTTGACATGCCTTAAAATCTCCCCTGGGTGATTCTGATCCCAGTAGTGCCTGAGGACCACTGCATTAAAAGGCTGAAAGTAAAGACTAAATGCCCTGGAAAATTGGTATAATTTTTATTATAATAACACTGTGAATCTATATTGCCCAAGAAGCACAAATCTTTTCCTATTTTATTACTTCAACATTATATTTTTAGATGTTGGTACCTGATATAGTTTAGGAAAACTTTGACTTTTCTGGAATAGGGGGGGAAAAAAAGTCCAAGTATTAGATGGAGGGTGGGGGTGGCTAATTTTTACTTACCTATCTACACATCTATTTATTTTTCAGCTTTACTGAGGTATAATTGACAAATAAAACTAAAGCTAATTGTAAACAAATTGAATTTAGGCTAAACTCAGATTTATTTTCACGATTGGTAAAGTTCACAATATGAAAATATTCTATGTTAAAGTAAATAGGAAGATGAAGTTTGTGCATTATGCTGCCAAAACAGTTTTTAACAAACAAAACTCTCCAAAAGTTTGAGGTGGCCATAACAGAAGTTCTCAATATTGCTGGAGGCTGTGTAAATGGGTAGAAGTATTTTGGAAAGCATTTTGTTTATATGTGTCAAGAGTCTCAAAATTTCATATTCAACTTAGAGAAAATCTGTCCTCAGCGTAGATTCAGAGTTGAAAACAAAGATTTATGTTTAAAGAGATTTATGTTTAAAGAGATTACATCATTTTTGGTAAAAGGAATAAAAGTGTGATAACCAATAACAAATAGACAGATGGGATCAATTAGCTATTGTAGTCTTTCTTACAAGATTATTATATAATTATTAAAAGCATTTCTAAATAATATTTCACAAAATTGTAAAAGCATGCACAAAATATTAATGATAATCCTGAATATGAAATATATATATGTGTGTATATATATATATATATATACACACATAAAACACGACCCTCAATTTCAAAAACTCTATATAGCATATCATATAAATATACTGAGTCTGATCTATTTGTTTTTTTAACATGGAAAGATCTTGGATGAAAGTTAGCCAATATAGCTCATGGTGTTATTAAGAGTTATCTCTCTGTGACGGAATCATAGATCATTTTAACTTTTAAAATATTATGCCATATATTTAAAATTTTCTATCATGAACCAGAAAAATTATATCCTGAAAAAAACTATATCTATTTTTAAGTTTTAATAAAATTCTTTATCAGCTATATTCAATAGCTATTTTCCATGCTCTGAGAAATAATGTAGCAAAAAACTTTTAAATAGAGCCATAAAATACTAAATGATTAGAGCAGAGAATGAGTTTTTTGGAAATTCAGAACAGAGAGGACTAGTTGCTCATGGAAAATGGAATATCTCATGAAACATAGTTGAGGTTGGATTCAGCAAGACTTGAATGTCAGACTAAGGAATATAGACTTTATTCTGGTACAAATAGAAGTCCTTGGAGAGATCTTTGTAGTTCTAGTTAATGAATATCCTTAGTTCTTCTCTATTAAAGTTTGTACCCTGAAAATGTATATGTATATGTGTATTCATATCTGAATGTATGTACCCCGAATACATTCACCCTTAGGCAGGAAATAATGTGTCTATAAAGAAGAAACAGGAAGAATGATTAAGGCATTCGTTAATTGGGGTCCATTTACATTTTCAGAGTCAGCTAAAAAATCATCCACTTATTTAAAAGGAAATCTTCTTGGTTTATTACAGTCATTATTACTTGGCAGTAAGAGATAGCTAGTTTGGATTTCACCAGTAGAGGAAATTGCATAGTCTGTTGTATCTCTTAAGGGTCACTATTAGTCAATGACTGAGTAAAAGAAATTGCAGTTCTTGAAACAAAATTGGTTATTGAGTACCTACCATGTGCAAGATGGTTGGATGAATTCCATATATAAACTCATTTAATCCTCACAACAATCCCTCAAGGTTGGTATTTATAATTCATATTTTAAAGTAAGTGAAAGTCACTCAGTGTTGTCGGACTCTTTGTGACCCCATGGACTATACAGTCCATGGAACTCTCCAGGCCAGAATACTGGAGTGGGTAGCCCTTACCTTCTCCAGGGGATCTTCCCAACCCTGGGATCAAACCCAGATCTCCTATATTGCAGGTGGATTCTTTACCAGCTGAGCCACCAGGTAAGTCCATTTTAAAGTAAAGGAGTCTGAGAAAGATGTTAAGAAGATGTTAACTGGCCAATATGAATCTAGATTTCAATCTGAACCTATTTTTTGTTCACCTTTCAGTGTGAGCCAATGGAAGATAACTTATCACACTACAGCATCCCCATTAACCAAAGCATTTTCTAACTTTATTGCTGAATCATATATTTTTGAAAATAGATGTGTATATATACAATATGCACATGTGTGTCCATGTGAGTATAGTGTATATATATAGCTATTTTACACCAGTGTATTTATGTGTGATATATAGACATGCCTTATAGTAATAAATTTATCATATAATTATAGCAATATATCAAATATTTACTGTGCTATTCCTTTATATACATGTATTATAAGAAAGTGAAAGTCACTCAGTCGTATCTGACTCTTTGCTCCCCCGTGGACTGTCCATGGAATTCTCCAGGCCAGAATGGTGGAGTGGGTAGCCTTTCCCTTCTCCAGGGGATCTTCCCAACCCAGGGGTTGAACCCAGGTCTCCTACATTGCAGGCCGATTCTTTACCAGCTGAGCCACAAGGGAAGCCCAAGAACACTGGAGTGGGTAGCCTATCCCTTCTTCAGGGGATCTTCCTGACCCAGGAATTGAATCGGGGTCTCCCATATTGCAGGCAGATTCTTTACCTACTGAACTATCAGGGAAGACATATATGTATTATATATAATATACAATATATATATATATATTATATAATGTATAATACATATACACATATATGTATTATATATCACTATATAGAGAGGCTCACTGGTGAAGGATCCATTTACAATGTAGGAGAGCTGGGTTCAATCCTTAGGCTGGGAAGATCCTCTGGAGGAGAGCATGGCAACCCACTCCAGGGTTCTTGCCTGGAGAATCCCATGGACAGAGGAGCCTGGATGGCTACAGTCCATAGGGTCAGAAAGAGTCAGACATGACTGAAGCAACTGAGCATGCATATAAAGATACATATTAAGTAATGCATAAATATACATTATATATCAATGAATATGTATATATAGTTTAACATACAGTTATATACTAAATAGACTAAAACATGGATGTATTATACACCCATACACATATAACATTTTTTCCCACTGTCCTTATCTAGAAAAGAAAGTGGCTGGGCAATTGGAGAACCTATGTATTAGCTAAAAGAACATTACTGTCACCACAAAATGAGTTCTGACTCTTATCTTCACGATGGCAGCCCGAAAAAGAGAACTAATGTTTGTCAGGTGTGCAGAAGCTGTGAACCCCTAGGAATGACCCAAACCTCCAAGTGTAAATGTGAAGGGACCTCATTTCCCTTTCCTCCCATTCCATGGGCCTTACTCACCCAACATCCGCTTTGCCAGTCCTTACCCTGTGAAAGTCCCCAGATGGAGGAGGGGAGTCAGAGCCAATTTCATTCTATTCTGTTGTAAACTCAAAAGATCCACTTTCAGTCTAGGTCCTGCAGAGAAAGGACAGTCTCCTGCTAGTTAACTTCATTCGGCTCTTTATTCAACAAAACGATGTCGCATTTTCATCAACAAAATCAACCGAACAATCAGTTCTACGCAAAATAAAGCGTCTCCGAGGGCCGAAAAGAGCCCTGGATGGGAGTGTGTGGTTCTGCACAAAGGCTGTGGAGGCCAAGCTGTCACTCCTTTCCTTCATCCCACTGCCCCATGCATAGCACCAGCTCTGGCGTGAAGGGAGATTTAAAAGCAAGTAAGTACATAGAAACATTTCTCATTCATTATCTGGAATTTCTGCTACTGGGTGACATATCATTAGTCCTGGTGTAAGGCAAGCTTTAAAAACGTAATTACTTAATCATGCAGTTAGCTTCCCATCAATCCTAGTAGCATTTGTTCTTAACTAGCTTTTAAGAACAAAATTAGGAGTAATTTGTAAACAAAAGTAATTGAAGAAAGGCAGATATTGCCAAGGTGTTGACAGCGTTAGCAGACATTATTGTTTCCCTTAACACCACCACGGCACAGCAGTTAGCAATAGGTGGCTGGCACGAGGCAGTGCTAGGGAATGAGGGGGGGGTGAGCTGAGGCAGTGGGCACCAGGCAACGTGGTCCTTACCCAGCCCTTACAGGCATCCAACCCCACAGAAGGGGACTCTCTACTCCTATACTGATCTGATGACTTGGAGATTTGTGGTATGATTTAACATTTTTAGCATGACCATGAAAATAAGCTCGTAATATTTTTCATACCTATTATTGGATCTAGTGAGACAAAATCAGGGAAGTCAGAGTGGTGACATAGGTGGTAGAGGCCAATTTTTTCTCCAAAGGAGCTTACAAGTATTTGGAAGTATTCCTATTTGCCTGCCCTTATTTCTGACTACTTGTAGTAAGTTCAGAGTATACATCAGTTTGGGGCCAGACAGTGTGCTAAGCACTTGAGAAATAGCTGTAAGGAGGAACTGGACTCCACTCTCAAGGGGCACATGATTTTGCAGAGAGAGAAAAATGGAAATAAAGCATGATCGGAAAGACTGAAACCAAGTATGTAACACTGGCCAAAAGTTAGTTTCTAACTCTGCCTGTTGTATTGAGGTTTTATAGGCCCTCCGAAAGGAATCATGAAGAAATATGTCTTGCAGTACAAACAGGAGAATCAGGTCCAGGAATGAGGCTATTACCATCCTTACTTTACAGATGAAGTAACCGAGTCTGAAAGGAATCAAATAACTTTCTGAAAATCGGGCACATCAAGAATGGCAACGCTGCACTCATTCTCAGGTATTTATCTTTATTATCACTGTTGTTGTGGTGCTGAAGTCAAGTGCAAATATCTTTCCAGGATCCACTAGAATTCAACAGAAGGAGTCTGAACCTGGGGTCAGAACAGCCATCTTGAATTCTGCCTTGAAAGCCTTCCACTGGGTGACATTGAGCCTGAGCTTTGGTGTCTCAGCTATAAAAATTTGGAGTAAGGAAAGTAAAAGTGCTTTGTAAATTTTAATTCAGAAATAAGGTACTCATCAGTTTAGTTCAGTTCGGTCACTCAGTCATGTCTGACTATTTGCAACCCCATGGACTGCAACATGCCAGGCCTCCCTGTCCATCACCAAACTCCCAGAGCTTGCTCAAACTCATGTCCATTGAGTTGGTGATGCCATCCAACCATCTCATCCTCTGTCATTCCCTTCTCCTCCTGCCTTCAATCTTTCCCAGCATCAGAGTCTTTTCTAATCAGTCAGTTCTTCGTATCAGGTGGCCAAAGTATTGGAGCTTCAGCTTCAGCATCAGTCCTTCCAATGAATATCAGGACTGATTTCCTTTAGGATTGACTGGCTTGATCTCCTTGCAGGAGGATCATATGGAGTATAGGAATATGAAAAATGCCCTGTGGTTAAAAAAAAAATTAAAATAGGATTGCCCCTGAAATGTTAAGAATTGCCTGAAAAGTGTACAGGACACAGGGAACTTTCTAGATGAATGAAAACATTGTATACTAATTTTCAATACTAATCAAGTTGAACATTTAAAGTCTGTGCAATTTATTGTGTGTAAATGGTGCCTCAAAATTCCATTGAAAAATACGATACAATTATTTCTACCAAGGTTTCTTTGGGGGATTGAATTTTCACAATTGCTAGCATTTTGGGAGTTGAACTCTAATGTCCAGATTGGACACTCCAAGTGATTCAACTCAGTAACCATTGTAAATCTTGAGACAGTTCCTATCCTTACATCTCAAATTTAATTCAAAATAGATATCATCTCTTCTTACATCCTTAAGAACCAAAGCATTAGGAGTCATCATGAACTTCCAAGTTACTGTCTCTAGCATGTAAGTGAATGAAAAAAACACTCACTTCTTTTTGTATTTTTCAATGGGAAAAAAGTCAAAATTTAAATGTATCAACCTGAGAATGATAATATTATTAAGTTTGGCTTGGGGATAGATATAAGAAAGAGCATCTGATTCAGTGGCATATAGGACAGCAGAAATTGTTACCAAAGCCAATATGGTGTGTTTACACATCATTTTGGGCTGGGTAAATGACGAGAGAAAGTTTTACTCTCTATAGGGTTTTATGATTCTAACACAAGCAAAAGTAAATAAATATATTTATCTTGAGTGCTCAAGGCATTTCGGTTTCTGAATTATTGGGTTAGATTAGATACATATATGTATAATATATACATATGCATGTATGTATATATCCACATATATATATATATGTATATATATATATGATGGAGCAGTATTCAGCCTTGAAAAAGAAATGAGTCCTGCAATTTTCAACAACATGAATGAACCTAGAGGGCATTATGCTAAGTGAAATCAGCCAGACACAGAAATAAAATGTTGCATAATCTGACTTATATTTAGACTCAAGCAGAGTCTACCTTTATCATCTGGTAAAGGTGGTTACCAGGATCTGGGGGGAGGGCTGAGGGTGAAATATTGATCAAAGGGTGCAAAGTTTCAGTTTTATGAAATGAGTAACTTCTAGAGATCTAACGTACAATAATTTGACTATAGTAAATAGTACTTTTTTGTATACTTGTAATTTCCAAAGAGGATTGATCTTACACACACAGACACACACACACACACAAATGGTAACTATCTAAGGTGATGAATATGTTAATTAGCTTGATTGTGGTGATTATTTCATGATGTATATATATATCAAAATCAAATTGCACACTTAAATATGTAAAACTTTTGTCAAATATATGGTAATTAAAAGAAAAAGAAGACTGCTATTTAAATATGGAAAGAAAAAGAATTGCTGGGTCAAGTCTTCATAGTCAAAAGCAAATCAATCAGCAAGTTTCCATGGAGCACCTACTATAAGCCCAGAACAGCAGAGTTAAAAGGGCTGAGATAATTATCCAGATAATTATCTCAGTCCCAAAGTGACTTTTACTGGTTTACATAGATCATTTGGGCAGAAGGAGGCTTTTCCCTTTTAATTATCTGTAAAACTAAATCACTATATTGCAAGACTGGTCTACTTCTTTAAAAGATAAGATAAAAATTACTCACAATAAATGTATACACTTTGGGTTGGAGAGTCTTTTGCAAACCTTCAGAACTTGAAAAAAAAAAAAAGTAAGGTTTTAAAGTAATTAAAGTTAAGGTTTTAATGTAATTCATTTAGGTGAGGCTTAAAGAACACTCCAGTCATGAGCACTGTTCAACATTCACAATAAAAACCTTAGTTTATTGCTCTGTCTTTATTGGAAAAAAAATTAAGTTGACCTGCCATGGCCAAATTAAAACTATCTACACCTGTGGATCAGGTTGGCCTTTGGAGTGAGCTCTTGGAGAAGGAAACGGCAACCCACTCCAGTACTCTTGCCTAGAAAATTCCATGGATGGAGGAGCCTGGTGGGCTACGGTCCATGGTGTCACGAAGAGTCGGACACAACTTCATGAAGTGTCAGTAGTGTCAGTAAACATTTATGGGTGACCTACTTGCCTCCTCCCTATGTGATGAGAAGCTCAGGGCAAACCTCTGTCAATAATAAAAGTCTTCCCCGATCCAGCTGCCACAGTAAACACCTCTATCATCTTCAACATCACCATCACCATTACCATCGTCTGTTTTTAAAAAGTTTTATATAAGGCTCTGTCATTCTTTGATATTCAATATCGTCTCTCTCAGGTCTCTATAAATGCAGCATGAGTAATATGATTGGAAAGAGTGATCAATGGCACTCATTCATGCTGAGGCCTTGGCTCTTTGCTGTATCACTTTGCTCTCTTGCTTGGTAGGTAGCTCATTGTACTGAGAGTCTAGTGTCTAGAGAAAGAAGATGTAGTGAGAGAGAGAAGACAGACATGGTGGAAAAGTTGCCCCACATTGGAACACGTGAGGAGAGGTGCATTGGGATTAAGGATGGTGTGGATCTTCTGCCCCGGGAACATATTGTTTGGGAAGCAAAATGGTTTCAAAGTTTTATCCTCAAAATGTATAAGCAAACAATAGTACTAAATGTTTAATGGACTTAGTACATTTAGGAGACTCACTTAACATCAATTAATCTACTAATATTCACTGTGCTGAGCCAGAAACTGTAGCAAATAATACTAACAATACTAAGGATTTACATTTGTGTGGGCTCTAGATTTATAAATGACTTTTGAGTAGATTCGACTTTCTCTTTACTTCTCAATACAATTCTGTGTGTTGGGCCTTCTTCTCCAATTAACATCACAGAAGAAGAAACTCCTTTTTGACAGCTGCTTGGATTTTACCAGTTTCAGTACTTCCCTGATAGCTCAGTTGGTAAAGAATCTGCCTGTAATTCAGGAGACCCCAGAGACCCCAGTTCGATTCCTGGGTTGGGAAGATCCACTGGAGAAGGCATAGGCTGCCCACTCCAGTATTCTTGAGCTTCCCTTGTGACTCCCCTGGTGAAAAATCTGCCTGCAATGCAGGAAACCTGGGTTCATTCCCTGGGTTGGGAAGATCCCCTAGAGAAGGGGAAGACTACCCAGTCCGGTATTCTGGCCTGGAGAATTCCATGGACTGTATAGTCCATGGGGTCACAGGGAGTCAGACATGACTGAGTAACTTTCACTTTCAGAGTTGGTTAGAATTAGGACCCGGGTTTGAAGTTTGTAGGGTAAGGGAGTTAGAGAAGACAAGGTTCAGAAAAAGAATGAGGCTGGCACTTTACAGAAACAGATCACCTTTAATGAGGCAAGAATGGGCAGCAGTCAGATTACTGAGCTGCTGCACTAACTTAAGAAAACAGTAAGTATATATAAACATATATGTGGAAATCTACTGTCTTAAGGGGGCCAGTTCTTCCCCAAGGTTGTTCAGATTAATTATCTCTTAAACAGCTGGGGCAGAGAAGGCAATGGCACCCCACTCCAATACTCTTGCCTGGAAAATCCCATGGGCGGAGGAGCCTGGTAGGCTGCAGTCCATGGGGTCGCAAAGAGTCAGACACGACTGAGCGACTTCACTTTCACTTTTCACTTTCGTGCATTGGAGAAGGAAATGGCAACCCACTCCAGTGTTCCTTCCTGGAGAATCCCAGGAACAGGGGAGCCTGGTGGGCTGCCATCTGTGGGGTCACACAGAGTCAGACACGACTGAAGTGACTTAATAGCAGCAGCAACAGCAAACAGCTGGGACAAGGAATTCTGGAGATTGGCCAGAGGCTGGTACAGGCTGGGAGTTGGGCATAATCAACCTTAATGCCCATTTTTTTCTCTTCAGGAGAGAGAGTTCTTTGATTTGCATAGAATGGTGGGGAGGACCCAGAGGGGAGTTTTAACTCCAGGCTATTTTGCGCCTTGTAACTTTCCTTCAGAATTGCTTGAAGTTATGTTTCAGAATTACACTTAGGCCTGGCCATTGTCACAGGGGAGGAAAGACGTTTAAGATGCTTTGAATTCTAAGAGTCTGGGACCTTGTTGGGATGACAGGGACAACACAGTCACGAGCAGTGGGTGGATCAGAAAGGGACACAGAAAGAAGCTAACAGCCCTTGAGGGGTGACAACAGCCTTTCAGAAAACAATGTGCTTAGGCTGTGCTATTTGACTCAACTTGGGGACTAGAAGAATGATGATTCTCAAATCTTATTTTTGTGTGTATCTTAGATTGATAATTACCAGTGTAGAGGCAGAGAAAAATTCTAATGAAAAGTGAACGCTTGTGTGGTGATTTGCTGTTATAAGATAAAATACTTTCCTTTAGTTAAAGATAAAAACTGGTTTAGACAAAAAACTAATTCAGATTTGAATGGGTTGACTTAAAGGAGTTGCTATAATATCCAAGTGAAAATGATCTGATGGGCCTCAGTTTGGGGTTAGAAGTCAGAGCTTCAAGCTATAAAACTGTAATCTATTATGGGGGCAGAAACCATTAAAAAAAATTTCATCCTGTTTTCTCATGACCATCTTTTATCCTGGGCTTCTATCCATTTGTCTGGCATATATGGAGGCTAAAATAATTATGTATGAATTGTTTGAATGAATCAATGATAGATTTAATAATTATATCTGCTCTCTTACCTGTAATAACAGTAACAATACCAAAAGTAGCTGAAGCCAAGAGAGATGGCTTCAAATAATGTGAAGAAATAGTATACAATTCACTGTGGTTTTCTTACTCACTTCTTGATTTGTTTTCATGGAAAATCATATTCTCAAGCACACTAATTGCTGTAAGTCAGATCTCATCTTTTATGGGAAGATAAGAGAGCCCACCTCTTACCTAGAAAATTCCATGGACAGAGGAGCCGGGTGGGCTGCAGTCCATGGGATCGCTAGAGGTTGGACACGAATGAACAACTTCACTGTCACTTTTCACTTTCATGCATTGGAGAAGGAAATGGCAACCCACTCCAGTGTTCTTGCCTGGAGAATCCCAGGGACAGGGGAGACTGGTGGGCTGCCATCTATGGGGTCGCACAGAGTCGGACACGACTGAAGTGACTTAGCAGCAGCAGCAAGAGAGCCCACTAAGACCAACACAGATCAAATGCAATTTCTTCATGTGTAGGGTTTTCTGTTTGTTGGTTCGTTGTTTTTATGTTTGTTCCCAGAAAAATATCTAAGACCATTCCACCTCATCCAAGATTCCCAAATGCCTTGCGATTCACAAACCCTCCTGATCTCAGAGGATGGCTCTTGTTTAAAAACTGCACAAAGTAAATGGTATTGGGTATTTAATGAAAAGCATTGAAATTGCTATATGGTGCCACAGATTCACTGTCGAACATGTCATGAGGCAACATTTTATAGGCGTTGTAAAATCTTTTTACCACACACAGCTGCATTATCCAAAATTACTCAAATCTGCAGGGCATTTGAAACTCACTCTGTAACAGTAATAGGCTTTGCTGCTTAAAAAGTGATTATGACTAATGCAGGAAAACAATTATCACAAGACTTAATTGCCAAGAGTTAAGATATATATAGACAGATAGAGATGGATTCATTCTCATTGAAATTTGAGCCATTGCTAGGAAAAACTAAGTGATTTTCAAAATCATGAAGCAAAACTGGGAAAAAATGTTTTTAATTCATCAGTCTACACAAGGAAGATTTTATCCATATTATTTTTAAAGTTTTAACATTTATTGTTTTTAATACATGTGGGGTTGATTGGAGAAATTCTTAAAAATATTTATGAATAGAACTACCCCATAGGGCTGGCCCTATACCACCAAGAGATAGCATGAGAATAGAGACAAGAGTGGAATCTAACAGACTTGTTTCTAGTTGTGGTTTGGCCCTGGGCAATCACTTCATCTCTCTAGGTCTTAGCTTCTTCTTTCACATAAAGAAAACTTTGGGCTAAGCATTGCTGGGGGCCTCTTCCTGTGCTAACCTTCTATGATTCGACCTTACATGATTTAAAGTAGAAACAGTTTGTTGTCTACATTTGTCCTTCTCTTTCTGAGAGGAAGGATGAGAGCAGGCTTAGTGAAAGAAGCAATATTGTCCTTTGCCTTCGAGAGTTTTGGTGTGAAAGAAAGTGATCATGAGCATTTAGATAGAATGGATAATCTGATAGAGACAGTATGGTGGGAAAGTACAGAAATGGTTCAGGAAAGGACTGGAAAGGTACACTGCCCTGATGTTGGAGAAATTTAAAGTTACTAATAGTTTTGATTTGTTTCAATGGGTATGGTGAAGAGTTTTTGGCTGCTCAGCAAAGTCCACAGTCTCCTCTCCTCTCTGGCCTCATGGCTACTCTACGTGTTCTAGCAATGAATGTAGAGAGGAGGTGATGCACCACTAGCTCACAGAACCTTTCCTGGGCTCCTCTAAGCTCTTTTCTCTTGGCTGACCAAATGAAGATGACCCTAGTGGAAGCCTTGAGTGATCAAAGAAAGCCCCCACCAGCTTGGTTTTCTAGATGAATGCATGGAGCAGAGTCACCTTGCTAATCCCAAACCACTCAGCACTGTTAGATGAACAAAAAATAAGTTCAAAATCTGAACATCACATATTCACAGAGTAGTTGCTGATCAACACAATCAACTGTCGTGGTTCACCACCTACAGCATGACTGCTATGGAGTTGTGGTGACAGAAGATAGAGTCCATCAGATGGCGGGATGAAAAAATGGTTCACAATATAAACCAGTGAGGACAGACTCTATTTTCATGAATTTCAACAGGAAAAGGAAAGTGATCGAATGAGTAGAATTAAGGAAGGGAGACAACTAAGTGAGTTGAGCATGTTGTTGAGAAGCTAATGGCTATGAGTTCCAACTCTGGCATCAGACAACCTGAATTTGTTTTCTGGACCCAGATTAATTAGTTATGTGACCCTATATGGTAATGCTTCATACACATTATCCACATAATGACCCTATTAGGTGGATACTCTTATTAATCCCATTTTAGAGAGGAGGAAACCATGGCTTACAGCAACCAGATGTATTACCCAAAGTCATTTATGATAAACAGTAAAGCTGCAATTTAAACCGAGGTCTATTTGACCCAAAAGCATAAGAGCTGGTACATGGGGAAGGTTGAAATTGATCAAGAACTGGAACAACTAATAAGACATCTTCAGATTAGGCATGTGCTGAAAGTTGAGAAGACCCAATTATTCTCCAGTTGAGCTGGCCTGGGCTATCTGGGAACATTGACAGGAAGGAGAGATAGTCAGAGGCCTCTGAGCATGAAGCACCACTGGCACTTTGATCACTGAGCCCACCGTGACCCCATACCACATGAGGCGAAATGTCCCTCGCCAACAGAGAAATCCAGAAATACCTGTAGGTCACTGAAAGATCAAATCAACCCTGACTCACAGCCCTGACTCTAGAAGTCAAATGCATCAATCATTGTTGCATTTTAGTGCATTTTAGTAACTTTTAGCTTAATGCAGCGGAGAAGGCAATGGCACCTCACTCCAGTACTCTTGCCTGGAAAATCCCATGGATGGAGGACCCTGGTGGGCTGCAGTCCACAGGGTCGCTAAGAGTCGGACACGACTAAGCGACTTCACTTTCACTTTTCACTTTCATGCATTGGAGAAAGAAATGGCAACCCACTCCAGTATTCTTGCCTGCAGAATCCCAGGGATGGGGGAGCCTGGTGGGCTGCCGTCTCTGGGGTTGCACAGAGTTGGACACGACTGCTGCGACTTGGCAGCAGCAGCAGCTTAATGTAGAAATCAAAGTCTCTAGGTAGCCCCTACAGTTTATAACTGGGTGGTCTTACTGGGTTCTGGTTGGATGGTTCAATTTGGTGTTTTCTGTGGCTTCCACTGCTTCTGCCAACCTTGTAAGGCAAAGGCATATAGTCTCAGTGATAGACTTATCCAACATGTTAATTGAACACTTACTATGGATGAGGCAGTTTTCTTGGAAAGCAGAATCCAGGGAAAACTAGGACATGGCTTCTGTGTTCAAGGAACCTAGTCCAGTGAAGAAGGCACACAAGTAAATGGTCATTTAGTCATGGTATAAGGCTAACAGCTCAGAGCTAGAGATGGGATACATCAGTTCAAATAGTTGAATGAATATGGGTAAGTTATTTACCTCCCAGTACCTCCTCTCTTTCAACTGCAAAATGGAAAAATGACCCGTAAGTTTGTTAAATGATTAAACGTTTTAAAAAATAATAAATGAAATTAAAGGTAAATAGAGAAATTAAACACATAAAATTAGTTGGCTTTGTCACTCTCAGCTTCACATTGGAGGTGATAAATGAGGACTGAGTAGGCTTTCACAGAAAGTCAGCATTGTGATAGCCTTGTAGGCAGAAGGTGACGTGTACTTGGAAACTATAAAAACAGTCTGTTACAATATTAGGGAAAACCCAAGAAGGCCCATCTGCTACAGGGTCGTGTATCTGAGGTAGATGGTATAGATGAAGTTGGAAAGAAAGACGGGAAGCAGTTTATGAGGATCCTGTTTGTCAGGACTGAGAAAGGCGTATTACAAGTTGCTTACTGTCACCCTGCTTATTTAACTTATATGCAGAGTACATAAGCCGGGCTGAATGAATCACAAACTGGGATCAAGATTGCCAGGAGAATATCAGCAACCTCAGATATGTGGATGATACCACTCTAACGGCAGAAAGCAAAGAGGAGCTAAAGAACCTCTTGATGAGGGTGAAAGAGGAGAGTGAAAGAGCCAGCTTAAAACTCAATATTTAAAAAACAAAGATCATGGCATCCAGTCCCTTTAACTTCATGGCAAACAGAAGGGGAAAAGGTGGAAGCAGTGACAGATTTCCTCTTCTTGGGCTTTAAAATCACTGCACATGGTGACTGCAGCCACAAAATTAAAAAATGATTGCTTCTTGTCAGGAAAGCTATGACAAACCTAAACAGTGTGTTTAAAAGCAAAGACATCACTTTGCTGTCAAAGGTCCGTATATTCAAAGCTATGGTCTATCCAGCAGTCATGTACGGATGTGAGAACTGGACCATAGAGAAGGCAGAGCACCAAAGAATTGCTGCTTTTAAACTGTGGTGCTGGAGAAGACTCTTGAGAGTCGCTTGGATGGCAAGGAAATCAAACCAGTCAATCTTAAAGGAAATCAACCCTGAATATTCATTGATTCTGAAGCTGAAGCTCCAATACTTTGGCCACCTGATGTGAAGAGCTGACTCATTGGAAAAGATCCTGATGGTGGGAAAGATTGAAGGCAGATAGAGAAGAGGGTGACAAAGGATTAGATGGTTGGATGGCATCACAGATTTAATGAACATGAACTTGGGCAAACTCCGGTAGATGGTGAAGGGCAAGGAAGCCTGGTATGCCAGTGTATAGGGTTGCTAAGAGTCGGACACGACTTGGCAACTGAACTACAACAGCCAGTCTGGTTCAAGATGTAGACTCCTTCCTAGAGGCAAGTAGAGCCCCGGACAGCCTGTGAACAGGAAAGAGATGGCTGGATGCCAGGAGATTAATATGGGATCAACAGCCCCAGGAGCTGACTGAGGCAACAGCATTTGGTGAAGAAAGACACAAAAGCCTGTTGACTCCCAAAGACTTGTTTCTATGTGCCCTGTAGGTATGAGCAGATACTAAGAACTTGAAATGTTCACATAGCACCCTGAAAAAGCAAAGCCTATTGTGGCCCATTAGCTACCTGAAATTTCACCCTGTCTCCCAGCCTTGTATATAAACTGAGAACAGAAATGAGGTCTCTTCCGTGTCTGTCCTGATGTACAGTCAGGGCAGAGTGCCATATTCGTGCAACAAAGTTAATAAGAAAGTAAAAGCCCAGGCATTTTCCTGATGATGTTATGGTCTAAGTGGAGGAGGGGGGGGAAAGTCACACAGACTTCTGTAGAAATGTATGTGAAAACTGATTCCAAAGGCAGTGAGCTCAGCATCTTTGGCAGTGTTGCTTCAAAGCCCAATTACACAGGCACCAGCATCAGAATTAGCTGAACAGTTGTTTAAAAGGCAAGTAGCTGAGCTCCACCCAAGACCTGATAAACCAGAATCTACCATTTTTAACAAACATTTCAGTTAACCTGCAAGACCCTAGTTACAACATTCCATATTTTAAATAATTATGCATGATCACATGCATCCATAATCAAAGCCCCTGAATTACTGTTACTTGTTTGAGACTGTTCTGTTACCTCAACTTTAGGGAGGAAAGATTGTTATCCTCATGCCTCTCATGGGCTTCCCAGGTGGTTCAGTGGGTAAAGAATCCACCTGTAATGCAGGAGCCACAGGAGACTTCAGTCCTATCACTGGGTTGGAAAAATCCTCTGGAGGAGAGCGCAGCAACCCATTCCAGTATTCTTGCTGAGAATCCCATGGACAAAGGAGCCTGGCCGGCTACAGTCCATAGGGGTTGCAAAGAGTAGGGAACGACTGAAGCATGCATGCACACATACCTCTCATGGGGCTTTCAAATCTCTTAATCTTGGAGGACCAAAATTAACCACTATAGATAAGAAACCCGAACCAATGATTGGTTTGAAAGCTAAGAAATTTCAATATTTTCCCACAATAACCATGATGTTTGGAAGAAAACCCTGCTTCTTTTGAAATGGCTTCCACTTAAGGACAGTCCATTTGCTTTTTACCAACTGATATTTGTGTCTACACATGCCAGGAAGTAGGTGCTGAATCTGTATATTACAGTGAAGAATAAGATTTGATCTCCACATCTGGGGAAGCCATAGTTAAATTTTCTTCTTCTTTTCTGGCCAGAGAAGGAGAAGGCATTGGAGTGATAGATATGCCACAGGAAGTCTGGGATGCCAATAGCAGAAAATCTCAACTTATCAGGGAAGACTTCATGGAGGAAGTAACTTCTGAGCTGGTGCTGATAGTGGAGTATGGATGTGTCAAATGGAGGAGTCGAGTTGCAGAGAGAGCAACTCACATCGGTCAAAGCCTTAGGAAAATGTTAGTCTCTGTGTTTCCTCTGAAGGCCCCTAAGACACAGACTTATAAACTTAAGATGATCTAACCAAAATAATCTTAAACAATATCAGATTTGCAGCATTTTATATGTGCATAGGAATACTGTTCTTTCAAATGTCAAAAAATGAGAATTATTTCAAATAATTTCATTTGAAATCAATTAGCCTTTTCATTTACTTTATCCTGATAAAGGACAAGTTTCCATTTTCCTTACATTTAGAGACGTTACATTTGCAACATTTCAAGGCATCCTATATGAATTATTAAAAAGAAAAAACATTATATTGTAATTAGGTTAACTCTATTTTCTCACTTCTCCCTCTGGCCACCTCCCTCCCAAATAGATCACTTTGTGAAAAAGTAGCAGTGATTCAAAACAAAATATGTCAGAGTATCTTGCAGCCAAATGAAATGGATCGACAAGGCACACAACAGAAACCAACCTCAAATTGATAAATTTGTCCAGTAAAAAAAAAATGTAGCCTGAGCAGCTTGTTGATCATTTTAAATGTTAATGGTTATATGCTTCTTTACTATTGAGATATTTGTGACTAATGGTGTGATGCTATTTAAATTCACAACATTCATTAATTTCAGCTGTTTTTCATCATTAGGAAAAATAATTCAAAAGAAACTTCAATGTTTCCAAGAGCAACATGAGAAACAACATGAATGCCACCAAGCACAGAAAGCCCCTTCCACAGACTCCGTTCTGCTAAAGCCAAGTCTTAGAGGAAGACATTCTCTGGGTAATGTCTGGGTTGTATCCAGATTTCCAAAGTCTTAAAAAGAACACTTCTAATTCCTCAGTTCAACTTGGTATCTGAATATGATTGGTACCATTGTGGTTATGATTAGTAATATATAAAGGCTACATTTATGACCCAAGTAAAGGAGTGATTTTCTCCCTTGAGTCGTGGCTGACTCAAGTCTATCATAATGTTCGTATTTTATAACAGGAAATAGAAAGTTAATTGATAGCTATTTAGAGCCTTTAAAAAAAGCCTACTTAGACAATGAAGAGTTACTTTGTGTAAAATTAGAAAGATCATGGAAAATAATTTATTAGGACTGACTTCCATATGGGTTGCTGAGCCAACAGACTACTGGCGCTAATTGTTTACTTAAACTAAGTCACTGCAACTCCATGTCAAAATGGTTTCCATAGATTGAGATTGACTTCAGCCTTTTACCTCCCAGAATTGATGGGCATGAGGTTCCACAGGATATCAACTCTATTTTTCCCCCTTTCTCTATAAAGATCTTAATGTTATGTGAAGTCAAAGGTTTTATTTTATTTTTGTTCTGTTCTACATAATCCTGCCTTTATTCATGTTTATGGATGTGGAAAGAGTACATTCATAGCCATGCTTATCTATAAACTCATTGACTTGTGCATTCAGAATAAGATTTAAAAACCACAGTTTTTGTTACCAGATACTTAAGCAGTAAGGAAGATGCCCTGGAGGAGGCATAGAAAGCCACTCCAGTATTCTTGCCTGGAGAATCCCCAAGGACAGAGAAGCCTGGTGGGCTACAGTCCATGGGGTCTGAAAGTGTTGGACATGACTGAGCGACTAAGCACAGCACAGCAATATGCTCGTATTAGGTACACACTATTGCTTACACTATTGTTAACGTGAATTTGCACATAGCAAGTGAGTTAATCAGACTTAGGTCATCTTGGCATGTCAAGGGTAAGAGCTCTCACTCTGATGATCAACTTATCAGTGAACTGTCCTATGCTTTCTAATCATGAATATCTATTAATAACCAACCTGAATTGAATATATATATCTACAGAGTCACAGTGACCAAAGAAAACAGTTACCAACTGAGCTGCCTGAGGATAAGATGAAACTCATTTGCTTGATGAACAATAACAATAAAATACTGGAATAAAGATGCCTGAAACTGTAAAAAGAAAGGGAGGAGAAGCATTAACAGAGAGTCATGGAAGATAATGTTTGATCAAGCTCTTAGGAGAGATCATTGAGCTCAGTTCTGGAACATCCAGAACTGTATGACTAATTTATTCTTGAATTTGAGCCAAGAATATGTAAGGGAACTGTACCTGCTTCTGTTTTGCAAAATGAAAACAAAACCAAAACAATAAATAAGACCAGTCTGAAATTTAGGAAAAAGAAAGGGAAAAAAAAACAGAGGGTGAAAGATCAGTGATACTTAATGGACCAGATTTGGCATCGGGAGAATGGTTGGAAATGGAGAGTGACATTTTTGGCAAAAGAAACTGTTCAATTTCTGCTGTGCTGTATAACACCCCAAACTTAGTGGCTTAAAAATGAGAATTTGTTATGTCCCACAGTTTGATTAATTGAGTGCAATCACTTGGGAGTTTCTTGCTTGGGGATTCTCATGAAATCACTGCCAGATATTGTGACTGGGACTCCAGTCATCTCAAGTCTGGATAGGACTGAAAATCCAAGATGGCTTCCCCAGGTCTGGCAGTTGAATTAGCTGTTCACTGGGAGGTCAACTGAATCTGTCACCTGGAGTGGCCTCCACATGATTCTTCCATGTAGTTTAGGTTTCACACTGTGTGATGGGTGAAGATCCCTCCTGAGATTTTAGAGACATTCCAAGAAGCATTCCAAGAAATCCACGTGAAAACTAAGGAATCTGAGGACTTAGCATCTGAAGTCCCAGACCATCACTTCTGTAACACTGTATCAATCAAGCAAGTGACTAAGTACAGCCTAAATTCAAGGGGAGGGAAAATCAGGCTCTGTCTCTTGACATGGAGCAGCACGTGTGTACAGAAAGAAAAGGAACTGATCATCCTGGAGACCCCTGTGGAAGCATTGTTTCTGTCCTGAACATGCTAAATACAACCTGTAGATCCTACATGCTGGATGTGGAGTCTATGCACATAAATATGGCCAAAAATATTGATCACAAAGGGAACATACAAATAATATATCATCTCTCTACTCAAACTAACCAATGCTGCCATTATGCTGAGGATAAAATTCGCATTTCTTACCATGGCTTAGAAAGCCCTGGATGGTTGGCTCCAGTCCAGCCTCTCTGACCTCATTTCTTTCCACTCTTCCCCATGCTCCTTTTGCTCTAGTCATGATGTCTTTCTTGTATTTCTCCCAACAATCAAAGCAATCATTTCTACTTTACAGCCTTGTCAATTTCTACTGCCTCTTCCTGGTAAGCTCGACTCCCAGATCTTCACACCTCTCGTTCCTTCACTTGGTTCAAGTTTCTGTGCAAAGATCGCTTCAGAGAGGACTTTCCTTGACCATCCTGTTAACTGATCATGGATGTATTCCACTTACCCACTATCATGTCACCACCATCTGAAATGACCTTGTTCATCCCTCTGTTTAATTCTAGGTATCAGTCTCCTCCTATCTAACTGCCAGCTCCATCAGAGCAGGGACCTTACCTGCCTTATTCACGTTCCTATCCCCTTATCTGAGAACATTGCCATGGAGTGATGCTCAGTACATATTTGAATAGATGAATAAAGGTGGGCCACATCTAGCTTTTCTTAATTGGTTATAATTAAACTGATCTATTAATAAATATTCTTAAAAATAATGTGAGACTTTTGTATAATTCAATCAACTGTCTGTTTGACCTATGACTTTCTGCATGAGACATAACCTAGGAGGAAGAGTCTGATCTCTCACCTTTACAGATCTAATCTGCTGGCTTGTAGACCTCTCTTCAGACCACACTTCACAAGGGAGCTCTCTAGTGGCTTCTGACTTTCTTTACCTGAGACAAAACAATCAAACTAAAATATTGTTCTGGCTTTCTCTTTTTCTAATCCAATATAGTTTTGTTGTTGTTCAGTTGCTCAATCGTGTCCGACTCTTTGTGACCCCATGGACTACAGCATGCCAGGCTTCCCTGTCTTTCACTATTTCCCAGAGTTTGCTCAGTATAGCCTTTAGAAAACTAAAGATGAAGGTCTTAAAGAGAGAAGACAGGAAAGGAAGGTAGCATTAGTATCTTTTTAAATTATTTTTTCCACTCATTTTTTAGATCGCTTTTGGATTTGTTTCCCTGTTCGTTATGTGATGACTGTTGCCTTAAAATCTAACATTATAGCCTCAGTAGACTATGTACACTTTTGTTAGAAACTTAGGTCCATCCCTACTATGTACCTTTCTGGGATGCTTATTTCCTCCCGCACCCCACCCCCGGACTCCCCACCCCTTTCCTCCAGCTAAGTACCTTTCTTCCCTGAACACTTATCTCATATACCTGCTCATTTGGAAAGACTTATTCTAACCCACCATCCCCATCTCCCATTTTCCAACCCTTTCTGGATTAGAGCTTATGTTATTAACTATCGTACAGTAAGGTAAATGCTGTCTCCTCATCCAGTTATGACTTTTTTGGAGGCCTGGGCATTATCTTACAAATTTCTAGAATATGACTGTCAAGTCCAATGTCTGGCACATGATACACATGCTCAGTAAATACTTACTGAATTGGATAAAATTAAATTGCAGCAAAGTGAAAAGAAGAAAGCAGTAGGGAATTGGGACTGTGGTAGAAAATTTTAAGAGGATAAGAATACACTGGCCTCTTCCTGTTATATGCACTAATCCAGGCCCAATTATATGTGCTTTTCTAGAAACATGACCGTTGTCAGATATGTTCAGAAAAGAAATTGAAACTAGAGTTCTTTAGGGGGCAGGTGTGGAATCGGGCATTTTTACACTCTTTTTCTGCCACACCATTGCTCCTCCTCATGTTCATTTGCATTTTTCTGGCTCAGTTTATGGGTTGCAGGTGCAGAAAGCAGGTACCATGTGCATCATGTAGAATTCTCTGCTATCTCTAACAAGAGATGGTATCTACCCATGTTCTTTTATAAGTGTAAATGTTCTCTTTTTCATATCAATTTTGATCCTTCTGCATTTATGAAATTTTATCTTTCATGTCTGTTTTTGGGGAGTATCTTTCAAAGACGTATAAAAATTGGATGTGATATCCATCTCTTAATACATGGAGCTGTTACTGGCAAGAAAAGTTTTTCCTTCAAAGGGAGGTGATTGCTACTACGTTTTGTTCAATTATATACATAATATTTTCAAAAACATTGGTAATGTGGTGATTTTCCACTTTTTATTTTAAGACAATAAAAACAGAAGCAGTCTGCTAGAAAGCTAGTTAAGTCTGACTTTATTCACTGCACACAGAGAGCAATTTGAAATTGCATCTAAGCCACCTTCAGCTCACCACAACCATCCATCACTCTGTTAACATTGCTCTTCTGGGGCCCCTTTGAAACACCCCTAATTGAAACTTTCTAGGCAGTTAAGACCAGTGCAAGTCAAAACAACAGATTTAGCTCTGGCACAATGCTATGAAGATTGCCAGATATTTTACAACGTGGATTGATCAATAATCATAGGTCAAAGTTTTCTGCAACACCTGAAAAATTTGGGTCAGTTGTGTGCTTTGGGTGGGGGGAGTGGGATGGGGCAGAAATGGTGGTTGCATGGAAAATTAATGGAAAGGTTTAGCTAATTAACAGTAGAAATTATGGCTTTGTGGTAATGCAGAAAATCAAGGATTGAGCTTTCTGGTCCAAGATTTCCTATGGAGTCTAAGTGGCTTATTAAGAAATACATCTCATTTCTCTGCATGTATGTGTCTTCACTGAAGGGATAAATCTAGTGTCAAGTTTACTAAATATAGTGATAGAAGTTATCCCGTGTGTTACAAAAGTACCACACTGAATCTGGCACTAATCCTTTCATTTCCAGAAAGAGCACAAATACCAAGTTCCCCCTCCAAATGCCCCCCACATCCGTCAGTGTGTATCTATTAGAGGCCAAGAAAAATGTACCACATTTCACTGCATCTCAGCCTTATGGCTTCCTCTGTAATCTAATGCCAACTCACATAAAATTCAAGCTGTAGCAAGTAACCTCACACAATAGGTCATTCACACAGCTTTGTCCCTTTGAGTTTATGCGAAACAGGAGGAAAGTCACTAGTACATATCCAAAGTCATGCAACAGTGGCCAGCTCTTATCAAGGCTGTAACCAAGAGTTCAGTTCTTGAGAAGCTGAGAAGGGCCCTGGTGGGGAAGAGTCTAATGAGGAAGGTCATACAGGAAAGACTAAATCAGGAGAAACCAAACTTCAACCTTGGGCCCCAAGCCCTGAGGTTCTCTGTCTGCTATAAGGATGGTTACAATGCTCCAGGGGATGAAAGATGAGTTTAAAGTCTTACAGTAGAGGATCAGGGTGGACCCTAACAAGCCCCAGACTCTAAGTATCAGTGAAGAATGAGTCCGAAGGCACAAGAGCCAACAGTGGGGACCTCAGCAATTCCTTCAGATACCAGCCCATCCCTGTGACCAGCTTTGAGAGAAGCGCAAATAGCTAGAGAGAGTTTTCTCTGGTGCCACCACAGCAACCATCCAACCCCCCAGTTCAGTCTATTTTTTCTGTTCCAGCTTTAAAATTCTTTTTGTAAGCCTAGTTACTGAAAAAACAAAACATAACATCTTTTTCAAGTGTTTTATTAGGGAAAATTTCCCAGGCATGAAAGTCTGGAGAACAGCTGATGAAATCTCTTGCACTGGTCCTCCAGAAGAAGATTTCTCAATGTCTGTACTTGCTGATGCTTGATTGTGCCTCCCCAGTCCTACTTGCCATTCAGCCTAACATGTGATCAATCCCCCAGCCTCAGCTCAACTTAGCCAGTAATTTAGTCTGATTCAGACCTCTGTCTGACCATGATCTTCCCAAGGCTTCTATCCCCTATCAATCCCAGCCTAACAGGCCAGAGTTCATGAGTCCAGCCATTCATTAATTTGCTTTTCTTTTGTTCCTCAAAATTTTATTTAATACCTACTAGCTACTACTGTCGGAGAAGGCAATGGCACCCCACTCCAGTACTCTTGCCTGGAAAATCCCAGGGATGGAGGAGCCTGGTAGGCTGCAGTCCATGGGGTCGCTAAGAGTCGGACACGACTGAGCAACTTCACTTTCACTTTTCACTTTCATGCATTGGAGAAGGAAATGGCAACCCACTCCAGTATTCTTGCCTGGAGAATCCCAGGGACGGGGGAGCCCGGTGGGCTGCCGTCTATGGGGTCGCACAGAGTCGGACACGATTGAAGCGACTTAGCAGCAGCAGCAGCAGGTACTACTGTACTAGGGTACAGCCTAGGTACTCTAGGCTGATTCCTAGAGATATAATAGCTGCTATCCTGACAGAGACAGTATATGATCTAATAGAGGTACACTTTCACAGTGTCAGGAGGGACAAGGGGGTCTTTTCCTCCAAGGTTGAGACTGACAGTAGCAATCAGGTGCAAAGTGCGTGTGCGCTTAGTCTTGTCTGCTCTTTGCAACCCTCTTGACTGTAGCCCACCAGGCTTGCTATTTCCTTCTCCAGAGGACCTTTCTGACCCAGGGATCAAACCTGTGTCTCCAGGATCTCCTGCATTGGTAGGCAGATTCTTTGCCACTGGGCCACTTGGGAAGCCCAGGCAGTCAGCACCAAAACCTAAATCCCAAGGGACTACAGTTCTATGATATCAGTTATCTATTGGGAAGCACATGATAACTTTTGATTGGGTACCTGTTATTTACTAGACTAATATGCAACTGAGCTAATGTTTTGAATGAAATAATTACTGCTCCATTCACATGGCACTGCACATGAATGCACAGCTTCCAAAGGAGGTCCTATAATAAGTCATGACGAAGGTTAAAGTTGGCAGGGGGCAGAGTAGGATTGTCACACTGCTTCCAAGCATGAGAGGGACACTGCAGGGAGAGACCGTGTGGTGAGCCACTGGGACATGTGAGTTCTCGCGCTGCCCCTACCTGTAATTTGATGATGACCTTCAGCAAGTAACTACTTCCCTCTGGATTTCAGTTTTTTCTACTTTAAAGGAGTTAGACTTAATACTCTCCAAGATTTCTAACATGTAGTATGGCTGTACTTTTTCTGGCCCGACCTTCAGGCAGAGTAATGGCTGCCGTCACCTCATGGCTACGATTTCCTCTGTGTGGTAATGACTCCACCAGACCCTGTTGTCCAGAAGATGACACAGAAACATCATAGGGCTTTCCCCAGAGCATCACCTTGTAATTCCTCACAAATGTATCGTGTCTTGTGACTGACAGTCATTTCTCAGGCATCACCTCTTTCTCTGCACACAGCCGGTATTACTGCTCTCATGTTTTAAGGAGAAAACTGAGGCTATGACGCTGACCCAACATCATCTGAAAGGCAATCCCCCTGTTTCTCAGGGGCCTGTTTCAGGTGCTTATCTTTTCTGAGACAGAGGCCACACAACAACCACTTTTGCTTTTTTATTTTCTTATTTTTTTAAAACTACTTGTGAGATCTGATGTTAGAGTAGGGTTGGTCAGAGGTATAAATAAGTATAGATGCCTCTCAAGCTACAACAAAGATACATCCTTGAGTAATTGTATGTGAATCATTCTTTTAATCAAATTTTAAATATGCTGAAGGCTTACTCAATGGCGAGATCTTTTATGCAGTGAATAAGAACACCTCATGGCACACCCCTGCCCTCAGGGATTTGTTTTGGAAACCTAAAGCTTCTGCTGTACTGTGAACTGGAATAGCAGTTGCATTCTAATGGGGCCCACGTGGACCTTCTGATGAGAGTATCTCTTCTTCGGTAACACTCTACTGAAGTTGGGGGTTCAGAGCCTTCATCACCTTGCTTGGTTTAATGTCTTCTTCCTGCGGTAGCACCTATTTGGAGGCTCCATATTTCTTGGCAGCTGTGTTGTTCTTACATCATTTTAAGTCAATTAAAATTATTAGTATAGTTTTAATAGTCAGTGCTCCCCGAGGCCAAGTAACAAACAGTGCAATTTGAAGAAAATTGAATAAATAAAACAAGGAGGAGACGGGTGAAACAATAGCCCAGGAAAGGAACGAGAAAAACATAGTCTATTAGCAAAGTCATCTACATTAAAAATAATAATAATAATAATGAGTGTATTACTTGAAAAACTAGCAACTACACAGGACAGAACCAGACATCAAAATGGACTAAACTGGTCAAGGCTGATAACATTTGATTTCGAGGACACACGACAGCCCCAGAACCCACCCCATCTTCACCAGGCTGGCTGGCTTTTCAGAGGATGTGATTGATCCCTTTGTCCTCCACGCACTTGCCCCTTGGGGGAGGGGGGGATAATACAGTATGCTTTATTTTTATCTCATACCCTTGTGGGCAGGATCTTTATAAGTTTACCACTTCCATTTCACTTGTAAATAAGACGATTGTACCAAACAGCTTGTACAACCTTTCAAGTCTCATAATGTCATGATTGCTGCTTCCAGGAAGGAGCAGGGACAGGAAAGTATAGAAATTTTTAGGGCATGAAAAGAGGGAAGAAAAAAAGATGGAATCAATGGATTTTTGCAGATTGAGGCAGGTTACAGTAGTGGGGACAGTAGTCGAGTCTTGGAGTAAGGGGTCTTCCCAAACACCCCCTGAATCACTAGCTGTCTTTTAGACCTTGGACAAGTGGTTTAGCTTCTGTATCAGGCTCTTCATCTCAAACATGGAGTTAAAAGGAGAATCAATTCTAGAAAGATCTTGAGATGACTAAATGATATCATTATATGCAAAGTGCTGAGTACAGGACCTGAAATATGACAAAGGCACACAAATGTCAGGCGTTATTATCATTATAGGTTTTTACTCAATGATGGGGGATTCTTGAGATCAAAGAGCAACTTAAAGAAGGGCTGAGGCTAGCAATCCTAGAGGCCACACTAGGCAATTCCTGTTTTTGCTAAGGGAATGGCTATCCACTCCAGTATTTCTGTCTGGAGAATTCCACAGACAGAGGAGCCTGGCAAGCTACAGTACATGGGGTTACAAAGAGTTAGACGTGACTGAGCAACTAACACACAGAGTACTTTAGCACTCTTTCTATTCATAAACAATAACAGCCAATGTTTAGGGAGAACTTTCTTTACACTGGGCACCATTTTATGTGCTTTCTATGAATTTTCTCACCTCACTTTCACAGTGACCTCTGATGCTACTATTGCCATAACCATTTCACAGATAAGAAAACCAAGACATAGAATATTTAAAGGTCTTGCCCAAGGATAAATTAGGAGTTTGGGATTAACAGATACATACTACCATACATATTGATTGACTAGATAACCAACAGGGACCTGCTGTATAGCACAGGGAACTATATTCAATATCCCATGAAAACCTATAATGGAAAAGAATTTTAAAAGAATGTATATTATATATATGAGCTTCTCAAGTGGCACAGTGGTAAAGAATCTGCCTGCCAATGCAAGATGCACAAGAGACCCAGGTTTGATTCCTGGGTTGGAAAGAGCCCCTGGAGAAGGAAATGGCAACCCACTCCAGTGTTCTTGCCTGGAAAATCTCATGGACAGCTGGCTACAATCCATGGTGGGTCACAAAGAGACAGTGATTGAGCACAAGTATATATTATATATAATACATGTATATGTACAACTGCATCATTTCTGTATACCTGAAACCAGCACAACATTGTAAATCAAATACACACACACAAAAAAATTATTTTGAATAGAATGGTGACTGCAGCCATGAAATTAAAAGACACTTACTCCTTGGAAGGAAAGTTATGACCAAGCTAGATAGCATATTCAAAAGCAGATACATTACTTTGCCAACAAAGGTCCGTCTAGTCAAGACTATGGTTTTTCCAGTGGTCATGTATGGATGTGAGAGTTGGACTGTGAAGAACGCTGAGCACCGAAGAATTGATGCTTTTCAACTTTGGTGTTGGAGAAGACTCTTGAGAGTCCCTCGGACTTCAAGGAGATCCAACCAGTCCATTCTGAAGGAGATCAGCCCTGGGATTTCTTTGGAAGGAATGATGCTAAAGCTGAAACTCCAGTACTTTGGCCACCTCATGCGAAGAGTTGACTCATTGGAAAAGACTCTGATGCTGGGAGGGATTCGGGGCAGAAGGAGAAGGGGATGACAGAGGATGAGATGGCTGGATGGCATCACTGACTTGATGGACGTGAGTCTGAGTGAACTCCGGGAGTTGGTGATGGACAGGGAGGCCTGGAGTGCTGCGATTCATAGGGTCGCAAAGAGTTGGACACGACTGAGCGACTGATCTGATCTGAATGAAAAAAATGTCTTGCCCAAGATAACAGCTGAACAAGTAACAAAGGGTAAACCCAAGTTTCAAATTCCCACCACAGTCTGATTGTGGATGCCCTGCCCCCTGCGGGTGCATCACGCTGCCGCTAAGGTCCCGTGTAGACAGATGGCTGATGGAGGTGTCATCATCTACTCAAGTTGCCCAACACAGACCTGCATTTGTGTCGTGTGAACCCCACCGTGGGGCTAGGGGGCTGGGTCCAGTGAGAGAAGGCAAAGTTTCCAAATCCACTAGCTCAGAGGGGCCAGGGTTTCCCAGTTCTGGCGGGACCTCAGCCTGGTCTGAGACAGGCGCTGAGCCCAGGTAGTCATCTTCCGCGTCTATCATGCTCTGCCGATGCAGTGGACTAGCTCCTCATCCACCGCTGGTATTCTGCTCTCCAGGCGGGTGTGCCCAGGTAAAGACGAACCATCTGAAAACACTGCAGTGGGACAGGATGCCCTGGTGTCCCCTGATCAAAGAAGACAGATGTTCATGAAGCGAACTCACTGCGGAAACGAGTCCCACCACGGATCCAAGTCCCACCACGGATCCCAGTCCCACCACGGATCCCAGTCCCACCACGGATCCCACCGCTGCAGTGTCAGTCCATAAACCATCTCAAGCGTCCTCTGCAGCTGAGGCGAGCTTGCCCGCAGGCCAGGAAAAGGCGCAGAGGGTGCAAGACTTCTTAGAGAAGAACGGCTCCACAGTCAGGCCTCTCGCCAGAACTGTGGCTCCTGCTTTCTCTTTTTTAAGGCTCTTTTTCCTATTGTAAATAATCCCATTAAATGAGAACCATTGTCTCTCCTTTCACACAAGAGGTCCTTTCAGGGCCTTCAGCATTAATGAAAGGGGAAAGCTGCACAATAATAAAGATGAGGGGTGTGGTGTGTTCCATCAGGAGGGAAGCAGGAGGTGGAGGAAGGAGGAGCTGGGTGGAGGAGGAAAGGCCCAGAGTGTCGAACTCGCCCAGCTTTCTGGAAAATTTCTCATGAAGTTCGTTGGTTAAAGGGAACGGGGTGGAGGGAAGGGGCACAGAAAAAGAAGATGGAGGTAGGGAGCTGGGCTTGGGGTTTCTAATATCTTAAAAATAGGTAGGACCTATGATTGATGCAAACAGAATTGCTGATCTGGTGACCAGAAGAATATATTTTCTGTAGCCTTTAGCACAAAGTTACAACCCCAGTTAGCCTTAGTTTTCCCGGAAAGCATTAGAATGAGTTTCTCTGCGCTTATGAAAGGTAGACATTTCAAAGGATAGGCAAAGTAGATGATCTTAAAAAGGAAAAAAAAAAAAAATGTATATATATATATATATAAAGGTATTGAGAAAATTTAAAGTTCTTTGAGAAATAGATTCTGTCAAGTCTTACAGTTACCATTTTTACAATCAGGCATCAAAACCAGGCTTCCAGGCACAGTGGTAAAGAATCCATTTGCCAATGCAGGAGATACAAAAGGCACAGGTTTGATCCCTGGGTCAGGAAGATCCCCTGGAGAAGGAAATCACAACCCACTCCAGTATTCTTGCCTGGGAAATTTCATGGACAGAGGAGCCTGGTGGGCTACAGTCCATGGGGTCGCAGAGAGTTGGACACGACTGAGCAACTGAGCGTGCACATACACACACACACATCAAAACCAGACTGGCCAATTTTTTTCTCTTTAATTCTTAAAACACAGCAGATGCATTTCAAGGAGAGGAAAGAAAAGAGTTAAGAGTCAGCAGGGCATTATGTTTCAAAGAGACCACTCTGGAACCAGAAAAGGTAGATTCCAATTAGCTCTATCCTTCACTATCCTTGGGCAAGTTACACAGTGTCTCTGCTTCCCTTCCTTATGTATAACTTGGAAATAACAATATTACTACAGAAGCTTGTTGTGAAGATTAAATGGGTTTGCACAGGTGAAGTACTTAGAAGAATGCCCGACATAGCCTAAGTGCTAGATAAATGCTTGCAGTTATGAAAGAATCACTGTCAAACAGAGAGACAGCATCTCCCCAATCCATCATCACCGAAAGTAACCCATGAGCAGTGGTGCTCTGAGTGAGGTGATCCCGAGTTTTCTCCTTTCGGCATATGACATTGTGAATGCGTAAGATTTTGTTCAGAACAAAGTGCAAATCATACCTGTAGCTTCTCTATGACCTTGAGGCATTTGAAGGTAACTTATCTCCCAGGATGTGCCAAATACAGAAGTGCCAGTCACAAATCTTTATTCACTCTTTCTGTCATTTAGCTGGAGTTATTATACGGATACTTTGCGTCAAGGTGGTCATCCCAAACCCTTTGGTAACGTCTGGTCAATGACCTCCTGTGAGAGCAAATGAGTCTTTATAAAAAGGTCTTTGACTCATATACCATTATTCTCTGACTTTTACCACAAAATCACCATGAAAAGCTAAAAGACTGCTACTTCCTGACATCCTTGAGATTATGCCTTGGTGAGGTTTTTTCTCCTAAACCCTTCATAGATGTTTAGTGTAATATCCCAATGTACAAATGTTTACCAGACTATGGTGAGCCTAATTAATGAGATTGAATGCTGTAACGATATTAATTTTTGAGAGAGAAAATTCATATATAAACGAGTGTGGCTGTAACCTCATTGCTCAAGCCACCTCACAGATGGTAGGGCAAATAGGTTGCTTGTAGGTTTTTCAGGGCTTCCCGGGTAGCTCAGTTGGTAAAGAATCCATCTTCAATGTGGGAAACTTGGGTTCGATCACTGGGTTGGGAATACCCCCTGGAGAAAGGAACAGCTACCCACTCCAGTATTCTGGCCTGGAGAATTCCATGAACTGTATAGTTCATGGGGTTGCAAAGAGCTGGACACAACTGAGTGAATTTCACTTTCACAGATTTTTAGACTGTCCTGAACAGACCAAATGTACCAAATGTCTCAGGCCCATATACATTATTACATGTATGGATAAAAGCTAAAGAAACCTCGACATATAAAACTGCTTTCAATGGACAGAAAAGAATTACGAATTTCAAAGAAACACGTTTTAAAGAGGACAATAGTGCTCATTCAGAATCATTAATTGGAAAGTGAAGTTCTGGCTAAAAGCAAGGTTTAATCCATTCCCTATAGGAGTGGCTCTCAGTGACAGAGATCCAGCGTGCTTTGGAATTTGCAGGGGTGATTTTGGTTATGCCAGCGATTGGGTGTGCTATTGGAACTTAGTGGATGAGATCCAGGGTTGTAAATCTCCTGCAGTATGTGGACGGTCTGACACAATGAGGAACTGTCCTACATCCTCTATGATGTTTTCCGTATCCCACTGGACTCTCAAGTAGGCAAAGGTCTGGTACTGTGCTTGGCATGTTACTCCTATATCAGTCAGGGTGATTTTCCTCTTCCTTTCATAATATGCTAATAAATCCAGTCTGTTATTATGGAGCCTAATGCTAATTCTTAGCCTAGTGTTTGCTTCCACCCCAGTTCTTTCATTTTCCTGTTTAGCTTGACTGGAATAGCTTCTGATCTTTGTTACAGCTCTTAATCCAGAGTTAGTCATTTTAAGTGGGTAAAAAGAAATAGAATTCATCATCATGACTTCTAGTACAGGCATGCCCAAGATTTTCCAAATTGAAATACATGTTATTTTATTATTCATTGCTTTCTCTTTCTTCTTTTATAAAAGAGCATAATGTTAAATATTTAAATGACATGTAGAGTCATATTTTATATATAAATTTTCAATTTAGGATAAAGAGAAGAGCATATTCATAACATTATACATGCATTATACTAATATTCTATAATTTATTAAGTTTGTGTGTTTTCTATATATGTTCTGAAATATATACTATGCCTTATATATTACGTATATATATCATATAAGTAAAACATATAGTATAAGTACATATGGTATATGTTCAAGATATATGTGCTATATAGGTACATATTATATGTGTGTGTGTGTGTAGTCGCTCAGTCATGTCCAACTCTTTGTAACCCCGTGGACTGTAGCCCACCAGGCTTTTCTGTACATGGGATTTTCTGAGCAGCAATACTAGAGTGGCTTGCCATTTCCTCCTCCGGGGGATTTTCTCAACCCAGGGATTGAACCCAAGTCTCCTGTGGCTCCTGCCACAGGTGGATTCTTTACCACTGAGCCATCTGGGAAGCTCACATATTATATGCTATGGTATAAATATTCTTTATGTTATATACTCACATATTCACATAAACATGCTACATATAAGTAGACTCTGCACAGCATGTGCACATGCCTTATAATACACCTTACACATGTGCATGTTACATGCCATTTTATACGTGTGCATCCATACATGTGCTGGATGGATATGTGACAAATCTTAAATACACCTACATGTTGTGTGCCTTATACATGTACATGTTTATGGGTATGCTGCTGCTGCTGCTAAGTCGCTTCAGTAGTGTCCGACTCTGTGCGACCCCATAGACGGCAGCCCACCAGGCCCCGCCGTCTCTGGGATTCTCCAGGCAAGAACACTGGAGTGGGTTGCCATTTCCTGCTCCAATGCATGAAAGTGAAAAGTGAAAGTGAAGTCGCTCAGTCGTGTCCGACTCTTAGCGACCCCATGGACTACAGCCTACCAGGCTCCTCCGTCCCTGGGATTTTCCAGGCAAGAGTACTGGAGTGGGGTGCCATTGCCTTCTCCCATCTATGGGTATATGTGGTTGTAAATTTATAAATTCATGTTATTAATGTATGTGACTTATATATCCTATTTATGTTTTATATATTCTTGCCTGGAGAATTCCATGGACAGAGGGGCCTGGCAGGTCATAATCCATGGGTTGCAAAGAATTGGACACGATTGAGTGACTAATACTGTTACTTTTTAATTTTTTCATATATATAATAGAAAGGGAAGCATAACTTGAAATCTTTTTATGATGGGCTGCCCCATGAGGATCAAGAAGCTGGAGAAGCTGGGCTCTGATGTTGATTTAGTCTAATTTCTCTCCTCAAATGGGCAGTGATGGGTTTGCAAGTTTTAGCATTTGAATCATATTTTCAGGGTATATTTCAAATGAGATTCAACAAGTCTAGAAATATTTGAGAAGAAAAGGCAGCAGCTATATGGATGAGGTAATATAGCACTTACTGATTCATCAGTACTAACCTGACTAAAGCCTCATTGGAAACCAGAACATTCTAGTCCGTTTGCTTACATTCCCATCTTTTCCCATTTGTGGCTCTGAGCCAGAGGCAAAAGGCCCAGAAATATCCATGACTCTCATTTGCATTTTCATATTTGCACATAATTCAATTTCCCATATCCAGCTAAGACTAGCATTGGAAATGCCCAAAGACACAGAGAGAGCAAGAGTTAGAGAAATTAGAGATATAAATTCATTGAAATACACTAGAGGTGGAACAAGCCCAGAAGGTGTCCTGGGAGTGCCAGCTCACACAGAGGCTGGCTCCCAATCTCTCAGAGAGTCTGTCCATTGACAGACACCATGTGGATCATCCCCCTCCTTATCTTGGTCTACAGGTCACTGCATTATCCTATACAAGGAATTAAGCCCAGTTTATAAGGCTTGATGCTAAGTATGCCTCAGAGGTTAGACCTTCCAGTAGACCAGTACTTCTCTGCCATGTGGTTAAACCCTGAGGTTGGCAATAAATTTGTCCTCCCGGGCTTCATCTGGGAACAGTTAGAAAATGGGGTTTCTTAGCAAGTCACCAAGGCTGAGGAAGCCTTTGGCTGAACCTGGTTTTAGCCAAGTCAAAACTGTAAGACATATTCAGGCAAAGATTTACCCTTTTGCACTGGGTTTTAGCCTAAGTAGACACTGTGCTTCCCCCTAAACTTAGGGAGAGCTTATAAGATGTGTTTTGTCCTCCATTTATCCTTGTTCTCAAGAATTGCCTGGTCTAGAGGTGACTGTAGCAAGGATCTTGGAGGAGAAAGACATTGCTACTGAAGCCAGCAATTAGAATGAGCAAACCTTTGCACAGGCATGCATGCTTTTTCACTTCAGTCATGCCAAACTCTTTGTGGCCCTGTGGACTGTAGCCTGCCAGGCTCCTCTGCCCATGGGGATTCTCCAGGTAAGAATACTGGAGTGGGTTGCCATGCCCTCCTCCAGGGCATCTTCCCAACCCAGGGATCAAACCTTCATCTCTTATGTCTCCTGCATTGGCAGGTGGGTTCTTTACCATTAGCGCCATCTGGGAAGTCTGAGCAAACCTTTAGATGTTAAATCTTTTATATCACGCATGGAGGCTGTGTGGTAACATTTGTCTGTGCCATTTGCTTTTGCCTCACATCTAGTAATATAGTACCTGTGCTTATCACCTTCTTTCTTTTTTAGACAATATTCTCCTTGTGAAACATTTTATCAGTATAATGAGTCTTGTAGGCAGAACTTTGGTGCACAGAGGTGTCCTAATCCCCAGAACCTGTAAATATGTTACCTTACCTGAAAAGGGGGGCTTTGCAAATGTGACTGAGGATACAGACATTGAGATGAGATGCCTGAGGCTATCTGAAACAGCCCAACATCAGCCCATAAGTCCTTAAAGAACTGAGACTTTTTCTTGGCTGTGTTCAGAGGTCGATGCAACTATGGGATAAAGGTCATAGATATGCAGCATTGCTGACTTTGAGGACAGTGAAAGTCGCTTAGCCGTGTATGACTCTTTGTGACCCCTTGGACTGTAGCCTGCCGGGCTCCTCGGTCCATGGGATTCTCCAGGTCAGAATACTGGAATGGGTAGCCGTTCCCTTCTCCAGGGGATCTTCCCAACCCAGGGATTAAACCCAGGTCTTCCACATTGCAGGCAGATTCTTTTACTGTCTGAGCCACCACGGAAGTCCAGTGAAAATGGAGGAAGGGGCCAAAAGCCAAGGAAAGCGGGGGCCTCTAGCAGCTGAAAAATTCAAGTGACTAGATGCTTCTCTAGAGTTTGGAAAAAGAATGCAGACCCACCGACACTTTGTTTTAAGCCCAGTGACAACCATGTGGAACTTCTGACACACCAAACTGTAAGATAATAAATTTGTGTCCTTTCAGGCTACTAATTTGTGATAATGATAGCAACAGGAAGCTAACAAAGCAGTAAAGCATCCTCTTTGGGATCCAGTTCAAGGATTTTCTATTCTCAGGAAATGACGATCTGACCATACGGGCATTTGAAAAATGCTAAGTGCTACTAATGAAGGTGTGGTGAAACCTGAGAGATCCTGGAAGCTCCTTGGTTAAAAAATTATTTCACTCACGATGGATGAAACACCACTATTTTTCCATTAGTTTTCATAACGGTATTACTTCCTACTGAAACTTCTAAGAAAGACAACGCATTAACACTTGTCAGTTATTAGTACCATAGAAAGAGGTAGATGCATGTATAAATGTAAGCTGTTATTCATAAGACTCATTACAAGAGTAGCATCTAATGTGATCTAGAATGTGTATGATTGCATGGAACAAAAAGTCAGGCCCCCATCTTGGCAAAGTGGAGCATAGCCATGACAGCGAGAGGTGAATGAAGCCTGATGGTAGGAGAGATTCCAGTTACAGACCCAGAAAACCTAGAAGCTGGGAGCAGGTGAGGGAGTAATCACAAAGAAGAATAGAACACAAAAATGAGGATGCTGGAGTCAGAAAGAAAATGCATTTGATTTAAATGCTGGCTCCATCTGTCCTTGGCAAGGGTGAAGCACTTCTGTTGAACCCTCATGTACTTGTGCTGCATTGTTCCATAGGCTTGATTTGACCTGCTTATTCAAAAACAGAAATGTATTGTTATGTATTCAACGTTATATTAAATGTGGAAATTTTAGAAATGCAGTAAGAGACCACACCTTCCAGACTGTCTCACTCTAAGGAGCAATGAACATGTGTATCTGTGAGGGGAAGATAGGAAAAAGGAAGGGGAGAGCGGCGGGGAAGAGGTCTCAAGGTGGGTGAGTCAGTCCTGTTTACACCAGGGAGGAGGCAAGAACTGAACGGTGGGACTCTGCTTCCCATCAACTCTGATTGAAGCTCCATGGGAGTCAGAAGACAACATCCACAGCGTATACAGTCTTGAGAGCAGCAAAATAAATCTGCTTTAAAGTGCAGATTGGTGACTAGATTTCAAGGCCAATCTTAAGATCCTATGAGAGTTTCAAACATGCTTCTAAATCAAGCATGCTAAACCTCACCAGTTTTTCATTTCTCTTTTCTAAGTCTGCAGATAAATTCAGAATGCAGACTTTGTCACAACACTTGGTAAACTTTTAATGGATGGAGAGACTATACTGATACATTTTAATTAATATTAGTAATTCTCTTGGATAAGTAAAGATAGTGCCTCTCTAAAAGCTCACTTGATGTTTTCAACTCTTTGTATGAACAAATTAAATTCATTAACATCTCACTTTAATTTTCTAGAAAAGCAGTAATTCAGTGGGCTTGCACAGACATTGCCATAAAGCTGGTAAATTAATGAGGACAGAGAAAAGCCTCGGAAGAATTTCAGGAGATCACCTAGTCCCTTCTCTTTACAAAGCTGGAGCTAATGAGTACTCATTTAAATGTGAGAATGCAAATAATCACTAGGTAGAACCTAGAACACTGACATTTTTCTCTCGATGTTAACATGGCTTGAGTTTGCTATAAGATCTGACTACTGTTGAAAGCCAGAAGATTTGAGGAGCTAATAGTATCCTATGAAACAGGGGGAAAAAAAGAACAAGAGTTAAGAAAAATAGGAAACCAAATTGGACAGAGTGGGCAAAATTATGGCAAACCCTCAAATACCTCATTTCTTTCTGTAATTTTCAAACCTTCTACATATCATGTGTGGAAATGAACATCTCCTCATTGTGTTATTGAGGAAATATTTTTCACTGCACTTCAGACGTTATTCATTATTCTGGTGCGATGTTATTATACACTGTTGTTGATTATCTAACTCTTCTGGGCATGTGAGTGATGCCAGAATGTCAGTTTTATATTAAAAGGATGTCGTTTGTGAAAACTAAGCACAGAAATAAAGTATGTGTTTAATTAGGGCTTTAATCTTCCCTGAGTTCATTTTTTAAAAAGGGGGGTGGTGCCCTGGATGCCTATGGGGTTGATAATATTTTCCTAAAATGATTCGTATTCCTATCATAAGTCCTAGTAAACATCCGTTTGTGTTAGTAATTAACTTTAATGGCTTGATATTATTTTACCTCTCTTGATTGTATGTTCCAGTCCAGATACTATAAACTAATGGCACCATCCATATATTTTGCCAAAAAAAAGTACAATTGCCCACTTTGCAGACAGCTCCAAGAAAATAACCAGGCAGAAAAATGATAGGAGAATGAAGGAAAGAAGGGACCAGGAGGAAAGAGTATGTATATTGGATAAGCTGGTGGGAAAAAAAGAGAATTTAAAAGATGAGAAATAAATTAATAAGAGAAAGCAAAAACCCATCACAGCACGGACCTGGAAAAAAAGAGGAAAGCCACACAGTGTGGGACTAAGGAAAGGGGTCTGCATCGTCACCCCCAAAAATGTGTAGAAGGATTTCTAGTCTCCAGTGGCTGACAGCCATCAGCAGGGCAGTGCGGCCAACATGAAGCTCGAAGCTGGTTCTTCAGATGAAGAAGGTGAAGGTACAAGGAAATGTCAGAAAATTCAGCCCACTGCTGAAGAGTATTTTCTTCCCAAGTTTCCAGGGAAATCGTTGTTTCCCCTTAGCAGACCCTGCAAGTAACGATGATGTACTCAGCATTTCCTCTGTGATCTTCATCAGTTCAGTCCAGGGAAGGGTTCCAATTATGTCTATCTGCCACCCCTCACCTGGACTGAATGCTGCCATAGAGGAGGAGTGGCTCCTGGGCCACAGGAAGCAGACCACTATTGCTAGGTGCGGATCCAATTCCCTTCATGTGTGTAGAGGAAGGGGAAAGACAGTGGAGAAAAAAATGGATTCTAGTGACTTTGAGGGGGTGACTGTGACTGGTTTCAGAAAAACAGGTTCCTCTATCTTTTGTGAGAATAATCAGCAGGTATAAATATTAAAGAAGAAAAAAGCCATCTCTTCCAAAATAGGTCAAATGTTGAAATAGTATAAAAAATTCTATTTTATTCATGTTTTGTTCCCTCCATGGCCCTGGAATGCTTGCTGACTTAGTCCTACTTAGGTTTCAAGACTGTGCCCTTGAGTTCTAATGATAACTGTAATGATATTTTGTGGGTTCCCTACTGCTTAAACAAAGACAGAATTTATAATGCGCCCCAGAGCATCAAAAATGGATGTTAGAAAACATTAATATTACTATTTTTATCACTATTTAGTGAGCAGTGCTGGAAGATATTAATATTACCATGATCATTATTATGGTGAGATAACGAAGTCGCGGAACTCCATGTGGCCAAGCGATTGTTGAGGGGGGAAGAAATGGATGAGCCTCTTTTCCTCTAAGTTCTTTAAATCAGTCTGAACGGGAAAAATCATCGCAGTGGCTAACAGAGTCAGGAGTCAGGGTAATTAAGTGGGTAAATGAGACCCATGTCATTTGAATTTATGCATTTTCCTTCATCCCTTTGTTTGCTCTGCCTTTCTCTTCGCTGGTCTCCACCGTGATGTTGTTTATTCATGGAGGGCAGGCCACAGTTTTTAATATGGGGAGGGGGAGACTCTGAAGCCCTTCATCCAACTGGCCAATGTGTAGACTGGAGAGAACACAAGGGGATCAAAGTGATATGAAGACAACAGGGGTTTCATTAAAATGTTCCATTCTCTGCCTGAGGACAGAGCAGAGAGAAAAGGGCGGAAAAAAAAAAATCATCTAGCCCAAACAAGTTTAACTTAAAAAAAAAAAAAGCAACGAACCACCTGTGGTCTCCTTGGAAACAGGCAAGCACACCCTCCAGCCACCTTTTAATGAAACCCCAGAGCCCCTTTATTAATTTATTAAAGAATCTATTTTCTGAAGATTCATAAACCACATATAACTCATATTCCAACACCTCTCTGCTATGCTAATGGATCGTGCATCTATGAATAATTAATTATTTAATTAGTAATAATTAGAGGTTGTTGTATAGGTCAAACCATTGGACTGACAGCATGCTATTGTCAAAATGTCACTTGAATTAAAGCAACGGCATTTAAGCAGAGAGTGATTCATCATCGTTTGGGGTGGTTCCTTACTTCCCCCCGCCCTCCCCTTCCCCCAAGTATCTTTCACAGCATATGCCATTTTAAGATGTGTATAACATGTAAAGTGGAGCATTTAATATTGAGCATTCTGCAGGAAGTGTGTAGCCTTCAGTACTTTGTTAGACACACAGGACAGGGTGAGTTAAGTAGCTGAATTTATGACATTCAGACACTACAGCAATAGTACATGAGTCGACAGCATTCGCATCGAATTTCTAGGACTCCTTTTATATGGCTGGACCAAAGTGCTCATAAAGAATCAATACACTCAGACTGAACAGTTGTTCAAAGACATTTAAATAATTTGCAGGGTAGCTCTGGTGAAATATTCCTTAAAGATGATTACTCTAAACAGTTGAGTGTTATGGTGTCATGGCTCTGTGCAGTGCCAGCTCTTCACAGTGGCTTCTGCATTCCGTCTGTAGTCCAACCCTGCTGAGAGATGCTGGCGCCTCACCATACAGATAAGTGAGCGCAGAATGGCTCTTCCCGAGTGGGGGGCCAGGCTTTGTGAAGGCTGGCGTGTCACTCCAGCCGCATCAATTAAGCTCTTGATGCCCCCCTCAATTTTTTCATTTGTCATACGGAACCATGATGGCAGTTATCTTGTGAGGATTCAATGAGATGATACATACAAAAGGGTTAGCTAAACACCTGACTCATAAGAAGCTCTCAGTAAATGACAGCAACTGTTACTTCATATTTTAAAATATCACTTTCCTGTACACAGAATATTGTAAGTTGCATGAGGAAGATATTTATGTCCTCATTAGTTAGATCAGGAACCTAAGCCAGGCCTAATATTTTTAATTCTCTAAGCCAGAGGTCATGAACTGTTTCCGTGGAGGGCCAGACAGTAAATATTTTTGGCTTTGTGGCCCACATGGTCTCCAGTGAGAAAACTGCTGTAAACAATATGTAAATGAATGGGCATGACTGTATTCCAATAAAACTTATATACAAAAGGTGGCAGCCAGACTGAATTTGGCCTGTGGGCTGTAGTTTGCAACCCCTGGTCTAAGCTATGTTGGCACAGGTGGTACATAGTAAGTGCTCAATGAATTCTAATTGGATTAATGAAATAACGGGCTGGAGAAAGTGAGGGTGCGGTAGTTAAGTAGGAGGAGAGTGAAACCAGGGTGGGGGATAAGACAAGGTCAGGAGGCAGGTGTGGGTAAGTGTGTGACCCAAATAGAAACAGGTGAAAGACCAATAACCCAAGTTTCAAAGGTTACTAGTGACTGAGACTGGTCGGGGGTGGTGAAGAGTCAAGATGGGATGTACACTCTTTTTTGTTATTCAAAGTCTTACTGGAACTTCCCCGGCAGTCTAGTGCTTAAGACTCTGTGCTTCCATTGTAGGGGGCATGAGTTCGATTCCTAGTTGGGGAACTAAGATCCCACATGCCAAGAGACCAAAAAAGAAAATTAAAAATTTTAACCCAAAGTCTTAATGCTCCAGGTCTCCATGTGACATGAAGTCCCTTTCTCATACCACGTTGACTCAAAGTGAAGTAAGGAGTCTGAGCATTGAGACCTCTAGCAAATGATCATTCTGATATTCACTGCCTATCAAATCTTCAAATTTGACCTTTCAAAATTAAAAATTCTTTGGAAAATTGGAGAAGGATGCTCTCTGGGGACAACTGGGGTCCCACTGCTCTCCCTGTTCCAACCTTCACTTCTGTGAGATGGAGGTTGACCCGAATTCTCCCCACACCCAATACCCTGTCCATTCATCAACCTCACATCCCAGGCAAGACGCGTCTGGGTCTCATCGTCCCAGGTCCCTGCTCACCACTGTTTCTTGACTCTCACTCTCTTTCAGTGTTTAATTTCCCTCTATATAATTTAAGATATCTTATTCAGCCACATCCTATGGATGGGAACCTCCTAGTCTTTGCCTAAGTGAATTTCTAAGATGAATTTCTTTTTTTTCACTCAGTTCTATGAAGCTATTCTTCCCATCATCTTCCTGCTCTCTCGTTTTGCTGGTGAGTAATCTGCTTTCCATATAAATGTTTTTCCTTTGTAGGAAGTGATGAATTACCTCATATCTAGAGTTTTGAAGTTTTCCCAAGATGATTTAGGTGTATTTATTGTTTTTTTCTTCTTCTTGGTACTTACTGTGCTTCCTGTGTCTGGAAGTTCATTTTGTCATCTATTTTAGTCAATTTCCAGTCATCATTGATTCAGTTCAACATCCTCTGATCACTGTTATCTTTTTTCTCTGCTGTTTTGCCTCTGAATCTTCTCAAGTCTCAGTCTCTAGATCATTGGTTCTATCTTTTTCTTTCCAAGCTGCATTTGGAATAATAGCCTCAGATATGTTTTTCTGTTCATTAATGCTTTAGCTAAGTCTAATCCAGATGTTTAACACATCAAATTAGGTTTTATAAAATTTCAATGGCTGCATTTTTTGTTTCCAAAAGTTCTATTTGGATTTTTTTCAAATACGCCTATTTTGGTTCATAATAGGTTTTTAATTTTCTCCCTGTGGCTTCCATGTTCTTTTAATGATTTTAAAACATCCTTATTTAAAATTGCTTTTGCATTTTTTCCACTATCTCAGTGTCTTAGGATCCATCATTCTCTCATGTGGTTTATAATTTTTATTGTAAGCTCACTTTAAGAGGTTTTTTAACCGTAATAACTGGACACTGTGGAAGTCTTGCTACCGAGAACTTCACATTTGTTTCTTGCTGGCACTCTAGGAATTTCCCTGTGGTCCAGGATCAATTTAACATTAATTTATACCCCTGAGGAAAATCTTGTAGCATGCATGTAGCGAAAATTACAGGCCCCACCCACAGTGCAGGCAAGCCTAGTTTTTCCCTTTCTCCCAGTAGCCTTTGTCCCATTCACAGCCCAAGACAGAAAAATGCATTTCTGTGCTGGTGCAGAAAATCTTTCTAGTTCTGTCACTTAAGGGTTCTCACTTTCTGAATTCTCCTCTTCATCCAGGCCTGAGGCCACATCCCTTGACCTTATTTGGGCTTTCAAGCTAAATTCCTTAGAACCTATATCCAATCTAATATCCCTCTTGGCATGGATGGCATCAGGTAGTGAAATCTGTGTTTTGGCTCTAATTTTCCTTTTCATTTCTGACTCCAAAGATATTTCCTTCCTTCCTTCCTTTTTCTTTCTTTCTCTTCCTTGCTTTCTTGCTTCTTTCCTTTCCTTCTTTCTCTCCCTCTTCATTGTCTTTCTTTTTCCAGAACTGCCATTGCTGGCTCTATCCGATTCACTACAGAAAATGGGAAGCAACAGACATCCCAATTCATAGACAACTTAAACAATCTTCAACACTCTTGAGTGGTTTGTAATTTCTTAGGGTCTGACGCCATTCTATTCCTCTCTTTTGTTGTGACCAGACTAAAATGATTTATCAAAATGTTTTTCATGGTTCTGTTCACACTGCCTGCCACATAGCCCTTTATACTCCCAAATGAATTACTTTCTTATTAACAGAAAGTGTGTGTTGGGCAGGGGGGTTGGGGTGGAGGGTGGCCAAATCAAGTGAGTAGGTGGCTTCTACAAGGAAAGCATGCAGCTGTGTCAAAGGAAATGGCTTGTCAAAGAATCAGGCACCTCATCTCAAGTTACACGGGTTGTTACGAAACATTTTATTTCCTACCTTTCTCTCTTTTCTTATCCTCAACTACTTCCCAAACTTGAATTGACTGATTTCAAAAGTAACTACTTTAATTTTATAGAACTTCCAAGCACACCACATTGAGGAACTCGTTTATCACTAGTATCAGTCAGGATAGGCTAGGTTATGCTGTTGTAACAGACACCCATCAGTGAGTGGCCTCAAACAACAGTATTTCTTATCTATGTGACTTTCATGGGTTGTCACAAGCATCACTTTTCACAGTCCAAAGAAATCACATGCCACACATAACCTCAAGAGTGCAAAAGCAAATCCTACCATATGGCATAAAGAAGGACTGGAAATATTTGATGGACAGAACTCATGGTTGTCATGCCACTCTACCCCAACTCAAATGTTTTTTTTTTGCCTGAGGGCAGAAGTCCTTTGCCAGCTATTCTTAGGATCACTGCTTCCCTTGTGGCTCAGCTGGTAAAGAATCCACCTGCAATGCGAGAGACCTGGGTTCGATCCTTGGGTTGGGACAATCCCCTGCAGAAGGGAAAGGCTACCCACTCCAGTATTCTGGCCTGGAGAATTCCCTGAAGTGTATAGTCCATGGGGTGGCAAAGAATTAGAAACGACTGCTGCTGCTGCTAAGTCTCTTCAGTTGTGTCAAACTCTGTGCGACCCCCACAGACAGCAGCCCACCAGGCTCCCCTGTCCCTGGGATTCTCCAAGCAAGAACACTGGAGTGGGTTGCCATTTCCTTCTCCAATGTATGACAGTGAAAAGTGAAAGTGAAGTCACTCAGTTGTGTTTGACTCTTAGCGACCCCATGGACTGCAGCCCACCAGGCTCCTCTGTCCATGGGATTTTCCAGGCAAGAGTACTGGAGTGGGTTGCCATTGCCTTCTCCAGGAAACAACTGAGTGACTTTCAATTCAGTTCATTCTTAGGATCACTGTAGGGCTGCCTCTGGAGGAGGGAGCTGTCTGAAACACCATGGCAGCCCTTGGCAAGTAATTACACCCTGACCTGCTCTGGCCATCTGGGGGCTAGAAAGTTTAAACACTAGGTATTATAGGCACCTTCCTGCCCTCAACTGGGGGCAGGAGAAGGGGACAACAGAGGATGAGATGGCTGGATGGCATCACCGACTCCATGGACATGAGTTTGAGCAAACTCCGGGAGTTGGTGATGGACAGGGAGGCCTGCTGTGCTGCAATTCATGGGGTCTCAAAGAGTCAGACACAACTGAGTGACTGAACTGGACTGATAGGCACCTTCCATAAATAGTGACTGTTTTGGCTAATCTGATACTCTAGAAATCTAGACATATTTGTCATATAAAGCAGTGATATTTCCTTCTCAGAACTACAAAGTCATATGATTTGATGGTTTATGGGTCAGTTTAGTTGGACGTCTTGAGAAGGAAATATTGCTGTCCCTATTATGTAAATATTCAAACTTGGACTAAAGGAAGAGGCAGACAGGTTTTCTGCAATTTGCTCAGCTGTTATATGAAACTCATCTTACCCACGCCACAGGTTTATTGTAAAAGAGATAAATAATAACATATATCAGACTCCAAGCAAGTTTTATCAGCAAATATTCATTCACTTCCCAGTACAGATACAGGGGGTCAGTGAAGGATGGATTAGCTGTGGACCTTTTTTTACAAACGAGGTGGGACTGGAGCTAAAGGCATTTCACTTATTACAAAACATTGATTATGCCTAACTCTTAAGAGGCCATTACTTATTCCAAAATAAAAAGTTTAAAAAACAACACTATTATGGGTAGAGCTCTGTTCTAAGTCCTTAGCAATATTAACTCATTTAATCCACCTGATAGCTATATAGGATACACTATCTATAAAATCACCACTTCTATTGTGATTTTATAGATAATGAAAGTGGAGCTCAGAAAGGTTAAGCTATTCATCTGAGTTCACACAGGGGTGGAACTGGAATTTGAACCCAGCCCATCTGGCTCTAGAATTCACGCGCAAGAGTTCCATTTTGTTTCCTAATGCAGCAAACATATTCTACTTGGAACAGCAACTCCTCTTGAAGAATCTGTCCTTTCTACTCCCCAGGAGCAGTAACTGATGTGTGGCATCTCTAACAAAGCAGAGAGGTGGCCCAGTTGTCCTTCTTGCCCTTTGACTCCTGACAGTGGATGGCACGGCTCAGGCATGCCGTGTTCCTGGTGGTTGGTGAGCTGGAAAGCAGCAGCCTAGTTTTAAAACCCATATGTCACTTTTCTTTTAACATCTGAGTTCCCACAAGTTCTTATCTACAGATGGCTATGAAATTTACAGACTTTTTTTTAGTACCTATTAAGTATTTTATGCAATCTTTAATACCTTGCACACAATTGGATCAAACATGCTGCAATCTTATTTATTGGTTTAGCAGACTGGGTGCACTGTAACAACTGTGCTGGTATTTTAATTTATTTCACTATAAGATGCTGCCTCATTCTCTTTTTTAACTCTGCAAAAGCTACAGAGGCCCCTGGTAGACGTTATTTTGACATACTCCATTATCAAGTAAATGCAATATTATAATCATTAATAATGATCTGGACACCCAGGCCAGATAATTCCATGTCCTGGTCTCAGTTTCCCATTTTTGTTGAAGGTGAGAGACCTTTGTTCAATTTCTTGTGCATTTGGTTTCATTTCTGAGATCACTGCTCAATGGTTCTATGTAAGTGTTTCATCGAGTGGTTGGGGAAATAAAACATCTCAACAACACTTCCTTAGAAACCCATAAAAACCAAGGGATGTTGACTGAGCTAAGTTGCCCAGGTAGAGAAGCCTTCCAATGAGAATTTCTATCCAAGGAGATCACGAAATAAGTAGTCTGTGACATTCTTTTATTTGCATAAGCATTTAACCCCAATACAAGTGATTATTCCAAAATAAAACAAAAGTGAAAGAAATTAACAGGAAGGGAGCTAGAGGATATCCCCCCTGCCAAAAATGAAATATAAAAATAAATAAAACACAGCCACCCCCTCCAAACAAAACAAAGTTCAGAAAGCTCCTCCTTAACTGGCATGCAACCAATTCATTCTAATCAGATCACAAGCCTCTCCTGTTTGCCACCCAGTGTTTGAGGGGTTAATGGAATTAGGGAGGGCTACCAGAATAGCTGTTGAGTGATTCTTGCATGAATAATAATTCCTGAGTGGGAGTAAGATGTACCACCTCCCTCCCCATCTCAAGGTACTTCAGGCTCAACTGGATATAAAAATTAGTGTTCTTTCTGCTTCATACATCACCCAGCAGAACACAGCTGGCTGTTTGGCTCCGGGGCAAACACATTTGAATAGACAAAAATACAGGCTATGTTAGGGTAGCTTGACTGCATTGCCCTTCAACCTGGATTGTTTCTTATTCATTTATTTATTCATTCATGTATTTATGTGACAAGTTAGACGGCCTCTGAAAATTTCCCCAATTCCCAAAATATCCCTTCTTTTAATACAAATTAGTTCTCCCCTGAAATCTTGTTTTATCATCTATCGGTGCCATCACCATCAGCCTCATCTCCACTGTTATGAATCTAAGTGAAAAGGGAGTTCTGAAGTTCTGAGTTTAAGATTTAAAATCAAAGTGGTACCAATCTAGACCTACTCACCATACCTCCTTGTTCTTCAATCCAGCGTTTGAGAGCCAATGTTGCTCTACAGGTCTCATGGTGATCAGTAAAGCTATCATCTATGTGTGTGTGCTCAGTCGCTCAGTCGTGTCTGACTGTGCGGCTCCATGGACTGTGGCCCGCCAGGCTCCTCTGCCCTTGCAATTTTCCAGGCAAGAATACTGGTCATCTCCTACAAATACTATGGAAATTCTCCCTTTCAGTACCCACTCCACCTCTTGAGGTTGTAGGGAGCTGCCCTGCTCATTCAGGGGCAGCTTGGTCTGCCACTTTGCTCAGGAATTTACCAACTGATCAAGGCTTGTAAAGTTAACAAGGGGGTTTTCAGAGGGAAAGAAATGAGGATGCTGCAAGATGAGTAATCAGGAGAAACAGAGGCCTATAAAAGAAGAACCAGGGCCCTTGGAGTGGGCACTTCCGTGCCCTTGCCTTTTCTTCTCTGTCACCTGGATATATAAAGGAACAAATCTCCTGCTTTATTAAATCACAACAACACAACCCAATGGAAACTACTAAAAGCACTTATCAACCCTGCTTCTAGAACTTTGCAGGAGAGACCACTTATGGTTTGGCCTTGCGGACTTAACTAGAGTCACATTAGAGAGATGAAAGTAATACCTGGGGGACCAACCCTATCAAAACAACAACAAAACTATTTTTGCCAAATATGATCAAATTGACTCCAGTCTTATGAAAAATCATATTTGATAATGATATCTGATGCTTCAGAGCATGGAAAAATTGCTGAAATACACAAGAGAAATTGTGGGTTCCTCCCACAAACAGATGAATGGTTTAGTTCAGTTCAGTCGCTCAGTCGTGTCCAACTCTTTGCGACCCCTTGAATCGCAGCACGCCAGGCCTCCCTGTCCATCACCAACTCCCGGAGTTCACTCAGACTCACGTCCATTGAGTCAGTGATGCCATCCAGCCATCTCATCCTCTGTCGTCCCCTTCTCCTCCTGCCCCCAATCCCTCCCAGCATCAGGGTCTTTTCCAATGAGTCAACTCTTTGCGTGAGGTGGCCAAAGTACTGGAGTTTCAGCTTCAGCATCATTCCTTCCAAAGAAATCCCAGGGCTGATCTCCTTTAGAATGGACTGGTTGGATCTCCTTTCAGTCCAAGGGACTCTCAAGAGTCTTCTCCAACACCACAGTTCAAAAGCATCAATTCTTCGGCGCTCAGCTTTCTTCACAGTCCAACTCTCACATCCATACATGACCACAGGAAAAACCATAGCCTTGACTAGACGGACCTTTGTTGGCAAAGTAATGTTTCTGCTTTTGAATATATATTAATTATAATTTTTAACTTTAAAAAGACCAATGTTTTTTTTTCAAAAATAATCTATGCATGGTTTGTAAAGCCTACATGATGTTTCTGTTCTTTGAATGCTGCCTTATATTGGAAGAATTTATTTGTTGTTTTGCTTTGGTGTGTGTGTGTGTGTATGTGTGTGTGTGTGTGTGTCAATATGTGTATGTGTCTGTGTGCACATCCACATTTTAATGAAAACTTTCTGAGCACAAAAATGACAGTACCCGCATAAAAGCACATGTAATTTTGATAATGTGTTAACAGAATAACAAATCCACTTTTTCCCCAACCACCTACTTTTTAAACTTTATTTTTAAATAAATCAACTTTGACACTTCAAAATAAGGAAAGATCTTTTATGGCCAATGAGTGTTCTAACTGGGTAACTGTCTTGCTACTCTGCTCCAGGCAGTCGATCTAAAAACCTAAAATCTGTTATAGTAACCATGAATGAGTTTTCACAGGACTGGGTAGTATAGGGATTCAAGCCAGAGAATATGTGGCAAATGAGAACAAGACTGCAAACCTACAGGAGTTTATAAATAAGCCCTGGACAGTAAAGACTCTCAACAAAATGGGGGAAAGTATAAGTTGATAGCAGAGTGAAGGTTTTAAGATTTAGAAGGTGGCCAAGAGAAAGGATCCAGGAGAATGGAGGGGGAGTCATTTAATAAGATAATCTCTATACTGGGGACGTGCATCTATTCAGTGATTGCTTTTGAAGGTGGAAGGGGCTGAGTCCTTGAGTAGTCCCTTGACTAAGTGATTCTCAATGGGGAGAAAAACATGATAATTTCAAAACTGCACCTGCTTCTACCCATTCCAGAGATTGTAATATCCTCTCTCCAGAGGAACATGTCCCCAAACAGCACAATCCCAGGTTCTTTTCTTATGGAATCAGAATCACAGACTTTTCTGGTTAAGGAGTCAAGGAACCTGGGACTCCAGACCTTTGGAATGGTCAATTCCATGAGGTTCTAGTAAGGATGTCTTTGTTCATCAACATTCACAGCCACTCTACAGAGCCAGGACCCATGGCCTTTTACTTCCACTCTTCCTTTGCTACCAGTGCTCACCTTGCCTTGCCTCTCTTCTTTACCCTTATGATCTTTCCACTCTGCTTCACTCACTTTGTCTTCTCTGAACTAAGTATTCTTTATGCAAGGCTCACAGATCACTTGCTCTCCTAACACTGTGAGTCTGAGCTAAAAGCTTTCATTCACGTTTTCCTAGCACCCCTGGTCTCTCTCTAAGCATATTTGCCCCTCCTATAATGAACTAACTTATTTACTTGCTTATGTTCTCATTATGTTCTGGGTTTTATAACCAGTCCATGTTTGCTTTTGAAATCTGCCTTTAAATAGGGACCAATGCATAAGAAACATCTTCTAAATATTTCTTTAAATAAAGTAAACTAAAATTCCAAAACAGATTTTTTTTAAGTTTAATCAAAATGGCACTTTTAAAAGACACAGCAAAGGAGAGAGAAGAGTAGGATAAATGTCAATTATTCCATGGTCTTAAGTGATGGCATCTAAGGAATATCATAACTATGAGATGTAAGTTATCAACAAAGCTATGCTTAAAAATGAAAACCAGTTGACTACCAAAAAGAAGATATTCAGGTTAAAGGGAGTTTGCCTACATACTAAAGACTTGGAAATTCTGCCTTTGGACACAATCAGTTTGGCATGAATTTCATCGTTTAGACAGGTGCACTTTCTGTCATGCTTTGCATCACCCAAGCCACAACAACCTAAGGTGTGGGAAGATTTCTGGAGTCTCTGTGATCCTCCGTCTTTCTTTATTCTTCTGGGATGTGCTAAGCCTAGATAGCATGATTTACTCCACTCTGTGAATTGTTTTGGGAATATATAATAGGGAAGTCTGGAAGAGAGAAAAAGAAGGAAAAATAAAATGGCTGATATTCACTGAGCATCTTCCAGGTGTCAGAAATGTCCAAAAATTCTACATACATGAACAAATATAGTTTTTACAACCACTGTCCAAAATCAACATTTGCATCACCAGGTGAGGAGACTGATTTTCACTAAGATAAAGTCCCTCAAGAGTTGACTCACTGGAAAAGACCCTGATGCTGGGAGGAATTGGGGGCAGGAGGAGAAGTTGACGACAGAGGATGAGATGGCTGGATGGCATCACCAACTCGATGGACGTGAGTTTGAGTGAACTCCGGGAGTTGGTGATGGACAGGGAGGCCTGGCATGCTGCGGTTCATGGGGTCGCAAAGAGTAGGACACGACTGAGCGACTGAACTGAACTGAACTGAACATTTAGTGAAATAACTAAGTGAGTAAGTTTACTCCTCCCATGTTATGTTCTGGTGTATTGTGGTTTATTATTATTTCCATTTTTCCTTTTTTTGGTATTTTTCTGGCTTAACTTTTTATTCATTCCCTCTGTCTTGCTTAATGATTTGATTTTTAATGTGAATAGTTATTATTTTCTCACTTCTATTAAGAACGAATAAGTCTTTATTTCTTCTTATTAATGGAATAAGACTTTACTCCTCTATTACTAGATTTGGGTATGAGAGGTAGTCTACCAACCTTTCCTCATTGCAATACAGCTCAGCAAAATGAAATATAACTTCTGAAGTCATTTTCCTATCAGATCAGATCAGTTGCTCAGTCGTGTCCGACTCTTTGCAACCCCATGAATCGCAGCACGCCAGGCCTCGCTGTCCATCACCAACTCCCGGAGTTCACTCAGACTCACGTCCATCGAGTCAGCGATGCCATCCAGCCATCTCATCCTCTGTTGTCCCCTTCTCCTCCTGCCCCCAATCCCTCCCAGCATCAGAGTTTTTTCCAATGAGTCAATTCTTCCCATGAGGTGGCCAAAGTACTGGAGTTTCAGCTTTAGCATCATTCCTTCCAAAGAAATCCCAGGGCTGATATCCTTCAGAATGGACCAGTTGGATCTCCTTGCAGTCCAAGGGACTCTCAAGAGTCTTCTCCAACACCACACTTCAAAAGCATCAATTCTTCAGCGTTCAGCCTTCTTCACAGTCCAACTCTCACATCCATACATGACCACTGGAAAAACCATAGCCTTGACTAGATGGACCTTTGTTGGCAAAGTAATGTCTCTGCTTCTGAATATGCTATCTAGGTTGGTCATAACTTTCCTTCCCAGGACTAAGCGTCTTTTAATTTCATGATGGCAGTCACCATCTGTAGTGATTTTGGAGCCCAGAAAAATAAAGTCTGACACTGTTTCCACTGTTTCCCCATCTATTTCCCATGAAGTGGTGGGACCGTATGCCACGATCTTCGTTTTCTGAATGTTGAGCTTTAAGCCAACTTTTTCACTCTCCACTTTCACTTTCATCAAGAGGCTTTTGAGTTCCTCTTCACTTTCTGCCATAAGGGTGGTGTTATCTGCATATCTGAGGTTATTGATATTTCTCCCGGCAATCTTGATTCCAGTTTGTGTTTCTTCCAGTCCAGCGTTTCTCATGATGTACTCTGCATATAAGTTAAATAAACAGGGTGACAATATACAGCCTTGACGGACTCCTTTTCCTATTTGGAACCACTCAGTTGTTCCATGTCCAGTTCTAACTTTTGCTTCCTGACTTGCATACAAATTTCTCAAGAGGCAGATCAAGTGGTCTGGTATTCCCATCTCTTTCAGAATTTCCCACAGTTTACTGTGATCCACACAGTCAAAGGCTTTGGCATAGTCAATAAAGCAGAAATAGATGTTTTTCTGGAACTCTCTGGCTTTTTCTATGATCTAGCAGATGTTGGCAATTTGATCTCTGGTTCCTCTGCCTTTTCTAAAACCAGCTTGTACATCAGGAAGTTCACGGTTCACATATTGTTGAAACCTGGCTTGGAGAATTTTGAGCATTACTTTACTAGCATGTGAGATGAGTGCAATTGTGTGGTAGTTTGAGCATTCTTTGGCATTGCCTTTCTTTGGGATTGGAATGAAAACTGACCTTTTCCAGTCCTGTGGCCACTGCTGAGTTTTCCAAATTTGCTGGCATATTGAGTGCAGCACTTTGACAGCATCATCTTTCAGGATTTGGAATAGCTCAACTGGAATTCCATCACCTCCACTACCTTTGTTCATAGTGATGCTTTCTAAGGCCCACTTGACTTCACATTCCAGGATGTCTGGCTCTAGGTCAGTGATCACACCATCGTGATTCTCTGGGTCATGAAAATCTTTTTTGTACAGTTTTCTGTGTATTCTTGCCATCTCTTCTTAATATCTTCTGCTTCTGTTAGGTCCATACCATTTCTGTCCTTTATTGAGCTCATCTTTGCATAAAATGTTCCTTTGGTATCTCTGATTTTCTTGAAGAGATCTCTAGTCTTTCCCATTCTATTGTTTTCCTCTATTTCTTTGCATTGATTGCTGAAGGTTTTCTTATCTCTTCTTGCTATTCTTTGGAACTCTGCATTCAGATGTTTATATCTTTCCTTTTCTCCTTTGCTTTTCACTTCTCTTCTTTTCACAGCGATTTGTAAGGCCTCCCCAGACAGCCATTTTGATATTTTGCATTTCTTTTCCATCGGAATGGTCTTGATCCCTGTCTCCTGTACAATGTCACGAACCTCATTCCATAGTTCATCAGGCACTCTATCTATCAGATACAGGCCCTTAAATCTATTTCTCACTTCCACTGTATAATCATAAGGGATTTCATTTAGGTCATACCTGAATGGTCTAGTGGTTTTCCCTACTTTCTTCAATTTAAGTCTGAATTTGGCAATAAGGAATTCATGGTCTGAGCCACAGTCAGCTCCTGGTCTTGTTTTTTCTGACTGTATAGAGCTTCTCCATCTTTGGCTGCAAAGAATATAATCAATCTGATTTCAGTCTTTACTCCCAATACTTAGATTTGGTTGAGTTAAACTTTAGTTTCAGTATTTTAGCTTTATTTTCTCCTGTAATAGAATGCCTCTTCTCTTTAAAAGATCATTATTGAGGAAATATATGATAAATTAATTTTGTTGTTTCTCAACCATTTATATTAACTTATGTATTGGATCATTTGCTGCTTGTCAATAATTTCACTTTTCTTCATTTTTACTCTGCTATTATGAATCCAGTGTTGATTACTGTAAATATGTTTGTGAATTTTTCCCTAGAAAAATAGCACCTTGTTTGAATTTCTCTTTTTGTTCTAATTAATTGCTTCTGGTCATGATCATAAGGCTTTAAGAATTGTAGATGAGAAGTCTAATGCTAGTCCGATCAGTTTCTCTTTATCAGTGAATTTTCTTCTTTGAGCAAAAGTTTATGATATGTCCGTTTTTATCCTTAGATTCAGTTATATCCTGTATGTATATCTTTTATTAATTCTGCTAATCAGTTAATTCAAGCCCCTTTGAGATCAGGGAAATTCGTTTCTATGGTCTACATCAGTATCACCCTCCCCTCTCTGAAACTCCTGCAGATGGCATCTTAGTCCTAAAACTTCCCTCTGAGCGGTGAGCCTTCCTCTCTTGGTTTCTGTATCTTTGCCTGTTTGTGGGGTGAACTGTTCCTTTGCTGACTTTTTCTCACCATTTCTGTTTTCAACAGGATCTATCTTCTTTTTCAGATCATCTCTTGGATTTTTAAAGTCATGGACCATACCTCCTAAATTCAAAACTGAAGTCCTTTCTGTGCTCCAATTTCACTCTCTTGACAGCTCCTGTGTTTTTTATGAAATATGTCAATCAGCATTTTTGTTGTCTCTATTTCAGTGAGGGGGTGCCTGTTCCAGTCAGCCAGCTAGGTCTTCCTCTCTCAAATTTCCAGTACCGTTGAGTTGTAACTTGTCTTTGCCTCATTATGGTATAAAAGCCTTGGGCAATCCAGTTTTCCAGGTCTGTTGGACCATGGAAAACCAGAAAATAGGGAAAGAATGCAGCGTGCATCCTGACCACCCATCACAGAACAAGTTGACAAACAGTTCACCCTCTGCAGAGGCTTTCTGCTTCTGGACCTCCTAGGAGCACGTGGCTGCCCTCTCCTAATCATGGGCTGGGTGGTACTCAGTCCACACTCGTAATTGTCCCCCGTACCTTCCGGGGCCAGCTGGACCAGGCAAGCCTCTCTAGTATGACAGAATATTGGCCCGTGCAACACTGGCCAAAGGGAATCATGTCAGCTGACTACTCTGGCAGGTACAGAGTCCTGGACATCTAGCCTGTCCTCAGGGACAGACATGACCTGTCTATAACTGGTACCCTGGCTCCTTTCCCCACAGAACCAAATCCTGGATCTGCTCTTTCCTTAGAACTGAAATTTAAAACCTCTCCTGGGTCTACTAGTCTGCCTCCCCTGGGGGGTGTCTCCTGCTGCACAGCAAGATTAGAGGAAATAAGGGTCAGGACACATACTCCGGTTACTGTCTTCCCAGAGTTTCCAAAGCACATATTTACTGAAGACTCATTATGTGCTGCCGGTGGGTCATCTTGAGATGGAACCATCAGAGACATTTATAGTTTGATCATGCAACACAGTAGTTAATGTTTGGGTTTTTTTTTTTCTTTAAAAAGGGTTGTTTAAATTAAAGTTAAAAGAACTGAATGGTTCTAGTCTCTGAAGATTAGTAATGCAGAAGCTACAAACATTTTTATTTCATGATGCATGAGAACTTCAGTAATGTGCAAAACTTGATTGACATAACAAATTTAAAAGATTAGAACACAACTATCTAAGGCATTTTAGAATGACTTTTGCTGCTTGGAAGGACTTCAGAGCTATCAAAGTAAATCTACTAGTAACCTCTTGGATTCCCAGAAGAGCTCAAGATATAGGTATTATTTTCATTCCATTCCCTAATGAGTTTACAGTCCAGTTTAGGTTAAATGACTTGCCCAATAAGTAAATAAAGAATATATGTGTGTGTGTTAGTTGTTCAGTCATGTCTGACTCTTTGCAACCCCATGGGGTATAGCCTGCCAGGTTCCTCTGTCCATGGGATTCTCCAGGCAAGGAAACTGGAATGGGTTGCCATTTCCTTCTCCAAAAGAATATATAGTGGAATCTAAATCTTCTTATACCAAAACCCAGCTCTAACATACCACAAAACTTCCTAATCTTAGGAGCCCAAAACCATTGAATAGTGACAGCATGGTACAATACCAGCTTTAACGTTCTTAAGCCGTTCAAGTTGTATAGTGTAACAAATTGATAAACATACTTTAGCAGAGTATGCCTTAATTTTAGAGTTCAGAGATGTGTCTACAAGCAGATTCTTCTTCCTCTGAATAACTATGTCTGTACACAAAATTAGACAAGGTAAATGAAAAGAACATAGTCACTTTAATGTCACTTTCCAGTTCCCAAGTTCCACTAGAGCAGAATGAGAAGGGATCACTATCATGGAAATGAATTAGAAATTACCATCACTTGCTCTTCTTAGTAGGAAAGTGTCCCTGCAGAGGGCATAGAAGGATCTAAGGTTTCTCTGAATTTTTATGTGTCCCAAAGAATTGGATTTTTTTCTTCTCCAGAGGAGAAGGAACAATGCTTTTATCAGCAGCTGTCAGCCATGTAGTATTAGCACAAAGGTTGGGTAAGGGTCCTGCTGGCATTGGACCATCTCTGCGTATTGCGCCAGTTGGCTGGGGTGCCGACACCTATACAGACTTGTCTGGCATTCAAAGCGGAACAGCATAGGTGGGAGTATCCATCCTTTAAGTTTGCACAGCTGACCATATGCATCAGTCAGTTCAGTTCAGTTGCTCAGTCTTTGCAACCTCATGAATTGCAGCACGCCAGGCCTCCCTGTCCATAACCAACTCCCAACTCATGTGCATTGAGTCAGTGATGCCATCCAGCCATCTCATCCTCTGTCATCCCCTTCTCCTCCTGCCCCCAATCCCTCCCAGCACCAGAGTCTTTTCCAATGAGTCAACTCTTTGGATGAGGTGGCCAAACCAAGGTATTGGAGTTTCAGCCTTCGCATCATCCTTCCAATGAACACCCAGGACTGGTCTCGTTTAGGATGGACAGGTTGGATCTCCTTGCAGTCCAAGGGACTCTCAAGAGTCTTCTCCAACACCACAGTTCAAAAGCATCAATTCTTCGGTGCTCAGCTTTCTTCACAGTCCAACTATCACATCCATACATGACCACTGGAAAAACCATAGCCTTGACTATACGGACCTTTGTTGGCAAAGTAATATCTAGGCATAGCTAATCAATGTGTATTTATAACTAATCAGTCTTAAGGATGGTGTAATAATCATAGTGCATCCATCCACATTATATTTAAGTCCAATAAACTTAACCAATTAGAGGGACTAATGCACTACCCAGATCACAGTTCTATTTCATTGAGGGTCCCAGGTCCCCAAACGAGTTTTATTTCAGAGAGTTCTGTCAACACAAGTTCACATAAACACACACCTAGCCACAATTACTACTTTTTTTTGACTCCTATCTTCCTTACTCCATCAGTCTCATCATTCTCTAGATACTTGCTTCTTGATTTGAATGCTTTATCTCTAAAAACATATTATTTTCTCAACTTGATATCAAAATTCTATCAGACTATTTTTAATTTCAATTGAGTTTAAAAACTTCACACTCACAGCTGTAATTGCCTTAGCTTTTTTATATGAGTCATTTCTGAGGGAACTTCTTTAAAATGCTCATAACACACAGGTACAGGAGCCGAAGAACCAACAGGCTGAGAATAGGGTGAATTGGGCTGAACCACTGCTTCTCTAATTACATCTAGGGGAACCACTGATTCTGCATTTGGTAATACACTGACCCTGGAGGAAAGAACAGATTACAGCAGGGAAAATGGAAGTGGTTACTCAAGAGTTTGTTGGTGAGGCAGTTCTTCTACTAACTTAACAAAAGGACCTAAAATCTACAGGAAAGCTATTCCACAGAGTGGTCAAATTATTTCAAATGTAAATCTACATTAGGCAATTAAGTAAGAAAGGGAAACTTTCTTAAGTGCTCTGCTTTAAAACCACAAAAGCAAATACCTTATCAGGGCATTAGGCTTCAATTCCTTATTTTTAAAAATCCTTTTATTGTCCAGTTTATCTTCATTCAATATCTTTAAAGTTTTCCATATCTTGTTACCTCACCTTTTAGGAAATGTTATTTGTGGTTTTTTTTTCTCTTATTGATTGGTAAGTGATTCATAAAATGAAGTGAAAGGAACTCGTTGCATCTGTATTCATGTAATATGGTCTGTATTCATACATGCATATAAATGCAGATAACATATTCATCTGTATAAAAACAGAAATATATGTATAGCAATCAAATAGTCGTAAGTAAATCATATTAAGAGATCCTGAGGAATTTTTTTTTTCTCATACCTATTCTTACACTGATCTAACATTCTATACTTTTCAAAGGTATTTCACGTTTTTGCCCTAGTGAGGTAGGGCAGGTGTAACCTTAATTTTAAAAGGCTCAGGCATAGAGAAAGATCAAACTCAAAGCCCCAAAGTTAATGATCAAAACAGTGCTTGAGTTCTTGTCTCTTAACCTCAAACTCCTTCTACAGAGAAACACTGAATAAAGAAACATACTTGCAGTCATAAATTACTAGAGGCCATGCTGCCTTTACATACTGGGCTGATCAAAAGTAAACTGGGAAAACAGGGAACTCAATATTTTGTAATAACCTATTAAAAAAAGAACCTGAAAAATTATATATATATATATATATATACACACACACACACACACACACACACACATATGAATCAGTGCATTTTACACCTGAAACTCAATATTTTGTAATAACCTATTAAAAAAAGAACCTGAAAAATTATATATATATATATATATATACACACACACACACACACACACACACACACACATATGAATCAGTGCATTGTACACCTGAAACTAATACAACATAGTAAATCAACTATATTCCAAATAAATGAAATAGGAGAAGAAATTAAGATGTTCTTTGGGGATCTTTCTCATGTCTGTTCACATCTCTGGGTCTTTTATTAATTTGTCCCCTTCTTATTTTTTCTCCTACCATGGCAAGTCCCCACACTCCAGGCACTCTGCTCCTTGGTTTGAGACTTCGTCCTATCTCAGTTTCAGTTCCCTATGTGGGTTCTTCTTGCCTTCATCAAGAAATCCCCAAACCCCCAGGCAAAGACTACCCTGTTCTCAAGATTCAGGCATTGAGGCACCATTCATCAGCCTGAAAAGCAACTCATATTTACTCATAGACTACTGACCTATCATTCCCTCCAGGTAACATAGTGTGCATTTGTTGAGGGTTCTTCTGGAAATAGCTCTTCTTCTTTCACAAATTACCAAAGATAAGATTTCCAGTAATATGATGAAGCAGCACCAAGGTAGAGCAGCAGGCCCAATGTCAGGGTCAAATGATGCCTTGCACTCTAAGTTGTCTCATGGTCCTCAGAGAGGTGGAGAGGGGTCTGCCTTGATGCGTGTACCTAGGAAGATGCTATAAACATGACTTGCTAGGAATGGGGGAGAGTAGATGCTTGTTTCTTCTCTGCCAGCGTTACTAGCATAGATCTTTCGTAGATTGTCCATTGTCCCTCTAGACCTGTTAAACATCACTTGGGCAAATAACCATGTAGCTCAGCTCCACTGCCTCAGAATTCTGCCTTAACCCTATGGGCCACCACCAACGGCAATCACATAAGTCTCAAAGCAAAGAAGGGGGAAGAAATCAATAGACCGAACATGCCTCTTTATAGAAATCTTTTCTATATTGATAAGTGTTCTTTAATATATAAATAGGAAAACTGACTGGGAAGCTGATCAAGTTCATTTACCGTAAAAATATGGATTGGGTGGACATGAAGACATTTACTTCATGAACTCAATTACTCGATAACTATTCATGTTCTGAGGGTTTTTTATATGCCCAGGACTTATTTACCTGATCTCAAAACAGCAGATATATGAGATTCCTAGTTTTAAACAACATGAATAAATCTAAATAAATGAATCTCAAGAAATGATTTAGTCTGAAAATCTAATAGATATAGTACACATTTTATCTGTATTAATTGATTGATCCTAAATCTACTAAGTTTAGTACATATTTTCACCAGTATTGCTTGATAGATCTTCTATATCAATTGATAGATGCTGTATTTTAAGAGCAGGTATTTAACTTCTATGCAGAGTACATCATGAGAAACACTGGACTGGAAGAAACACAAGCTGGAATCAAGATTGCTGGGAGAAATATCAATAACCTCAGATATGCAGATGACACCACCCTTATGGCAGAAAGTGAAGAGGAACTCAAAAGCCTCTTGAGGAAAGTGAAAGTGGAGAGTGAAAAAGTTGGCTTAAAGCTCAACATTTAGAAAATGAAGATCATGGCATCTGGTCCCATCACTTCATGGGAAATAGATGGGGAAACAGTGGAAACAGTGTCAGACTTTATTTTTCTGGGCTCCAAAATCACTGCAGATGGTGACTGCAGCCATGGAATTAAAAGACACTTACTCCTTGGAAGGAAAGTTATGACCAACCTAGATAGCATATTCAAAAGCAGAGACATTAGTTTGCCAGCAAAGGTCCATCTAGTCAAGGCTATGGTTTTTCCAGTAGTCATGTATGGATGTGAGAGTTGGACTGTGAAGAAGGTTGAGTGCCGAAGAATTGATGCTTTTGAACTTTGGTGTTGGAGAAGACTGTTGAGAGTCCCTTGGACTGCAAGGAGATCCAACCAGTCCATTCTGAAGGAGATCAGCTCTGGGATTTCTTTGGAAGGAATGATGCTAAAGCTGAAACTCTAGTACTTTGGCCACCTCATGCCAAGAGTTGACTCATTGGAAAAGCCTCTGATGCTGGGAGGGATAGGGGGCAGGAGGAGAAGGGGACGACAGAGGATGATATGGCTGGATGGCATCACTGACTCGATGGACGTAAGTCTGAGTGTACTCCGGGAGTTGGTGATGGACAGGGAGGCCTGGCGTGCTGCGATTCATGGGGTCTCAAAGAGTCGGACATGACTGAGCGACTGAACTGAACTGAAATGATACCAGGGAACATCCCCAATCTTTGATGTTCTTAGCCTGCAGGACAAGCCAGGTCCTGCTGCACAAAATTCTTTAGGTATCTCACTTCAAAACACAATAGGGGTCAAGGTCAGCCTTGGGCTAAACATGGCTGCTGATATTCTTCCTAAAAAATATTCTATGCTTTGTCCTAATTTGATTATCTTAATAGCCCCAAAGGCTACCCGTGGTACTGAGCTCTGCTTAGGAAATGCAAGGTGTTCAGAAACAAAGTGAAAAGAAACACTACATCTACCCACTGTGATGATAAATCATCAGCTTCGTTTGCAAGTTCATTAGAAATTCTAATCACTTCATGCAAATCATTAGAGACCAATATGCCTATTGTAGGGTTACTTCATGACTTACACACCTTCTCTTAACACAAACTATTTTTAAGTCAAAAAGACTTGAGTTTGTGCCTCAACAGAATCATTTTTTGGATACGGAACCTTGGAAAGGCCATTTATTCTCTATAAATCTTAGTTTCCTTATATGTAAAATGAAGCTAATAATAAAAATTACCTTGTAGACAGAAGATTAAATGTGTGCTTATTACAGTGTCTGGACAAACAACAAATGTTAGCTATTACAATTATTCAAGATTTCAATTACCCAAACTCCGCTCAGCTTCTCTATAGGAAGAGAGCTTCCATCTTCCTTGGTGGTAGCAGTATAATCCTCTTCTAAGATTATTTGCAAAAGTGAACTTTAATAGGCAAGCTCATATTATTTACAAATTTCAACTAGAATATTCTTCCTTCCTTTTCACTCAGCCCACTTTTTGCTTGCGTATTAGTTTCCAAAATTCTGTCCTTTGGGGTTGAATTTTTCCATGCCTGATCTCAGCCAAAAGGTGATTTTTTTTTTATAATGTTGAATCAAATTCACTCTGTCTACTTTTGAATTAGAAGCAGATGAAAGTAACTTATTTTATTTTTCTGCCTGAAAGAAACGTAAGGCTGTTTCTGTGTGCAGATAATTCACTAAAAGCTAAAGTAGCCAAGAATCTCATCTTCACTCAGGAAGTCTCCTGGCTAATTATGAAAATATTAATTAAGTTAGGGCCAATTGAGAAAAGTTACTTTTGAACCTGCTGTATGAAGCTGGTATTAAATTACTACTGTATTTGTGTGGCATTAGGTTTCAGAAACATCTGGGAACAGAGTCCCACGAAACATAACTATGGCTTTATGTCTTCTTTTTCTAGGAAAAGAGATAGGCATTCTACTGCCAGTCAGCACACACGACCTTTGGAAATTACTCAAAAATTCAGTATGTCTAAAACCGTTCAAAAATATGCCCTAACTCAGAATATATTGGTTTTGAGTTCTGAGGATGGCCCCTCCAGATTCACCATCTACTCTTCCCACCCTGTTCTGTATCCAGGGAGGCCGACCCTTAAGAACAACATCTATAGGTTCATTTGCCCTGTGGATTCTAGTTGGTTTCAGCAAATGGGTAGCTTAGGTACAATCTTAGAGAGTGAGAAAAGGGTGACTTTGAGATGTATTCCTGCTCCTCTCATGCCAGATTGCTGTATGTGGGTTGCATCTCTCTGCCAATAGCCCCTGTCCTGCTTCCGTTTCCATGTGGCTACTCTATGTGGTCCTGGGCAGTCTCTTCCCTACCTCATCCTTAGTCCCTTTAGGCCTGGGATGGAAATGACTTCCCAACATAACTATCTGTGGGGAAGGGCACACCCCTTGTTGGTATCCTTAAACTCCAATCAGGCTATTAAATGAGTCCCTGGATAAAACCTTCTGAAATTGTCCATTTTTAGTGTGCCACAGCATACTCAGTGTAAAAATCTTTTAAGCCTATTCAGATTCTGTTCCACCTGCCAAGCATCCCATTCTCTGTCTCACTAGCCTAGAGATCATCCGTTCATCCCGCGAGGCATAACATCAAAGACAGTGCTTCTGTGAAGCTCTCCCTCTGGTCCTCTAGACAGCGAGTCCCACTCTTCCCAGGGCTAAAGTCATGAGACAGGTTGCGTGGGTTCAAATCCCAGCTCCACCATTCATTGGTGGTATGACCTGACACCAATTGTTTCACTTAACTTTTTTGAGGCCTCAGTTTCCCCTTGTAAAGTAGAAACAATAATATAATTCCCTCATAGAATCATTGGGAAAGTTACATTTGTCCATACTTTTCAAGTGCTCAGAACACTACTTGGAATATTTGAATCAATAAACATTATTAATCATTTTTATTATTATTATTCTTAATCTTCATCATTAGACTGTCTGTGCTGTGCATCTTGGTCTCCCTGACCTTGGCCTAGCACTGGTAGGTTTTTAATAAGTGTTTGATAAATGTTGGAAGTGAGATTTAGAACAAATATTCTCTTCTCTGGAATGCTTTTCATTTCCAAGGAGACATTTGCTAAAAGTTATGTGAGGTGCAGAATTCCATTTTGACTTTTTTATGGAGTTGCATTTGAATAGAAATGAAGAGCTCAGACACTGGAATTACATATACTTTGGACTCTCTGGGAAGCTCTTTCAGGTTAAAAAGTTACAACAAGCTAAGAAAAACAATGCTTACAGCATTTCCAGTATACCATGCTTTAGAATCACACAAAATTGAAGCAAATCAAGCATATACAGCACTTCAAACAAACACCAATGAGAATTGGAAAGGGAGTCTACCAAAGGCTATTGTTGGTTTTCCAGAAGCCACATTTTCAAGAAAATGACTGGTAACCTACTCAATCTGATTTTTTTTTCTTTTGTATCACAAAAAGTGAATTGTTTGAAATGATAAAAGCTGAGAATTACATCTACTTCCTGGAGGTTACTGCTGGTTATGAGCTAGTCTCTTAACTGATAAATCCTATTCACAGGAAACAAATTTGCTGTACAGCCTCACAAACCGATTATTGAAGTAAAAATTAAATGTTCAGGTAAGTGAACTATGTACATAAGTTGAAACCAAATGAGATTCTAAAATCTATTCTAGAAACTCTATTTCATTTCTGGAACAGTTACATCCCCAAAGTAACTTTCTGAAGCCTTTTGTATCATGTCTAGATGTATCCAGCACAACAGCCCTGGCTGTCCACTTATTAAGTCCAGCCTTTCTTACAAAAGGAAAATTTTAAAGTAGAAAGAAAAAGATGCAATAGAAGTTAACTCATTATATACTGTTAGCCTACTATTCATTAGGTGATTCACTAGGAAGTTGGTATGCATTATCACATTCATGAATTATGATCACATGAGCAATGATCTTACAAGGATTCTTTTTATTCTCACGACCACAAATGAAGAAACTGAGGCCCAGGGATGTCATTTACTCTAGAGTGTGTGTGTGCTCAGTCGCTCAGTCATGTCTGATTCTTTGTGACTCCCATGGACTGTAGCCTGGTGGGCTCCTCTGTTCATGGGATTCTCCAGGCAAGAATAGTGGAGCAGATTCTCTTTTTCTTCTCCAGGGGATCTTCCTGACCCAGGGATCGGATCCGTGTCTCTTGCATCTCCTGCATCGGCAGGCAGATTCTTCACCGTTGAGCCACCTTTCTTTAGAGTAAATGAGAAGCCCCATTTACTATAGGCCACCCAACTACTAATAAACTCTCCTTTATTTTTTCACTGTTTGTATTATTTTTATCTAATCAGAGGTCTTCAACCACTGGGAGTACTTCTTCTGCCCCCAAGGAGCACTTAGCAATGTGTGAATCATTTTTGATTGTCACACTTTTGTCTGAGTTTTGCTGTCTCTTAGTGTGTGGCCAGGGATGTCACACATCCTGCAAAGTCTGGACAGCTTTGCACAAAGAAATTAGCCTTCCCCACATCCCTACACACACCCTTTGAAAAACGCTAGATCTAAATCTAGAGGTTGGATGATTTCTGCCTATTAATTAACTAGGAAGGAATACTTCATTTGTCTGAGTTTTATGTTAATCAGATACATCTGTCCCAGCCATTAAGAATACCTGGATCCAGACACAGTAACTGAATATTATTCCATGTCAATGTGCAAAGATTTGGTCAACTAGACAGCCTGTGCTTACAGAGTTTAGATCAAGGTTCAATTTTCTTTGAATTTTTAGAAATAATTTAAAAGAAAATCTCATAAAACCTGACATTTTCAGTTACTGATAGAACTGTTTCAATAAGCCTGGAAGATTGATTAAGTTATCATATTTTTTAACTTTTTTAACAAAACCTGTCACATGTAAATATAAACAAAGAATAAATTATGGTGTATAACAGCTACAGTTGGAGGTATCAACAAATACACCAGAATCTTCATATCAGAAAATGTTGGTTGGTTGGTTCAGTCTCTAAGTCTAGATCAACTCTTGAGACCCCATGGACTATAGCTTACCAGGCTCCTCTGTCCATGTCAGAAAATGCTACCCTCCAAAAGTATCCCTCTGAAGTTGATACATGCATCCCAGTCATGCATCTCTATTGTTTCAAAGACAGTTGTCATTCCTCTCTGCAAATGTTCTCAAAGCCTATGGATATTCTTTCAAATATCTTTCAATGGACCCTCTCTAAGGAGTTGTCTGGCGTCAACTCTTAGTCTAATAGATTCAATTTGATTAAACTAGACAAAAACATATTGCTCACATTATGTGACAAAATAGAGATGAACAAGTCAGAATTATGCAAAAAGGTGGTTCATCCTCTGGAAAACAATTGTTTATGTTAAAATGTAGGTGTCATTACAATTCCAAAGGGCTTCCTAGATGGGTCAGATGGTAAAGAATCTGCCTGCAGGGAGACCTGGGTGGAGAATATCCCCTGGAGAAGGGAATGGCAACCCACTCTAGTGGCAACCCACTCTAGAAATTCTCTTGTCTGGAGAATTTCATGAACAGAGGAGCCTGGCAGGCTATAGTCCATAGGGTTGCAAGAAGCTGGACATGACTGAGCGACTAACACACACACACACACACACACACACACAGTTCTTAAACAATCCTGTATGCCTAAAAAATTGAAACTAAAGATGACTTCCAAAGTGAAACTCAACAAATGTGCCAAATTTCATAAGACTGGATAACACAGGATGCTATTCATTTAAACCTCTACCTTCTGGTATATATCTTTTAGAATTTAATTTTATTTTGCTACAATTTGTTTCAGAACCATCAATTCAGTTCAGTTCAGTCGCTCAGTCATGTCCGACTCTTTGCGACCCCATGAATCGCAGCACGCCAGGCCTCCCTGTCCATTACCAACTCCCGGAGTTCACCCAGACTCACGTCCATCCCATCAGTGATGCCATCCAGACATCTCATCCTCTGTCATCCCCTTCTCCTCCTGCCCCCAATCCCTCCCAGCATCAGAGTTTTTTCCAATGAGTCAACTCTTCGCATGAGGTGGCCAAAGTACTGGAGTTTCAGCTTCAGCATCATTCCCTCCAAAGAAATCCCAGGGCTGATGTCCTTCAGAATGGACTAGTTGGATCTCCTTGCAGTCCAAGGGACTCTCAAGAGTCTTCTCCAACACCCCAGTTCAAAAGCATCAATTCTTCGGCGCTCAGCGTTCTTCACAGTCCAACTCTCACATCCATACATGACCACAGGAAAAACCATAGCCTTGACTAGACGAAACTTCGTTGGCAAAGAAATGTCTCTGCTTTTGAATATACTATCTAGGTTGGTCATAACTTTCCTTCCAAGGAGTAAGCATCTTTTAATTTCATGGCTGTAGTCACCATCTGCAGTGATTTGGGAGCCCCCCAAAATAAAGTCTGACACTGTTTCCACTGTTTCCCCATCTATTTCCCATGAAGTGATGAGACCGGATGCCATGATCTTCGTTTTCTGAATGTTGAGCTTTAAGCCAACTTTTTCACTCTCCACTTTCACTTTCCTCAAGAGGCTTTTGAGTTCCTCTTCACTTTTTGCCATAAGGGTGGTGTCATCTACATATCTGAGGTTATTGATATTTCTCCCAGCAATCTTGATTCCAGCTTGTGTTTCTTCCAGTCCAGCGTTTCTCATGATGTACTCTGCATATAAGTTAAATAAGCAGGGTGACAATATACAGCCTTGACGTTCTCCTTTTCCTATTCGGAACCAGTCTGTTGTTCCATGTCCAGTTGCTTCTTATTTTGGAGTACACATTTTATTCCTGAATCTCCTTGCAGAATAAAGTGGTCCCCTCACTCTGAGCCCAGCTGAAAAGATGTATCAGTGGAGGCATCAAGAACTTGGCAGACTAGAGATTCAGGGCCATGGAGCTGAACACAGCTGGGGACTCCAACCTAGACAAAATGTGAGGGCAGAATTGAGAATAGCGGTCTCTTTAGTTCACCAAGCTATCATGATCAGTTGTTTGAACTTTGGCTACAAAATAGTGAGGGGAAAACACCCCTTATATGTAGCCAATGAGATCAGAGGAAAAGTACAGAACAAGAAGTCAAGAAGCCTCTATTCTGGGCTATTCTGCAAACTCCCAGTTGCATGTGTGCATGAATCTCCAGGCAAGAATACTGGAATGGGTTGCCATGCCTTCCTCCAGGGGATCTTCCCGACCCAGGGATCAAACCCGCATCTCCTGAGGTCCCTGCATTGCAGGTGGATTCTTTATCACTGAGCCACTGGGGAAGCCCTCCTAGTTGCATAGTCTTGGGCAAATTATATACTATCTCTGAATCTAAGTAGCCTCATCTGTAAAATAAAGGTATTTTACTATCTTTCCTCTCAGATACATATTGTATTGTTTGAAAGACTCAGAAGAAAAACGATTTCATACAAAAGATACAACTGTAGGGCCTCCCTGGTGGCTCAGTGGTAAAGAATCTGCCTGCCAACAAAGGAGTCACAGGTTCAATCCATGATTTGGGGAGATCCCACTTGCTGCAGAACAACTAAGCCCGTGCACCTCAACTATTAAGGCTGTGCTCTAGAGCCCAAGAGGCCCAACTACTGAGCCCACATGCCCCAATTACTGAAGCCTGTACCCCTAGGGCCTGTGCTCCGCAACAGGAGAAACCACCACAGTGAGAAGCCTGCACTCGGCAACAAGGAGTAGCCCCAGCTTGCTGCAACTAGAGAACAATCTGTGCATTAACAAAGACCCAGCACAGCCAAAATCACATAAGTAAATAACTTAAAAAACAGAAAAAGATTCAGAAGCTAAGAAATTCAGCAGCTTGACTGAAAGGAGCTGAATTGGAGATGCTGTTCAGCTTTAGGAATCTAGAGTCAAAACAGAAATTGATTCATGGCATAACTTTCACAAATGTGGCCACTCTCTCCTCTTCCCGTACCTTATCTGTGCTTTGCTGCTCACCTTCCAAACCAACTTTACTATTCATTACAACAGGGACCAGAATTACTCTCATACTGGGAATTCCCTGGAGGTCCAGTGGTTAGAATTTCACACTTCCACTGTAGAGGGTTCAGGGAAGATCCTGCATGCCAAAAAACAAAAAAAAAAACACTGCATGGCCAAAAAAAAAAAACACAAAACCTAAAACACAAAAGAACTACTCTTAAATTAATCTAGTCTTACACATTTCCTTCAAAGTCTCCAATTAAGGAGATTCCTTGATTTTAATCAGAAATAAATATCACGATTCCCCAAACGTTAGACAAAGCGGTCCTCCGTTTCGTCAAATGTGTTTGTCCTGCATCATTATTTTAAGCCCTTATCCTGTGTTCCCTGTCCCAGTCTAAATAGAAACACCATCACTATCTCAGGCTTCCTCTCCCAGAGAGTTTATGATTCATTCCATAGAGAAGATGTCCTTGGGAGGAAACCAGAGGTCACTCCTGCTGTCATACAAAATCTTTGTCAATATTGAAATGAAAACTAATTTGACTTAATCTGAGTTGACAGGGATAAAAAGGGCTCAGTACTGGAATAAATCCACCAATGATATTTGGATTGGGAGACTACAATAACAAAAATACATTTTCAGTCTGAAGGTAGTTTTAAAGAATTTGGTCACTCTTTAGAGTACCACGAAAGAAGTAATAACAGTAAGAATGCCAGGAAGCTGTTTTCTATTTGTGACCAGAAAGAGTACCATTTCTTCAAATGATAACACTTTATAATCAATTCCTGTTCTGGGTGAAAGGTACTTTTCTGTTTGGGGATTAACAGAAGTGCACTTAAAGAACCTAGCCATTAAAAAAATAACAAATTATTGCATCAGTTTATAAATAATTCTATAGAGTTTATTTTATGTGGTCCTTTTCCAGAAGAAAGGCAACAACAACCCCTCACTCCATCGTGGGTGGTTTATTATATTGTTGGCTCGGTTCCACACTGTAAGTAAGGAAATGCTGTTTAATGATAATTGACATTGTTATGGCAAATGTTTTGATTAGTATCATAATCAAGATCTTGGTTACACAATTATCATTATCATTCCTGTTTCATCTTGATAACAAGATGGGTCACTTAGCATCCCAGAGACCTGTTGGTTTAACCATTGATTGCCTGGTGGTAAAATCAGAATTTCTACGGCGTGTGTCAGAACTTAAGTAATGTGGTAGGGTGACAACCTTATCCCTGTTTGCCTGCAGATTTTACAGTCTTAATACAAATTTTCATGTCCTGGGAAATTCATCAGGCTGAGCCAAACTGGGACAGTGGGTCACCCCAAGTAGTGGAGGGGGCCTGGGGTTTAGGAGTCAGAAAACTGATCTGCTCTGAACCCGTTTCTTTCTGTATCTGATGGCAGCCTTCTAAGCTTCAGTTTCCCACCTATAATAATTTTCTTAATTTGTATTTTCAAATCTAAATATAGTAAAACACTTGAGTATCTTTTGAAAGTTATATACAAATACTGGATCTTTCCATTTTGTTCTTACAAAGCAGCAGCCTGAACAGTTATGCCCACATCCCTGAGAGCCATGGCTTGTCATAGCTTCTGTTTAACATCATTAGATACTGCGGTTCACTGAGGGGATGCTTGGGGTTAAGTTTTGGTTTTACAGTTGTCAAGCTTACTTAACACCTATAAAAAGTTATCTTCTCTATTTAAATCTGAGTGGTTGTGGAAATTGGGGGAAAGAGTACCGAATTCAGTTCAATCTCTATGGTGTGTTGTTAGCAGTGTGGCTTGGGGTGAATCATCTAAATTCTTAGGGGATCAAAATGCAAGTACAAAAGTGAAAAAACACATTATCAACGGTAGCACCAAATTAAATCTGATGAATTCCTATTAACCTCTCACTCAGCTTTCAATATTGAGACCAAAGGACTTTTTTGGAGGAAAGAGGACAGTTTTCTTTCATGAACTGCAGACATGCCCCAAACCAGTCCAATTTGCTATTAACAATTTGTTATGCAGTTCTCATCTTTGAATTTATCTAAACCCTTCCTGTGCCTATTTTTACCTTCAGCTCATATAAATAGCAAACATAATAAATTCCACATGCTACCTTATTTGCAGTTAAAGAACTTCCTTTCAAACTTCAAGAATGTTCCTCTAAATTTGCTTACATGGAGCTGGGGAAAAAGATATCTCTAATCATTATCTCCTCTTAATTTCCATCATTATCAAATTGTAGCTTCATCATCTTCAAAGTCTGCTTGGCACTGAAAACAATAATAACAATAATATTTGATAAAAATTTTGTCTTAAAAGACAGTGTTATCTAAATGCTCATCTCAGCCATCACTTTTGGAGTAGAAGCTGGTGGTCGGGGAAGAAGATTCACAGTACAATAAAAGAGAGCACCTGTCTTCCAGGCGTTCTCCATCAAACCAGAGAGACAGAGTGTGAGTTGATATTGCTCTTGCTGAGCAAGAGCTGGCTCTCAGACTGAGACTTTGACATGAGCAACGCTGGATCAGCTGGGCCGAGCACACGACAGACACTCAGTAAATATCACAGAGTGACAAACTGGATGACAGAGAGCTTGATTCCTCTTCTGTGGGTCACAGAGAATACTTGGGAGTCACATCACTCAACACCAGTGCTACAAATCCCTGAGGTTGTTCAAGTTCAGTTTGCCAATACCATGGAATCATCCTTGAGTTTCCTGGTACCAACATGATTGGTTCCACCAAAGACACACTAAAAGAAAGATACCATTTTAATTTAGAAAGAAGTTGGGACAAAACACACTCATCCTGGGTGGCCCTTCCCAGTTACTTTGTTACTGACTACTGAACAAATTATCCTTAATAAACAACTTATTTATTAGACTTCCATATATGTACTTAGTACTGGCTATTTCATCAAGGAAGACTGTTGTATTATGAATCATATCTATTTCCCCCAAAATCGTATTATTGCATGTAATTTCACTTCCCTCCAGAACTAACAGGAAAGCTGGTTAGGCTGCAATTACCAATACAACTGCGATATGACATTAGATGTGTATTTCCACAGGCCCTTCTCATTTCACCCAACTCTCTGTGGGCCTGGATAGAGCAAAGTTAAAATGCTTAAGATCCAGGTAATCAGATCACCACTAAGTAAGTAAAATGTAGTCGCCTACACAAGCTAATAGTGCTTCACCAGTGAAGAATGAAGAAACCAAACCAGAGGCAGCGCTACTGCCTGCCGCCCCTGTTGAGTTATTAGTAGCGAAAGAAAGAACCCTTGCCCTTGGCACATAAGCTATCACACTTGAAATAGATTTTTTTCCAAAAGTGCAATCTGATCATCCCTGCTGAATGTCTGTAAACTCAGAATTATCGCTGGAGTGCCAAGGTGGACTGAGATTTCTAGAAATAAAAGACCCAAGAGAATGAGTACATGCGTGCACGCACACACACACACACACACACACTCTACTTGGGGATTTTCAGTGCATCCAGAGAAAAGGGGAGCCCACCTCTTTTAATCAGTGACTGATTCTCAAGTACTTATAGAGCCTTTAGGGTGTAACTTGCACTGTCCAGGGCTCTACAGCAGGAAGGTGATAGAAAAATGGATGGAACCAACCTTAACCCAAAAGGTACATAAAATTTGTAAGGGAGATCAGAGCGGGAAGCAATGATTAAATAAAGCAGTTTGTAACAAATGCTACATATTGAGATATATTCACACAAATTCAGTTCAGCAAACCTTTACTGTATAGTTCCTAAGTACAAGGCATTATGCCAAGTATCCTAGAGAATAAAAAGAGATTCAGGTCTTTTTGTAAAAAAAAAAAAAAAAAAAAAGGAGGGGCGGGGCAAGGAAGATAAGGGAATTAATCTCATTGTGAACCTGTGACAAGGTCCTCTGATTGGTGTGTCAGCCCACCATAGGGAGAATAGTTCCCAAGGCACGTGGCGTCATCTGCATTGTATAGAGGAGGAATCCGAGGTTCAGAGTAACTTACCGAGGACCCACCTGTCCCACAGCCACAGTTCTCTGTGGCCCTGTGGACCTTTCTCCAGCACTGGGCAACCTCCTTCCTGATCCCTGGAACTTGTAAGTCAGGCCAGGGGATCCTGCAGGCTAGTCTACACCTGAACCATCGTGACCCATCCCTGGTTCCTCCACAAAATGAAAACCACAAAGCCAGTGTTGTGAATTTTTCCAAATCTAAAATTGATTCTGTTGAAAGGACTAGCTATTTCTATGAAGCTGCTCCCTTTCTCCTTCTTTCGATGTTGAATGTCTATCAGGAAATAACAGTGGATTGTAGCTGTTGCTATTTTGTGAGCTCTCTTTTTTTTAATCCCCTAGAAAAGTAAAGCCAGGATTGGTACTCTGTATCAGTTCCTCATGTACTCTGTATCAGTTCCTCATGTACTCTTTTGACTTTTTTCCCTTTTAAATGATGCTTGAAATCCACATCTGGGGAGCACTAATTGAAAAGACAATTTTGAAGTCAGTCTGTGGACAGAGTTTGGTGACAAAAGAAATTCTGGAAAATTTCTGTGGATTTAAAAAAAAAAACTACTGCCCCCAATTCGGGAAGCTCTGGCTTTAGTTCTATACCATTTCCCAACTCTCCTCCATACATATTTTTTTGATAACTGTTCAAACCATGAGAAAATATCCCATTTTGTGACCTCCCCAGAACCTTCCCCTGCTTAGACATGTTCCACAATGTGAGGGATGAGAACCACTTCTATAAAAGTTAGACAAAACTGTTGGTGTAGGGCACCAGCAGGAAAGAACTGCTGCTTCCAGTTAATTTTTCTGCTTTAAAGAATAAACACAGCCCTGTCCACTTCAGTTGGCCTTTCCTGATGATATGAGGCCAGAGTGTAGCTATCAACCGCCTCCCACTTCAATGTCAACAACTCAAGCCTCATCTCCTCCAAAACATGTCTCAGGCAGGATGGAGAGGGGAAGCCTGGTATGTCAATAACTGAAGAAGAAACAAAACTCATTTCAGCAGCATTCCCTCTCTGAGTCGGGCTAATAAAGGCAGCAGTGATGGGCATGGTAGTGGGGAGCTGAAGACGAGAAAAGTTTATTGTTTAGTCAGAGAGGCAAGAACCCAGAATATACATCTTCATGTCTTTGATGCCAATGGTGTGTTTATTTCTCCCAAACTCAAAGCTCTGGATAGAATTTAATAAGAAGGATAAAGAGTCACAAAATATCCTCTGGCTTGCCATTGTAAGCTGTCCCCGTCAGGTCAGTAGAGTGGCTGTACTGGTGTTCCCAAGTCCCAGCTGTCCTGAAGAGGAGGCAACACCCGAGCTATGCAATCCGTTTGTCACACACCTCATGTGTGCACAGGCAGAGAGACAAAAGCTCTGGGCTGGTTAAGGGAAAAGGGTTTGTTTATTTACTTTGGTTTTCCCTCTCCTAGGACAGTTAGTTCCTGCCACCTACTAGGTATGCAATAGATTCTTAGAATATAATAAGCAAATAGAGAAGTGCAAAATGTGTTCAATAAATATGCATAGGATAAAGAACTGAATGTACTGTCTTAGCCTGGTGTATTAATCTACGGTCAAGTTTGAGTCAGTGGCGGAATGCTCCTACACTGTTGTTGGGAATGGAAGTTGGTACAGCCACTATAGAAAACTAAAATTAAAATCAGCATATGATCCAGCAATCCCACTCCTGGGAATATATCCAGGCAAAACTATAATTCAAAAAGATACATGCACCCCTATAGGCTTCCCTCGTGGCCTAGACAGTAAAGAGTAAAGAATCTGCCTGCAATGTGGGAGACCTGGGTTTGATCCGTGGGTCAGGAAGATCCCCTGCAGAAGGGCATGGCAACCCACCTCAGGATTCTTGCCTGAAGAGTTCCATGGACAGAGGAGCCTGGTGGGCTACAGTCCATGGGATCAAAGATTCAGACACGACTGAGCGACTAACACTTTTGTTCATAGCAGCGCTATTCACAGTAGCCAAGACACGGAAACAGCCTAGATGTCCACTGACAGATGAATGGATAAAGAAGGTGTGGTACATATACACAATGGAATACTACTTGGCCATGAAAAGAAAGAAATAATGTCATTTGCAGCAACAAGGATGGATCTAGACATAAAGTCAGAAAGAGAAAGAGAAATACCATGTGATACCACTTATATGTGGGGTCTAAAATAGGAGACAAGTGAACCTATCTGTACAGAAACAGACTCATAGACATAGAGAACAAACTTGTAGATACCAAGAGGGATAGGAGCTGTGGACGGGTGGCCTAGGAGTTGGAGGTTAGTAGATGTAAACTATTCCATATAGAATGAATGGACAACAAAGTCCTACTCTAGTACAGGGACCTATATTCAGTGCTGTGGGATAAACCATAATGGAAAAGAATATAAAAAAGAATAAATGTATACACACACACACATATCACACATACACATATACATAACTGAGTCACTTTACAGCAGAAATTAACATAACATTGTAAATCAGCTATACTTCAATTAAAAAAAAAAAAAAGGAAAAAAAGACTGAATCAGTGTAAGACACCATTTTTTTAGGAAAAGTTACAGTGGTGTCATGATTTTTCCAGGTTCATTTTTGTCTATATGACTGCCTTTGTTTATTTCTCTTTGCCTCTGTCATATGTATGTATGTATGTACATTTGTATATGTGTATGTATCTATCTGTTCCCTCCACCATCTTTCAAGCAAGCTTACTTTATTTTCTTAATGGCTTGCAGGAGTAACAATAGAAAAGTTTCAGAGGAAGAAATTTCTAACCCAATGCTTCCTCTGCAAACAAAGGATTGGATCCATTCCTGTACGCTGACTTAGCTTTTCTGCTTCTCCTGTGTCTTTTGACCGCCCAGCACCACTCTTTTCGTCTCTGGCAGCAGGGCCATGGCCTCCTAAGCTCTGAGAACCCTCTGCAGCTCCTGACATTTATTCTGTCCCTGGGACTCTCAGGGAGGCCACCAGGAACAATCCGTGGAGGATGGTCAGGGTTTACTCTAGAGGGCTTTCGAAATTGTCAGGCATAAAAGGAAAACTCTAGGCAAAAATCACCCACGTCTTTATTCAATGAGGCTTGTCATCACATTCAAAGGACAAAGAGAGTTTCATTGGCCCCTGTGTCTTCAATTTTATTTTTTCACATGCTGCTTTTTTGGCTGTTGGTCCAGGTTGTTAAAGGAAAGAGGAGGTGCCACAGTTCAGCAACCTCTAATGTGAAAGTGAATGATTTTCCCATTTTCCCTGGTTACATGACATTCCTTCCTGACTCCCAGGAACGCACTCTGCATGGCCTGCTCATGCTTCACACACCAGCTTCCCCCTGACACCTGTGACCACATCCAAAAGCAGCAGAAGCAGCACCATAACCATAGCATCAGCAGGAATGCGGGTGGGCTCCATCACCTTCAACCTGTGCAGAGCTAGAGCCAGGACCCTAGCTTTCCCACTTGCTCCTGGCACACTCCACTCAGAGACACATTCTGCATCAGCAATAGTCCCTTTGTTTTGCAGCCTAAGTTCCACTCTGTCTGCAGGACCCATCACACTCAAAGGAGCCCCACACTTGGCTCTCATGATGAGCACAGCTTTCCTTGAACAGCTGCATCCTTTTTTCCCATCTTTCAAGAGTCAGATCAAATGCCATCACCTTCATGAAGTCGTGCTCACGCTGCATTGGTAAAATTCTCTCTCCTCATTTCCCGTGGTATATTTTGCTGTGGGTGTCTAACAAATGACATGTGCACACAATCTCAATTCTGTCATTTGTAAAACAAGGCTATAATACATACCAAAGAGGTCAGTAAGAGGAAAAACTAAATTAACATATATGAGTACCTGGCACAGAGTGGGCAACCAATATCTCTTTGATTTATTTATTCACATATCACAAGTTTTATTTTCTTTTTAGTTAATCATTCATATATCTTATCTGTAATATTTGTAAACTGTCTAGCAAAGTTCTTTGCATTTGGCTTCTCTAAAGTGTGTAGGGTCAATGAATACATTTGCCTCTCTGCCTCGGTTTTTCATCTGTAAAATGGGGATAAAAGTGCTTCGTCGTTTCAAGGCATTATTATCATAATTAATTTAAATGTTATGTATAAAAACATGTTGACAAATAAAAAGATCAAATGGGAGGCAAGTATGAGCTACTGTTTGACAGAACATAGGGACAAGAGTGAAGTCACGTTACCTAGTTTATCCAGTAGAGGGCAATGACACACGCATGGATATTCAGATTCTTTGTAAGCTCCAAAACCATAGATTACAGAGAGAATCACTTTGCTATTACGCAAAGAAAATAAAGCAATTTTCAAGACTCAGCTGGGTTTTTCATCTCTTTTAGTGTTAGTCTATGCAGTGTATCTGTGTAGGAAGGAACTTGGGTTTCACTGGGTGCTTCCAGCATGGGTCAATGACCTGCTGTTCTAGTTTCTCTGTTCGAATTTCCACTCACCCATGTGCCCAGGGTGGGGAATGATTCCAGTCTAGCCAATGGGAAAAAAGCGCTGTTTTCACTAGTTTTATTGCCTCAATCCTGAGCAAAAGCATTTCTATAGGGCTGTTGAGGGCTTGGTCCCAAACTGGAAAGCGGCCTGTAAAGGTTTCCATGCTGGGGGAGGGACCAGAGAAAGATTGGGAAGAACAATGCCGACCATTGTTCCCTTGGCCTGGTTTGACTCCCCTTAGTCTGCTCCATGAAGACACTGGACCCATTGACTGAGCAGTTGACATTTTCTCAGGATGGGCTAAGTCCCCCAGAGATAAGGGAACAGCAGGAGCTGGTAAGTATATCCACTGCACACACTTAGAATCATGCCACTCTAAAATTAGCAGCTCTCACACAGTAAGATGGCTTGATGATGTATATGTAAATATGTATTTACACATGTAAATACGGTGTGGTATCTGCTGCAGAAGAATTGAAACTTTTAATATGAGGTTGTCAAATATAGCATTCTTGCCTGGAGAATCCCAGGGACAGCGGAGCCTGGTGGGCTGCCGTCTATGGGGTGGCACAGAGTCGGACACGACTGAAGCGACTTAGCAGCAGCAGCAGCAGCAGTCAAATATGACTTAGATTAATAAAGTTTGAAGGATACATTGAATGCTCCCTGTGTGTCAGGCACTGGACTAGGGAAAGACTGATGATACAAAGATGAAATAGAATTCTTACCTTCAAGGAATGCACAATCAAGACCAGATAATAAATAAATCAAAGCACATATGGTGATCATAGAAATAGCTACAGTCAGTTACATTACAGTGCTTATTTTCAAAAGGAGGAATTTGTTCTAACAATTGTTATATGAGGGAATGATTTGTACATTATGTGAATTTCATATCTAATTATGTCTAATTTCATCTGCAAGAAATACTAGGTGACTGCAAAAAAAAATACACATCTAGATGAACTGAGTGGTATGGATATACAAACACACACACACACACACTTACACACACACATCTAAACAAGCCCTCCCTCAGGTCACAGAGTGGACTCTAGACCACACGCATCATCCTCTGATGTTACAACTTTGCCTCAGACACCAAATAGCTCTTCTGTCTCCACATCATCATAACGCACAAGCTGAACCCTACAGACTACCAGTTCCACAAGCAAACTTCAGATCTTTTTCAAGGTCAAGTGCCATATTAGTAGTTGTTGCTGTTGTTGCTTTGTTTTTCAGTCACTCAGTCATGTCCATTCTTTGCGACCCTGTGCACTGCAGCATGATGGGCTTCCCTGTCCTTCACCGTCTCCCAGAGCTTCTTCAAATTCATGTCCATTGAGTTGGTAATGCCTTCCAAACATCTCATCCTCTGTTGTCCCCTTCTCCTCCTGCCTTCAGTCTTTCCCAGCATCAGGGTGTTTCCCAATGAGTCAGCTCTTCCCATCAGGGGGCCAAAGTATTGGAGCTTCAGCTTCAGTATCAGTCCTTCCAATGAACATGCAGGATTGATTTCTTTAGGATAACTGTTTTCATCTCCTTGCAATTCAAGGGACTCTCAAGGGTCTTCTCCAACACCACAGTTCAAAAGCATCAATTCTTTGGTGCTCAGTTTTCTTTATGGTTCAACTCACATCCATACATGACCACTGGAAAAACCATAGCGTTGACTAGATGGACCTTTGTTGGCAAAGTACTTATGCATTTTATAGCCATTTTGTGTATGGAAAACAATGCTGCTGTTTTCATTAGGTTTCCATCTTTTTTTGTGTTAATGTGTCACAAAGTTTTTGAAAGCTGTATCTTTATCTCCATTTTTCCCATAAGTTCTGTGGTTTCCACTGCTTGATTTTGCATAGCACCATGATTTTTAGGCACACATTCATGGTATTATCACAGAACGGACTGTACAGCAAGACCTTGAGTGCATAAAACAAAGAATTTCTGGCCAGGAGGAAGGGAGAAGAGACCCAGGGATAGCCTTCCCCAGAGACAAACATGAATTATAGGACTAAGGAAGAGCATGCATATCTTTTCAGTCTTCGTTTTCTAAAAAACTTGTTTCATTATAAAATGAACAATAAACAAGAACTTCAAATGGCTTATGAAAAGGCATTTAACATGGCAAGGCAAAATACATTCAAATAACTTTTAAAAATTAGGCAGAGGAAAAATAAAAAGTGTAAAACAAGTCATTACATAAGCTTGCAAAACGCATGCCCTAGGTTCTGCGTTAAGATCTGCTAGAGGTGAAGCCCTGTTAGCCCCTAAGTTTCCCCACCGTCAGTGGCTGGCCTTCTGTTGGTCCACATGATCCAGAGAAGATAGACTTTGCTGCACAATCCAGTGTGGAAGTTGCCAGCCACAGGAGATTCTTGACACCTGAAATGCAGTTAGTCCAAATTGCGCTATGCTAAGTGCTAAAGCTTCCCTGGTGGTTCAGTGGTAAAGAATCTGCCTGCAATGCAGAAGCCGCAAGAGATTCAGGTGCGATGCCTGGGTCAGGAAGATGCCCTGGAGAAGGGAGTGGCAACTCACTCCAGTATTCTTGCTTGGAGAACCCCATGGACAGAGGAGCCTGGCGGGCTATAGTTCATAGGGTCGCAAAGAGTCGGACACGACTGAAGCGACTTAGCAGCAGCATGCTATGCTAAGTCGCTTCAATCGTGTCTGACTCCGTGCAACCCCATAGATGGCAGCCCACAGGCTCCCCAGTCCTTGAGATTCTCCAGGCAAGAACACTGGAGTGGGTTGCCATTTCCTTCTCCAATGCATGAAAGTGAAAAGTGAAAGTGAAGTCGCTCAGTCGTGTCCAACTCTTAGTGACCCCATGGACTGCAGCCTACCAGGCTCCTCCGTCCATGGGATTTTCCAGGCAAGAGTACTGGAGTGGGGTGCCATCACCTTCTCTATAGCATAGCATAGCAAGTGTCAAATACACACTAAACTTCATAGACCAGCATACACACAGGAAATCACTTTAACATCTCATTTATAACCTTATAGTGATTATATGTTGAAATGATAGTATTTTGTAATGGATTAAATAAAATACATTACTAAAATGTGTTTGCTTTTTGTTTCATTTTCAATATGGCTACTACAAAGTTTTAAATGACCGTAGCTCTCATTATATTTCTTTTGGACACCACTGATCTAAGGGAATGTGTAGACTATATTATACATGATTATAAACCCTCTGTAAAGAACTATTTCTGAACCATGATGAGTTCAAATGATGCTTCCTGACTAATGTCTGGGATGAAGGATTTTATGTGCTTGGTGAGGACGAGATCTGATGAGATCCAGTTGCTTTCGGAAATCAGCTAAAATGACAGTAGTATTCATGTGTCCTTGGGAAAAGCAAGAAGCCTGATCAGTCCATGAACCAGATAAAAAGACTGGCCCGCTGCTGGGAGTGACACACAGGAAGGAACAACAGTTAATCTGTGTGAGCTAGAGTGCCGTGTAGGCTGTGTGTATCCTCTGTGTGTTCACATCTGCGTGTATGTGCCTTCTATGTAGCCTCGGGAGTGTATGTGTGGGCACCCGTGTGTGCTCTTGTACGTGTGTGCCTGTGCGTGAATACATGCCTATATGTTTGCATACATATGTGTTCTCGCATGTGCGTTTCTCGTGTCCCCATGTGTACACGTGTGTGTGTTGTGCACCCATGAGTTTGCCTGTATATACACTTGTGTACATGTCATTTTGTATGTGTCATATATGCATGCCTGTGAATATCTTATGTCTCCTCCTGTGTATGTACGTGTGGCCTCGTATGCGTGCTTTAGTGTGTGTATCCTTGTGCGTGTGTATGCATATTACTCATATGTGATGTTGAAGACAAAATTGGGCAATAGAGAGAAGTAAGCACAAAAACGGCAACCCACTCCAGTACTCTTGCCTAGAAAATCCCATGGATGGAGTAGCCTGGTGCAGGCTACTCTGTCCATGGGACACGACTGAGTGACTTCACTTCACTTCAAGCACAAAAATATATACCTAGAGCCCAAAAAGTAGATGATTTTTAGATAAGGAACAAGGATTTAATACAGAGCACAAGGAATTATACTTGATATCTTATAATAACCTATAAAGAAACAAAATCTTAAAAAAGAAACAAAAGAAAGTAAAGCATTTTATACTTTAGGCTTGGAATTCATTCATTCATTGACCGGTTTCAAACCAGAACACACTATGGATAGATTTTCATTTTTTAACAGATTGTATTGGCTGCAGTGATGAACTGACAGCTGGATAGGAACACTTCTATTGAGAAAGATATCTATACATTCTGATAACGTCTTTCAAAATTAGAAAATGTAATACACAAAGCTGATATCCTTATATACACTATAGAATGCATATCCTTTCACTGCAGATATCTAGATACCTGAAATGAAAGCTGGGACTATCCATTAGCATGTCAGCCCCAGAGAAGGGTGGTTTAATATGACACACACTTAAGCATGAGCTTTAGGTAGCCTCATTTTACCCATCACTGTCTGCAAAGGCATTTCATAGGCTTTTTCTTTGTCCTCTTGTGAGACGTGCTTTATAGTTCTCCATCTTCTTTGAGTGAAAAGTAAACGACCCACACATGGTCATGAGCCTTATCCTCTCTCTGCCAGAGTCACAGCTAAACTGAACTCAGAGCCCAGGGCAGAGGTTGTGATTCAGAAATCTACCTGCTTCTCTGCTCTAAATACATGTGAAGACATGAGTGCTGGCTCTTTTCAGAGGATGGGAGGGCTCTGCTGCCTCTTGTCCACCGGCCCTCAATCACTTTTACCTCTGACCCACTCCCTTCTTAATCTCCTTAATCTAGCGCATTTACACAGACACAAAGGGGTGATGTCATCATAAGTGTAGTGAGGGTGTCTGTGCCTTTTAGGAAGGTGAACATCAAAGGGCATACTTTTCCTAGCCACAGTCTTGCACAGTGACTAATTTTAATTGCTCAAGACGTTGATATTAATGGGTTCTGCTACATCAGTGGGAGAAAAAAAACCAGATGGAGGCCGAGTAAATACTCAGGAATTCTGGTCAGTCTTCTAATTGTCATGTCCTTACCTGGCTCTCCCTTGGAAAGTTACACACCAGGTTTACAGAATATGAGGACAAAAAACCTAGTCTTCACAAATTTAGACTTCATTGCAGCCACCTGAGTGTTAAACATGCTACTGAATATTTTAACTGTTAAGATGCAAATAGTCTAAACTACTCAACAGAAATATACAGAGGGCAATGAACACTGTCCAGTAGACTGAGCCCTAGACTGAGGAATGTAGGTGCTGGGAGATGAAGGTCATAGCCACGCACACAGGACAAAATAGAAAGGTCAGGAAGAGTCCCTAGGCAACTCATGGATGCCCTGAGTGAAATTTCTGTGGTGGAAAGTGAGTGGCAAAAATGGTTAGTGAGAGGGTATCTGCAGGGGGGCTGCCAAAGGGCTCTCGGTGGAAGAAGGACTGGTTGGTTTCATTTCTGTTCAGTTCAGTTCAGTCGCTCAATCCTGTCCGACTCTTTGTGACCCCATGGACTGCAGCATGCCAGGCTTCCCTGTCCATCACCAACTCCTGGAGCTTCCTCAAACTCATGTCCATTGAGTTGGTGATGCCATCCAACCACCTCATCCTCTGTCGTCCCCTTCTCCTCCTGCCTTCAATCTTTCCCAGCATCAGGGTCTTTTCTGAGTCAGTTCTTAGCATCATGTGGGCCAATGCATTGGGGCTTTAGCATCAGTTTTTTCAACGTATATTCAGGACTGATTTCCTTCAGGATTGACTGGTTTGATCTCCTTGCTGCCCAAGGGACTCTCAAGAGTATTCTCCAACACCACAGTTCAAACGCATCAATTCTTCAGCACTCAGCTTTCTTTATGGTCCAACTCTCACATCCATACATGACTACTGGAAAAACCATAGCTTTGACTAGATGGACCTTTGTCGGCAAAGTAACGTCTCTGTTTTTTAATATGCTGTCTAGGTTGGTCATAGCTTTTCTTCCAAGAAACAAGCATCTTTTAATTTCATGGCTGCAGTCACCATCTGCAGTGATTTTTAAGCCCAAGAAAATAAAGTCTATCACTGTTTTCATTGTTTCCCCATCTATTTGCGATGAAGTGATGGGACTGGATGCCATGATCTTAGTTTTTTGAATGTTGAGTTTTAAGTCAGCTTTTTCATTCTCTTTCATGCTCATCAGGAGGCTCTTTAGCTCCTCTTCACTTTCTGCCGTAAGGGTGGTGTCATCTGCATATCTGAGGTTATTGATATTTCTCCCAGAAATCTTGATTCCAGCTTGTGCTTCATCCAGCCCATAATTTCGCATGATGTACTCTGCATATAAGTTAAATAAGCAGGGTGACAATATACAGCCTAGACATATTCCTTTCCTCAAAATTTGGAATCAGTCCATTGTTTCATGTCCAGTTCTAACTGCCAGTTCTTGACTTGCATAAGGATTTCTCAAGAGACAGGTAAGGTGGTCTGGTATTGCCATCTCTTTAAAAATTTTCCACAGTTTGTTGTGATCCAGACAATCAAAGGCTTTGGTGTAGTCAAGAAAGCAGAAGTAGATATTTTGCTGGAATTCTTTGGAATTTTCTATGATCCAATGGATGTTGGGAATTTGATCTCTGGTTCCTCTGCCTTTTCTTAAATCCAGCTTGAACATCTGGAAGTTCTCAGTTCGTGTACTACTGAAGCCTAACTTGGAGAATTTTGAACATTACTTTGCTAGAGTGTGAAATGAGTGCATTTGTGTGGTAGTCTGAAGATTCTTTGGCATTGACCTTCTTTGGCACTGGAATGAAAACTGACCTTTTCCAGTCTTGTGGCCACTGCTAAGTTTTTCCAGATTTGCTGGCATATTGAGTGCAGCACTTTCACAGCATCATCTTTTTTTTAATTTAATTTTATTTAACTTTACAATATTGTATTGGTTTTGCCATATATCAAAATGAATCTGCCACAGGTATACATGTGTTCCCCATCCTGAAGCTTCCTCCCTCCTCCCTCCCCATACCATCCTTCTGGGTTGTCCCAGTGCACCAGCCCCAAGCATCCAGTATTGTGCATCGAACCTGGACTGGTGACTCATTTCATATATGATATTATACATGTTTCAATGCCATTCCCCCAAATCATCCCACCCTCTCCCTCTCCCACAGAGTCCAAAAGACTGTTCTGTATATCAGTGTCTCTTTTGCTGTCTCGTATACAGGGTTATTGTTACCATCTTTCTTTCTTTTTTTTTTGTTACCATCTTTCTAAATTCCATATATATATATGTTAGTATACTGTATTGGTGTTTTTCTTTCTGACTTACTTCACTCTGTATAATAGGCTCCAGTTTCATCCACCTCATCAGAACTGATTCAAATGTATTCTTTTTAATGGCTGAGTAATACTCCATTGTGTATATGTACCACTGCTTTCTTATCCATTCATCTGCTGATGGACATCTAGGTTGCTTCCATGTCCTGGCTATTATAAACAGTGCACAGCATCATCTTTTAGAACTTGAAATAGCTCAGCTGGAATTCCATCACCTCCACTAGCTTTGTTCATAGTGATGCTTCCCAAGGCCCATTTGATTTCACACTCCAGGATCTCTAGCTCTAGGTGAGTGATCACACCATCGCTGTTATCTGGGTCATGAAGGTCTTTTTTGTACAGTTCTTCTATGTATTCTTGCCATCTATTCTTAATATATTCTGCTTTTGTTAGGTTCATACCATTTCTGTCCTTTATTGAGCCCATCTTTGCATGAAATGTTTCATTGGTATCTTTAATTTTCTTGAAGAGATCTCTGTCTTTCCCATTCTATTCATTTCCATTGAGTCACCCTTATTTTGACAGCTGTGATCAGAAGAATAATAGAAGAGGTGAAATAAGAAACCATTAAAATATTCCAGACAGAAGGGAGCTGGATCTTCTAAATCAATAGTGGTGGTTATGATGAAGAAGAGAAAATAAATGTTAGAGCTAACATACAACAAATGATTGGATGTGGGAGAAAACAGAAAGAAATAAGAATTGACTAGGTGATTCCTAGCTTAGATGACTGTGTAGATGGTAGAGTAATGGGGAAGAACAGATCTGACTCCATATTGGATCTGTTTCTTTACTTTAACCTTTGCATTCTGTGGCTTTTGCTACAAGTTAATCACTAAAGGGATGTTGCCTATAGCTTAAAGCAAACATAATGACCCATCTCCAAGAATGAGATGCCTGAATGTAAAACTAAAATACCTTTGTTTAGCTCATAGGAAACATCCTGATCAGGCCAGCCTGTGAATGGCTACAGAAAATAAGAAAGGAACACATTCCCTCCCAGAGTCCAGGTGAAATCATAAAATATTTGCAATAGCTTCTGGCCTTTTTAGGCTTCCCATGTGGCACTAGTTGTAAAGAACCTGCCTGCCAATGCAGGAGGCATAAGAGACACAGATTCAATCTCTGGGTCTGGAAGATCCCTTGGAGGAGGAAATGGCAACCCACATCAGTATGCTTGCCTGGAGAATCCCATGGACAGAGGAGCCTGGGGGGCTACGGTACATAGGGTTGCAAAGAGTCTGACATTACTGAAGCAACTTAGCATGCTCATGACTTTTTTATTTTACATCCTCAGCTGCCTTCGTCTTTGTTCCATAAAAGAAATGAGCATCTAAACCTGGGTGAGATGATTCTCTAGGACATCAGTCCACCATCTTCTTGGTCTTCCAGCTTTCTGAATAAAGTCACTATTCCTTGCTCCAGCACCTCATCCCTGATTTATTGGCCATCGCCAGAAGAGTGAACTTGGGGCTTGGTAACAGTAGTAGGGAATATAAAATTGAGACTTTAGGGGCAGGACTGAGTCCACAGGATGAGTTAGACTTTCCTTTTGAATGGATTGCATTTGCCATGGTTTGGAACTGCCATGGAAGACATGCTCAGCAAACCATCAGATGTACAGTTCTGAAGCTTTGACACAGGTCTGATCCACGCATACAAATTAGTGAGTCATCAGCACATTGAAGTAGAAGAAATCATGTATGTGCCTGAGATTAACTTACAGGGTTTATCAGCTAAGAGTCATGGCTGAGACCCAGCCCAAGCCTGGGAATCTCTACACTCCAGGCACTAGTGGAAAGAAAAGAGTACATGAAAGAGACAAGATAAAAAAAGCAAAAATAAAGAATACCAAAAAACTGGAGAAGAACCAGGACAGTACAGTGTCATGGAAGCCAGAGGAGTAGAAGGTCCACAGAGGACTTGGGGAGGGAGGCCCCTGAAGAAGATTCTCTTGACTTGGATCCTGAGTTCTAAAGAGAAATCATCCTGAAGAAGAAGATGAGGATGGAATATCTGAAAGGGAGAGCAGCATTGGGATATGTGAGGATTCCAAGCCTACAGAGTACACTTTCTATAATACCAGTGCATGGCAGGATGCTTTGCCTTGAGTGGGGGCTTAAATGTAAGTTTATCAAGTTGAAGTGACTTCTGTATCAAAGCAAATTAAAGTGACCAGGCTGAGTGCATTTCAGATGAAAACCATCATCATCAGAGGTAATATTTATGTTCAACCTTCCATAAGATTCTTTACATACATCATCTCATTTAAACCTCAGAGCAAACCATGAGAGTAATACGATCACCTTCACTTTCACATGAAGAACTTAAAGTTGATGCCTTGCCTAAGGCGTACGAGTAGCACAGGGCAGAGGAGGCACTTGAACTTAGGTCTTCTGAATTCAAGCCCATGCTTTCGTAACTGAATTGCAGAGCCCAGCTTCTTTAGTGAGTCCTTTGTATCTGACACAGCACACAACCTGGTCCTGCACACAATATGCAGGCTCCCTGTAGGCTTTATCCCAGAATTTGTGGTGCTGAGTGATGTCACTAACAAGGTGACAGCCCTGACTTGCATCTGTAGAAAATGGGAACTTCTTCTGCTCAATTGCCTTGAGGCTGCTTCCCTTTCCAACGTGTTGCTGCTTCCGGAGTTGTCAGCCCAGCATGCATTCTCCCCTTCTTCCTCACTAACAGAGCCTCTTTGTTATTTGGACTGGTGATATGCTTCACACCAGTACTTGCTTCCCCAGTTTCCACAGGCAGGGCGTGGCCATGTGACTGGGTCTGGGGACAGAACTGGCTGGCATGCCCTCTGCTCAGTTTGCTCTTTGCTTTTCTTTCTTGCAACACAAACACAATGGCTGGAGGTGTAGCCATCGTTTTATGACCATGAGGACAGATGGCACAGGCTAAGGGTGATGAAACAGGCAGGTGAGAGCCTGGTCTCTGATGCTACATGTGAATTACACCAGCCGTAGATTACTCACCTATAAGCTTCTTAAGTATGAAAATCAAAGTTGTATTCATTTAAGATGCAGTTTTCCAGCTGTTGTGTTCATTGTTAAATGTGGTCCCAGCTGATACAAAGAGCCAGTTTCAAGGTCCCACCCAGCCTACTTCTTTCCCATGTTTCTGACCTTTCAGCATGTGTCTGGCTTTGTAAATAACTTACAATTTAGAGGTCCAAAATGAGAAAAGAGCTTATCAAAACCAAACAATTCTACTTCTTTCAAAATACACTAGAGATAAGCAACGCTATTGGATACTTTACAATAGAATAGAAATAACTCACTGTGGCAGAAGAGTGGTTAAAGTTTGGATTTTGAAGTTATACAGACTGTGGCATGCATTTCAACTCTATCACTTGCTGCCTGTGTTACCTTGAATAAGTTACTGAACTTCTCTCTGAGTCCTGACTCAGTTTTTGTATATTGGTAATCATACTAATCTCATAGGATTGTTATAAGGATTAAATGGAAAATGTCTGTAGAGTGCCTCGTGTAGTGCTTGGCACTATAACATAAGCTTCATTCATTAATGATATTAATATTAAGGAAGATTATCCATACTACATCAAACATTTCCTACTTTGTATAAAATGCATCTTTCCTCACTTGCTCTTAGTGGGTCTCCCAGATAGGAATGGGTTGCAATGAATCTTTCATAGTTTCACCCCATCCTCCTTGGGACCAATGGAAGGGGATAGTCAGTGTCCAAATACAAAATCCGAGACATGAATTGAAAGTGTTAATCACTCAGTCATGTCTGACTCTTTGTGACCTCATGGACTGTAGACCACCAGGTTTCTCTGTCCATGGAGTTCTCTAGGTAAGAATACTGGAATGCATTGCCATTTCCTTCTCCAGGGAATCTTCCTGACCCAGGGCTTGAATCCGGGTCTCCTGCATTGCAGCCAGACTCTTTACCAACTGAGCCACCAGGGAAGCCAACTGTAAGCCAACGGCTTCTTCAGCAAATATTAGAGAGGGCTTCAACAGAGGTGAGAGTGATTCTGAGAACTCAGATCGCCTTCAGGTTAAAATTATGGTCACTGTTGGATGATTTGCACAGAGTCTAGGATGGAGCCAGAAGGTCCTACACCCAGTCAACAGAAGAAAAGCAAGCTGAATTCCTCATGGAGGCCAGAGACCCAGGCCCCTCCCACACCCGCAGTTCCTGTTGGCGCTCAAGAAAATGAAAGTCAACATCTCTCTAGCCAGGATGCCAAGTTATTGTCGGGTACTTTTGGAACTTTCTTGTGCAAACATGAAGGTAAAAATTATAATAATCCTTATTTATAAACCTAGGTGTACTGTCCTCTAATCCAGGGTTCTTAACCCTTTTGAAGACTTGGACCTCTGTGAACATCAGATAAAAGTTATAAACCCTTTTTACAAAAATGCATGCACACACCAACTCAATTCTGCTTGTTTTTAGAGTTGTCAGAGACCCCTGAAGTCAATCCACACACCCATTATGGATTCGCTGACTCACACCTACCCTAAGCATTTTCTTATTTGTATCAATTGCCATTGGTCAGAGTCCCAGCATTTCATATTTTATTTTTTGAAGGTTTGCAGTGTAAGATAACTCTAAACTACCCTTCTATTTCCTTCCACTAAGGCTTGACTTTGTAGACTTTTGAACTGTGAGGAAATATATCTTATTTCAGGTTCATTTTTCAGGGATGGGGGCTATTTTCATTTTGCTTGTTTGGTTGGTTGGTTTTTCCTGTTTGGATTTTCTCTCCTGATTCACAGTTGTTGGCAATCAGCTCCTCTGGCAATCCAAGGCAGAGCTGTCTGGGTTTCTTTTTCCTTAAGATGGTGGCAGACCGGTCTTAGAGAAGTTTTCCAGTGGAAAAAGGGGGCCACTATCTCCTGCCAATCACGTGTGTCAGGATGATCTCCGTCACCAGGTGCCTCAATGGAATAGGATGTTTTTCATTCATTTAGCTTTTCGTACAGTGTCCTTTTGTTGAAAGCCATCTTGAGACCAAATTCCTTATGGCTTAAAGCCAAAGAAGGAAATAAAAGATGGGCAAAGAAGCCTGCATTCTCAGATCCAGTCCTTAGTAAGACACAAAGCGTTTAGACATAATCGAATAGCTGCAGTGTTTGCTCCTAATACGAAACGATTATTGACTGCTGTTTACTACATGCTATGCACCTTCCTAAGACATTAGAATGGATTTCCTTATTAAAGCTTCACAACAGCTCTGTATAGTTAGGTACTACCATTATCCACTTGTGACACCTGCAGAAACTAAGGAACAGAGGCATACTGGAGAATTTATCAGTGAAAAAGAAAGAGAGAGAGCGAGGGACAGGGGCAGACACTGACTGCTCCCCCCACATGGTTAAAGTTGGTCCTCACCATGGTGGTGCTGGTTTAGTCACTAAGTCGTGTCTGACTCTTGCGACCCCATGGACTGTAGCCCGCCAGGCGCCCCTGTCCACGGGATTCTCCAGGCAAGAATACTGGAGTGGGTTGCCATTTCCTTCTCCATGGGACCTTCCTGACACAGGAATCAAACCCTGGTCTCCTGCATTGCAGGCAGATTCTTTACTGACTGAGCTACAAGGGAAGATCCAATCCTCAAAATAAGAAGCACGTATTGTGAGCAACTGTCTAGGTAGACCGACTTAGACGGACCATTCGGATGTTTGTAATATGGTGCCAGTGACGGAGCAGGTTGTTGCTGCTGTTGTCCAGTCATTCAGCCATGTCCAGCTCTCTGCATCCCCACGGACTGCAGCACGCCAGGCTTCCCTGTCCTTCACCATCTCCCAGAGGTTGCTCAAATTCAGGCCCACTGAGTCGGTGCTGCCGTCCAAACATCGCTTCCTCTGTCATCCCCTTCTCCTCCTGCCTTCAATCTTTCCCAGCATCAGAGCAGGTACTGGCCCTATTTTAAATGATGAACCATGGGTCATATCACTGCTATACTAGGCCTGGAACACAGGTGTTCTGGTACCTTTCTACTCTACCACTTCTGACTCTAATGCAGTCAAGTTTCCCAGCAGGTCTATAATAGTCATTGGCTTCAGTATTATTGAGTACAGTAAACCTAAACCATGGAAAAGTCAAAAGATTGTTACGCTTAATTATGTTAAATCAGACTCCCATGGGTTATTTTAATTTTATTTTTATATCTTTGTTTTCTTCCCTTTTCTCTTCCTTTTGTTTACTGGGACTCCTGGTTCAAACTTCCTCAAATCATCAGATCTATTACATGTAACTGAAAAACACAGTCAAGAAACTGAATTTAGGACTTCCCTGGTGATCCAGCAGGGTAAGAATTCATCTTCCAATGCAAGGGGTGTGGGTTCAATCCCTGGTCAGGGAGCTAAGATCCCGTATGCCTTGCAGCCAAAAAATTAAAACTTAAACAGAAGCAATATTGTAAAATAAAGACTTTAAAAATGGTCCACATCAAAAAAAAATTTTTTTTTTAAGAAATGAAATTCATCTTTGGATTCCCTAGGCTACATCTTGTGCTGTATTCCCACCTCTTTATATTGTCCAGTATCAAACCCTGCCTTTAGGATAAGATCAAACAGAAGCCTCTTACACTTTAATGGGGGCTTCCCAGATGGCACTAGGAGTAAAGAAGCTGCTTGACAATGCAGGAGATTTAAAAGACAAAGATTAGATCCCTGGGTCAGGAAGATCCCCCTGGAGGAGGGCATGGCAACCCACTCCAGTATTCTTGCCTGGAGAATCCCATGGACAGAGGAGCCTGGCGGGCTACAGTCCATAGGATCACAGAGAGTTGGACACTGAGGCGACAGCGTGCAAGCTCACTTTAGTGAGTGTTCTGTATGATAGCAACCCCTCTCAAGCCATTTGGGTTTAAACCTTAGCTGTAATACTGGCATGACATGGGTATCTCTCCACGAAAGGTATCTAGGATCTTACCTGTTCTATTTGTCCGGGGCAATACTTTGGGGTCCCCCATGTCTCTTAGGGATTCTTTACTGTCTGAGCCACCAGAGAAGCCCTCTCTTAAGGATTCTTAAACAAGAGTTTAGGCATCCAGCCCCTCTGGCTTTAGGTAAGAATTCCTGAAAGGAGCTTTCAGAGAGTCCTCGATTCTCATGAAAATGCGATTGTCACCCTCCTTCTGGAAACACTGAATTCTTTGAGGGCACACAGAAATTTTCTGTCTGGAAGAAGCGGTAAAATGGATTCGCTCACCACGGGTTCCGCTTCAGAAGAGAGTCTGGAAGTGACAGGTACTTCTAAAAACTATTTGGAAATTGTGTCTGCCTGGATTTATTTTCATTTATCAAATATTATTTTGCTACCGTACCTAAAGTGGTGGAACTAATATCTCCAATTGCACTTGCCCGCACCCTGGCCCCGTGCCCGCCAGCCCCGTGGGAGCAGGGCGTCAAGCGACATTGGCAAGACCACTCTTTAACAGCCAGGGTTATTTTATTAAGAAAATTTGTATTGCCCTTTCTCCCCTGGCAAACGTGCCAAATGGACAGATTTTGATTTTTCTTGGCCAAGGGAATGAAAGACCAGGGAAGTGGCTTTATTCCCCTTCTGGCGTTTCCACCGCGAGCTCAGGAGGCGCCTGCTGAATAGGATCACTTTGAGTAGCTAAAATTTCAGGTGTGAGTTTCATCATAGAAATGCATAAAGCCTGGGAGCTGGGGACAGTATCCGCATGGGGGTTGTTGTCAGTTCCCTGCGATTTCGTCGCCACTCACAGCTGGCCCAGGTGTGTTCCCCCAGGTGTGTTCCCCCAGGTAAGGCGGGAGGCCCTTTTGGATGCCACGTCCCCTTTGTTGCATCTTATCTTGTTAGTTAAGCTGTCAAGAAAGTTGCCAGTCAGGAGAGGTTGCAGGTAGAGAAACACAGGGAGTTTAATCCAATTAAAACTGCACTGGCTTTTCCACATTCCTGGCATCCTGGCTCAAACTAGGAAGAATCTTTTCAACCTGCGGGCAGTACGGGGATATAAAACTAACCTTAAATATTTGTGTTGCAACCTGGCATAATACTGAATATAGAACGTACGGCCACAGAGAAAACATTTGTGGTACGGGAGATAAAAAGAGCTCACTTTTAACTGTTTTCTCAGAGGTCTTTAACTCAGTCCTATTTTTGGTGTAAAAAGACTCACCGATAAGCCAAGCAAGGAAGCTCTGGGTAACTGCTATCCAAGAGAGGTCTTTTTTAGCAGACGGTTTGAGCTGACTTCTAAGAAGAGATTTGATGATTCCAGAAAGATCCCTCTTTTCAGGACTCGAGGAAGAGTGACTGCAGCTCAAGATGTCTTTGAATGAAAATCAACAAATGTGTTCAGATTTAAACCCATACCATCACATATTGACATAGAGTGACACAGATGGTATATTTGAGTGCTAAATCTATTTTTTGTTGCTCACTATGGAAAACATGCAGTGCAAGCTCGATTGACAGGCTGGTTTTCGAATGAGATCTATGTTCAAAGCTAATGTACACATGAGGCAAATGTACTCCAAGCCTGGCAGACGTCTTCTGAAAGGATTGCACGGGGTGAATAAGGACAGGACTCGGTCCTCTTCTGGGGTGCACTGAAAGATGGGGAGGGCACAAGAGCCGGTGACAGAAACAGAGAAGGCCTGCTTTGATGACAGCAGCCCACTTTGATACTCCAATACTTTAATTCCTTGTCCGTTTAACAGAAAGGACCCTCATTACAGGAGACCCTGATGCTTTCAGAAAATAATGCTCTATGCTCTTTTAATTGCAGCTTTATTAACCTGAAGAACTATCCAAGATTGTTAGTGAGAAAAGCAAATGGAATTATATGGTTGCATGAGTTTAAAATCATATACAATTACAGTATGTATTAGTACTTGTCTGATACACACAACACTGTTCATACTGGTCATTTCTATGGAATGAGAATAGAGGAAGTGGTAAGAACAGCTATATTTGGACTATTTTAAAAGTATATTTTTATAACTTAAAAAAACTTGAGTTTTCACAAAGTAGTGAAGGAATTACAGCTAAACTGAAGTAAGTTTACAGTTTTCTCACAATACTCAATGTTTCCTAAAGACCAAGACAGCCCTATCTTCTCGGGAGCATAGAAGAATGTGTTGCTAGAGGTCGGTGTTAACAATTAAACTGAAGGAATCTTTTCTTAAAGTAAATCCCTACACACGCACACAAAAATAAACAAATGGGACCTATTCAAGCTACAGGCTTTTGCACAGCAAAGAAAACCATAAATAAAATGAAAAGACAACCTATAGAACGGGAGAAAATATTTGCAAATGAAGAAACTGACAAGGGCTTAATTTCCAAAATATACAAGTAACTCATACAACTCAACAAGAAAAAAAAACCCACTGAAAAACGAGCAGAAAGCCTAAGGAGACATTTCTCCAAAGAAGACATATAGATAGCCAACAATCACATGAAAAGACACTCAATATTGCTAATAGTTAGAGAAATGCAAATCAAAACTACGGTTAGGTACCACCTCACACCTGTCAGAATGGCCATCATTTAAAAGTCTACCAATAACAAATGCTGGAGTAGGTGTGAGGAAAAGGGAAACCTCCTCTACTTTTGGTAGGAATATAAGTTGGTACAGCCACTGTGGAAAATAGTATGGAGGTGCCTCAGAAAACCAAAAATAGAATTAACATATGATCCAGTAATCCCACTCCTGAGCATATACCAGACAAAATCGTGATTCAAAAAGACACATTCACCCCTATGTTCATGGCAGCACTATTCACAACAGCCAAGACACGGAAGCAACCTAAGTGTCCATTGACAGATGAATGGATCAAGAATATGTGGTACATACATGCAAAGAAATCTTAGCCATAAAAAAGAACAAAATGATGCCATGTGCAGCAACATGGGTGTAACTAGATCATCATACTAAATGAAGTAAGTCAGAAAGAGATAAATACTATATGATGTCACTTTTAATTGGAATCTACAATATGACACAGATGCATCCATCTGCAAAACAGAGACAGACTCACGGACATGGAGAACAGTTCTGTGGTTGCAAAAGGGAATGGATGGTGGAGGGAATGGATGGTGGAGGGAACGGATGGTGGAGGGAACGGATGGTGGAGGGAATGGATGGTGGAGGGAATGGATTGTGGAGGGAGTGGATTGGAGGTTGGGGCTAGTAGATGCAAACTATTACATATAGAATGAATAAAAAACAAGGTCCTACTGTATAGCACAGGGAACTATATTTACTATTCAGTGATAAACCATAATGGAAAATATATTTTAAATATATATATATACACATATGTAAAAGTCGCTCAGTTGTGTCTGACTCTTTGTGACCCCATGGACTGTAGCCTGCCAGGCTCCTGTCACAGGAGGAATATTCTCCATGCAACTATATTGGAGTGCGTTGTCATTTCCTTCTCCAGGGGATCTTCCCAGCCCAGGGATCAAACCTGGGCCTCTCACATTGTGGGCAGATTCTTTACTGTCTGAGCCACCAAGGAAGCCTATATATATATATAAAATATACATATATAATATATATAACCAAATCATCTTGTTGTACAGCAGAAATTAACACAACATTGTAAATCAACTATACTTTAATTTTTTTAAAGCAGAAAAAAAGTAAATTTCTAGTTTTATCTAGCTATAAAGTCTTGACGATAGAAGCTAGGAGTATGTTTTACCTTTTTAATGAGAAAACTGAAGGGAAAAAAAAGAACTTTTGATGGGATTTATATTATCAGTGTATTAAAGTGATTCATAAAGAGGAGAGTAGTCATAGGCTCTTCTAATAATCTAAACTTTTAAATGATCTATTTCTCCACACAAACAAAAGCCACCAATTTAAAGTGTTGCTTATCATTTGTGGGGAGGAGGTGGCCCATGGAACTCTTGAAATCCACCTGGGCACTAACCTATCAATACCAGATATGATTACCAGAGTTACATGTGGAACTTGCCGGAGGTTGAAGCAATGGATATTGGATATGGAGTAATGGGAAGACAGTAAAATAGTGTTTTAAAAATTCTTTACAGATAAGCTTACTCCAAACTGATCACATCTGCCCACTGGGGTTCCTTAACCTTTGGCTAAGATCCCCGTTGTAGCTTTCTCTTGGTTTCCACTATTTGTTGTTCTAATGAGTTCAGTTCGGTTCAGTCGCTCAGTCATGTCTGACTCTTTTTGACCCCATGAACCGCAGCATGCCAGGCCTCCCTGTCCATCACCAAATCCCGGAGTCCACCCAAACCCATATCCATTGAGTCGGTGATGCCATCCAACCATCTCAGCCTCTGTTGTCCCCTTCTCCTCCTGCCCTCAATCTTTCCCAGCATCAGGGTCTTTTCAAATGAGTCAGCTCTTCGCATCAGGTGGCCGAAGTACTGGAGTTTCAGCTTCAGCGTCAGTCCTTCCAAAGAACACCCAGGACTGATCTCCTTTAGGATGGACTTGTTGGATCTCCTTGCAGTCCAAAGGACTCTCAAGAGTCTTCTCCAAAACCACAGGTCAAAAGCATCAATTCTTCAGTGCTCAGCTTTCTTCACAGTCCAACTCTCACATCCATACTGACCACTGGAAAAACCATAGCCTTGACTAGATGGACCTCTGTTGACAAAGTAATGTCTCTGTTTTTTAATATGCTGTCTAGATTGGTCCTAATTTTCTTTCCAAGGAGTAAGCGTCTTTTAATTTCATGGCTGCAATCACCATCCGCAGTGATTTTGGGGCCCAGAAAAATAAAGTCTGACACTGTTTCCACTGTTTCCCCATCTATTTGCCATGAAGTGATGGGACCGGATGCCATGATCTTCGTTTTCTGAATGTGAGTTTTAAGCCAACTTTTTCACTCTCCTCTTTCACTTTCATCAAGAGGCTTTTGAGTTCCTCTTCACTTTCTGCCATAAGGGTGGTGTCATCTGCATATCTGAGGTTATTGATATTTCTCTTGGAAATCTTGATTCCAGCTTGTGCTTCCTCCAGCCCAGCGTTTCTCATTATGTACTCTGCATAGAAGTTAAATAAGCAGGGTGACAATATACAGCCTTGATGTACTCCTTTTCCTATTTGGAACCAGTCTGTTTTTCCATGTCCAGTTCTAACTGTTGCCTCCTGACCTGCATACAGATTTCTCAAGAAGCAGGTCAGGTGGTCTGGTATTCCTATCTCTTTCAGAATTTTCCAGTTTATTGTGATCCACACAGTCAAAGACTTTGGCATAGTCAATAAAGCAGAAATAGATGTTTTTCCAGAACTCTTTTGCTTTTTTGATGATCCAGTGGATGTTGGCAAGTAGGGAGGCATAAAGAGGTCTGAAGGAAGGCAGCTGAATTCAATGGGGAGTTGAATTTCAGAAGCACACTGTAAATGAGAGTAGGTCCAGGAGTGAGTCCTGTGATTAGTCAAAGAGTACTCTGGCGACCTTGCAAGGATCAAGTCTTCAGGGGAGGCACTGGAAGCAGCACAAGGCCACTGGGGAAGCAGATGTAATCTGAGCACACCTCCCAAATCTTCCCAAAAGAGATGGCTGGCTGCTTCTCTATAAACCGCCGTCATCCTCTCCACTGACCTGAACTAACCCGAGTGCTTGAAAACCTGAGTTTGGACTAAGACTTTGCTAAGGAATTGTGAAAGTTCATTTATTCAGTATTGCTCAAATTTGACTACATGATAGAACCAATTGGGGAGGTTTTACAAATCTTGGTGCCTTGGCCATATCCCAGACAAGTAAATCAATATTTCTTTTCCTAAGACCCAAGCATGTGTGTCATATAAAGTCCCCCGGGTGGCTCAGTGTGCCATTCCTACTTTACAACCCTCCTTGGTGAAGCTTTCCTCACAAAACGCCTGAAACCATGTAGGCTTTAGTGACCTCATTTAGGTTTCCCTTATGAACTCAGTATACACAGTTCTTGGGCCATGGGGTATGCCATTCAATGATGTTGTGAAACTGAGAAATCAAAACTTTCAAAGTTTATGGAATGCAGTATAACGACACTTAATCAGGACATCACCTCACTTGATTCTGCTGCAGTCTTTTTTTTTTTAATTTAATCTTTCCAATTCTACACTATTGATAAAATGTTGCAGCTAAGTTTTTTCAACCCATCAATACACTTTCTCAATGCTGTATCATGATGTACTACAGTGAACTTCTATTTACTTTAGAAATAACTTCGTGTGGACAACAGAGTAATTCCCACCAGGATAATTATTTAGTCGTTAACAAAGAGAAACATAATCATAATGTTTATCAGATATCATAGGTGTCTGATAGAAATGTGTTTTATGGTTCTCTAATATTTTTGCAAATATTAAAAGTACATAAAACATAAATTAACAGTAAATGAACAGTTTCAAAGTAACTGATCATATAATCACTACTCAGGTCAAAATAAATTACACTGCCAGTTCTTCAGTATCCATTACATCATTACATCACAAACCTTTCACTTTAGCTAGAGATGATCTTTACTCTGATTTTTATGCTTACCACTTTCTTGCCTTCTTTATAGTTTACCACTGATGTGAGTGCATGCTCTGCCTTTCAGTCATGTCCAACTCTTTGCAACCCCATGGACTGCAGCCCGCCAAGCTCCTTTGTCCATGGAATTTTCCCGGCAAGAATACTGGAGTGGGGTGTCATTTCCCACTCAGGGTGATCTTCCCAACCCAGGGACAGAACTCGCGTTGTGCGTCTGCTGCGCTGGCAGGTGGGTTCTTTAGCACTGTGCCACCTGGAAAGCCCATCAATGATATAGGCCTCCCTAAAAATATGGTAACTGCTTTTAAACTTTGTATAAGCAGAACTGCATATAAGTGGGCTTCCCAGGAGATGTTAGTGGATAAAGAACCCACCTGTCAATGGGGAGACAAAAGAGATATGGGTTCACTCCCTGGGTCAGGAAGACCCCCTAGATGAGGAAATGGCAACCGTATTCTTGGCTGGGAAATCCTATGGATAGAGGAGCCTAGTGTGCTACTGGTTCCTCTTAAGTATCCATTTATATTTTACTTCATATGGCTTAAACTGTTCACAAATATTCACTCACATTGTGTGGTTATTTGTATGCTGTGTACTACTGCTCCAGGACCTCCCACTGATACCAAACTTCACAGATGGTGAAGTCACTTACATAAAATGGTGTAGCATTTGCATATAATCTACACCCTTCCATATACTTTAAATCATCTCTAGATTACGTATAATGCCTAATATAATGTAAATGCTATTGAATAGTTGTGAATACAATGCAAATACTATGTAAATAGTTGCCAGAACACAGCAAATTTATTGTGATTTTAGGGACTTTCTGAACTTTTCTTTTTCTGAATATTTCTGATCTTCAGTTGGTTGAATCCACAGATACAGACCTTGCAGATACAGAGGACTAGTTGTATTCCATTCTGTGAGTATATAACATATTTATCTAATAATCTTTTGATAGATGTTTGGATATTTTCCAGTTTAGGGCTTTTATGAATAATGCTATTTTGTATCCTTTTACATGTACCCAAAATACACTAACATGTACCAGAATTATACAAAAAGATTGTTAAATTCCAAATTTCCAAACCCACCCACAGTCTCTGATTCAATAGGTCTGGAGTGGAGAAGGAGATGGCAACCCACTCCAGTATTCTTGCCTGGAAAATTCTATGGACTAAGGAGCTTGGCAGTCCATGGGATTGCACAGAGTTGAACATGACTGAGCAATTGAACATGGGGTGCAGCTCAAGTATTTATGTTTCTATCAAGTCCCCAGGTGACGCTGATGCTGCTGGTCTGAGAAATACACTTTGAGCACCACTGCTCTGGCCCTGGCTACTCAAGAGACAGAACTGTAGAATTTCAGACTCCAATCCAGACTTGTTGAATTAGAATTATAAATTTATAATTATAAATTATAAATCCCCAGGTTATTTGGATACACAATAAAGTTTAAGAAAAAATTGCCATAGGTTTCATATGGGTGTGTGTGTGTGTGTAGGTTATATCTATCTATATCTATCTATATCTTGAATTTTTCTGGATCATAGTAATATGGATATTTTAACAGTTCTACAGATAATGTCAAATTATATTTTATAGCAGATTTACAATTTATACATCAACCACCAGAAATGTGTGCATTTCAGATATTTTTCAAATTCACTAAGAAAAAAACACAATAGCTTACTTTTTAACTTGAAAACCCTTCCAAACATGTATCTAACTTATCATCCATAAAACATTCTTCCCATCCCTTTAAATGGGTGAAAATGTTAATCAAAACATGTAAGTCCCTTAGTTATTCCATATATTCCTCCTTTTAAATTTAGACAGAATTATGAGTTCTTAAAAATTATAAAGTTTTAGAGGAATCAAAACAATGTTAAAATACAATAAATAATTATCTTGGACAGGTGTCATTCATCAAAGTGGCCATTATATAATTTTTTAAAATATTTACAACTAACACTAAGTCAAGTTTTAATCCTATTAATAAATGTACACACACACAGAACTAGGAAGCGTTGGAGATACATACATTTTTAATGTGAAAACTTTCAAACAGAAGTGATGCAATCTTAACTTTTTCTATTTTCATAAATATTTCTATTTTCAAAAATATTTTATATTTTTGTATAATGGCTGTTCAATGGCCTACAAATTTTACACTCTGTGCTCAACATCCATCCTATTAAACATTTATGTTGATTTAAAATTTCCTTAATATAATACTATGGTTTTTGGATGGTATTAAAACTAGGTGGAGCAACTGTATCTTTCTGTTATCCTTGCCTTTTCTTTTAGATATAGAATTATGAGCTAATGAGTGCCATTAAGCTTTGGTCACCATGTGTAAAAATGCCAATCGGATAATACATATAATGAACAGGAAAAACACCATTAAAGAGAAGGAGTGCAGGAAAGAAGGATGGAAGTAAAGAAGGAAATAGAACCATGAACTACTTATAATATTCTACATAATCTATATGGGCCCTAAAACATAGTTCAAGAAGAAAAGACAATAGGAGAACTCCACCTCAGATATTTTGTGTATTTAAATGTAGAAATCTCAAACATTTCACTTAATGTCTTTTTAATTGTACTAATATTATAGTGGTTTCCAGCCTAATTAAAGGATAATTAAGGATGAGACAATAGCTTTAAAAGTATATGTCTCTCTTTTATAATATAATCACATGCTAAATGCACTATAAATTGAAATGGCAATAATATTGGAGACCAAAACAAGCTTTCAAGGGAACCCTATAATAGCTCAATATAGCAATATCATTCCACATTATAGATATAAAAGAAAAACTTGGCTATTAAGAGCATTCTGGACATTTTCGTTTATGTGCTCATTCAAGTGTTAGCACACTGTTATGTGCGTGTATATATATATATATGTGTGTGTGTGTGTGTATGGAGAGGAGGAAAGTTAGTCTAATTTAACCAAGTCTGAATCATGTTCTACTGCATTTCATTCAAATACACAAGACAAAGAGTAACTCAGACTAAACACTGTTTACCTCCCAAGAAGTGGCACTCCCAGTTCCAGGGTAATCAATAGACAAACACATTATAATTAACAATATTCATTTGTTTATAGGCTTGCTTACTTACTTACCATTTGATAAGAAAACACTTGAAAGTTGGAGAATAGGGAGAAAATTCAAACTTCAGAATCAAGAATGTTGAATTACAAGAGATACCAAATCAGGGGAACAACAATTCACAAGGGCTTATAAATGTCTATTTGTAATAAAATATGACTCATTATTTCTTCAGATGCCAAGACACAGGAAAATGGAAACCTCACTTTAGGATTCAATTAAATATTGAGTACAAGCCATGAAATGTATGATAGGCAACAATCAGCTAACAAATATTAGATGTCCATAATTGATGAATACCAGATAAAGTTTTAAAGAAGACCTGAAAATATTTCTTAAAAAAAAAGTAACCAATAGTCTATACTGATCTCATGCAGAATGGATTGTAACAAATAATTTTTAAAAGAGTAAAATATAAAAGAAAAGGTCAAGATGACCAGTAAATAATCTCGTATTGTTCCTGATAGATTTCTTCTCAAGGAGGTAATATTATTATTGACCCAAAACAGAGCAGTCGTATCTGAAGTTTTTTTGCTTTTCCTAAAGAATAGTGACATGGCTTGAAGTTTATAAAGGGTATCAAAGCTTACACCTGCAGATGGAAGGTCCAGTTGGTTTTGTTTCATGTCTGTACTGAATATATCCAGGTAGGACTGTCTCTGTACAGCCAGAGTCCTAGCTCAGTCAAAGACAGTGGGCCTCAACTTTTAAGGCAGGACATTATTAGTGGTGTTTTAACTTCTGATTAGTTAGAGCATGTAAGGATGAATATGAGAAACTAGGGAGAAGCCTTAGACATAAAATATTTAAGGCAGTTATTTGGGAATTCTAAATCTGAGGAAAATTAGCTTACTGGCTGTGTAATCAACACCTGGGAGAACAAATTTTATGGCCTGAGATTCTGGGGACATCAGTGAGGCCTGACACTCAGTGAGGCTGTTGACTACCGACCCTTTCCTGGTTGTTTGGTCTTAAGTACAGTTTAGGCAAACTTAGACCAGACTGTACATGAAGACATGCCACCTCAGCATAAGCCCAGCCCAACCCAACCCCGCCCCCTGTCATGTGATCATAGGCTGGAAATGCTTTCTTCAGAATATCATTGCCTAATCTGTCTTTTGGTTGTCAGTGTACCTTATCAGCCAGTAATTGTAGGTACCTAAAACCCGGTATGCTTCACTACCTAGGCATAATGAGGTGGATTAAGGGATGGAGACCTGACTACTTACAAAGGCCCTTAAATGGATTAGAACGTGTAATTTTCCTGTGCAAACGGCTTAGGCCACTTTAAAAACGTTGTACTTATAATGCCATGGACTTACCAGATCTTTCATTCCTGAGCTCAAAGTACTCTGCAAACAAAGTGCTTTCTCCATGTTGTGAGGATGAAGAGGGTGGAATATGATATAGTGAAATGGAAGCTAGAATGTATAGCTCTGTTAGAAGGACTTTAAAAATGGAATCGTTGCTTGCATAATCCAAGTCACACACACACACACACAAATAAAAGCCAAGCCCGAGGAAATGAGTTTAAAAATTGAGTTATCTATATGAGTTGTCTAGTTGAATTGAGTCCAGATAGTAGCTATCTAACAATTCATTGTTTCTGTCTATATACATATGAGCAGTTGTTTCATTAAGTTTATTTTATTCTGTAAGCTCATATCAAGCTCGTTGTTGAATCATCCTATCCAAAATGCAATGATCAGACTCCAATGTGTGAGAAAGTCCTAAGCAGACAAAAGTCCAGAGACATCCAAAAGTAGATGTTTGGAGCAGAAGAGAGGTCATTATTACTGCTGCTTTTTCTAAGAAGCAAGATAATTTATGCATTCACTTTATAAATATTTATAGAGGTCGTTCTATATGTAAAGTACCATTTTAGGCATAGAAATAGAGCAGTAAAAAAATACAAAATTACTGAAGAATTTGGAAAAGTGAAGGCCTTGGTTACAACCTGAACACTCTAATATTTGGGGGAGTATAGGAGGAGAAGGCAGCAAAAGAGTTGGAAAAAGAGTAGCCAGTGAAGTAGGAGCCAGGAAGGTATAGCACCACAGAATCAAAGAAACCAAAGGCGTTTAAGTTTCCTGTGCTATATAGTAGGACCTTGTTGTTTGTGTATTTTATGTATAGTAGTGTGTTTCTGGGCTTTCCAGGTGGCGCTAGTGGTAAAGAACCCACCTGCCATTGCAGGAGACATGAGACGTAGGTTTGAACCCTAGTTGGGAAGATCCCCTGGAGGAGGTGCGTCAACTCACTCCGGTGCTCTTGCCTGGAGAATCCCATGGACAGAGGAGCCTGGTGGGCCACAGACCATAGGGTCACAAAGAGCTGGACATGACTGAACAACTTAGCATGTACGCACGCACCACATCTGTACATTTAATTAGACAGAGGCTCAGGCACTTGCCTTAGCCTGGTAAATAGCAGGGCCAGTTTTAGAATCCAGCCCATGACTATAAGAACAGGACTCTCTCCAAAATGTCATGCTGGAAGTTATGAAGAGCAGACTTAGCACATAAGATCTTGACAGGTTTTGTGTATATGTGTGTGTGTTTATGTGTGTGTGTGTGTGTTTATTCCAACTTTTAAGGTCAATGCATAGCAGACCACACAAAATGGAATTCTGAAGACGAGAGGAAGCAAGCCAACTGTTGCTTTCTTCTTCTTCTCTCAGTGGAGGTAATTTATAATTGTATAAGGCACCATATTCCTGAAGCATAGTATACCAAAGAGCCAAAAATGACATTACCCAGGTTAAGCATGTACTTCAGTCAACCTCGGCTCCTCTTGCCCTCCTCAAATTATGATTAGGTCCAGAAATCTAATTCATCCTCAAAAAATAAAGACTTGCCATGTGGAGTTGTTCAAAAAGGACTGGAAAAGCAATTTTGCAAAGTCTCAAAATGAGGCAAATTAAGTTTCCAAGGTGGCTTCTTGGCAATAGATAAGGTTTATTTGGGTGAATATCTTGCCATGGGTTAAAATACAACCTCACTGATTTATTGTGAAGTCTTCGAAACTGTGTCGTTTCTCTATCACCTTCAGAAGATTCAGTTACTCCTATTACTAAGGCAAGGAGAAAGAAGGAACAGCATCTAGATTTCAATATTTACTAGATCTTGATGCATGGCATTGAGGCTGAATTCCACTTGTTATATTCAATTAGCTTGACTGCCTCCTATATGTTAGACATTGCAGCCTGAGTAAAGAAAACAGACTTTTCTCTGTGTCTTTCTTTTTCTGTCTTCTTAGAAAAACATAGTTTGCTGCCTTTGTCAAGTTCACAGAATCAGATGGGCTGGGCTGAGGCATTAGACATAAATAGATTTGACTGAAAAGGTGTTAAAAATTCTGTTGTTAGTATATGCACGTGTGGGACTGGGAAACTTATCCTTGGGATAAGCCAAGAGAAGATGCTCAAGCATAAACTTGCAAGGTGAATGATTTTCATCAGGCACGTGGGCATGCGAGGTTGGGAAGGGAGAAAGTCAGTGCACAGATCAGAGTGAGTGAAATAGTCAGGTTCTTTTCACTGTCACCTTCTCAACTTTGCAGCCTATGGGACAGGGGAAGCCAAACACCATAATTTCCATTTAAAGGCCCCCCAAAATTGATGAGTATTATCAAAATCCTATCATAAACTATGATGTTTATAAGTTGGAAATGGCCAAATATTAACAAAGAAGAGAAGGGAAATTATTCCAAGCCTTGGCACAATTTTGGAGCAACTCATGAAAGAACATGAGTAATCCACGCTTCACAGAGAGCTGATCCCCTACAACCACTCTCAAAGTCCCTGGTTTCATCCTGGTCTCAGAGTTACTAGGCGAAGAGAGCAGTGCTCAGCTAGGAAATGTGGGAGATATTTTCAAATACCTTGCTAAAATAAAAAGTCACTTAATTTTTTTTAATTTTCTGTTGAAAAGGCAAAAAGTAAAGCCTTTAACTATGTAGATGGAGAACAGATTAAATATTTTTTTCAGTGATTGACAGCAACCTGAGAAGCCTTGAGACAGTCGAACAATGCAGCTCAGAACCATTTTTATTTGGGGTGTGGGGCACAGGAAATGGAGGTTAGTTAGAACACTCAGACTTCTTTGTATTCAACAATCCACCAAACCTTCACTGCTCTAAGGAATGGGGCAGCGGTGGGAGGGTGGGGGAAAGCCCCACACCAAAAATTCCGTGGAGCACACAAAAGTGAAACGGATAATTCACAGGGAGCAAAAATGTCCTGGGCTTGGCATAACTAACTTTCTTTTCTCAGCTGATCTGTTATGTTAATGCATGATGCTAACAATTCACCAGTTTGTGATTATAATGGAAATACAGGGCACGTATTTAGAAAAATAGGATTCCCTACACAATTTAGAGATACCAGTGTTCTCTTCCTTTCCAAAACCTCTAATATAATAGAAACCACTAAATGTTGATTCATATCTATTGAAAACTGCAAAACTCAGTATCCTAACATTTCCTATGTTTTCCCCTGAATAGTATTGCATCAGGAAATTGTAGGCAATAATTCACTTGAATTGACAGGTCTTTTTGGATTTAAAGTTCAGCGTGGCTCATTATTATTGTGAACATCCTCTGAGATTCTGAGTCTGGGCTTCACTCTAAGATCCAAGCCTCACATTTGGATTACTACATTCGGTTCTGTATGGTGCCAGAGTTATTTTATGATGTGTACCTGTACTCGGGCCTGTCATTCAAACTTCAGATCGCCTCAGGGCTCCTCTGCATGTGTGTGTGCTAAGTTGCTTCAGTCCTGTCCGACTCTTTGTGATCCTGTGGACTGTAGCCCGCCAGGCTCCTCTGTCCGTGGGATTTTCCAGGCAAGAATACTGGAGTGGGTTGCTCTGCCCTCCTCCAGGGGATCTTCCTGACCCAAGGATTAAACCCATGTCTCTTGCATCTCCTGCATTGGCAGGCGGGTTCTTCACCACTAGGGCCACCTGGGGAGCCCTAGAGCTCCTCTAGCTTAAATGAAAATCAGAGAGATGGAGTTTACCTAAAATCATACAGCCAGTGACTAGCAGAATCAGACACTTTTCTACGCCCACATGAAGGGTCCTTGGAACTAAATTAAATTCTTCCCTTGTGTGGGAATCACAGTAAACCAGTCTAATGTCTGCTTCTCTTCATACCCTGTCTTTGTTCCAACTACTTTCCACATCAATATTTTGTTGGCCTTTCAGTTCAGTTCAGTCGCTCAGTCGTGTCCGACTCTTTGCGACCCCGTGAATTGCAGCACGCCAGGCCTTCCTGTCCATCACCATCTCCCGGAATTCACTCAAACTCACGTCCATCGAGTCGGTGATGCCATCCAATCATCTTATCCTCTGTCGTCCCCTTCTCCTCGTGCCCCCAATCCCTCCCAGCATCAGAGTCTTTTCCAATGAGTCAACTCTTTGCATGAGGTGGCCAAAGTACTGGAGTTTCAGCTTTAGCATCATTCCTTCCAAAGAACCCCCAGGGCTGATCTCCTTTAGAATGGACTGGTTGGATCTCCTTGCAGTCCAAGGGACTCTCAAGAGTCTTCTCCAACACCACAGTTCAAAAGCATCAGTTCTTCGGCACTCAGGTTTCTTCACAGTCCAACTCTCACATCCATACATGACTACTGGAAAAACCATAGCCCTGGGTGTTTTAATCTGACATGTATCACTGCACTGTGAGCCCTTTAATACAAATACCACAGCTTCTTTTTTATACCTATGGTGCCAAGTGCATCTTAGGCACTTAAAAAAAGAGCTTAAATAATACCAATTGCTCTATGACAATGCAAATTTGAGGCACGTCATGTATTATGCCCAACTTGTGTTAATTCACATTAATTAATGTTGGCATAACATTGCAACCAAAGAGTTAACATCTTTTGCCCTGAACTGTGACCTCTTCAGGGCAGCAAACACATAGTTTTTGTTTTGTTTTTTTTTCCTTTGTGTCTTCTCCATACCTAGTTGTATGGTCAAGCCATTCATGATGGTTGTTCTCTTGCTCTCTGTACATCCCCAGCTTGACCAGAGCCTGCTTCACCTACACCCTACACACATGACCGACCTTCCCTCATCCTTGCCCCAGGTCCCCTCTAATGACTGTCCTAGATTTAGATCAGAACTCTCTGTTATACTTATCAAAGGAATGGTGAGGGGCATATACCTTTGCTGGTTTCCTTGGTAACTGACAAGCCAATAATCGACATCAATACTCCTTGTAACTGATAACTTCCCCTTGCCCTGAGAGCAAAAGCTGCCACTGTTTCCCTGCCCTCTGTCCACTGTACAGAGTGGAGTGTTACTCCAGGATCTTGCTTTAGATGTGAAAGCTCCCCCATCATTAAACCACTGTCTTTGTGGCTGATTCCAGGCTCCTTCTTGGGTCTGAAGATGATCAAGCACACGCCTTGCAGATCTGTGATTATGTCCAACACTGCACAATGCCCATTACCCATCATGTGTTTGCTTGGGAAATAGATAAATGAAGCTATTAATACTTCTCAAGTAAGTTCCATGCACACGGTGACCCAAGATCATCTATTTCATTAGATGTGGACGAGGGGTGCCACAATCCACTCCTAGCTTATGTTCTTAGCAAGAAACTAGTAGTGTTTACTGGGAGGCCACACACCCTGATCTTACAGCCCTGTGGGCTTCAGCTTCTGCATCTCTTTATAGCCTCTCGACTTTGGCAACCACCCATTAATGCTTATGAGAGGAAACTTTGATTAGAGAAGGCAATGGCACCCCGCTCCAGTACTTTTGCCTGGAAAATCCCATGGACGGAGGAGCCTGGTAGGCTGCAGTCCATGGGGTCACTAAGAGTCGGACACAACTGAGCGACTTCACTTTCACTCTTCACTTTCATGCATTGGAGAAGGAAATGGCAACCCACTCCAGTGTTCTTGCCTGGAGAATCCCAGGGACGGGGGAGCCTGGTGGGCTGCTGTCTATGGGGTCTCACAGAGTCGGACACGACTGAAGCGACTTAGCAGCAGCAGCAGCAGCAGTATTCTTGTTATAGCACATTGGTGTGGAGTTTATTAAACACCTTGCATGAAGCTATCTGCTCTGAGAGCTCAAAGAGAATGTCAAGTAATTTTTTGTTGTTGTTGTTCACTCACATTTGTTGAGCACCCACTACGTACCTGTTGAATGCTAAAGATACAGAGATGTATGATTAATGGATTCTGCTGTCAAGGAGCTCATAGCCAGGTGGGGGAAACGGGCATGTAAGCAGATGATTTAACATAATGCGATACATACTTGCATAGACTTGTGAATAAAACTCTTTTTGTCAACTATACCACTGCAGTGTTTCTCCCAAAGCATCTCACCCTTTTCTAAAGAGGGAATTACTGTACGAGACTCTGAAGTTTTAAATATTCTAAGAAGTCACTGGCCTTCAGCAATTCAAAGTTCATATTATGTTGGTGCTCAGGAAACAAAGCGCCCCATACTGACCCATGCTTCAAAGAGTAAGACAATGACAACAGTAACAACTATTTCCTAGAAATGTACATCTTCAAGGAAAGGGGCAACGGTGACCGTGAGCAAACACACAAATGCCTTTCAAACAAATGTGTCAGAGCAGGACCTAATAAAGCTCGGATGTAACATGAAACAAGTCACATAATGGAGCTGATTGTGTTGTTGGGCACAGGTTTGGAAATCCTTCTTCCAGCCCATTCTGTGGCCTCAGGTTAAAAATCTGTAGCGTGTTAAGCGATCATAACCTTGAAGGTAAGAGGGTCAACTTACTCAAGATGGTTTTACTCCGGAACAGAAACTGGGACGAGCCGAAAGTCAAGTGCCTGTCCCAGACACGGTCCACTCCCCCACATACTGAATAACAGAAACATATCTTTTTCCGTTAGAAACCTAAAAACCCCATTTCAATATCTAAATTGAATTTAAATAAAACTGATAGTTTCAACTTTTTAAAATGCATATGGCTGGCCATGAGTGCCTTTGTAACATTATTTTCACTCTAAAGAGTTTCTAAACCTTTAAATGCATTCTCTAATTTTCTCAGACTGCCTCAAAATTGGGCATGTTCAGGACTGCTTTTCCAGGATGTGTAATCACACACATGGAATGCGTACTAAGAGGGGTTGTTGTTGTTTATTTGCTCAATTGTGTCTGACTCTTTTGCAACTCCATGGACTGCAGCCCATCCAGCTCCTCTGCCCATGGGATTTCCCAGGCAAGAGTACTGGAGTGGGTTGCTGTTTTCTTCTCCAGGGGATCTTCCCGACCCAGGGAATGAAGTCATGGCTCCTTCATTGGCAGGCAGATTCTATACCATCTGAGGCACCAGGGAAGACTCACTGAGAAGAGTAGGTCACCCTGATTCCTCTTAAAAATTGAAAAAACTTGGTAAAATAGAAACATCAGATGGTTTATTTATTGATTACAGTACATGATATTTTGACTCACTTCTTTACGTGGTACCATAACTGAAATCCACATCACTTCCAAATATCTGAATGCACTACTAGAATATGAAGATTGACGCAATACAACACTTTTTTTTTTTTCAACTAAGCATTGCATTTGGATCTAAGTCCTCATTTTTGGATAAGTAAATGGATTAAATAAGATTGCATTTGATTTTCAGATTAAAAACAGGATTTTTCAATTGATGGCAAGTCATTTTCTCATTCTCTCTCCCTGCATTTGAAGCAGATGCGGCAAGGGAACCCAGGAATTGAACTCCCCCCAGGCCTTGCCCTGATCATTGTATATACCTACTTTCCTTACCCTAGTTCCCTAGGGAGTATCATGCCCTGTGTCTCAAAAAAGGTCAATCAAAAGAAATTGGTTCCTGTAGATATTAGATCCCCCTAGATATTTCACAACTCTTCAACTAGCAAATTTGGGGGATAAAAATGCCATGTTCTTTATTGTTTCTTTAGTCTTTATTTTTCTTTCTCTCTGTTTAATCTGTACATTTCCTCTAGTCTATTTTTAAAGTATCACGTTAAAACAGAAAAAATCACAAAAGCTGAATGTAATGATCTCAAGAATTACTTGACAGGTCACATCATGGGAAATGGGCCAAAGTGTCAGTTTATAGCTAGACTGTTGGAAACACTGAATCCTTATCTTTTGCTCTCAGCCCAGAAGGAGAGGAACTGTATTCAGGTATACAAGTTGTGAGATTCCTGATTGTACAGCAGAGAAAATGAGACTATTAGGGCTGAAATCATGCTTTGAATCATTTCTGGGGAAAAATAATTGTCCAGTTAAAAAGCTATGTACCATCTCTCTTTATCTGGTGTATCACATAATAAAACTTCATCAATTTGCCCTAATTAAGGGCAAATTATGTGTTGTGAAGCTATTCTAAGTTAAAGTCTCAATAGAGAAGGGGATTTTGAAGAAAATGTAAGTTTATTTATTCAAGCTCATATAGTAAAATAACTTCCTTCTCTTAATAAAAGCATTACCTATATTCTTGTAAAAGTACTGATAAATTATATACATATATATATACACTAAAATTAGTATATCCACTGTTTAAATGCAAATGTGGCAACTAAATAGTTTCATTCATTGTTAAATAAGCTTTATTTTCTTTGTATATTCTATTACTTTCTAGATAAAAATATTGCTGACACATTTATACATCCTTACAAAATTTCCTCTGAATAAAATAATTTGCAGGTCCTCAGATGATGACCCTTAGAAAAATTATATTTTAGTTTGATTACAGTAGTCTAAGTTTTCTTTGCCCCTTTTCTATATAAGAATCAATTTACAGAAGAAAAATTTTTTATTTTGTTATGCCCAGCTCAAGGGGAATGGAAGAGCAAGGGTACAATATTCCTAAGCTGTTCTCAGTTACTTTTATTATTTAAGTACAAAATTTCATTAAACTCCCTTGTTACTTAACAGCTCATTTATACCTCAGCCTCTTCCACCCCGTAGTCTCTTCTCCCATATTTATCACAAGCCACCTACACATGATAAATGAATAACCTCAAACTGCATAGAAATCCTAAGAAATGGAACTTTACTTGCCCTCATTTTATAGAAGGGAAATTGAGGCATTGAGAGGATAGGAAATTTGCTGAAGTTGCACAAGTAATAGAGTCAGAATTAAACCTGTGCTCAGGTATTAAATTCTATGATTTTACCCACTTTGCTATAGCGTCTCCAGCTCTAACTAAGTGTGTATATATGGCATCCTCATTGGTGTGCTGGTGTTGACTTAGTATTAACTCTCAAGCGCAGTCTCTTCTAAATTTTCAGTACGTGATCAGGTGGCACAGTGGTAAAGAATCCACCTGCCCATGCAGGAGAAATAGGAGACATGGGTTTGATCCCTGGGTTGGAAGATACCTTGGAGAAGGAAATAGCAACCCACTCCAGTATTCTTGCCTGGAAAATCCATACAGAGCTTGGCAGGCTACAGTTCATGGGGTCACAAAGAGTCTGACACGAATGAGCATGCATGCATGCAAGCAGGACCTCCCATAAGGTTTTACACTAGGGAAGATGACAGCACTGCAAATCAAGCTTTACTTGTCCACCTGGGAGCTATTTGTTAAGTATGAATCCACACATCACCGGGCACCATCTTTCCACCTTGGGATCCATGGAAGTTATGGAACTAGGAAATTCCAGTTTCATGCTGATGGACAAAACCATCCTAACAAACTGGGCTATGGGACTGAATTAACACTTTGCTGGTTATTCTTGTGGAATAGAAGTAGCCTAACCCAGTGTGTACCACACAGACATGAGAAAATGTTGTCTGGTTGAAGCCATGTGCGGTCCACATTCTACGTCAACATGAAAAGTGACTATTGTCATCAATATGACAATATTGATGTAGATCTTTTGTACTACCTCATGTTCTTTCAGCCTCATCTTTGCAGCCACTCAAGACAAGTCAAGAGTTTTGTTCAAACTCCTGCTAGATGCATGCTGACAGCGCCCATCTCTAACAGGACAATGTGGCTTTCACTCCTGTCCCAGTACTTCCAGGACACCCCCTGCTGGAACCCACTTGGCATTTGCACGCAAAGAATTCTCAACTGAGGGGCACTTAAACTTGGGGCAACTCTCTACCAACAGAGCATGGCAGGTGATACTTTTTCCTTTTGATCCTAGACTGACAAATGTGAAATGCATTCTATCCTATTCCTTAGAGGGTCCCATGGCAATGAGCACTAGATATCCACAGCAGTGATCAACTCAGTGACACATCTGTATGCTAGCTTTCCTTCTTTCCTCCATTCTACTCTTTCCTTGTCTTTTACTTCTATTTCCTAGTATCAGTATTCAGATGAACCTTTACTTTGGTGGGTGGGGGCTGTGGATTAGGACCTCTGTCTTTAAGAATCTTCCAAAGTCAAGGCAAGGAGGTCTAAATTTGAATCAAGACGATGTGAATTCTTTCTTTCTCCAAGTATCTGGACATGTATGGCATCCTTAACAAGCCTTAGTCCTTTCAGGGAACTTAAATTTTAGAAAGAAAGATGACCATTATACAATTATATAAATATATAAAGATTTTCTGATAAGAATTACAGAAAAGAATAATTTATATCAATCAGGAGCATGGAAAAGTCAACACTTTCTTAGCAGTCCCTGAAATGTTCCTTTCTAGAAGGTAGGAATCTAGCATCCATGGCCCAAGGCAATAAATAATCAGCATTCAAAATCATAATCACCACACTGGGCCGGCACCCGTCATCCCTTGAAAAATCAACCTAAGATCACAACAGTCAATCCAGAGGGGGGAAAAAAAGCAATCCTTTCATAAAAGAGAAACAAACCTTACTACTCAGATAAATTTCCCGGTGGAAAATACAAATCCCCAATTACTACCCAACATGTGCAAGATATAAAGCTTCACTCAGAGCTGAGGATCTGCACGATATTTAACAAATTACTAGCATCACAGCATGTTGAATGGAGATACAGGACCTGACCAGGCAGGGAAAAAAGAGAAGAAAAAGCCCCAAAGTGGCTGCTTTCAAAATTCTGTAGGAAGCCACGTAACTTTTTTAAAATCTCCATTTTCTTTCTCCATATTCCCCAGTGGCAAACTCCGAGGACCCAGCTGATGATGGAGTTGAGAGAGAATAAATCTAATTATCTTGGATGTCTAGTTTTAGGATTTAACCTTCCTTGATTCTTTTCTGTGGCTTTTTTCCCATGATAAAGGCATTTAGAAGACCAGAATAAGAAAAAAATGAAAAATATTGATCTTCTAAACACTCATATTGGTTTCAGTCACCACTATTTGGGGTAAGAGAGAACAGGGAGGCTACAATTTGAGTATACTCTGGAATTCCAATGTAAAAGTCTTCATTCCACATATAAATTTAGACTCTGCCTTAATTAGTTTCTCTAAGAAATTTTATTGAGAAACCAGCCTTCTGTAATATAACACACAAACACTAATTTTTTTCAGTGTCTACTACATGCAAGCCACAGTAAATGGTATGTCAACATGACTTTTATAGTTAGTTTTAGTTAATTTTATATTTAGTCTTGAATCTGACCTATTTTTCACATGAGTCTGACCATGTATTTATGGCCAGTGTCTCAGGAAATTTTCAACAGACAGAATCACAGCTCCACAGAATGTTAAAAGTGTATCAGACCTCAGAAATAACCTAGTTCACTTGCCTTATTTTACAAGTGAGAAAACAGATTCCTTGAAAGATGAAGTGACTTGCTCAAAAACACATAACAATTAAGCAGCTGTAACTGGGAAATTAACTATTCATACATTCTTATTCTTCTTAAATCATCCATAGCCATTCTTTTTTTCCCCAATTAATTCATTCACTAAACAGCTGGGAGGGGGGCGGTTTCCAGTAGTCACGCATGGATGTGAGAGTTGGACTATAAAGAAAGCTGAGCGCAGAAGAATTGATGCTTTTGAACTGTGGTGTTGAGAAGACTCTTGAGAGTCCCCTGGACTGCAGGGAGATCCAACCAGTCCATCCTAAAGATCAGTCCTGGGTGTTCACTGGAAGGACTGATGCTAAAGCTGAAACTCCAGTACTTTGGCCACCTGATGCAAAGAGCTGACTCATTTGAAAAGACCCTGATGCTGGGAAAGATTGAGGGCAGGAGGAGAAAGGGAAGACAGAGGATGAGATGGTTGGATGGCATCACTGACTCAATGGACATGGGTTTGGGTGGACTCCGGGATTTGGTGATGGACAGGGAGGCCTGGCATACTGCGGTTCATGGGGTCGCAAAGAATCGGACATAACTGAGCGACTAAACTGAACTAAAACTGAAAATGTTAAATAAAACAGGAAAGATGGCTGCTTATCCTTGGGAATTTAAAACATAGTGCTTAAGACAAACATAAACAAACGTATCCATCCACCCACACCCTTCTATAATTTTGCTGCACTGATTATATGAAACCTACCTCTGATATAAATAAGGAACTTGAAAAGGCTTTTCTGAGGAAGTGAGCAGAGATTTGAAAAATGTGGAGATACTGGTTGAAGGGAGGGGCAGACAGAGCAGGAGAGTTTGGAGAGTGTTTTAGTTTCCTAGGGTTGCTATTTTTAAAAATGACCACAAATGTGATGGCTTAACACAACAGATTTATTCATTCTCAGTTTTGGAGGCAGAAGTCCAAAGTCAGAGCATCAGCATGATTGAGTCCTTCATGCAGGTTCAGAGGGTGGGCGATTCCAATGCCTATGTGAGTCTGCTTGGGCTGCCATAAGAAAATTCCACAGACTGTGTGGCTCTAAGAGCAGAAGTTCATTCTCTTACAGTTCTGTAGGCTGAAAGTCCAAGATCAAGGTGCCAGCAGAGGTGGTTTCCGACAAGGCTTCTCTCTCTGGCTTGTAGACAGCTGCCTTCTTGCTGCGTCTTTACATGGCCTCTCTGTGTTAATGTTGAGAAAGAGAGAGAGATGTGGTGTCTCTTCCTTTTCTTATGACACCAGTCTTGCAGGACTAGGACCCCAGGCTAACAATCTCATTTAACCTTAATTACCTCCTTAAGGCTCTATCTCTGAATACAGTCATGTTAGGAATTAGGGCTACAATATACCAATTGGGGAACACAATTCAGTCCATAACAATACCTCTCTCCTAGTTTCTGGTTCTTTCCCAGGGTCCTTGGCATTACTTGGTTTGTGGCAGCATAACTCCAGTCTCTGTTTCTGTCCTCACATGGCATGTCCTATGTTTCTGTGTCCAAACTTTCTGTGTCCAGACTATGTTTCTGTGTCCAAAGACATCAGTCATTGGATTTAGGGTGCATCCTCATCTGTTATAATCTCATCTTTCAGTTCAGTTCAGTTGCTCAGTCATGTCTGACTCTTTGTGACCCCATGAATCGCAGCACGCCAGGCCTCCCTGTCCATCACCAACTCCCGGAGTTCACTTAGACTGACGTCCATCGAGTCAGTGATGCCATCCAGCCATCTCATCCTCTGTCGTCCCCTTCTCCTCCTGTCCCCAACCCCTCCCAGCATCAAGGTCTTTTCCAATGAGTCAACTCTTTGCATGAGATGGCCAAAGTACTGGAGTTTCAGCTTTAGCATCATTCCTTTCAAAGAACACCCAGGACTGATCTCCTTTAGAATGGACTGGTTGGATCTCCTTGAAGTCCAAGGGACTCTCAAGAGTCTTCTCCAACACCACAGTTCAAAAGCATCAATACTTCGGCACTCAGCTTTCTTCACAGTCCAACTCTCACATCCATACATGACCACTGGAAAAACCATAGTCTTGACTAAACGGACCTTTGTTGGCAAAATAATGTCTCTGCTTTTCAATATGCTATCTAGGTTGGTCATAACTTTCCTTCCAAGGAGTAAGCGTCTTTTAATTTCGTGGCTGCAGTCACCATCTGCAGTGATTTTGGAGCCCAAAAAGATAAAGTCTGACACTGTTTCCACTGTTTCCCCATCTATTTCCCAGGAAGTGTTGGGGCCAGATGCCATCATCTTCATTTTCTGAATGTTGAGCTTTAAGCCAACTTTTTCACTCTCCACTTTCACTTTCCTCAAGAGGCTTTTGAGTTCCTCTTCACTTTCTGCCATCAGGGTGGTGTCATCTGCATATCTGAGGTTATTGATATTTCTCACAGCAATCTTGATTCCAGCTTGTGCTTCTTCCAGCCCAGCGTTTCTCATTGATGTACTCTGCATATAAGTTAAATAAGCAGGGTGGCAATAGACAGCCTTGATGTACTCCTTTTCCTATTTGGAACCAGTCTATTGTTCCATGTCCAGTTCTAATCTCATCTTTACTTGATTATATCTTCAAAGACCCTACTCCCTAGTTGTAGGTTTTGAGCGGATATGAACAGTGTGGGGATGCCTGTGGCTGGGGAGGTGGGGGCGGGGTGGAGTTAAGGAGAGTTTCTGGAATTAGTATAAACAAAGCACTTAAGGAGGTAAGGGAAAGCATATTCCACAAATGAGAAACCTTGTGCTAGATTGCAGAATCAGGGGTAAGAGCTGAGGGTAGGTAAGCTCTGTTAGCCATGATGAGCATTTGGTCTCATTCTGAGAGGAAATGGGAAGATATAGGAGGGTTTAAATGAGGAAATCACATGGTTAAATTAGTGTGTTAAGAAGAGAATCTAGGTTTCAATGTAAGGGTAAAGGAGCTGTGTAAAAGAACTTTCAGAGGCAAATTCAGTGAGTGTTATGAGCAAGATGATGGAGCTGGAGACACGTACTTGAGAGAGATACTTGTGGATGGGCCTGATCTTGTGTTAGAGAAGGGAGGGGAATGGATTAGTACAAAAGCCTCAGACCTGCAGCTTCCAGGCGACAGTTTTGTTCTTTGTCCTTTGTTTATTTCTACTTTTTGGTTTTTGACCTGCAGTTCTTGATAATAGGATTCAGGGTCAATAAACTATCCACGAAACACAAAATTTTCCCCACCATTAGCACAAGGCTTCTACTGATTTTCACGGAAAACGTATTTAGTTTATCTAGAGGTAATATGAATTAACAAAGAGTTAAATGAAAAGACATTTTTTGAGAAAATAGAGATTTAAGAGGATATGGTCATAGAATTTAATGGTAAATATTCAGGACAAGGGTTATATTTCCACAGCAGTTTAAAATAACTGTATAAATTATCTGTTTGATTTCCCTTGATAGCCAATCATTGAGTTACCTCATAAAATATTGCCTTGATCTATCAATTAATATAATTGAAAGAAAGGAATTGAACATGGTTAATCTAGTTATTTCAATTAATAATAGTGTTTTGTATACTCTATGATAAAACATTTCATTTGCTCAGCATTTCTTTTGCAGAGAGTTGGATCAAGGTCCAGATAGACACCTCACTACCTAAACCTCACTGGGATTTATAACATGAAAGATCTATTATAGCATCCCCAAAATATAAGCATTTACTGTATAAACTTCTCATTTATCCTCATTTTTCTCCTTTCCCTATTTCAACTAGTTAGGAAGAGGAAATCATATGAGTGTGGACCAGAAAGGGGAAAAAATCCATTAAATAAAAAACGTACATAAGTTAATGGTAATGTATTGGACAAGCAATTTAAATTGGAAAAGCAACTTAAATGAAAAGCAATTACTGACACTTTTAATATTAGCCAGACTAATAAAGCAGCAATTAGATCTCATTATATAGCTATAAAATTGGTTTGTAATAGATTGATTGCACCAAATGTTCGTACTGGTTTTTGATAGCCTTATGGACAAGAGCATTATTCTTTTATTTTGTTTTGAGAGGGAAAAATTTCTAACAGTTATAATCCATTTGAGTTCTTTCTTTTAAGTGGGCATCAAAGATAAAGCAAACAAAGAAGCAAAGGAAGAGAAGAAAAATGTTACCAAGCAATTCGTATACCCAAGTATACTTATTTTTCCCAAGGGATCATCAGCTTAGAATGATCAGAATCTTCTTGCCAGAAGCAGTCTGGGGAACTCTTACAGCTGATTCATTCATTCATACTTAGGTGGGTGTGTGGTGATCCTATGCTAAATAGATTTATTTTTCTGAATTATACAATCAAATAAGTAACTGAGTAAGTGATCTCAAATTTCTGACATCAGATACTGTTATTTTAAAAAACAAAGAACTAAGAATTCCCAACAGCCTGCACCCCACTCTCCCAAACTTCCTGCCTCCCCTCCCCTACAGCACCACCAAATGTGGGTAAGCTAATCAATGTGTTATTAATGAGAGAAAACAAAAATAAATCAGTGGCCCAAGACTGTGATAAGATTCCAAAAACACCCTGTCTTAGGTGGGACAGATCTATGATAAATTTTTGCTGCAGAGTTCCCTATGTGATCAGACTGGAGTGAGACCACATTTTCTGTAGCTCCATCCTTTCCCAGTTTCTCAAAGGGTGGTGAGATGAACACAGTCCTGGTCCCTGAATATACAGTGAGTGAAGTGAAAGTCGTTCAGTAGTTTTAGACTCTTTGCCACCCCATGGACTATAAAGTTCATGGAATTCTCCAGGCCAGAATATTAGAGTGGGTAGCCATTCCATTATCCAGGAGATCTTCCCAACCCAGGGATTGAACCCAGGTCTCCCACATTGCAGGCAGATTCTTTACCAGCTGAGCCACCAGGGAAGCCCAGAATATACAGTGAAACAGCATGTCAGCCGAGGATGGCACACCTGCGGAATTTCACATAAGAAAAAGAAAATGAAATTCTATCTTGTGTCAACCACTGTGATTTGGGGTTTTCTAATACTATGGAAACTAACCCTAGAAATGTACAGCAGATTACTAATTGTCACATGTAAAATTCTGTCAGCTCTTATGGGTCTGAAATATCTGACTTAATCAAAACAACTGACAAAAAGAGAAAAAGTCACCGGAAAGCAAAATCATGGTTTCAGATCTTTCAGAACTCAAGATAGAGGATCTAGCATTCACAGACTGAAAGAGATTACAATATACTGATTTATCAATCACTATATGTGAGTTGCAGAGAAGGCAATGGCACCCCACTCCAGTACTCTTGCCTGGAAAATCCCATGGATGGAAGACCTGGAAGGCTGCAGTGACTTCACTTTCACTGTTCACTTTCATGCATCGGAGAAGGAAATGGCAGCCCACTCCAGTGTTCTTGCCTGGAGAATCCCAGGGATGGGGGAGCCTGGTGGGCTGCCATCTATGGCGTCGCACAGAGTCGGACACGACTGAAGTGACAGCAGCATATGTGAGTTGAATGTTCTAAATTAGCCAATCTCATTGGGTTGGCTTGAATTTACAACTCAGAATATCCTTTGAATAGTGTGTGTAGTCACACAGTGTACAAGTAAATTTTAAATAATACCTTAAATGAGATAATAATATATACTAATGTTAAGATAAAGAAACTGTACAATTAGTTTTCCTAATTTAAAATTACATCATCCTAATCTAAGTGGCAATATCATCACTCAAGGTTTAATTTTCTTAACTCGAGATAATGAAGATAGATAGGTAGCAGCAACCCCAAAAATATATCCATAGAAGTGACTACAACGTTTATCTGGGAGTAAACGTCCTCTCTAAACTGGAGGAGGGCATGGCAATCCACTCCATTATTCCTGCCTGGAGAATCCCATGAACAGAGGAGCCTGGAAGGCTACAGTTCATGGGGTCACTCGGAGTTGGACATGACCAAAGCAACTTAGCACGCATGCATGCCCTCTCTAAAATAAAATTGGTTCATACATAATGATGGTCAGTAAATCTGTTGAATTAAATAGGGATACTTTCATGATTAATTCATCCTATGGGTTCCGAAAGAAGCTGTGTGACTCAAAGCTAATATTGAACAAAGACATCATTGAGACACCTGCTAGTGCCACCCCCAAGAAATGTTTTCCCAAAACAAACATGTTCCTCTATTCTGTCATGTGTACTTCCAGAGATGTAATTGATGATTTTGTGAAGTGAAGTCGCTCAGTCATGTCCGACTCTTTGCGACCCCATGGACTGTAGCCTACAAGGCTCCTCTGTCCATGGAATTTTCCAGGCAAGAGTACTGGAGTGGGTTGCCATTTCCTTCTCCAGGGGTATTATATCATGTGTACTTCCAGAGATGTAATTGACGATTTGGTCACGTGTAGAAGAAAAAAGGCCTCAATAATCTCATGATGAGACTGAGAAAAGTAAGTGGCTGTGACCCAAGTAATAGGCATGCATGTTTAACTCAGTAGACATCTCAAAGTTGTGAGTGATATTTACTGTCTCAAACTTATTCATAATCAATGTTCTGTTGAACTGTATTTTTTTCAAAACATCAAAATAAAATTTTTGAGCATCTATTGTATTCATATATCCCATTATATAAAAAACTTCTGATTAATTTTCACTTAACATTTTCCCTAAGTTTGCTAATATATATAGAGTACAATGCATATGTAACCAAGTATATTAAGAGTGTTTAATACATTTGTTTGTTTAGTTCATTTTTCTTCTGATTTTTAAAATTCCTATTTTTTCTTGTTTTCTTGTTACAACATCTGTTGTAACTTATGGGAAGCTTTATGAATGGATATATCTTCTTCTTTTTTACTGTTCTATACATCAGTGTCTCTTTTGCTGTCTCGTACACAGGGTTATTGTTACCATCTTTCTAAATTCCATATATATGCATTAGTATACTGTATTGGTGTTTTTCTTTCTGGCTTACTTCATTCTGTATAATAGGCTCCAGTTTCATCCACCTCATTAGAACTGATTCAAATGTATTCTTTTTAATGGCTGAGTAATACTCCATTGTGTATATGTACCACAGCTTTCTTATCCATTCATCTACTGAGGGACATCTAGGTTGCTTCCATGTCCTGGCTATTATAAACAATGCTGTGATGAACATTGGGGTACATGTGTCTCTTTCAATTCTGGTTTCCTCAGTGTGTATGCCCAGCGGTGGGATTGCTGGATCATAAGGCAGTTCTATTTCCAGTTTTTTAAGGAATCTCCACACTGTTCTCCATAGTGGCTGTACTAGTTTGCATTCCCACCAACAGTGTAAGAGGGTTCCCTTTTCTCCACACCCTCTCCAGCATTTATTGCTTGTAGACTTTTGGATCGCAGTCATTCTGACTGGCGTGAAATATATATCTTCAAACACACTATCAAAAGTTTTTTTTTTCTTTTTTCCTTCTTTTGAGCTGCTTCCTATGAGAGAATTATTTCTTTTCACAGGTCAATAAAATGATCCATGACTTGTGTTACATCACATGACTATCTTTTTGTTCAAACAACTAACAAATATTTACTTTTTGTAATATCATGCTTCTTCTTTCTACAATTCATTTATTTAATTTGTTTAATTAATTTTTCTGAATTACACCCTATACTTTGAAAAAGTGAGGTTAATTTTATTCTCACATTGCAAATGAAGATAAGCAAATATAAAAATACTGTGTGAAAAGAAAGCAGTATTCTTACAACCAACCAAGTAACTCATAAGTTAATAAATCAGAGCAGTAAATAGCCATCTCAGTCCAGTTTAAAAACTAGCACAGCTTTTCAGGTTTTGGAGAGTTTAAAAACTAAATTTTTAGAAATGTATGTTTCATTTAAAAAATAGATGAACTCAATTACATAGAAAAATGCATCGGAAAAAAGTGACCAGAAGGAAATACTCAAAGTTGTAGTAGTTATATAAAAGTATATTCAATAGAATGTATTTTATTTTCTTCTTTAGCCTGCTATAGTTTCCAAGTTTTCTACACCACGCACATCAAATTTGTTCCTCTTTGTGTCCTACATACAAAAGAGCAGACACAGGTGAAGTTAGGAAATGATCCAAAAAGAGGCATTGGAGGTATTGAAGTGGTGGGCTTTATCCCACCACTTGATAGGCTTTATCAAGACTATGTGTTCAGGAAAAGCTTTGGGTACTTAAAGAAGAAGTGATCAGAGATTTGTGCAGCATTAGGATGGAAGAGATGATTCCAGCCTGCAGAATGTATCCTGCAGAGAGACACCCCAGGCAAATCCTACTTGTCCCAGGAGCAAGTTTAGCCCTGAAGGGGGAAAGGATGGTGTCCACAAAAGCTTGTAAGGAAATGAGCAGATCTTGAGCCACAGCAGCTCTGCCCACCTGACACTAACTCACGCCTGATCATCATTGTGTCCTTTTCCTTTGTCACCTGCAGGACCTTGGCTTTAGAGAGGAAAGATTTTTATTTAAACTCTTCAAAAGGCAGAAAATGCCTGGAACAAAGCAACTGTAACTGTAAAATGTCCTGAAAGGCCAATTAGAAATTGCAATACTGGGAGCTTTATTACAACTAATTCCTCCTTAATTATCAATCAATGATTCTGTTGGAAAAAAAAAAAAACCCTCATATTCTCTATTGGGGAAATGATGCTAATTATTTTCTGTTAATTAAGGCTGTTCTGGGATTCAGACATGCCATTCTTCAACTAAAAGATTGACACATCAATGCTAGCATAATGTTCACTTCACCCTTCTAAAGTCTTTATAACCAGTGATCATAAATTAGTGTATGCTATTTTAAACCTCTTGAATAATCATGGCTTTGTCTGGGAATGAAAAAATGTATATGCATGCAATAATACATGTACTTTAATATATTACTTAATACAGCCTTGCAAATATTTAAAGAGAACCTCTCAGAGATACTGTGGCTCACTCACATTTTTATTAAGCAAAAATGAAATACAGTATTTATAAAGGTATCTACTTATAGCTCAGACAGCAGAAGGATGGATTTAAAATTATTTAATTCACTAGGTTCTCTGTTATCAAAAGTAGTACATTTTGGAAATCGAATGGCAAGGCAAATACTTTGTAATTATTTAATCAAATTATAGTAAAACTGAGATACTGCACTCTTCCCTGTTAAAATTTTAAATGTGATAAATATAAATTTATGGTCCCGAGTCTCTTTCTTATTCTTTCCCAGAGTGAATGAGCTTGAACAAGAAATGGATCTCATGAAGGAATCAGACACTTTGGCTTTAGCCTCCATGGTCTAGAGGAATATGTCGCAGAAGGTACGTGACCCAAATGATAAACAGAATAAAACATTTGCTGTTAAGGTTATAAGACCTTACTTTTCCTATATGTCTGGCTATTGTAAGTCACACACACACAGATGTAAAATGTCCATTTCTTGCTTATTCTCCTATCAGAAATGCAAGCAGCAATGGAAACTGCAACTGAAATCCTATTGAAAACTCTAAAGAATTTGACCAATTAAATAAAATCTCTCTCTTCTTTGCTTTGACATTATCTATACTTTCCCATATATGAAGAAAACACGGGGGAAGAAAGGTAATGAATGACGGTGATTATTCCCACTATTGCTCTGCTTCTACCACTTTAGTAGATTTTTCAAATAATAAGCTGAATGGAAAGTTTTGATAAACAGTTGCAGGTGAACAGACTGAGACAGTGATATGCACACAGTTACTCAACTAAACCTACCAATAGTGAATCTAAACAGATTCTCCTCTATTACTTAATGCATCCTAAACTAAGTACTGCCAAATGGTTAAGTGCCCTAAAACACCAGTTCATTTCAAGGAAATCACCACATTCACAATTTCCAATAATCTATATTTTTAGTTCAGTGTGAAACTTAACGCATGACCATCAACAAACTGGCAAATATTTACTTAGATGCAAAAAGAAAACATTTGTTGAACTCGTAGTAACAGTACTGAGCACAACATCTACTGAACAGAGTAATGGTTTAATTACTATTTATCTGACTTGCAAAAGTGTGGGACAGATATCAATTTATAGACTGGGAAATTAATGCTTCAGGAAAGTTTAACAAAGCTTTAACAATTAACTCAGGGTCACAAGCCACTATGTAGCATGACTGCCATCGAATCCTAAGTGATTACCATGTTCCCAGGCTGTCTATTCCCATCGTAATACCCTATTCAGCAATTATCTAGTCATAACAAGCTCCCTTTTGATATTAAAGAAGTTACAAAGAGGTAGAAGTTATGCCTAAAGATTATTTGGTGTGAAAGAGGACATAAATGAATTAAGAACTAATAGTTCCTTGTAATAATAGAAGACCAAATATTGAAAGTTACTTCAGTTACTAAGTAATACTTGCCAAACCAGTTGCTTCCATGTCTTGCCAACTTTCTATCTGGTTTGCACCATTGGTATATAGTTTTTGTCAGAATATCTTGTGAATATTCATTCAGTTAAGCTCACTACTAAAAAGAGAACCCCTCTAGGGCAAGGAGTATGATCCACTGATATAAAAATGACACAATGCCTGCATAGGATCAGGTACAATAATTGTTTGAGAGACAACTGGACATATAAGATGTCTTAACCCATGAGGCCACTCACTCCTTTAATTAATCCATAATGCCAAGCATCGCCAAATAAGACAGATGCAGTTTCTGTCCTTACGAAGCTCACAGTCTAGAGAAAGAATGCATTCAGTCGACAAGCCTTGGAAACAGTGTGCTAAGTGCTACGTTGGGGGATTAGAGACTATTATGGAGCACCTAACCCAGACACAGGGGAATCTGTAACTCATAGGACCTAATGCAGTATCACCAGATTTGTTCAGAGCACTTACAGAGGAAGCGAAGTCAAACAAACTTCCTGTACCTACAGGTGAATAGCCCCTGGGAAGAGGCACCTGGACAGCCACTTCTGTCATTCTCAGCTACAAAGGAAGGAACGAATGTAGAATCAAACAACAAGACAGGGCCTGCTGATGAGCCAAGGGCCTGGGTAGAGCTGAGTTAGTGACTGCCCTGTCACCATCTGAAGTGCCCCTGGGGCCACACATTACTATCTGTAGGCACACAGACACATCGTCCTTCTAGAAACATAAGCCGCCACTTTACTGTCCGCTGAAAACGTATTTATACGAGGGAAAGGGCAAGAATAAAACTCAGCTGCTCTGTGTATGTGGCAGCGCTTCTTGAGTCCATAGACAGCACTGCCCAGCTTCCAGCACCTCCAGCCTTGTTGGTCAAAGCCCAAACTGGCAGAAGTGCCCTGGCTGCATTTTGCCATCCTTCTCCCCTGCAAATAAACAGAATGTTTTTTACCTACGATAGGTGATTATGTGGCTTTCACTCAGCTCTTGTAATTCATTCGTACCTCCCGGCATGCATGAGTCATGGGTCTTTTACACTTGTCACAGAAACCTAATCCCTACCCTTCATGGGCCAGCTATCCTAAAGATGGCTGAACATGTAATTGCCTTGAAGTGTAAAATATTTCCCACATTATTTATTATAACTCTGCCTGCTAGCACCTCTATGGTTGAGGTTGTGTCAGCATTTTCATTATAACCCCCTATTTCCAGCAGTAAAAAATGTGCTCCAGGCTCAAACTCAGCACATGGAAAATAAGTCCAGAAGGAAATTTTCTACTACCTTTTTTAAAATAAATAAATTGGTTGGGGCATTTTTTTAAGTTATATGACTGGAAGGGGGAAAATGTCATAAAATGAACTTTTAAAAGTTTCCCTTTTGTGCTCCTAAATTCTAAGATTAAGAAGAGGATGTGTGACAATGGTCCTCACCACAGATGCAGGAGGCCAAACTCTTTTCTTTTTCTTTATCCTCAAGAAGCCAAAGGAAAGAGAAGAGCCATGTCCAATTCACATTTAAAAATCACATTTAAAGGAATCAGAAAATGGATTTGAGTCAGAAAAAATTAAATGGCTCCCAATTTAGGAGTAGGGTCATTCCCTGGTACAGGGGCAGATATGGTCAGATCTGGGACAAGACTAACAACACCTTTGAGCTGCTGATGGGTTAGAGTTAGTTGTAGTAGAATGGGAAAAGGATGGGATTGGGCATCAATAAATCCACACCCCAGTTTTGCCATTTGTTAAGCATGTGATTTTAGGAAACCCATTAAGACAGCCCACCACCATTGAGTCTCCGAACCATCAGTTCAACATTACAGCAGTAGTGTTTCAAGTTGGCCACAGTTAAAAAGCATATGTTACTTGGAAGCTCTTACTAACGAAGTTGATTAGTAACATCAATGACGTGTTCTAAAGACTAGCTTATTACATGAGCTATTTGAGATTTAAGGAGCCAACAGTCAAGTTAGGTGAACTTTTTGATGGCATATAGAAAAGTGAGAAGCCCAGGGCAGAAGGTACATTTAAGTGGGAAGAAACATTCACCCCCAGAGTGAGGGGCAGTGCATAAGGAACTCAAGCCCACTATGGATGAGAGGATGGCATAGACAGGAGGAAGGCCAAAGGTCATGCAGAATTCTATATGGTGCCTTGAACTGTACTGAACACATAATAGGGAGTTAATTCTTCTTAAATTATAGTAAATACATAAAATTATATTAGATCACATATGGAAAAAATTGACTTTGGGAGGAAAAAATGTTGTACATGACTACACGTCCAAGAAAAAGCTGTAGTCTAGAGAGATGCCAAGAATTGACCCTACAGCTTACTACATTATCACCAACTAATTCTAGAAATAATGTACAGGAATGCAGACCCATTCAAAAGTTAATTTTGTTTCCAAATTATGGTTAACGTGATCCAAGTCAAAAGAGATGTGCTTCAGGGCAGCAGCTAATTTTAATATTTACTTCTAGAATCTGCATTGTCCTCTATTCATAAATTCTAAACGTTAAAAAAAAAAACTATATGTTTTGTAATCCTAAATCTTTCCACTAACCTTTAGGTTAAGTCAGCTAAAATTAGACTTTAGCAACAAGAGAAACTCTTCTTCAAATGGTTGTATCATCTCTGGAAAGAGAGAGCACTTGCTTTAGACAAAGAGGCAACATTTCAAGCAATGTTGTTCACAGGCAAAGTTCAACACTGGAACCTCAAAGGGGAATCCTTTCTGGTCATTTTTGCAAATATCCTGCTGTCAGCAGAGTAATAATTTCATATGCAGAGAATCATAGTTGTAAAACCCTCCAACTTCTTTACATGATCAGTATGGAGTTACAAAAAGATAGAAAGGAAAAAAGTTATTTTTTTTAAATTTTGGAGTTATTCAGTCACCAGCACATTCAACCAAAGTCAACCAAAATCCTGGGAGAAAAGTAGATTTTGCTTAATTAAATTTTAAAATGAATTTATTTGACCAGAAACACATCTGTTTTAACCCTTGTTGGAATCACTTTTTCAAAAGTACATTATCTCTGTTTCCTCCTTAATGCGTGCATGTGAGCTCAGTCATGTCCAGCTCTTTGGGACCCCATGGATTGTAGCCCTCCAGGCTTCTCTGTCCATGGAATTTCCAGGCAAGGATACTGGAGTGAGTAGGCATTTCCTACTCCAAGGGATCTTCCTGACCCAGGGATCCAACTCATATTTCTTGCGTCTCCTGCATTGGCAGGTGGATTCTTTACCACTGAGCCACCTGGGAAGGCCCTTCCTCCTTAGTAAGTTTAGCCATTTAGGAAAATGGCTCATTAATCTGTTGAAATGAAGAGGTTGACCCCAGGGAGGTGAGGCCACTTCCCAAGGCCTGTGTCGTCACTAACTCCTATTTCGTCTGTATAGTGGGCAGTTCCCTCTTTCATAAACACATTTACGAGGATGGGACACCAAATCAGAACACCTGTTTATTTATATTTATAAATTTTCATATGTACTAGGATTCTTGAATTGATGTGACCAGGCAATCTCTTTATTTTGGTAAACCACATTCAAACTCTGTATTTCTCTTTAAAATTTATCAGATTTAGAAGTAAATAGTTTGTTGCTAAATATCTTATTCTTCTGATAGAATATGAATCCCACAGGGGCAGTGCTCCTGTATGTTCACTGCTCTGTCTTTAGCAAACACAGGGCCTTTAGCACTCATGAACACACTAAGTATACATAATCTACTTACAGGCATGATATTGACATAAGCTGGAAGTATTAGCAGTGGTTGGACAACTGATGTATAAAGCCCAGTTGCTTTTTAGTCAAAGAAAAGTAGGATCTGAGGCACGTGCATTCAAAGATGAAGAGACTTCCCAATCCTTGCCGTAGCATCTAGGAGATTCCACAGGGATAGAATCCTGACCCTCTCCTTTGTCCTGGATTCCTATGGTTCTGGTTTTCAAGATCTGGGAGCCCTGGGAAAACTGTTTCCTTGCACTATATTTAGATATTCTGCTAGAGGCAAATTGATGACTGATGACCAACTGCCCAAATAGGTCAATTGCTTTCTGCATCTGTTCCCTGCTCAGGCAGAGGTGGTGTCTGTGAAAGAGTCACCTCCTTGGGGCAAAAGGTCAGGTTAACGATTGAGCAGAGGAAGTTAAAAAACCATGTTAAGATATAACTAGTTTGCCTGTGCAAAGTGTTACTTTGCTTAAATAACCATGGATTGAGTAGTGTATGTGCTACTCCAAATCATAGAACTGTATTTTCGGAAATGACTTGCAAGATTTTAAAAGATCTTTCATTATTTTCTTCCATGAAACCTGTTCAGCATCATTTCTCCCCTCTCCTCCTCATGCCCACACTCCAGGCTGGTCTCTGCTGCCCTGCCCTCAAACAAGGAAATATCTCAAACTTATTTTGCATCTGTGGTTTCACATATGTTTTTTCTCATTTCCTGGTTTTCCCTTTCCTTGGCCAAATTATGCCTCTTATTTACTTCTTTGGCCATTTTATCTTTCATTTATCTCCCTTCCTCTGAATTCCTTCAATACTTTGTATCACACAATTTAGCATAAAAAAAAATTAACTAATATCACTTTCAATGAGTTAGTTCTATTTTCTGAACCATGATCTGTGCTTTGAGGACAGGGTCAGTGTCTTAAACATTTTCTCTTGCCTCCATCTCCACTCAGAATAGGGTCAAATGCATAATAAGTAGTCCATAAATACCTACCAGTGGTAAATTTAAATCCATTAGATTTAAATGAAGTTCCCATCTCCCAGTGTAATGAGGGGAGCCACAGCTCAGGGAAAAATAAGGTTCTTCACCAGTTATTAATTCAAAAGAAACACTCCATACCTCCATGATATCAAATTGAAATGTTTAGTTCATTTACTTATTCATCTCTCAAACATAAAGAAGTATATTTTTCCATTTCACTATGCTCTTTTTCCATTTTTATAAAGAAAAGATTCTAACTATATGTCACAGGTGTCTGGCTCCTACTCCAGGATTTTAAAATGCCTCTGTTTCTAGGGTACATCCAAGGTTGAAAACCCCTGACTTAGAATCACACACTTGAGAATCTAGGGACTTTTCTGGAATAGAATCTTTCCCTGGGCTCAGTGGTGGTTGCATAGATATAAAAATGAGTACAACAGACTTGCTCACATTAAAGGTGTCAGAGCCCAGAAGAAAGGTGTCATGATTCTCCACTGCTATGTAACAAAACACCCCAAAGTCTAGTGGCTTAAAACAAATCATTTTCTTAAATCTCACTATTTTATTGGTAGGGAATTCAGACAAGTCTCAAGCTTGGCAACTGGTTGCTACGTAAGGTGTCAACAGACGTCTCTCAGTGGTATTCAGCTTGTGGGTGGACTGGCGTGTCCACGTGTCTGGAGACCTGCAAGGGATGCTGAAGGCCAGGCTCAGCCTGGGCTGTTAGCAGCAGTGCCTGTATGACCTCCCCAGAATGGTGGCCACAGAGCAAGATTTTTACTTGGTGGTTGGCTTTCCCCAGAGCAAGTGTTCAAGAGACAAGAGGCTACCCATCTCCTAAGCTCTAATTATAAAAACAGGTACACGATTATAGATTACTTCAACTTATTTTGTGGGTCAAGAAATCTTGAGCCCACTTGGTTGCAAAGGGATAGAACATTTGTGTTCACTTACCAGCATCATCTCTGTGGGCAAAGTTTTAAGCCACTTGGGGTCTTTTTTTAATGTACCACATACAGTCATAAAATGAATTTGACTGTCATGCTCGGTAGAAAACAACTATTTGTATAGAAGAAACACAAATGAGCACTGGGAAAGTTTAAAAATGGAAGAGATGACTTCTGTGCGGGAAAGCAAAAAATACTTTCTCCAAAGAATTGGTATTCAGGTTGAGCCTTGAATGATGGATAGAACATGTTTTGAGATGCTGAGTTGAGGATACATAGGAAGGACAGTAGAAGTAAAATCAAAGTATTAGGATATCCCACAGCACATGGAAGAAGAAGCAGGAGGCTCCCTCTTCTTGATGGGTTGGCTGTGTGAACAGATTTGGAGTAAGTTGGAAAGTTTGAGGTAGCCCTGGATTCCCAAGGTTTCTGAATGCATGGCTAAGGAGTTTGGGTATTCTGCAAGCAACAAAAACTCATATTCTTTTCTTAACCAGTTACTGAGTGCAGGGAGGAGAAGAGTGGGTTCTTCAGATGAAAGAGTTCAAGAAACTGTGCAAGACCATGTATTTATAAAGTTAGAAGTCCATCTCTCTATATGAGAAAAATAAGGTTTTGAGAAACCAGTAATAGTAATAATAATAATAATGGCCATTTATTGTTTCCTATTTGTCACACTCTATGCTAAGGATTTATAAATACTAATTAATTAATCCTTAAAGCAACCTTGGAGGTCTGTACTATTACTACTACCATTTGACAGATGGGGAAACGGAGGCAGACAGAGATGAAGGAACTTGCCTGTGGTCACAGCTATAGTGAGCCATACATCTAAGTGGTTTGTCTAAGGAAATATTATTAGAATATGAAGCCAAATCTCCTAAGTCCCATTTCACTTCTTTTCCCACAAGACAGTAGGAAAGAACAGAGCAATGTTCTTCCATTATTCTGCTTTCTTTCCTCTGCTGTTTTGACCTTGAACTTTCACATTTTTTTCCTCTACCTCCTTGGTGTGATGTATCATAGAAGAATGCGTGATCTTTATCACCACTTCTATCCTTCGCCAACTCATTCTCTGAAACTCCCTGCCCTTGATAATGTCTCCACATTCTTATTCCAGGAAATGGATTCTAGTTATTTTGAAAGAGAGAGCCCAAGACACTTGAAATTTTTTTTCCTAAGTAACATTTGAATCAATAAGAAATACACATGCAGAGTAAATTCTGTTTTCTCCTTGAAAATATAAACTGTGGGAAGCATATGGGATAAGAGGCTCCTGGAACTGCTGTAGATGATTCTCTAAATGTTTCATTTGCAATGACAGGGCGTCATTGACAAAAACTGTGGATCATCCCCAAAAGGGATCAAAGGAATGGCTGAATGTGAAGGCCACATGCCCAGTAGACCATAATAACCCCCTCTCAGAAATGATGTGCTGAAGTCATGTATCTTTCAGGCTAAATCGATACATAAATTCTGTAGAGCACCTAGATCATGGACTCCAGACCAGTAATTAAATAGAAAATAAATAAGGAAATGCAGGAAAGGAAAGAGAATAATTTTTCCACAGCCTGAAACTTGACCTTGGGATGCACCACAAAAGTCCGATTTTCCTCATCTTCCAAGTCCTTCCTGGTAAAAGTGAGGGCTGACAAGGTGGGTGAGATTTCATAAATAATATCTATCTGTCACATTCCTTTACATATGCTGTACCCATTTCCTTTCTATAAGCAATAGAAGGATGGGGAAGGGAAGATAAATAAAATACAATTTATTTGAGGGTCATTAGACTAGTCGAGTGCAGCAGTGGGTTCAGATCTCACCTGTAACACCTACTGCATAAACTTAGATCTATTACCTTAAGCAACTAAATGAACTGTTCTCTGTCCCCTCATCATTAAAACAAGAAGAGCATCACTTACTCATAGAACTGTAGCAAGTATTTAATATGTTAATATCTATAAAATTCTCCAAACAGTACCTGGAATACAGTAACTGACATGTAAATGTTACTTATTCTTTATAAAAATGTTGTCTTCTTATCTGCTTGCCTTTCTGGCATCAACCTCTCCTGTCTCCACATTTTTCATCCTCTCTGGTCCAGAACCCCAGCCTAAGATATCTGAACTTCCATCCATTCTTCCAGGTTGCTCCTCCCCATGGTTCCTCCTGGCTGCCAAAGTCCACTCATCTTGGGATCTGCTGGCAGAGGTCTTCCCTGACTGCCTCATCTTAAAAAGCCAATCATGTTCACTCTGCCCACAACCTGCCCCCACATTTTGTTCCTTCAGTACACTGACATCTATCTACTAATCTGGTTATTTCTCTGCTATCTATCATTCCCACTCGCAGGCTAGCTCCATGAATACCAGTCCTTTGTATAGTCCCACTGCATCTCTAGTGCCTAGAAATATGCCTGGAATATAGTTCTTGCTCAGGAAGTATATTCAGAATGAATGAAAACATAAGAGATCACAGAGTACAATAAGTTGTCTCCAGGGTAAGATGTATTGAGAATAATAATAATTTCCTCTACCTGAACAAATACGCTGATACAGGAAGGAGGGCTGTGCATGACTGAATAGTTGTCTAACCTATTTGGTCAACAGAGTCCATGCATCTGCTGGAGATGGAGATGTTGAACATGGAGAAAACAACTTTCCAAACTTGGTTTATTTTTATCTCATAAGCAGCTGCAGGGATTGACTCATAAGCAAAATAGTTTCAACATCTGACTTTGAAAGGTTCCTCCTCTAGCTCATTCTGAGAATCTCTCCTCATAATTCACATGAAAATTTTCACATAGAGTAAGTAAAGTCATCAGGAAGCAACATGGTTCTTATTTATAAGGAACCAGTAATAGAGATTCGCTCTAAAAATCTCTTCAAGAAAATTAGAGATACCAAAGGAACATTTCATGTAAAGATGGGCACAGTAAAAGACTGAAATGGTATGGACCTAACAGAAGCATAAGATATTAAGAAGAGGTGGCAAGAATACACAGAAGAACCATACAAAAAAGATCTTAATAACCCAGATAACCATGATGGTAGGATCATTCAACTAGAGCCAGACATGGAATGTGAAGTCAAGTGGACTTTAGGAAGCATTACTATGAATAAAGTTAGTGGAGGTGATGGAATTCCTCCTGAGCTATTTCAAATCCTAAAAGATGATGCTGTTAAATTGCTGGACTCAATATGCCAGCAAATTTGGAAAACTCATCAGTGGCCACAGGACTGGAAAAGGACAGTTTTCATTCCAATCCCAAAGAAAGGCAATGCCAAAGAATGTTCAAGCTGCCACACAATTGCACTCATCTCACACACTAGCAAGTCGCTTATCATGTCCGGCTCTTTGCGACCCTGTGGACTATGGAATTCTCCAGACCAGAATACTGGACTGAGTACCTATTCCTTTCTCCAGGGGATCTTCCCAACCCACGTCTCCTGTGTTGCAGGTGGATTCTTTACCATCAGAGCTACCAGGGAAGCCCAACACACGCTAGCAAAGTAATGTTCAAAATTCTCAAGCTAGGCTTCAATGTTACATGAACTGAGAACCTCCAGATGTTCAAGCTGGATTTAGAAAAGGGAGAGGAACCAGAGATCAAATTGCTAACATCCGTTGGATCATAGAAAAAAGCAAGACAATTACAAAAAAACATCTTCTTCTGTTTCATTGACTATGCTAAAGCCTTGACTATGTGAATCACAACAAACTGTGGAAAAGTCTTCAAGAGATGGGAATACCATATCTTACCTGCCTCCTGAGAAACTGTATGCAGGTCAAGAAGCAACAGTTATAACTGGACATGGAACAATGGACTGGTTCCAAATTGGGAAAGGAGTACGTCAAGGTTGTATATTGTCACCCTGCTTCCAGGCTGGATGAAGCACAAGCTGGGATCAAGATTGCCAGGAGAAATACAATAACCTGAGATATCCAGATGATACCACGCTTATGGCAGAAGGCAAAGAGGAACTAAAGAGCCTCTTAATGAAAGTGAAAGAGGAGAATGAAAAAGTTGGCTTAAAACTCAATATTCAAAAAACGATGATCATGGCATCCAGTCCCATCACTTCATGGCAAATAGATGGAGAAACAATGGAAACAGTTGTAGGCTATATTCTTGGGCTCCAAAAATCACTGAAGATGGTGGTTGCAGCCATGAAATTAAAAGACGCTTGCTCCTTGGAAGAAAAGTTATGACCAATCTAGACAGCATATTAAAAAGCAGAGACATTACTTTGCCAACAAAGGTCCATCTAGTCAAAGCTATCGTTTTTCCAGTAGTCATGTATGGATGTGAGAGTTGGACTATAAAGAAAGCTGAGCGCCAAAGAATTGATGCTTTTGAACTGTGTGATATTGGAGAAGACTCTTGAGAGTCCCTTGGACTGCAAGGAGATCAAACCAGTCAATCCTAAAGGAAATCAGTCCCAAATATTCATTGAAAGGACTGATGCTGAAGTTTAAGCTCTAATACTTTCTCCACCTGATGCAAAGAACTGACTTATTGGAAAAGACCCTGATGCTGGGAAAGATTGAAGGCAGAAGGAAAAGGGGATAACAGAGGATGAGATGGTTGGATGGCATCACTCACTCAATGGAAATGAGTTTGAGCAGGCTCCAGGAGTTGAAGATAGACACAGAAGCCTGGTGTGCTGCAGTCCATGGGATCGCAGAGTCAGACACAACTGAGTGACTGAACTGAACTGATGGAAAAACTGTTCTGAGGAAGAATATAAGCTTCTAAAAGCAGCATGCTATTAAGCAACATGCTTTTATTACGTATTTTGGTTTTAACATGGCCCTATCCCTCTTCTGGTCTTCCCTGTTGGCTCAGTGGTAAAGAATCTGTCTGCAAAGCAGGAGCCGCAAGAGACACGGGTTTGATCCCTAGGTCGGGAAGATTCCCTGAAGGAGGGCATGGCAACCCACTCCACTGTTGTTTCCTGGAGAATCCCATGGACAGAGGAGCCTGGTGGGCTACAGTCCATAGGCTCACAAAGAGTCAGGCATGACTGAGGCGACTTAGCATATATGCACAACCTTGTCCTATTAATACAAAAGAATATAAGGTACAATCTATGCCCAGAAGGAATACATAATTCTTGGATAAGCAAAACCAAAAATATTAATTAATTGATAGAAAAGGCCACTTTATGATACAACTTCAAATGTTGATATGGTATTTCTCAAAGTTACCCAGTCATGAGAATTACCTGGTTTTCTTTTTATAAAAATACACATTTCTAGGTTCAGTCACTGGAGATTCCAACTCACTACATTGAGGTTTAGCCTGGGAATTTATATTTTTAATAAGGGCCCAGTGAATCTTATGATCAGGCAAGTTTGGAAATGCTTTTCTAAAATAATAAAGCATTGCTTCATTAACTGCACAAGGATTTAGAGAAAGGCAAGTTCAATGTGAGGGGACAGCATCAATAAAGGCTTAATAAAATATGTCATTCTTTTTCTCATCTTGTCCACTCTGCCGAGCTTTTCTAATGAATGCTGCTGTCTGCAGTCTGACCATCTCTCCTATTCTGAACCTGCAGCAATCTGGATTTGGCCTTCCTTATGTATCCCTCACCCTGAATTCTTACTCCTTATCATCTAATCACAGAAGAGTCTTTTTGTTGTTAGCTTCTTGGAAGCAACCAATGGAGAAATTCTTAACGCTTCTTTTCTTTCCTCTGAGCCCTCACTTCCCTAATTCACCAACTGCTCTTCTTTTCATGTTGCCTAAAGTTCCAGTGCTCTTTTGCTAAACATCTTTTTCTAAGATACTAATTTACCTAGCTCTATGTCTTATTCACAAAGGTCTCTACAATGGCACCCTACTCCAGTACTGTTGCCTGGAAAATCCCATGGATGGAGGAGCCTGGTAGGCTACAGTCCATAGGATCGCTAAGAGTCAGACATGACTGAGCGACTTCACTTTCACTTTCCACTTTCATGCATTGGAGAAGGAAATGGCAACCCACTCCAGTGGTCTTGCCTGGAGAATCCCATGGACGGAGAAGCCTGGTGGGCTGCAGTCCATGGGGTCGCACAGAGTTGGACATGACTGAAGTGACTTAGCAGCAGCAGCAGCACGTTTTATGCCGATCTTTGGGTATTCTGTATTGCAAGGTATTTCTTAGAGAGTTTGTATTTTAAAAATTTTGGTTTTTCCCAACCAGATTGTGCATTTCTGGAGAAAACAACTACCTTAAATTGAACAATGACTAGCTTTGGCAACAACAGTACAAATGAGATGCATGTCAATTAGCATAGCTCTTTTCTACCATAGACATTTTGCTGTAGTTAGGTCTATAGTCTTGAAATATGCACATACTGTATTTAAATAAAACAGAGGCATTAAACATATCCTGTAATGCAAACCATGCTAATACACAAATTCAGTGTTAATACTGTCATGGCTAGTATTATGGAGTGTGATCTATGGTTCTCCTAATAAGCTACCTGATTTTTAAAAATGGAATTCTTTAGTAATCCTTGCTGACAGTTCAATTCCATAGGTTTTAATTTTTACATACAGTTCAAGGCTAATAATTAGTAGACTATTAAATGATGTTAAAATTTGCTCTTCAAAAACTTAAAGTTGGAAACCGAAGGGGAAACATTGTGAAAGGGGGATAAATTAGGAGCTTGAGAGTAACATACACATACACACACCATTATATATAAAATAGAGAACCAACAAGAACCTACTGTATAGCACAGGGAACTTACTCAGTATTCTGTAATAATCTAAATGGCAAAAGAATCTGGAAAAGAATGAACATATGTATAACTGAATCACACTGCTATACACCTGAAACTCACACAACATTGTAAATTAACTATATTCCAATAAAATTAAAAATAGGTAAAACACTTAACACAAAACTAGTATTCATTAAGTCCCTCATGCAGCCTCTGCTAAAACATCTACTACCAACCATTGATTGACTATTTGGTTGATTCCTCCAAGCATGATAAGGACACAAACTTTGGGAGAAGAACAGTTGGTTACCAGCACATCATCAACGAAGTCTTGAGCAGATGGAGTTTTCAACTGTAGCTATAATTATTAGGATCAAAAAAAAATCATCGGTTACTATTATATTTTGACTTCATCATTTTGTTTCTGGATACTTGCTAGGTTGCTATTATTTCCTTTCTAAGATTTGGTCCTTCCCAAGTCTGTTAATCATCAGCAAGTGGCGTTTAAGTGTGTTCTAGTCAAATCCATGTGGGATCTTGTGCCTGGGAAGGCAGAGAGGAGCCTTAGCATTAGTGAAGAATGCCTGCAGCTTCCAGGACTGGGTCTGTGAGCACCAGCTCTCAGGCCTGGGACAGTTTTAATAAATCACACACATAGTCAGATATGTACCACTGACATCTCTGGGAAGAGCACTGGGATTTGTGGTGAAGACCCAGCTGAGGCTACAAATCTTTTCTGAATCACGCCACCAAAGCACTTACAGTTTCATGAAGTGCTTCTCTGTAGAAAACAACCCTTGGGAAAATAAAAACATTGTAGTTCCTTGTTCAGTATCTGTTGGGGTTGTTTTCTTTGTTTCTTTTCTTTTTTTTTAACTTCTTTCATCTTTCAAGACAAATGATAAAAAAGAATTTTCAAATAAAGTATGTGTGAGTCTTCTTCGCACTGCCTTTCTTTACCAGCTTGAAGCAATTCCTCACGTAACCTCAAGTGCTCTGAGACCAAGTCAAAGTGACCTGCTCTTGGGCTTCAGCATAAAGAACCTGCTGGTGAAGCCCTCCCTGCCCAATCACAGCTTTCAAAAAGAAGTAAAACTAGAGACACAAATGTTGAGGTGGAGGGGAGTGGTAATCAGCAG